>NC_138882.1:158726832-160025838 GCF_965194825.1 Balaenoptera physalus | reverse complement strand
TTCCATTCTTACACAGAAAGTATAATACTATACATACTCTTCTGCATGTTGCTGTTTTCACTTTTATGCTGGAGATCACTCTTTAGCAATATATAGAGGTATTCTTCTTTTTACATTTGACTAATATTCCAGTGCATGTATGTGCCATTGTTTATTCACCTATCCTTTACAGATAGACATGTGGGCTGTTTACAGTCTTTTATTATTACAAAATGTGTTGCAATAAATAGCCTTGAGTACTCATCACTTCAAGTTTTTACCATTTAATCTTAGCTACGTATACCTAGAAGGTAGGTTGCTTGGGCAAAGAATAAATGCACACATAGATTTGCTAGCTCTTGTCAAATCCCCCTGCACGGTTGTACCATTTTTCACCCCCATCAGCAATACATGAAAGTACCTGTCTCTCCACAGTCTCACCAACTCAGTGTGTTGTCAAGTTTGAGATTTTTGCAAATCTGATAAATAAGTAATGGTATCTCATTTTAGTTTTAATATGCATTTTTCTTACTATACAAGTAGTATATCAAAGTTAAGCATCTTTTCATATACTTAAGAGCTATTTGCATTTATTTTTCTATAACTTTCTCATTTACTACTGGGTTGTTAGACTAGGATTTGAATTTCTTTTCAATATTTAGAAAAATTTTGTATATTAGGGATATTGACCTTTTGTGATATTAGTTACAATTTTGTCTTGGTTTTTATTTAACTTTTACATTGCTCATGGTATTTCAGGCATGCAATTTTTAAATTTTTAAAAATTTTAGGTAGATAAATTTACCCATCTTTCCTTTATTAAATCCAGATATGGTATCATAGTTAGGAAAGTCCTCTTCATTCCCAAGTTGTAAAAAACTTGTTTTCTTCTAGTATTTGTATGACTTCATATTTTTACATTAGATATGTGACCCACTTGGAATTTATCCAAGTGCAAGGTGTGAGGAATGGATCCAATTTTATCTTTTTTTTTTTTTTCGGTTGTGCCAGGTCTTAGTTGTGGCAGGCAGGCTCCTTAGTTGTGGCATGCGAACTCATAGTTGTAGTATGCATGTGGGACCAAGTTCGCTGACCAGGGATCAAACCCACGCCCCCTGCATTGGGAGTGCAGAGTCTTAACCACTGTACCACCAGGGAAGTCCCAGGATCCAATTTTATCTTTATCCACTTGGCTATCAGTTGTTCCAACACCATTTGTTTATCAAACACTAAATTTCCATATGACTTTGGAGTCTATCTTTGAATTTTATATCCTGTTCTATTAGCCACATGTCTGTTTATGCACCAATACCATAATGTTTTAATAAGAGAGTTTTTTTTAATTGAAGTATAGTTGATTTACAATGTTGTGTTAGTTTCTGGTGTACAGCAAAGTGATTCAGATATATCTGAATGGTTTATCATGGTTTATTACAGGATATTGAATATAGTTCCCTGTGCTATACAGTGGGACCTTGTTGTTTACCTATTTTATATATAGTAGTTTGTATCTGCTAATCCCAAACTCCTAATTTAACCCTCCCCCACCTCCTTTCCCCTTTGGTCACCCTAAGTTTGTTTTCTATGTCTGTGAGTCTGTTTCTGTTTCATAAATAAGTTCATTTGTGCCATATTTTAGACTCCACATGTAAGTGATATCATACAGTATTTGTCTTTCTCTTTCTGACTTACTTCACTTAGTATGATAATCTCTAGATCCATCCAGGTTGCTGCAAATGGCATTATTTCATTCAATAAGAGAGTTTTTATAAATGTTTCAATGTGAGGTAGGGCTAGTCCACCATTTCTCTACTTTTTTAGGAGATTTCTGGCTAGTCTTGTATTTATTTTCCAAAATAACCTTATAATCAACTTGTCTGGCTCCAGAAAAAAAAAAAATAACCTGAGGATATTTTTACTGGGATCACATTAAGTTTACAAACTTTTAACTTGGCAAGTATTGATATCTTTCTGATATTGATTCTTCTGATCAATAACATGGTATGTTTTCCCATTTGTTCAAACCTACTTTTTGTCCTGTAAGAATGTTTTATAGTTTTCCTCATGTAAGTTTTACACAATTCTAAATTTGTGCCTGTATTTTGTTTTGTTTTGCTTTTGCTATTGTAAATGGAATCAGGGCTCTCCTCTTCCTTTATTTCTTCCAAGTGGTTATGATACCATGCACCTCAGCTAGGGACTCGAACCCACGTGCTAGGACTCGAACATGGCCAAAACCCTGATTGGGACTTGAACCCATGCAGCTGGGACTCGAATGCAGCCAAAACCCATGGTCTTCCAACTGAGATCACACACCTTGTTTCAGGACTTAATGAAGCTCAGGTTCTTGATGTCTCATTGCAGAAAGAATTCAGTGAGAGACAAAGTGACAGGTAAGAAGTGGGTTTATTTAGAGGGAAACACTCCACAGACAGAGTGTGGGCCATCTCAGAAGGTGAGAAAGGGACCAGGGTATGGGGTGGTCAGTTTTTATAGGGGTGGGTAATTTCATAGGCTAATGATGGGAGGAGTATTCCAGCTATTTCAGGAAGGGGCAGGGATTTCCAGGAATTGGGCCACCGCCCACTTTTTGATCGTTATGGTCGGCCTTGGAACTGTCATGGCGCCTGTGGGTGTGTCATTTAGCTTGCTGATGTGTTACAGTGATGTGTTACAATGATGTGTTATACTGAGGCTCAAGGTCTAGTGGAAGTCGACTTGTCTGCCATCTTGGACCCATTTGGTTCTAATCAGTTTATGTCATGTCCTTGGGCTATGTCATTCTTTCAAAGGTTGTGCCCTGCCCCCTTCCCTCCTGTTTCAGTTACAAAGCTCTTTATTTCTGTATGTTAATTTTATATCTTGCTACTTGACAAAATACATTTACTCTTCATAGGAGGTTTTCCATTTATTATAAGTTTCCTAGAACTATATTATTTGCACATGGATGTGACTTTATGTCTTCTTTTTCAATTCTTATGCCTCTAATTGTTTTCTCTTGTATTAAAAATGTGGACATCTTTGTCTTCTTTCTGATTTTTGCAATGAGTTCCAACACTAATTGTCTGATACCAGCTGTGTGTCCTGCAATTCAATTCAATTCTGACACCAACTACCTGCAGTTAGTGAAGATCCCACAGGTTAAGGTTTTCAGTCCCACAAGGCTGCCCCCACGTCAGGTCCTAGGTGTCCCCAAGCCACCCACACTTCTGCCTGGCTGGATACAAATTTGGAGCTTCCCACAACATCTTCAGGTGGAAAATTCACTAGAACCACTCACAGAACTCAGGAAAGTGCTATATTTACAATTACCATTTTATTACAAAGGATACTAATGAACAGCCAGATGAAGAGATACTATCCCCTAAGCCTATTAAGGCATTCACCAGCTGGGGAAGCTCCCTTAGCCTCCTGGCCCAGGGTTTTTAAACCATTGGCTTGGTGACTGAACTCAGTCTCCAGTCCCTATCCCCTTCCCCGAGGTTGAGGGTGGGGCTGAGAGTCCTAATGCTCTAATCACTGGTTTGGTTCCTCTGGCCCCAGGCCCCATCCTGAAGCTACCAAACCCCTCCCCCCATGAATCATCACCATGAAACTCCTTATTAGCATAAACTTGAATTTATAAAGTATTAAATATATCAACTCAAGAGTTGAGTTTATAAACTCAAGTATCAAGGGGCTTGTTATAAATAACAAGACACTTTTATCACTCAGGAAATTCCAAGGGTTTTTGAAGGTCTGTGCCAGGAATCTGGGAGAAAAAAAAAATTTTTTTTTTTAAATTATATCACCAGCAGGACAGCCTCTAGTGTTTGCCTACCAATTAATTAAGATGCTGAATTTGGGGTCAAGCTTTGTAAGGGAAGTATCCCTCAATTTCTTTTTACTGAGTCTTTAATATGAATGGGCTTTGAATTTTGTCAAATGCCTTTTCAGCATCTATGGAGATTATCAGATCATTTTCTCCTTAGGTGTATAAATTTGATACATTATGTGAGCAGGTATCCTAGTGTTAAATGATCTTCATATTCCTGAAATAAACCCCACTTGGTTATATATATTTATTTAATGCGCTATTGAGGTATGTTTACTAATGTTTTACCGTTTTTATTCATTTACTTGTTATACTTGCTCCACAAAAAGAAATTAGAAGTGTTTCTTCATCTTCTATGCTCTAGAATTGTTTAAGTAACATTCAGGTTTTTTCTTTCTTTAATCCCCGTTAAAGCCATTTAGTGTAAATCCCCCTTAAAGCCATTTGGGCCTGATGCAATTTTTGTTGGGTTTCTGTTTTGCAAATTTGTATTTCTACAGAATTCTGTCTGTTTAGATTTTATATCTCTATGAGGGTCAATTTTGATAAATTATAATTTTCTAGAAAATTATCTATTTCATCAAGATTTTCATATTTATTTGCATAAAATTATACAAATTCATAGGCTCTGTTTTGATGGCCATGTCTGGCTTGCATTTAGTTTGTATGTTTATACTTTATTTAAAAAATTAAGTTATTTAATAGTTTGTGCACATTGTTAGTGTTTTCAAATAAGCCTTTTGATTTCTGTATTACTTTTACTCTATCTCTATTTTTTTAATTCATTAATTTTTCACTCTTATCAATTCCTTCCTTATGCTTTCCTTTGGTTTTCTTTGATCTTTTTCTATCTTTGTGACATCAGTGTTTCATTTATTTTTCTTTCATATTCATTGATATCAGTATTTAGTGTATGAATTTTCCTCTGATAACTTTTGTTGCTGTAGATCATTTATTCAGATGTAATATTTTTACTATTAGCAGTAGTATTTTCAAGAGTTCTGAATTTTTTATTTTTCCTTCATTGCAGGAATCATTTAAAAGTATGTGCATTACAGACAGTTCTGGGTGTACTCTGATGATTTTGCAAATATGTTCCTATAAAAGGGTTTCATCTTCAAGAAATTCATGGAAAAGACTGACAAGTACAGGTTTCTGGTAACTGACTGTACTGCTGAACTGAATGAATAAGCATTTTCAGAACTCTGATGAAAAACTGATGAACTCATAAAAGTGCTAACAAAAGATCAAGATAAAAAAAAAAAAGAATTAATTACATGGGACTGAGTGAACTGATGAGGATGAGTATAATTTTTGTGACTTTCTGTCTGAATTAAAAAAAAAAAATCCCACAAGGACTCAGAGGCAAAGAATATACAAATCAATTTTCACTGCAAAGTAAAGGAGCTGTTACAGAGGAGGATTACTGGACTGAATGTCAATATTATGACATAGTATGAGTGTGTTTCATGTTTGGTAATTGCAATCATTCTTGCTTTTGTTGTAGTCATCCATGTACAATGCTTGGTGTCAGTCTATTTATCTCTTGTAAAAATAAAATACAGTGTGTGTGTGTGTGGAAAAAAAAATAAAATAAAATAAAAGTATGTGCATTAAAATTTTTTCCAAGTGGTGGAAACTTTATTATTATTTCTAATTTCTTACATTGTAATCAGAGAGTTCTATTATTTGCATTTAAAATTTTTTTACATTATTTTATTTTATTATTTTTTAATTGAAGTATAGTTGATTTACAATATTATATTAGTTTCAGGTATATGGCATAATGATTCAGTATTTTTATAGATTATACTCCATTAAAAGTTATTTCAAGGTAATGGCTATAATTTCCTGTACTGTATAATATATACTTGTTGCTTATCTGTTTTATACATAGTAGTTTGTATCTCTTAATCTCATACCCTTATCTTGCCCCTCCTCCTTCCCCTCCCCACAGTGGTAACCACTGGTAGTTTGTTTTCTATATCCATGAGTCTGTTTCTGTTGCTATATACATTCATTTGTTTTATTGTTTTTTAGATTCCACATATCATACAGTATTTATCTTTCTCTGTCTGATGTATTCCATGAAGCATAATATTCTCTAGATCCATCCATGTTGCTGCAAATGGCAGAATTTCATTCTTTTTTATGGCTGAGTAATAGTCCATTGTACATATATACCACATCTTCTTTATCCATTTGTCTATTAATGGGTACTGGGTTGCTTCCTTATCTTGGCTATTGTAAATAGTGCTGCTATGAACATTGGGGTGCATGTATATTTTTGAATTAGTGTTTTTGTTTTTTCCAGATATATACCCAAGATTGGAATTGCTGAATCATACAGTAGCTCTATTTTTAGTTTTTTGAGGAACCACCATACTGTTTTCCATAGTGGCTGCACCAACTTACATTCCCACTAACAGTACACAAGTGTTCTTTTTTCTCCACATCCTCTCTGATATTTATTATTTGTAGACTGTTTGATGACAGGTATGAGGTGATATCTCACAGTTGTTTTGATTTTCATTTCTCTAATAATGATTGATGTTTATTGCCAGTTTTCTTTGTGTCCTAAGATATCCATTTTTAGGAACATTCCATATGCACTTCAAAAGGAAGTGTATTCTCTAATATTGATATTCAGAGTTTGACATATATTTGTAAGAGTTACCATACCGATTATGTTCTTTAGGTCAGTGCTACTCAAAGTAGCCAGTCTACTATATCACTAAGCACAAAATAGTTCAGCTGATTTTTTTTTTTGTAGCAAGACTTTCCAGATGAAGGAAGTGGTTCATCGATTTATATTCTGGAGTAAGCTTCTTATCTCACTGCATCTGGTAACCACAGTTCATGAACTTGCACCAGTCTGTAACCACATTTTCAGTAGCACTGGATTAGGTTTCCTAAATCCTTATTCATATTTCATCCACTTGCTTTGTCTTGGAATGAAAGTAATGTATCAAACTTTTCTCTTGTTAACGTGTTTCTATTTTGTCTGCATCTGCTGTAGTTTTTACTTTGTGGAAGCTGACTGCTGTGTTATTGAGTATATAGCTCCATTGTTAAAACCATTAACATTTTAAAAAGTCCTCCTTTTTCTTTTTAAAGCTTTTTGGTTAGAATTCTACCTTGACAGATACCAACATCATGACCCTTGCTGTTTTTGTGTTTTACATCTTGCTTGGTATGTATTTATCCATTCTTTTATTTTTCTTTAGACTTTTTAAAAAATACATTTATTTATTTGATTTATTTATTTTTGGCTGTGTTGGGTCTTTGATGCTGCACACGGGCTTTCCTAGTTGCAGTGAGCGGGGGCTACTCCTCATTGCTGTGCATGGGCTACTCATTGCGGTGGCTTCTCTTGGTTAAGAGCACAGGCTCTAGGCGCGTGGGCCTCAGTAGCTGTGGCACGTGGGCTTCAGTAGTTGTGGCTCATGGGCTCTAGAGTGCAGGCTCAGTGGCTGTGGCGCACGGGCTTAATTGCTCTGCAGCATGTGGGATCCTCCCAGACCAGGGCTCGAAACCGTGTCCCGTGCATAGGCAGGCGGATTCTTAACCACTGCGCCACCAGGGAAGCCCCCATTCTTTTATTTTTAAGCTTTCTAATCTCTTTCTTTTAGGTGTGTTTATAGGTAACATGGGGTTAGACTTTGATTTGTCTGACAATTTGAAAATCTTTTCATTTAATATGTGAGTAAGCCTCATTTATATTAGTGATAAAAACAATTTTTTTCAATTATAAAATATTTCACCGTATGGTCATCTCTCTCTCTCTCTTTCTCTGTCTCTCTGTCTCTCTTTCTCTGTCTCTCTATCTCTCTCTCTCTTTTAAAAAATATTTCTCTTGATTTGGAGAGGAGTCAAGATGGCAGAGTAGAAGGACCCTGAGCTCACCTCCTCTCACAAGCACACCAAAATCACAACTAACTGCAGAACAACCATTGATAAATAAGACTGGAACCTACCCAAAAAAAAGACATTATACATCCAAAGACATAAAGAAGAAGCCCAACAAGATGGTAGGAGGGATATACTCACCATATAATCAAATCCCATACCTCCTGGGTGGGCAGCCCACAAACTGGAGAATAATTATATTGCAGAAGTTCTCCCACAGGAGTGAGAGTTCTGAGCCCCATATCAGGCTCCCCAGCCTGGGGGTCTGTCATTGGGAGGAGTAGTCACCCAGAGCGTTTGGCTTTGAAGGCCAGTGGGGCTTGAGTACAGGAGCTCCACAGGACTGGGGGAAACAGAGACTCCACTTTTGGAGGTGCACACAAGATGTCACACACACCATGACCCAGGGCAAAAGCAGTGACCTCTGACCTGGGCCAGACCTACCTGCTGGTCTTGGGGTGTGTCCTGGGGAGGCAGAGGATGGCTATTGCTCTCTCTGGGGTCATAAAAGCTGGTGGCAGAAATATCAGGGAGTGTTCATCTACTTGAACTCTTGTTGGAGGCAGACATCTTGCTTGGGTCATTAGCACTAAGACCTGGCCCTACCCAACAGCCTGTAGGCTCCAGTTCCTCAGACCAAACAACCAACAGGGTGGGAACACAACCCCACCCATCAACAGACAGGCTGCCTAAAGACTTCCTGAGCCCACAGCCACCTCTAGACACATCCCTTGGCATGGCCTTGCCAACCAGAGGGCCAAGACCCAGCTCCACCCACCAGTGGGCAGACACTGGCCCCTCCCACAAGGAAGCCTGCACAAGTCTCTAGACCAGCCTCACCCACCAGAAGACAGACACCAGAAGCAAGAAAACTATGATCCTGCAGCCTGTGCAACTCAGTCTGCAAATGCAGGTCAGAACCTACCCTGGGACCAGCTGGTCCCTCGCCCTTGGGTGACAAGCAGAGACACATAGGACATCCCCTACAGAGGGCCACTTCTCCAAGGTTGAGAAACATAACTAACCTTCCACATACATAAAAATACAAATAGAAATTTAGACAAAATGAGATGGCAGAGGAGTATGTTCCAGACAAAGGAACAAGATAAAACCCCAGAACAGCTAAGTGACATGGAGACAGGAAATCTACCTGAGAAAGAGTTCAGGGGTAGTGATTGTAAAAATAATCAAAGGACTTGGGAAAAGAATAGAGGCACAGAGTGAGAAGTTACAAGAAGTTTTTAACAAAGAGTTAGAAAATGTAAAGAACAACCAAACAGAGTTGAAGAATACAATAACTGAAATGAAAAATACAGTAGAAGGAATCAATACAGAATAAATGAAGCAGAAGAACAGATAAGTGAGCTGGAAGACAGAGTGGTGGAAATCACTTCCATGGAACAGAACAAAAAACAAACAAACAAAAAGAATGAAAAGAAATGAGGACAGGGCTTCCCTGGTGGTGCAGTGGTTAAGAACCTGCCTGCCAATGCAGGGGACATGAGTTCAAGCCCTGGTCTGGGAAGATCCCACATGCCACGGAGCAAATAAGTCCGTGTGCCACAGCTACTGAGCCTGTGCTCTAGAGCCCATGAGCCACAACTACTGAAGCCCACACAGCACAACTACTGAAGCCCACGCACCTAGAGCCCATGCTCTGCAACAAGAGAAGCCACCGCAATGAGAAGCCTGTGCACCGCAAAGAAGAGTAACCCCTGCTTGGCGCAACTAGAGAAAACCCACGTGCAGCAACGAAGACCCAACACAGCCAAAAGTAAAATAAATAAATTTATAAAAAAAAAAAAAAGAAAAGAAAAGAAGTGAGGACAGGGACTTCCCCAGTAGTCCAGTGGTGAAGACTCCTCCTTCCAATGCAGGGGGTGAGGGTTCAATCCCTGGTCGGGGAACTAAGATCCCACATGCCATGTACTATGGCCAAAAATTTAAAAAGGAAAAAAAAAAAAAAAGAAATGAGGACAGTTTAATACTTCTGGGACAACATCAAACACACCAACATTTGCATTATATCGGTCCCAGAAGGAGAAGAGAGAGAGAAAGTGCCTGAGAAAATATTCGAAGAGATGATAGCTGAAAATTTCCTTAACATGGGAAAGGAAACAGTCACTCAAGTCCAGGAAGCGCAGAGAGTGCCATACAAGATTAATCCAAGGAGGAACACGCTGAGATACATAGTAATCAAATTGACCAAAATTAAAGATAAAGAGAAAATATTAAAAGCAACAAGGGAAAAGCAACAAATAACATACAAGGGACTCCCCATAAGGTTATCAGCTGATTTTTCAGCAGAAACTCTGCAGGCCAGAAGGGAGTGGCATGATATGTTTAAAGTGACAAAAGGCAAAAACCTACAACCAAGAATACTCTACCCATCAAGGCTTTCAGTTTTTAAATTTATTTATTTATTTATTTATTTATTTGGTTGCGCCAGGTCTTAGGTGCGGCCCACAGGCTCCTTAGTTGCAGCTCATGGGCTCCTTAGTTGTTGCTCACTGGCTCCTTAGTTGTGGCATGTGGGCTCCTTAGTTGTGGCATGCGAACTCTTAGTTGTGGCATGTGAGATCTAGTTCCCTGACCAGGGATCAAACCCGGGCCCCCTGCTTTGGGAGCACAGAGTCTTAACCACTGTGCCACCAGAGAAGTCCCTCATTCAGATTTTGACAGGTCTCAGGACTGTTTGGACAATTTTTTTTTTTTAACTTTTTAATTTATTATTTATTTATTATTTTTATTTTTGGCTGTGTTGGGTCTTCGTTTCTGTGCGAGGGCTTTCTCCAGTTGCGGCGAGTGGGGGCCACTCTTCATCGCGGTGAGCGGGCCTCTCACTATCGCGGCCTCTCTTGTTGCAGAGCAGAGGCTCCAGACGCTCAGGCTCAGTAGTTGTGGCTCACGGGCCTAGTTGCTCCGCGGCATGTGGGATCTTCCCAGACCAGGGCTCGAACCCGTGTCCCCTGCATTGGCAGGCAGATTCTCAACCACTGCGCCACCAGGGAAGCCCCCTGTTTGGACAATTTAAAAATCTTTCCTTCAAGCAGAGGACAGGAACAGTATGAGTAATATCTGTATAGTACTTGGCAATGGCTTTGATAGGGAAAGAAGAAAATAACCTCTTTTGATCAGTTTCTGTCTTTGTGTAAGATTTCAATTTCCATTCTATTGTGTAATATAAAATCAAAGCATGTCCTCTTGTTTATAGAAGGGGGCATTCTCAGACTCTGGAATGGGGTCTGCTGTATGAAGTCATTACTCCCTTTTTCTAATTCTCTCTTTCATTTTTACACAAAACA
Organism: Balaenoptera physalus; assembly: GCF_965194825.1. NCBI lineage: Eukaryota > Metazoa > Chordata > Mammalia > Artiodactyla > Balaenopteridae > Balaenoptera > Balaenoptera physalus. Next base: position 160,014,831 of record NC_138882.1, on the reverse strand, counting down.
ATTTTGAGTGATAGCAATGGTCCCTGTCTTGTTCCTGACTTTAATGGCAGTGCATTTAATGTTTAGCCATTTAATATGATGTTTGCTCTTTGTTTCTCAGAAAAAGAAAATAAACAACTCTTTATCATAGTTAAGAAATATCCTTTGTCTCTTGTTTTACTTAGTGTTTTTTACCAGAAACTGTTCTTGAATATTCTTAGTTGCTGTATAATTGTACAGTTTTCAACTTGATTTTATCAATGTGATTAATTAGGTTGATGGATTTCCTAATTTTGAACTATCTGTAAGGGCCTGAGATAAATTCTATTTTTAGGTTTACTCTTAGGTGGTTAATAGTTTTTCTTGCTATTGTGAATGAAATCTTATTTTCTATTACATTTTCTAATTGGTTATTGCTGGTATACAGGAAAGCTATTGATTTTTTTTAGGTTGCTCTTGTATGTGGTCACCTTGCTGAATTCTCTTATTAATTCTAATAGTTTATCAATTGATTTTCTTAGGTTTTCATATGTAAGCGATAGTGTCATTTGCAAATAATCACAGTTTGCCTCTTCTTTTCTAACGTTTATACCTCTTAGTGCTTTCCTTCTCATTTTGAATTAGAGAAAATAAGTGATATCATTTTAAATAGTAGTGGTGATAAAGGTCATTCTTGTCTTGTTTCTGACTTCGATTGGAATGTGTCTATTGCTTCACCATTAAGTATGGCATTTGCCGTAGGTTTTTATCATTGTTTTATTAAAAACAAACAATGTGGGACTTCTCTGGTGGTGCAGTGGTTAAGAATCCACCTGCCAATGCAGGGGACATGGGTTCAATCCCTGGTCCAGGAAGATCCCACATGCTGTGGAGCAACTAAGCCCGTGTGCCACCACAACTACTGAGCCTGCGCTCTAGAACCCGCAAGCCACAACTACTGAGCCAGTGTGCCTAGTGTTCCACAGCAAGAGAAGCCACCGCAATGAGAAGCCCGCACACCACAACGAAGAGTAGCCCTTGCTTGCCACAACTAGAGAAAGCCCGCACAACAACGAAGACCCCATGCAGCCATAAATAAACAAATAAATAAATAAGTTTTGAAAAAACAAAAAAAAACCAATGTATCAAATTAAGGCTGTTCTTTTCCTAGATGCTAGGACATTTTTTTTCTTTTATATCATTAATGGGTATTGAATTTATTAAGGAATTCATTTAAAATGTTTTTATTTATTAATATAATAGGTTAAATTGATATATAATCTAATGCTGAACCATTCTTCTTTCTTTCCTTCTTTTTTTCTTTCATGAGTGACAACTTATTTTTTACACTGAAAGGCTGCTGAAAAACAATTAATAGTCCTATTAAAGAAAATCCAACATCTTAATTGAAAAGTATGGTGACTGTATTTACTCATTAACTACTACTGAACTTTTCTAAAACAACTTGAAAACATCATGTGCGTATTTAATTTCAGTACAATGGATTCAAGATCAAGTATATCTGTTACACGTATTAAGGCTGGATTACAGATGTTCATCGTCATCACCATCATCATCGTCATCACCTTCACATTTTCTTTTAATGTGTTTGATGATTCATGGGCAGTATTTTGTGAGGGCACTATGTTAGTGGTAATAAGAATGTTTTTGGACCCTATTAATGATGGATTAATCCGACATTCTGAACTGCTGCTGTTGCAGGAACTGATGCTTTTACAGCTGGGACTGTGAAGTGAGCATCTGTACTATAAACCTTTGCTCTGTGAGGGACATTGGAGTCCCTACCTTAGTTGAAACGGACATGATTTTTGCAGTTGGTGTGCCTGGAGTGGGAATTCTTGGTCTGCTACTAACTGAACCAACACTTAACTGTGGAACCGTTACTCTTCCTGCAGAGCAGATGCCTTTTTTTGTAAAGATTTAAGTTTATAGTTTGGACTGTCAAGCAATATCTATCAAGTGGCAATCTAGGGGCTGAATATGGCTTGACCAATGGCAAAAGAGTTTGATTTCTTTGCCTTCAATGTCTAATAAAAAATCTCTTGGGGAGGAGAGGTAAAAGATTGGTTAGTGCAACACTGGATTGCCAATCGCACATCATCTGCATCAACAGTAGCTTTCTTAGCGTGGCTTGAATAAATTTTCACATCATCTAAAATTGTGGTCACAAATTGAAAGGCAAACTCCAACATCTGATTTATAACTCTTGCCTCATAGTCTGTAATCTCCATGTCCTTCAGGATTTGTGCCATCATCTGTGTATCTTTCAGCATGCTCTTGGGAGAAGGCATCTTGCCAGAATCCGTGATATCTAATGATCAGACTCCTTGAGCTAAATCACCCACATGAATGTATTTCAGTTTTGATGCAAGTCCTTTGCCTGGTTTTGATGCAAGTCCTTTGCCTAGTGTGGTTTTTCCAACCCCTGGTTTACCTTGCCTGCTCCACCCTGCCATACACCCTGACTGGTGAACAGCATGTTGGGCCTTTTCTTACTTTCTTAAATAGATTATATAAGGTGAAAATTATGTATCCTTCAAATGTGTTTCTCTCTTTATTAGGCTCTGATATTGTGCTACTTTCATGAGCTGAGAAAAATTTCAACTTCTTATATGCTCTGAAGTCAACTTATTTAAATGATGAATAATCTGTCCCTTGAAGTTCGACTAGAACCACCTATTTGTAACTCTCAGCCTGTTACTTTTTAACATTGTAGCTCAATGACAATATTTTTATTTTTTCTATGGTTATTGCTCCATTTGGTTTCCTAATTCTTTTTGGAACAATTTTGGCTACTTTTTTCTTTTTTTTTTACTGGAAAACATAACTCAGAACTATGAGCTTTAACTGATAAAGAAATTGGTATCAGAACAGGCATGAATTTGGTATTTATTTTTGGGCAGTGAAAATCCAGCTAATATCAAAGGTAGCCTTTGGCCTGCTGCCAATAGATTATCATCTGCAATCAATTATCGCCTGAATGAAAGATGCGTTGAAGGCAAAGCGTTGGGGAACCAAGTGGTCTCTGCCACAGAACAGTATGGAGGGCAGATGGGATCTGTGAACTGCTGTAAAGAGGGGTTTCTTTCTGGACAGAATGAAGAAAAAGAATGTGAAGCTTAATACCCTAAAAGTTTGGCTCAAGACAAGTCCCAAAACCACTGGCTTTCTATGTCTATGATAAAAATAATTTATCTTTTGCAGTCGTGGGGCTGATAGTAACTGAAGATCAAATCCAAAGTGTTATACTGAGAATTACTGTAGTACAATATCAGTAAAATTCACAGCCTTGGGACTTCCCTGGTGGTCCAGTGGTTAAGAATCCGTGCTCCCAATGCAGGGGGCCTGGGTTCGATCCCTGGCCAGGGAACTAGATCCTGCATGCCACAACTAAAGATCCTGCATGCTGCAACGAAGAACCCGCACGTGGGAATGAAGATCCCGCGTGCCACAGCTAAGACCCGGCAGCCAAATAAATACATAAATATTAAAACAAAACAAAAAACTCATAGCCTTGCCAGGTCTCGTATTTGAAAGTCAGAGTGTTGACCAGAAAAGAAAGCAGTCAGATGACTCAGAGCATCCAAAATCCTACCCCCTTGAGCCTCCCTGGCCAGCAGAAGTGGCTCCTCGAGGCTAATGGGTGACTTCTGACAATCCTTGTCAGCAGGAGGAAATAGTGACATAGTTCTGTGACAGCCTTCTGTTGATCCCTTCTGGTAAATCAAGGTAAATAAGGTAAACTCCATGAAAATACATGTGAGTGATGCTTCTGGAGAGCCAGTGTTCTAGGGAGCATCACAATGTCCCTTCCTAAGTACAAGTTGCTTTGCCTTACAACCTCCTACCATGTGAAAGAGACAGAATACCATATTTTACTGATTCACATTTAAGAAAATAATTTATTAAGGTAAAATTCACATAACATAAAATTAATCATTTTAAAATGAACAATTCAGTGGCATTTAGTACATTCACGATTCCAACATTCTAACATCTCTGAAATGGAATTCATCTTACAATCAATGGTATACTATGGTTTAATTGATAGTGTTTTATAAAATTTTTCATAGTGGAATATAAATAAAGGTGCACCTTTCAGTTGATGGTGTCTTAGAGTAGCTGAATTTGGGCACTTGGTGGTTTTCTTGGATTTTTGAGGGAGCATACATCATATTTGGGTGTCTTGCAACCCACTCATTTACTGAGTGACCTGAAAGACTGTCAGCTTTGAGAGGAATCCAGAGCAAAGGAAATTGTCCAGGTGGTCTAGGCTGCAATGTAAGTAGATAGGCCGCTTGGTCTCCATGACCCACCAGATCCCAATCATGTTTTGGTCATCTTGCTGAGGGAGTCTATAGCAAGCCCAGAAGCAGCAGTGCAGAAGTGAAGAAAGCCATGCCCTGTCTGATAAGTAACTGATCTCCTCTGAGAAACAGCTTTATCTTACTACTGGTTCCTGACAGAAACTGAATGCTTGTCCATGGGACAACCAGGACAAGTGGTCTTGCAAACTGAACTGCTCAATATAACCTGCGAACTATTTGATCCACTCTAAAGTCTGTAGTGTCCAAAAGCATTCATCATCAGGTAGAGAGGATACAAATGAGACCAGGCTTAAGCATGTTTTCCTTTACCACCCATTGCTGAATGAACACTTATGGTCTCAACAGGCAGAGACTGTTTGAATGGATAAAGAAAAGCAAAACCCAAATATCTGCTGTATATAAGAGATGTACTCTAAAAGATGAAAGAAAATGGAAGGAAAAAGATATACCATGCAAACAGTAAGCTTGAGAAGGCTGGAGTGGCTATAATATCAGATAAAGTATACTTCAAGACCAAGACTATTACTAGAGATAAAGATAGATATTTCATAATGATAAAATGATCAATTCACCAGGAAGAAATAATAATTAAAAATGTGTAATAAAAGAGCTAATGACCTAATAACAGAGCTTCAAAATATGTGGAGCAAAAATTGACAGAATTAAAAGAAGAAATACACAATTCCACAATCATAGCTGGAGATGAAAAAAAAAATCTTCAGCAATAGACTAAGAGACATAAAAAATCAATAAAGACATAGATTATGTGAACAATAATATCAGTCATCTTGCCCTAACTGAAATTTATAAAACTCTGTACCATGACTGCAGAATAAACATTCTTTTCAAATACACACGATATGTTCACCAATGGACCACATGCTGGGCCATAAAACAAACCTCAATTAATTTGAAAGGATTGACTAGAAAAATGGTATAGATGAACCGGTTTGCAAGGCAGAAATAGAGACACAGATGTAGAGAACAAACGTATGGACACCAAGGGGGGAAAGCGGGGGTGGGGAGTGGTGGTGGGATGAATTGGGAGATTGGGATTGACATATATACACTAATATGTATAAAATAGATAACTAATAAGAACCTGCTGTATAAAAAAATAAAATAAAATTCAAAAAAAATAGAATTTGAAAGGATTGAAATCATATAGAATATGTTCTATGACCACAATAAAATTAAATTCGATATCAATAATCATAAGATACCTAGAAAACTCCCAAATATTTGGAAATTAAGCAACATAGTCCTAAACAATCCATGGATCAAAGAAGCAATCACAAGGGAAGTTAGAATGATAATGAAAATGTAAAATGATTAGTAGGATACAGCTAAAGCAGTCATTAGGGTGAAAATTATAGCTCTAAGTATTTGTAATTGAAAATAAGAATGGTCTAAATACCCCTTATATTTTATCGTGGAATGCTGACTTGCATCCCCAACTTTATGGTCCAGCGGATTAGATAATTCTCAGTTTGCGCTGGGCGGTTTCACGGCGTCTCATGGACAAGTGTTCAGTTTCTACCAGGGTCGCTGTAAGCCAAAGACTGCTTTTCAAGTAGTGGACAGTGGTTTGCGGGTGGGATCAGAGCCTTACTTCAGAATCCTAGGTGCCCATGCTGTAATTCTCCAGTTGGGGTTGCCAGAAGGTATATGTAAGTTTTTTGTCACAAAATACTTTCAAAACCATTGCGTCTGTTGGATAATCAGGCCCAACTGGTAACACAGCTTGCACTGCAACCTGGACCTACCTTTTGGAGAACCCCCTTTGGAGCCAGGTTCCTCTCTAAACTTACAGGTTACTGGTAAGTGAGTCAGAGCAGCACGCCCAAAAATAGTACACATCACCTCCAAACCCAAAGAGGGCCACCAAGCTTTTAACTCTTTCTTTGAGGTGAGTGGTATAAGCTGTGGCATCTTGTTTCTTACTTTAATTTTTATTTATTTATTTAGTTTAGAAAAGCAAAAGAACTGACTTGCAAAGAAGTTTGTAAGATACTCCAAGACTTTGGAAGGACTGGCTCAAAGAAAAATACAACATGTATTTAAAAGAAAAAAAAAGTTGTCTTAGTTTGAGCTGCTCTAACAAATACTATAGGCTGAGTGACTTAAACAGTAGAAACTTATTTCTCAGAGTTCTGGCTGCTGGAAAGACTGAACTAAAAAAAAAAAAAGAAAGCCAAATGGCATAAAATAGACCATAGGTGAGAGCGAGCGTGAGGGAAGGGGCCAGGAGTCCACTCAGGAAAGCTGGTAATTGTCGACGTGGAACTGGCAGGGGAAGGAGAAGGGAGATGCCTGCAAGAGAACGAATTCCAAAAAAGCTGAAATGGTGCGGGGAGAGAACTCCCACAAACCCTGGAATACATGGGCAGTGAGTTTGACAACAGCAATCTTTTCCTTTGCGGAGGATGGAGGTGGAGTCTCCACTCAGCCGCAAACTCTGGAGACTCAGCGCAGGGGCTGGGGACGGGGGCGGGGCTCCCGAGAGCACTAAGGGAGGCGCTCCCCTCCGGAAGGCACCTGGCACTGTCCCGGGATTGCTCCCTGTTGGTGCCACACGTGTCTTCCAGCTATTCCCAGAAGAGGTCTTCATCTTTCTTTGGCCCCCAGAACTGGCCGGGGACCACACAGGCCTTGTCGATGCCACTGTCCTCCAGCTCCTTGCCCTCAACTTTGCCAATCCCGCGCACCCCACTGGCTTTCCCCCCAGGGGTGCAGGATGCTTTGGAGAGGTTGTCATCTTGATCAGGCCTCATTGGCAGCTCCAGTTCCCACCTACCTGTTTCTTTTTATTGAGGTACAACTTTCACACGATCAAGTGCACAGTTCTTAATGTACCAGCTGAAGGCAGTGATCACTTTTCCTTCTGGACTGCTGAGGCCTCTATGGCACAGGGCCTGGCATGTAGTGGCATATCTAAGTGGCTTACGGTAAGTACTAAACAATTATTTGTTGAATGAACTAATGAACGAAATCTAATCAATGTACATTCCCACCAACAGTAGACTGGTGCCTATGTCATCCATATCCTTGTCAAAAATAGGTATCACAGTTATGTTCAAGTTTTACCTATATGATAGGCATAAAATGATTTCTCATTATAGCTTTCAATTTTTCAGCTCTTTGAATCCCAGTGAGGTGGAATGCTTATCTGTATGGTTACTGGCTGTTGCACTTCTTCTGTGACTTTCCTAATCATGTTCTTTGTGCATTTCAAAAAGTGGGAAATTTGTCCTATTAGTTGGAAAATGTTCTTCATAATTAACCTGAGCAAGACCAGGTCAGACTGAGCGGTTCTGGATCTTGATCACACCACACACAAACCACCTTCCCTTTCCCACAGTTTCTAAGGAGCCCTGCAAATAGGGCACATGCTGGGAGAGACCAGAGGATGAGGAGACCCAGTGCCACGCTTAAGGAGTGAATAGTCTTGGTGAGGAGAGGGGAGGAGGGGAGAGGGGGAGGGCAGAGGGGGAAAGGAAGGAGAGAGCCAGGTCAGGCACTCAGGAGCTCCAATCCACTCTTTCTGGGCGCAGCTGTGAACAGAGAGGGTGAGGAGGGAGGAGCTTCTGCGACTCATTTTTATTCTGCATCCTACTGCCACGGCCAACCAGTCCCCAGTTCCAGCTGACTCTACCACTGCCTCTCACCAGGTTCTCCTGCCTCCAGCTTCATCCTCCCCGCTGGCAAGCCACCAGTCATCTTTCTAAAAGATGAATCTGACTCTTTTCAGCCTTCTTCCTAACTCTCCTCCCCATGCCACCGCCACACACCCTTCATTGGCTTCACATTGCTCTCAGGATTGAATAAAAACTCTGTTAAAGTCAACTTTGCAGCCCCAGAGCACCCCAGCCTGAAGTCCCTCTCCCAGGCCCCTCAATAGGACACTGCAATTCAAGAGTCTCCTCAGAAGTGATGCTGGGTTCCTGAAGAGGGTCAGCTGGGTGGGCACTGCAGAATAAGCTCCTCTCGGGGCTGGCAGGGAGACCCGTTGTCACCTGCGGTCTGGTAGAGGAAGTGTAGCAGTGGCTCCCCAGAAGGGTCAAGAGAGAGGCATTCCTCTCTCGTCCTCTTTTCCCCAACCCCTGGACTCAGTTTCCCGAAGGAATGAACAGCTCTGGACCCGTCATTCTGGGGGATTTCTTAATGGCAGCAGCTAAGGTGGCACTCCAGGATGGGGACAGAACCAGGCCATGGCCAAGACAGAATGACAAATGATTAACCTTAGGGTAAACCCCTTATCATGGCCCCCAATGCCTACCTCTGATCTTAAGTCTTCCTATTCTCCCCTCCTCACCCAACAGCCACCACACTGGCTTTTTATCTTTATGTCCTTTCAACACATAGTTCCTTCCATTTTAGAGACTTTGCACTTGTTATTTCTCATGTCTGAAACTCTCCTTCCCCAGGTATTCTGTGGCTGTTTCCATCATTTAAGCCTCAGCTCTGATTTCAGCTCCCTGGAGAAAACTTCCCTGAGGTTCCATATAGTCCCCCATCCTATTACCCTATTTTATTTTTTTCACAGTGCTTGTCACCATCAAACTTACACTATTTTATTGTTCATATGCTAGTTACAAGCCCCATTGGGAAATATTTGTATCTCATTCACCCACTGCATCCCCAGAGCCTAGAATAATGCCTTACACATACATTTATGTACCATGATCCTTGCCCTCACAGAAATGATTCTATCAAGAGAGACATATCTTAAACAAATAATTATGCAACACAGTAACTACAGGCAGAGTCAAGGGTTTTGAGGCAGAGGTGCAGGACCCTCTCCCACTTCTCGCTCCAAGGACCATTCCCTTACCCTGTGGGCAATTTCTGCTGCAAGACCCTGGCTTCCCCTGGAAACTGTTTAGAGCTCAGAGGATTCACCCAGGAATCAGGCCTCAGGAACAGGGCAAGGTTTGTACCTCTAGGCCCAGTTCTTCAAACTTTCGGGGTCTAGCTAGGATTGTGGCTGCAGCAGCTATGTCCCCATACGCCCCCAAGCCAGAATAAGTTACAACATTGATAGCTCACTTGTGTGGGCTGTCTGGTCCTCCAGGCCCCGCTTGGATTTTTGACAGGCCCCTGGCTTGGGGCCTGGTCTCCTTAATACCTTACAAGCTCCACTCCATCCCCCATGCTCAATGCCCAGTGTCCTCCATGTCTACAGGCTAGTTTGCAGAGGCTGAAGTTGGGAGCTGCTTCCCCTGTCCCTTCTGTGCTTCCTCAGGACCTCCTGTTCTAGAAATCTCTCTCTCTCCAGGGAGATCAGCAAGTTTCTTCCTTTGAGAGATACTTCTTCCAGCTGCTACCTGTTTGGGGCTGTGTTCTTGGACTTCTTTGGAACCCACACTAGTGCAGTTAGCTCCCAGACTAGTGAAGTTCCAGGAAGCTGGGCTCCAGGAAATCCCCATGAGGCCCCGACCCACACACACCCCCATCAGAGGAGGTGCAAGTGAGGGTCCAGACCTCACTCCATCTTGGCAGCCACCCTGGGAAGCTCTGCCTTGTCCAGTGTATCTCTTCATCTCGAACGCGTAGCACAGTATCTGGTACATACTTAGCACTTAATGAACAGGGGCAATTAATACCACTAATTTATTTAATGAAAAAAGGCACCGTGCAAATGTTTTACATGGATTATTGGCACTTCACTTATGCAGGTACCATGACAATTTCCATTTTAAAGTGAAGAAACGAGTTCAGAGAAATTAAGCGACTTCCAAGGTCACAAAGCTGTGTACTCTCTCTTCATTGCGCGACGGAGCAACGCAGAGGGAAAATGCCAGAAAGCAGGCAGCCCAGGAAACGGGCGGGCTCCTGGGAGCCAAGGAGTGCAGCATTCTCTGCGCGGTCAGCAGTTTTCACACTGGGTTACCAGCCGGCTCGGTTTCCGCTAAGCACAGACCGGAAGTGTTCCTGACGGCCACATTTCTAACGCGCACGACCGGAAGTTTCTGTTTGAGGTTTTGCGGGGATAGGGGAGTCGCTGGGCCGCAGCCCGGAGGTCTAGGTGCGGAGGCGCTGGGGCTTAGGAGACAGCTGGGGCCGTTAGGGAGACCCAGGCGGCGGGACACTGGCGGGGCCCCGACCTGACCCTGAGCCACTCTCGTCCTCGCGGCCCGCCTCTTCACCCCGCCCCCACTTGGGGCTGAAGTGGCTCCGCCCCCCGATCTGAGCCTGGTCGGTCCTCAGGCACTGACTATTGACCTCGGGGCGCTCCCCCATCTCTCGGGCGCGATGGCTACGGGCGCGGATGTGCGGGACATTCTAGAGCTCGGGGGTCCAGAGGGGGATGCAGCCTCCGGGACCATCAGCAAGAAGGACATTATCAATCCGGACAAGGTAGCAGTGGTGCCTGAGAGCGCTGGGTAGCGGTAGTGAAGTGGTGGGTAGGAGTGACAACGGAAGACGGCTCGGGGAGAGATGAGGTGCCACACTTCTTGTGAGATGGGCGGTAAAAGATGTGAAATAACGGGATAGAGGATATGTGTCACCTTGGTGAGATGGGATGGAGGAGGTGGGACCCCGTGGAAAATGGTGGGGACCAAGAGGGTGCGACATTTGTAAGACAGGACCTAGAGAGTGTGACACTTGTGGGATATTGGGGGGACATCAACTCGGTGTGACACGCTGAGAGATGCTGGAAAAGTATCTTCTGCTCTGACAGGTAGGGCTCTGAGGTACGGGTGTGGAGGGGAATGACCTGCTCAAACCCAGGTGCCCCTTGAGTGGGTTTCTGTGCCTTCATAGTGTGTCATTATGTGTCACAGTGTGTATGTGTGTCATTGTACCTGTAGATGCTGGTTTGTTCAGGGATTGAGCTGGGCTAAAGAATTTTCAGGGAAGGGAGTCTAGCCTGTGGTTCCTCTCCTGTGGTTTCCCTCCCCAGAAAAAGTCCAAGAAGTCCTCTGAGACACTGACCTTCAAGAGGCCTGAGGGCATGCACCGGGAGGTCTATGCACTGCTCTACTCTGACAAGAAGCAAGTATTAGAATCCCAGATCCCCCAGGCTTTGGTCCCTGACCAACCTGCATGTCCCTAACTCCTAATTTTCCCAGCCAGTTTTCTCCCCACCTCCCCTCTCCACACAGGGCTTCTGCTTGCTTAGGATGTGGGAGCTCGGATGTCTCACTCCGGGACGTGACTTCCTTGCTCTATGGTAGATCAGCAGCCTGGGTCCAAAGGCTCTCTACACACCTTCTGACTGTAATCTCTCACCTCCTTAAACCCTGCTGCCAGGGATGCGCCCCCACTGCTACCCAGTGACACTGGTCAAGGCTACCGGACCGTGAAGGCCAAGTTGGGCTCCAAGAAGGTGCGGCCGTGGAAGTGGATGCCATTCACCAACCCAGCCCGCAAGGATGGAGCCATGTTCTTCCACTGGCGACGGGCAGCCGAGGAGGGCAAGGACTACCCCTTCGCCAGGTTCAATAAGGTGAGCCACCACCATTGGGACGTAGGCCAAGGTTGCCCACCTACTCTGAGCCACTTGCCTGAGCACTCCAGTCTCCTAGTTGGCTCCAGAGGCCCCCTCAGGCCAGGTCATTAACAATGGTTACCCGCTCAGTCATTGGTGCAAATACCTCTGTGGGTCTTCACTGCCCATGGGATCCTGTCCTCTCCTAGACCTGCTCTGATTTTTGGTGTGTTGCCTTAGCCTTTCATTTCTCGCTATTCTTCAGAGCTGTGTCCTAGGTGCTCTACTCTTCTCACTCTCTACTTTCTCCCTAATGTGTCTCATTTACCCTGTGACCTCAGTTACCCTCTGTATGCCATTAACCCCAATTCAGTATCTCCAGTCCAGAGCAGCAGTCCACATATATCCAGTCATTTGCTTACCTCTCTCCCTGAAGGCCCCACGGGTACTTCAGATCAAGTGGATACCCTTGAGCAGAACTCATAATCTTCCCTCTGTTCCCCACCCCCAAACCTGTTCCTCACATAAGTGAATGACACCACTATCCACCCAATTGCCCAAACCAGAAATTTGGGAATCATCCTTGACTTAGCTTCTCCCTTCGCTCTCATATTATTTCAGTCAACAATGGGACAAAGAAGGTAGGGGAAGACAGATAACAAACATGTAAGCAAATAAATTGGATTCTTTCAGATAAGAGCCATCAATAAAATGAAACCAGAATATGAAATGAGATAAAGAGTGAACTTGTAGGTGTAGGGGAGGCCTAATAGATAGGGTGGTCAGGGAGGGCCTCTCTGAGAAGCTGGCATTTGAGTTAGACTTCAGTGATACATCTAGTCATTGAGTCCTGCTGACTCTGTTTCTATAATAAATCACATCTGCCTGTGTTCTTCATTCTCTATACCCTAATCCAAGCTGAATTATCTCTGGTCTAGATTACTGAGGCTCAGATGGAGCAGGGCCTTAACACAGACTCACCCAGCCAGTGAGAAGCAGAGCTGGGCTGGGCTAGGATTCCCTAGGCTGTTGTTTAAGCCACTCACGATACGGCCCCACAGTCCCTGCAGCTTGGAGCAGCCTAGACTTCAAGTCTGCAAGCACTGGGGGCTTGAACCCAGGACTCCCAAGTCCTGACTTCTTTCCCCTCAGCCAGTATACCCACCTGCACCTGGACACCTCCCCCTGGATGGCTCACAGGCCTCTCAGACTCAGTACGTCCAGGTGTGACCCATCATTCTCCCCCATGCCCCCAAACTGATTTTCCTCCTTAGGCCCCTCACCACCATCCTTAGGCCCCTCAGGTCCAGTGGAGGGAGAGGCTGGAGATGTAAGACTGAGAAGGGATAGCCAAGAGGTAAGAGATTTGAGGTGGGGGTGGGAAGGTTGGATGAGATACTTTGAGGTGAAGACAAAAGAGTGTTCATTTTGTATTTAGTAAATACTACTCCATGCCAGGTCAAGCCCGAGGCAGTGAGGACACAAACATGAATCACACACAGCATCCGCCCTCTAGAAACTCTCCATGTTGCTGGGGAGCTGGGGGGAGGCACAGGCGATTACAGTTCGGTGGGATACATGCCGTACCGGGAGGAACTGAAGGTCATGGAAACTTCCTGGAGAAGTTAGAGCTTGAGTTGAGTTTTTTTTTTAATTGAAGTATAGTTGATTTACAGTATTGTGTTACTGGTGTACAGCAAAGTGATTTAGTTATACGTGTGTGTGTGTGTGTGTGTGTGTGTGTGTGTGTTTATGTATTCTTTTTCTTACTCTTTTCCATTATAGGTTAATACAAGATATTGAATATAGTTCCCTGTGCTATACAGTAGGACCTTGTTTATCTGTTTTATATATTGTAGTTTGTATCTGCTAATCCCAAACTCCTAATTTATCCCTCTCCCCCTTCCCCTTTGGTAACCGTAAGTTTGTTTTCTATGTCTGAGTCTGTTTCTGTTTTGTAAATAAGTTCATTTGTATTATATTTTAGATTCCTCATATAAGTGATATCGTATGATATTTGTCTTTCTCTGTCTTACTTCACTTAGTATGATAATCTCTAGGTCCATCCATGTTGCTGAAAATGGCATTATTTCATTATTTTTTATGGCTGAGTAATATTCCATTGTATATATATACCACATCTTCTTTCTCCATTCATCTGTCGATGGGCATTTAGGTTGCTTCCGTGTCTTGGCTACTGTGAATAGTGTTGCTATAAACATAGGGGTGCATATATTTTTGCAAATTAGAGTTATCTCCAGATATATGCCCAGGAGTGGGATTGCTGGGTCATATGATATTGATTTGAGTCTCAAAGTATGTTACCAGGTGATAGTAGAAAAGGAGTGCAATGACTTGTTCAGGCAGAGGGGACATCATGAGCAAAGGCATAAATGAAAAATCAGTCATATGTGTGGGATGCTGTGGGCATTTCCCTGTTGATGGAACCTAAAGTCCAAGGTAGGATATGGTGGGAGATGAGACCTGAGAGGGCAGCAGGGCCGGGTCAGGCAGGGCTTGGCAGCCAGGCTCAGGAATTTGGGCTTTGCTCTGATGTCTTTAGGTAGCCACTGGCAAATTTTAAGTAGAGAGGTGTCGGGATCAGATTTGAGTTTTAGAAAGATCGTGGTAACTGGGTGGAGAATGAAGTCGAAGTAAAGGGAACTAACAATCTTCCCTCCAATACTGCTCTTTCCTGGGGTCCCGCTTTCAGTCTGTGGCTCCCAGCCGCTTTCTTGCTCAAGCCAGAAACATAGGAGTTACCTATGACAGCATCTTCTCTCACCCCTCACAGCCAGTTGTCACATCCTATGGTGTTTAATCTAAAGCCTCTCAAGTCCGTGCCCTTTTCTCTAGCTTCCACTGGTGCTGCTTTATTTCAGGCCTCTTCACTTCCCACCTGGATTATTTCATAAACCTGCCAGCTGGTCTCCCAGGCTCATGTTTCACCCCCTGTCTTCACTGTTGCCAGGGTGGTCTTTGTAAAAGAGAATCATGACCATCTCACTCCTCTCTTTAAAACTAACCTTATTGACTCCCGTCACCCACAGGATGAATTCCAGACTCCTTAGCAGTCACACAAGGCTTGCAGCAGCTTGCCTCTGTCAACTCTCCAGGCTCTCTTCAGGCCCCTCCCTGTCTCGCCCTTTTCTTGTTTCCCTTAGTGTCCCTGACTGCCAAGCCCGCACACATCAGGCCATTTCTCTCTCATCGCTGTTTATGTGGCCCCCTGCTTAGGAGTCTCTCCAGTGCCTTCCCTCACTGGTTCAGTTCTACTTAACCTTAAGACTGAACCAGGCTCTATTTACCTCTTCCCTGACAACCCTTGTCCCAGGCTGCATCACGTGTCACTCATTACACCCTAGGCATACCTTTGTCATCAGATTCGCTGCACTTTACTAAATTTTCAGCTGGACTGTGAGCTCTGAGAAGGCAAGGCCCCTGTCTGTCTTATTCAGCAGTGTCCCCAGCATAGGGCTAGCAGGCCCATGATAAATATTTGTTGAATGAATGACCATCTCCCTTGCTTGACGGTGAGCTTCTTTTTATTTTAAGTAGCAGTGTTCAGAGAGGTCACATCTTGGCTGCAGATGGAGAATTGCTTGGAAGAGGATTAAATGGAGGCAGAGAGGCCAGTGGGGAGGCTGTTTCTCTATCCAGGCAAGGGATAGTGGTGGTCTGGACAGGGTTGTGGCAGAGGAGATACAGAATTGGAAGGTAAACTCCACAGATGTGGGAAAGGGGAGGGGTCAAGGGTAAAGGTAGGATTTAAAGATGCCTGCTAGGTTTCCGCTTGGGTGATGGTGACATTGACTAAGATCCGGACTGGGGGAGATAGGAGTTTGAGGGAGGGCGATGAGCTCAGTACTGAACATATTAGGATTTGTTTGTTTTTTTTTTTTAATTGAGGTATAATTATTATATATCATACATATATTAGCTTCAGGTTACAATATAATGATCCAGTATTTGTACATATTGTGAAATGACCACCCCAGTAAGCCTAGTTAACACGTATGACCTGAACATATTCAGTTTGAGATGTATACAGGATCTCCAGTAGGAGATGTCCAAGAGGCAGCTGGACATAAGGGTTTTGAGAGCAGGTTCAGAGCCAATGTGGTCTTTGATGGAGAAACTTCCCTGGTCCAGCCTAGCATTGTCTCTTTCCTGGGGTCTCTGACTGATAAACGCAGCTGTTGGTGGTGCTGTTTGTCCCTGAGGGAGGTCTGGGGGACGGGACATGGGGGAGGGGAGCCAGGGGCATGGGTGTTGGGGTGGGGGGTGTATACTGCGAGTAGGATTCAGGTGCCTTTTCCTTAGAGATGTGACCTTGGCCAGCTCTGGGGGAGCTGCAAGTCTCACTGTCACCACTGGGTGGCAGGAGTGCTTCAGACAAGTGTGCCATGACTAGGGCTCCTGGGCCTTTCTCCAGAATTTAGCCATCTGCCTTACTCCAAAGTTGACCTTTGGACTCCACAGAAGCACTTACACGTGGGCCCCTCACCTTAACCGTCAGGTCAGGAGCATGTGTCCTGTTACCGAGGCTCTGGAGCCAAAGGCATGATGAAGTTGGTCCTGGAGTGGATTCAGAGGCAGGCGACAGTCCTAGAGCCTGCCAGGGCCTTTGGTCAAGCAGAGAGTTTCTTTTCTTGCTCTGGAAACATCATCTCCAGGTGCCCTGTGCAGGGTCCCAGGCAGAGGATTTGCTTTTGTCCAGCCCAGGGACTGACAATAAACAGGAGGGGCTGTGGTCACGCTGCTGGAGCCTGCGGGGACGTGCCGTGACGTGGGCGTGCCCCCTGTCCCTCCGTGCTTGTAGACGGTGCAGGTGCCCGTGTATTCAGAGCAGGAGTACCAGCTCTATCTTCATGACGACGCTTGGACAAAGGCAGAAACCGACCACCTCTTTGACCTTAGCCGCCGCTTTGACCTACGTTTTGTTGTTATCCACGACCGGTATGACCACCAGCAGTTCAAGGTGAGCTGGTATGGTGCATTTGCATGTGGGCCCAACCCCCGGGCGTGGCAGGCCCACTACCTTCATGATGTCCTTTCCACATGCCTCTGAGTG
The DNA here is from genome assembly GCF_965194825.1 of Balaenoptera physalus. Lineage (NCBI taxonomy): Eukaryota > Metazoa > Chordata > Mammalia > Artiodactyla > Balaenopteridae > Balaenoptera > Balaenoptera physalus. The sequence goes on along the minus strand of NC_138882.1, from coordinate 159,998,015 downwards.
TTCATCCTCCCTCTCTCTGTATCTTTATCCTCAGAAGCGTTCTGTGGAGGACTTGAAGGAGCGCTACTACCACATCTGTGCCAAGCTTGCCAACGTGCGGGCCGTGCCAGGGACAGACCTCAAGATACCAGTGTTTGATGCTGGGCACGAGCGACGGCGGAAGGAACAGCTGGAGCGTCTCTATAACCGGACCCCAGAGCAGGTCAGCCCGAGTCCCACAAACTCTGCTCCATGCCGTGAAACCCCTTGACCGTTGCCTCCCTCCTCCATACCCTCAACTCCCTCACCCCAGCTCCCCTTCTTCCCCCTCTTCCCGCCCCCATCCAGTCCCGCCTCTCACCGGCCATCCTCCCTGCTCTGTAGCCCTCACCGCCCTCACGATCCCCTGCTGCTCAGGTTCCCTCACAGACAGCCCAGCACCCCTCCGTCTCCCCGTCTCCCCGTCTCCCCGTCTCCTCTCACCGCCCCATGACCCTCACGGGCGTCTCAGCGTCTCTCTTTCCCAGGTGGCAGAGGAGGAGTACCTGCTGCAGGAGCTGCGCAAGATTGAGGCCCGGAAGAAGGAGCGGGAGAAGCGCAGCCAGGACCTGCAGAAGCTGATAACGGCGGCGGACACCACTGCCGAGCAGCGGCGCACGGAACGCAAGGCCCCCAAGAAGAAGCTCCCCCAGAAAAAGGAGGCTGAGAAGCCGGTGTGGAGACCAAGTCAGCCCAGCTCAGGGTGGAGGGCTCTGAGAGCACGCGGAGCCGGCAGGGGGCTGGGACTAACACTGGGCCCTCTCCCCGTGACACCCTGGTCTCTGTAACTCCTTCTCCCCCAGGCCGTTCCCGAGACCGCAGGCATCAAGTTCCCAGACTTCAAGTCCGCAGGCGTCACGCTGCGGAGCCAGCGGGTACGTGAGTCACCTCCTTCACTGTGTCTGGGCCCTGGGCTCTGCGGCCTGAATGCTGCAGGCCATGGGGCCGGAGCAGGTGGAGGCGGACGTACCGGGATCTCAGGGATGGCAGGCTAAGCTCACAGCTTTCACTCTATTCTGCTTACTGGCTGTTTTCTTCTGTGACCCAGAGCTGCCTCTAGGGGTTAACTTCTCTTCCACTCCCCCCACTGCCTTTCGTCTCCTTCATTCTAAACTGCTTGTGGGGGGAGAGGGCTTAGCTGCCTGGGTCATTGCAGATGAAGCTGCCAAGCTCTGTGGGACAGAAGAAGATCAAGGCCTTGGAACAGATGCTGCTGGAGCTGGGTGTGGGTGAGTGCGGGGGCCAGCCCCTCAGGACGTCCCCACCGAGGCTGCGGGTGAAGGCTGGGTGGTGAGGGGGCAGTTTCGGCTGCCGGCCTCCCACCGCACCCCAGCTCTGGCCCTGTGCCTTCCACCCACCTGCCCACAGAGCTGAGCCCGACGCCCACGGAGGAGCTGGTGCACATGTTCAACGAGCTGCGGAGTGACCTGGTGCTGCTCTACGAGCTCAAGCAGGCATGTGCCAACTGCGAGTACGAGCTGCAGATGCTGCGGCACCGGCACGAGGCACTGGCCCGGGCCGGTGTGCTGGGGGGCCCCGCCACACTGGCATCGGGCCCGGCCCCGGCCCCGGCGGAGCCGGCGGTGCCTGAACCCGGTCTCGGCCCGGACCCCAGCAAGGACGCCATCATTGACGTGGTGGGCGCACCCCTCACGCCCAATTCGGTAAGAGGCCGGGAGAGCGCGAGCTGGCCCTGCTAGTGAGCACACGCAGGTGCGTACGCAGGCCCCACCCCCTCTAGTGCCTGCAACAGGAGTCGTCACTCTGAGGGGTTCTGAGAATGAGGGAGTGGGTGGTCGGTCAGGGGGCATCACCTTCCTGACTCAGAGCGTGAAACACGTGCACCCAGCCTGAATCTGGCCCTGGGGGCCATTGACCTCAGCACCTTCTGTGTCTCCTCAGAGGAAGCGACGGGAATCGGCCTCCAGCTCCTCTTCTGTGAAGAAAGCCAAGAAGCCGTGAGGGGCCACACGGGGCGTGGGATGGTGCTGTGTAAATAGAGCTGCTGAGTTGGACTGGGCTGCTTCCTTTTCCTTCCCACCACTTCTCATGCCCCTGGCTGGGAGGGTGGGCAGGAGGGGGGTCACCATAGCCACTCCATGGGGATGGCGCTGGGGCTTGCCTGCACTGAGGCCCTTAGCAGCCCTTTAACCACTGACCAGCTTTGCCCAAACACCTGTATCCGGGAACACCCGTGGTTCTGCACTCAGGTTGGTTCACACACAGCAGTGACCGTAGATACCGGCTGCTTTGAACACAGCCTTGTGCTCAGACAGTCCCCAGGGCCCTGTGCATATTCGCTGTGGGTACCCTAGGTGCTCCAGACTGCCAGCTCTACTGGTGGCCTTGAGCACAGGGCAGCCTGGCATATGCTCTAACCCCTGCACATCCAGTGTCAGGCACGGCACTGCCTGGTCCACACACACACCCAGGGCCTCGTTTCCCCGACTTTATTCAGTGGCACGTTCACAGCGGGGATGGGGGTAGACACAAGGTGGGGCCTGATCTGTCCTGGAGCCCTGGGGGCACCACACACCATGCACTACAGATGGGAGGGGGCACAGGGGGGCTTGGTGGCCCCAGCAAGAAGCCTGTACTGGGAGGAGACAGTGAGGAGGAGGTCCCCCAGCCCAGGCCCACAATGGGAGGGCCTGATACTGGGCTGAGGTTGAGGGGAGGGGGTAGGGGGCACAAAGTGTCTGTTCCAGAGGGGCCAAGTGGCCAAGCCTTACCCAGGACACAAGCCCACAGGGCGGGCTGGGGGACACTCTGGACGTAGAGCTGTGCCACTCTCCCATTGCCCCTCTGGTGAGGGAGAGGAGGGTTTTGGGCTGGGCCAAGCAGCTACCCTGTCCTGCCCCATCCCATCCTCGGCCAGTCAGAACGGCTTTGATGTCTGCTTGAAGATGAAGCCTCGGTATGCGAGTGTCTTCATGATGTTGGCAATGTTCTTGCAGTCATCTAAAAAGAGGAAGAGAAGACATTTAGATGGGCCCCAGAGCCTTCCCCAGTGGGCCCAGAGGTACACAGGTGGGGGTGGGAGGCAGGTTCAGATTCAGGAGCCATAGGCTCTAAACCAGTGGGTCCTATCCCCAGGTGGCAGCAACTCCAGCTTCAGGTTGGGCCGGGTGATGCTGGGCCAGCAAGAAGCCTGGTCTCAATGCTTCTGAGTCCCATAATTCATGCTGGAAATTGGCCAGCGTGTCCCTCCCTGGCCCCAGCGGTGATGTATGGGCACCGTCGCAGTAAGAAAAAGGCAGAGTAAATGTGTAATTTCTCCCTTGACGGCCCCCGGCCGCTGGGCGATCCTTCTTGTTGCCACCGCGTGGGGACGGCCCGTCCGCCACACTCCGTCTTCCCGCCACCCGTCTTGATGTCTCCATTTCATTACTGTGCGGCCATTCATCACGCCCACGGCCAGGGTGACTTTGCCGGCACTTGCATGTGTGTGGGAGATGTGGCCCAGGCCATAATCACTGGTGACAAGGCACAAGCCTCGGCACTTCCAGGCCAGGGTCCCAGGCTCACGTGCTCCAGCAGCTACTGCCTGGGCGCCTGCTCCTGTGCAGCCCAGGCCAGTGGAGAGGGGCCAGGTCTGTGGTCCTCTTAACACCCTGGCCGGCAGCCTTCTACCAGACACGCCTGTGTAGCTCAGCCCAAGCCCTGCCTCTCCCACCCCGGCAGGCTTCAGCCCTGTCTCTGGCCATATCTCAGATTAAAGACATCTGCACCTGCCAGACCCTGTCACAGCAGTATTGACTGCCGTGAGAAACTCCATGGTGAAAACTGTCCTAGACCCCGGTGGCCACAGGAACAGGTACTCCTGGAGCCTCAGTATCATGGTCATGGGCCCCGACTCCCTCAACTGCCTCTTCTTCCATCCCCCTCCCACCTCCCATAGGTGCTCTGCTCCTGTGCCATAACCAGGACCTCAGCTGCCACCGCCCTCGTGGGGTCGATGCCGTGGTGGCAGAAGTATCGTACGTCGATGTCATAATCAGGTGTGGGGGTGGTAAGGTCAAGGTGGGGTCAGGAGGCCCCTGCGTCTGTCAAGGAACAACGCCTTGTGCTGAGCTCCCAGCCTGCCCTTGCCAGGACCTTAGACCAGGAAAGGGGACCCACCAGAGCTAGAAAAAGACTGTGGGAGTGGGAGGAGTCTGGTCAGGCCAGGCCCTGTATCATCAGCCAGACACCAGCTCTGCAGACCCGGCGCACAGCAGACGAGCTCTCTGGGTCAGGCCAGACAAGTCACACGGGGTCCTGTCTCTCAGCTCAATATAAATGTAGCTACGGTGGATGTGGGCATGGACAGGTGACCCAGGACCCAGGACACCTTGTTCCTCTAGGTGCTTGGGAAGCCATGAAGGCTGGTCTGAGGCGGAACAGTGAGAAGACAGATGGGTGGGTAGTGGCGGCCATGGCAACTCCAGACGTGACCCATCCCCATGGTTTATGGGCCGGACACGCGCCCCGCTCAGCTGAGGCCCCGTCATTTGTCTCCCTTAGTGTGTATGCCTGTGCTGTGGGGGTAGAGGGTGGAGGGAGGGGGCTGTGACGGGAGGAGCTAGCCAGTCGACAGGAAGGGGAATGGGGCAGGAATGGCTGTGCAGGAGGGGCGGGCCCCAGGAGTGGGGAGGGTTTATGACAGGGTCCAGGGGCTGTCACGGCACCGTTGAAAGGGCTACGATAGGTGATTTTCTTCCCAAATAAATCTGGCCTTGTCAGGGCCCCTCCGATCCTTGCTGTCTCCGGCACTCTGGGGACCGTGGCCGCTGTGCATATTAAGAATAAGTCCCCTCGTTATCTGCAATTACCCAGCGGCCACACACCTCATTTCTTCCAGCAGAAAAGAAAATTAGTTTTCTATTGACTTCATCTGGCTCCTCCCTCATTGCTGGACAAATTGCTCAATCTACCTCCCCTGGCCCAAGTGAATGTGCCCAGCTCCTCCCCCGAGGCCACCAGCCATCCAGTGGGGGAGCACTGACTTCCCACCTGTGCCTCGTCTGGAGCTGGGCAAAGGTCCATGTGCCCCAGTCTCGCCCCTGACCTCTCCCCACTCTACACACCAGATGGCTTCATCCACATCCTGAGCTTCTGCAAATTGCTGTCTCCAGTCTGGGCCTCTCTCCTGAGCTCCAGACCACAGATCCAAACGCCTCTGGAACATCTCTTCCTAGGTATCTATACAAACTCAAAACATCCAGCAGTGAACTAATTTTCTCCCCCAAGCTCCTTCTCTCCCCTGTGTTCTCCATCCCAGTGAATGGCACTCCCAAATGTCCCAGAAGAAACCTGATTCAAGCTTGACATCCTGCCTTCCCCCCAAATCCAATCAAGCGTGAACTGCAGGCTTTATCTTCTTCTCTGTCTCATCATCTACTTCCCTTCATTCTGGCACCACTTCCCAGTCCAGACCCCATCATCTCCTGCTCTTACAACAGCAGCTGGTCCTCTTTCTTTTCCCTTTAATCCATTCTCTTACAGCCAAAGTGATCTTTCTCACACAAATCTGATCACGTTCTTTTCTCTTTAAATCCCTTTAGTGGCTCCCCTGCCCTCACTTTCAAGTCTACACACTCCTTATTATGACTTCAAGTTAAAGGCCCTGCAAAAACAGATCCCTGCTATCTCTGGTCTCACCCCCGTCACTCTCTACCCCCAACGCCTGGATTCCAACCTCAAGGAACCACTTATGTTTTCTGAAAATGACAAAGTGGGTTTTGGAGTCAGACCTGTTTGTAGTCTTAACTTCGCCCACTGGCTGTGTGCCCTGCGGCAAGTGCCGAGTTTCTCCAAACTTCAGGTTCACTAGGGGTGACAACAGATACTACCTCAGTGTTACTGGGAGGACTGAACAGTGATACACCCACATGTCTGCACATGCTGTATGTTTGGAATACCTCCTCTCTTCTTGAAGGGAAGGCAAGGATGCTAGTTTTCTGGATGACCCAATGGTGAGAAGGTGTATACTGTACAATCTGTGGCACAGATGACACAGGGGCCAGCACACTTGGTGAAACCACTTGTCACTCGCACCACAAACTCTGACTACTGACCCTGTCCACTGGGGATTCTGGAGTCTTAACTTGTTGCAACTGGTCCACCACAATGAAGAGAGACCCAGACTGGGGAAGACAGCCCTGAAAGCCGACCTAAGAGTCAGTGCAACCCACTGATCAGCACAGAGACAAATCTGGGCTTTTAATAGACCATAAGTTCAGAGAGAGCACCGGGTGAGCCTCCCAGAAAGTCCTCTGCTCGAAGCTCTGGGGCCACCTGCATCAGCAGCCCCACCTTGTGGCACGTCATTGAGCTACTGAGGCCAACCTGAGGCTGTTCTGGGGTCGGGGGCAGGGAGCCTTGTGCCCACAATGGAGGCCTCCAAGAGTAGGTCTTCCTCACCTCCAAATTCTAGAAGACTAACCTGTTTTTATGTTCCTGCAGGAACATCAACTTGTGACAAGACTGCCCTCTTCTTTTGGGGGGCATTAATATTCCTAATGTTGGAATTAATTCTTAATGTTTTTATGTTGCCAAGGCTGTAATGGGGGGGGTCGGCTGCATAAACCCCTCAGAGAGGTGAGTGGGGCCAGCACCTAACAAAGGATGAGCTTGCTGGTTGGCTCCAAGGGTAGTCAAATATCTGCTTGGCAAAATAGCTGCTAGTGGAAGGGTGGCTCAGATCGCTTAGGACAGCCGGTGAGAACACACACAGGGCAACCACCTGAGGCTGACACGCTCCAGTTGGCTGCACTTGTCTGGGAATTGAACGGTAGAGGACAGGATGCAGAGCCTGGGCCAGGGCCACCCTCAGGAGGGAACGGACCCAAGGAAGCTCTTGGAAGGCCATCTATTCATGCACTCATTCATTCAGCAAATACACACTGACACCTTCTGTGTGCCGGCTGCACAGGGCCATGCTGGGCCACAGGGCTGCAGACTCTGTAGCTCCCTGCCCTCGAGGAGCTCAGAGACTGCATCTGTAAGTGGTGCAGTGTGAACAGTGCTATGAGAGAAGGAGGCACAAAAAAGGGCACTTTGTTCAGTCCAAGGATCAGGAAAGGGTTCCTGGGAGGACGAAGTTAAACATGCAGAGAGGGCCGGCCAGCAAGTTGGGGTTGAGGTGGGGAGGAGTTCTCAGCATACGGAACAGCACAGGCACATTTCTGGAGGGGAAATGTGGAGTGTCCCCCACAAATTTAAGTTGAGCAGGTGGGGGATGATGAAGAATAAGAGGCAGGGGAGCGGCGAGACGAAGGCTGCAAGGTCAGCAGTGGCCGTCTAGAACAAACCCTGCAGAGCCCCGAATGCCAGACTAAGGAGCTTATAATTTCATTGTTCTGGGAATGATGGGGAGACTCACATGTTTGAGGAGGAGCATGACAGGACCCGATTTGTGTTTCAGAATTATCTTTCAAGGATTAGAGGTGTTAACGCGGAAGGCAGAGACAGCAACTAGCAGACTCTCTACTATGTATTTCTGGTCCAGGCCAGAAATGGTGGCCCAGAACTAGGCCAGTGGCAGTGGAAATGGAGGTGGAGATATACTGGTGATGTGGAGAAGCAGATGGAGGCAAGAGATTTTTAGGAAATAGAATGAGCAAGACTTAATGAGGGGGCTGGGAGGGCTGGAGGAGGGACGCGTCTAGGATCTGAGTGCCACTCACTGAGATGAGGCAAACCAGAGAAGGTGCAGGTTTGGGGCAGTGATGGACGTACCTTCGGATGTATTAGGTCTTGAGATTTCTATGAGACACCTAAACTTATCAGGCATTTCTTTTACGGCTTCTGGGCTTTATATCTTGCTTAAACAGGCCTTCTCTATCCCAGTGTTATTAGAAAACTATCATGTATTTTCTTTGAATACTTTTTCTATTTAACTTTTTAATCTGTCTGGAATTTACTTTTGTATGTGGTGAGAAGTAGAAGATCTAACTTTATTTTTCCCCTAGTGGACAGCCAGTTGTCCTGTCACCATTGATCAAACTGTCCACACCTGCCCCATGCTTTTGAAACGATGCCTCTATCTTATATACCATCCCCACACATGGATCTGTCGGAGCCAGGAAAGAGAATGAACGTGAAATGATCAAAGAAGCAAACCAGATTGAGAGGACACCTGGAGCAGCAGGGTGACAAGCCGCTGACCTTACAGGGCTGTGAGGCAGTGTGGCCTAAAGGAAGACATAGACACAACCTGAGGCCTCCTGCTTAAAAAGCTCAGCCTGGCAACACACCTGATGAGTGATCTCCAGGTGCTGGTGAGGAACGGGGCTGGAGCCCACGGAGCGAAGATGGGTGGAGAGAACAGCACAAGGAGCAGGAACCATGACAAGGAAAAGAGAGCAAGAACCTGGCGCATGTCGACATTCTAGAACCTCATCTTGTTTCCACCTCTTTCTGTCTGTCTGTTAGGACACCTTGGCAGCAGCGTGCCTGAGTGCAAAGTGTCAGTGGGACTGCCGGATCAAATATGTCCCCAGCCCCACATGGGACACACTTATACTAAAAAGATTATTTGCTGTTTATCTGTTTAAATTCTAATTTAACTGATGTTCCGATGTTTTTATTGCTAAATCGGCAACTCGGTGCTGGGGGCCCGCATCTCAAGCCATGGCTGGGTGCAATTCAGGGCACGACAGCAAATAGGAACTCAGAAGAAAGGAAGCCAAGGCAGGGAATTTAGGACTAAACCAGCAGAGGGCCCCTGTATATCCTTAGATTCTGGGTTCGAATCCAACCTCCATCACTTAGTAACTGTGAACTTGAGCAAATTACTGTACTTTATTTAACCTCTGTTTTTGGATTCTTCTTCTCTAAAATGGGAATAATAATGATAATTATAGCAACTACTTCCCTCAGAGGGTTGTTAAAAAGATGAAATGAGTTTTTATTTGTGAAGTGCTTAAAACGGTGGCTGGGTTAGTTATTATTAGTAGTATTGGTGTCGTTATTCCAATAATATCCAATAATAATATTGTTATTCCAACAGAAATACCTTGATATCCCCCAACCCCTGCTCCTTGTCCCAGATAGGACCCACAGAGTCCCCTGGGCCCCCAGACAGGGTGACCTTGGCCCACCCGACACACCCTCCAGACATAGATTCCCTTCTCCCCACCGACACGGCTCCCACGGCTCCCTCCCCCTCCCCCCAGGTGGGGCTGTTATAGCCTCAACTCCAAAGTGACCCCTTCTTCCAGCCCCTCCCTGCATCCCCCCTCCACCCCACCGAGGTGCCCGGAGGTGCCACAGGGCTGATGGTGAAGGATGACGGTGGTTCCACAATAAGGGGAAAAGGCAATTTCATCTTGATTAGCAGGCGATTTCTCTCTCCGTAATAAGCGCGCTCCAAATAATTAGCGTGTTTTACGTAATAATGAAATTACAGAAATGCAGTCCACTTATTCAAACAACTCACCATTACCATATTTTTAAATATTAGACTTAATTAGAGTTTATCACTTCGGAGAAGTATGCGGACCGAAGATGTTTTTAAAAAAATCCTCATAAAGTGTTTATTAAGCGCTGGTAAAGCTGGGATAATGATGTGTTTGGAAATTAAGGCAATCAAACACTTACCGCCGCTTCTGGAGGCCGGGCATGGAAATGAGGCCATTACACGCCCATTACCCGCCAGCTCACAGCCACTTGGGGGGCGGGGAGAGGATGCGCCTGGCCGAGAGGGCACAGTGCCCAGAAACGCCTGTGCCAACAGCCCACAACAGCCTGACCAGTAAGCACAGCATCACTTACAGGACATCTGGCCACCAGGAGCCCAACTCAAACCTGGCCAGGCAAATGACTGGACAGGTCCCAAATGCCAAAGAAGACACCCAAGACTAACCCAGGTCCAGACTCCCAGGACTGGCAGGACATATCAACTTCATTTAAACCCCAGGGCAGAGTGGGGACAGGAGCCAGACTGGGCAGCCAGAGAGGTCAATGAGAAGAGGTGGAGGCTGAGGAAGCTACAGACCCGAGTGTCCACTCCCAATTCTGGGCCACACAGGAAGGGGCAGCTAGAGTGGCGGAGAAGGGTCTAAGAGGCAGCTGGGGAACTGAGCTGGGAGCCAAAGATGCAGAGGAGCCAGGGGCCAGGCTCAGGAACACACCTGGGGACAGACTCGGATTGGGGAAAGTAGGCAAGAAGGGTGGCGGGAGAGGGGCTGGTGGCTCCAGGCCCCATTTATCCCGGTGAATAACTAATTCCAGAATTTATAGTGCTGGGTTTTTGTTCTGTGGCCATTTATATCTGCGAGGGGAGGAAATGAAGAGGCAGCGCGGATGCCACATCTTTCTGTGTTATTGCTTGTCTGCCATTTGCAAATCATTATTAATTGTGGGCCCTGGTGGCGGGCTGGGCGGGGGCCGGGCTGGGTACATCCACATAGCTCTTCATCAAGGACCCCAGCCGCTGCCCCAGAGAGCCAATTACCCCGCCCTGATTGGGATCAGATAAAGAGGGAATTTTTACAAATTAGGGAATAAATAGAATTTCCACACAGGGCGCGGGCAGGACCTGAGAGGCTGTAATGAAAAACCATCCGTCACCATCAGCGCGGGCTGGGCACATAGCCGCGGCACTCCCTCCCTTTGTGGGCCCACCCTCATGCTCAGGGGCCTGGACGTACAGGTCTAAGGACACCCCAACCCCTCCAATGCCTGGAAGCAGGGAGAGGAGTTCCCAGTGGGGCGCGTGTATGCCCTCTGGGCCCCAGCTCTGACACTGTCCCTAGTGCCTCTCCCTCAGGGTCTTGACAAGGAGGAGACTGAGGCAGTCCTGAGGACGACCAGAGTTGGGGACCACGGGGCAAAGACCACATCCACGCCCCTCCAGCTATGGCAGCCCTAGGGCAGAGCCCTGGCTCGTGGACCACTCACTCTGGGTCCCCATTAGCGCTCCTCCCCTTGGATCATTAAATATGTATATCTTATTACACGCCTTGTTAGAGTATCGAGCTCTATTGACTGATGATAAATCCTGAGCCTCGTCCTGGCCATAAATTTATCTGGAGATGATGAAGACTCAATAATCTAGTCAGGCAGATAATATCATCGGGCCTTAAAAAAGATCATTACATTATATGTCAGAATTAAAAGTGAAATACGCCGTAGTAACAGGGCGGCTGCTCTGGCCATTACAACGGGTGCCCGCCTCCCCCAACTCATCCCCAGCCAAGGCCCCATCCAGGTAGAGGGGCCAAGAGCCTTGCCCTTCTTTTGGCTCTGGACGCCACAGATAAAAGTGCCTGATAACCTACGGCAAAGTGAAGGGGACCTGGCCTGGGAGGGGAGAGGGGAGAGGGGAAGAGGTGGCTACTGAGAACAGCTGAGCACCTCTGCCGTACTTGGCAGCCACTTCTGCCCCAACCGAGCTCCCACCTGACCCTGTCCCTAGGGGTCTCCTGTGGGACTGTCTTCTGGGGGTCCTTGAGTGGCTCCAACAGGAAGGTGACAGGGCTTCACACCCTTCCAGAGTGGCCTGACCAATCAGGGCAGATTCTTTCCAAAATGGAGACACAGGGATAGGGAGAGGTTAGGCTACTTGTGTGTATGCCCCAGGCACCTGTGACCTGGCCCCAGACCCATGTGCCAGCAGCATATCTGAGGCCTTTCCTGTGAGCATGTGCTATCAATCCAGACCACGGCCACCTCCTTCTCGAGAGCCCTGCCTGTCACAGCCCCTACATCCTGACCTTTGAGAAACTTGCCGCCAGCCTCTTGTTCTTTGACCTCAGCACTAACAACCGTCTCCGTTATATCTTATTTTCACCCATTTCCACAGTCACACCCTCCACCTTGTTAACATCCTCCACTGTGCTACCTTTGAAATGTTAAATTCAAATATTCCCAGTTACTGACGATAATATGCTTTTTCTTTCCTCTCACTGGAACCTTGAAACCGTTTACATCCCTAGTATCTCCAGATACATCCCCCTCCTGTGTTCACCTTTTTCCCCGTCCACTTTTGACTGCTTACCCAACAGCCACTCCCCTTCTGCGAAGCTGGCAGAGCCCGCTCCTCCCTCCCTGACCCAGGGAAACCTCCGTGGTCTGAGCCATTTGTGCGGATCCTACCCCCTTGCCAGCCATGGATTTAGGAGGGGCCAAGTGTTCTGGCTACTGGGATATGATGGTAAGTTTGCTCAAAGACCTTCAAGGAAAATTTCTTCACTCTTACGAAGAGAACCATGAGGGGAAAATAGTCCTGTATATTCTGCTGGATGTTTTCACGTCTGCACATAATGTCTGGGACTGCAGAAGCCATATTCCAACCTTGAGGGGAGTTAGCCTGTGAAGAACATGCTGAAGATAAAAGAACAGAACAATGGAAAAAAATCTGGGTCCTTGATGACATTGTTGAGATGCTGAATTAACCAACCCTAGGATCACCTTACCTCTTCTGTGAGGGAATAAACCCTCTTATTATTTAAGATTTAAATTGGGTTTTCTTTTTCTTGTAGCCAAAAGCTTACTAACATACAGAATGTAAAGGCAGGAAAGAGAATGACCAAACAAATGAAGGGAGGCAAAGGGCAATGAGGACACTATTTCAGGCTAGGAAGCTGGTAACCCTTGTTATGCTCTCTTAAAACATTTGCTCAGGGCTTCCCTGGTGGCGCAGTGGTTAAGAATCCGCCTGCCAATGCAGGGGACACGGGTTTGGGCCCTGGACCGGGAAGACCCCACATGCCGCGGAGCAACTAAGCCCATGCGCCACAACTACTGAGCCCGCGTGCCACAACTACTGAAGCCTGCGTGCCTAGAGCCCGTGCTCCGCAACAAGAGAAGCCACCGCAATGAGATGCCTGTGCACCGCAACGAAGAGTAGACCCCGCTCGCCACAACTAGAGAAAGCTCACGTGCAGCAACAAAGACCCAAAGCAGCCAAAAATAAATAAATTTATAAAACAAACAAACAAACAAAAAAACCATTTGCTCAAATTGTCTCCTGCTGTATCTCAGGACACAGGCCATGTTACCATAAAGGCTAAAAGAGTCAAGCTTAGGTGGGAACCCAGGTGAAAACAGAGGGAAGAAAATACAACTTTACTGAGAAAGGATTTTATGTCTCTGACTTGCAATTTAAGTTGACTTTTTCAAAGTCCCATGGCAACACAAAATCACAAGACTCAAGGCTTCTTTCTCCCCTGCCCTTCTTAGCATGTCGTTTCCAATTTCCAGGTTATCTTATGGTCCAAAATGGCTGCTGAAGCTCCAATTATCACGTCCACGTTTTAGGAAAGAGGAAGAAGGAAAAAGCAAGAATAATGTACTTTCCAGCTAAGTCATTTCCCTTTCAGTACTGTTCCTGGAGGACCCACACACTTTTCCTTTTATCTCACTAGCCAGAACTCAGAGACATAACCATATCCAGCTGTATGAGAAACTAAAAAAAAAAGTAGTCTTTTAACTGGGTACACCTTGCTGCCCCTAATTATCCAGGGGCTCTATTTGGTGAGAAAGAAGGTCAATGGCTATTGGGTACATACCAAGCAGTTTCTGTCCTAGCAACATAACTGATACACCTCGCTTTGGAGCTTGGATTCCATGGTCCACCATCTTAGTCCTTTCTTGCCAATCGTCTCAACTCTCTTGCTCCCCTTTTCTCCCATCACCCTTGCCTGGAAAAACCCAAACTCTGCCTTCTCTATGCTTACACCTGAGCTGAGTGTGACTAGAGAAAACCGAAACCTTACAGATTCACGCAACTCATAAAATCATAGTCATCAACCTCAACTGGGTGTATAAAACCGCCCCATTTCCTATGTGCCTGATCAGTGCGCATGCTCTCTCTCCCTTTCTCCCTAGTTCAATTTCCAACTTTCTCTACTTTCCACAACTCTCAAACTCCCTACCCCCAACATCGCCCTACCCTCTCAGCCACACAACCTCATCTCCTACTTCACAGGAAACACAGAAGCCACACCCCTGCACCTGTGCCAATCCTCGCCTTTCATCCTGATACAAAAGAGGAACTGTCCTGATGTCACTTCTGAAGCCCATCCCCCCACTCCACCTGGTTTCTGGAGTCTAACTCGACTGCCTTTTCAGGGGTCTTACTTTGTGAGTAACCCCCTTTCTCTCTGATATAGCTTCAGTTGCTTCTTCTGCACTGGTTCCTTCATGAAAACATGTAAATATATTAAATCTCTCTCATCTTTAAAAACAAGCTCCCTTTAATTCCTTTTCCCTTTTCCCATGTGGCTAAGACCCAATCTTTCCTCCCTTTCGTAGCCAAAGGTCTCATTTCCTCCTTTCCCACCCTGCGATCTGATTTCCCCCAGCAGCGCCTTACCAAACTGCTTTCTCTAACAATCCTTATGGCCTCATGGGGCTGAAGTCCAATGGAAGCTTTTCAGGTTTAGATCAACCCAGTGGACTGACTCATGCCTTGAAACTCTTCCCTCGGTTTCAGTGACACCACCTTTTCTCCACTACCCTCCTCCAGCTCCCCTGTCCGCGCCTGCCTTTTCTCCTGACTACCCCTAAGAGGTGGGTGTTGCTCAGAGTGGTCGTTGGCCTTCTTCCCTTTTTACTCTCTGCACTCTCCCTGGGCAAACTTATCCACCCCTAAGCTTTATTTACCATATATTTCCCCATAGTTTCTAAACCTGTATTCCTACTACCACCACCCTGGTCCAGGGCACCACCCTCCCTCATCCAGGTGACATTAGTGCCCCTGCCAATCTCCTCTATAGCATCCTTCTAAGCCACAAATCTGGTCATTTCACTGCCTGTCTTAAACCCCTTCAATGATCCTGGAACTGAAAAAGGATATCAGTAGAAATGCCGGTGAAACTGAAGTAAGGCCTTTCGTTTAGTTAACAGTGAAGTAATACCAATGTTAATGGCCTGGTGGTGATAGTTGTACTATGATTGGGTAAGATGTTAACACTAGGGAAAGCTGGGTAAGAAAGGCTTCTGCAAATGTAAAATGAGTTCCAAGTAAAAAGTTTAAGAGTTAATAATTAAAACGACAACCATCACCACCACTTCCAACGGTGCCTCACTGCTCTCAGGATAGCATCCAAACTTCTACATTAAGTTCTGGGGATCTGCCCAGGTGTCCCCCTCTGGCCTCATCCTTCCCACTCTCCTGTTGGACCACGGAGTTCTGGCGCTTCTCCCTCACGTGTTTTTTCATGGGCTCTTCCTTCTGCCTGGGAAGCTCCTCCTCCACTGCTCAGCTGGAGCGCCCCCTCGTCTATCCTGAGGGATGGAGGCGTGCTGTGGTTTCCTGAGGTGCCTTACCTGCGCCCCCATGCAGGCGTTAGGAACCCCTTCTGTGTGTTCCCACAGCACCCATGTTCCTCCATGTGACTGCCTCTGTCACTCCCTGCTGGACCACAAACCCTTTGGGGGCACTAAGTTTACCTCAACAGAGGCCCTCGGTAAATATGTATTAAGTGTAGGGAAGGAAGGACTGGAGGAAAAGAAAGAGGGAAGGGTGGAGGGACAAGATCACAGGTGAGCCTACTCCAGCCGTGACATCTGCCACCTTAAGCCCAGACAGGCCCAGGCCCTGAAAATCAGTCACGGTCCTTCCTCAGATTCCAACGTGCCGGTGGCTTCGGCCCCTTCCCCACCTCCACTCCTTCTTAGTACCTTCATTTCC
This sequence comes from Balaenoptera physalus, assembly GCF_965194825.1. Classification (NCBI taxonomy): domain Eukaryota; kingdom Metazoa; phylum Chordata; class Mammalia; order Artiodactyla; family Balaenopteridae; genus Balaenoptera; species Balaenoptera physalus. The sequence continues at coordinate 159,982,372 of NC_138882.1, read as the reverse complement.
TCAGGACCTGCTGTGCCGGGAGACTGGCTGGGACCTGAGCTCTCAAGTGACCTGGCCAGCTTGTCCTGAACCAAGACATCTGGGGGCGGAAGTTGTGGCGCTGGGGCTCCGTACTCCCCGCCAATGATGCCCTGGAGAAGGGCTTGGCGATGCCTGGGGACTCTGGGAGGGGGGGCTGCCCTCCCTAAGCCCAGTCCCACCTGGTAAATATTTCATCCTCAAGCTGCTCAGCTAATCCCTATTAATTTCAATACTGATGCCTTGCCTGGCTCAGCTCCCAATGCATTATTTATCCCCTTTGTTTGTTTGTCGCTAACAGGTGGGCCCCAGCGGAGGCGCTGACTGGGGACAAGCCCACTCCATCACAGTGTGGCTGTGAATTAATCATGAGGACTAATGGGAACCACCTCAGCTCCAGGCACTTCCCTAGCTCCCTCCCCCTGCCCTGGCACCCAGGGGTGGGCCGGGCCATCTCAGCTCAATTTAACTCAATTCAGAACAACACATTTTACTCACCATCTACCCACAAGAGTCAGACACTATGTTATGCTTTGGGGATACAAGCTGAACAAAACAGACATAAATTCCTGCCCTCAGGGAACTTACAATCTAGTGGGGGAGAGAGGCACTAAACAACCTCTTAATGAGGACTGTGACGGGATGCTCCAAAGGCGCAGTGCACAGAGGAGGGGCGCTGACCAAGGCTACGAGTCAGGGAAGCTTCCCTGAAAAGCAAACTGAGCTGTGCTCTGCAGGAGGAGCGGGACTTGATTAGGCCAAGGGTGGGAATGGGGGCTCCCAAGGAAAATAAAGCCACGTGGGAAGGCCCTGAGGTGAGGGAAGGCATGGCAGGTTCCAGAGAATGAGGGAGGGCATTGTGCTGCCGCGCACGGGGCACGAGGAGAGAGGCTTGAGAAGGGAGCGCTCTTCTCCCTGAATGACCAGCATCTGTCCCGGCGGATTAGCACAGAGTCCTCCTGAACACCCGGACTCAAGCACACGCTCACACCACCTCTGCCGACTTGAGCAGCATCTGATGGCCTGACCTTGCGCCTGCGACACCGGAGAGGCGGTCAAGATTATGAACCTTCAACTGCACAGATCAGGAAACTCAGGCGAGCGTCTGGCCTGGAGGCTTCTGAGGGGGCCAGTGCGGACCTTAGCACCCTGAAGCTTAGGTGTGCCCGTGGAAGGCCAGGGCTGGGGACACTGACCGGCCTCGGCCACAATGCTCACATCACCCCCCAGGAAGGAACCTGCCTCACCTCTGAAAACCCAGCACTGGACGGGGCACCCACGAGACGCCAGCAAACACCTGCTGAGTGAATGACCGCACAAGAGCGAATCTCTCTCTGGGGAGATCCCTCCCCAGAGATCTAAATAGACGGAACGAGCTAACCTGTACGCAGGATGTTACAGTACTTTCACAGTAAGCCTCACAGTAAGCCTGAGAGGTAGGAGCCATCATCAGCCCCATTTTAAAGAGGAAGAAACAGAGGCCCTGGACGGTGAATGACTTCCCCAGGACCACACAACCTGAAGTGATGGGCCGTAACCAGGATGAGGTCAGCCTGGCTCCAGGCTCCTGGCTCCCGCATATCCATAGATCTAAACCCTCTGTGGGGGCATTTACCCAGGGATCTCCCTTGGTGACTCCAGGGACCCTAGTTCTTGAGGACAATCCTAAAAGGCACCTTGTTTATGAACCAAGTGTAGCTCTGCCAGGGCAGAGACCTCATTGTGCGCATGATCAGGGGTGTGTAATTCTATTCAAAGTGGCCACTTTGAAAATCCATGTGTCTCCAGGCTCTCCGTCCATCATGGTGTCAAGTCCTGGAGCAGAGGCATCCGTCAGCACCTCCCAACGCCATGGGCTGTGTGCCCGCACGCCTGATCCCGCCCGTGTGCCTGTCCTTGGCTCGGGGCTGCTCTGGCAGCACTAACCCCGCCCAGTGAGAAGGCTCAGGCTAGCCTGCTTGCTTGGCCCAGCCTTACCCCTGCCTTCAGGCTAGCCTGACTGCCGGGCCCCACCCCTGCCCCAAATGCCTCCTCTGCCCTACCGGGTCTCTGTTCTCTTGGAGCTAGGCAGCCAGCGTGGAGGCAGCCTCGATAACTCGCTAACGTGCTGCCCATGCTGTTCTTAAAAATTTATGACTGTGCAACATGAAAAATCCGGCTGAGGAGCCGTCATTAGCGGCGCTGCCTCCCTCCCCCACCAGGGCCGCCCTCGTAAATTGAGATTTATGGCTGCAGCAGGCGGGGCGGGGGCGCGTGCAGACGGCGAGGATGCTGTGGCGGAGACAGGCAGAGGCCGACGAGGCCGCGATGGGGCCGGGGGCTCCCCCCTGCGGCAGCTACGGTTCATCGCAGTCTGCGGAGATACCTACCGAGAGTAACGTCTGGCCTGGGGTGCCAGCCTAGCGCGGATGCTGATTCCGTTTAGCAGTCGGACTGCAGGGGGAGGAGCCAGTCCTATGCCAGTCACTGGCTCCTTGAGGTGTAGGGCCAGATCCTGAAGTCCAGGGGCAAGCAAGCAAGGGCCTCTTAGTAGGATGACTTGGGGAGGGGGAAGGTTGGACCTAGGGAGGAAGGATCATCCTTGCTGGGGTCACAGGGCCTGGGCCCCCCAGAGCCAGCTTCTCCAACCAGAAGCATCTAGCTTGGGCTGTGACTGTGGTATCCCAACCAGAGAATTGAAGGGGAGGGAGGGAGGAAGGAGGATGCCAGGACCCTTCCCTTCCCTCTCCTTTCTCTGGTAAGAAGGGCCAGTGGAGAGGATGTTAAAGGCAGGAGGGCAAGGACTGGATCAGTCACAGAGCCTCCCCTGACAGAGGCCAGGCTGGGGCTGAAGAGGGGAGGAGGTGAGCCCATGAGCCTGCTGCCCACCCCCCCACCGCAGGCCCTCCCGATTACCTCCCCTCTGCCTCCCCCCCTGCTCACTTAGCCCTGTCAGCCAGGCCATTATGAAATTGGGGTTTCATTTACAGACTAATTAAACATTACAGCTTGTTCACAATTACAACGCGGGGATGAGGGAGTAACTAATTACGGAAGAAATGAGCTAACATTTATCTCTGCTCCCACCCTCCCTCTACCCACTGCCCCCCCCACCCCAATCTGGCTTCCTCCCACTCTCTGGTCAGTACCAGCTCTCAAGGCTTATTACCTAGGATGGGGGACTGGAAGGGTACCCACCCACCCTAGACACCAGGTTGGGCTGCGGTTCCCAGCTACCCCAGGGGAGGGGCTTAGCTCCCAGAGCCCTGCCACAGAGACAGTCAGGGCTTTTGTGCAGGACCCTGTGGGTGTAAGGACCCTGTGATGGTACGTGTGGCCCTCATATGGGGGGTGGGGACCTGCCCTGGTGTATGACTGTGACAGCACTGTGGAGCCATGCGGCTCTATGTATCTTTATCTTGTGGGGCAAGGTTCTGGTGTGACTGCTGCAGACAAAGATTGTGTGACGGGGTATGAGCATGAATGATCCATGCCCTAACCCCCGACCCCCAGGGCAGAGTAGCAAAGAACCAGGCAGCTGCAGGAGGTGATGGTCTAAGCGGGCCTGGGATGTGGCCCCGGCAGCCCCAGGGCCAAATCCCCACTGGGCAACCTTATTCACTCCCTCAGAAGCAAGAGAGGCAGCAGGGTTACCCTGCCTAGGGCTCATCTCGTCCCTGTCCTTGGGCTGGCCTTGGCTTCTGGCCAGATGCCCCCTTGGGGCCCAAGGAGCCTCCTGGGGGCCTGGGGTGCCCCCTGTGGGCAGGAGTCCTGGGGTCTGGCTGGCCTGCTGCAGAGTTTAATAATAGTAACAGTGAGAGTAAGCGTTTCCATCCCTCCTGCCTTTGGGCAGAAGAAGAAAGGAAAGAGGAGGGAGAGGAGGGAGTGGAGGGAGCGGGCTGAAGGGAGGCTTTGAGGCCTCAGAACTCACATCAAACGGCCGGATCTGGGCCTAATTGTCTGACCCCTGCCCCTGCCTTCAATCAGCTCTGCGGCTCCCTGCCCGCCCCTCGCCTAACTAGCAGCCATGTTCTCCTCATTAGGACAAGCTCCCCTTGCACACATGTCCCCGGACATGTCCCCAGCACTCCCAGCTCCCAACCCTGCCTGGTGGGAGGGTACAGCGGGGACCCAGTTTTGGCGGGGCTCCTGGGACAGCTATTCCCTCAGCCACAGCTGGCTGGCCTGAGCGGCTCAGCACCTCTCCCTGAGCTGCAGGGTCCTGGATGCCACGTGCTGTGACATATCCCTGGGCTGGCTCAGCCGCTGGGTGCATTCTGTCCTCTGTGTGTCCTTCTTGCTACAGCCCAACTGTCTCAGACACACAGCTCCTGAGGGCAAGATGCCTTTGAATCCTGTCCCCTTCTGGCTGGTTCACCTGTTTCAGCCCGGCAGGGGGTCTGGTCTGGGTCAGGGTCTGTGTTCAGAGGCTAGGAGCTGAAGGAACTTGTCTGCCTACTGTGCAAGGGTGGTTCCCTTAAACAGATCCAGGCGTGGCGATGTGTGAGTGTCTGCGGCTGGTGGCATGGCAGTGAGGCAGGAGAGCTTGGTGGTTAAGAGCTCTGACCCTAGAGAGATGTGTGTTTAAATTCTAGCTCTCCTGCTGCCTTGGGTGCATGACAACCTTCCTGAGCCTCAGTTTCCTTATATACAGTAGAGGTGACAGCCCCAATCTCACAGGGTTTGGGAATTCAATGAGATTACAGACATAAAGTCCTCTGTACTACATCTGGCACTCAGCAAATCTTGTGGAAGGATACAGGTGTGGATGGCGGATTCAGACCAGACCAAACAAACAAATTCCTTTCTCCACAGGCCACAGGCCTCGCTTTGTCCAGCTGGGTCAATAGTGTCAAGGACAGAAGCAGCTGTGAAGAAGGGTCCAGAACCCTGCAGAAAAAAAGAGCAGCTCCCAGGGGACCCAGCTGATACCAGGGGCAGAAGCACCAATGCTGGAACCAAAACTTGGGGGCAGGAATGTCACACAGCAGTTTCAGGTGGGAGGGGCAGGGGCCCAGCTTAAGGACTGTCAGGTGGCTTGAGGTCAGATGAGGTGGGTTAGTAGGGCTGGTCCGTGAGGTACGGATCGTCCCTTGAGTACTGTGGGCTTGGAAGGAGGGGCTGCTGTGAACACCACTGGAGTGGAGGCTGACTGGACTGCTCTAGGTGTTAATTCTCAGGGTACCAGACCTGTACAGGATCGGGGGAAGCGCTGGCCTGGTCTGGGCCCTGACATTGTCTCTCACCTTAAACCAGTGGTAATGACTTGCAAATATTGATGAAAACACGAACTACAGAGACTGTGTTTTTCGGGGAGTGAAGGTGGGGAGAGGGGATAAGGAGGAAAATAAACTGAAATGAAGTCCGGTTATCTCCCATCTGTGGCTGCTCCTAATCCCCCAGCCCAAAGGAATCCAATGCAGCCCCTTATCTGCCCTGTCAATCACTCCATCACCGCCCAGTGCTTGGTGGGCACCGCACGCCCTCGCACACACTCAAGCACATGCTCACACACGCACACACTCACTCCGACTCTTGCTCCAACACTCCTGCCCACCCCCAGCCCATTACTCCTCTGAGCAGGAGCAGCCAGCACGCAGGTCCTGCCAGATGGATGCAATTTGCATAATATCAGCAGCGGAGGCTGCAAGATCACCAGGGGTCAGGGCGCTGACATCCCCGCACAGTCTATCTGCAAGTGCTAATTTGGCCAGCATTGATCTGTCTTTCTGATTTCTTTGTCATTTACGTCTGCGATGGTTTGACAGGAGATACAGAGAGAGACAAGGGGAGGCCAAGCCAGGCCTGGGGCTAGGAAGGTAGGGAAACAAAGATTGTACTTCCCAGTGCATCTCACACACACAGACACACACCAGAACCTCCTCCATCTACCTGCCACTACACTCATCCATCCGTCCATCCATTTTTCCATCTGTGGTTGCTCCTGAAGACTAGAGCCTGGTATCTGGCAAGGACCAGTTCCTCAGATGTCCTTGGACTCCAAGGGTGCCAGCTCAGGGGGGAAGGCGTGAGCAGCCCTGAGCACTGATGCAGGCAGGCCAGTGGAGGCCCTGTCAATGCCTGGAGACTTATCCCTCCTTGTGGCTGGCCATCCCCTGGCTCCTCACTTTCTCTGGGACACACTAGAAAGAACTGGACGGGGCGGAGGTGGGACGTGGTGTAGGGGAGTGGTAGTGCTGGGGAAACAAGCACACTCCAGCTGTCTCTGACGCCTCCTCATAAGGCAGCTGTGCTGACTCCTCCCCTCCCAGCCCTGAAGATGGCCAAAGCAGGGGGCAGGGGGCGAGGCACCCCTCTGCCTCTCCGGGACAGGGCTATCATGTCTGCAGAAGCCTCATATCAACTCTTCACCACCCTCAGGTCACCCAAAGCCCAGACTGGGCTCTGACTGATTCTAAAGGCCCCTAGCTCAGCCAGGAAGCCCAAGATCAGATCGGGTCTACATCCTACCTGCTGGACCCTTGGCCAGAGTCCCCACATTCTCCCCTGCCTTGGGAGGAAGGTTCACCACAGGGATGGGGATGCTGCCTGGGCAGGAGATGTCATGGGGGAGGGGAGGGGAGGAGAAGATGGGAATTCTGGGAAGGAAGAGCCCACTGCAGAGAGGTGGGCATGGTCACTCTGTCAAGGGAGGCAGAGGGGCTTAAGCCTTCCAAGGGTGCCCCCCAGTGGCTCTGTCTTCGCCCCACCTCTTTCCCTCGCCACGGCAGCAGGAGCAGGTGATCAGAAGGAACTCCCTGCTGGGCAAGAGGGGGGCTGGCGTTTGGTGTGTGCTAATCCCGGGCCGAGGTCTTCAGAGGGACCGGGGAACTTCAAGGAGGGAAAGGCAGAGCTGTACTGCAGACGAGCTCATTAGCCAGCACCCCACCCCCCCACGAGGAGGAGGGCGGGCAGCCCAGGGAGCGCGGCAGCGGAGGCGGCAGAGAAAAGGCTGTCACTGTCCTTTCTTCCTTTTGGTACAAGCATCTCCCTGAACCAACGATTCTCCTGCAGTGACACCTCTCACGGGCACTAATGAGATCCATGTCACAGAGCTAATGTGCTCTGACTGGACTCTGATAGACACCCCACTCCTTCAGGGGAGCCCACAGGCCAGCACTGCCCCCCAGGGCCAAGCCCCACCTGCCACCTGCCGGCTCGCTCTCTTGCCAAACTGTGCTGGGCAGCAAGCTCCTGAGAGAGCCCACCCGGTGTCGGGCCATCCCGTCTCACCTGGAGCCTTTGGGGCCCCCAGTCCCTGAGCAGAGAGGGTAAGCAACCAGGGCAGGACCACCTAGCTGGGCACCAGGGAAGGTTCCGACTGTTCTCTCCGCCTGTGACACCAGCAGTCTGTGGGGCCTCTGTGTCCCAACAACAGGGGAAATCGGACATTTCCTGTGCAGACTTCCAAAAAGAAGGAAGGGAAGGAGGCCCAGGCCCCGCCCTTAGAGAGGTCAAGTACGTAGGGCCTGATCATTACGTATAACTGGGGTCCAGGGATGTATTCTGTGCGCTTACAGTGGGAGGGCCAGGCAAGATCCCCAGAGGAGGGGGCCCCTGGAATATGGGCAGGATTTTCCTGGGCCACGAGGTGGAGAGCAAACAGAAATCACAGTGCAGAACTAACTGTCGGGGTCAGGAGGAGGCTGGAAGCCAAGTGTTAGGGCCCTGGCTCCAAGGGCAACTGTAGCAGGGTGAAGGGTGGAGATGCCCCCGCCCCTTTCTTCCTCAGGTGCTGCTACCGAAGATTGTCAAGACCTGTGTGTTTTACACAACACTGAGGGAAATGCAGAACGTGAGCTTGTTTTCTTCCTCACCATCTCTGCTGGCAGCACAAAGCCCAAGACCAAAAAGGTGCTCCTAGTTCAGCACGGTGGTGAGAACACAGGCTTTGTGATCAGGTGGACCTGGGTTTGAATCCTGGCTCCTGTGTGACCTCAAGCAAGTCACTTAACTAAGCCTGAGTCTCCCAATCTGTAAAATGGGAACGATAATGCCTGCCTTCATGAGAGTGTGAAAATTAAATTAGCGCCCCCAGGTAATGTGAGTGCCGTGCTGACCACTTGCTGAAATGAAAGAAGGCCCACTCAGCAGTCCCCTCTGGAGGCCGCCCTGCCTCAGAAGCCGCCCGAGCCAAGAGCGTTGACGGAGCCCGCTGACCCAGCCAGTCAGCAGTCCTACAAACGTGCAGTCCCCTCACCTACAACCTGCTCCATGCCACCCTGCTCACCAGGCTCCCAAGGGCAAATCCGCCCCCCCAGGAGGAGGCGTCCCTCCCTGACCACGAGCCCACTCGGACAGCCCCCGAGCCCCCTCTCTGCCTGGAGCTCCATCCCTGAACCCTACTTCTTCCTCAGTCCCCAGGGCCAAGCCCTCACCCCATCCTGGCGACCGTACCTGTGAGCTGGGTGGGGGCAGGGCCCTGTGGCTGTCATCTCCCAACGCACGTTCAGCACCTGCCACACAGTAGATGCAAAGCAGACGTCCACCACCTCCCTCCCCATGGCCACTGCCGGCCCTGAACTAACCACCACCTCTCCCGCATGCCTTATTACACACACCCCCCACCACGCCCGTGGCCTCCCCTTCTGCGATTTCTCCTCACTAGTCCTCCCTATACAAACTCTCAGATGGCGCTGACTGGAACCCAACTCTGACCAGGTCGCTCCTCTACCCAAACACCCTGCGGCTCCCACTCAAACAGCTCAGCCGGGCGCACCGATTCCAGCGGGCCCCTCCCTTCCACAGCCTAGGCCCCTGCCCTGCCCGGCAGCCCAAGCCTCCAGCACGCCTGCCCCCTTACTCTGTCAGCGCCTCCTCCACCCCAATGTTCAGCAGGAGTCCCCGCCAGGTAGGCCCCACAGGCTTCCCCTGCCACACATACCTTAGAAGGAGACTCAGAAGATCCCTCCAGGGCCCAGGGTCCTCGGTGATCTGCACACCCCACCACTGCCCCCCACGGCATTGTGGGAGAAGCCAGCAGCTCCTGGAGAGCGCCAGGCTGTGGGGTCCGCAGAGCCCTTCCCCAGCGTCACCAGTGCCGCCTCACCTCCCAGCAAGATACATACCACTCCCCACTTCGGGCTGGCAGCTCCTCACACAGTTAATTAGCACCATGTCACTGAGGACCAGCCTGAGTGGCCAGTGACAGGAGCTGACCCCTGACCCCAGGGCTGGGAAACAGTCCACATCAAACTCTTACAGCGCGACCCTTTTAGCACGCACAGTAACTCGGGGCACCGCCAGCTGAAGCTCATTAAAGCTGTCTCTTTGGCGCGAGGGCCATTAACCTCACCGCTCAAAACCCGCACCTCCCCTCCCCGCCTCTCCCAGCCCAATTAATGCCCTGCATCCCCCCCCCTCCTTCCAAGCACCCTCACCCACACCTCAGAGCCAGCCAGGAGCTGGCAGGGCAGCCCTCTTCATTCACAGATACAAGGACCAAGTGCCAGGAGCCCCCAGTGCCCTGGGGAGACCCTGGCATGGGCAGAGCGACAGAGGAGGCAGCTCCTTGAGCAGCCACTGTGTGCTCAGACCGCACAGGCCCTTCACACAGGGGACCTCGCTGAGCTTTCCCAACAGCCCGGAGAGGCAGGTAGCATTGGCCCTTGTCTAAGGTCACGGGGCCTGAACTGCTTCTGGCTCCAAACCCCTGACTTCATTGTCACTCATAGCCTTGGGCTGTCCCCTGGGGCCCACCCAGACGGAAAAACCTTCTTCTCTGAAGAAAGAGGGAATACTTCAGGGGTCCCACCCCAGAGTCAACATGGGTGAACCAACAAGAATGACATTACTGAGTCCCAGGAGGCAGCAGAAAGTGGGAACAAGGAACCCCTTCCTCTCACAAACACCCCCAGGACAGATACACAGAAGCAGGGCACCCAACTCAAGGCTGAGTGGGGTGCATTAACGCAGTCCTGCCAGCCCCTCCCACCACGCAGACTCAGTTTCTGGCAGCTCCTCCTTCCCTGGGCCAATGCAAGTCTTCTCAGTGGCCTTGGTTCTCTGGTCCCTCCCTTTCCCGTCACACTTGCACTGATTCATCCACTCACTCACTCACTAACTGTCCATTCATCTACCATAGCATTTGTTGAGCACCTACTTAGAACTAGTGTGTACAGCACCAACTGCCTCACTGATTCTGGATCAGAGCTCTGATCCTGTCCTTATCTCACTCACGAACTTCCTGTCTCCTCAAAACCTCACAAAAAGCCACACCCTCTAACCTGGCATTCAAGGCTGGCTTGTTCCCTGTTTATTTTCTAGCCGTTTCCTAACCCAAATGTCCCACTCCAGTCACGGCAAACTACTTGCAGACGTCCAAAATTATCCTCTCAGCATGTCAGGCTTCCTCCTGCCCTTGGGCTTTTGTACACACAGTTTCCCCAAAGTGGAAAACCCTTCCTCCATCTGCCTGCCTAGCAAACTCCTATTCATCCTTCAGGGATCCCCTGACTCAAGTCATCTTCTCTAGGAAACTTTCTGCTGACCTCCAAGGCCTATCAGCTTGCTAGGTTTGGGGTCTCCTCTAGGCTGTACAAAATAACTCCTGTGGGAGGGAACAGCAGTGGTTGTGGGGTACTCCCAATTCCCCAGGCCCGTTGACCACTTTCTCTTTCCCCCTGGACCCCAGGAGAGCCTTGGGGGCCAATAAGAATGATATGGGGCATCCCTGAAGTCAGTGAAATGTAAATGAAGAAGTAGAAGCCACTTGGCAACTGAGGACAGGGGAAACCTCCCCTGGGGCAGCCCAGGAGTTTCTATCACCACCCTGAGTACCCTGGGTGGCAACTGCCCAGTTCAGTCTCTGTCTCCTCCCAGGATGTGAGCTCCCTGAGGACAGGAACATCCACTCAGCATGCCCAGCTCTACTAGGCACCTGTGATGTCCGCAGACAGGATTAGGGGCCAGTCTGTAGCAGGTGACTGGACCCTTTCGGTGTTACCTGGCCAGTCCCCTCCCCCTCATACCTCCCCAAAGGTACACAGGTTATGATAATGTCGTAGCACCACCCAGGGACACCCCTGCTCCTCCCCACTTGGAACAAAGCCTATGCCTGTCAAGTACTCTGCTTGAAAGCATTTGTATGCACATGTGTGCAGATGCACACACAAAATAAGATACACAGAAATGAACAAACACACTTTCTGATGGATGCACATACAGGCTGATGGTTGCTTCCATACACGGACAGGTGCCCCCAGGAAAATGTATATAGATACACTGTTACACATACACACATACACGCATCCCTCAAAAAAGATACACATACATGGACACATATAAACCCCTAGACAAACACAGAGACATGCAGCTGAAGGTGCCATTCACACACACATACACTCACAGACACATATCCACAATGATATATAAGAAGCTAGCAGAGCCTCCAATGCCTAGAACCAGCCCCCTCCCATGCAGGAATCCCCCTGAGGGTGCACCCCCATCTGGTACCCCAAGTGGCCCCTCCCAACCCAGGCACCGCTCAATGGAGGCTGCTGCTCCTACGGGGGAGTTCAATACCCTGTGGACAGAGCCATCGGTCAGAAGGACCCTGACTAATTAAAAGCTGGTGAGGTTTAAATAATTCATCTCCTTAACTCCCATTGATCGCCCAGTTTAGTGGCCACAGACTTGAAACAATATTAAACAGCCTTCTCTAGCTCCACGGGGGTTGGGTAAGCTGACATGTGCCCACCCCTCTGAGGACATCACCCATCAGAGATGCAGCCAAGGGCAGGATCCCTTGGCCTGAATCCAAGGCCACCTGTGACCCACCCAAAGCCCAGACCCCAGCCTCCTCTTGAATATTGTTTTGAGAGATCCTTTCCAATGGTCAGATTCCACTACTCCCCTCACTCCACCCCCATTCCCTGCTCCCCCCAGCTAGGGAGAGCACCTGGCTGGAGCACTGAATGAGCCATGGAACCCCTCTGTGTGCCAGGGGACTGGGGCATGTGGGCAGGGGATGGACCGAGTTGCCAGAGGGATATGTGGAGGGACTGACCAATGCCGCTGTGGGGCCGGCCTATGTGTTGCAGGCTGAGGCCCTTGTTCATGTCTAGAAGTCCATTCTTGGGCCAGCAGCCCATGGCGAAGCTGTAAGCCTGGAAGACAGGAGGCAAGAGTGGTTACCAGAGGCCCTGACCCCTGACCCAATCCCATCACTCACCAACACCCCCAGCCCCCCATGTCTTCCCAGCAAGGGCTTACTCTCATCATGCCACTTCATGAGAGTCCCCTTGCTGGGTCCCCTTTCCACCAGGGCCCCCTCCAGAAAACCCCTTCCTTCTCCACAGCTCCCTTTCTCCTGGGCATCACCCCATCAGAGGCCCCCGGCTCCCATGGGGTGCCCCTCACCAGGCTCCTTTCTAAAGCTCCCATTTACTAAGATTCTCCTGATCAGGACCCCTCCTCTCATAGGGCATCCGCTTCACCCCACTCCCCCCCTTTCCAGAGTCCCCGGCCCTCTGCTGGGCCCCCTCCCCACAGCATTACTGGTCACAAAGACTGCTGTCAGAAGGGACTTGGAGACCAATATATCCAGACTTCACTCCACAGACAGGAAAACTGAAGCCAGAGACCAGGGCGCCAACTACCTGCCTGTGGTCAAGTTGCTTTTGACCTGGAGGCAGGCCAGACTGCGGAGCTGAGTGCCACATGGGGGCTCAGCTGAGGAGGGGTAAGCTCACCTGGCTGACTCAGGCAGCTGTGAGGGGAGCATGTGAAGAGTGTGTGTGTGTGTGTGTGTGTGTGTGTGTGTGGTGGGGAGCAGATCTCGCTGAAGGTCAAGTGCTCACTTATGCATATTCAAAGCGGCCACCCATCGATCTGTACTTAATTGTTTTCCTGGGGTTGGGGAAGGAAGTGCGGGGGGTATCGATCTGCTCAGGCCCCCAGCACTCCATTGTCCCCCTCTGTCCCCTGGCCGCCACCCACCTCCATGGTGGGGGGGCGGGGCACACGTCAGGCCAGGGACAGCACCTTCTCTTACATCCCTTACAGGCTCGATGACCAGATGTCACAGATGAGGAAACTGAGGCCAAGAAGAGACTTATAAGGGTTAGAATGCTATTAAGTGGCCCAACAGGGATTTAATTCCTGTTCAGCCTGCTAGCAAGTCCCAGGCTTCTACCAGTGGGCTTGCGAGGCTAGTTGACTCTTTAAACATTGCCCATCTCCTCACCTTAGAAGTCCCCAAACACCAGGCTGTCCTCCCAGGGGCAGGAAGGTGACAGCGTGTGGGACAGTGGTCAGTGGGAATGAAGCTTGGGTGAGTTTCCAGAAGCTGGATGGTGAGTCCACTGGTGGAACTAAGGTGACTGCTAGCCATGGTCAGGTAGGCACTGCAGAGCCCCCACCCACCACTGGGCCCAGGAGGTCCCCACCCCACTATAGACTGCCTCCCAGTGGAAGAGTGCCCAGCACGGGGTCAAAAACGGAGGACAGGAGGCTGGACACACAGGCTGTGCCAGGACCAAGGGGCTGGGCAGAGGTCTAGTACCCTTCCTTCCCAGCTGCAGGAACCAAAGCCTCAGCCCCTTGGGCACTGGGAGGCTAGGAGCCAGTGTACTTCAACCTCAGCCCCCTCCAAAGCCACTTTCCTTGACCACAGAGGTACCAGCCACAGCCCAACTTCCCAGCGAACCCTCCCACCCTTCCCCAGGCCACAGCTGTACCCACAAATCGGGGGCTGAGCGTGAGGCTCAAGGACAGGGGAGAGGACGCTGGCTTGGAGCCAGGGCAGAGCTGGGACACAGGCAGCAAGGAGAACAGCCAGTGGGCGGTGCACAGCTGGAGGAGCTGCTGAGCGTGGTCAGGGCCGCGGCTGGAGCGCAGTGGGCCAGAGAGCAGTGGCGGGCTGGCTTTCAAGTACTTTAAAATCACTTACAAAGGGCGGATTAAACGATCAGAAATTCCATTTAATAGGACAAATAAAGAAATAACAATCTACTCTATCAGCCTGGAGAAGGCGAGCTGGATGGGTTTTTTTCCCCCTCTAAAAAGGAAAAAGGGAAGGAAGGGGGAAAAAAAGAAGGATAATGTGTGTTTACTCAAGCAAAGAAAAAAATATTTAAGTGATGTCGGGGAGAAGATTGCAGTAACTAGTGAAGAATAACATCGTCTACTTTGCTGTCAAATCACACCCGAATTTCAGTAATAGATTCTCGGCTGACACTCAATTCAATTCGAAGGTGATCCTGCTTTATCCCAGCCCATCAAATATTAAACACTTGCATTAGCAGGTGCTGCCGCTTCCCGGCTTAAAGCGGCGGGCGGGCGGCAGGGCTGCGGAGGCCCCTCTGCTCCGCTTGCGGCTCGGGGACAGGGCAGCTCAGCGTTATCTGCACGTCATCCTGAGTCTTATCGCAGCTAAGCGGGAAGACCACTTCAGATAACATTAGGCGCTTGCCCCGATGCGTCACCATGATTAGATTATTATAATTATGACTCCCCAAGATCTTCTGCAGACGGGGATGTGCGGAAGCGGGGTGGAGGGCAGCAGAGACCAGGAGGGCCAGACTGGGCCTGGCTGGTCCAGGGCAAGCGGGGACCCACGGGGGGAAAACAGGGGTACGAGGCAAGGCGGCAGCCTGGTCCCGCCTGACGAATGCCTTTCAGGAAGGGCAGTCTAGCTTGTCAGAGCCGAGGCGAGATGAATTGGCGTCTCCACCACGGCCGCGGGTGTCATGCCGCACAGTTTCGTATTCCCAGATAAGGCGTGATAACCAATTGCTGCCGTGACATGGCCTCATCCAGCACTTCCTCAGGGGGGCATGGGCGGGGGGAGGGGAAGGCACGTGCACATGGGTCTGCCAAGCTCCTAATAAGAGGGATTTAATTTTTACAAATGCTGCTTCCAGCGGGGCCTTCACATACCAGCCAAAGTCCAAAATGATATTAAAAACGGTTAATTAAAACTGCTCTCCTTCAGCCTGGGCTCTCCCCCTGCTGCCCCTGCTGAGAACCCTGGCATATCTCCTCCAGGTACTGCCATGCACCTCTGCAGAGCTGAACCTTCAGACGTGACCACCTGCCTCGTGGAACCCCCCCTAGGCACAGTACCAGGGCACAGCCCCACAAGCTCCCCTCAACTCCTGCTATCCCGGGTACCCCTCAGGCACAGCCAGCAGAGAGCCACCCAGAGAACACAGGGTCCTGTCACAATTTGTGCTCCTATCAATGTGTGGTCTGCATCTTGCACCTGCTGCCCCTGTGAGCCTGTACCCACATGCCCACCACCCCCAGCACTCCCTTCTAAAGTCCCTCCCCTACTCCCCCCAACCCCAGATATATACACCATCGAGCACGAGTACACACACCCACCAAACTCTCCCTCAGGTGACTCAGCCCATCCTTCCATTCCCTACTCCCTTCAGGCATCCTCCCTAAGAGATTACATCCATCTGTGAATCTTAGCAGAGCCTTCCCAGGAGTCCAGCTCAGGGCAAGGTGATGTGGGCTATATCTCAGAGATTCTGGCTGAGAAGTCAAGGCTGGGACCAGAGAACCATCAGAGCAGGAGGACTGGGGAGGCTGTCCCCTGTGGGTTGCCCACAAGCACAATGGAGAAAGACAGGCCCATGAGGGGTTGGAGATGGCTAGGAGAGCTTCCTCCTAGGAAGTGGTACTGGAGGCACCAGGAAGAAGACACAGCAAGGACAAAGGAGAATAACAGGAGCAAGCTTGATGAGAACAGGCAAAGGCTGGGGTGTGGCTGGGGCAGCCAACGTGGGTGGAAGGAGAAAATATCTTGAGGGCTGCCTCCCAGCTCTGTGCAACACTGGCCGCTGTCATCAGTCAAGGGGCCCTAATATTGTCTACCCCCTTTCTCCCACCTACTTCCTATCCCCACTCCCTCCCTCTCTTCTGCCAGCCTTTGGGGTGTGGGGTAAGGGACCCAAAAGCTTTCTGACCCTGATCAGTGCTGGGCAGAAATTTAAGAGCCAAAGCCTGTGCCTGGGCCCCTTTCCCATTCTGGTTCCAAATTCTCTGGGTGCCACTTCTCTAGCTGCACCTTTCCCAGCTACCAGGGCCCAACCTGCCCATCTGTGGCTTCCTGGCCAGAGGGTGGGGCAGGTGGAAGGATGACAGAGGAGTCCTATCCAGGGCAGGTAGAGTCGGGGTGAAAGATGCTGGGCCTCCCAAACCACCCACCCCAGCCCTGTGCCAGGCAGGCAACACACGTTCCTTCCCCTGGGCTGCTGTAATTTCCATGCGCAGGGAAGCAGGTGCCGAGCTGTTCCCGGCTGGCTCTCCCCTCTCGCGGCTCTGCCCGCCTTGGCTGCTGCCCCATTAGCTTAGTGGCCAGCCATCTGCGACGGGCCTGCCGCGCAGCCCTGCTGTAGGCGCGGCGGGTGGCCCCCTGTGTAACAGGGAGCTTTGCCATTAGCGCCTTTAATATTCTGACACCTCAGCACAGCCTGCTATTACATGCAAACGCTGATCGCCCTGTGAAATTACATTGCTGGGCCCGCGAAATGGAATCGTGTATAATCAGCCTCCTCCATGCACTGTCAGTCCCATCACAAACACTGCGCCCGGCGGCTTATGGGGGCTTAGCAGCTGCGACAAGTGTATTGGGTTTAATAGATGAAGTAGCCCTCATCGGCAGCAGCATCAGATCCTTCAAAGAGGAAAGAAGAGGCATCGACAGCTGCTAGGGTGTCTCTGCCCACCCATTTGCTACCTTACCAGGGCCCTGAGAGTTGGGTGGACACAGAGTGGGCAGGGCAGTGGCTGGGTCTAGAACCCAGCTCAGACCGCAAAGAGAAGCACAAACTGCTCTGCAACTTCCAGAAAACCCAGAGCCTGCAAGCTGGCAGCAGCACATCTGACCCATCCATCCTCCCCACGAGGTTACCCTGTGGGCCTAAGGCTGAAGGGCCATTTCCCAAGAGGAGGAACCAAATCAAATCACCTGTCTTTCCCATAAACACCCAACAGGCAAAGATATAGAGGTGATACTCTGGAGGATGGGGGGAGAGAGAGTCTGACAGACATAACTACTACCTAATCTTTTCTTTAACTGGCCAACACATCTATAGTTGGTGAACCAAGTACCAAGGCAACAAGTATACATGAGGATGGCGTACCCAGCAGCCCAGGCCTCATGGAAAGGCAGTGTGTTCAGGCTCAGGCACTGGTTCCCAATTCTGCCAATTATTAGCACCATAACTTTGGATGAGTTATTAAACCTCTCTGAGCCTCAACTTCCTGTACTATAAGATGGGATGATAGTTCTTTCTCCCCGGTATACCTGAGGTCACTCAGGAACACCCACTCCCACTGCCACCTCCAAATATTCTTGGTGCCATCACCCAAAATGCAGATTGCCTTTGAGAATGCTGGTCCCTCTCCCTTTTCCAGGTTCAGCTTAACACCGATCACGGCAGACTGTATTTTCCAGTGACTGTCATAACATTATCTTCCATCTCACACATGCTCTTCTTGCAATATGACTCTGATAAACCCGCCATCAAGAGGGGGAGTCTAGGACTTCCCTAGTGGCACAGTGGTTAAGAATCCGCCTGCCAATGCAGGGGACACGGGTTCGAGCCCTGGTCTGGGAAGATCCCACATGCCGCGGAGCAACTAAGCCTGTGCGCCACACTACTGAGCCTGCGCTCTAGAGCCCACAAGCCACAACTACTGAGCCCATGTGCCACAACTACTGAAGCCCATGCTCCACAACAAGAGAAGCCACCGCAATGAGAAGCCCACGCACCGCAATGAAGAGTAGCCCCCGCTCGCCGCAACTAGAGAAAGCCTGCGCGCAGCAACAAAGACCCAACGCAACCAAAAATAAACAATAAATAAATTAATTAATTTTTAAAAAAATCATAAAAAAAGGGGGGGAGCCTATACCTCTCCCTTTGAAATGGGGTGGGCTTTTTTTTTTTTTTTTTTTTACTATTTCAACCAAAACAGTAATGCAGAAGTAATGCGATGTGATTTCAAGGCTATTTCAGAAATGCTGAGGAAGCTTCCTCCTCACTCACTGGAACATTTTCCCTGGAGCCCTGAGCTGCTTGTAAGTGGTAAGACTGCTCCAAGGCAGCCATGCTGTGAGGAAGCCCAAACTAGTCCACAAGGAGAGACCACATGGAGAAGCCATGAGACTAGGTGAAGAAAGAGAGATGCCCAGCCAGCCCCCAGCTGCTCCACCCACACACTGTGCCAGCTCCAGTCACTGACCACAAATACATGAGAGAACCTGGGCCAGAACTACCTAACTGAGCCTTTCCTGAATTCCTGACTCATAGAAACCACGAGAGATAATAAAACAGCTGTCGTTGTTTTAAGTCACTAAGTTTTGGGTGATAAGTTATGCAGCAGTTCTGGAAAACTAATGCCTACTCACTTCTGGATACACTGTGTCAATACTTTCAACTTCCTCTTTCTGGCTGCTTCTAGACAATTCTTCCTCTCTCTCTGGAACCTCATTCCAAATCATCATCACTCTGGGTAACTTCAGTATCTACAGGATAAACCCACTCATGCATCTAGCCTCTTGATTTCTCAGCTCCCTGTGCTCTAATGACCTTCTCCTCTACCAATTTCAGCCATCTGTCCCTGGGGCCACACCCTGGGCCTTATTACCCAGCACTGCTCTCCCCCTGGAATCATACAATGACAGATTCCACTCTGATCGCAGCCTCTGTCCTTCCAGCTTTTGAACCCTCTCTCCCTCTACTCTTGCTTTTTTTCCTCGTCTGTCAATCCCCTTCTAGCCCTTTTCTACCAAACCTAGACCTCTTGAATCTATGACTTCAACCAGCCCAATCTTCAACTTCCCTGCCCATTTATCCTAGTACATCTTCCCTAAGAAACCCCAACATGACTCTGTTTCACCACACATGCACTTGAGCTCAGTGATGCTGGAAAGAAGTCACTGTTCTGTATAGAAAGTGGCCACTATAGATCCAAGATCACTATCTTAGCAACCCTCAATGGTATCCAACCACCCTACTCCCCTCCTACTTTCACAAAGAAAATAAAAGCTGCTAGGCAGAACTCTTCCAACTGCATGCCCTTCATATACAAATGCATCTGTATCCTTCCCCACCTGCTCGTGCACCAATGCTGTTCTAATGGAAGAGACACCTCACTTCCAGTCTAAGGGCAAGCCCACACTTGTGCTGTACGTCTCACTCTTTTTCCACCTCCTCAGGCCCTGTTTCATCTAGTATCCCCTTTCTTTCTAAATTCTGAACCTCCCC
Organism: Balaenoptera physalus; assembly: GCF_965194825.1. Classification (NCBI taxonomy): domain Eukaryota; kingdom Metazoa; phylum Chordata; class Mammalia; order Artiodactyla; family Balaenopteridae; genus Balaenoptera; species Balaenoptera physalus. Next base: position 159,963,152 of record NC_138882.1, on the reverse strand, counting down.
ATTTCTGCTGGCTCCTTTCCGTTAGCATTCAAGCGTATGCTTGAATCTCTATCATCTTTACATAACTTTTTGTGTCTTAGTTTCCTTTTTGTAAAATGGGGGTAAAAACAGTTCCTACCCCATAGAGTTGATGTGAATGAGTTATTGCATGCACAGTGCTTAAAACGATGCCTGGCTCTTTGAAAGTTACGTAAGTATTAGATAATTATTTTTAAAGTCTTCCGTTCATTCCACATCCTGATCCAGCTACTGCCTGTTCTCCTGTTAACAACCAAACTTCTCAAGGTTGTCTCCACTCACCTCCCCAACAGCCCTTAACCCCTGCAGTCTAGTTGCCAGCCTTATCATGTCACTTAGCTCCAGCGAAGGTCAACAGTCCTCACCATGCTGCCCACGTCTATGGACAGTTTCAGGCTCTTGCTGCCTTTGCCACCCTGCAGCCTGCTTCACATCTTTGAAATCCTTCTCCTTTGATTTTTCTCAACACCCTACTCTTTGAGTTTTCCCCTCTCTCTGACATCTTCCTCACAGTCTCCTGTAGAGTCTTATTCATCTGGTCATGTGTGGGCTTATGCATGTTCCCTTCCTGTTTCTGTCTGTGCTCTACCACTCTCCCTGGGTGATTTCTTAAACTCCCTGGTCTTCAAACTCTCCAATTTGCAAATTGATATTTTTTGCCACTACTTGAGTGTCAAACATATATAGTCTATTGCCTACCTGGCACTTCCACCTGGATTCCACTCAGGCACTTCATTCTCAGTAGGTTTAAAACCAATTTCAACACCTCCTCTCCAAAGTGCCCCTTCTCCTGGGCTTCCAAGTCCCAGTGAAAACCCTTACCACCTACCTGGTCTACCAGAAATGTGGGGGCCAGCCTTGCTTCCTTCTTCTTCCTTACCTCTCACCAAGTCCTGAGATTGCTGTTTCATGCCCCCAAGACTCTACTTGAGCAATTCCTTCAGCCTACCTAGGATGCCCTCTGCCTTCTCCCACTTTTTTCCCCTAATGAACACATACTCTTCTTTCAACACTCAATTCAAAAGTATCTTCCATCACCAGGCCTTTCCTGACTTGTCCCTTCCTTAAACCCACCCAGACTCTGAATAGCATCTGTATTATTAGATTTGTTTACAAATCGGTTACCCCATGATGCTGGGAGACACTCAGGGTGGGGCTGTGTCTGCTCTCTCTGAACGGCCTCCTTTGAGGGAAGGGCAGGAAAGCATCTCTCTGGATATAATTCCGCCAGGCAGAAAGGCCTGGTTTTCAGAGTTGCTGCTCCTGCCAATCCTATTCAGTCTCCTTCAAGAACCACTGTGATCCTGCCCAGCAGAACAGCAATCCCACCCGACCCCCAACCATCCTTGGAACTGGGGGCTCAGCTGCCTGGGTTAGGAAAGAAGGGGAGAGTGGCCCTGTCTCCCTTCTCCTTTTCTGAACTCTTTGGTCTTATGGGTGGTCTTGACTCCATTCCTCGGGCCAGCAGAGACCTGGCCAGCATGGCTATAGCAGCAAAAGGATGGACACTCCCATCAGGTGACACAAACCCATCCTTCCTACCTCCAGCTGATAGTTCTCCATTTTCACAGTGTTCCCTGGCTTCCAACATAATTCAGGGGCACCAGAGCTGCTGCCGCCTCTGTCCATCAACAGCACTTGAGTGCAATAATTATTTTCTCTGTGTACTTAACCTTCCTGCTCACTGCCTACAACAGGACAGCTGCCTCTAGTGCATGGGACCATCACCACAGCAAAGGCAGGGGCTGTGCTACAGGTCCAGGACCCACAACATTTGGAAGACAGCTGCCAGTGCAGTTTGATCCCTTGGGTTCTGAGTCTATTTTTAGGTAGAGCAATCTTCCTCATGTTCCCAGAGCCCTTGCTTCACTGCTGAGTCAGAGTGGACTTGGGGACACTGAGGTCTCTGGGGAGAGAACCAGATAAGGAGCAGGATCCTGAGCCGTGCCGCCTGAGCCTCCACAGAAGAGGCTGGCCTGCCTGGGGCTCCACATGCACTGCCACACAGTCAAGGCAGCAGGTCAGTCTGAGCCAGCTGCCCAGAGTGAGAGCTACATTGTGGGTTTTCTTTGTTTTCATTACAATTTCTTCTCCCATTGCTTCTTTTGAGCCAGCCCTTTCCTCCCCGGGGTGCTGGGGATTGAATGAAACACCACCCCCGGCTCCAATAAGTGTATTTCAATTACATCTGTCACTGCATAACGATATAATGATATATCATGTGATATTAAATCCATGGTAATCATATCAGGGATTTTTTTTAATCGTGCACTAATCGCATTATTACATCTCTATAATTAACAACAGGAGGTATGGAAATTCAGTTAAGGCAGAAGGCTCAAGGTACTCCCCCCACCCCACCCCTGCCCTAGCTCCCCCAGATTAGGGCCCGATTAGGAGATGGGAACTGCAGGGCACTAGCAAGATGGGCCGAAGCTCCCACCTCCCAGTACCTCAGCCATAGGCAGAGCCTTCAGCATCTGGGGCTGGCAGACATAGGCCAGACTGAGACCAGGGTGCTGTCTGTCTTGTGGCTGCTCAGGAAAGAGCCTGGGGCAGAGGCCACACAGCGAGGGCCAACAACAAGGCAGGTGAAGAGGCCAGGATGTTGGGTGTGCCCAGAGAGAAGTCTGGCAGGCCCGGGCCTGCCAGGCCTCCTGCCATTGCAGAGCCAAATCTTCTCCATGGGGAGGGGTGTTTATTACCTTTCCTTCATACCAGCAAGGCCCTCAAAGGTGCTTGTAGGGCACAAGGCAAGTTCCTGTCTCATGGCCTCCTAGACCAGAATTCCTCCTACTATTGCTACACATACTCCCTCCCTTGACCTAGCCCTTTGTGTTGGCAGCTCTTAACATCACCAAGTCCAGCAGCTGTGATGTCTCTGCCTCTCAATCCTATCATCCCTGAGCTGAACAGACCCAATTCTTCTTGAGGCCATTCCTCCCCAGTTCTCCCTCTGAAGTTTGGCCCTGATTACTGCATGACAAGTGGATTTCTGATAACCACTGGAGCCGTTCTCCCATCCCCCTAGATGGTCCAAGTTCTTATGTCCTCCCACCCAGGCCTATATAGAGAAGGGAGGGGCTTGGGACTGCAGCCTGAACTATGTCAAATGACCCTGTCTCTCCCACCCCCTTCCTGATACTGAGCTGTCAGGACTAATCCCCTCAGGGGTGTCAGAAACCAGTCTGCAAAGCAGAATTTTGTGTTTCAAGTCCAAAGCTTTGAACTTAGCATGTAACTAGTCCTCAGTGAGGGGCAGGCATTTTGCTAAGTTTGACTCTCAGAAGTTGGACAGGCCTGAAGATGAAAGAGAAAAATCATCATGTCCTTTTTCCTAATAAAAAGGAGACACTAATAGCAGTCAGCACTTAGGCAAAGCACTTTAAGTTTCTAAAGTCCTTTCCAAATTAAAATATAAGCCTTTACTGAGCATGTGACACCACCACCACGGCCACCCAGCCCTCACAAACGAAGGCAGGTACATGCTGGCACCCAGCACACACACCTTCACTTCTTTCTCCCTAGGAAAATGGAAAGGGTGCTCAAACCTTCATCCCAGACCTCCCTCCCTCTTTGTTGGCTTGCTCATGTAACACACACTTAATGAGCAAATCCATGTGCCAAGCTCTGTGCCCGGTGCTGGGGATAAAGCACACTAGGCCGCTCGCTGCCTTCCAAGCTAGGGACGTGCCTGGCGGTCCAGTGCTGAAGCCTTCGCCTTCCAATGCAGGAGGTGCGGGTCCGATCCCTGGCTGGGGCGCTAAGATCCCACATGCCTCGCGGCCAAAACACCAAAACATAAAACAGAAGCAATATTGTAACAAATTCAATAAAGACTTAAAAAAAAGAAAAAAGGAGCTTCCAAACTAGAAGGAGAGACATGTCAACTCAAACGTGGTGGGGGACTGATATCCTACAAGAGCCCCAAGGGAGAAACCAGCCTTAGAGGGGGAATAACTGAGAAGGACCAAGATGGCTTTCAATGGGACATCCAAGGTGGGGTGGCTGCGGAAGGTGGATATGCAGGCCAGGAGCTCAGTTCCATGGTCTGAGCTGAAACAAGAAAGTCCTAGGAAAGCACATGGGGGGCGCAGGAAACTGCAGGAGTGGATAAGCTCACCCAGGAAGAGAATAAGCCTTTAGGGTCAATGAGGCCCTTCTCTTCTCTGATGTTTGGACGGAAACAAGGAAGGCTGAGAGATGGGACGGCTGAACACTAGAGCCTCCAGAGCTAAGGCCCAAAGAGACTTCTCTCTGGGCACACCCAACATCCTGGCCTCTTCACCAGGATTGTCATCTCCACCTTCACTTTACCCGGATGTGACACGATGAAACAGTGTGGACTTCAGGCTCACACCGACTTAGTCACAACAAACATTACTATGAGAGCCTATTATATGCCAGGCCATATGTGTACTTGTAGCAATACAGACACAGTACTGTCCTCAGACAGCTTCCAGTCTATTAGAGAAAGCCCATGTTAAATAAATAGCAACATAAATAATCATTAAGTTATCATAAGGGCTCAAAGAAGAAAGGCAGGCTGTTTATAGGATGGAAGAGAGGAATCTGACCTAGCTGGGGAACTCAGGACAGGTCAGCAGAAACTGACGGACAGGAAGGCAACAGGGGAATGACACGTGCTGAGGCCTTTAGGCAAACAGCACTTGGAAGGAATCAAGTCAATGCTAGAGTCCCTGGAGCACAGAAAGCCAGCAAGAGATGAGGCTAATGAGGAAGGCAGGAAAATCCAGGGCCTCATAGGACACGATGAGGGTTTTGTACTGTTTCCTAAGGCGATGGGAAGCCATCCAAGTATCTACCACTGCCATGCTATGCGATCTTGGGTGCTCCACCAGCATCAAAAGTTAGTTCCTTTGCACACCTACCCATCCCTATTCCCAAGGGTAGACAGGCCTGGGAACCGGGGACCATTTTTTTTATCTAGAAGGAGAGAAAGAAACTGCAAGAGAGCAACTGACCTCATTGGTTCATTGTAAGATTCACACATTTACTGAAGGCCTGCCCGACCCTGGCAACTCAACTGAATCACACGCAGACCCTGTCCTTGTGGAACTCACAGTCCTTTGCAAGGAAACAGATGTCAGTAAGTGCCTGGTCACTGCGATAGAGAGTGATTAGAGAGAAGTGCAGTAGAGACAGAAAGGAGGACAGTGCTCAGGCCCGAGGCACCTGGAGCCCGGCGTGCGGAGTGCTGCCCCTAGTCCTCTCCTCACCGCACAAGCCGCAGCAGGCTGGGACAGACAGCACTTCCCACAGAGACTGCAGATCGGGCGGCGGGCAGGCGTGTGAGGAGGACCCTGAGCAGCGGTGAACCTAAGCCAGGATCTCCCGGTCGCAAAGATGAAGGGTGAAAGGCTGTGACTAAAGCCACTAAGGAGAGAAGAGGGAAAGGTTCACTGTATCGTCCAAGGATAAGGGAAGGGGCACCTTCAGAACACGGAACAGGACTGGAATAGAAAATCATTTCAGGAAATGGCAACTCCAGTCTCCAGGCCTGTTTCCTCTTTGGAAAACACGGGGCTGGGGGGTGGGGGAGAGGGATAAATTAGAAGTTTGGGATTAACAGATACACACTACTATATATAAAATAGATAAACAACAAGGACCTACTGTTTAGCACAGGGAACTATATTTACTATCTGGTAATAACCTATAAAGGAAAAGAATCTGAAAAAGAATACATATACATATATATATATATATATATATATATATAAAACCGAATCACCTTGCTGAACACCTGAAACAAACACAACACTGTAAATCAACTATACTTTAAAAACTTAAAGGTGGGGGCGGGTTGCTTAATTACTTGATTTCTTAGGTCCCTTCCTGGTCTGAAATTCACCAGTTCTGAGGCTCTTCAGCCTCCCAGAAGAGTCAGGCTTATTGCCGTCCCCCAATCTTTGCTTATGCTATTTTCCCACCTGGACCACTGGCCTTCCTCTACCCTCTCCAAATCCTGTCTGCCAGGACACCACCTTCAGGAAGTCCTTCCTGATTTTTCTTCCTCCCTCCTCCACGTGCCACCCTGACCTCCACAGTTCTCCCAACAGCACTTTGCTTAATAACCTATTACATACGGTCTGGTACTCTTGCTTGACTAGTCTAGGGACTATCTCATCACTTCCAACCTCTGACATCCATTTCAGGGGCAGGAGGGAAGCTCCACCCACACAGGCCCTAGAAGCAGACAGAAGTCTGGGTCCCCACTCCCTCTGCCCACAGTCCTTTGAGAACTCAACAGGCCTCCACTTGAAAAGGGTGCTGAAAGCAATGATGTCTCCAAGTGCGATGGGAGATATTTGTGTCTGCTTTACCCTTGGCTTTTTGCTCTGGTTCAGGTAGGAGCGGGGTGGGCTGGCTGGCAGATCTGAGAGCGCGGCACGCCCCAGCGGGCAGGGCGCACAGCGCGGAGGAAGGCGCGAGTCAGTCTGGAGTGCTCCCCATTTATCAAGCTCACGCAGGCCGCCAGCCGAGCGAGTCTTTCTATCATTACACCTCTCAAAATCCGATTCATACCACTAATCCTGCCTTCATTCTCCCAGATTAATAACATCTCTTTCAACCTTCACAGTGTGATAAATAGACAAAGAGAGAACAAAAGGAGAGACAGAAGAGAGAGAAAGAGCTGGAGCAAGTCCCCATAATAGAGAGAGCCGAGAAAGAGGAGAGGGAAAAAAGGAGAGCGAGCGAGAGCAGGCAGCGGCCAGAGACTGCAGCGGTCTCAGAGAGCCACGAGGAGAGCGGCGGCTGCGCCCCGCTATGCGCTGTGCTCCGTCCCCAAGAGAAAGAAAGGCTCGTTAACAGCTCCTTCCTGCCTGCACTTTTGTTCAAATTCTTTTCTTCCCTTCCAATCCTGCTTTAGGTCAAATTCCAGTGAAAATGAGTCTCCTGGCCTCCCGGTCTCCTCCCAGCCTCCCTACCAGGCCCAGGGAACCAATCGGGCCCCTGGCGGCAGGGCTGGGTCTGGGCACGAGACAGGGCTGGGCAGGGGCTTAGAAAGGGGCGGAGCGAGCTGGCCTAAAGCTTTGCCAGAACTGTTCCCTTAGCACAAACCCCTGCCCCTTCCCTGCTCTTTAGGCAGAAGAGGAGAGGGAACAGAGCAGAGAGGGGGCTTGGGGCCCGTCCCCGAAGGCTCTGTCCTGCACATCTTTCCAACCTAAGGCCCTAGCTGGTCCAATCCAAGGCCCCCAGCTGCTAGCAGCTCAGCTAGATGGTGAAAGTAGGCACCTCTCAAGCTTGCTAAAACCAAGGTGTGGCCCATACCTCCAAATTCTGATGGAGAAGTGTGCCAGGGACAATAAACCCCACTGGGCCCCAGCCCTAGCCCTAACACAACTGACCTGCGATGCTTCTTGTTCTCCCTGCCCACATGCTTGCCCAGACTTGTCTCCACAGCATACTTCCCATCCTCCTCTCAGACTCAGTTCAAGGGGCCCCCTCTGGATGCCCGGCTGAGCTCTTCCAGGAGGATTCAGCACTCCCTCTTCAGGGCTCTGGAAGGCAACAGCATTCACATTACCCTGTAGTGACTATCTGTCTCCCTCACTCCACTGGCAGTCTGTCTTCTGAGTTCTCTAGTCCCAGGTCCAAGCTGCCCATGGTGCTTCCATTCTTTCTCGACTTTGCCCGAACTAGGTCTAGCAGAAGACTACACCAAACAAGGCTCGACCCTCCCTCTGGACTGCAAAGTATTCCTAGGCAACTGGCAAGCCTAGCTCAGCGGCAGAGGCAGAAGCACTCCACATGGGGAAGCTCTCTCGGCCCTGTGCACCCACTCCCTTCACAGTCCATCAGAGTGGAGGGAGGCGGGGCTGCACCAAGCTCCCTGGACCACTCTCTTCTTCAGCAGACCCTCATGGCGGGAGGTGGGGTGCACGTATGCAGAAGGAATGTCTGCCCTGCCCAATCCAGCCTAGTAGGAAGAGCCTTCCAAGAAAGTCAAGGCTTCTCCAAGGACAGAGTCTGGTAGTAGACAGGAAAGACCCAAAGCAGACCCTCAGTAGAAAGCTGGTGGCCTTGTGATCTGTTGAGAGGCAGATCCCTCCTAGGGAATATCCTGCAGACACCTGCCAGATACTTTCCCCCAAAAAGCCTCTCTCTACCCTCTGCCCCAAAACACAGCCCTCCTTTTGGATCAAAATGGCTGCTACCTACTCCCACCATTCACTCCTGGGGGCTCCATCACCTCCAGCCCCAACTCTCAGGTTTGCCCAGTTATATCTCTGCCTGGGGAAAGTCCAGAGAAAAGGAGGCTTCATAGGGCCAAGTCAAAGAGCAAAGTAGGGATCATATCCCATCCACCAAAAATCCAGAAGTTCTGTTAACCTTCCCTCAGCCCCATATCAGAAGGACTGTCCACACTGTCACCTGCTCTACCAGGCCTCCAGGATCAGACACCTACGATAGGGAAGGCTGAAATAGTGACAGTGACTGAAATTTGTCCACGGGTCCAAGTGATCCAAGGAGGTGGGGGGCTGAAGAGGGAGGGCAAGAAGGAGAGAGAATGATACAGTCTCGCTGAAGGAGAATGGTCCTCCCTACAACCAACCTAGCCCACCGGTACCCTGGGCTCCAGGACAGGCTAGGTCCAGCTGGCACACAGAACCACACTGCCCCCGAGGCCAAGGCCACAGCAGAGCTCCAGAAGCATGGAGCCCAGAGGCCCTTCCTTTGCTAAGAGCCCACACTGCTGGCAGATCAGGGAGCCTCAGCCAGTCAAGCCTGCAGCCTTCTAGACACAGGCAGCCAGCAGGCCCAGACACCCCTAAACTTGCTCTAATCAGCTTCCCCAGGGGCTCAGAAAGATGCCCCACCCCTGACAGTGGGACAGTCCCAGGCCCTAGGAAGAGAAGTCACGGCGGCCCCTCTATCCTCTACCTTTACCCAATACACAGTCTCAGGGCCTCCCCCAAGGTATGCCTCCACCAGGCCATCCAACTCAGGGGTGAACCTCATCCCCTCAGGAGGCTTGGCCCCTGCAGCAGAGAGAGTCAACCTAGACCTCAGTAAGGGACCTGTCGGAGGTCAGACAGAAGAAAGTCAGCCAGACACAACAGGATCTCTGGCAGGTCGAGAAGCCAGACCCGAGTGATGCTCTCCCACCAAACCAGACTTTAAAAGCTCACTCTCTGAGTGCCTGGTTCTAGAGCCCACTCTTCGAGGCAGCCGGTGGCACAGAGCAGGGAAGAAGTTGGGTCCTAATGTGTAAAAAGCTCCAGCAAAGCAAAATCATTTACTCTTCAGTGCGACTGCTCAGCAGAGCTAATAAATCTTGCATGAGCAGGGCCGATTCTAATTTCCTAATATGAAAAGGCATTTGGATTGAGAGAGAGGGGGAGATAAAAGTGATTGAATCTCCAATAGTCCAGGTTACTGACAAGAAACATCCTGCTCAGCCCTGAGAGAAGGATGGCAGCGCCCGGCCGCCTGCACACACCCATCCGTTCTGCCCCCCTCTTGGCGCGATACATCTCAGTCTCTTCTATTGACAGGACGTGGCTTTAAACACAGTTACACAAGTTATCATTTCTGCCTTCTGATCAATCTGAATTTTCAGGACAATTACCCTCTTAATCAATGATTGCTATCAGCAGCCCTGCGCCTGGACGGATTTCTCAGCAAGGTAATCATGCCGCCAGGCTGGACGGCGCGTGCATAGGCAATGAAGCTCCGGGTGGGGTCTCCTCCCTCCCTCCGGAGCCCCCATATCCCAGTGCCACTGCCAGCATCGAGGACAAGGACGGCAAAGTGTGAAGGCCACTTCAAGGAGTGATGAGAGTAGAAGGAAGGGAGGGGAGGGGCCCAGCCACCCCGCAGCCTTCCAGACCACCTGATTACGGAAGAACCCTCTTAAAACCCTAGATTTACTGCCCACCACGCTGATGCATCTCCACATGCCCTCCTGCCATCGTTCCTACCTCCTAATTAGCCTAATAAAGCCCAATTCTAATTATGGGCTCAAACTATTAGGGTGATCACCAAGTGCAAAGAAAAGAGAAATATTGGTTTTACTAACCTCTTAGAGGCTGCTGGTTCTAGAAATTCCTTTTCTTCCACAGACTTGGTTCATATGGGCTACTGACTGGAAGGGCAGGGGCAGCCTCTCCTCCTCCTCAGAGGTCCAGGCATCTGGAGCTTTCACAAAGCCAGCCTGGCCTAGAGCCAGGAGGCCACCCAGCCCCACACTCCCTCCAGGGTCCTCCCACAGATTCAGCCCTCTGTGCATAAAACAAGGCAGGGCCCCTGCTCAGGAGAAGAGGGGAGGGTGGATTTGGTCTCTGCCTCAGCGTCAAGTTAGCCAGAGGTTGTATCTGCCATCATGGGGGCAACTCAGTTTCTCAGATCACCTGTTGTTGGGTGAAGGACTTAACAAGAGAAAGGCCAACAGTGGAATGAAAAGGACATGGTCCAGGACACTGACGCATCAACTTATGCTTCAGCATGGGTGGCAGATATGTATGTATATACAGTTATACCCAAGCAGAGTGGGTTATGGGATTAAAACAGGTCCCCACAATTTGCTATTACATCTTGAGGGAGAAAGAGAATTAGAGAGCATGGATGTATTCACTTACTGACATTTACTGAGTGCTAACCATAGGCTAAGTGTTGGGGATACAGCAGGGAACAGTATAGAAATGACCCTTATTCTCAGGAGCTCACAATCTACTAGGAGACAGACAAGCATCTTTCTGTCTGCAAAACAAAAACAATAAAACAAACTTGTAACACGAATGTTCATAGCAACATTATTTAATAGCCATAAAGTGGAAACAGCTTAAATGTCCATCAACTGATGAGCACATAAATAAAATGTGGGGACTTCCCTGATGGCGCAGGGGTTAAGAACCCACCTGCTAATGCAGGGGACACGGGTTCGAGCCCTGGTCTGGGAAGATCCCACATGCCGCGGAGCAACTAAGCCCACAAGCCACTACTACTGAGCCTGTGCTCTAGAGCCCACGAGCCACAACTACTGAGCCCGCACACCACAACTACTGAAGCCCGTAAGCCTAGAGCCCATGCTCCACACCAAGAGAAGCCACCGCAATGAGAAGCCCACGAACCGCAACAAAGAGTAGCCCCCGCTTGCTGCAACTAGAGAAAGCCCGTGCACAGCAACGAAGACCCAACGCAGCCAAAAATAAATAAAAATAAAATAAATAAAATTTTAAAAAATGTGGTATATCCATACAATGGAATATTATTCACAATAAAGAGAAATGAAGTGCTGATTCATGGTACAACATGGATGAACCCTGAAAATTATGCTAAGTGAAAGAAGCCAGAAACAGAAGGCCACATATAAGAAATTCCCAGAATTACCAGAATAGGCAAATTTATAGAGATGAAAGTAGATTAGTGGTTGTTTAGGGCTGGGGTGTTTGAGGGGAAATGGGAAGTGACTGCTGTGTTTTAGGGGTAACAAAAATGTTCTAAACTTAGATGGTGATGATGGTTGCACAACCCTGTAAAGATACCAAGAAACAATGAATTGAAACACTTTAAATGGGTGAATTGTATGGTGTGTGAATTATATCTCAGTAAAGCTTTTTTTACACATACAGTATGATAGAAGAAGTGCAGGCTCACCAGCAGTGAACAGAGCCAGGGAAAGCTCTAGCACGGTGCCGGCATGCTCTGCAGGCACTTGACACAGGTGTCTGAAGAGAGAGGAAGTTCCCAATGGGAAAGGGGGAAAGTCTTCACAGGGGACATAAAGGAGTTAGGTCTTGAAGGATAAGCAGGAGCTCACTGGGCAGGAATAAAGCAAAGGACATTCCATGCAAATGGAACCAATGTGAATAAGGTCTGGAAGTGGACAGTCACACAGGCTATCTTGGTATAGTTGGAGAGGTACTTTGGGGGTCTCAAAGGACAGGCCAGAGAGCTTGTACTTCATTCAGTAGACATCAAGATTTTTCAAGCAGAGAAGTTAGATGATCAGTACAGGATAGCTTGGGGTTTGATGGTTCATGTATGGGAAATAACACGCCACAGTTGCAAGGACATGGTTTTGGAGTCAGATATCCAGGATTTAAAATCCTTAAATTCCTCTTCCAATAAACTCAAATAACTAACAAGGGTTGGGATTTTGCTATTTTGCTCACTATTTTATCCCCATTGCTTGGCAGACTGTCTGGCCCAGTAGGTGCTCAATAGCCATTTACTGAATGAAAATAAAATGAATGAATGAATGGCTATGTTGAATTCAATCCCATTTGACAAATGTTTATTGAACACCTACTGTGAAGCTGGCACTCTGGTTACACAGTGTGAGCTCTTCAACGGTAGGGCTCCTGTCTGATCTCTGATCTCTGCCTCAGCGCCTTACACAGTTTCTGTTTGGCACAGGGCAGGTGCTGAAATCAATATTAATTCCCTTCCCTGTCCTGGTCTAGGAGGTTTCCCTAAGAGCCAGTGAATCTTGGAGAGGAGTAGCCTGAACACTTCACTGTGGTTGGTGAGAAAAGGGAAGCTGAAGCTGTAGGGGTGGAAGGCTTCAGGAGCAGGGGGTGGTGCCCACGGTGTTTGTCCCAAAGCCAGCCATGGTGCGCCAGGAGGCGATCCGAGTCATCAAAGCCAGTAAAGAACTGAGCAGGGATCAGACTGTTCCCACAGCGCATTCTCAGAACCCTCTGCAGACTGCCCTGGACCAGGCCTCCACGCAGGGAACCTAGCACAGGTAGGGTGGAAACAGAGACTCAGGACTTGCAGGTGGAGGAGGAGGGGAAGATCCGGGCCTTATCTCCTGAGCACCCTGTCTTGACCCTGGACAGCTGCCATTTCCGCATCTCCCCTCTGGTCGGCAGGGCCCTTCAGCTCATGGCTGACCACAGTAAGAAGGGGGCTCCTCAGTCTCCCAGCCCCCAATTCCTGTAGGCCTCCCCTCCCCTCCCTTTCCTTCCCTCCCTCTCCTTCCTGCAGAGCTTCCCTTGAGCCATAAATATAAAATAAAACACAAACACCCACAGTCCAGGAGGAGGGCGTCAGACAGATAATGGGCATTTTATATCTTTTTATGACACTCCCCATAGGCAGCTCGGCAATCACAGCGCAATAAAGGCAGGCATGCAGCTTGCATAGTTAAACAACTGCCGGGTAATTAGGCACAGCAAACACACCACTGGGGAGGCCTCAGGGCTGCCCTGGGATCTGCCTGCAGCCTGCCCCCCTGCTTGCAGACAAGTAGGGGCCAAGCCCAAGCCTAGCACAGTTAAGACCTGGTTGTGGGGCTGAGGACAGACCACTGGCTGCTGCCATATGCACACTTGGGCTCATGCTTCTGCACGCTCACAAGCACACCTGCCCACACCCACACACAAGCACTTCCTGAGCAGCTAGCCTGGACCTCATCTCCCCAGGAAGGCCACTCCTCTTTTCCAAGTAGGGTAGCCGAGGGTCTCTCAAGGGCCTTGCTTTAATGCCCTTGAAGAGGTCACAGGCCTGGCTGCAGCAGGGGCTCACTCATCCAGGTAGCCCTGAGCTTACCGAGTTGCACAGGCAAGGGGACACATGAGCATATGGTCATGATTACACTGACTCTTTCTCTTGTAAATTCCAACTCAGTACAGAGGCGAATTCGAAATAAATTATTTTTTAAAAATACACTCACACATACCGTACACATATTCCTATCACCGCACTTATTACCTCTACTGTATTTTCCCCCATCTACCTTGACCCACCCATCTTCCTTGCCAGATGCGGAGCTCTGTACAGGTGGAGACCAGACCTGATTCATCTCCAAGTCTACATGCCCTGATGCACAGGGCTTCGTGGAGGAATGGTGTTAAGTGAGATGTTAACTGAGATGTGCTGGCCCAGGCAGAGCACAGGTCACTTGCTACCTGGGGCCTAGGTCCAGGCTGACCTAAGCCCAACCAACAGAGAGAGAAGCCCTCACCAGCGCTGAGGCAGCTGCACTGTGAGTCCACACAATGCCCATTCCTCCTCTAGTGACCCAGCCAAATTCAAAGTTTCAGGGAACTGATGGCTAATTAATGGAACAGAATAGACAAAACCCTGCTCCAACCCCACTTGAAGACTGAGACAAAAGGTCCCATCTCTAGGAGCCACCAGATCAGCTCTGAGGAGTCAGCCAGGAAAAATTAAAGCACTCAACCCTAAAACACTCTTCCCTCAAGAGAGCTGACTGCAGGCCAGGTGAGCTCACAGAAAGACCTTGGTTGACCCAGCACAGTCCCATATGAATGTGAACACACATCCAGCTACTTTTCCTGGTCTCTATCTGGCCGTCACTCCATGTCTGCCAAGACAATCAACAAGGGGGTCAAAGGCCAGAGGAAGGGCCTGGGCTGCACCCCACCTTTAGGGTACTGAGAGGACCCCCCTTCACCCCCTGTAGAAGCAGGGAGACAAGCTTCTCCTCAGCCCATATTCTTATGGAAAAGCCCAAAGCCTCAATGGCATTCAGCTCCAGTCCAGGTCACCCCAAACTGTGACAGACACCATCTGTCCAAACTCCTCCCCAACACCTGAGCCCCCAGCTCTCCTAACTTGATGCCAGGCAATGCCTTGCCTTCCCTGGACCCGCAACTTTTCCCAATGCGGTAAAGGGGTAGCCCCAAGGCTAGAGATCAAAATAAGTAAGGGTCAAAGAGGCACTTCTCTTTCCTTCCTTGCATCCATCACATATTTTGCTGGGAGCAGAAAGAGGAAACCTCAGGTACAACAAATGATCTCAGAATGGCAAAGGCAGAAGAGACCACAAGAAAGATCACCTCACTCAACTCCCTTATTTGTTAGATGAGGAAACTGAGGCCTTAGAAAGGGCAAGTGACCCAACACCAGAGCCCATGCCTTTATCTTCCAGCTTCAAGTTCAGTCCAGGGTTCTTTGTATTGCACCATGCTGTCCTCTAGAGACAAGGCCCGCATCTGCACACCTCCAGGTGGAGTCAGACCACAGAGCCCACACCTACACCCTCCGCATATTCCCATGTGTGGGCACATGCACACAGCTGAGTATGCACAGACACAAGCCTCCCCGCAGGGAGAGATACGAGATACACATCTTTAAACACATACAGACATGCATGTTCACATGGGCGCACTCTCTTACACACAGACAGATTCCCATTAAATAGATGTCACTCCCAAGAGAACTGGAGCATGAGGCCAATCCCTGTCCTTCCCCAACCACTGCCTCCCTGGCCATACAACTAGTAATGGCCGGTGTGTGTTTGCCCAGGCCACCAGCCCAGGCCAGACCAGAGGAACTGCCTTCAGGTAGTATCTGCTATGGGACAAGTGACAAGAAGGAAGCCATGGAAGGCGAGAACCTGGATTTACATCCTGGTCATGTGGCCTTGGGCAAGCTTCTTAATGCCTCTGAGTCTCTATTTCAGCACCCATAAAATAAGGACAATAGCCCTTGCCTTGCTGAGTAGCTGCAAGGACTAAACGTGGTAATAATGTGTGGAAAGCGCCTAGCATAGAAGTTGACCCCAGCTGGGGCTCAATATGTTGGTGCTCTATTGCTGATACCTACAGACATGGTCAAACCTGCCTTTCCAGAGTGGTCTGCATGGAATGTGGGAGATGGGAGGCAGGGCTGTACCTCCTCCCTTCAAGGAGGCCCTTTGCCCTTTTCTCTCCTTTTCTGTAACTCCTCCCAGTTTCCAGGGTAGCAACAACTTACAACTTCTGTAACTCCTTCCAGTTTCCAGGGTAGCAACAACAACAACTTAAAGAAAAAAAAAAAAGGGAAGAAAGAAAAAAACAAAACAGAACAGAACCTGGGAGAAGGCAGAGTAACTAAGGGTTCCCTTGGCTCCCTCAGACTTCACACTGAACGCTGATAAGTCCACCTCTTCCCTACACTGCCCTCAGCTCTTCTATAGTATCTATGCCTCTAAGAGCCTCTTGAGGTCCCCTCTGCTTGCCTTGTTCTGTGGATTCAGAGAAGCAGCAAATCTGGTCCCTTTCCTCAAGTGGCTTATGGTCCTGCACAGGGAGAGACCAGGCCACAAAATAACCAAAAGGCACGGACCGTGGGCCGCTGGGCCCTAGCCCCTGGCCCGAGGGTGAGAGTATGGGCTCTGCAGTCTGGATGCTGAGGCTTAAATCCAGGCTCCAAACACACCCAGGACAGAAGAAGCACTCTCCCCTGCTCCAGAGCGAGCTCAGAATTCACTTCCTCAAGGACACAAGAGAAAGACAGAGGCGGCTCATGGTGGGACCAGGATGAAGAGGTTGTGTCATTTGACAGGACACAGACTCTGAACAGCAGCCAGCGAGAGGCACACAGACCCAGGGCGGGCCTCGCTGTAAAGACCTGGCACGGAGGGCACTGCAGGGTAGAGGTCGATTTTGTAGCAGCTGCCGGGAACCTCACCGAGGAAGAAAGAATCCCAGCTGCCTTGAGCTGATTCCTCACCCGCTCCCCTCCCCCTTGTGGCCACACTCACCAGGGATACAGAGCAAGGCAGCATCTCTCCCAGGCTGAGGCGGTGCCAGACCACCCACCCCCACACCAAGTACCAGCACTCTTCTAAAAGCGTGACAAACAGGACCTTCACTCTGTAATTTCCTACATGTTACTGTAAGGATACTGAGGTCTTCTGGCCAAGTATTCGCAGACTGTCCACAGACAATAACGTTACAGGTCATGGTGGCCTCTTTCCATCCCTGCTATCCACCAGGCAGGCCCACAGGCTCTTCCTTCCCTCACCTGGACATAAACATGGCAGTTTTCTGGAGCCACTGCCCCATTCTTAGAAGGCAGCTTAGGTTGGCTCCACCCTAGACATCAGGAAATGGCTCTTTACTGCGCTCGCTTGCTTTTGCTTTCTCTGCTTTTCCTCCGCTAAAAGGCATACACACGGCTGGACCACATCAGTAGCTTACAAAACCTGAAAACTACTGTTTGTAGTTTCCCAATGCAACAAGCTCCTTCCCCTCCAGGCCTTTGTTCACACGGCTCCCTCTGCCTGGAATGCCCTTTCCATCTGACTCCTAAAAACTCCCTCATCTTTGAAGGCTCACCTCAACAGTTTCCTCAGTGAAACTTTGTTGACTGTTCCTCCCACACCCCAGGTGAAATGACTCCTCCTTTGCCCTGGAGGCAACAGGGCAAATCAGTTACAGGCATGGTCCCTAGATTCAGGTGCGTAACTCCACCACTCACTAGCTCTTGAACCTTGTGGAAGGTACTTAGCCTCTGTACCTTAGTTTCCTCATCTGTAAGTTGGCTAATAATAGTACTTATCTCAGAGTTGTTTAGGATTGAGCTAATTTATAAAAAGGCATTTAGAGCAGCACCTGTTTATTAATTATCTCTACTTTACAAACGAGGAAACTGAGGTTCTGAGAAGGTAAGTGGCTTGTCCAAGGTCATAACGCAGCGAGGTGGCAGAGCCAGGAACTGCCAGAAGGTGAGGGTGACTCCATACGCTATTGGACAGCCAGGCACGCTGATGGCGGCAGGAATCCAGGACGTGAGATGATGGGCTCTGTTCCTCAGTGTCGGCTGAGGGTAAGCTAGTCTAGGGGTGGCATTTGGCTCCTCCTCCCTGGTGTTCACTTGCATTCTGCTGGAGGAACCCCCTTTTCCTAGCTCCTGCCCACAAAGGCTTATATGTCTATCTTGAGCTCCTGTCTCCTTTCCCCTTGTAGCCTAGTCGTCTTGTCTCCAGTGGTCAGCGCAAGGACAAGGGAGCAGCAGAGGCACAGTGCTGTCACTTCATGCCCAGGACAACTCTCGGAGTGGGTACTCTTTTTCCTGTTTTACAGAGGTTGATACTGAGGCTGAAAGAACTTAAGTGAATTTCCTAAAACATCACAGCTAGTAAGTGCAGAATCAAGATTCTAAATCAAGCCTACTGGACTTCAGAGTCTATGTGTCAGATATTGGCACCTTTTATAGGTTCAGAGAGGTTAAGGAACTTGCCCCAGATCACACAGCTAGTTGGTAGCAGTATCATACGTTTGAGCCAGACTCATCTGGCTCCAAAACTCTTTCTCTTGCACCAGTGGTCTCTAGCCTGTGAGCCACATCCCCAGGGCCATATCACATCAAGCATCATCTGAAGACTAAGTGAAGGGGAAGTGTCACATACAGCCATACCATTTGTCTAGGATTATGCAGCTAGTATTGTAATTAAGAAAATACAAGTTCATTTAAAAGCCAATCAAATTCATTGTAGCTTTTTTTATTATGTAGTTTCATCACTATACACACAAAATATAAGTTCCACCAAGTGCTCAAGGGGGAAGGGAATGTCTGATAAGTTTTCTGATATTACTAAGAGCTCCATGTGCTCTGTCTGCCTACCTCCCTAAGAGCTCTCCAAAACCACACTTAGTACCTTTCTCAAGGTACCTTCCTGATCCTTAGTCACAAACTCACAATAGAGAAGTGCCTTTTGTGTGGAATAACTGTCTAAAGGTCATTAGCAGGAACAGGAGGCACAATCCTTTCCAGGTCTTGCGTCCCATGAATGTTAAGAAGTAATGCAGTCTCCAGCAAAGAGGACCCAAGTCCTGAGCTGTGGAAGGAAGGAAGGAAGGAAGGAAGGGGTCAGGGAAGTGAGTTCCTGTCTTTCCTATCCTGGCCTCCAACTCCTTCCCAGTCCACCTGCCTAGGATACATGGTCTGGGGAAAAGAACACCTATGTGGGTTCAAATCCTAGCTTTACCTCTTCCTGGCTATGTGCCCTTAGACAAATTACTTACCTTCTCTAAGTCTATTTTTCTGGGAAATCTGGTAGGGAAATAGGCATCTGGACTCTGGAGCTCATTAGTCCAGCCTTATACTCAGCATGGGTTCAGTGAATGCTTGTTGATACCCGGTGTGTGCCAGGCCCAGTGCTTAGCACAGGACATACAGAGATGGGTGGTAAGCAGGCCTCAAGGAGCTCACAGTCTAGTAGGAAGCACAAACATGTAAGCAGATGATTACAAGACCACATGATATACTCATTACAAAGTACTGAAACCATACTAAGGAAGTGATTAACTATGTCTACCAGAAGTGGGGGAACACCACAGGGGGCTTCACAGAAGAGGGTTTTGAAGGATGAACAGGAGTTTTTCCAACACATTAAAAGGGGAAAGGTGAGGTAAGCAAAGGGAACAGAATGAGCAAAGGGAAGTGAAAGTGCCCTGTCTATTTGAAGAGCAGCAAGAAGTTTGATATGGCTGGAATGTTAGAGAGACAGGAGATATGAAGATAGGGATGCTGCAATGAGCTAGATCCTCCAGGCCTTGGGTACCGTGCTCAAGAGGAAGGATGGGCCACAGCCTCCCACACCTACCCTCTTGGCTCCGGTGCTGTTCCTGTCAAAACAAGCACACTGAATCACACCCTTTCCTGTGCCTTTGATTTAAGAGTTCCTCTCCTGGCCCTGACAGTAAGGCATTTCTGTCCCACAGATTATAACTCACTCTGGGCTATTATTCAGCTTCCCAGCCCTGGCCCTGCTGCAGTTAGTCCAAACATAATATCCTTCATGCATATATTATCTGTCTCCCTATTATCTGGAATCATTTCGGAATTAAATTTCAGTCCTGCAATATTGGCTTCAGGAGCGGCACGCTTTATGGGCTAGTCAAAGGTTAGAATACCAATCAAAATAACAGTGCCGATGCAGCGAGACATTTTAATATTCCAAAACCCGGTAATTGTAAAAGGACATAATATTTTTTCCCTGATTACCCCAAAGGCAACACATGTTAACAAGGCGAGGGAAGGAGTGAAAGAAATTTCAGAGTTCAGACAGCTGTAAGACATATTTAAAGGAAAAGCCCAGGCAGGGCACTACACCATGGGGGCAGGGAGATGAGAAGAAAGAAGACAGTCTCTCTAGCTCCAGCTGCCCCAACTCCAAATATAGCACTGGTCCCTCTGCTACCTCTGGACTACGTCCCAAGAACTCATTCCCAAGGGCAGATGTTACAGAGGATGGGATGAAAGGAGAAAGAGCTCAGGATGTGGAGTCTTGAGGCCCAGGTTCTAGTTTCAGCTCTTCAATCCAAAGCCTCCAGCCCCCAAGCTGGCCCCTCCCAGGGCTTCAGCATCAAATCCAGCGGCAAACCCTCAGGGCTGCTCTCCCCCTCGGCCTCTCCTTGTCCGGTGCCTGTGCCCCTGCCTCTCCCACATTTATACCTGGTGCTTTTGTGTCCTGTTCTCTTTGCACATATTTCTTCCCAAAGACAGTTAGAGGCTCTCATCTACCTGGCCTCAGAGCTGGCTCCCCTCAAGATGGCAGCCCACGTGCCCACTGCCCCACGGACAACGCTCTGTACTTTGGTTGATGCCAAAGACCTGCGCCACAGCCCCAGTCTCGTCCTGACCACTGAGCGGTCCAGAAGCATCTGTCTCAGTGCAAGCCCTCCTCCCTCCAAAATAACACAAAACAAACACCTGGCAGGGCCCCTACATCTTCAAACCTCTCTTGGTTTTCATTTTTCTTTTGTTCTTGTTTTTTCCAAATAGCCCCAATCAAGGGGCTCTGCGGCAGGCACCATGCAGCCACCACTGTATGAAGAGTCCCAGCCTCTGTCAGGCTGCCTATCACTTGAGCAGCTCTATCCCCACAGCTCCAAAATAGTGACCTGACCAGCAGAGTTCCAGACCCTTTCAGTCCAGACGGCTTCCCAGCTAGCTCAGCCCACTCGCTGGAGCCTCCAATCTGCACCATCCCGACCTGCTGACCTGCCTATGGCCCCCAGCAAAGAACTTCATTAAGGCCGAGAATTTATTCCTCCATAAGCCCTTAATTTATTACTGCGCTGATTGGGACTCTGAACGCTCCAAGGTCAGGAAAAGTCGTACTCAGTCGTAGACACCAACCCTCCCTTCAGCAGTTTCTCCTGCTGTCTGCTCCCAGGGAAGGGGGAGACAGAAATGCTTCTTGGAGGGACCCAAGAAGGTCTCCTCTCCCTCTTTCACAGCTGGTCCCAACCCCATCATCCCCTTCAGGGCACGCAGATATTGTAGCAGGGCATATAGCACAGATGGCAGAGGAAAAGTGGAACAGCAATCTTCACACCCTGGTTCATCTGGGTCTGTCAAATTCTAGGTGACCTCCAACCCTACAACTTCTGAGCATGACTGGCTGAGCCCTGTCTGCCAGGACTGACTCAGAATTCTCCGAAGGCTGCTGCCTGCCTGCTTCCCCAAAAGCCCGTCCAAACAGGCCCAGACACCAGAGGGAATTCCAGACCATTTGTGAGCGTATGTGCACGTACTTGCATGGCTTGGTCTGACTGTCCGTGAATCGTGTATGTGGAGGCATGCATTTATACATACATTTATACCTATGTGTCCTGCGTATGCAGTGAATATATACATACTATGTGTGCATGTGTATATCCACATACTCACATCCTTTTGGACCTACCCATTTCTTGACCTCTTATTTACACTAACATTCTCTTCCACCTAATCTTAGCTACCCACCCCCATGGGCACACCTTGGAGCCTGCCAACACTTAGAACTGCCCCATCTCTGAAATCACTAATTCAGATATGCTACTTTCCAACCATAATCTCTTATCCTTTCATCTGGCATGCTCAGCTATAGCCGGCATACCTGTTCCCCATCTTACTGGGGCCTATCTACTTCTTCCATATCCGTCAGGCCCCCTGCTGTCTTCATTTCCCTCACCATCCAGCTTAAATCCCACAGTCCATCTTGGCAACCACTGTCTTGACAATATCTTCAACTCCTTTGTTCCTTTCATCACGCCCCTTGGGAAAATCTCTACTGTGTATGAATCTAAATGTCTGCTTTCTGCATGCCCACAGCCAGGCAGCTGAGCTTTGCTAAAGGAAAGCCACACGACTGAACAGAGAGGTTCCACTGTGAATTAATGTCACCAACATCAACTGGACCCTCACCACTGCCTAGAAATCCGACTATACTTCTCAAGTAAGCTCATATTGCTATTCTTTACTAAAACTACAGCAATCCTTTTCCACTTTCTGCAAACCTTCCCAGCCCTCCCCTATTAGTTATCAGCAAATGACTGATCTACTTCACAGAGAAAAACAAAAGCCTCGTATGGGAACTACTACTTGTCATCACCAAATGCACAAGCCTACCTGCATCTGTCTGCATCCATCTTCCTCTCCTTACCCCATAATGACAGAAGAGGGGACCGTCCTCCTGAAGACAGCCAGTGTCAAGAACCTGAGTTTTCCATACCATCTCCTGTCACCTTCTCAGAGACCGCTCTCACTCCTATATTTCGACACTTCCTTGTCTAATATACAAACAAGCACGTATATCTTTCACCTTAAAACACAAAACCTGCCTCAACTACACAGCTGCCCCACCACAGCCCTTACCCTTTCTCTCTCCTTCAAAACCACATTTCTGAAAAAGTTTAAATTTCTCTGTCTCCTCATTTACTCCCCAATTCACTCCAACTTGGCTCCTATCCCTATCATGCCATCAAGAGGTTTTACCAGAGTCACCAAGGTCCCTGAGCCCAGGTCTGGCACTCATATTTCAGTCTTTACGTTATGTGGCTCCCTCTGAGCAGACCAGTCCTTTTCTTTGGAAGACACTCTTGGTGTCTATGGCATCACACTCTCCTGGTCTACCTCTTCTTCTACCATTTTTTTTTACCCTCTCTTTTTTACTGTTTACTCTCTTGAGCACAGAGTCAGGCAAAACTAAATTTAAGTTCTAGCTCTGCCATGTACCAAAGTAAGACACTGAGCAAATTTCATCATCACTCTGTGCCTCAGTTTTCTCAACCTTAAAATGCAAAAAATAATAGTAACTACTGTGCAGGCTGTGAAGATTAGATAATGCATTAGATAATGAGTGCAGTGTCTGGCACAGCACTGTCCAATGCAAACATAACGTGAGCCACATAAGCAATTTATGAATTGAATGCCCAGCTCAAGTAAAAAAGAAACAGTTGAAATTAATTTTAAGAATATGTTTTATTTAATTTGGTATATCCAAAGATTACCATCTCAATAGGGACTCAGTATAAAAAAATTATTAATGAGGTATTTTGTATTTTTTCATATTAAGTGTGTAATTTACACTTACGACACATCTCAATTGAGATGCTAAATCTTCATCAGAGATACCTTATCTGTATTGAGACTTTAAACAATTAACAGTTGAAAATGCAGATTTACCAATCCAGTGTGTTCTAAATATACTGAAAAGTTCTTCTTGTAAGTTTCTAACTTACATTTAAATTAATTAAAATTAAATAAATTTAGAATTTGTTCGTCAGTCATATCAGCTACATTTCAAGCACTCTATTGCTACAGGTGGCTAGTGGCAACTATATTGGACACAACAGGTCTAGCACACTAAATGCAATCATTAAATAAGAAATATTACTATTACTACTAGTGACCACTCCTCCTCCTTCTCTAGTTCTGACTCTTCCTCCTCTATGTATCAAACATTGGTGTTTCCCAGTGTTCTGTCCTAGGCTCTCTTTTCTTCTCATCTTATTCACTCCATTCCCATGGCTTCAATTATCATTCACATACCAATAATGCCCCCTAATCTGTATCTCTTATCCTGACCTTATCCCTGAGCCCCAGACCTATATATTCAAATACGTTCTCAACAGCTTCACAAGAATGTCTCAAAGGCATCTAAACTCAACATGTCCCACACTGAATTCACCTTCTCTTCCAATCCCCAAACTTCTCCTCCTTCTATTATCTCAGTAAATGCATTCCAACTCTCCCAGTTGCTCACATCATAAACCTTGGGAGTCATGATGGTCTCCGCCTTCATCCTCAACCCTCACAGCCAATCAGTCACCATTTCCCATCTATTGTACAGTCAATTCTGCTGTAACACTCATTTTGAAAGAGCAAATTTGTTTCAGTGCAACTGAAGTATTAGGGAACGATTTAGCATAACGCACATTGTGCATTTGTGTGAGACTTTGTCCTTAAGCAATACAAGATAAACACAGGAAGTTACACCCAGCTGAACAGAGCTGTGTACGAATAAACAAAATGACACATGCGCACACCTCAAACATATACCAGCTACCTGGATCACCACATGTGCTACAAGCCACAACCATCTGATTACAATCTCTGATTTCAGAGAATTCTCTTTCCGCCACTTTACAATAACTCACAAGCTACAACCCTTCTCATGCCCATTTCCACAAGCAAACTTCAAGTTTTTTTCAAGGTAAAATGCCATATTTATCGTAGCATTTATGTATTTCTTAACCATTTAATACATGTAAAATCATGCCACCCATAATTTTTATTTTATTAGATTCCCAACTTTTCTTATGTGTCGCTGATGAAGTTTCTGAGTACTGTGCACCTAACCCCATTTTTATTGCACAACTTTCCATAGCACGGTGATCTGGGGGGAGGTATATGTTGCATCACAGCAGACTGCCTGTACCATTTAACACTCCAGATTCAGTCCATTTCTCTGCATTTCCACTGCTAACAATTTAATCCCAGTAGCTATCATCTTTCACTTGGAATGGTCCAATTCTCTGGTTCTCAACCAGGGACGGTACCTCCCCACTCCCGCACCATCCAGGCCACCGGAAAAGTATGTGTCTGTCGAGGGGGAGGTGGCATTTTTAGTTGTCACAGTGACTTGGAGAGGTGCACTACTGGCTTCAATGAACAGGGACTGGGGATGCTGCGAGTTCAGTGATGTTGCCCATGTGATGATGTGCCCTATCCCAACACGCCAACTATAGCCCCATTAAGAAAAACCAGTACTGGTCCCCTATATCTACTCCTAGCTCTCTCTACACTGCAGCCAGAGAGATTTTTTTCAAAATGCAAATCAGATGATGCTCTCCTATGTTCAATACCTTTTAATTGCTTCCCCTCACCCTAAGGATAAAGATCAAAATCTAAAGTCTGGTCTACAGAGTCCCCTCCAGTTTCATCTTATGTCAGCCTTCTCTCTTCCCCACTTTCACTGTGCTTCAGGTAGTCATTCATTCAACAAATAATGATTAAACATCTACTGTGTGCCAGGAACTATCCAAAGTAATGAAGACAGAAGAGTAAACAGAAGAGACAAAAGTTCTTTGGCCCTCATGGAACTTACATTCTAGTTTCATGAAGCTGCCAGGCTTCTCTTCACCCCAGGGCCTTGCCACGTGTGGTTCTCTGCTTAGCCAATTCCTGCTCATCCCCCAGGTCTCAGCTTAGACTCCCTTCCTCCCACCACCCCACTAAGTCAGGTCCCCTTGTGATGTGATTCCATGACGCTGAACTTTTTAGTGTTATAACACAATTGAAATTGTTTGTTTAACATTCATCTCTTCTGTTATATCCCCAGGGCCCAGCACAGTACCTGGAACACACAAGGCGCTCAAAAATATTTTGCTTATTGATGCAGATGTGTATGTTTATATATGTGCATGTGCCCTTACATTTTATGAATATGTATATATAAACACATTCATGTCTGTGTATATTTTCAGATGTTTCTGCAGGTGAATATGTGTATACACATGTATGCAAGTATGGATACATACATACAATTTTGGGTATGCTCGCTTGAGTGTATTCATTCACATGAGTACACGTGTATATTTGTGTGTGTGTGTGTGTGTGTGTGTACTCTTCTGGCCCCTCAGTGACAGCTCTGACCTCCTGGAGGCCACTGGAAGCAGGGCCCCAAGTCCTCTCTAGGCTGACAGTTCAATAAGAGTATAGATCATTCAATGACATTCCAAATGTCAGCAAACACCGGCTTTCTCCTCTCTGCTACAGGGAAAGTAGGTGGAGACAGGCGACGTGGAAACCTGGCCCTAGAAAAGTTGTCCTTCCCTGACGCAGCCCACACCGCCTCTGGACAGGGGAGGGCAGCTGAAAGATAACATTCTGCCTCTTCTCAGACTGGAGGCCTTAGTCAGTCAGTGCAGACTGTGACCTCAGTCCTAGGTGCTCACTCAGCACGTCTAGGCGGCCAAGCAGACCAGGACACTCCCCATTCTTTTCATGGGGCAAAGCCCTGCTGGGGGGTTGAGGAGAGGAGAGGAAGGGAAGGGGGTAGGACAAAGTAAGATCAAGGATGGGAGAGGAGTCTGCAGACAGCCAGGGCCTGGGTCCCACCTGGGGACAGAAGGCAGGAGTGAGGCTTTTACATGGTACTCCCACAACCCTGGCAATGGCCTCTCCGGCTTAGCTTTCATCATTGCTCTTTTTAAGGGTGCAGGAATCTTTGTGTAACTTGCACTAAGTCACGCAGCATAAAGATCAGAAAGATTGCCATGTGCCTGGACCTCTGGGGCCCTGCAGCCTCCCTGTCTTGCATGGCTGCTGGCAAGGACTGGAGTTCGGTCATCTTTCCTGCTGGGCCCTTAAGCACAGCTGGAACACGATGTGGCTGTAGGGCAGAGAGGAAGGGGTGAGACCCCTGGTTTTTCTTAGACCTGCTCAGTCGACCTCCCAAGAGGCGATGACGGAGTCCTCAGTTTCCCCTGGTACCCACTCTCCGCTCCATGGCTCAGCACAGTCTGGCAGACACGCAAGCTGAGCAGGCTCGGCAGCAGCCTCCACTGCCAGCAGCACCCAGGTAGTCCCGAGTAGCAATGTTATCACACGGCTCGGCTGCTTTCCCGCCTCTCTGCCAAGGAAGCTAGAGGCAGGGAGTCATCCACACACCAAAAAGTCTAGTGAACTTCACAGAGCAATTGTTCATGGTCAGCGCCTGCCTCGCTTGGTGGGGCCTTCACATTGCATTTGCCGAGGCCAGCAAGCAGCCTCAGATGCACTCTGACAGCTGGCACGCCGTCTTCCAGGAGCACAGGCCTGGCCACACCCGCACGCGTAGCCCTGCCAAGGCCCGCGTGAGAGGGCCTCTCTGGAGCCAGCTCTCAGAGATCAGCCAGCCAGCCAGCAATTGTTCACTGAGCACACACTCTGCACCTAGCCTTGATCTGGCCACCGGGGACACAGAGAGGAGCCAGACTCAGTCTTTGTGCTTCGGATGGACACGTCTGCAAGGAAACACATGGACTCAGTTTCAACCCTCAAAGATCACTGATATCCAGAGTGTCAAGGAGCCTCAAGGCAAGAGTTCGACTGCAAAGCTTCTCAGTGGAGATGAGACCTGAGCTGAATCGTCAAGGAGAGGGAATAAGCCCAGTGAAGATGACTGGGGGCGCTTCAGAGGGAAGGCCATAGGCCATAGGCCAAGGCCTGAAGGCAGGACAGAGCCTGGCCTCCTCAGCCAAAGCTGGGAGGTAGTAAGCAGCTGTTGTTCAGCTGCAAGGGAGATCATCGGGAGAAGTGGGGAGGGGTCAAAGCACAGACAAGCCAGAGGGCAAAGGACCCGTACACCAGGGAAAAGCAAAGGAGTTCACAAACACTGTCACAGAGAGTGGCCACCCTGAGACGTATGGAACAAAGTCCAAGGTCATTGTCTTCCATTGCTCCTCCAAATGCTCACTTAGCTCCAGCCCTCACACACACCAAAAGCATGCTGCTCCCCCTGCCCCGAAGCCCCCTCTCCTCCTCAGATCCAAATCCCACCTCCCTTGAATGCCCAGTTCAAGACCCAAATCCCCACGATACCAACCTGAGCCTCCAACGACCTCTCCCTTCTCTGGGCCCCCCGGGAGCCACTACTCTGACCTCTGGTATGTTCTCCCTTTTCTGAGCTTCCTGGGAGTCACTGAACGGCATGGGGTTCCTGTGGCTGCCCCAGGTCGGTTGCCCTTACATCACAGGGATTAATAGGAGTCAGTCTCCCTAGTGGCCTGGGCCTCCTAGAGCCAGGATCCTATCAGAGCAGGGGTCTGCGGAGTCTATTCCTGCACCTCCCTTCTTGTGCTTACCTAGGAAGGACAGCACATACTAGGAAAGTACAGTTTTCTGGGTGATTCATTCTCTGCCAGGCCCACTTTCCTAGCTACACCGGGTCCCTCCTGGCTCACAGCCTCAGCGCCCACTCCCCAGGTGCTTAGTGCTACATGAGTGCCAGTCTCTTCCCCCATGCTCAAAGGGAAGTGGGCTCTAGTGTCCACAGCCCTTCTCACATGAGCAAGCTCGGCTGGGGCTAGACAGGACCAAAGCCCGCCTGAACCAACTCTGCCTCCCAACCCGAAGGAGATACCAGGGCCAGTCAGGAGGCTCAGAGGCCACACTCATGATCACTCATGATACTTTCCCAGAGGCTCAGCTAGGACCACCTCCCTCCCAGAGGCAATGCAGCTCAGCCCAGAGGTGGAGCACCAAGCAAGAACCTGGAAACTGCCCTTAATCGGGACTTCTCTGCACATCTGGGTTAACACCAAGGAGGGCAGTGTCAAACTCCACCCAGCAGCCTGGTCCCCCAAGCAGCTCCCCACTCCCAGAAATAACCACAACTTTCCAGCACACATTAGCTAGGGAAGGGTATTAAGGAAAGAGAAGAAAAGAAAAGAGATGAGAACAACAAGATGAAAACAGCAATGAGAAAAGAAAGCAAGAGAGGGGGGTGGTCTGAGGCAAAGGAGAACCAGAGGAAGCATGGAGCGGGACTCAGACACAGTACCTTTTTCAGATTAATCCACTGCTTGAAGTAATCTGCCACTGGCAAGCCCAAGTACTGGCACTGGCCCGGGAGCCTGCAGAAAGGGAGGAGAGAACAAGTTGAGCACCCATGTCCCAGGTACGGAGTCTTAAAACAGGAAACCCAATAGAGTCTATAAGAAAAAGTGACCTCAAAGGCTAACCCACTAGCCATGGGTCCTACCCCACCCAAGAAAGGCACCCCACCTCCAGCGCTCTGGACACTGGGCTCCAGATGCAGCCCTCAGATCCAACTGTGAGAACCTGGAGACTCTATTCAAAACGATATCAGCCGCACTGCTTTCTGATGGCCTACAACACACTAAGTGTCTTACTTACATTCTCATGTTAATTCAGAGAGATGCTGTGAGGTGGGTAGATCTGTATATATTATAGATGAGGAAAAGATTCAGAGGGGTTACCTAAGATTCCACAGGTAAAACATGATAGTGCCAAGAACTGAACCCAGGTCTGTCTCACTCCAAAGCCTATGTTCTTTCCAATGCACCAGGATGTTGTCGTCATCTTGTTACACAGAGAGGCAGAGATGTAAGACAGGAGGAGAGAGAGGAAGAGCATGTGATTTAGAGATAGTTGGGCAGGGGCTTCGGCTCACATTTAAGTCTCAAGCAATAGGCTTTCTGTGATAGAGAAGAGACCATACAGAGGGCTAAAAAGAAGTCAGAATCTAAACCAAGAACCTGTTCTTGTTTTTTCTTTAAATTATAATTTATAAATTATCTCCCCTTCCAGCTGATGATGCCATTTCGCCCACACAAATCCATTCAGCCAAACACTTACTGATGTTTGACAATAACCGTCAGTCACTTAGGCCTCAAAAAGTAAGACTTAACTCCTGCACATAAGGGGCTCACAGTTTGTTCAATGGAATGGATAATAAAAGAAATAGATAAAAAGCCTTAAGTTGGGACTTCCCTGGTGGCACAGTGGTTAAGAATCCGCCTGCCAATGCAGGGGACACAGGTTCGAGCCCTGGTCCGGGAAGATCCCACATGCCGCAGAGCAGCTAAACCCATGTGCCACAACTACTGAGTCTGCGCTCTACAGCCCGTGAGCCACAACTACTGAAGCCTGCGCGCCTTGAGCCCGTGCTCCGCAACAAGAGAAGCCACCGCAGTGAGAAGCCCGTGCACCATAACGAAGAGTAGCCCCCGCTCGCCACAACCAGAGAAAGCCCACGCGCAGCAACGAAGACCCAAGGCAGCCAAAAATAAATAAACTTTAAAAAAAGCCTTAAGTTGCAGTATTGGGGTACATGGAAGGATGGTGGAAGATACTAGAAATATCAGCTGGGGAAGATCATGGAGTTTTCTTGCTAAGAGGAGCTTGGCCACAGGCAATAGAGAGCCTCAGAAGAGTTGTGATTTACAAAGATTGTTCTGGGGGCAACAAAAACAATACACTAAAAAAGCCGAGTAGTAGCCAGGAGACTAGACAGTAGCCGAAGAGACAGCGAGCCAGCGAGCCAGCAACAGAAAAAGATATAAAGGAAGCCTTGGTGACCGAATGGGACGTGGGGCCCAATGAGAGAAAGCAGTAGAACCCAATTCAGAGGTGTGTGGCTTGGCTCGCTTCATGCTACTCACTGAGACAGATACAAAGACAAAGTTAGGGGCGCAGAGAGCATATCTAATAGATGAAGCGGACCAGCATTTAGTCAATTTCATTATTGTTTTTAAATTTTCTTCATACAGTGTCTCCCTAAACCAGGGTACACTGCTCCCACTGCCTCGCCCCTACCTCCCCACCGGATGAAGGCATGAGTTTGGGAATGTAGTTTTAGATATACACCTGACGTGTGCTAAGCGCTCAACATCTGTTGAGTCTGAGATGCCTAGGAGACATTTGGCAGTGGGGACGATGTCTAAGAGGCAGATGGATATCCAGTTTTAAAGACAGGTCGGGACTGGAGATATAAATTGCTAAGTCGTTAATGTAATTTAAGTAAAATTAAAGCCATGAGAGTAGACGAGATCACCTGGGAAGAGTGTGGAATGAGATGAGCAGAGGGCCCAGGCTAATGTCTCATAAGTTTTGTTGAGCTAAAATGAAACCAGGCCACCCCTACCAGACCATCACCACAGACAAGGAACTCACTACTACACACAGCAGTCGGCTCTAATTTTAGACTCCTTCAATTCTCAGAACATCCTTCCTTAATACTAAA
This sequence comes from Balaenoptera physalus, assembly GCF_965194825.1. NCBI lineage: Eukaryota > Metazoa > Chordata > Mammalia > Artiodactyla > Balaenopteridae > Balaenoptera > Balaenoptera physalus. The sequence goes on along the minus strand of NC_138882.1, from coordinate 159,932,407 downwards.
CTAAAATCTGTCCCTTGTAACTTCTACCCATGAGTCTGAGAAACGTCTTTAGAAACTACAGAGAATGAGACTTCTATCTCTTCTTTGCAGAACCCTCCCAAGATCTGAGAGCCTAGGGAGCTTCCTCAGAGTTCCCTTCTCCAGGTCGCACAGCCTCAGCTCCTTCGAGAATTCTGTAGGAGATAATGTACCATGAGTCGGGACTCACCCAACCCACCGCCATGTCCAGAGGGCAAGGCTCCTGGACCTTTTTCAGGGTATCAGATAGCCAAGGTCACACATGCTCTTTGGACCCCACTTCACATCACCTGTGGTCAACCTAAATGATGATGAAAGCAGGTTTACCCTTTCTGGAATATTTATAACTGATTTTTGAGCTTAAAAAGCAGGTCATTAGTGTCAAATGCCAGAGTGGTCAAGCAAGATGGAGCTGAGAAAAACCCAATGAATTTGGCATCGGTGGGCTGGTGGGGACAGAAGGCAGCAGGTGATGTGTTGAAGAGTGAGAAGAGATAAGAAAGTGGAGATCACAAGCACAAACTCCTTTTTTAAGAGGCTTGGCAAAAAGAATCCAGTCGAAATGACTTGTTTCTACCCTAGAAAGTGTTAGGGCAGTCAGCCTTCCATCCATTACTCTTCAATTATTTGACAGACACTAGTTGGAAGTCAGTGCCCATGTTTCAGGTGGTAGAGTTAAGGATTTACTTTTCTAAGACCTGAGACACCTTTCCAAGGGAAGGTTCCTCTCAACACCCAGGTGGCACAGTGACACTAACTACAATCAATTTCCTGGGAGGGAAATTCTGGCTGAGGCCAAGATGATGAAGGGGTAACCAGGTAGGATGTCCCCATGTGGGAACCAAGGACCAAGGTTATAAGGAAATGAGGCAAGATTTTGAAAGATGAAAGGTAGCTTTAGGAACTAGAATGTGGTTGCCTAAGAAGCAGAACTGTAATGTCTGGATAATTTTCTTATTCCCTTCAATTTTTCTTTCATGTTCCTTATCCTTGGTATTTGTGAAATGCTTGCTCAGGTCAGCTATTTTTGAAAAATCATATTAAGACCTGTGAGTGAAGGGGGCCACCAGAAGCAGCAGAATCTACAAAGGAGCAGGTTAGGGGACTGGCCAGCAAAAGGCAAGGGTCCTGGGTCACCTATCATACCCTCTCTTAGCCAAGCCCAGCACCCTCTGATTCTTTTAGTTGACACAGGCCAGGAGTGCTTTTGGCTGGCTGGTCCTGGGAGAGGGAAGGGCTCCCTCTTCAGCAGGATTTCAAAGGCAGATGTCAGCTGTAGGCTTCTCTACCCAGGTAGGAAGTGTCTAGCTCAGTAGGATCCTGCCTGTTTCTCTTGGTGGAGGACCTATACCAGAGTGGTCACACTGAGGACAGACTAGACAGATTGTCAGGCTGGAGACTCAGCTTCAGATACGGCTCAGCAGCATCCAGAGTGCTGCCTGGGCCCCCTGGCTGACTGAAACAGAGGGAGGCACGACCATCATTCTCACTCGGGGCCCTGGTCACTTGCAGGTACACATGCTGTTTGCAGACTCACAGGCATTCAGGTTGTTGAGTCCTCCAGCTAATGGGAGGTCCTAGCTATGTGACTTCAAGACACAAGCAGTACAGTTATAGCAGGACCCAGGCCCATCTTCACAAGAGACACAGAGCCATATGCCAGAACTTGAACTCCCAGGTGCCTCGTGGGAAGACAGCTACACATTTCTATGACAGAACCTTAGCCCAGCTTAGAGAGCACCAACAGAAACCCTGTGAGGAAGGTAGGTTAGAGTAGTTGTCACCCCTTCATAAAAGAGGAAACTGATGCCCAGAGAAGAAAAAGGATTTGCTTAATCAGACAACAAGCCAAGGGCAGAACTAGAAATGGGATCTAAGTCTTCTGACTACACAAGGCATCAATCATATAGATGCAGTCTTTGCAGTCCCTGGGAAGGCAAGGTCTGGGGCTTTAGAGGGGCAGGCAGCATGGTGGTCAGTGCTCAAGGTCACACCTGGGTCCACGGTTCTTAGGAGCCTAAGGCTAGGGTCAGTGGGTACCAGTGGGTACATGGTTCCACCAATTTGGAAAAGAAAAAGGCAAAAGTCACCTTGGCACAAAGGGCCTGAATGCTGTGAGTTCCTACCAGATACTGATCCCAGGAAAAGAGCCACTGGCAGTGGGCCCTGGACTAGCCTACGGGCATGAACGTGCAGGCAGGTTTATGGTGCCCAGGTCTCCAGGCAGCTGGGATCACTGGGCACAGAGCTCCTCAACTGCCCAAGCATCATCTGGCCATGCTTATTACTGCTGCCCAGTGAAATTTTATGCACCAAGTCCACAGGTGTGATTTCCCCTTCTTTATGAGCGTCCGAATGACATCACTGATGGCCAATAGAAAAGAGCCAATTATGTCCAGGCCGTAAAAAGGAATGGGATTTTTTTTCAACCAAATCAAAACTTCCTTCAGCTTCGTGAATGCAAGGGGCCCTCTTTAAGGAAGCCCCACCACCACCACCAACCCCAGTCCTGCCTGTGGGCTCTAAACCAAGGGATATGATTGCTTTCCAAATACTATGGGGCCTAGGGCCAGAGAGGGGCTCTGCCTTTGGCATTTACCATGTGGCCCTGCTCTTATCACACTGGCCCCTTAGGGTCATCAGAACCCACTGTGAAACCCTCTTGCTGATGCTTGACTGGCTCCCTGCTGCTCCATCCAGAGGGGCGTTAGAAAAGATATTACTCCTGCTAAATAACAAAAAGAAAGCAAAGAAAGCCCTCTCCTACTTAGAAAGAAGAGAACAGTATGGGAGGAATAGGGGTGTAAGAAACAGGCCCCCGCCCATACAGCACAGAGCAAAAGGAGCCCCTCATCCAGCCCTACCACCTGCAGCCCAGCACTTGGGCTAGGTCCAGACAGCCCTGATGGCAAACAGGTGTGACCAGCTCAGCGCCAGCCAAGGCAGGGGACTAGCTCATTAAGGGAACGTCACCCTTGCTAATGGGTATGGGCGGGACGAAGCCACTGTTAGCAAGAGCTCAGCTTTGAAGACTGGGTGAAGCAGAGCTGGGGGACCCTGCTAGAACTACTAGGCTTGAGTCGATGGGGCCAGCAGCATCCATGGAGGTCTGACAAACAGACTGGCAGACACCAAGAGCCAGGACCAGCAGGAGAGCAGGCACCCGTTCTGGCAGAGGTCATGGACACTCTTCCTTCTGTGCTTTTTTCTCTGCAAGTCTTAGCGACAACTCTAAATTGCGGAGATGCAGGTCACTCTCAAGCCCTTAAAGAGGAGAAAGTCAGCTGAATCGGAGGCCATATTTGATCCCTCTCTGCCTCTCTGGAAAAGCTGTGGGACCCAGATCTCGGAGTGATGTAGGCTGTCAGTCCTGGTACTCAAAAGCACGTACTGCTCACCTGCAAGGGCCAACTATTTTGTCCCATCTGATATGCAGAAAATGGGGAGTGTTGAGGTGCAGAGGCAAAGAGCAGGGAGAAAGGCCCTGTCTTCTTCAAAGTCACCTTGGAGCACGGAGGCATGGAAGGCCCAACCTGGGGAAGACGGAAGCAGCAGACCCAGCCGACCAGGCAGATGGGAGCTCCTGCCGAGGGGTCACCTATGAGGGGGGTTGGACTTGTTTCCATGAGGGGCTCCACACTTGCTCATTCTGATACAAACCTTCCCAAAGAATGCTGTCACTGGCTGTCCTGCATCTCAGAACCACCACATCTCCTAGGCTTGTCTCCAACTCCCAGGGCTGAGCCTCAGGAAAGGTCCCCTTCCCCTGGGTCCCAGTCTGGGAGTCCTACTAGTCAGAGCCTCCCCAGTCAGCATGACGTGATTCTGCATCCAGCTCCGGCAGGCTACCCCAGCCGAGGCAGCACTTAGCTGGGGACGCAGCTCTTTGTCTCTCCTATTTCCGTTCCCCTACCCAGAGGAGATAAACAGACCCTGGGTGATAAACGGCCCGCCTTTCACGATCACTTTTCCTCAAGTTGAGGAGAGTAGCTGGTGATGGATGGGCTGGAATTTGGTTATCAGGAAGGGCTGTCAGCCAGAGGTGCCTATCTCCTCCCCCACTACGCAGGGCATCATTACGCTGTGGCATCGAGGTAAAATATGAGCAAGGGGAGGGAAGGAAGGAAGAGGGGAAGGCTGGGCTTCTACGCGGAGCCAACTGAGCTACAATGAGAGCAGGCACGGGGCTGGGACGTTAGTTATCTGCCTGTGACACCTTTTATCTCTGCACAAATTGGTCCTTCCACCCCCACTGCATCCTCTTATACAAACACAGGCAGGCACAATGTGTCACCACTGCAATCGCGTAGCAATTTAACCCGAATTAGTGAGGGGGTCAAACAAGGAAATAGGGGTTTCTCATTTCAACAGGTTCCTTAGTCTCTGCTCTGAACCACCACACTATGGGGAGGAGGGTGGAGAGAGGCAGACTCATAATTGAATTCACTCACTTGGCCACTGCTGATGTATAAAAAATTAATGCTCAAGTCTCATACTTATCAAAGCCAGTCAGTTTCCATCTCACCTGCAAGACGCACCATGGCAGGAGATACAGCCTGGTTGCCCCCGGCGGGCCGAACGCTCAGTGCTTTCCACCAGGGCAGGGCTGGCAAGGACAGGAAGGGAGAGAAAGGCACTGCCCTGCACCAGCAACCCCTACTAGAAGCCTACAGGATAGTGTGTAGGGTGTGGGGGAAGGATGAGGGCAATGGGGGTTACAGGAGGTGAGCACATCAAAGATAATCCTGGACAGTTCAAGAATACACTTCAGTCTACAGAGAGAAAAGGCATTCTGGCTCCACCCTCCACCAGGAGATGGCCAGTAACCCCTCTCTGTCCCACAGACACACACACACAGACACAGCTGTGCTGAAACTGAGGAAGCCAATGGGAGCACCGACAGCACTGACAAGGCTAAAAGAGCAGGGAGTGGAGGAGTCAGGTCTGTTCCCAAATCACTTCCCCCATGCAGGCCCTGGAGCTAGAAGAGCCCCTGATGGGGGTGGGGGGAAGGAGAGCACAGTAGAAGCCCCACCAGGCACATGGCTCTGCCGCACTAAGAGACAACCTGGTCAAGTGAACATGTGTCCTTGGGCAAGTTACATCACCTCCATGCCCTGCTCTGTGAAGGTTAAACGAGCCGGCCAAGGGAAACATATTTTATAAATAAGCACTTATAGAAGGGATTCTGGCTGTAAGGAGGTCAGCTGAGACCAAACCTGCCTTTGCAGATGCTTCCAGGCCACCTGCATTGAGAAGACAGTGCCTTGGTCAGGAAAAGGATTCTAGAGAAGTTTCCTGGGGATGACAGAGTAGGGAGGTCCCAGAACCATTCAACAGTTGCCAAAATGAATTCCAAGAAGCTTGGGGGCGAGGGGAGGAGCTGTGGATAGAGAAGCACCTTGGTACTCACTCTCCAAATCCAAAAAATCAGCACGCAAATAGGAGGGAACAAAAGCCAAGGCCCCAGTCTGAGACACAAAGTGGGAGAACTTTCTACCTGAATTGATACCACGGGTATCACTGAGACCCAGGACCCTCAAGGAGTAGAGGCCAATCAAACCTGATTCCTATACTCAGGGAGCCTTCAGGACTACCTAGAAGATAACCACAGCATGAACTATAATGATCGCTCTAGGAGAGAGTACAGCAAAAGGGTCACCTCATTCCTGGGGATGGGAGGGCAATGCTGAGGAGCACTTACAGAGACTGAGCTTCAATCCCCTTTGCTATCTCACACACACATACACACACACAAACACACACACACACACACACACACTCTCTCTCTCTCTCTCTCCCTCTCTCTCTCTCTCCCTCCCTCCCTCTCTCTGTCCCTGCACTCTCCTCCTGCCCACAGCCTTGGGAGAACGCACTGCCGACTTCTCAGCCCACTTTGCCCCCACACTTGCCCCTATCCTCTGGGACGGCTGCAGGTTACAATTCCAACCACCGGCTTCAGAAAGATGATACACTTGCTGGAGCCTGCAAAGGGTCAGGAGAGAGTACTGTTTGAAATACCAGCGTGACAGCTGGCTCCTTGTCTGTCTCTTCCTCCCCCATCCCCCTCCCCAAACTTGTCATGGTACAAGAAGTCTATAAGCAGCCCATCAGCTTTAAATATCAGTGTGCGTGAAGCAGGAACACGAGAGCGAGAGAGCGGGAAGCAGACAGCGAGCGCCTCTGTCGCCACTGCCTGTCAGGGAACACTAATGAATTTCACCACCAGCAGCCATGCCTCAGACGGGGTGAGGTGGGGGTGGGGAGTTTTCTAGGGAGAACACTCACAGTATTAAAACATCTCTTCCCAAAGCCCTGTTAATAAATGTCACTGCAGAGCCAAGAACTACGCCCCGCCACTAGGACTCAAGGCAAGGGAGGGGTTGGGACGAGCCCTGAGGTCCTCTCAAACAGGAAGGGGAGTGCAAGTATGAGGCTGGAGGGAGCCAGCTGAGCCCCCCAATTAAGAGGGTGACCACTATCACCCGTGCTCATCTCATAATGAGATGAGCCTTGGGATGCTTGGTTGAGAGGACAAGGAGGACAAGAAGGAAAGGCCTTGTGCTGGGAGAGAGTACCAGCGGTACCGCCCCAGCCAGACTCACTCCCCGCCCCACTTCCCATCAACTTCAGCCAGCTCACTACACTTGAGGCCCCAGGTACCAGGGGCTCCAGGCCATCTTTCCAGATCTAGGGGAGGTGGGGTGAGGAAACTCAGGCACCAGTCCCAACAGGAAGCTACTTCCCCAACAGACGTCGGAAGCCAGAGCTTATTATACTCTCCATTTCACAGATGAGGAAATGGAGGTTGAAAGTGGTAATGTGACTTTCCCAAGGCCCTACAACTAGTAGGTAGTGGAGCCAGGACTCAAACCCAGGTCTCTTTCAATCCTAAAGGTCCTGTTCTTTCCACAATACCACACAGCTTCTCTGAGGAGGGGCTGACCACCTCACTGGCTCCTGTGTGTCCTCTATTGCCAGGCCCTGCCCTGCCCCTCCACCCCCTCCCACTGGTACACATGCACCTCCGGCCTGGCATGGGCCACAGCTGCCATGTAGCACAGGGCTGGGCCTCAGGCCAGGGTGAACCCAGCCTGGCAGAGAAAGCCCTGGGCCTAAGCCAGGCCGTCACCCGGGCGTCTCCACAGCCCAGAGGGCATGGCTGCAGGCACAAGCCTTCCCTCGGGTGCTCTCCGCACAGCTCTGATCAGCATGTCTGATCTGGCGGCGACCTGCTGTGCAGGGGGCAAATGACATTTAATTTCCTCTTGGTTTCCCTATGGTACAGACGAAAGGCCGTCACCTGCGTCTGGGTCTGGCAGCACAGCTGGAGGTGTTCCCAGACATGCTGCTCTGGAGAGTTCCCAAACAGAAACCAGAACACAAGCGGGTGCAGAGGCACGCCCCGTAGGCCAAGCTTCCCGTACTCCCAGAGAAAACCAACCTCAAATCCCCATCGGCAAGCAGATGCTTGAAGCCTCCAAAAGGCACCGTATATGTACAGAGCACCTCCCTGCTCCACCGCTTTGTGGCCCACCTGCCACCTATCTCTACTCCCATTTCTCCCACACGGAGCCCACAGAAATAACCACACAAAGCACACAAGAGCCACAAACACCCTGGGGAACAGTCTAACATGCACCTCCCCAGTGCCACAAAATCAAATACTGTGTATCTCGCCAGCCCCTCTCTGGTGAAACAATAAGACAAGCGCCTCTTCGGAGTCCCTCCCGCTGCAATTCTTCCAGGGAAAGGGCACAGTGCCCCACCTGTTGTGGCTGTGAAAAGTGCTGGAGCGGCCACCAGGACCGGCCAGCCCTCCTTCCCAGGCGGAATGGCAGAGGCCCCAGCAGGCAGCAGGGTCCAGGGAGGAGGGTGAGCAGGTGACAGGAGGTTTCCAGGGTACTCTGGTCGGTGTCTTGGCTGGTGAGCTATTCTCTTTTTGGCTCAGGCACTCCGTAGCAGTTTGAGTGGTCTCCAAGATACCTCATTCATCCCCCACCAGAGTCTCCACCTGGCCTATGGCCATCTTGACCCTTTGCCTGGGCTGCCTTTGTGTGGCCTACAATGCCCTCTGGAGGCTCCGCGGAGAGCATCCTGCAAGCATTCGGGATCTGGGATGCGGTCTGACCTCTGCTTCCAGGACACAGCTGTTCCCTTGACCCCTGGCTGATCTCCTCTGCCTTGATTCCAGCTCCCCTGATCCCTTCAGGATGTGTAACACCTAGCCTACACAGTCACACTTCTGGCGGGCATTTTAAACCGTGCTCCATGGAGCTCTAGGGTTCTAGGAGGGACGTCGGGCTACTTTGTGGACTGGCGGAGGAGGAGGGAGAATGGGCAGGGCCTTGCCCCAGCTTCAACCAGAAGAGCTCAGCTTTGATGTTTTGTAATATTGGGCTTTAACATTTTATTTTTTTTAAGTTTCCTGCTAAAAATACTACCCATTCAGTCTCTCTACTATGGTGCTCTGGGTTCTCATGGCATTCGTTCTGTATCTTCTTTGTAGTGTTCTCATGCTCTACCGTACTTATTACTTAGCCTGCAATTAGTTTTGCACGTGCTGCTCCTTCTGCCCTGATCACCTGGCAGTCCCCCCCCAGTCCCCAGCACAGTACTTACTGGGCCCCGAGCAACTCTCAACAGGGGCTAACTTCAGGCTCCTGCTGGAATATTCTTCCAGGATACACAGTGGTTAGTGCCTTCGATGGCAGTTTCCAATGGTATTTCTCGGAAGAGAAGAGCTGAAGTGGGTGGTAACTGACATTTACAGGGAGGTCCTAGTGAAGACGTGTGGCACGTGCCACTCTTAAATCACCAAATGCAGCACACCTGCTACCATCATCAATCATCTAAATCAACCTCCGGGGGACCAAGAAGACTTTTGCATCTGGCCAATCTCTGAGCAAAATGCAGTATATTCCAACAGGAAATACCACTCACTAGACGTTTCTAAACCATGAATGTGGGACCATGGGAACACAGGATGATGCTCCTCAGCCAAATACTCAAGGGTCTGTCCCCTTGCAGAGGAGTCACGAGTCCCACAGTTCTGCTTATCCGACTGGAGATGGGGGAAGCCCCTTGGCCCGTCAACCAGACCCGCCGTCTGGGCCTCCTTCTCCAGCCAGCTTTGGGGAAGTGGCAGCAGGGGGGCAGGGGACTGTGCTCCTCCTAGCTAAAGCCGCTTGTTAATAGGCCCTAGATTCCCTTATCCCCGGGGAAAGGGAGGTAGCAATGAGCCCTCTCCCTCCCTCCACACACCCCCACCCCACAGATGCCTCCCAGCAGGGCCAGGGAGGGGAGCCATTAGTGTGTGCCTCAGCAGACAATGGGGAGGAGAAGCCTCCAGAGCAAAGGACAACTGCAGCAATTAGAATGCAGGGAGGTTCAGAAGCTATTTAACTGGGTGACCCTGAGGTCGCTGCATCTGACTCCCATCCCTGGATAAATATTGTATGAGAGGGGAGGGGGGCAAGCGAGGGAGCCATCGGAGCGCTGCCCCTCCTTCCACTCCTTTCCCCACCCAACCCGGCTGCCTCCAGACACACACACCAAGAACCTTATTTACAGCCCTGACAGTCAGAGCACTCACTCTGCTAACCAAGAGGGAATGGACAGAGTCGACTCACCCAAAACTGACTCTGGCAATCGAGGAAGAATCCAGGGCTGTCGGGGAAGGGAGCTGAGCCAACACTGAAACGCAAGGCTTCCCCCAGATTCTGGGTCCAGCTGGCACAAATACTCTCTATCACCCCAAAACCACCAGCAGGCGAAGCTGGTCCCAACTGGCAGCGAGTAAATCAAAAATGGACCATCCTTCCACCTTTTGGGGGCCCTGTAACAGAAAAACTCCTGGATCTTACCACTACCCAGGTGTTCCTTAGCAAAGACGGGAGTCCTAGCTACCTGCCCAGAGGAAGCGGGAAGAGCCACATGCCACTTACCCAGCAGGTCCCTTAGCTGACCTAGTGGGGAAAGGCCACGAGCAGGAAAGTCAGACAGAGCAGCAAGGGGTCAGGGTGGGGGAAGAAGAGGAGAGCGTCTGAGCACAAGCTGCTCCTCAGCCCCCTTGTGCCGCTCCTCCAGCCCTGCTCTAATGCACCCTGACATGCCTCTGAAGACAGAGAGCTGTTTGCAGTCAGCACCGTGATTTGTTAGTAATTATTTCCATGGTGTCACACTGCTGTCACTCTGTTAACAAAGAGACAGGCTGCCTCGGGCTGCCTGCAAGAAAGAATCGCAGAGAAAAAGGCCTGTCAGGCTCCCGGGATTCTCTGGGCTGGCTGGCTTTCTTCCCCAAACCAACATCCTTGCAGGCTTTGGAAGAAACAGTTTTACAGAACTATCAAGTCTGAGGCGTGTCACCCATTAGCCAGGGACACTGAGAATTTACCCCACCCGCTCACAGGCGCCCTTCCCAAAGGGCGACAGAACTAAGCCCCCAGAGCCCACAGATCATTCAGGCACGGGCCACTATGCCAGCTGCAGCCTTGAGTTCCCTGGCCTTCACCTTCCAAGACCCTTGTTTCCTGACCCTTCCTGCTCACTGGGGTGTTCACAGCCTCTCATGTGCTCTTAGGAGCCTGAGGATAGAAACCTATTTCAGAAGCAGCCGCCCCACTGGCATGGATGGTGGTTAGGGAGTATACGACGGCAGGGCATCTTCCCTCCTTGAATCTGCCAATCACCGTTCAAGACCAAAGCTGCTCAGGTACCAACACCTCTGTAGCCCCCAGGTGCCTGAGCACCTGCGAGGAGATCCTCTCTGAGCTGCCTGGATCGGGACAGAATCCGCACTAGGAGAGCTGGTGGTTTGCTTTAGCGCAAAGTAATGTCTCCATTACCCTGGCTGGGAATTAGAGGACAGATTGGCAAGCGCTGACAAAACAGAGGTCACTCACCTTACAGGCATGGGAAGTTGGAGATTAATTCTCTCCTCTCACAGAGGGAATCAGACTCCTGGATAGTGGAAGAAAGCACCAATCTTGAAAAACCCTTTCACTGCCAAGCAGCAGCAGCAGCAGAGAAGGGAGACGAAAGCCCACGAAAGCCCTGGAGAGGCCCTGTCAAGGTGGCAAGAGCCACTGCCACCAAGCTCCTACAAAATCCCAGGAGACAGAGGAGCCTAGGCAAGACTAAGATTCTTCTGGTATCAGGGTCCAAAAGACAGAGGGCAGGGCTGGCTGCATGCACTGAAATGTAAACCCCATGAAGACAGGATATTTTGGAAGTTTTATCTCTTTGTTCACTGCTAAATCCTCAATACCTGGAACAGTGTAAAACATATAACGGGCATTCAATAAACATCTGCTGAAAGAATAAATAAAATGGGTCACTAGGGCTCAAAGGCCACTTCCACAGGCCTGGGGTCAGTCTCTCTCTATCACAGGGGTTTAGAAAAGAGGGAGGCCAGTGCAGATTCCACAAGAGACAGGGAAGACCACATGTCTGAAGGACTGGAATTAGGTTTTAAAGGATGAGGGAAATTAGGACAAGCTGATAGGTCTAGGGAGATGCTCGTATCAGATTGAACATTCACATACTTATTCGACAAACATAAACTGAAAGACTAAAGAAGGTATGTAGTCCAACAGAAAGGGAACAGATAAACTGCACTACAGTAATACAGTGGAGTCCTACCCAGCAATAAAAAGGCTGAACTACCGATACATACAACTACACGGATGAATCTCTCATATGCTATGTTGAGCAAAGGAAGTCCGACTCAAAAGAGTACGTCTCGTTTGATTCCATTTATACGAAAGTCAGTAAGAGGCAAATGATCCAAAAGTAGCAGAAGTCAGAGTAGTGGTTACCTGGCAGGAGGGCATTACTGACTGGGAAAGGGCACAAGGGAACTTTCTGGGATGACGGAAAAGGTTCTTCGTCTTGATCTGGGTGGTGACTACACAGGTGTATACTTGTATAACAATATATTGAGCTGTCCATTTCTCGTTTGTATACTGTATGCACCCTACTGTACCTATTTCATACCTCCATTTCTAAAAAGATAAATTTTTTTTTAAAAAGCTGGGTCTCAAGAGTCACACAAAGAATGTTAAAAAAAACACAAAAATATCTCACCCAAAGGAAAATATTTTCCAGCATCAACAGTGGCTCTTTCTCCCTGGAGTTCAGGACACAAACCCTCCAGAGGAAAGAGAAGCCCAAACAAATGGCCAAGGCCTGGGAAGGTCCAAAAATGTTCAAAACACAAAGCAGTGCAGCCCGAGTCCTAGGAGGAGGACATCATGAGCTGGCGGGAGGCCGCATGCGGCGTCTACTCCAGACCACATGAGCTCCAGGGAAGCAGAGCTGGTGCCCCTGGTCAAGCCGTGCCCTGCTGGTTCTGAGGCTCTCTGAAGCAGCCTGTCAGATTCTCCCATGCAGCGTAGAACCAGACTTCCAGACACTGCCCAGAAGAGCCACAAACATAAAACCAATCTGTCTTCCTGACAAGCCAGGCGGAGACTGGCTGAGCTACCCCAACTCTGGGCGATGGTCAAGGTCCGAGTGCCTACAGCCCCTCCTGCCAGCAAGGAAGAGGCAGTAAGAGCCTCATGGATGGTCAAGGGGCACTCCACCTGTCAGACCGGGGACCAGAAACCAGGCGGCAACACTCACCTCAGGACCAATTAAGCAGTAAAGAGCCATCTAGTCAGCAGCTCCGCAGCAGGCCAAAGCAGGAGGCTGCCACCACCATAAACATCTCAACGCCTGGTCAGTCACTACATAAACATCTCCATCTTTTATCAGGGTTTTAACTGAGCAAAACTTCCATTCCAGGGATTCCTATAATCACTAGAGCGCTTTAGACCCTCTGACACCTTCCAGGGGGTGAGGAGATGAGGCTGCCACTGGGGCCCCACCCTTCAGCCTAGAAATGCCCAGAAAGTGGAACACCAGAGGCTCTGTCTGCCTGTGACGGGCCGTGCTCGCAGACCCAACGACAGGACTTCTCTCTCCCCGAGTGCCCCTGCAGGCCCAAGGTCCTTCCAGGGCACACCAGCTTCCCTGGACTCAGGCTTTGAAGGAAGGCCTCAGGCTGTGCCACCCACTGACCTGCAGCTCCAGGACCACACGCAGAAGAGCGGGAAGGGAGTGCAGACCGGGAGCCGGGAGCCAGGAGCCTGCTCGGGCTCCAAAGAAGCCTGCTCCTGCCCTGAGGCCTGCCCAAAGGAAATGGATAATCCCCAGCCAAGCCTGCCATCAGGCGCCCCTTTCCTGCCAGGTCCAGGCCCCAGGACAGGTGCAGGAAGGGGCCCTCCTGCATCTGCAAGGAGGCTGGCCCCAGAGGCCGTGAGCCCTCAGGTGGAGGCGGGGCACCCCTCGCTCCTCCGCGCCCAGGAACTCGGGGCCCAAGGAGCTGTCAGGCTAACGAGGCTACCCCACCACCGCTCCATCTGAGCGTGGCAGGCTGCGCCGCACCACTGGCTTCAGGTGGCTCTCCTTTAATTAATGGCATCCCAGGCTCTGCAGGGAGCTTCACCCCACAATGAATGGCCCTCTCTCATTAGAGGCAGGCCTGCCATGATGTATTCAGGGCGAGGGCCAGGACTCATTTCCCTGTCTGTGGGTTGGGGATGGGAGGGAGGGGAGAGGCAGCAGGGAGAGATTTATATCAAGTGACTTGGATTAGCTGCAGCTGAAACATGACCCCATCAACGCAAGCTGCCTTCTTGGGGCTAACCCCATGTACCTCTGCTGACGAGAGGGCTCTAGGGAAGCCGAAGGGAGGGCAGAAGGTCTGGTTCTCGTTCTCTCTGGGCTTAGGCTGCAGCTCAAAGGCCCAGAATTCCTATACAACCTCCAGAACCCTCTCCCCACCCCGTCCGCACACACTTTGTGTGCACTGGGAGCCTACCCTGACTCTGAGCTGATCTCGTCCACTGAGAACCTCTTCATGGCCAGGAAGCTGACCCATTGGCCTCACAGCTATGGGACCGAGGCCCTGACCATGGCAGTCGGCTGTTTCTCCTGCTTTCTGTAGGAAATACCCTCACTCCCTACCTCAGAGGAGGACTCCACAACATGGTAAGGCCCCGTGTCTGCTGCTGTGTGGGCAGGATGCCACGGGACATCTCAGACCTCAGGCTACCCAGCGCTAGGTAAAAGGCAGGCGTCAGTCTGACATGGAAACATGCTGACAGCCATCACCTCACCGTGGTGACCCATTAGGCTGAACCCTGCATTCAGGGTGGGGAGACCCTGTGCAATATGACTCTCCTTCCCTCCCCCTGGCGCCACTTCACAGGGATCATCAGACTGTGCAGGGTGGTCTGGGGTCTTCAAGGCAAAAAGGAAAGTGCGGCCTTCAGTGGTCCACGTTTCCAATGTACTTCTCACAGACCTGGAAAGAAGGCCACCCTGCACTCCGCTAGCCACACAAGTGGTTTTAGGCCACGGAGCTGGGTAGGTTCAGGCTGGCAGCAAACAGCACACAGGCCTACAAACGCCCCCTGCAAATCCCACTAAACTTGATGTTCAGTTTTGCTTGTGCTTGGGAGAAGAATCCTACTCAGAGCCTGCCCTCTTTCCATCCTCAGTCCTCTTAGAACGCCAATTCACTAAGAGAGCTGGAGGGTGGGCCCTCACCTGCTGCTGCCAGCTAGTCAGAAGGTTACTTTGAAGGCCTGCTGTGTCCCAAGGAGGCCAGGGCAGAATGCTTATCATCTGTACACACCGGCTCCATGTCACCCACACTTCTCCCGGTCCTCGTGGTGGAGCATTCATGTACCCTTCCTTCCCTACTCAGAAAGAGATGTAGCTCAGTTCTGCTTTGCTAAGCCCTATTTGGCAATGTGTCTAAACACATGCAAACTTAATTAGTTCAGGAGGGGAGCCCAAGCGCTTGCAGTGACAGATAAAAGTATCAGGAAATGAGACAAGTCAGGACTGCCAGGGAGTTCTTACTCAAGCCCCTTCCCCCAGCAGGCTGCTAATCAAAGGTGATACAGCTCAGTGCTGAGACCAACTGGCAAACCCATGGACAAGAGACACGTTTTCATGAGCTTAAAGACACGACGAGATGCCCCACGTGCTTCCAAACATACTACAGGATAGAGGTGTCCAAAGTGATATTGGCAGTGGTTTCCTTAAAACAGATCTGAGGATTCATTCATCTGTAGCTCAGCAAAGAGGCTCTCAGACAGCCCCAAGTCATCCCCCACCACATCTCCTGGCCAACCACGTCCCCACAGCAAAATGATCATAAGAGTCCAGACCTCCGCCAACACCAGACCAGGTACCAGAAGCCGAGGGTGTCAGAGAACATCCCGAGGCTCTGCCATTCAGTTGCGAACAAAGGAGAGGAGGAAGGGCGTTCCCACCAACCACAAAGCCATGGGCCGTGAAGGAAGATAGAAGCAGACCGTCAGATGGCAGAGCGGTCAAACGCATGGCTTCTAGAATTCAAATCCCTGCCACAAATTGGTTGTGTGCCCTCGACAAATTACTTACCTCTCTGGGCCCCAGTTTCCTCATTTGTTAAAAAAAAAAAGTTACAAAAATAATGTTTTTCATTGGATTGTAGTAAGGGTTAAATGAGATTAATGTATAAATAGCACAGCAGGACTCCTGGGATGTAGTAAGTGCTCAATAAGTGCTGGCTATCTTTATTACCTGATGTAACTTTTCCAGAGCAGTCCCAGCCCTCAGTCCTGGGGGCACAAATGCCTCAGAGAAAGCCCTTCACACTGCGCCTAGGACCAAACTCCTCCTCCCTCGCCCAGGCCCCCCTACGCCATCTCACCCAGTACCCACCGTGGAGGGCCCAACACCCAGTGCTGGCAGGGGCAACCCAGGAGCTTCTTGACACTAGCAGAACGGTCCTCTAACCCCTCACACTCAGGCTGGTGCAGGAGGGCCCGAGGTTTCCTCTTCCATTCCATTCTCCCTGAACCTACCCACTATGACCCTCTGCCATTCTTCCTGAGCAGGGTATTCCACAGGCCCACTCCATAACTTAGTTGTCATTTATTCAACACACATTTATTGAACAACTACTACATGTCAAGCATTGTCCTAGGGTTGTACTGGTGCCCACAATCTAGGGAAAGAGACAGACAAGCTGAGGCAGCTACAGCACACTTTCACGTATCAATAAGCACATGTGCTCCAAGAACACACAGGAAGCCACCTGGAGAAAGACGTTAGGAGGGATCCTTAGGAATTGGCCAGTTAGAGCATCTGGCTGGGGTGGGGACTGAATACATAGATAGCATCAAGAGATGAGGCTAGAGTAATAAACAAGAGCCTTGAAAGCTCCAATAAACAGTGTGACTTTGCCTGGAGGGCAAGGGGAAGCCTTGAAGGCTGCTAAGCGGGTGTGATGTAATCTGCTACAATCAGGAGAAAGGAACAGAAGCAAGACAGTCAGAGAGACCAGTGAGAAAGAACACTTTCATAGGAATCCAAGAAGAATATGGTGACCTGAACTAGGACAGTGGTAGTGGGTTTGGAAAGAAGGCAAAGACTCTGAGAAACCTCTGGGACAAAGGATCAATAGGATTTGGCAATTAATTTGTTATGGCTAAAGGGAGGAACCAAGGGTGATTCTCAGGTTTCTGACAGAACTACTGAGTAGATGGTACCAGTCAGTCATTATTTAAGAGAATGCTGGAGGACAAGGTGTTGGGAGAAAAGTAACACCTGAGCTTTAAGGGGTCTGTGTATATCCAGGTAAGAGAAAGAACAGGAGCTGGATATGAAGGCTTGGAGTTCAGATGGCAGATGGAGCCGATTCCTTTTCTCCAGTGGGATCACTGCTGCCATGTCAGTTCCCACTTCTCAGATGGAGGAAAAGATGAGAAGACAGCATACAGAGAATAACTGAAGCTGGGGAATAGATTAGATCACCCTGGTAAGTGTGAGTGTGTCGGATAAAAAGAAAAGACAGCTAGGAGAGAGGTCGAAGAAATACCAATATTTAAGAAACACCAAATTTAAGAAAAAAGGAAAGAAGAATCTGCCAAAAGGACTGTGAAGGAAAAGTCAGAGAAACAGGAGACATAAGTAGAAATGAAGAGTGCTTCAAGAAGGATGAAGTGGTCAGCTCTGCTGAATGATGCCAAGAGGGCCCAGTCTGACCCCCATCAAGCATGTCACCGGCTCAGCATTTCAGCCTTCATCTACATGCCCCATGAGACAGTCCCTGCACCACAATGCTCCCCAGGCGGGTGCTTCCACCGCCATGGGACTTCACCCCAGGTGACAGCAGTCTCTGCTCTTCCACAGTCTTGGCTGCATGACCCTCAGTAGTCCCCATTGAGTGCATGCCCCCAAATCAAGCAGTGAGTAGGGTAATATGAGCAAGTGTCTTTTTTTTTCAATCAGAGACATCATGTTTGTTTGTACTTGAAACAACAAGAAGGGAGACCTATGTAGTCTGGAAAGGGTTCAGTCATCTGAAAAAAAAAAAAAGAGTGTGAATTCAGGTGTGACTTTTACACAGATGCTTCCACCTGCCTCCTGATTGGTCTTCTTCATGATGAATAAAGAACAAAATAACACAAAAAACTTCATGTCAGAGTACTGAAGTAATTGGAATAGATCTCATTTCCTTTGGCTGGACAGCATAGTATTAAGTGCTTTCCCCCAATTGGCACTCATAAATTATCATTCTTTTTTCAGAAAGCTTTCTACCCAGGTGGCTGAGTTTTTTGTTGCAAAATTAGTTCAGATGGTCTCACACAAAATAATGTTAAGTGTTGAGCAAGTATCTCTTGATCGCCAGACTTTCACCAACAGAGGGGTGTGGTATGCACACCTCACAAGGAAAGCAAGGAAAACACTCAAGTAAAATGCCAGCCCCGCATTCACAGTCGACCTCCAATGGCAGGAAAACTCGCTATTCCAAAGCTGAGGGGGAGGGGGAGGAGGACCCTCTCAGCAGACCTTGAGCAGACCCCTGGGCCCTGCTTCCCCACAGCGGTGTCTGATGATCCTGCCCCTCTCCTCCAAAGGGCCTCTTCCCAGACGGCACTGAGGACCAGGTCCACCCTCATATCAGCTCTTCCTTGTCCCCCACTCCCAGCCCACACCCCCGTCCTCCTGATCTCAGACCCACAGGTCACTGGAAAAGCCTTTGGTCTAGCTTCTCAGCTACCTGTGCTATTCAGCTGGTAAACACAGGTCTCCAAGCTACAGGTGAAAAGCTGAGTTCCTCAAGGGCAGCACCTGTGCCAGTGTCACTCCTCACTCCGCATCCGCCCTATCCTCCCACCATGCCGAAGGTGGAAGCCCTTTACAGAGACAATACAGAGAGCCTGGGTAAGTGGAAAAGAGAGAAGATTGGTGAAAGAACACTAAACTCTACAAGGAGCTTCAAGAAATACCAGGTAAGGCAAAGGAAAGGTAGGTCAGGTAGGAAAGGCAAGCTGACCAAGAGCCAAAACTACGAGTGTCGTTTCTTAAACAGGTTTAGAAGGAAAATTAAATCTGCACCCCCTAAATTAAAACCCACCATAGCAGGATCTGTGATGATAGCATCAAAGCCCATGTAAACCTGAGTGTCAACCCATTCAGACTGACCAAAGATGGACACAAAATGATTTTGTCAGGATGGGAGCAGATTTCTTTTCTCCAGTGGGATTTCCGCTGCCACTTCAGTCCCCATTTCTCAGTGCCTCACTAATCAGGCCCTTTCCAACATAAGTGGTGTGAAGTTGGTTGGAGGGAGAGGGGGGCTGGGAGAGAGAGGAAGGACAGCAATGAGAGGGAACCATGGCTCTGAGAGACTAGAGTGGGAAATGAAAATATTTGCCAAGTTCCTTAGACTTAGTTAAATCTGAAAATGGATGTCAAAATAAGAAGTGAGCCACATACTAACAAGTTGTGGGTGTCAGTTTAACACCACCCTTGTCAGGCTCATCAGCAGGCTTTACCAGGCGTGTGAGAAGGTGATGGTTCCGACGACAGCCATCTGACGAGAGGCTCCAGGAACATGGAAAAGCTGTGCGCTGTCACGCAGCACTACTTAGATTTCCTCTCTGGCTGTTTTTATTTTGTTACACATTTAATTAAGAGCCTTCCCAGCAGTTATGTGGGGTCCTGCTTCTAAAAGGCAGACACAGAGCTCTCCTCCCCCAGCCACCCGCCACCTGCCACCTCCCTGCTCACTGGCTTTCACAGCTTCGCTGGTCTTCCCAAGCCAGACCCAAACCAGCCACCAAAGTCCGCCGGAATCATCTCTTTTGGAAGCTATGTGGCCTTAAGAATTCAATTCTGCCTAACCTCTGAGTCTGCCAATTTGAGCCTCGGTTTTTAATTGTGCTTTGTTTTTTTCATCTATAAAAGGGAGACACCACCTCCTACCCGAGAAGGCAGTTAGGCGGACTGAGTGAAATATAGTATGTGCTCATTAACATCTGATTTCCTTTTATGTGTGATTTGATTCCCCAACCCTATCCCTCTTCTTGATTACACCAGTTCTCGTGAAGATGCAAAGCAGCCTCCTGAGTCACCAAAATCTGTCCAGGGCCTACCGTGCCAAGGCCTGAACTGGTGCTGCAGGCCAGCGCAGGCCAGACCCAAGGAAGACAGCATCTCCTCTCCTTCTCATGCAGAAACCAACCAGACGGTCCCCAACATCACGCACAGGAAAGCTTTCATATACACATATAAGTACACACCACTCACAGCTATCACGGAAGATGCTGAAACTGGGTGTTTGGGACATGAACACACCAAAGAGAGAAAGCCACTGGGAGAGTGGGAGTCTCAGAAGGCTACCTGGAGAAACTGGGCCTCTGGTCTGGGCCACAAGAGCCCCAGAACTCTGGGTGTCAGCCTGAATCCCGCCCCACCCCAGATAGCTTCTCCTGTGCTGGAGCTCCTCGTTAAGCCCCTTCCCACTTCGAGCGCTCAAAGCTGCCCAGGATGCCGTAACAGAGCAACAGCCTTCCTCCTCCTCACCTTCTCCGCGGAACCCTCCCCGGACTCAGCTCTGCCTCCAGGCCCAGCCACTGTAATTTCCCTGACAACGAGCGACAACGGGAGCTCCAGAGCGTGTGGTGTGCAGTCAGCATGCACACGACCTAGGGGCTGAGGGAGACAGGTGCACAGGCGCTTATGTGATCCAGGCCTGCCCTTCCTCCCGCCTCACCTAGAGGGTTGGGTCCAAGAGCAGGCTGGACAGCCACCTGCGTGCAGAACTTCACCTCAATGCCCAGCATCCAAAAGGCATAAAAAGGATCTTGGTGAGAAAGTAATGCCTGAATTTGTAGGAAATGTCACTCTAGAGCCACGACTCCCCACCCCGGCCAATACCCTACCCTATGTTCAAAAGCTCACACACACACACACACACACACACACACACACACACACACACACACACACACACAGTGCTTGCTGCCACCTTCAGTCACAAAGAACACAGAGGTATCGATTCTATCAATCCTCAGCAAACAGTGCCCCACCACCTCCACCCCGCTTTAGTTCCCTGGGGGATCTCTGAAGCCAGGTATCCAGGAGGATAGCCAAGAGGCAGAAGTGTCAACCCAGCAAAGGAACCAGTTCTGTCTTCCATAACTGGGACAGGATCAGGAGACAAAGGAGAAAAAGCAGTGACGACAAAGGAGGAAAGAGGAGGCTGGCGACCTGGGCAGCTTCCTAGAAGCATCCCTCTCTCATCCCCACACTGGGCTCTCCGTGGGACCGTCAGGGCCTCGTATCCCAGATAAGAGCCTAGCCTAGTATAATGGTTAAGAGAATGGACCCTGGAGCCAGGTTGCCTGGGTCTGAATTCTGGCTCTGTGTGTTCTTGGGCAAGTTACTTAACCTCTCTGTGCCTTAAGGTCTTCAGCTATAAAATAAGAATAACAAGAATCCCTAGGGTTAGTAAATGAGTTACTATTTCCAAAGCATTTGGAACAGTAAATACTATGTATTTGGTTTAGAAAAAAATTTAAGACCCTCTTTTACCTCCTTCTTTTCAGGGCAATAACATGTAGCTCCACAACAGGAAGGGCTGCCCTGGCAAAAGCAAGAAGGCAACAGCAGTACTAGTAGGGTACTTGGCTTGTCCACTCCTGGTTCTAGAGGCAGAAGGCAGGGGTCCCAGCCCTCATCTTGCCCTACTGACCCCAAAATCCAGGGACTCCCTGACCCAGGTGCCCTGAGGCTTGGACATTTGAGCCTGAGAAAAGCAAAACCTGGTCCCGCAGATTCCAAGCCCTGCCAGCAAAGGAGTCCTGCTCATACTCACATGACTTTTAAGTCCCAGTCTCCACAGGTGACAAAAATTGACTTGACGTTTGGATCTAAGAGGCCTTCCTTCGCCATCCACTCATCGACCCTCTGAAAAGTACACAACAAGAACAGATGAGATTTTCCTTTTTTTTTTCTCTGAGTCTGTGAAGAGCCACACAGTGAAACGCAGATAAGCTGCTTGTAATCAGAGCAGGAGAAAACTGTAATCTTATCCCTCCACTCTGGGCTCTCAGTCTTGGCTCAGAACTTTGGAGGCCCTTGCAGGACAATCCCTGCAGGCAGATCCCACAGCCCAAGTGGTGGGGGGCAGGGAGCCCCTCCACTCCCCCACTGCCTGGCAGCCCACCCTGGACAGGATAAGGACAGATCCCAGGAGGTCAGTCCACATACCTCTGGTCCTCAGACAAAGGCACAGCCTAGCACAGACACAGGCTGTCCTGGGCCACGAGAACAGGCTGGGAGGAGGCCCCACGCAGGGAACTCCAATCCACACGTTCATTCGCTCATTTCTTCATTCCACCCTCCCACCAAATGTCTACTAACCAAATTTATTAATTTGGTTATTCCCCAAATGAAGGTGAAGTTAATTTTCACCATGAGTCTAGCAGAAGAGGCTCCTCTGCCGGGCTGTAGGCCCACCTTGACAACTGGGATAGCACTGCCTGCTCCAGTCGCTAGAAGCTCATAAACTGGCCCCAGACTTTGTATTTCTCCTCTCCTGGTTGGGGATTCGAATTCAGCGGAATCTTTTGAAGGCTGAGCTCAGTTCCTAGACAGGGAAAGAAACTACTCCAAAACACACTTTAAGTCTTTCTTCCCCTTCATCCCTTTGATCCATTTTATTATTTGCCTCACACTGGAAGTACAAATACTAAAATCAGTATATACCGAGAAAATTATCATAAAGAATTCATGAAGCATTGCCTGTTTTTCAGAAGATCCCAGGCATGGGGCAAGCGTGCAGCAGATTACACTGTTGCTCCACTCACACAGGAGGATTATTTTTAAAGGCTATATTGCGTAGTCGTTAGAAACGTGGGATTGAAAGTCAGACACATCTGGGTTCTAACCTTGGCTCTTCCATATCCTGGCTGTGTCACTGATGGGAAGTCATTTAAAAGTCATATAACCCCTCTGAACTTCAGTTTCCGTCATCTATAAAACGAGGTAGGATGACTAACCTTACAGGGTTGTTTTGAGAATTATATGTGATAATGTATTAAGTGCCTACCTAAAAATAGACAGTAGGCTGGGAAGGGGAGAAAGACAGATCATCTTAATACAATATAATAGAGGCAGCAATGCAGAAGTACCCAGGATGCCATCAGACCAAGAAGAGGGAGAGGCTAGCCTTAACTTTTACAGGGAAAGGAGTCAGAAAGGCTTCATAAAGATGACTGAACTAAGGGCTTGATGACAAAACTAAGCGTTTGCTTGACAGCATGGAACGCAGGAAAGGACACTCCAGGCAGAGGCAGAGGCTTAGGCACAGACATTTTGTATCTGATTAGCAATTGTCTGTTTAATGTCTGCCTTCCCCACCAGACTATCAGCATCACAAAGGCAGGGACTCTTAGCTGTCTCATTCACCGTCTTAATCCCTAACCCAGCACAGTGTCTTCTTGATTAAAATGTGAGTAAGAAATAATGTGACTGGAGTCCGCTGTGATTGAAAGGAAGGGCAGGAACTGAGGCTGGGGGACTAGGTTAGGCCAGACTGTGAAGGGCCTTGGGTGCCCAGCAGGTAATGGAGACCCCATGGTAATCCTGGGCTCCCTGGAACCGCCGAGATTCTGGAGGCCTGGCCCATGCTGAAGCAGTGCTGGAACAGGGCCCAGGATCCCATCTAGGTCCACGGCTACAGCAGCCCTAGCTCCTGGGGCATCAGGGCCGCTCCTCAGTACCGGACTCTGCAGACCCTCTTCACAGTCTGCACACCAGAGAATCCTCCTCAGCCCGAGGGTCTCCCCAGCAGCTAAATTCTGGACCTGCCACTGCTGAATGGTTTGTCTCCCCAGTCACTCTAGCCCAAACCCTTGCACGACACACACACACATGCACGCACACATGCATCCCTTCCCCAGGGTCACCTAAAGAAAATAAGGCATACTTTACATAAGAAAAGAGGTAAGGCAAACCTGGAGGTCCCTAAGTCAGCTAATCTCGCTCCAGTTCACTGGCCTTAAATCCCCAAGGTAAGTGCCCCACCTGCTAGGGGGCTCCCCAACGCCCCAATTCCTGCACAGTGGTCCTGGAAAAGAGAGCAGGACAGGACAGGACAGGACTGTCAGGAGGCAATGCCCAGCAAGACCAGGGCTTCACCATGAGAAGCACTTACTGCCTCTTGGAAGCTTAGGGCCGAGGCCATTCACTCATGCAGCAGATATTTAGTGAGCAGCTTCTGCTACGAGCCTGTCCAGGAAAGTGATGCTTTTGGAATCAGGCCTGTCCTTTTCCTTCCCTTCCTGTTTGAATGGATAAAGGGCTGGAGGGACCACCAAGACAAGCCCCAATCAGCCAGCCCTCCTGGCTATTGAAGGTCTAGAGGAATGCAGACTGAGCCCTGCTTAGAACAAATGTGTCAGGCAAACATCTAACTGGCCATCTGCTCAGGGCCTTGCTTAGGACAAGAACTAGCTCTTCAGCTCTATAACCAACTCAGGGCTAATGGGAAAGAGTAGAGCCCGGTCTGGTCTCCTTGTCCTGCCGGAGACTTCCTATCTAGGCCAATGCCAGGAATCTCCCCCTCTTCACCCCCAAAGTACGCTGAAACAGCAGAAAGTAGCTTCCTGGGTGAGACTCAGAATCCTCTGAGCATCCTGCTCCAGAGCTGGCCTGGGGTCAGCAGGAGGAAGCCTTCTGAAGAACAATCTCTCCCTCAACCAGCGCCACCATGGAGAAAACTCCATAACCTCAACAGCCCTGGTTTGGTGCTGGCCCAGAATAAGCATCTTCCTCCTGGGATCCCAGCCAGAGACACTCCAGGGAAAAGCTGCCTGCCTCCCTGGCCTTGCTCTGGGATGCTGGCTGGGAGATAGGGAAGGAAGGGTCCCCTCTTTCTCCTTGAGTCTGGGCTTGGAGGGAGCAGTCCAGGCTAAGGACCCCCCTTAGTCATAGGGGTGAATCTCCCCACCCAAAAAAGAGGGTCAGTGGGGCTGGGAGACACTCAGAGCCCATCTTCTCCCAACCCCACAAGAGCCTGACCAGCCACAGAGCCTGGGCCTGCACGCTCCCTGGGACAGGGAGCACACTCGGCCACTGGGGGAGCCTAGACCTCTCTCTCTGGCCCTAGTTCCATCCTGAGGAGCCCCAGGAAATTCAGTCTGCATTTCTCTCTCCCATGGGACAGGCCTCTAGGCTCAAGAAAGAGATCTTCCTCCCTCTCCACCACCCTGCTCCCTCCAGGTGGACCTCTGATGCAGATGCGCTCTGCTATCCTCCAGACACTCTGCTCTCTCCTGTGATAGGGGCTGAGCTTTGGGTTTATTGCTCTTAAAGATAAATAAAGCACCTAAGGAAATCCACAGGCTTTTCCTCTTCTCTCCTCCTGCTAGAGAAGGGAGTGGGAGGGGGACCTTTCTCCCTCTCTGAAAACCCAGGCCCGCGGGGGTGGGAGACGAGCGGAGGCCAAGCACTGCTGCCTGTCTCCCTCAGGCTGGAGCACAAGCGGCAGCATCTTAACCTTTTCCAGCTCCCGGAGGAGAACATCCCAGAAGTGTGGTCTCTGCCAAGGGTTCTAAAGCCTTTAATTTGATTTTCCTCACATAGGCAATTGTTGTAATTATTCTGATTAGGAATCATTACCCAGCGCAGCCTCTGCACCCCTGACAGGCACGATGCATCCAGCGGCAAGCTGCAGTGGGGCAGGCGGGCCGGCCGCACCTCCTGGAGGAGCTGACAGCAAACAAAAGCCATCGATGGGGAGTTCTGCGTGAGTTAATGAAGTGCTCACATGCCACAGGAAGCCAACACTAAAGCTAAACAAAAACACCTCCAGTCCCCGGGGCCAGCCCGCAGTGCTGCAGCTTGGCTCCCCTACTCCCAGCCGCCCAGCGCGGGCTGCCCGAGCCGCCAGAGCCGCCAGCCAGCACAGCCATGGGCCGGGAGCTGGCGGGGCCTCCACCAACCCCCGGTGGCACTCGGACATCTTGTCAGTAACCCTGACGGGAACAGCTGGAGATGACAGATCAATGGTTCAATACTCTCAACAGCATGTCACTGATGTGACAGCAAATGTTATTCTAATCAAGCCATAATCATAGTCAAATTACACGGCTACGTTCTCATGAGGGGAGGGAGAGGAAGGCAGCAGGAAGGGGTCAGAGGTCAGGAATTAAAGGTCACTCAACCTACCTCCAGCACTTGCTGCAGGCTTGGCTGACCATCCACCATGGCTTGAATAATCCCGGTGAGCTGAAAGAAAAGAGAAATAGCCGATGGGTGGAAAACCAGGGCGCAGGGACTCAAAGCTGGACTGGATCCTTTCCTTTCGGTTTTTCTCCTTCTACCGTAAAAGACTCTGACCTGCACAGCTGTAGGCTCCGAACCTGACAGAAGTCTTGGGAATCAAGTTTCCCCACAAGTTCCTGCCCCGAGATGGGGGAACACATCCACATACGGACCACGGAGTGGGTCTCAGACCTGTTTCAGCTTTCATTTTGCAGAAAATTTGATTTTATGTGTCTTTTGAATTCAATAGGCTCAATAACTCCCCCGAATTACAGTGAATTCACCTCCAAGCTTCTCAGAAGTTCCTGCAGAACTCGGGGAATGCTCACACGGGACCAGCACACTTGGTTCCAAGTCCACCCCTTCTCTGAGCGCCGGCGTCCAGCACTTCCCCCTCTGAAACCAGCAATGGGCCGGGGGAGCCCCCCAGGCATCCACCCTTCACCCCGCATACCTGGGCCCTCAATACCGGCTAGCCAAGCAGGAAACAGGCACCTTTAGCAGACAAAAAAGCCTACGAACCTAGTCTAGAGAATTTCTGACTCAAGGGCCTCCGCTCCACCCAGGTCAGGCCTAGGTTCAAACCAGCTTGTTGCTTTGTTTTGTTTTGAAGTGGAAAATATCCCTCAAGCGCAGACTAGATAGGCTGCCTGGAAGGCTTGTGGCAGGAGGCCCCCTGCACAGACGCGGGGCCAGCTGGAAATCACGGTGGCCAACATGCCCCCAGCCACTTCCAGACGGAGTAGCATCTCAGGCCTGCTTGGAAACTTTTTTTTTTTTTTTAAGTGCGGGGGGTGGGGATTAAACTATAATTACATTTAATGAATACCAAATACCCAACTCACAGAAACCGCTGGCTCTAAGAGGGAAGGTTATTTTCTCATAGCGACTTACATGGAATGGTAATACACACCTTTTAGGGAAGAAATTTTCATTTTAAGAACGCTGAGTTCCTCTAGGTGGGTTTCTGTAGTTCATCAAGTCATTATTAGGTGGTATTTTAAGGAAGTGTAAGGACACAGCCACTCTATTTTATATTCCAGAAACTGTTTTTATATTAATCTGTATTTTAATTGGGTAACAGCTGCTGCCTACAGACTTCCCATGGTCTAAAAGGAAAATAAATTAGAAAGATTAACTACACTGTTGTTTCGCGAGGCTTTAACCCACAGCATGCCCACCCGGCTGGCACCTCCACACCCTTTCCTTGCTTGGGAGACCAAAGAACTGCCCAGCAGAGGGAGGGCCTGAGCCAAAGAGAAGAAAAGGTGGTCGGTCCCCTGAGGGCTGGGGGTGGGGATGGGGAAGAGCCCAGGGTCTGCAGCTTTCATCTTGGAGTGCTAAGACTCCTCCTTTTATTTAGTCAACATCTACTCCTGGAGAGGCTGGGGCCCATTCTGGGAAGCGGGGATCCAGCAGTGAAGAAAAGCGTGGTAACCCTGCCCTTGTGGAATCTGCGTTCTTCTTGGCAGCCCCGTCCTGGCCCAGTCCAGCCAGCACCCAGAGCCTGTCGGCCTTCCCGACCCACACACTGAGCAGGAAGAGCCCTGTGTTTTGTCTCATGCAGGGGCCGGAGTCCAGAGTAGGCCTGTTGCCAACTCCAGGTCCAATAGCCAGATGACTGGCTGGCACCCATGCACCCACCACTGCCCTTTCTCGCCCAGCTTCTCTCCTGCTCAGTTCTCCCAGGGCCGAGTCACATCCCCAAGCCTGGAGCTGGGGCTTTGGGTCAGGACTATCCTGGAAAAGAGGGCCCACAGCCATTCTTCTTGGAAAGCCCCAGGGTCTGTGTACAGTCTCATGTCCAGTCTGAGTTTCCTGGGGCAAGGTTAGGTCTACTCCTTCTCTTGGCTCCCACCAAGGGTCACTCAGATGAACACTGAAGGGCTTCCAGAAAGTCTCACTTACACAGGAAACCAATGGCACCCTTGCCAAGAACCCTCCCTCCGTGGAGATGGGACTTAGGTCAGCACTTGTGTACAAGGTGCACAAGCACCTTCCCTGGGCCCCAGGAAAAGCACTACACTGAAAAGAAAAACCGGAGCACTGCTCTGCATGGTCTCTCACCACAGACTAGGCCCACCTCTTCCCACCCTGGGGTGTGGTGAGGGTGGGAGCCTCCCAGATCCTGGGGCTCTCTCACACTCCTCTCCAGGGCTCAGCAATCCCAGAATCATCAGCCTGGGAGGAGCCTAGTGAGCTCAGCTCCCTCCCTCTCCATGCTTCCGAGACCGCCATGTCCAGCAGGACATGGCTTACGGCTTACAGCTGAAGGACTTGAACTCAACCCCCAGAGATACAGGGGCTGGAGATCCTTTCAGGGGCAGGCCTCACTCCCCCGCATTAATGCCTCCAACAATGGACCACATCTTATCAGCTCTGCCAAGGCACTGGATGAAGAGGGGGTGAAATCTTAAAAGTCAGTCCCTGTACCTGATACTGACGACCTATAAGACTTGTACCACAAACTGTGAGGAAGAGAGACAATATAATAAAATAAATACTGGGAAGTTATACCTTATGCCTAACCTAAATCTTTCATGCTGCTGTTTAAGCCCATTCCCACTTGGGTTAATATATGTTTGTAAAAAGCTTTCACAGCCTCACAATGAAAGGTACTAGAGCAAAGCCAAGTATTTATTAAGCTGAGAACCAGGGCTCACAGGCTAAACAGAGCTCAGAGACCTTAACCACTTAAAGCAGGAGAGGTGAGAGGAAGAATTAATGTGTGCTCTGTGGCTCCTTTCACTGAGGGATTACAGATTAACTCCCGCTTCTCCAGACTCAGAAACCACAAGGCGAGGGGCTTTTGACCCTGACTGATAACATGGCTGGTTACTGAGATCCCCTCCCGCACAAGGGCTTTGTCCAGGAACGAGCTGGCTTCCTCATAAACACTGGCAACTACACGAAGCAGCCCAGGACGCTCGGTGCCAATAGCATGTCAGCATCCAGTGCTTTCTCCCTTCACAGTTTATCTCCAGCACAATCGTATTCTGACACCAAGACAGTCTGTTGATTACATAAGCACTTGTCTCTGGTGTGCAATCTGATAATCAGACCCACTCTTTCTCCTCAGACAAAGAGACCAATAAATCTCACCCTTTATAAGTACAGGTGCAAGACAAAGCCCTTTACTGGCAGTTAGCAAAATGGGTATTTTTCCTAGTTTTTTTTTTCACAATGACAACAACAACAAAAAAGACTGCACATGGTCAGCCCAGCTGCTACAGACAGAGATCTGATGAGTTGGAGCAGATTCTAGAGGTGGTAGGGAAAGGAAAGAAACACATCCCATCCTATCTCTGTCAGAACCATGTCTCCAGACCAGCTATCAACTGGAACTAAGAAAGGACCTCAAGAAAGCTAACAACATGTTCATTACACAGAGCAGTAAGAGTGTCTACATGTGGGCTGCAGACTCACTCAAGGCAGAATCCCTCTTCCTGCTGCCCAGCACTGAGCCTGTCTCTCTCCCAACACAAGCATGTGCTTGTGCGTGTACACACACGGCCAGGGTTCTTAAAACACTTCTTGTGCAAGAGAGAAAATCCTACCAGAGGAGCTGCTTAGGAAAATCTGGAGGTTTTTGTTCCTCACACTTACTAATGAAAGTTTCCTTCTGGCCATAATGACCTCCCTCCCGACCCGCAAAGGCAACTACCACCAGATTGGATGAGGTCTGAGAATGACAGCCCCGTCCCGTGTCCATGCCTCTCTTTGCATTACAATCCATCTAGTATGAAGGTGGGGCAATATTTAGATGATCTGAGGTTTTACAAAGAAGACTTTACTTACTCAAAAGAGCAAGTCAGCAGTACAGCTACTCTGAGGGGAGGCAAGGTGTGGTTGAAAAACTCCTTGACAATATTCATTCAAGGAACATGTATTTTTACTTGGTGCCAGGCCCTAAAGATGGGACCGAGATGGATCAGATCTAGTTTCTGCCCTCAAGAAACTCACAATCTAGTGGGGAGATGGATAAATGACTGCAGTATAATGTATCTGATTGGTGCTACGCTGGGGTGAGCACAGCCCAGCCTGGGCTCAAGGAAGGCTTCCCAGAGAAGGTGACCCTGAGCAGGGTGCTGGAGGACAAGTAGGAGGGTGGGCGCAACACAGAGGCAGAAAGACCATCGCGTGCAGAGACAGACCGAGGGAAGTGAGGGGGAGACGAAGCAGGGAGATCTGAGGCTGGATGCAAAGGCAGGGACCAGGCCAGGAAGAGTTCTGAGCTCTGGAAGCCTGAGACAAAATGGCAGAATCCATACCTACAGCACAGCCACAGCCTCACTTCAGAGCAGGCTTCGTAATGAGGATCCCACACCACCAAGCCTACTACCCTCCAAATTATGTACGTGTGTCCTTGGGTGAAACTTTCTACAAAAAGGAAACATCTTTCATCAAAGTCTCACAATCGGGACTTCCCTGGTGGCGCAGTGGTTAAGAATCTGCCTGCCGATGCAGGAGACACAGGTTCGAGCCCTGGTCCGGGAATATCTCACATGCCGCAGAGCAACTAAGCCCGTGCGCCACAACTACTGAGCCTACACTCTAGAGCCTGCAAGCCACAACTACTGAGCCCATGAGCCACAACTACTGAAGCCCGCACACCTAGAGCCCGTGCTCTGCAACAAGAGAAGCCACCGCAACGCCCCGCTTGCTGCAACTAAAGAAAGCCCGCACACAGCAACAAAGACCCAACGCAGCCAAAAATAAATAAATAAATAAATAAATTAATTAATTAAAAAAAAAAAAAGTCTCACAATCCCTCCTCCCCTTCCCCAAAGAGAAGCAGCAGCAGCCCTGCTCTGAAAAAAAACCCTTTTCCCAATATTCTCAATCATCCATTCCTGCCCAGGGCTGAGTTCCAGCAGCGCTCTGTTCCATTCCCAAACAAGTAGCAACTTCCCCAAGTTTAGGCCTGCCTGTCTATGCCAGGCAGCGAGCTGGAACTGGAGCCCCCAAGGGGGAGGCCACAGAGGAGGAGGAAGAAAAGGATAAGAGGACATTACACTTTCAGGCCAGTGGAGGGCTCAGGTATCTGGCTGGTTTAAGGAAAGTCTTCCCTTCCCTTCCCATAAGGAAGGGGATCCTCATCATCATTAAAATGATGATTTTTTTCAAAAGGGGCAAACAGGACAGATTAGCACCCCCTAGTGGTATAGGTAATTCCCAGGGGAAAGAGGGGGAAAAACAGTTGACCCCAGAGGAAGCAAGAGCCTCAACATCATTGGTTGGAGCAACAAAAGGCTTGAGAGACTAGACACCTTGGCAGATGGATGCCTACAACACAAGGCCCACCTGGGTCACTGGCATCCAGCCCTGGAGAGACCCTTAAGACTCATATTTGGGCTAAGTCAGTCTCAGAGCCCACTGAGCGCCCCCAGCAGTGCAGGCAGGCCCTTCCCCAGCCCCTTCCACACCAAAGGGATTGTTTTGGGATTACTCAAGAACTTCTTTCCTCCTGTTTCGTTCATATGGAGAAAGTAGGTCTCTAAATGAAGGCACAAAGTCTCTAATATACTCTCACCCCAAATGCTTAAGATTCCAAAAACGCTCATGTTTTCCCATCACCTCTGCCACACACACTTGACCGGTGATTCCACCACACAGCCTGTGGCTACCACAGAGTAAATAACACGATGCACCACAGGGAAAAGCAGCCATAGAAGGCCTCTCCATACAGTCCTGGGAGTCAAACTCTTCAGGGGCACCTCCTCTCTGCCGATGGCTCTTTGAGTCTCCAGCAAGCATCAAGATCTCAGTTAGTCCCAGTTTCACAATCTGTGAAATGGGGACATACTGACCTGTTGGCAAGGTGGCCGGGTACAGAACCAGCCTAGGATAAGGATAAGGACATTTCAGCCTCAGCCAGGCTGTCCTCATACCCAACTTGGACTGCTCTTGTCTTTCCTCAGTGATAGCGCTGTGCTTCCCACAAATTCAGCCAATGCTTCACACAGGACCTCTTTGCTCAAGCACAGAAAAACATCACCAGAAAGCTAAGAAAGCCTGAACATAACCTCTGCTTCCAAGAAGCTGAAATCTTCACCTCTTGCCAAGGGCCCTAAGGGAAATGGAGCTGAAAAGAAGCTGAACCCCAGAGGCACCATCCTGCTCCTAAACTCCAAGTGCCTGGTCACCAAGAAGGGGAGGGATGACAAGGAAGGGAAGATGTTGGGGAAGCTGGGACAGATTGTGCCACTGCTCTCCCTGGGTCCCCTAATGACCACACTGGTCCAAGGGGAGTGGCAGGCTTTGTAAAAAGCTGACTGGGTCCAATGCACACCTGCCTTAACCACTGAAAAGACCTAAGCTTTCCCTAAGCAGCCCGTATAGAGCACCAGTGATCCCCAAGCTCCCATCCCAGCAACCCCTGCTGCCCAGCCAGGGCCCTTACCTCTGTACAGAAGGGAGTAAGCTGTGGATGGACTACGGGCTGGACATACATGTGAAAGGTAGACTCAATCTCCATGGTCCGGCCATTTAGCTTCAGGATGGGGAACTCGATGATTTCCTGAAACGACAAAGGCACAGAAAAGGAGGAATGAGTTTCTTTTAACTAACCATTTCAAATAACTCAGAATCAAG
The DNA here is from genome assembly GCF_965194825.1 of Balaenoptera physalus. Lineage (NCBI taxonomy): Eukaryota > Metazoa > Chordata > Mammalia > Artiodactyla > Balaenopteridae > Balaenoptera > Balaenoptera physalus. The sequence goes on along the minus strand of NC_138882.1, from coordinate 159,900,130 downwards.
AATGGGGGAGTGTTTTGGACTCATTAGCTCCTGCCAGGCCAAACCCAAGACTGAGTGAGATGGTGCCAGCTCAGTTATAATCCTAACCCTCCCGCTGGTAACATCCTCACAGGTTCCAGGGACTCGACACATATACCATTCCCACTGTCTCTGGAAAGGGGAGGGAAGACAGTGGGAACATCTGCCCTGATTTCCCCAACTGGTTCTCTAGCAGAGGCTTGCTCACTCGAGCTCCTAAAAGTAGGACCCCCTTCCTCTTGCCCAGGTCCCTGCGCTGGAATGGGCCTGGGTCTCCAGTCACATAAATAACCAGCCATCAGACTAATGCACAGACTTCCATATATGAAGTTTAAACAGAGCCGATGAGTTTCATTAGTTTTTACAAAAGGAAAAAAAAAAAGATAAATAATAAATAAAGCCAAAGGGGCCAAAGGGGATACTGAAGAGAAGGAGAAAACTGAATAAGAGTAATAAGAGTTAGTGCCCTCCCACCTTTCTTTCAGGCAGTACGCCCACCCCTCAGCTTCTCCCCCTGCCCCCCCCAACCCAATCACTTAGCCAGCCCTTCCCAGTCCACTGGAACGTAATGGAAGAGAAGGAGGAGGAGTGACAATTTGTTTGGTGTCTCTAAGATTAATTTGTCTCCGTTATTTAATAGAGATGCACAGCACCAAGGTCCTGGTGTGCAAACAGGCTTGCAGCACGCCGGCCGTGCAGCCTGCCTCATACATCGCTGCTGGGAAGGGAGGAACACGCCAGAGTGGGGAGAGGGCCGGAGAGAGCACGCACATGCTGGAGAGAAGAGGGAAAGCCAGGAGAGAGAATAAAAAAAATGAGTGCTTTTTAATATTCAAAAACAGTTTGCAAAATTTAATCAAAGCAGAGGAAAAGCTAACATTTTTACCACTTTGACATTTTTATTAGCGCTTTCATAAATTTTTAAAACATGAATGGAATTAGTTTACAACACAAAAAAACTGCCCTGAAAACATCTGGAAGAGACAAATAGGAAATAATAAAAATAAATAAATAAAAACAAAATCCTCCGAGTAAAATTAGCATGTGAAAAAGGCCTCCACTGCAGAGAGAGGAGGGGGGCTTTGCCCACTCAGTGGCCACCACAGTCAGCCCCAGTGGCATCCCTACCCCAGGTCCCCCGTTCTGGTGCGGACCTTTCCAGTATCACTAAAATCAAGGCAAATTGGTTCTCTCCAGGGACAGCCCAAAGAAGCAACACAGAAGCCGTTGACACCCGACTGCACTCAGGAAATGGAAGACCGGGGAGACAGAAGGAGAAACAGCCCACCTCCCTGATATTCCACGGCAGCCTGACGTCTCCCCACCAAACATACCTGCTCTGTTGGCCTCATTTTTAAAGCATCTTTATCCAACACATCACAGCAGGACTGAAGAACAAATCAAGGCAGCCAGATTTCATGACTGAGAAATTCAAAGGTTCTGGTTGACTGGTCTCCCCGGAGTGCCCCCAAAGATGGGGAAGCTGACAGGAGCCCCCAGAGATAGGAAGGGTGGAAAGACTGCAAGACGGAGGCAGAAGGGAACAGAGAGGAAGCCCAGGCTGCTGCTTAAACTAGGTGATGCTTCTCCTCCCACCGCACTAGGAAGTAGGCCAGAGAGGAGAGTTTGGCTCTGAAAAACAGAACTGAGGCACACACACACAAAATACACACTGGTTCCCCATGTATTTTGAAATCAGATACGCAAGATTTCCAAGTGCTAACTCTGAGGTGGGGCTCATCTGAGTCAGGCTCATTTCTGATATACCCTTCCTCTACCGCTAAGTAGGAGAAACACTTCCCCAACAGAAAGACCTCCGTAGCCTGGTGAGTTTGGCTGCCCTGGCGTCTAAGGAAACAAATACAGCCAGCTCCTCACTAACAATGTTAGCTGGGCCCGCAATGAAATTTAACCTGTGACACAACTGTACTTTTCATTTAAACTTTCATTTGGAGAGAAGCAGTGTTTGGAGACCTGCAGTTTGTCCTGCTAATAAAGACAAGTGTTGGGACCTTTAAGGATGCCATTCATCTCTGGCTTTTATTAAATTCAATTTTCTTAAGTCCATGATACATTATGAAATTAGGAGTTGACATTCCTCTGGAAACAAAAATATCTATCAAACATAAATAGAAAAAAACTCCTCTATTACCAAGAATTTATGGCTTAAAGTTGATCTCTTTCCACTTTTTTACAAGCACATGGTTTTAGAGATCTGAAATGTTATTATAGATCTAGAATTTTATTAGTATTTATTGTAAAATAGTAAGCGCTTCAGCTCCCACTCTGACCAGCACCAAGTCAGCATCCCCAACAGATACTCTTAAAACTTGGCCTTTGGGTTTCCCTGCTGCAGCTCAATCTTTCCTGCTGCTGGCTTCCTCACCCCTGGGGAAATGGAGCCAACCTAAGTGCTCACACTAAGTATGACCCTCCCAGAGAGGGGGAACAAGCCAGCCTCGGCTCCATGTGAAGAGGAGTAACCCCTGAAATGCCTGGGGGCCAGAACACAGCAAATTGGACCTGTCCTGAACACCTCTCCAATGTTGCATGCCCATCAGCCAAGCCTTCCCTCCAAGACCAAGAACAGGGCCAATCTCAGAACATGACTTTGCAGGGGCCCTTCCTCAGCACCACCATCAGCTGTTGTAACAATGACCTTACACACTGGCATATTCTTTTGAGCCACTGAGGATGGAAAAGAGGAACTTTTGATAGATGAGCCTTTGGGGAGTCAGAAGAGTAAGGACCTCACTTAGATACTTCTAACCTTCCCATATTGCCCAGACAAGGCCAGAGCCTCAAAACACTGGCCCCAACAGCCCATTCATAGGAGAGGAGCCCCAATCTGTACCAGTTGACAAAACTCTGCAGCCAATACACCTTGGGTATGCCAAACACTTCAACAGTTTTCAGCTGATAATGAATCAGGGCGGGAACCCCAAAGCTCTAAGCTGATCACATTAATTCCACCCAAGAGCTTGTGCAGATGTGCCCTAAGTGCCAGCTTCTAGGGACAGGTGCTCAGATCATGAAACTGTTATTTCTGCCCTTCCTCCTTTGCCCTCCTTCTATTTCCTCATTCCCCTGGGAAGAAGTTTTTTTAAAGGAACATTTGAGTGTCTGCTTGTGTAAAGGTAGCACCATGAGGGAAAGAAGAACTGGTTTGTATTTACCAGCCCTCTTTCCCAACCCTAATAATAATTTCTCAATTCCTTACTTTTGTATGACATTTGCATTCAGTTAAACTACCTGAGCATCTACTCTGTGTAGGACACTGGACAGGTGTTGGAGTGGGATTCAGAGATAAGATGTAGTCTGTTTTGGAGAAGTACACGAACTAGAGGGCAGAAAAGATACATGAGCAAGTGATGAACAATGCACTATGATAAATATCTTAGTGGAACGACATACCCAGTGTTATGCTTTTTATTACAGTGTGCTTTCAAATGTATTTTCTTATTTTACCCTTTTTAATCCTGGAAGATAAGTCATATCGTCATCACCATCAGGTCATAAACCAATACTATTAAGCACCTACTATCTACCAGGCAGGGACTGGGTGTGGACACAGAGGCAAATACAATGAGATGTGGCTCCTCTGTCTGAGGTGCTCAGAGTCTGGGCACGGGGTAGAGAGGAGCTGGCCCCAAGACCCTCAGAGACACACACAAAATGGAATCATTTCATTCTTTCCATTTATTGTTAACTATGTGGCAGACACTCTGCTAAACGCTCAATAGGAATGACCGCACTGAATCTACCTAACAACTCATGAGATGGGAATCACTATTATCCCTATTTTACAGAACAACTAAGGCCCAAAAAGCAGTTGTCACTTACTCAAGGTTACACTGCTAGTAAGGGACAGAGTTGGGACTCCAAATAGGGAAAATGAGAGTTAAAGAGAGTAGGACTAACAGCTTTCAAAATCTGAAGGGTCAAGAAAGATCTGATTCTTTTAGTCTGAAAGGCTGTCTTTAAGGAGCTCAGACTCCTACCTCCCAGGAAGAAAGGCTGTTCTCGCGTTACAAGAGCGATGAATGTGGACCATCCTGGCAGAAAGTCCTGCAGGATTGCTACTGAAGAGCCTCCACTATGGCTGCAGGGACACAGATGACGCTGAGCTCTGGGCTCAGAGAGGGCAGAACTGTGAGCCTTCAGTCTGCATCTCTAGCACCCAGGTCTGTTCCAGCACACAGACCTCATTCTCTGCTTTTGGTGAGTAAACACATGAAGGGGCTGATAAATACATAGCAAGACAGAAGCCAAGCGCATGGCTCTAACAGAAAATTCTCTGTTTTCCCAGAGTTCTCCACAGGACCAGAGAGGTGAAGTGATGGTTGGTGGTAGAGCCAGGATTCAAATGCAGGTATACATCGCTCCAAAGTATTGATACTTTCTACTTTCTGCCTCTCATCTCTAAGTGGTCTCCCATCCTCCCTCAACTGCTACAAACCACCAACATCCCAGTTTTCTGTTTGCCTGGGACCACAGTTTCCTGGAGCAGGAATTTGCTAAAATTGGGATAGCTTGGTCACCCTACACCATCCACCGCTACCTGCACTACTAGGTTGTCCAAGGGTAGAGCACCATAACCACAAAAAGCTGGTCTGCTGATGGTTGATGGGAAGTGGCCACAACTTGATAACTAAGCACAAAAGCCTTGGAACTTGGATTTTTCAAAGTATCCATGGTTCTAAACCTATTGTATCTGCTGTCTCAATCAATAAAATGCTAGCTGCAAATTTGTTTTGAAAGGGAAGGGAAGACAGAGAGATTAAAAGGAAGCACCAAGCAAATATTCTTTTACCTTTTTAAGTGAGTAGAAGTTTCAGTTGGAGCAGAGATTTCAGATGCAGCTACTTTTTAAAATTGCTCAAGTAGGAACCCCAGTGATTCTCTTGATAAACTGAGGACAAAACTGCAACAGCATTTCAAATGAAATTTCACACGCACGATCAGTAGACTACAAGAAATAAATGTGTAGGTCGCTTTCGGTGTATTCAGACTCCCTTAAGCTAAAGTGTCTGCAGTGATAAGATTATATTCGAAGATACAACAACAACAACAAAAGGATTTTAAGCAGAAGGGACTTGGGTTAGGCATTTCTTGACAATGGGCCAGAGGGTTTAACAGTGTAGCATTCTTACAGACCTTTTCTCCAAAGCACAGATTCTTCTTTGCCTGAGCCGATGTTTCTACGGTCCTGTCTAAAATGGGCAGATCATTCTTCATGGCTCCCCTCTCTCAGCCTAGGAACTGACATTCCCTCAATTTAGAGACGGTAACAACTAACCTATCCCTTCTCTACATCCACTGACTCTTAGTCCAAAAACTGTGCACCCCTGCAGAGAAAGGTTTGATAAAATCCAAAAGCAACATTATCACACGGCAAGGCAGAAAAAGCAGTACCTGGTGAAAACATGGGTTTTATCCAGACAATGATTTTTGGATAAAAGTTCCATGCAAAGGCAGGCCCTTTCTCCAAGGGATCAAAGAGGCTCTTGGCCACAGGGAAGAGGGGAAGTTGAGAGGGAGAAGTGAGGGCTGCTCTGGGCAACGGAGGGAACATGGTTTGCTTAACAGTTTCTCCTTTGGAAAAAAAAAAAGACATTTTATGCACAAGGAGCTTATTTCTTAAACAAACACTCGTGGTTTTGATTTACACCACAGCCTGCTCCTAAATAATTTATGGCGGGTTAAATTTATTGCCGAGCCCTGGCTGGCTGCAAATTCGAATTGCCAAATAATTAGATTTTAGGGCAAAGCTTATAAATTACCCGTCGATTTGTCCGGACTTGTTTGTCAGTTGCTTTGTGCTTCGGGTCATCTTTGGCATTTGGCTGTTTGGGTTTTAATTGCTGATTTACACTTTGACAGATGAGAGCTGATGCTCGAAGTTTCAGGACAAGGAAGGGTAAAAAATTGGAGCTTTAAAAGGCTGATTTTTCACCTACATGTCCGTCTTCACCCATTCCCATAGACCCCAGAGCAATTAAAATGTAGAAAAGAGGCTGAAAACAGACACTGCTATTCTTTGCGGGGGGGGCGGGGGGGGGGGTGCAGAGTGAATTATAATTTACTTTTACTGAAATCTGAATTTTAAAAAAATATATAATACCAATAAATGAAGGAGACCAAAAGTCTTAGAAACTGCATCCTCACCCAGGGGTGTACGAGCCTGCGTCTACCTTTACACGCACATGACTCTGAATCAGCCTCAGTTCAAACAATTCTAGATACTCAACTGTAAATAACTTCTGATATTAGTGGCCTCTGTGAAGTTGACCCTTCAGGGCAGCAAACAACCAAATGATTTCTTTGTAGCTATCTGTTTACATACATTTGTCATGGAATTTATTTAAACAAATCTCAGGTTCTGTGCAGGAGAGGTTCCCCAGAGGCAGCACTATAGGAGGGCAGGGAAGTGGAAGGGTGCGAAGTCCAACTTACCATCCCAGTGGAAGGAAAAAATCTCTTTGGATAGTGCTGCGTTCCCATCGACGTGCTGATAGAGGGCCTGCAGGCTCCCTTTATGCTCCCCAGAGAAGCAGGGCCTGCCTCCCAGCCACCTGCTGTATCCCAAAAGCTCACCATGAGGCCATGAGTCAAAATAATACTAGTAGTAATTCTACCAACAAGAGCTGATACATATAGCTATTACATGCCAGGCACTGTTCTAAGCTCTTACATTTTATCCTCCCAATAGTCCTATAAGATTGATACTATTATTAATCCCATTTTGCCAATAAGGCAACTGAGGCATAAAGAGTACAAGTAACTTGCTCAAGGCGAGTCATACTGCTAGTAGGTGGTAGAGACCAGACTCAGATCCAGAGGGTCCAGGCCAGTGGTTAGGAGTCCATTGCTTCTCATTAGAACAGCCTCTACCTGAGTTCCCCCTCACTTTGGAGGTTGAGAGTCCACATTCTGGGACCAGGGCACATGCAACCAAAGCCTGTTCAGTTAATCACTCAATAGGGTGGGGAAAGTTATGTAACACGCTCAGGATCACAAGATGAATCAGAGGCTTGGTTTGACAAAGACCATTTTTCCAATCAGTGCAAATACCGCACTGAAGATCCACTAGCCGGGGGTGAAGAGGTGGGGGTGAGTAACAGGTGATCAAGACAGACCAGGCCCACTCAGGCAGACAGCGGGTTCTGGTCAGGCAACCTGGAGAGGAGCCCAGAGAGGCTGGCTGGGCTTTAGGAAGCCTTGCTCAGTAGTCCCCATCCACAGTCCCAGGGGCTGCTGGTCTCTTCACAGAAGACTGAATCCCCCTGGGATGCTTCATAGATTCCCTGCTCTCTGTGTGTACCTGACGGCTAGAAGCCAGGACAGGGAAACAACTGTGCTGCCATGACAGCAGATTTTCAAAATCACTGACCAGTAAGCGAGCAACAAAGACTGACATCTTGCCCACACTGCCTGAACACTTCTCTCTCACACTGGCTCATCGGAACCCACATCTCTGTAAGAAAGGCAGGTATCACTGCCCGATTTTATACACGAGAAAGCTAAGGTGGTCAGTGGTTTAAAGCATGGTCCCTTACGGGCAGCATCCCATCTCCTGGGAACTTATGAGGAATGCAGATTCCTGGCCTCCACCCCAGACTTTCTGAATCAGAAACCCTGAGGGTGGGCACAGCAGTGTGTTTTAAAAGGCTTCCAGCTGATACTGATACTTGCTGAAGCTTGAGAACCACTGGTCTAGAGTAGAGCAGTGCTTCTCAGACTTCAAATTACCTGAAGATCTTGTCAAATTACAGATTCCATTTAGCGCTGGAGTAGGGCCTGATATTCTGCGTTTCTAACAAGCTCCCAGGGATGCATCCCTGGGGATGCTGTTGGTTCTTGGACCACACTTTGAATAGCACAGGTGTAATCTAGAACATCTGTGTGACTAGCGCCTTATCACAGAGATACTGACGAGTGAGAATCAGAGCACAAGGTTCTCAGCTCTTCTCTCAGAACAAACCCTTGCTTGGCCCACTTTCAAGCCCCTTGAGTGAGCCCTTTAGATCTGCCAACCACTCCCGGCTCCTGCCATCAGACATTTCATTCTCCTGGCCGCCAAGATCCAGGGGAGGAAAAGCTGGCATCTCACATCCCAGAACTTTGTAGAGCAAGTTGACACATCTCTGTTAGGAAGCCAGCAAGAGGTCTTCCTGCCATGGCAATGCCTGCTCCCTTTAAGAATGCGGTCAAGACCCAGGGCATCAGCTACCCAACAGAGCACTCGTCATACTATTCTCTCCAAAAAAACACCTTCCTTCTGTACAAATGAACCAAAAAGCAGGATTGGATACCTAGGTCTCCTAGGAAGACCTCTCATTACAGACATAAGCCAGGAGCTATTTTTCTGCCCCTGGTCCTGAGAAAGGCCTAACAATGGCCACGGATGCAGAGCGGGATCACAGCAATTCCTACGATATCCTGAGGCCCCAAGCTGGAGATGCCTCACCACACTCCACACCATCGCCATGAACTTCCTTTAAGGCCTTCCCCTAGCACTGCCCCTCTAGTCATGTTACCTCTCTAGTGAAAGCAGACCTTATCAAAATGGCATGTTTCCTCCCACTCATCAGTCCCAGCCTCCTCCATCCCCAACTAACTACCAATCCCTTTCAGCTGAGCAGTTGGCCTTTCATTCACATCTGCGAGTGCTGGGGGTGGGGTGGGGTGGGGGTGGACAGTGAAAAATACAGAGTCCCTGGACTCCATTTCAGACATCGCAATCTCAAACCATGGCCCTCAGTTTGTATCACACTTGTAGAGAGCAAGATTCCAAGCTTTTCAGCCAGTTATCGTCCTATCTACCCAACCATCACCACCTACCTCCCAAAGGCCAATGGCCAAACAGTTCATCAAACAGACCCTAGAAGAGTAACGGCCTACATCACCACTAAGGAGCTGACCTATGTCAGGTGTACCCGACATGGACCTTCAGCGCAGAGCACTTCACTTACGACAACCATAGGTTTCGCTCTCCACTGCTTACCAAATCTCTTAGCACCACTGACTACCAGAGCCCACGAGTACCCAAAAATGCTATGAGCTACTTAAGAGCACAGTTCTCAAGCTTGTTTCTTTCCCAGCACATCTAAGGGCTACAACACGTTAACTCCTCTCCATTCCCACCATCACCACCTTAGTCCAACCCACTAACCCACTTTCAATTAATGCCTCCTAACCAGTTTCCCTCTGCCCATGTTTAACCCCTTGAACACTTTTCCCTCCATTCCCATGAACTCTGGCTTATGATATCTATTTCTGTTTCCTCTCTTCCACTCAACAATACATTCACACTTCCTTTTCTGGGTCGCCAATTTTGCCCCCAACCTTACCGTGGACTCTGCACTTCCTCTCCTTTCAGCAACATGGGCATCTTCCAGTGAGAGCCTCTGCCAGCATTTAGCCTTCAGACGAGCCCTTGGCTGGAAGGGCCTCCCCAACACTAGACCATAGCACTGGAACAGAAGTGGAGCCCATACAACAGATGTTTGCTACCACAGACCAAGATCTCCCACTGGCCAGCTACAGGCAGGGGCAGGGCCTAAACAGCAGCCCGTTCCAAGGCACCTTCACTTCAGCTTAGGAGCTTCCCTGATGTTTGACTCCCCCTCCGGAGTCTACCTCCCTCCTTTCTGATTCTCCCAGCACCTAATCGGGCTTTGCCTGTGGTAGCACTCAACACACACAAACCTTCTCTGCCTGTCCTAGCCTGCTCACTCTTCTGCTGCAGACCTGCCAGCCTGGGGGGCTAGTGTCAACCTGGGAACACTCTTGTTTCAGGCTTTTAGGCAATGACTCAGTTTTCACAGCTAGGGCTCAAACCTCATCACATAAACGCATGACTGTGGGGGTTTTTTAAGGATTGTGAACACCCAGGATAAGGGAATAAAAAATAATCATTCCAATGGCATCTTAATCAAAATGATGCAGGATCCTTTTTCCCAACAAGACACAGAGATGGAGGAAGCATCTCCTAACATCAGTTTCCTCATGTCAGACAACTGATTTCAGTCTACAAAGTAAGAAATGTAATCAACAGAGGGGAGAGGAAAAACAAAACAGGATGGGGGCAGAAGTGAAGCCCACGGACCAACCCTAAACTCTCCTCTTGATTGCACTTCCCCTCCTCCCTTCCCGACCTAACTGGTTTTCTTTCTGTGGCTGTGTTACCTGTTGCTGCTGCTCCGAGGGAGAGCTCGTCCCCACCTCCCACCCCCTCTGGTCACCTCCACTGTAGCAAATCTCTTCTCATCCAGGCTCTCCTGCCTCTTCATTAATCCTTCCCTCCTTCCTTCTGTTTCTCAATGTTAGTCAGCAGGCCGTTTATCTGTTTGAAGGGTATAAACCTCCCTGATCTACGGAAGGAGGTCTTCCCAAGGGATGCCTAGCAGATCCAGATCCAAACTGCCAGTACTTGGCGGGTGGAGCGGTTGTCATATCATTCCCTAGCCCTTGCCTCTCCCTGGAGACCTCGAAGCCCAGCCCAGTGCTACCTTCAGGGGCAGCTCCCTGACAATGCCTCAGGGCCTCAGCTCACATATTTCTATCTTGATCCTCACCCTTTTGGCCCACACGTTACTGGCTAAAATTCTCTTAAACCTCTTGTAGCCTCTGTACTCCCACTTGCAGCATCCCAATAAGATGTTCTACTTGAACGTGAGAAATACCATATCACCGATATAGACAATCCTACTAGCCAAACAGTGAAATAATTTGCTGGGTTCTGAGAATTCCCCGGTGGTCCAGGGGTTAGGATTTGGCGCTTTCACTGCTGTGGGCCCGGGTTCGATCCCTGGTCTGGGAACTAAGATCCTGCAAGACACTCGGCATGGCAAAAAAAAAAAAAAAAAAAAAAATTGCCGGGTTCAAAGTCTTCATTCTCCCTCTTCCTCATTTTCAACGTTCGGGCACAAACAAGCTTGCAATGCAGGTCAGGTTTTTCAGACTTCATTCAGTTGGTCCTGGCTTACTCTGTGAGTGCCTTCTTTCATTCCTGCTGCAGCAGTTCTGAGCGCCCTCCAGCCCACTTGGCCCTCTCGGCCTCCTGACTTTCCCTTAACATGAAGCTGTGCAACCCCTCCCCCACCCGTGAGCAGGGCTGACCAGTCCCCTCCTCTATGCGCCCACTGTACTGAGTACTCACCCAGGCCACGGTACTTATCACGCTGCTTCACAGCAGTTACGCGGCTGTCTACCCTCCTCGACTACGAGCTCCTTGAGGGTAGGGATCATTTCTTGTCTTTATGCCCCAGCATCTAACATAGAGCTTGAAGTTGTTATCCAAAGAGTAAGAGGAGGCCTTTTCGTTGCCTCTAAGGTGGCTACCATGAAGTCCTCCCCATTCCTTTACTGACCTGGTTGGTTTTGTCATGTCCAACAAAAACCTTAAAAGGCAGCTCAGTGTCACTGTTAGTTTAACAGTCCCTAATTTCATTCACCATTTATCAATGGCCCTATTCTTTAGAGCTCTTCCCCACCACCAACCTTAGCTCCGTGTCTAACAAAATCTGCATTCCAACAGCTGTCTCAGCCCTGGAGAGGCCACCGGACAATAAGAGGCTGGGGGAAATGTCTTCTGATTTGCACTAAATTACGTGGTGACTTTGTTACCAGTGACCCAGCGCTCCCCAAGGAAAAGTTCCTTGGTCCCACCCCAAGGCAACTCCATAGCCTAACTACACACTATGGCAGCTTAAAGGTGTAAACCCTGGGGAAGGGAGAGAAGCAGACTGAATAGAGCAAATAAACCCACTTCAATCGTACCCCTGCTGTGCCAAACACACGCGGCAGCACCACCATGCACGAGTGCTCCGCTCCCCGAGATGTATATTTTACTTTTACATTGCTGTGTCTGCTCCAAATAAAGAAAGGCCGTTCGGCTTTCACACGAAGTTACAACAGGGTCAAGTTCCGGACACGGCAAATGGGGCAAATGCTTGTCCCACTCAGGGAGCACTAGTGGGGAGCCACAGTGAGAGCCAGGGGAGGCCCATCCCTATGAGGGACCACCAGGAAACTGCAGCCTGTGGAGGGGGGCTCAGGAAGGGGTCGGGGAGGCACCACATTTATGGAAGCAGCAACAAAAAGGACAAAAGGGCCTAGTGGGCTGCCCCATGCCCACCCATCACTGGCCACCACTAGAGGAATTCACTTACAGTGACCCTGAAAGAAGAGATGTGTTAAAGCAGAGATAAGAAAGGCAATAATTGGTCTGATGGGCAGGGGAAAAATTATTCCAGGAGTCGAGAGCCTATGCAAGAACACTTACGGCTCACACAGTCATCATAACTCAGCCCCCTCAAGCATTTTGTGCTCTGCTTATGGTGTTAACTTTAATGTCTTAACATATAACACCATCCACACTAACACAAAATACTACACACGCCAGATGAGGCTGAGTTATAGTTGCTGTGAGAAGCATAACTTTGAATTTCCTGATTTTGGTGCATTTAATCTCAACCATAATGTTACATTAACGTCGGTTTTGCATTTCATTTCCCAGTTTAGAAGAATAGCGTCAGCGCCTTTGCCTGTCTGTACAGAAAAAGGGGCGGGGCTGACTGGGGCCACAGGCAGACGGACCACCACCCAACAACTGGGTCCTCCGCTAAAAAGCCTGACCCGACCCCTCCCCCTTGGAGGAACCTGGACCAGGACAAGTGAATGGGGAGGGAAGGGTGAGTTCTTTCTCTAGGGAATGGCCTTTCCATCCACTTGCAAAGTACAGGAACCAAGAGCAGAGGGGAAGAAGCCAAATATGGAGCAAGAGCAATGTGTGTGTATCAGGTGGGGGGAGAGTAGGGGGTAGGGGGCTCCTGCCTCTCAGCCTTGAAGGGAGGAGAAGGGAATCAATATAGTGTGATTTGTAGGGATCTTAACCAATTTCCTGTGAAGTTTTCCAAAATGTCTCTCTCACAAAAGACTAATAATGAGGAGCCAGCTTCAAGTCATACTGAAATCCTCCAAATGCCTCTCTTCTATTTTATCCCTTCTCCTGTCACCATCAACCCTCCCCCCACCCTGCCCTCCCAAAATAACCCGGCATCTGGACAATTTTCTATAAAAAAAAAACGCCTTTACTCATAGTTCTAACTCAAAATGCAGATGGAGTCTCTTCGAGGTTTCCTTAAAAAAAAAAAAAAAAAGCCCCTGTGGACAAAGACCAAACACTAGAAAACCTCAACCCCAAAGGTCATTTTTCTCCAAAGTTGTGGGCACTTAAATACAGATAAGAAGGAAAACAGTCACCGGGGCTGCTGCAGAGCAGTGAGAAAAAGGCTGTACCTCGGAGCCTGATGGAGTCTGATGGACGAACTCAGGGAGGGAGGGGAGGCGGCAGCCAGGACATGTGCTCCCAGACAGGAGCGCCGGGCTGCCCCTCCCTGGCCATCTGGACAGCTGAGGTTACTTCCTCCTCCCCGCATGCTGTGGCCTACACCTCATTTTCCTCACTTACATTTGCTTTGGTCTTTTCTGAACACTGAGGTGGTGAGAGAACTTGCCCCCAGGTTAAAGCTGCACAATTAAAGTTCCCACCAAAGCTTTCAGGCTGCTCCCTGGGCTTCGGGGTCACAGCCACCAGCGTTCGATGCACATCCACACCAAAATGAGCAACATGAACTCCTGCTGGCGAGGACAAAGCAGCCACAATTCTCCGAACCAGATAAAAACCTACTTCCATATCAAGAAACAATTCCTAAAGCAAGAAAGGAACTGTATTCCTCACATTTTGAGTCTCTAAAACATTTTAATCCACCTAAGTTAACATTTAAGTGAAAAAATATTTTCAAACGAAAAACAGTCTCATATTCAACCAATACCTATCATGTTAATCTGAATCAAAATGTATAAAACAAAATGAGTGCAAATACCAGAAAGGTGAAAGCCTGTTACTGGCAAAGCAACCACTCCAGTTTCAGTGAGCTGAACAGAGTACAAAAATAAACAGCAAAAATTATGACAAATGGGAAATACCAGATGTTTTACCATGTTTACAACCAATATTGTTACTCAAGTACAACAAAGCTTGCACCTGTCAGTTTGCATGGTGGCATTCCTTTTGGACAGTCCCAACAAGCTGACTCAGGGATTTCTGAATACCAGACACAGATAAGAGAAATGAACCCTATGCCGAGCCTCCAGAGAGGCCCTGGCCCAAAACTTGCTCCTGCCTCCTATGCAACTGAGGGGTATGACACACTCCCAAAAGAATCAGAAGTGCGCTGTGTTCAAGTGTTCAACTCTTGGGAGCCAGGCAGCAGGGGAGCCGGGGTGGTTCTGATTCACAGTCCAAGCACATCCCCAGGAGGCACACAGACCTTGTCCACAAAGTATCTCTGTCAAGTGGACAGCCATCAAGAGGTTCTGAGAGAGCTAGGTAGGGCTGATCTAACCTGCACACCATATTCTAGTCCTTTTACTGTCTCTTCTAGAAGTTCATTCTCATCCCAAATCTCAATCTTTCCTGCTTCCACTTATATTCTTTTTTTGTCCTTATTAAAATGAAGAGCAAGTTATCATCATACTCCTTGGAACAACTCCTTCCAAGTCTGGACAAGAAATCAGTCACTAAAACCATATTCAATTTCTCTTCTTTCTAAGTTTTATTTTTGTGCCTCTAATAATTTTTGTTCCTCCTTTTTTATTTTTTATTGGAGTAAAATTGCTTTACAATGTTGTGTTAGTTTCTGCTGTACAATGAAGTGAATCAGCTATATGTATACCTATATCCCCTCCCTCTTGGACCTCCCTCCCCCCCCCCAATCTAAGTCATCACAGAGCACCAAGCTGAGCTCCCTAATTTTTGTTCCTCTTATCCTGAGCTTTTCCAATTTCTCCACTGCCCTTGTTGACCAAAAGATCTAAACAATACAGAGGCTATGATGAGAACCTGACCTATGAGGACCTCAGTGGAAGGACACTATCCTATCTGGGACCGACAACTTCTCCAATCCATCCTCCAACCTTTCTCTGAATCCTTTCAGGACCCTGCTACATGCAAACTTTAGGGAAGGTGTTTTTTAAAAAGAAAGTGGGGTTGGGGGGGGAGCTTTAAGCTGCCAATAACAATAAGTCTCAAGTCACTTCTAAGCTGCCCATCCCTTTCCTGAGAGTGGTCCAGGGGGTAGTTCAACAACAGAGCTGTCTGGCCCCAAACTCACCTTCTTACCTGTTGATCACAGCATTGTAAAGGCTTAATGAAGTAGAGATGCATTACATTTATCACTTGCCCTAGATCCACTCAAATCCATCACTATGTCACAGCAAGGAGTTAGATTGATCTGACAGGATTTGCTATTCTTCACAAACCCATGTAAGTTATTACTCAGTACCCTATGCTCTTCTAGCTGTTTGCTGATTGATTATCTGACGATCAGGTCAAGTATCTTCTTTGGAATCACAGTAAACTAACGGGTCTATAATTTCCAAGATCATTCGTATTTGCCTTTTAAAGATAAGCAAGACAGCAAATGCTTCTTCCTGAGTTCTCTAAAGTAACAGCTAATGCTTTGCTAATAATGAACCAGGACAGCCAATTCCTTAAGTGCCCTTGGAATCACATCATCAGGGTTCATTGATTCTGGAGATAATCTTTAATCAGGCTCAGACCCTGGTAAAAAGCAGGAAGCCCAACCTCAGTCTAGGTCTAAAAGGCCCTGGTGCCTAAGTCTGGGAAGGAAGTTGGTGATACAAGTGATTTAAATCTGTACTGCATTATATCTTCAGCATTGCAATAGATAAATAAAAAGAACAAAAAATTAAAAGAACAATGCCCTTGAAAGAGATATGAAAGGTGATACTAACAGACCAAACTGAGACATGAATCGAGTTTCACCTTCAGTAACATTGGCAGGACCCTCTGTAGGACAAGAGAACAGAGCTACATAATTATCTCAGCTTATAATCTAACTGAAAAGTTCAGAAACAAATATACCCAGGCATGTGCCAGGAAGCAGAAAGCAGGAAATGTCATCAAGAAGGTGTCAAGCAATCATGAGGCTTCAGAAGAGGGATGAATCCTATGCAGTAGCAACGTGTTAGGTTTTAGACTCAGGTCCTACGAAGGCTTACTCAGCAACTGAAATCATCAGCAAGGGAAATAATATGGCATATTGGGGTATGGCTCCCTGATTCTCAACCCAAGAGAATCTACATAACCAAAACGCCCACCCACCACCCAGGTACACCCACCACAGAATCTCCAGTAGTTTGGGGAGGTGGAGAAGACGACCCTACAGCACAGGTAGGAGCAAGAGGCTGAGAAAGAAAGTGTGGCTCAGGCTGCCCCCAAGCCATCTTCCCTTTCACGCGAAGTTCCTTCCCCTAGGAAGCTCTCCTCATCCAGCGCCTGTCTTCCCAAGCCTCAGCAGGCCTGATTCCAATCCTCCCCCAAAGGCAGACCACTACTTTGAGAATAGGAAACAAACAGGAAAGGAGAAAGGGAAAGGTAAAAGGGTTGTGGTATCTGCTTTATGGAAAATAATCTACTCTCCTAAAGATAGAACCCCTCCCTGGAAAAAAAACCAACCATGAGAAATGAACCCAGTTTACCTCTGAATGGACCTCCCTGTCTCCCAAGTGCCTGCTGCTACAATCCTCTTCTCCTCCTCTTACTACTGAAAGCTACTCCCAGACACACATGTCTACAAACCCCCAAATTACCCACCTGATAATCCAGCCCTACAGGGAAGAGTTCCAGTCCTAGAGTCAGGCATACCCAAGGCCCCCACACTACAATGCACTGCCACATTGGCCCCCAATCAGGCCCCCAAAGCAAACACCAAGCAATCTAATATCACCTAGCACACGTGTCTCTCTGCTGCTAATCCAAGCTTCTTAGCAGCACTACCTCAAAAGGTAAAAGATCTCCGAACACAGTTGGTAACTAAGAAAAAAATGCAAGCAAAGAAATTTTCCTTTCCAACAGACCAGCAATGGTTGTTCAGGTTATCTAATGCTGCATAACAAATCATCCCAAAACTTAGTGGCTTAAAACATCAATAATCATTTATTATCTCCCACAGCTTTGATGAGCCAGGAATTCAGGAGTGGCTCGGCTGGTCAGTCTGGCTCGAGGTCTCTCCTGAGGTTGAAGTCTGATGTCCACCGGGGCTGTAGTTATCTGAAGGCTTGACTGGGGGTAGCAGAGTCACCTCCAAGACAGTGCCAAGAAACATGACCAGCAAGTTGGTACTGGCTTTTAGCTAAGAGCCTCAGTTCCGGTACACATGTGCCTCTCGCCAGAGCTGCTTGAGTGTCCTCAAAGCATGGTGGCTGGCTTCTTCCATAGCAACTGATCCAAAAGGGCAAGTTGGACTGTGACGCTTTTTATGACTTAGCCTCAGAAGTCACGCAATGTCTCTTGCACTCTACTCTGTTGGTTATACAGGGCTAGCTCTCATTCATTGTAGGAGGGGGGAACTACCAAAGGTGGGAATATCAGGACGTAAGGATCGTTGGGGGCCATTCTGGAGGCTAACACAGTATTCCTTAAAAGAACATGCAGCAGTAGCAGGAGAAGGCAGAAGGGAAGGGAAAGGAGAGAGGAAGGATGGGACAGAAGGAAACATTTTGATTCCCAAAGGCTGAGACCAGAGAGAAACAGTGTGCCCAGTTCTCTACAAAGACCTCTCAGGTCTACCTTACCCTAGGATGCCTGAGTCAAGTCCTGCTTCTTAGGCAGGAACTCCAGATGAGTAGCTAAAAGCCAAGAAGACATGAGAAAGTTCCTCTGGGTCCCAGAAAGCAAGTCTATCCTCCCTCCCTCCTTGCCCACCCCACCTTTGCTGAAGCAATGATGCAACAGTTACCTGAGGATGAATCTGCGGCTTGTCACACGTGGCCTCAAAGTCCAGCACTAAAAAGTAGTGATACCTCTGGGGAGGGAAGGACATCATTGCCGCCATGGATGCGCCAAAGCTGTGGGCCGCCAGCTTTCTGGTGGATATGGAGCAGAACTCCGGAACACCACAGGGAGAAAATAAGTGGGAGCCCAGCACTTTTCTTGCTCTTGAAAGTAAATATGAAGAAAATCGAGCTGCTCCAGTCTGTAAAGGTGCTAGCATTGAACATCCAGAAGCATCTAAAACTTAGGGGAGGAAAGTTTAAAAGAAAAAAAAAAAAGAAAGAAAGAAAGAAAAAGAAAAAAAAAAAAAAAAAGAACAGAGAGTCTGGGTTACTCCCTCCCACCGTGGCCCTGTTCCACCTGGTCTTCAGGAATAGTCACAGAACATGAACCACTCCCCAGTGTTTCTGTGCCCCTTTTCTAAATCCCAGTATTTGTTATTGAAGTTCAAGACCCTTAATACTGGCCCCCACAGCATTATGACAGCTCTGAGTCTCCCAGACCATTCTCAAAACAAGATGCAGCACTGGCCTTGATCTTTAAGTGGAGCTCTAAAGTTCAAAAGAGAGAGAGAAAAATTCTGTGTTCACTTCTCAGGTGGCAACAGTTAACATTAAAGCTAAGTTTCCCAAAGTAACCCGGGGTGCCCCGGTTGCACAATCAGTCCTGGGAGCTAAGTAGACCCAGACAGACAGCAGGAAATGCCCAGGACTCTCTCCTCAGCTCCATTCCCAGCCATTGTCCCTGGCTTTCCTGTCTGTATCTTGATGTCTCCACATGCCCTCCTTCCTTCTCCCAACGGGAAAGGAGCAGAGCCCATCACAGGGAGCTTGCTCACCATATTCTGGTGATTCCCCAGCCCCCAGCCAGTAAGTGGCACCTGGGGGAATGAACGAAGCCTGCAGAGCACAGCTGCCAACAGCCTCGGGCCTTCCTCCGCTGCCTTTAGACTAACTCTCTACTAGAGGCCTTGAATGACTGCAGGACTTTTTTTAAATAGGGAAGAAAAAGAGAAAACCCAGATGTGGTGGTAATGGGAGCACTGCTAAAAGTCTAGTAAAGTTTTCTGAGTGTACACGTGCAAAAAAAAAAAAAAATCCAAATCACTTTTCAAGTTTTCCCTTTCAATTTGCAGAATGTCTGCTCCTTAGATGACTAACGAAATATAAAAATCAAAGCCTAAGTTTTACTCACGAATAACTCAAGCTTCCTTAAAAAAAAAAAAAGAAACAGGAATAAAGCAGAAATTTTGTGTTTTTCCCATTTCATACCCAACACTCAAATTCCCTCAACTTTAATCCTCAAAGTCAAACAAGAAATCATGCTGCTCAATACAGAAATGGCCATAGTTTAAGCTTTCTGAAGCCCCAGTCTGACGGAGCCAAAAGCTTGCCTCTGAAAGACTGCAATGGGCACTCACTCCCTCCTGTAGCGTGGGGGAGGCTAGCAGCCTGGGAAGTCCAGAGCACACTAGAGGCAACAAGGTCACTACCACCTGAGCGGACATGGATCATGCCAAGTATCACTTCTCACCCCAGCTCTCGCGGGACTCAAGGAATGACCTACAGTAACTTGCCTGCAGATTTATTAGGATACATGCTGGTGTGGGTCCTCAATTTCCCTATTCCTATAGTGAGGTTCCATGTGGAACAAAGACCAAGAAGTATTTTAAGTTCTTCATGATTCTAGCACAAGCGTAGTGCTTGTTTTCACCGCGGCCTACAGCCTCTCCAAAAATGCAGCCAAACTCCGTAGCCTGGGATAGACAAAGGCTGGCTTGAGTTTCATTATGGAATCCCTTGGAAAGGCAAACGGGCCAACATCCTTTTGAAAGCCGGAATCCAAAATAACTCTTCACGTCACCCACTCCTGAACAGTACTGGAAGCCTTGCTGACACAGGAGACACCAGTCTGCTCAGATTACACATTCTAGTTTGAATCCAAAGTCCCTCAGGGCCTTAGAACTTTTCTCTAACCTCTCAAAGTCAGGCCATGCATAAGGACTTCTGAAAGTCTTAATGTTTTCCAATGTGTTTATATAGTGTATAAAGTGTTTTTAGTCAATCAGACTCCATCTGCCAAATACTACAGGCAATTAAGCATCATGATTAAGGAGGGCTTCTGGGTTTGAATCCTGGTTTTACCACTTACTTGCCATGGCACCTTGGGCAAGCTCTGTTCTTCAATTCCTCACCTGTAAAATGACAATAGCAGCTCCTACTCCTTAAGCGAGAGTGAAATGAGAGGACATATGTAAAGCACTAAGAGCAGGGTCTGGCACATAGGGCTCAATAAATATAAGCTTACTATTATTACTACTACTATCCTATTGGGCTATGCCCACCTGGCCAAGCCTGGACCCCCATACTTTGGGCCTATAAATCCAATGCATAAGGCAACCTCACAGAGTAACATAAATGTCTCCTGCACCCCCAGATTGCTCTAGACCCCCCATACTACATACTGTATATGCCCTATCCCCTCCCATGGACAACACACTGATGGCCAGAGGTCCTCACGCCTGCAGGCCTTGCTTTCTCATCTGATTTCACCCACATAAAAAAGCTTCTCTCTTGTAAAAAGTCTTGAGAGCAGACATTAGGAGACCAGGCCTCCACATATCAGCAGTCACTGGGTTCCATACTTCCCTTACATTTAAAAAAACCAAGTTCAACTCAAGTCAAGAAACAGAGGGCAGCTCTTCTCCCCTTCCTGAAAAATTCAATCTAATGGCTTTAGAGCCATTAGTTGTGGCAGAGGAAAGTAGGGTCTACATCAGTTGAAGTGGGAGGAGCAGAAGGGTCTGGGAGGGAGTATCAGAGCCCAAGCTGGGTGAGGAGGCATCCATACAGAGGCAGGAAGGTGTGATGCAGCATGCCACAGCCCTAGTGGGGTATGAAGGGCACCGCTGGCAGAGAAGGAGCGGCAGCCTGATGTGGGGACTCACAGGCAGGGTGAAAGAGTACCCAAGGGGGGAAAGGGCAGTGGCCACAACGGGAGATTAGTTACATACAGAGGGATTGATCAAAAAAGGGCATATATTAAGGGTAATGGGACCAGGTTTCTCACTGTTAGAGGATGGAATTAAAACATGGAAAAGGAAAAACATCTGTGGTGTCGAACTGGAATTGGAGTGTGAACTCATGGTTTCTGATATATATATAATATATAAAATAAAGCTAGGGCTTCCCTGGTGGCGCAGTGGTTAAGAATCCACCTGCCTGGGGACATGGGTTTGAGCCCTGGTCCGGGAAGATCCCACATGCCGCGGAGCAACTAAGCCCGTGCGCCACAAACTACTGAGCCTGCGCTCTAGAGCCTGTGAGCCACAACTACTGAGCCTGCACTCTACAGCCTGCGAGCCACAACTACTGAGCCCGCATGCCACAAGTGCTCAGGCCTGCGCGCCTAGAGCCCGTGCTCCGCAACAAGAGAAGCCACCGTAATGAGAAGCCTGCGCACCTCAATGAAGAGTAGCCCCTGCTCGCCACAACTAGAGAAAGCCTGCACTCAGCAAGAAAGACCCAATGCAGCCAAAAATAAATAAATAAATAAATAAATTTAAATGAATAAAGCTAGATGTACATATGAAGATGAGTATACATCTATACACAAATATATAGATACATGTATATATATTTTCTAGCTCTGCTTACTGAAGGGCCAGGGAGCAGCAACACTGATAGCAATGTGCACATCTAGCACCTAGCTGCCTTCTAAACAACATCCTCCACCGAAAGAACTAGAGCTCTTTGGAGAACTGGCTGATTCCAGGGCTGTGGCAGAGAAAGTACAAGATGAGCCTAGAACATCCTGTTGTGCCAGAAAGCAAGGAAATGCTCAAAAGGACGCAGAAACCAGCTTGAAGGGGCTCCCACTGGCAAGTAAATAATGATATTAATGGATTATAATGCACTGAATAAAAAAAGGAAACCATGAGGCCATAAAGATAAAAATAAATACATAAATAAGTAAATAAATGTTAAAAACTAAAGTTTGGTAAGGGATTTCACATAGTTTCAAAGTATCTCCCCACAGAATGCTTATTAATTATAACAGGGAATAAGTTTACAATGGAGAAGCCTGGAAGACATCACCTTAATCAAGTGAGCAAAATGAACATCATCAATAATGGGATTAATCAAAATCTTGCATCACATGATAGGATGCAATGAGAAAAACAAAGCATCATTTCTGTGATACTCCTGTCGAAGATGCATAACCTGAATCTAATCATGAGAAAATATCAGACAAACCCTGAATGAGGGACAATCTACACAATAACCAGCCTGTAATCTTCAAAAGTATCAAGATCATGAATCTCAAGGAACGTTTACTGAGAAAAGTCTATAGGAGATGAGAGACTTGGTAACTAAATGTAATGCACGATTCTGAACTGGATCATTTTGCTGCAAAGAACATTACTGGGACAACTAGCAAAACTTGAATGGGGTTTGAGGATTAGATGGAGGTAACATATGAATGTTAATTTTGATGGTTGTGTTATGGTTAGGTAGGAAAATGTCCTTGCACGTAGGAAATGCACGCAAAGTATTTAGGGTGATGGGGTGTTAGGTAGGCAACTTAACTCACAAATGGTTCAGGAAAAAAATTCTTTGTACCCTACTTCCAACTTTTATGTAAATTTGGCCTATTTCAAACTTTAAAAAAAATTTTTTTTTAACCACATGCAATGTTGCTTAAAAAAAAAAAAGAAACAGAGAACAGTATGTGAGGGAGCCATCTCCCCGTACTGCCACAGAGGGTAGGCTGCACGCTCTCCTCTGGCAGCCTCCAAAGCACGGAGTCTCCATCCTAAGTGCCCCTGCCCAGTGCCCCCTCACTGGGCATCTCTGCCACCTCTAGAGCCTGCTCGGGAAATATCCCTGCACTCCCTGCAGAGGCGCTCCACTTGCCTGCCTACCCTCTGACATCTTAGAGATTGCCCCTTTCTGCTGATGTCATTATATTTTAGTCACTAGTTTGCAGAATATAAGTCTACAACTTATATCATCAGCCAGGACTTTGAGAATCTAGTTGAGGGGCAGAACTCAAAAGGAACAGTTTATGATTCTGTGTATATCTATCTCCTCACCAGCTTTCACCAGAGACGAAGATTTACACACATTTATTCTGACACCCATTTCCTTCTCCTAGCAAATTAAAGGTAGTAAGTAGCCTATGGCAAAGAGGAAAACGAATGATTCTCTCCTCAATATAAAGGGACCAGTCCCCCAGTGGGGCAGGGGAGAGGAAAACAGGGACTGCCACAGGGCCAGCCTGATTTGGAGGAGCAGGCCTGCACCACAGCCCCCGGAGGATGTGCACAGTATTTACACAACAGACACAATGTCTCCTCTGCAGCCATTACTGTCGGTCAGGTAAATAACGCATGTGCCAAAACACACATTTAATGAGGGAAATAATATGCCTTTATAAAAAGCCTCAATTTCTATTTACCTGAGAGACCAGGGAAGCACCAAATCACCAGATTAGTGGACCCACAGAGGAGTCATTCTGGCGTCTTAGGTAAATAGACATTTTATAGCCTTCCATTACTGGAGGGGGGAAGGAAGGGCGAAGGGAGGGGGCCATCCTTTAATATCCACATACAGGCCAGGGGAGTCTGGGGGAGAGAAAAGAAGAGAAGCCCATCATGAAATATGGGGTCCTCTCCCACCGCATCTCCCCATCCACATATACTTGGGATCTCTGGGGAGGGTATGGGTTTATACCATCCCTGGGTTCAATCCACTCCATAAAAAGCCAGACTGGGGAGCTCCCTGGAGGTCCAGTGGTTCGGACTCAGTGCTTTCACTGCCGCGGGCCTGGGTTCAATCCCTGGTCAGGGAACTAATATCCTGCAAGCCTCGTTGTGCGGCCAAAAACAAACAAACAAACAAACAAAAGCGAGACTGGGAGGCAGGGGTGCATTCCAGAGAAACTTCAAGGCACTGAGGCAGGTTCTGGGTCCACACTAGAAGCACATGGGACAGCCACAGAGTACCCAGTTCCCAGTCTCGGGGAAGTCCCTGTTCCAATCTGACGTGCAGTAGCACAAGTGCTCAGACACCTAAGCCACAGAGGCATCCACAGAGAACACGGTAACATCTGTCTGCAACTCGTTCTGTCACAGGCCCTGTCTCAGGCGGCTAAAAATAACCTGGGAAAAATATAAATAAACTGCATGCCTTCAAAAGTCATAATTTTCAATCTAATGAATGCATTCTTAACTGCCAGAGCACTTTCTGTGAAAATCATAGACTGTCAAAGGTGAAAGAAAACCTAAGAGAAGACGCAGTCCAGCAAGCCAGGGAAAATGAGCCCCAGAAAGAGAAAAGGACAGTCCAAGGTTCACAGAGCAAGTAAGGGTAAGAAGAGAACCCATGGCTCCCGACCCCCAGTTCAGAGCCTCCAGCCACTGCCCCAACACAAGGAGCAGACACCAGCATTTGTCCCCCAAGCTTTTCTGTAGCCTCACAAGTGGAGGCCAGGGGCCTGAGGGCTCGGCCTAAGGCAGAACAAAGCTTGAGACCCCTACAAAAGCTTAGAACCTCTACACGACTTCCTGATGGCCCCAAAGTGGAATGCAAGCAGGAACTCTAAAGCTGGGTCCTCACCTCAACAAAACACTCTTCTCCTCTCTACACCCCATCACCCCCTAGACCTGTAGCTTCAGCTGCTTCTGCTCCAAGACAGGGCTAGGGAGAACTTGTCCAACATCAGAAGCAGCTGCTAATCCCAAACTATCAGAAGAGCTAAAGTCACTAAAGACCTTCAGGAATACCAAATTCTGAGGGCAACATCACAGGCCGTAGGAGGCTCGCTCTCCCCTTCAATTAGCCTGTCTCAGCAACTCAAGGCAGCACAGAAAAAGAAGTACCTGTTTGTGATTTGCCTGCTGTTTACTAACCCATCAGCCACATTCAGTAGCTTGGGCAAACTCCTTCAAGGGGCCAAGGATGGGAAACATCTCTTTGCAAAGACCTGCACGTCAGTTGTGACCCCACACACGAGAGGGAGCAAAGGCTAGTTTCCTAACACATGGTAAATAGGATAGAAATGGAGGAAGGGCAGGGTATGGTATGGTACTCTCATCCCTGTAAGCTCCTCCCACACTTGTAGACAGCATCTGACCCCAGAGGGGAGGTACACAGAACCTGCTATACCCCTGCTTCCGAAAGGGAGAACTGGAGCAGAAACAAGGAGTCATATAGCTAGTTGTTAAAATGCCGTATTAGACAAGCACAGGTTCAAATCCTGCCTCCACCACATGCTCTTTGTAATAATAGCTGTAACAAAAATGCCTATCTCTTAGGGGTTCAATTAGACCATACAATATGTACAAAGTGCTTTGCACAATAGTAAGTTCTCAGCAAAAGGGAGCTATTGCTAATACATGAGAAAGAGGAAAGTGAAACACTATTTTGTGAAAATCTACTACAAGCCAGGCACTGTAGTTGTGACTTACATATTTCATCTCATTTAAGCCTCCCAACCATCAAGCAAAATAGGTAACAGTATTCCCATTTTACACATGAGAACACTAAGGCTCAGAGGCACTCAGCTCTTCAGGGCCCTGTTCTCCTCTCCCACATTTAAGGGCCCACTTTCTCCACTTGGCTGGTTCTCCCATCAGCCATAGGGCTAACAATGCATATCAACTATAGTTTTTCTTTTGAGCTAAGGTATGACTTTAACTAAAATGAACTCAACCATAGCAATAATTAAGTCTGTCCAAATCACTCAAATTTGTTTCTAATAAGAAAAACAAATTATAGCCTGGGTACAAAAGCGGAAACAGGGGGACTTCCCTGGTGGCACAGTGGTTAAGACTCTGCGCTCCCAATGCAGGGGCCCAAGTTCCATCCCTGGTCAGGGAACTAGATCCCACATGCATGCTGCAACTAAGAGTTCGCATGCCACAACTAAGGAGCCCGCATGCAGCAACTAAGGAGCCCATGTGCCGCAACTAAGGAGCCAGCGAGCCACAACTAAGGAGCCCAACTGCCACAAATCTTCCCCTTTTAGTAGCTTTCTCTGACACCTCATCAGAAAGTTAATTGCTTAAGTGATCCAGTAGCACAGTTTAACTTTTGTCTCACTATATTGTAAGATTTTAGTTATCTGTTTCTCCTCTTAGCAGTAATTTTCAGCAAGTCGGGTGAGAAGGATGGAAGATAGCAGGTGTAGGGGTGTATGTGTGTGTAAAAAGGCATATTTGAAGAGATCATTTCTTTTTTTCTTTGGCCGCGCAGCATGCGGGACCTTAGTTCCCCAACCAGGGATCAAACGCATGCCCGCTACAGTGGACACAGGGAGCCTCAACCACTGGACCGCCAGGGAAGTCCCTGAAGAGATCATTTCCTGTACTTGTTTTTTGTCAGACCCTTGAATCCAGTTTAAAATTTCAAGCAGCATTAAAGAAAAGTATAAGATTAGCTTTTTCCATCTAAGGAGTATATGAGTTTAAAAAGTCTGAGGAACACTGAGCTAAACATAGATCCTTAAGGGCAAGGACCACATTTTATTCATTTCTGTATCCCCAGCACAGGGCCAGGCACAAAGTAAGTGTGAGGCAATGTCTGCTGAATGAATTATGATGTCAGCTGCTCTGGAATCAGAACATAGCAGAACAGAGCAGGGCCTAAGAAGCAGGAAAAGCTTCTTTTCTTTCTTTCTCTCTCCTTCTTCCTACCCACCTCCCCCCAATTCTGTCCTCCCCAGTTAGAGACAGAGAGTGAGCGAGCATTGCCTTGGTGCCAGAATACTATTAAAAGGATTAATTTAGGGACCAGTGTTTGGACTGTCACATCCAATCACTACCCACAGATCTACAGCTTCCCAAGTCAGGCTCATGCAAAGAGGAATCAATTGCAAGGACACAGAGGGTCTGAACAGGCATACTAATGGCTTCCTGAGGTGCCAGCGGCCAGCTCTGACACTCCCATAAATTATCCGCCTTTTGATTTTACCTGTAGCTGTGGGGCACAAGGCACAATTCTGAACATATCAAAGCAATCTCTCGTCACCCAAGGCTCCCCCAAGAATGTCCCCAAAGGAGGATGCACTAAAAACAATGACCCAAAGGGAATCTGCTTCCCAGCAGGCCTGCTCCTAGCAGTCATCAATTAAAACCCAACAGGACCAAGTGGATAAAGGGACCCAGATCAAGACTAGGAGATATGGATAAGACATGCATCAGACTGCAGTTCTGTAATGACTATACATCTCTCACTCAAAGGAAGAGAAATCACAGCAATAAACTCACACAATTTCATCTGGGGGCAACTCTGCACCAGCTCTAACAGTACCTCGCAGCATGACCTCGGACAACACACTTAACCTTCCTGGGCCTCAGTTTCCTCACATGCGTAGCAGGGACAATAATGCTGACCACCTGACCCGCTTCCCAGAGTGGTGATGAAAAGTAATAAAAAGCATTCAAGAGGCACTTTACAAAGCCACAAGGGTTGCAACATTAATAAACGACCCCGACAGACCAGGAAAATGACTGGTCACACTTCGGTGAATTTCTTTCGGGTAGCTGCTCACTCAGTTCACTTCACTGATGGTGCTGGGGCTAAGGTCCACCCTGAAGAAAGTTCTGGAATTCCGAATGGGACTCCTGCTGTCTGAAGATTTTCCATTATGAAGAGCAGCATCTTGCTTTAGTTATAATTTCCTCCTGTTTGCTGGCTGCCTCTGCCAGGTGCTAGGTTTCTATCACATGGCCACAATGACAATTGGGCGCACCCCAAATGTACTAAGCCAAAGGCCAAGTCACCCAATTGCTACCTGCTTTTTAAAAAATTGTGTAAAATACTGTTAGTAACAAAAGTTAAGGACACCTTGCTAAGAGTTTTACATCTCATTAAATCCTTTAACCAACCTATTAAGTTCCATTTTACATATAGAAAAGCTAAACTCAGAGAGGTAAGTCATTTGCCCAAGGTCACATAAGCACTGACATCAGAAACCTCTAGCAATGCACACCGGAGCTTGCAGGAAGAGGAAGACAATTCATCAGACACTCAACAAATACTTTATTTGATCCCTGTACCTGACACATACCATCATACTCAACTAGGAGACACTCTCAAAACCAGAAAAAGATCATCAGTTTCTTAGAAGCAAGCAAAGAAGAAGACTAAGTAGGACATACAGAGAATGAGGCAATTCCCTGGGAAGCTTAGGAAAATGGGTCCCCCTCCGTGTGTACAGTTCAAGAAATTCAAAGCAACTAACATTAAGCTATGAGACCAAAGACCAAAATCTCTCCCCAGCTACATTTATTCACTACTACTTTCAACAGAAAAGAGTTCCCCCAAACTTCTCATTCACTCCACACCAACTTGTCCTTCCCACATCTTTTCTAGTCTGTGAAATAGGAGCTGGTATCGCCAACAATTTCTCTGGTAGACATCCTTTAAGCTCAAGTAGATGGCCAGGAAATTAGCAAAGAGAACCAGTATACACAAAGATGCAAAGATTCAGGTATACTCAATTTTTAATTGTCAAAACACTGCCTCAAAGGTGAAAATGTTACCCATGTAACTGCCACAGCCTCCTTACTGGTCTCTCTGTCTCAGGTACTATCCCCTTCAATCCATTCTTAACACTGAACATTGAAATTAAAGCAAACTTTCTAAAACACAAATCTAGTATCAGTCCACTTCTTAAAACCTTTCAATGGCTTCTCACAGCTTTTATGATGGTCTGATCCAGTGGTTGGTCCACAGGCCAAATCCAGCTGCCACCTGTTTTTATAAAGTTTACTGGAACACAGCCATGCTCACTCATTCTCCTACTATGGCTGCTTTCGTGCTATAGCAGCAGAGTAAACAGTTGTGACACAAACCCATAAAGACTAAATTATTCACTATCTGGTCCTTTACAGTAAAAGTTTGCTGACCTAGTCTAACCTTTTTTTCTACCCACCATTTAATCCTAAGAGTTTATAAGGCCCTGGCTTCTGCTTACCTTTCCTCCTTAATTTCTCACTGTATTCTCCTGTCTCCTGCCCACTGAGTACTTTATGTTTCAATCACACTGAACTTCAGTTTCTCAAACTCAACAAAGCTCTGACCTTCACACTTGGTTCTTCACATCTTCATCTAATTCTAGCTGAGTAGTTTACTTCCTCTGAAAAGCCTTCCCTGAACCCACCAGTCTGGGCTGGAGATCCTTCTAAGTACTCTCAAGCACATATACTTACCTCGTTACAGCACTCTCAGAGGTCTTGTGACTGCTTCAATACTATCTGTCTCGCCCATGAACCTGTAAGCTCTTTGGTGTCAGGGATAGCAGCTGTCTTGCTCACCACCACAATCCTACCACCAAGCAAAATGCCTGGACCTCAGTTATTCAACAAACAGCATCTGACATCCTGGATATCAATCGTCAGAGTCTACCTTTTTAGCCAGCCCCGATCCTCGTAAAACGGAGACAGACTGGGATTAACCATCCACCCAAAGGTGACCCACAACCCAAATTTGATAAATGTATGTGACCAAGATCCCAAAGGCCTTGGTCAAATGCATTTATCAGACGCCAAATAAATGTGATCCTTCCTATTGTCTTAAGATGTGTATTTCTCAGGATAAAGGATTATTCCGGCTCTATTCAACCTTCCTGAACTTCAAGTAGGTGCTCATGTAATGCCCACTGAGAAATCATGGCAGAACTTGAAAGTATGGATATCCCACCTTCAACTCTCACCACTTTATAGACTTTGGGTAAGTTTCAGTAGTCTTTTAGCATATGGTATCTTGTCAGAAAAAGCTACAGAAAAGTACAGTCTGCACCAGTCCCCACTCCCCACCCTCCAAGCCCAAATACTCATAAGGAAGAAGTCAAGCCAAACCTTGACCATGCAACAGGATTCTCACCTCTCCTTACTTCGAAGATGCCAAGACTGGCCGCTGGGGATGCTGAAGGTTCTGTGAGAGCTGGAAAGCCCCAATGCTGTGGATAAATACAGATCTCTGCAACAAGTCTATTTCAATACTGTCTGAAACAACTTAAAGATCACACTATACTTCAAACTCCTAAACTCAAACTACTTTGGGATAACAGTTATCTATGTGGAAGCACAGTGCCAGTACAGAGCTTTCAGAAGCTACTACTACTACAGTTGACCTTTGAACAACACAGGTTTGAACTGCGCAGGTCCACTTCTTATGTGCAGATGTTTCTCAATAAATAAATATATTGGGAGATTTTTTTGGAGATTTGTGACAATTTGAAAAAACCTGCAGATAAACCACATAGCCTAGAAATACCAAAAAAAATTAAGAAAAAGTTAGGATGTCATGAATGCATTAAATATAAGTAGATATACACATAACATACAAAATATGTGTTAATCAACTGCTTATGTTATCAGTAAGGCTTCTGGTCAACGCTATTAGTAGTTAAGTTTTTGGGGAGTCAAAAGTTATAAGCAGATTTTCAACTGTGTGGGGAGTCGGTTACCCTAACCTCTGCGTTTTTCAATGGTCAACAATATATACTTTTGCAATGATGAATTTCATCTTCTCTAGTGGCATACTTTTCTTCCTAAGGAGGTTTATCTCCTAGAAATACTAAACATTTACAATATCTGAGCTTGGACTGAGAGAGATGGCCATGAAGTCGTGGCTCTCTGGATAATCCCAAATCCTAGTCTAGCCAAGGAGGGGACACTAGTAAAGGCTGACAATATTCAAAACTCAGGAACTGAAGCAGGGATTGGGGGAAACACTGGTTGCCACAAAGCCACAGGCCATACTGCAAATGGCCACACAGACCAGGAAACACTTGCAGGATATATCCAGGTCTGCCTCAAGTTCTAAAAAAGTCAAGGTAATCAAACCCCAAATCAAATCATCAATGGACACCTATCATATTTATCACTTAATTCAGATTTTCCATACTCCGGTTTCTCTTCAGATAACTTAAATCTTGCACCTTTTACTCATCAGATCTTCCAAAGGATTAGAAGTTGCAGAGGTGCCCTTGTAAGCTAGCAACGCCCTTGCACGAAGAAACACCTAGGTTTGGAACCAATCTATTCCTGTCTACCACTCTACACATTTAACACTTTATTCTACTCAGATCCCCTGGGAAAATGCCACTCGCCAACCTACCCCACCACAAAGAAAACACTTTTCAAAATGAAAGGGAATAAAAGCACTTTTATTTGGAAATTTCAAGTTGCAAGGAGAGCTCTCAGCCAAGCTCTGTGACCTAGCTAGCCGATTATTTACAGGATCTTTGGGCAGGAATTGTTAATGAGCTTTTAATTTGGAGTGCTTAAGTTGCCAAAGTGCTCTGAGCTCCAGTGAAGCACCACAGAATCCATAAAGGAAACCTTATCAATCACTTCCCGGCAGCTACTTCCCCCAACCCCCCCCCCCCCCACAAAAGGCAGCCAAGTGGGTTTCTAACCAAGATCACAGACACACACATTAGTGGAGTCACACTCCAAGTCCCTGTTTATAAATTGGCTCTCAAATGCTAGGGGATTCAGGTATAATATACTTAAGCTCCAGGCATGAACCCACCAAAACAAGGCATGCTGTGTATGATAAAGTCAGAATAAAGCAGAATTTGATGAAGCCAATTTCTGGTAGAAACTCTACAATCAAAAATCATTCAGCCAATCACAACCTACTATCGTTCAAATAGTGTACGGTCTTTAGCCAATGGGATTCCTGGTTTTTTGCCCTTCGCCTGGGAGACTGATAAAATGTCTGACAAGAACTAATACCAGAGAAGTGGCCAGAGACCTAGGGCAGAGGGAATGATGGGTACTATCAGTTTGCAAAATCCAGCCCTAAGGACAGAATCCAAACACCCAATGAGAAGCCACGTTCAGCATCTTCCAAGTCAACAAGGAGCAGTTATATTTTGCAAGAACTCGCAATCAAGCCCCAATCCAAGTTCATGCCTTTTTGTTTTAAGAAAACACCTGTTGCTGGAGCATTTGCAGGAAAAGCAAACAGAAAGCTAGCCAAGTTAGGCCCCTTATTCAATCCTTCCACCGTAACTACGACCACCGCTACAGATTTACAAAAAGAAGTAAACTGCTAAGCTTGTGTGTCTGTGTGTGTGTTGGGGAGCGGGTAAAGGGAATGTTCTCTCTACCATCTCCTTGCTAGTTTTCAATCCTCTTTGGTCAAAGCTCTCTTCCTCCTCCTAAGTAATCCCAGGTAGGAAGTCAGCATGCTTAATCACCTCACCCAGCCTGTCTTTCAAAGCCCTGCCCCTCTCCCTCTCCGCCAAAACGTTTCTCAGTAGACCATGCATCCAGGGTGAGCACATGGGCCAGCACCCCAGGCTGCACAAACTGCGCGCCGCGACCCTCACCCCGCATGCATTACCAGGGCCCAATCTGGGGGGGCCTCGCCGCATCACCCACCCCGGGGTGTTGCCCCCAACTCGGGCCCATCCAAGTCCAGGGGATTGTAAGGGGAGGAGCAGGGGGCCAGGAGACCAGCCCTCCTTCCCAGGGCCGCCCCCGCCCCCCGTCAGCAGCGGGAGAGGCTGTCGCCATGGCAACGCCCCCTCCTCGGGGCCAGCGCGGCAGGCTCCCTCCAGGTGCAGGCCCCGACTTCTCCCTCGGCCTGAGCAGGCGCTCAGGGCAGTTTACGGCGGCGGGCGCGGCCCGCGCCGACTGCGGCGCCGGCCAGGCAGAGGCAGGGCCAGCTCCGCCCGCTCCCCACCGCCCGTTCCCGGCCGCCTCAACAGCGGCAGCCAGCACCACGAGTCCACAACACACCGACTCACCTCCGCGCACTCTGACCCCGGCCGACGCGGCGGACGGGCGGGCGCGATGGCCAACCGCTGAGCCCGCCGCCGGCTCCTCCGACCAATGGGCTGCACGGGGGCGGGGCTTCTTCTCCCCAAAGGCTCGCTCTCCCGCCGACATGCGCGCGAAGGTGCGCCAAGATGGTGACTCCCCACCGCAGGCCTTATGGGACTTGTAGTGTCGAGGTTGCACGTATTTAGAAGAAAGTGAAGGGGGGCCTCACTTCTGAGCTGTGAAAGAAATTTTTTACAAAAGGAAACTTTCTAAGGCCTAGAGAAACCCAGGTCCCCCACTTCCGTTTTCCCACCTTCCAATATACTCATGAGGTGAGTATAGGCTCATAAGGTGACATGTTGTATTTAGATGTCACCTTCTCATGATTAGTACATTCAGCAAGCCATTACTATCATTTACTCTCTGAGGTCGGCCTGGGGGAAGACCTGAGAGGAGGGGGATTTTAGGCGAAGAAAAAAATGCTTAGATTTCTGAAGGGCCTTCCCAAGGAAGAGGGAACTAAGTTGTTAAGATCAGCTCCACAGGGAACTTCAGAGTTAAAAAGGATTCTGGCCTCAGCTGTGGGGAGTTTCAGCAGTCAGTCTCTTCAGTCAACTGGAGAGAACTCTGGCCAAAGCCAGAGATGTATTTCTTCATCTTGGTTGTGCCTCTCTGGGAAGTCATGGGTACTAGGTTCTGACCTGGGAAACCCCAGCCTTGTCCAAGCCAGTGATGGTTTTGACAGCCTCCCAGTCAGCCAGGAACCATCTTCTGTGCCCAGCTTAGGTCACCAAGCCCTCTGTCTGACATCTACATATTTTCACTTAAGAAAATGACGTCAGGGCTTCCCTGGTGGCACAGTGGTTGAGAATCTGCCTGCCAATGTAGGGGACACGGGTTCGAGCCCTGGTCTGGGAGGATCCCACATGCCGTGGAACAACTGGGCCCGTGAGCCACAATTACTGAGCCTGCGTGTCTGGAGCCTGTGCTCCGCAACAAGAGAGGCCGCGACAGTGAGAGGCCTGCGCACCGCGATGAAGAGTGGCCCCCACTTGCTGCAATTAGAGAAAGCCCTCGCACAGAAACGAACACCCAACACAGCCATAAATAAATAAATAAATAAATAAAACCAAAAGCCAACTAATTATTGTCAAAAAAAAAAAAAAAAAAGAAAAAAGAAAATGACGTCAGTTCTGGGCCCTACCACCTCTGTGAGCTCTGACCTTAACATAATGAATGGTTCCCACCTGAGCTGGGAAAGCCTGGTAATCCCCCTTTTAAGGAATGCCTTCCTTAATCCCACATGATGGGTTAGGTGATTCTACTGTGCACCTACGGAATTTATTGCATTGTTTTATAATTGTCTCTTTCTTTGTTGTCTCTCCCCCAGGGCTGTAAACTCCTGTAAGGTAGGCATTATTTCTATATTGTTCATGCTGTAAAGTAATACCCAGCACAGTGCCAGGCATAAAGCAGGCACACAATAAATGTTTGTGAACAAATGAGGGAATAAACACCAGCAGGGACAGGTGTCACTTAACCAAAGGTCAGTAAAGTGGAGGCACATCTGCCTATCGCCTGATTCTTGGAGCTGGAATTGGGTCTTCCTCTTTCCATTAATGTTATCTAGATGTTAATCCCAGTTGATCATATCAGTCAACATATTTTATAGTGCCTCTGCTAAGTGTCAGGCACTGTTTCTGTTGCTGAGGATTCACTGGTGAAGAAGACACACAAAATCTGTGTCCTCAAGGAGCTTTTACATTGAGGAGGAGGAGGGGAGAGGAAGAACAGACAATAAACAAGTAAGTAAATAGATAAATAAAATTAGACCAGTATAAAATAGATAGCTAGTGGGAAGCAGCCACATAGCTCAGGGAGATCAGGTCGGTGCTTTGTGACCACCTAGAGGGGTGGGATAGGGAGGGAGGGAGGGAGACGCAAGAGGGAGGAGATATGGGGATATATGTATATGTATAGCTGATTCACTTTTTTATAAAGCAGGAACTAACACACCATTGTAAAGCAATTATACTCCAATAAAGACATTTAAAAAAAAAATTAGACCAATAAGAGGCCTTAGTATGGCCTCTCTTGTCTCTGGCTTTGTTATATCCTGAATCTGGCCTGAGAATATGGCATAGCCAGCCTTCTTGGCTGTAAGAATGAAGTAAACACACACTATGAGAATTGGAGGCTTTCCTTAAGGCCCAGCCCCAGTATCCTCCATGGAACCCTTGACTTCCCCAAAATGTGTTCTTTCCTCCTTGGTGCCCTAGAGCTCATCTGAACAACTTCCAGGGCCTCACCACATTGTAAGCTCTTTTTGGACAAAGACCAGGCAAAATGCACTCAAATTGTAGGACAGTTTAAGTACACTTGGTACCTTACACTGCTGCCTAACCCAGCATTTGGCTCCCTCAAGCCTTTGGCTGTGTTCTGGTTCCCTAGAAAACAGAGCCTGAGGCAAAGCTTATGTAGTAAGTTTTCATTGGGAAATGTAATCCCAGGACAGCAAGAGTGAGGGGGAAAAGAGAAGTGAGGCAGGGAAGGAGGGAAAGAAAATATAAAGTAGTATTGTATGACCAAAGTTTAACAGAAAGCACAGCTAGTTGCTCTGTCCTACAGACCATGTAGAACCATCACTTCTCAGACAGGAAGAAAGGGAGGGTTGTGTTACCCCACCACTCCTGTAGCCACAGGGGGCGCCAGATCCCACACCCTAAAGCACAGTGGTTCATCTGAGACTAGAAAGGATGAGAGGAGCCTCTGGCTTGGTCAAAATAGGCCACTGCAGTCCCATCACAGTGGGCACATCGGAAGCTCTTTCAGAACCTAACCCTCCTCCCAGAGGGCGCTGAGACAACCAGATGTGTTAGTAAATGACGTGATAGCAGTGGCAGCTGGGTTGTCCATAAAACAGGTGGCCAAGGTCTGGGGTAGGGCAAGCAGATGGGGCGAGTGAATTTTCGGAGACAGATGAACTGAGTCCAATACAGGCACATATACACCCTGGGTAGACTGCCTGGCTGCTGGATTAAGTGACTGAACTAAAGTGAACACTGAGAGCAAGAACCAAAGAGGACCACATGGGTTCTTCTGCAGCCCTGTCAAACCACCAGGAAAAACCTCAAGATAGCCATCAAAGTTGGGACCTTAATCAGCAACTGAAGGGCAGAGAACCCAGGACCCAAGGACAGCGCATGGCAACCCCCAAACCTGGCACAGCTGAGAGAACCCAGACTGGATCTGAAACCATTTTATCTGATAACTGGAGAAACTGCTTCTGCCATTCTCAGTCCCTGTAAGCTATGTAAGATAGCATAGTGCAGTTATAGGGAGTGTGAGCGTGGAGAGAGCCTGCTCAGGTTTGCATCCTGGCTCTATCTGTGACCTTAGGCAAGTCACATATTCTCTGAGGCTCAGTTTCTTCATCTCTCTAGTGTAGGTAATACTAGTACCTACTTGTTATTAGAATTAAACGTGCTTAGCATGGTATCCTGCGTAAAGAGTGCAGTAAATATTGGCTGTTACTATTATTCTTGCCCCTCCCCCACCCCTCTTCCAACTCCTCTTCCCACCGTGACCACCACCATACCACCTCCTTGCTCCCCCACGCCCAGCCCCAGTCTTCTCTGCTCCAAGAGCAGTGGAGCCTAGACCTGGCCATGCCTTCTTCGTCCTGCTTTCCCCAGGGCTGTTCCCTATGAGCCTGAGCCATTCATCTCCCTGGTGACCTGAATCTGAACTAAGAGATGGATGTGGGGTGGCTGAGGCCAGGGTGGTAATGTGCTCCCTTATCTCTGTGCCCCTCACTGGGGCCTAGTTAATTTTCCCTTTGATTTTAATATAGATTTATTGAAAGTTTCAGTTATCAAAACAAACTGCAGCAGCAAATTGGTGTTCTTTGCTGGCCTACAAGTGCCTATAAAGCTGCCATGCTCGGGAACGAATGGGGCTCTCCGGGAGGTCAGTCATGGCAACAGGAGGTCCCTGGGGACATACACACTGCCGTTTAATATTTTTCTTATTAGCCTTTTTCTTCTTGGCTATCTAAGCCTCCCCTTTAAATTGGAAATCAAATGGAGCCACCTGCCCAGAGAGGCTCTCTTCCCCAAGCTGCTCCACTATTCCTTCTCCAGTCCTAGCCTCCCCACCTCTAATCTTCTGACTTCTCCCGGCCTCGCCCATTGTTCCAGAGAGAGTTGTGATTCACATGCCCCAGAGGTATGGCCCAATGCCCCGTCCCAACTGTGGAAGGTTGGCTTAGGCTATCCAGCCACTAGTCAGAAGCAAAGAATCCCTAGAAATGATTGGGGCCTCTTCCAGATCTGGTGCTCAGAAGGGAGGAAAAAACAAAGTTTTTAAAGCAAAAGAGTTGTTTTCCAAAGGGCAGACAGTCCTGTCAGGAGCTACTGAACTCAACAGAAGCAAAAAGGAGATGATGATCCTAGAGATTGGGCAGATTTTCCTTCCAGCCCAAGAACTGATTTCATTCTCACATCCCCACTGCCATTCCCAATAAGGCCCCTCCTCTCAATCCCAGCTTGATTTTTGAGACCCTCCATTTTCTGGTACCAATCTGCCTCTCTAAGTGCAACCTGCTTTCTTGCTTGCCCCAGTGGCTCTTATAGGTAGAACCACTCACTGCCACCTGTAGGCTCTGGAATCAGTCCTGTCCTAGGGGAGAGGCTTCATGATCTGGTAACCTCTCCCGTCCCAGTCATCATCTTCCCTTCTGGGCCTGAGGTGCTGCTGGGTCACTTGTACATGCCGCATCCCAATTCCCAATGGCTTCTCCTTGCTGTTAAACATTCCCTGCCAGCAACAAGGGCTACTGCTCTTCCTCAGAACTCAGACTATGACTAAAGGTCCTGACAGCTGTAGCTGTGCAGCTAGAGTGGTGGAAGGTGCAAGGGTTTGGATCCAGAGAGCCCAGGAGTTGAACCTTGGCTCTGACACTTGCTGCCTCTGTGACTTGGGGAACTTCTCTGTGGTTTCATTGCATCTTGTGCTTGCATCTACTCTTTTCTAAGGACCACTCTATAATGAAACGACTTGTCTGTATTGCTCACCTACAATACTCTGAGATCCTCGAGGAAGAAGACTGTGTTTTAATGGTCTTTATATTCCAAATATGTCTATTTGATGAATCAGTAAAGTCTGTTTCCTCTACTATAAAATGGAGATAATACCTACATAAACAAGAAAGCACCTACCGCAGTGCCGAACCAACATGAGGTAGGTGCTCAGTGAGTGAAGTTTCCTTCATCAATTTTCCCTTGAAGTTGGTCATCAGCCACCAGCACTCCCACTTTTTGCCTGTTCCCGTCTCGGCTTCAAGTTCAGCTCTTCTCTCCTGTTGCCTGCTGGAGCCCTTCCACCACAGTTCAAATGCCAGTATTCACCCTGGCCCCTTTAAAGTGGTGCCAACTTCTCCTCTCCTCTAGACCAGGCTCACTCCATTTCTCCAAATCTACTCACAAACTGCTGTCTCCTGGTGGCTCTATTCCCTGGACTACCTTGTAGTTCATCTATAGCAGTGCAGATGCTCCCTACCATCTATACCAGCTGGTGATACCAATAAATTTACATTAATGTTAGCACACCAGCGTTGCTGATTCTAGGCCCCCACCCTCTCCTGTAGAAATATTGGTCCCCTGCAATGTTCCTTAAAAAAAGCCTCAATTGTGCCCATGGAGCAATACAAGCTACTATGATCCACTGGCTTCTGTCATTAAGTGCACCGTGGATGCTGGCCTGGAATGCCTCTGCCTGATGTGCTCAATTCTCATGGTACCATGACAGTGTGAGAGCATGGCACTCTCTCACGAAGTAAGAAGATGACTCCCTCCATATTACATGCAGCTAGGGGGATGTGAAGCCCCACAGCAGGGAGGTTTGAGCTCTTAAGTGTTTCAGAGGCAGGTCTTTCCACTTATTTAACCAGTCCTTTTTCTTCCCATTTTGTACATCTACTACCACCAGAGGAGCAAAAATAGGGTGAGTTTAATAAGAGCCATCATACTGAACCAGACCCACGATCCCTCTTCAACCCTTAGTCCTATTGTGGAAACTGGCTCATCTGCCAGACCCCCCTCTCCTCTATCATTAGGTTTCTCTCTGGAGCTCTGCTGGCCCTTCCAGCAATATGGTGTCCATTGGGTTATCCAGTCATGCTGGTGTATACCTGATCCAGTTATGGGCTTGGTTCAAAATATTTTTCCTCTGAGAGGATTTTCAGCCCTGTGTAAAACAGTGGATTCAAATAGATATTTGGGTCAGGGGATGTTGCCTGGCTCCCCACACTGGATGTAGCCAAGTATCAGCTCGAAATCCCGTAGGACCACCATTACACTAAATTTCCCCCCCCCCCAGGATTTAGTGAATAAATTCCTTTTACTGCCTACCACCTTCTGTTACCTTCCCAGACTAGTGGGGCCTTGTCCTTACACTAGACCCCTTGTGGTTTCATAGCTCCTCCTTCCTGGTCTTGACTTGGTGTTCAAGTCCTCTACACTCAGGCTTCAACCTATGCTTCCAGCCTTATTTCCTAGTAGTTCTTTAACTCCCCTTCTCTTCCAGGCCAAAGGGACTGATTATTACGCATCGAGGAGCTTTGTATGTCTCTGCCTCTGAGACTTTGCTGGTGGTTCTCTCAACGGGGAGTGCCTTCCCCATTCCCATCTCTCAGCTGAACCCCGGGAGAAGCGTGCCCTGCTCCAGGAAGTATTTCCTGATCCCCAAGTGGCTATTCCTTCCCCTCTCCTGAGTCCCCAAACCCTATCTGCCTGTCACACCCTGCATGGTAGGCGGTAATGCACAGGCCAGAGGCTTGCTCAGCATTCTTGATCTCTAGGCACTGCCCGACCACAGCCCCCAGGACCTGAGAATGCTGCTGTAGAGCTTTTAAGAGGGCATCCAAGGCCTTCAGGGGATCTCCTCTGGCAACCCCAGCTGAACTAAGAGCTTGTGTGTATACTTTTTTCAAGATGCAACAAACATTCTTTGAATATCTAGTTTGTGTTAGGCTCCTTGAAAACTCAGGACAGGAACATGAGCCACAGACACAGTTCTTGCCCTCATAGAGCTTACACTCTACTGAAGGAGACACATGGGTAAGGAACCAAGTGTCACTCAGAGTGATAACTGTGATCATAGAGACCAGTTGCCATGAAGGTTTTAGGATGAGGGGTCAATCACAGCTGGAAAGGTTTCTTAGAGCAGGTGACATTTAAGTCAAGTCTTAAAGGTTGAGCAGGACTTTCCCAGGCCCAGGAGGTGGGGAAGAAAAGAGTGAAGAGGGCAATACAGGCAAAGGGAATAACATGAGCAAAGGCTCAAGGCAAAGAAACGGCCCATGTGTGGATGGGAATAAAGCCAGTACTACTGGAGCAGAAAGCATGGCAAAGCGAGTGGTGAAAGAAGAGTTTGAAGAAGTAGGCAAGAGTTAAATTCATGTGTAGTCTTATAAGCAAGCCTTCTTAAGGTGTTTGGACTTGATCTTGAAGGCAATAGAGAGCCACCCAAGGGTTTAAAGCAGGGCAGTGACTAGGTCAGTTCGGTGTTAGGGTGGTACTGCTCAAGCTTTAATGTGCTTGCATTCCAAGCACCTGGAGATCTTGTTAAAATGCAAATTGTCATTCTGTGGTCCTGGGAAAGGCCTCAGATTCTGCATTTCTCAGAGTTCCGTGGTGACGCCGATGCTGCTGGTCCTCAGACCACGCAAGAAGTAGGCAGGTCTTAGTGCCACCTCTCTGGCCCAACTTCCCGCCTTCCCCAGTGCATCCACTCACAGAGCATTCTTCTTTTCACTGAAAACGGTTCAAGGCTGCTGTGGCTCTTCACTTTTATTTAGCATCTATATTTTAGAAGTTGTTCATTGATAATTTGCTCCACGCCCAGCAAAGGATCAGGTGCAGAGGGCGCAGGGCTGGGGGAAGACAATAAGCAAGACATTTTCCTGCCCAAAAGTGTTCAGCGTCATCTGTGAAGGGGCAGTTTTCCCTGAGCTGCCCTCTGCCAGACTTGTCATAAACATGGTAAATGAGGCCTGTCTCAGTAGTGCTCCCTGGGGCCCCACCTCCTCGGCAGCCCCATCCAGAGATGAGCCTGTTTATCCCTAACGGTTGTCTGTGACCTCTAAATCAATTCCCTGTCTGATACAAAAACCCTGGGCCTCCCCAATCCTCCTCCCAATTCCAGGCTATGTCAGTTTGTAAAATTGGAGGCACGTGTGATGACAGGAGTTATAAGCACAGGCTCTGAAGTCAGACTGCCTCGGTTCATAGCCCAACTCCACTACTTATTAGGTGGGTGACCTTGGGCAAGTGGCTCAGTTCTCTAAGCCTCAGTCCTCTCTTCTGTAAATTGGGGATAATAATTCTTCCTGTGTCATGAGTCTGTTTTGAGACTCAGATGTGGCAATGCCTATAAAGCACAGCCCCTGAAACAAGCAGACAGTACCCCATAACTGTTAGCTTTTTTTTTTTTTAAAGGAATTCCTTTTATTTTTATTATTTATTTATTTATTTTTGGCTGTGTTGGGTCTTAGTTTCTGTGCAAGGGCTTTCTCTAGTTGCGGCAAGCGGGTGCCACTCTTCATCGCGGTGCGCGGGCCTCTCACCATCGCGGCCTCTCTTGTTGCGGAGCACAGGCTCCAGACGCGCAGGCTCAGTAGGTGTGGCTCACGGGCCCAGCCGCTCCGCGGCATGTGGGATCCTCCCAGACCAGGGCTCGAACCCGTGTCCCCTGCATTGGCAGGCGGACTCCCAACCACTGCGCCACCAGGGAAGCCCAGCTATTTTTTTTATAAATACGAAAAGCTATGTGTACAGGAGCTTACCAAAGCCCTGTTGAAAGCCTGTATAAGCGAAAATCCCTGTCATCCCCTCTCCACCTAGGACGGCTTTTTCTGCTTGTACCAACCCCTCCCTAATGCTGGGGAGACAGAACACAGCCCGAGGCCGGCAGTGCAGAGGTGCCCCGCTGGATGAGGCAGGCTTTGGAGAGCAATTACAGGGCAGGAGGCTTCAGCCTCCCAAAGCTGAGGCTCCGTGTTGGAGGGGGATGCTTTGTGGATTCCCTCCTACCTCCACGCATCCCCACAGGGTCCCCTCTGCCCGGGGTCACCGGGGCTGCCCCTCCTTCTGGCTGCAGGGAGAGAGGCAGCTTCAATCATTCATCTTAATGTCTTTATTAAGCAGGGTTATGACCAGGATGAGACAAGAAACAAGGTCTTTTAGCGTAAAAACACGGGCTCCCTGGGCTTGGCCCCAGGGGACTCCTCTGCTGCCGCTCCCAGCTACCGCTTCTGGAGGTCCAGGTCAGGCAAGATGATTCTGCCCTGATTTCTCTCTCTCCCTGCTTCTTTGGAAACTTCTAAGGGCCTGCGCAGAGCTTTCATGTCCAAAGGGAAGAACATGACTTGGCATTTGGTGGCAGCCACGGGGCCCTCAAGGCTGTCTGTGTTAGGCTTGAGCCCTAACTTGGGATCACTATCCTCATCACATCATCACTCACCCCCATGTGCAGGCAGCGACAGCCTTAGCCGCTGAGGCCGGGATGGGGTGGGGTGGGGGGCACGATGGGGCCTGACCTGGAGTCTGCGCTCAGAGCCTAGGCAATAACAGTATTCCTGATTATGGAAAGACTGAGGAGGATCCTAACAGGACCATTCCACAAGTCCCCATTACTCGGAGAAGTTTCCGGAGCCATCGTGGAGTCAGCATATGCTCAGACCCAGGCCTGGGCTCTAGGGCAGTAGCTGTTGGCCCATAGAGCCCATGGCTTACTGACTCTTACCCATCCCCATGCGAGGGCAGCGGTTTGTGGGCGGCAGCAGGGCCAACCCCCTGACCTGGAGAGAAGGGCAGAGGCTCCGGGAGAACCAGAATCAAAAAGCCTCAACCCAGAACACACAAGGAGACCTCAAAGGGAGCCGTGTGCCCAGACCCACCCTTCAGAGGCATGGAAAGAGTCCCCAGATAACCGTTCCCACATTTTAGTAACATCACCCTGAGAACGCGAGTCCTTAGCTAACCGACATGGGAGGATGAGAACACGGAGCATGAAGAGGTCAAGGTTCAGAAGGAAGAGACGGGTCACCCA
The DNA here is from genome assembly GCF_965194825.1 of Balaenoptera physalus. Taxonomy (NCBI): domain Eukaryota; kingdom Metazoa; phylum Chordata; class Mammalia; order Artiodactyla; family Balaenopteridae; genus Balaenoptera; species Balaenoptera physalus. The sequence continues at coordinate 159,857,348 of NC_138882.1, read as the reverse complement.
GCACAGTTTGCTGACCAACAGCCCTGCTAATCCTCAGGCCACTGACTTCTGTTTCCCACTGTGCTGCTGCCTTCTCAATGGCCCTGCTTTCTCCCTCTATTTCAAGACTTATCCTGAACGTGACCTTCTCACATGGGCTTCCCTGAGGCAGGCTGGCACAGAGGAAAAGCTCAAGCTGTGGAGTCATGTGGTAAAACTGGGTTCCCATCCTGGTTCTACCCACTTCAAACCAAGCAACGCTGGGCAAGTCATTGCTGCTCCCTGAGGGTCATTTCCCTCTTTTGTTCCTAAAGGTCTTGAGGGGTCACCAAGACAGTCTGTGTTCAGCTTAGAGTTGGACCTGGAACACAGCAGAGGAGAGAGGGATGGAGGAGGGAACTGGGGGTCTCAGTCCTCTTCATCACAGGAAGAACGCAGGGGTGTCCCCTACTCTCCTCCCTGCAGGCTGTGGGTGAGAGGCCTTGGCCAAGGAGGGCCGAGAGAGAGCAGGCGGGCTGTGGAGGGAATGCCTGAGCCGCTGAGGGCAGCACAAAGTCAGAGTGACTTAGCACTGGTCCCAGGGGCTGCATGAGCCAGGCAGGCTTTTACAGAGATATCCAGGGAACAAGAAATACCAGCAAGGAAGTTGCCCCATTAATAAATAAGAAGGCGGGAAATTAATGATGGTCTGAAAATGGCTGAGCTACTGAACTCATTCTTTAAATCTGTCTTTAACAAGAAAAATAAAGAAAAGAGATTTGGCCAATTAGGAGGTAATGAAGACATTGTAAAAATAACACCTGACAAAAAGCACACGTTGGTGGCGGGGGGAGGCACTGAGTGAACATCTAATGGCCTTGACCCTGCCCCTACCCCGACCCCAGAAGAAGGCTAACAACACAGGGGAGAACAGGGGATCATTACAGGGCCTGGGAAGGAGTAGGGAAGGAACCAGAATGGGGAAACTCCGATTTGGGCTTAATTGATGTTTTTTAAGAACCTATCGTGAGCCAGGCACACCTTCTCCAACATTGTCTCCTGTGAAGGCTGGAATGAAGGTGAGAATGGGGGCGAGGGGGGCAGATAAAAGGGGAGCCAGAACGAGGGCACATGAGGTGATTGAAGGGTGCCCAGAGATGGGGCATCTCTAAGGGCAGGGAAAAAGCGGGACCCTGATTAGAACCACAAAAAGTCTAGGCCCCTGACATATTTGGGGTGGCCACTTTGGACCATATGCCTGTAAATAGCAGAAGGGAACAGGCGAGGAGGCATGGGAGGGAAGGAGAAATGTGTCAGAAGGAGAGACCTGGAGCCTAAAAGAGAGGGCGCAAAGCGCTTACATGGAGGAAGGAAAGTGAGAGATGGTATTTGGGTGGGGCTTAGGGAAGGAGCGTGGAGGGGAGGGGTGTGGGGCCCTTCTGCTAAGTTCTGGGAAAAGCACACTGCTCGCCAGCTCCAGCCCTCCACCGCGGCCCAGGTGACCACCCACTGAGCAGCATGGCAGCCTCAGTGACAGATGGCGTCGCAGGTTGAATGTAAGCGAAGGAGCTTGAAGAAATAAGAGAAGGGTGAGCTAGAAAGATGAGGGTGAGAAGGAAGTCCCAGAGAAGGCGTGACCTTGTAGGGCAAGCTACAGGGGTAGAGTCTGGATGCTGCTCTGCACACCCCACCACCCAGGTCACTGGTGCAGCGGCACTCGTCCCACCCACTCTCCCTGAGCAGCTGGGGACCGGGAGGGTGTCTGCGAGAGGAGCAGGGTCACAGAGGAGGAGATTTAAAGGTGGGTTCTTGAGCTTCCCTGGTGGCACGGTGGTTAAGAATCTGCCTGCCAATGCAGGGGACACGGGTTCGATCCCTGGTCCGGGAAGATCCCACATGTCGTGGAGCAGCTAAGCCCGTGCTCCACAACTACTGAGCCTGCGCTCTAGAGCCCAAGAGTCACAACTACTGAGCCCATGTGCCACAGCTACTGAAGCCCACGTGCCTAGAGTCCGTGCTCTGGAACAAGAGAAACCACCACAATGAGAAGCCTGCGCACCACAACGAAGAGTAGCCCCCGCCCGCCGCAACTAGAGAAAGCCCGCGCGCAGCAACAAAGACCCAGTGCAGCCAAAAATAAATAAATAAAATAAATAAATTTATAAAAAAAAATAAAGGTGGGCTCTTGGGAAGATCTAGGCAGGGAGGGAGGGGTGGGGCTTGAGGAAGAAAGTAAGGGAGGGAGGATGCAGGCCCACTCTACCCCCACCCGCGCCCCCTCTTATGCACAATTGAACATGGTCCTATGGCTAGGAAGGGAGCCCATGCATCCTCACCCCTCTGCATCCTTTCCTAGGCCATGGTCCACCCTCCCCTGCAGTTCCTGGGTGCTGCCTTTGGGCTAACTGCCCAGGGAAGCCAAGGCCCACAGCTTTCCCCTGGGGACAGAGGTGGTCCAGGGTCCGTCCTGAAATCTGGTTCCAGGATTCAATCCAAAGTGGCTGGACCATAACAACACTGACATCGTCCACGTGGGGCATGGGGGGTACAGACAGTGACACCGCAGGAGAAAAGGAGGGCAGTCGGTGATGAATAGGGGCAGTCAGAGCCTCGTTAGAGGGGGTGTGGAGAGGATGGCCACTGCAGGGATGAGCCCGGGGCCTGATTTATCATCTTCAGAGCTGATCTGAGCAAGAGGGGTTAAGTAGCAAGTTAATGAAATCTGCAGATGCTGCTAAATGGGGAGAGCTGGATGGCTAGAGGGGATACAGGAGGGAGGCAAGCAGGCAGGCTGGCCCCTGGAGAAGGAGACTCATGTGGAGGGGAGAGAAGATAGACGTAGCCCAGCTGAGGGGAATCCTGTCACATAGTCCCTGAAATCCGGTTTTGGCCAGCCAGGGAGAAAGAGGTTAGACAGACAGCAGGGAGGAAGGGAGAAGCCAGGTCCCGTCCCAAGGAGGTCCGCAGGGACAACAAGCTTCACATCCCCCCGGCCCCAATCCCAATGGGCTTCAGCAAACAGTTACTGGGCAGCCCCTGAGCCCCGGAGACGAGCAGGTGGGTGGGCCAGACGGGGCCTCTGCCATCTCTTCCCCCAGGCTGAGTGGTGAAACAAGTAACTACAGTTCGCCGTGATAAGTGCTGTTGAGCAACACAAAGGAGGGAGCAATTAATTCTGACAGGGGAGGGCAGGGAGGTCAGGATGACATTAAAGCAAGCCTTGAAAATAAGGATTTTACCAGGCAGAAAAGGGAACAGAGCGATGCTAGGCAGAAGGAACAGCGCGAGCCGCTGCCAGGAAAAGCACAAGGGAAGCGGAGGGAAAGGGAGCTGCCTGTTCAGGGAAGGAAATGGGCCGGGGGAGACCAGCCAACAGCCCTGTGTGCTCCAACCACCACTGGGCTCAGCTGGGGGCACCGGGTGTTGTGTGAGACCAGAGCAGCCAGCCTAGGTCCTGTGGTGGTCTGCATGTGCAGGGCAGGCCCGTGGGCAGCAGGATCCTGGCCAAAAGAGCTGCTTGTGTGTGCCAGCTGCACGCTCTACCTCTAACAGTAGACCAGGACCTCCATCATGGGGTTGACACAAGGATGAAATCAAAGCATCCACAGAGCTTTTGGCACAAGGCCTGGCACACAGTAAGTGCTTACTAAATGTAAGTTATTATTATTTTGGTTGTTAATATTTCCAGACTGAAGTTAAAAACCTGGGCCAAGGGTATGGCTGCAGCTCCAAAATGCAACCAGGGAGCCAGCAGAAAAGTGGCTACTTAGTAAGTAGAAACTTGGGCCCATGAGACAGAAAGTAATTCATCGCTCTAGTGATGAGGTGGGACAGGATGCTGGTGAGACATCAGGGCCCAGAGATCCCTGAGAAGCGGGAAGACTGACACCAGGCTATCGAAAGGAATGTTGAGGACCAGGCTGTCAACACCTCTTCCCAGACCCAACAGGGGCAGCTCCTGGAAGCAGAGAAGGAGAACAGTTTGCATCTGAAGGCTAAGCTGTCTGTTCCTTCCTCTAGCCCTCAGATCAGTCCTGGAAAGATGAGTGCAGCCCTTCCTACAGAGGCCCTCCCTTCTCTACTCTTGTCCTGAACAGTAACCCTCTCCCTGTAAAAGAAACTTCCCATAGGGAAGTAGCAAGAGTATAGTGGCAAGACATGTGTTTCACTCCTTTTTATTCTGTATTAACTAGGTATTCAGTGATTGTTTGTTGGATGAAGGACCAACTCAATATGTAAAAATTTTGAAGCTCTTCTGCATAACACATCATAATCATACTAGAAAAGCCTCCCCCAACCCCCTCTCCACACCTCTTTCCTCATTCCATCTCATGGCAGCTGGCATGAAGAGAATGGCTAATGGTGTGGCTAGTTAAAGAAAAGGCCTTGATACGATCCAGCAATTCCACTCCTGGGTATTTATCCAAAGAAAATGAAAACACTAATTCAGAAAGATATATGTACTCCTATGTTCATTGCAGCATTATTTACAATAGCAGAGATATGCAAGCAACCTAAGTATCTATCGATAGATGAATGGACAAAGAAGATGTGGTACATATATGCAATGGAATATTACTCAGCCATTAAAAAAAAGAATGAATCTTGCCATTTGTGGCAACATGGATAGACGTGGAGGGTATTATTCTAAGTGAAATAAGTCAGAGAAAAACAAATATTGTGTGGTTTCCATTATACATGGAATCTAAAAAAACAAAACAAACAAAACAGATGCATAAATACAGAGAACAAACTGGTGGTTGGGAGTAGGAGCAGGGTGGGGGCGAAATGAAATAGGTGAAGGGGATTAAGAGGTACAGACTTCCAGCTATAAAATAAATGTCATGGATATGTAATGTACAGCGTAAGGAATATAGTCAATAATATTGTAACAACTTTGTATGTTGACAGATGGTTAACTAGACTACTTATTGTAGTGATCATTTCATAATGTATTAAAAAACTGAATCACTGTTGTACATCTGAAACTAATATAATATTGTATGTTAACTGTAATTCAGTTTGTTTTTTTGGTTTTTTAAAATTAATTAATTTATTTATTTATTTATGGCTGTGTTGGGTCTTCGTTTCTGTGCGAGGGCTTTCTCTGGTTGTGGCAAGTGGGGGCCACTCTTCATCGCGGTGCGCGGGCCTTTCACTATCGCGGCCTCTCTTGTTGCGGAGCACAGGCTCCAGACGCGCAAGCTCAGTAATTGTGGAGCACGGGCTTAGCTGCTCCGCGGCATGTGGGATCTTCCCAGACCAGGGCTCGAACCCGTGCCCCCTGCATTGGCAGGCAGATTCTCAACCACTGCGCCACCAAGGAAGCCCCAGTTTTTAAAATTAGATAGAAAATAAAATAAAGAAAAGGACTTGGAGTCAGACAGCCCTGAGATTCAGACTTTGCTCTACTACTCACCAACTCCATGCTCCTTAGGAAGTTACATACCCCCTTAAGTCTCAGTTTCCTCCTCTGTAAAATGGTTATAATAATAATAATACCTACTTCATAGGTTTTTTGGATTAAATTAATAATTCATAATAGTTCGTATAAATAGTACAGTGTGCCTGGCACACAGAAATTGACTCTAGATGGGGTTGGATTCAATAAAATCAAAACAGCAGAGAAAGAACAAAAAATTTCACAATTTGTATGGAAACACAAAAGACCCCGAATAGCCAAAGCAATCTTGAGAACGAAAAATGGAGCTGGGGGAATAAGGCTCCCTGACTTCAGACTATATTACAAAGCTTCAGTAATCAAGACAGTTTGGTACTGGCACAAAAACAGAAATATAGATCAATGGAACAGGATAGAAAGCCCAGAGATAAACCCACACACATATGGGCACCTTATTTTTGATAAAGGAGGCAAGCATATACAGTGGAGAAAAGACAGCCTCTTCAATAAGTGGTGCTGGGAAAATTGGACAGGTACATGTAAAAGTATGAAATTAGAACACTCCCTGACACCATGCACAAAAATAAACTCAAAATGGATTAAAGACCTAAGTGTAAGGGCAGACACTATCAAACTCTTAGAGGAAAACATAGGCAGAACACTCTATGACATACATCACAGCAAGATTCTTTTTGACCCAGCTCCCAGAGAAATGGAAATAAGAACACAAATAAAAAAATGGGACCTAATGAAACTTAAAAGCTTTTGCACAGCAAAGGAAACCATAAACAAGACCAAAAGACAACCCTCAGAATGGGAGAAAATATTTGCAAATGAAGCAACTGACAAAGGATTAATCTCCAAGATTTACAAGCAGCTCATGCAGCTCAATAACAAAAAAACGAACAACCCAATCCAAAAATGGGCCGAAGACCTAAATAGACATTTCTCCAAAGAAGATATACAGATGGCCTACAGACACATGAAAGAATGCTCAACATCATTAATCATTAGAGAAATGCAAATCAAAACTACAATGAGATATCATCTCACACCGGTCAGAATGGCCATCATCAAAAAATCTAGAAACAATAAATGCTGGAGAGGGTGTGGAGGAAAGGGAACACTCTTGCACTGTTGGTGGGAATGTAAATTGATACAGCCACTATGGAGAACAGTATGGAGGTTCCTTAAAAAACTACAAATAGAACTACCATACGACCCAGCAATCCCACTACTGGGCATATACCCTGAGAAAACCATAGGTCAAAAAGAGTCATGTACCAAAATGTTCATTGCAGCTCTATTTACAATAGCCAGGACATGGAAGCAATCTAAATGTCCATCGACAGATGAATGGATAAAGAAGATGTGGCACATATATACAATGGAATATTACTCAGCCATAAAAAGAAATGAAATGGAGGTATTTGTAATGAGGTGGATGGAGTTAGAGTCTGTCATACAGAGTGAAGTAAGTCAGAAAGAGAAAAACAAATACAGTATGCTAACACATATATACGGAATCTAAGGGAAAAAAAAAAAAAAAAAAAAAAAAGCCATGAAGAACCTAGTGGCAAGACGGGAATAAAGACACAGACCTACTAGAGAATGGACTTGAGGATATGGGGAGGGGGTGGGGTGAGATGTGACAGGGTAAGAGAGTGTCATGGACATATATACACTACCAAATGTAAAATAGATAACTAGTGGGAAGCAGCCGCATAGCACAGGGAGATCAGCTCGGTGCTTTGTGACCACCTAGAGGGATGGGATGGGGAGGGTGGGAGGGAGGGAGATGCAAGAGGGAAGAGAAATGGGAACATATTGTATATGTATAACTGATTCACTTTGTTATAAAGCAGAAGCTAACACACCATTGTAAGGCAATTATACTTCAATAAAGATGTTAAAAAAAAAAAGATTTCTGATTAAGAAACATAAAAAAAAAAAAAAAACAGCAGAGAAAATTGAAACAGTAGTATAGAAAACATCCTAATTTTCCCTTCACTTCCAACTTGTATCCCTTCAAAATTTCTCTCGGGGGCTGTTCTTTCCCTGTTGCTATATGGGTTTTTTTTAGTCAGGTCCTATATCTTTACTGTTTAATAAAAACTGGGCTTTTAGACCCACGAAGTCATAAGGTTGTGTAGGCCCAGTAACAATCCATCCTCAGATGGAAGAGACAGATGTGAGACTGAGCATAAGCAGGATTGGAGGGCACAAGCAACCTGCTGAGCAGGTATCCCAGACTCCCCTATCGTCCACCACTGGTGCACCAGTGCGTTTCCTCTGCTCACACCAATTTGCATGGAGGAATGACCAGGGAGTAGGAGAAAAAAGCCCTACCTTGGTTCTTGGTTGGATTGACTCAAAACAGGGGGACAAGCTGAAAACGGACAGTGGCTGCACTGAAAGACAGTGATGAGGGAAAGTGTTCCCAATGGGCAGAGCACTGGTCATCCACTTTGTGTGGAAAGAGAAGTGACTCGGGGATAGAATATATCTGGACTCATGGACAGTGGTTAATGACTGGACTGACTGATCACGGGCCTGGAAGGAGCAAGGTTAGAAGATCACAGACAAGACCACGGACTGGACCTATGAGAATGGACACAGGGAGATTGGTTCAGGATGGCGGAGTAGAAGGACGTGCTGTCACTCCCTCTTGTGAGAGCACCAGAATCACAACTAACTGCTGAACAATCATCGACAGAAAGACACTGGAGCTCACCAAAAAAGATACCCCACATCCAAAGACAAAGGAAAAGCCACAGTGAGATGGTAGGAGGGGTACAATCACAATAAAATCAAATCCCATAACTGCTGGGTGGGTGACTCACAAACTGGACCACAGAAGTCCACCCACTGGAGTGAAGGTTCTGAGCCCCATGTCAGGCTTCCCAACCTGCGGGTCTGGCAACGGGAGGAGGAATTCCCAGAGAATCAGACCTTGAAGGCTAGTGGGATTTGACTGCAGGACTTCAACAGGACTGAGGGAAAAAGAGATTCCACTCTTGGAGGGCACACAGAAAGTAGTGTGCACATCGGGACCCAGGGGAAGGAGCAGTGACCCCATAGGAGACTGAACCAGACCTACCTGCTAGGGTTGGTGCATCTCCTGCAGAGGTGGGGGTGTGGCTGTGTCTCACTGTGAGGACAAGGCCACTGGCAGCAGAAGTTCTGGGAAGTACTCCTTGGTGTGAGCCCTCCCAGAGTCCACCATTAACCCTACCAAAGAGCACGAGCAGGCTCCAGTGTTGGGTCACCTCAGGCCAAACAACCAACAGGGAGGGAACCCAGCTCCACCCATCAGCAGACAAGCAGATGAAAGTTTTACTGAGCTCAGCCCAGCAGAGCAACAGCCAGCTCTACCCACCACCAGTCCTTCCCATGAAGAAACTTGCACAAGCCTCTTAGATAGCCTCATCCACCAGAGGGCAGACAGCAGAAGCAAGAAGAACTACAGTCCTGCAGCCTGTGGAACAAAAACCACATTCACAGAAAGATAGACAAGATGAAAAGGCAGAGGGCTATGTACCAGATGAAGGAACAAGATAAAACCTCAGAAAAACAACTAAATAAAGTGCAGATAAACAACCTTCCAGAAAAAGAATTCAGAATAATGATAGTGAAGATGATCCAGGACCTCAGAAAAAGAAGGGAGGCAAAGATCGAGAAGATGCAAGAAATGTTTAACAAAGACCTAGAGAATTAAAGAACAAACACCTAGAAGAATTAAAGAACAAACAAACAGAGATGAACAATACAATAACTGAAATGAAAAATACACTAGAAGGAATCAATAGCAGAATAACTGAGGCAGAAGAATGGATAAGTGACCTGGACGACAGAATGGTGGAATTAACTGCTGTGGAACAGAATAAAGAAAAAAGAATGAAAAGAAATGAAGGTAGCCTAAGAGACCTCTGGGACAACATTAAATGCAACAACATTCGCAGAAGGAAAAGGAGAAGAGAGAGAGAAAGGAGCCAAGATAATATTTGAAGAGATTATAGTCGAAAACTTCCCTCACATGGGAAAGGAAAATAGCCACCCAAGTCCAGGAAGCGCAGAGAGTCCCAGTCAGGATAAACCCAAGGAGAAACACACTGAGACACATAGTAATCAAATTGACAACAATTAAAGACAAAGAAAAATTATTGAAAGCAACAAAGGAAAAATGACAAATAACATACAAGGGAACTCCCATAAGGTTAACAGCTGATTTCTCAGCAGAAACTCTACAAGCCAGAAGGGAGTAGCATGACATATTTAAAGTGATGAAAGGGAAGAACCTACAACCAAGATTACTCTACCTGACAAGGATCCCATTCAGATTCGACAGAGAAATCAAAAGCTTTACAGACAAGCAAAAGCTAAGAGAATTCAGCACCACCAAACCAGCTCTACAACAAATGCTAGAGGAACTTCTCTAAGTAGGAAACACAAGAGAAGAAGAGGACCTACAAAAACAAACCCATAACAGTTAAGAAAATGGTAATAGGAACATACATATCAATAATTACCTTAAACGTGAATAGATTAAATGCTCCAACCAAAAGACACAGGCTCGCTGAATGGATACAAAAGCAAGACCCATATATATGCTGTCTACAAGAGACCCACTTCAGACCTAGGGACACATACAGACTAAAAGTGAAGGGATGGAAAAAGATATTCCATGTAAATGGAAATCAAAAGAAAGCTGGAGTAGCAATACTCATATCAGATAAAATAGACTTTAAAATAAAGAATGTTACAAGAAACAAGGAAGGACACTACATAATGATCAAGGGATCAATCCAAGAAGAAGATATAACAATTATAAATATATATGCACCCAACATAGGAGCACCTCAATACATAAGGCAACTGCTAACAGCTCTAAAAGAGGAAATCAACAGTAACACAATAATAGTGGGGGACTTTAACACCTCGCTTAAACCAATGGACAGATCATCCAAGCAGAAAATTAATAAGGAAACACAAGCTTTAAATGACACAATAGACCAGATAGATTTAATTGATATTTATAGGACATTCCATCTGAAAACAGCAGATTACACTTTCTTCTCAAGTGCTCACGGAACATTCTCCAGGATAGGTTGCATCTTGGGTCACAAATCAAGCCTCAGTAAATTTAAGAAAATTGAAATCATATCAAGCATCTTCTCTGACCACAGTGCTATGAGATTAGAAATCAATTACAGGGAACAAAAGGTAAAAAACACAAACACATGGAGGCTAAACAATACGTTACTAAATAAGCAAGAGATCACTGAAGAAATCAAAGAGGAAATTAAAAAATACCTAGAGACAAATGACAACGAAAACACGACACTCCAAAACCTATAGGATGCAGCAAAAGCAGTTCTAAGAGGGAAGTTTATAGCAATACAAGCCTACCTCAAGAAACAAGAAAAATCTCAAGTAAACAATCTAACCTTACACCTAAAGGAACTAGAGAAAGAAGAGCAAACAAAACCCAAAGTTAGTAGAAGGAAAGAAATCATAAAGATCAGAGCAGAAATAAATGAAATAGAAACAAAGAAAACAATAGCAAAGATCAATAAAACTAAAAGCTGGTTCTTTGAGAAGATAAACAAAATTGATAAAACATTAGCCAGACTCATCACGAAAAAGAGGGAGAGGACTCAAATCATTACAATTAGAAATGAAAAAGGAGAAGTTACAACAGACACCACAGAAATAAAAAGCATCCTAAGAGACTACTACAAGCAACTCTATGCCAATAAAATGGACAACCTGGAAGAAATGGACGAATTCTTAGAAAGGTATAACCTTCCAAGACTGAACCAGGAAGAAATAGAAAATATGAACAGACCAATCACAAGTAATGAAATTGAAACTGAGATTAAAAATCTTCCAACAAACAAAAGTCCAGGACCAGATGGCTTCACAGGTGAATTCTATCAAACGTTTAGAGAAGAGCTAACACCCATCCTTCTCAAACTCTTCCAAAAAATTGCAGAGGAAGGAACACTCCTAAACTCATTCTAGGAGGCCACCATCACCCTGATATCCAAACCAGACAAAGATACTACAAAAAAAGAAAATTACAGACCAATATCACTGATGAATATAGATGCAAAAATCCTCAACAAAATACTAGCAAACAGAATCCAACAACACATTAAAAGGATCATACACCATGATCAAGTGGGATTTATCCCAGGGATGCAAGGATTCTTCAATATACGCAAATCAATCAATGCGTAAACCATATTAACAAATTGAAGAAGAAAAACCAAATGATCACTCAATAGATGCAGAAAAAGCTTTTGACAAAATTCAACACCCATTTCTGATAAAAACTCTCCAGAAAGTGGGCATAGAGGGAACCTACCTCAATATAATAAAGGCCATATACGACAAACCCACAGCCAACATCATTCTCAATGGTGAAAAACTGAAAGCATTTCCTCTGAGATCAGGAACAAGACAAGGATGTCCACTCTCACCACTCTTATTCAACATAGTTTTGGAAGTCCTAGCCACGGCAATCAGACAACACTCCCATTTACCACTGCAACAAAAGGAATAAAATACCTAGGAATAAACCTACCTAGGGAGACAAAAGACCTGTATGCAGAAAACTATAAGACACTGATGAAAGAAATTAAAGATGATACCAACAGATGGAGAGATATACCATATTCTTGGATTGGAAGAATCAATATTGTGAAAATGACTATACTACCCAAAGCAATCTACAGATTCAGTGCAATCCCTATCAAATTACCAATGGCATTTTTTACAGAACTAGAACAAAAAAATCTTAAAATTTGTATGGAGACCCAATAGACCCCGAATAGCCAAAGCAGTCTTGAGGGAAAAAAGCGGAGCTGGAGGAATCAGACTCCCTGACTTCAGACTATACTACAAAGCTACAGTAATCAAGACAATATGGTACTGGCACAAAAACAGAAATATAGATCAATGGAACAAGATAGAAAGCCCAGAGATAAACCCACACATCTATGGTCAGCTAATCTATGACAAAGGAGGGAAGGATATACAATGGAGAAAAGACAGTCTCTTCAATAAGTGGTGCTGAGAAGACTGGACAGCTACATGTAAAAGAATGAAATTAGAACACTCCCTAACACCATACAGAAAAATAAACTCAGAATGGATTAAAAACCTAAATGTAAGGTTGGACAGTATAAAACTCTTAGAGGACCACATAGGAAGAACACTCCATGACATAAATCACAGCAAGATCCTTTTTGACCCACCTCGTAGAAAAATAGAAATAAAAACAAAAATAAACAAATGGGACCTAATGAAACTTCAAAGCTTTTGCACAGCAAAGGAAACCATAAACAAGACGAAAAGACAACCCTCAGAATGGGAGAAAATATTTGCAAAAGAATCAACAGATGAAGGATTAATCTCCAAAATATATAAACAGCTCATGCAGCTCAATATTAAGAAAACAAACAACCTAATCAAAAAATGGGCAGAAGACCTAAATAGACATTTCTCCAAAGAAGACATACAGATGGCCCAGAAGCACATGAAAAGCTGCTCAACATCACTAATTATTAGAGAAATGCAAGTCAAAACTACAGTGAGATATCACCTCACACCAGTTAGAATGGGCATCCTCAGAAAATCTACAAACAACAAATGCTGGAGAGGGTGGGGAGAAAAGGGAACCCTCTTGTACTGTTGGTGGGAATGTAAATTGATACAGCCACTATGGAGAACAGTGTGGAGGTTCCTCAAAAAACTAAAAATAGAATTACCATATGATCCAGCAATCCCACTACTGGGTATATACCCAGAGAAAGCCATAATTCAAAAAGACACATGCACCCCAGTGCTCACTGCAGCACTATTTACAATAGCCAGGTCATGGAAGCAACCTAAATGACCATCGACAGACAAATGGATAAAGATGTGGTACGTATATACAATGGAATAATAGCCATAAAAAGAACGAAACTGGGTCATTTTGTAGCGACGTGGATGGATCTAGAGACTGTCATACAGAGTGAAGTAAGTCAGAAAGGGAAAAACAAATATCATATATTAAGGCATATATGTGGAACCTAGAAAAATGGTACAGATGAACCGGTTTGCAGGGCAGAAATTGAGACACAGATGTAGAGAACAAATGTATGGACCCCAAGGGGGGAAAGTGGCGAGGGGTGGTGGTGGTGTGATGAATTGGGAGATTGGGATTGACATATATACACTAATATGTATAAAATGGATAACTAGTAAGAGCCTGCTGTATAAAAAAATAAATTAAATTAAATTAAAAACAAAAACAAACAAACAAACAAAAAGAACGGACACAAAGTGTGACGATTTTTGTATCACATGTTAATATCCACCAGAGAGTATCAACCATGGAAGGAGCACTAAACCATCAAGTAAACAAAATGACTCTGCTTGTTGACACCAGCCAACCTCTGTCATCAGCTACCCCAACATCAACACAATGAACTCATGGATGAAGTAGCTATGATGCCAGGGATGGAGGGAAGTTATGCACAGGCCCAAAAGCATGGGTTGCTACTTACCAAGGCTAATCTAGCTACTGCCACTGCAGAATGTCCAACCTACCAGTAACAGAAACCCATGTTAAATCCAAGTATGGCACAATATATTTAGGAGATCAATCGGCCAACTGGTGGTAAGTTGACTATTTGGGGCCCTTTCCGTTCTAGAAGGAGCAGAAGTTCACTTTGACAGGAATAGTCCCACATTCCAGTTATGAGTTTGCCTTTTCTGTCTAAAGGGCTTTAGCTAGCACCACCAAGTGAAGGTTTACAAAGTGTTTGATCCCCAGCATAGAATCCCATATAAAATCCACCACGTGAGACCAAGGGACCCACTTCACAGCATAGGAGGTGCAAGAGTGAGCCCATCACATAGGATCCGTTGGTTGTATCACACGCTCCAGCATCTAGAAGCTGCCAGCCTAGCTGAGCACTCTAATAAACCTCCTGCATGCTAATCTTTGTCTCAGAATGTGCTTTCTGGGGAACACAACTTATGACAGTCAAAAAACAAAATAAGATCCCTAGGGACTTCCCTGGGTCCAGTGGCTAAGACTCCGCGCTCCCAATGAAGGGGAGGCAGGTTTGATCCCTGGTCAGGGAACTAGATCCCACATGCTGCAACTAAGAGTTTGCATGCCACAACTAAAGGTCCTGCACACGGCAACGAAGATCCCACGTGCCGCAACTAAGACCCGTTGCAGCCAAATAAATAAATAAATATCTTTTAAAAATAAGATCTCTATCCATGTTGAGCTTACATTCTAGTGCGGGAAGCAAGCAAAAAACAATAAACATAATAAATAAGTAAATCATTAAGTATGTTGGAAGATGTTAAGTATGATAAGTTCTAAGACATAAAGAAAAAGTAGAGCAGAGTAAGGAGATCAGTGGTGCCAGGGTGTAGGAGTTGGCAGATAGGATGCGATATTAAATCAGGTGTCGAAGTAGGCCTTAGTGAGAGATGAGATTTGAGCAAAACTTAAAGGAGTGGAGAGAGTTGAATAAGTGGATATCTGGAGACATCCCAATTAAAGAGAATAGCAAGAGCAAAAACCCTAAGTCAGGAGCCAATGTGTTTCAGGAGCACCCAGGAGGCCAGTGAGGGTAGATTAGGGTGAGCAAAAGGGGAATACAATGACAGAAATAGAAATTGGAGAGGTAATGTGGGGCTAGAGGGTCAGATTACATAGGGCCATTTTAAAGATGATGGCTTTTACTTTGAGTAAAATGAGGACTGTGTCTTATTCATGTTCCTCCAGGAAGCCTTCCCTGACTCTCTCTGGCTAGATGCACTCTCTCTGGTGCCTCCTCTGTGCTCTCACAGCCTCCTGGGCTTCTGCCATGGTTGCATTTATCACATTCTATTGTAACTGCCTCATTGTCTGTGTTACCCACTTTAATCGTGAGCTTTATGAGGACACACTGAGAATGCATTGGTCAAAGGGGATCATTGTGAGGATATAGATGGAAATAAGGAAGTCAAGACATACAGCCACACAGTGAGACTTCACAGAGACTATAAAAACTTTGAGAACTGGAAGGTTATTCAGGATATAGCATAGTTCTAGAAAGTAGGTGTTTTCCTTGCTGCCTCTGAATGGGCATTCATTGAGCTCAGCTCTTATAGTTCACCATTATAGTCACTTACTACTCTGTCCTTGCACCTAACACTTCCAGCCAACATGAGTTTATATTTTCCAAGAAAAAGGATCTAATTGGTTTGGCCACACCCAGTCAATAACTCTGTTGAGCAGAGCGTTCTTGCTGGACCACTTCATGGGCTCCTGGCCAGCCAATAGATTGGCTGCCTTTGGGTCAAGTGTCCATCCCTGATCCAATTAGCTGTGGTCAGAGTAGTAAGATTGCTTGATACAAAGCATGGTCATCTATGCATATGGAAGCACCCAGAGCTCCTTCTCCTGACAAGGGGCAATAGATGTGACTGTTATTCACTCTCCAGTACAGACTCTCCTCTCCATTACAGCACAATGACTGGCAAATAGGGAAGATCAATCGATCAATCAATCAATCAATCTTGTATAAAGTCTACCCCTCCCAAGGGCTAGCACAATGGCTGGCACAAGATAGATAATAGTTACTTTGAAATGGAAAGCCAATGTATCCAAACAGCATTGTACAGAAGGAAAAAGTACAAAAGTAGTGGTTTTGCATGTGGATTCTTGCCCTAGACTGAGGTCAAATCCCAACTCTGCCACCCAGCAACCACATGACCACAAGCAAGATACATAACCTCTCTGAGACTTAGTTCTTGCCACAGATGGCTCTGATATCATAAAAGTGTTCGGTACATTAAATGAACAATATAATAAAGTACTTTTCTACAGTCCCTGGCAGGTGGTGATGCCTTAATAGAAAATGGTGTTATTTTCCTTTGTGGGACTCGCGCTAATGAGCACAGATCTCTAGGCTAAATCCTGGTTTGGAAGGCAGCAGTCATGTCCCACTTTCAGCTGAGTAAGGCAGGGTCCTACCATGCAGAGAGCACACTGATGGCAGGGCCAGGTCAACTGGCTGGACCCACAGTCTTCCCTCTGCCCCCATCCACCAGGTTACGATTTCATGGGTCATCCAGGCAGCTGTTGCTGACTTTAGCAAAGAAAACTACTATGAAGGATGTACCCCCCAAAACCTTTCTGAGTCAGTAATAAATATATTATTCACTGGGCAAGCAGGTTGCTATACCCTTAATCTCCTGACATGAGGGGTGTCCAGCAGAGAATGGGGAAGGGAAGAGAGAGGAGGGAAAAAGAGAGAGAGCAAGAGCACATTGACCAGAGTCAAAGATTCTGTAAGCTATAACTCAGTATCTAGCCAAGCCCATCTAGCCTGGAGAAGCCTTCTGGTCACCACCTCTGGAAACACAGGGATCAATAAGAAGATCAAGATGGAGATAGCTGTCTGTGCATTTACGTGCATGCAGACACATTTGAGATTGGAAGCTCATTCAGGGCAGAGAAAAGCCTAGCCTTACACCCTCTTGAGCCCTGCTCCAGGCTGGCACACGGCCTGGGACTGAGAGCTGATGGAAGGTGAGGTTCTTCTCTGGGACCTACTTAACCAGGAAGGGCTCCTCATGGAAGAGACTTCAAGAAGGTTTGGGGAGAAGAATGCGAGTAGTCACCTTGGCTCAGGATATGTTGAGGAGGCACACAGGTAATGGGCCGTCCTCAGCAGACCACACAAGGACCAAGGAGAGCCCCTTTCTCCGTGGAGCACCGCCGTGGCCTGTGCTGTGGGCAGGAGTCTGCTGGCCCCAGCCTCCCTTTAGGACTTTCTGGGGCAATATGGCTGCGCTTCTTGGTTCCCTCCAGGTGCTCCAACTGCTACAAAGCCTTCTGCTCTGCCAGTCCCCCCAAGGAGCCCCACACAGCAACGCCAACTCCCTCTTACTGTGCACAGCATCTGGTGACTTTGAGGTATACTTGTCAAGGGAGAAGTTTCTGTTAGGAGACCAGTTTTCTCTTGGCCCCACTCATTCATCTCTGAATTTCCTTTGAGGACTTGGTGGTGCCTGAGGCACCACCAGGGGGCACTCGGGCCTCTAGGCACCAAGGGCCAAGGAAAAGGAAATCCCCGAAGCATGGAGGCCCCAGGTGCAATTGCTGGGCCCCCGCAGCCCCCTCCGGCAGGACCTTGGCGCAGGAAATCAGGGAGACTGTGCTGGCTTATCTAACGAGAAATGAGAGGACTGGGCCAAAGAGCCCTATTTCTGTCCAGCCCTACACTACCTGCCGTAAAATTAAATGATCACAATGAGTACATTAATTACCTGACGTGAATGCTTTAACATAACAAAATTATTAGCCATTCTAGATTTAGTGTTTGTACAGCACTTTATATTTGCAAGGGCGTTGCAATAACTTACCCTGCTGAGGGTGCATTTCAGGCCCTGAACAACCTCCTAAAGGGTTTCCTCTGGCCAGCCAGCTGTCTGGCCTCTGCCACAGCTGGTCCCCTGTCCTTCTTGCCTTCACTGACTGCTTTTCTTCTTCTCCATCTGCCACCTGGCATCTCCTCCTGGCAGCCCCCTCATCTGTTCATCGAATCCCTTTTACTTCAGAGAGACGGTTTTTTCACTTGCGCCAGGTCACCTGATCCTGCATCAGAATGAAAGGGCTCAAGGGCGGCTGCCGTGGGCAGGGCTGGGGTCAGTGTCCGGCATGTCTCTCTCCAGGGCTGGCTGTGACTGCAAGTATGGACACGTGATGGGCTTGGCGCATAGCAGGAGCTTGGAGTGTGAGGCCTGATGGCCCCCCAACCTCTACAGGAGTTGACGTCATGTCCTGTCGTTTGCAGAATGTTCCCTGCACCCACGCTGCAGCAAACCCAGGGCCCTCGGGGGGGCATGGCATGAGGGGACTCACCTCTGTGCAGATTCAATTGCACACTGGATGGTATATCACAGGACACTTCACTAGGAAAACTTGTTGAGGTTGGCCTGGGTGTGAAATCTGCTTCCCGGGCAGAGAGATCAAAAGCCCCCTTGATGGATGGCTGTGTACCCAGCTCTCCTTGTTCACTTTCATCTTCCTTCCAGAAGGAGGAGTAAACATTCAGCTAGTGAGCACTGCAGGTGTTCCCTTGAGGAGTGGAAAGGAATATCATTGAGAGCAGACAGGACCACCAATGAAGGTGTCCACAGGGATATCAAGGGTCTCAAGAAGGAGCAGAATGAAGGGCACTGCAGCAGCAGTTCCAGAATTTCTACATAGGAAGGTCTCTGGGGCAGTGGTAGTTTGGCTGGAAGGCAGCTGGGGGGACTTACTTTGAAGCTGCATTTGTATAACTTGTATGGTACAGAGCAACGCTATTTCTTAACGTGCTTTCAGTCATACTTTACACAAGTGGAGAAAACATCCATTTTCTATATAAAGTGTATCTTAATGCACAGCACAGTGGCTAAGAACAGAACTCTGGAGCTGGATTGCTTGAGTTCAAATTCTAGCTTCGCCATTAACCAGTTAGGTGAACTCAGGCACGTGCTTTAGCTTCTCTGTGGTTGTTTCCTCATCTATAAAACGTGGGTAACTATAGTATCTACCTCTGGGACTTGCTGTGAGGATTAAAGGAGTTAATCCATTTGAAGCATTTAGCATATAGTAAGTGTTCATTAAGGGTTAGCGATTACTTATTGGCAAGAGACTTGGGAGGGCCTAGGATGCCTGTAGCACCCAAAGCGGGTATTGGGAAGTAAATTCCTAAGTCATTCAAAGCGAAGGGGAGGTGAGGAGAGGGAGTTGAGATTTAGGCTAGGAGTGGTATGTGCGGTGGGGTGCTGAGGAGACTCCTGGTAAAGTCCAGAGAATTCCACCTCCAAAGGGTCATGGGAGGGAGTGGCTGGGCTCCAGGTGATGGGAGGGCCTCAGCCTTTTGTTGGGTATTAAGTGGTGGGGACTGCCTGACACCCCCATTAACTGGTCTAGATGTTTCACCTATGAGTAGTAGGGAGAATGTGGTATTCTCTTGCCTTTTGGAGCACAGGGTGTGCAGTGGAGGTGGAAGGTAGAGGCGGGATGTCTGTGCGGTGGGCAGGTGGCCCTGCACCCTGGCTTGCCTCTGCCCTGTGCTGCGAATGGGCTAATCCCCAGGTTCCTGGCCCTAACCCAAAGTGGTAACATGATGGAGATAAGATAAACCCGGCAGGCAAGGAGACTTGTCCCCTTTAGGTCACGCAAAGCCCCAGGCCCACAGGATTGGGGGACATTGGGCACTTCATCCCACATCTCCCTCTTCAATGAGACAAGGGGGTCTGACAAGTTTCTCTGAAAAACCTCCTCCATCAAAAGGCCCATTTGAAATTCCATGTCTTCTTGTGGTGGCCACCAGGAAAATGATGGAGCAGAGCTCAGTTCTAGGGTTTTGCTACCACTCTTCTGGGCTCTGGAACCTTAAAATTAAGATGACCAGGCCCAGTTCCCCTCCTCCCCACTCTCTAGGCAGAGTAGGCTCATCCACCATGAGGTGAACAAAGAGTCCCAGATACACATGTTTCTTCCTTGGAACCTCATTTTCAGGCAGACTCTGGATTGAGAATCAGAAAGCCGACTAGAAAACTTCTGACCTTGTTACTTGAGGAACCTTCTGTTCTATGGGTCTTCAAGGTCAGAAAGAAAATACTTGAACTACAGTTTATATGTATTTTTTATGTAAAGAAGAAAGAAATTTGGGCTTTGCTGATATTTGACATACACATTGAGACAGGCACCCTCACTTGGTGAGTCACTTGGTCACCTGTCATGTAGGGGACATGATGTATCCTGAGGGGAGATGGGGAATTCAACAATATGGGGTTGACAGGGTGCTTATGACATATTGCAGTTAACATGTGCCCACCTAAGGGATTTACTGATTATATTAGTTAGCTTTAGTTAAACATCTTCATAGAATGGACAGATGGTTTTAAAAGATTCCTGCAAAGAAAACATGACTTTTAAATAATACCAAAAAAATGCAGGCCCAAGCAATCATTTCTATTCCTAGTAGGAGTTCTTAGTCAGATTATTGGACAAAAACAATTACAAGCTTATCAGATCTGACAAGAAAGCAGCAGCAAAAACTTTAAAAAATTATTTAGAAGAGTAGAAGAGTATGTGAAATACGGGTTTACATAATTATAACAAATTCTGCCCTATTGTACCGTGAGATATTAGCCAAGACTAGTAATTTAGAAATATATAAATATACATATATTGAGGGTGTGTGTGCATTTTTCCTAATAAGTATGCATGGTTAGAAAATTTGGAGATCACTATTTTAGCTTGTCTGTGGCTCAGGTTTTGTCAAAAATAATTATTGTTTTTCAGAACAGTGATAAGATAAAACTTCATTTCTCTTAATTTGTGATATGTATTTAGCATCTGGACAGTCATTTTCTATCTATGAAATCTCATACAAGTGTCTCAAAACTCTCTGACCTTTGCTTTGATTACCTGTAAATCATTATAGGGTTGTTTTAGGGATTATATAAAAATGTGTAAATGTCTGTCACATTGTGAGCCCTTGATAAATGGTTGACATTATTACAAAGAAAGATATTGCTAAACCAAATTAAGAGGATTAACAAATTAATAGGAGAAACAATATTTTGGCCAACATTTTTTTTTAATTTATTTCATAGAAGTATAGTTGATTTACAATGCTGTGTTGATTTCTGCTATACAGCAAAGTGATTCAATTATACATATATATGTTCTTTTTCATATTCTTTTCCATTATGGTTTATTACAGGATATTGAATATAGTTCCCTGTGCTCTACAGTAGGACCTTGTTGTTTATCCATTCCATGTATAATAGTTTGCATCTGCTATTCCCAACTCCCAATCCATCCCTCCCTCACCTGCCTCCCCCTTGGCAACCACAAGTCTGTTCTCTAGGTCTGTGAGTCTATTTCTGTTTCGTAGATAAGTTCATTTGGGTCATATTTTAGATTCCATATATAAGTGATCTCATATGGTATTTGTCTAATTTGGCATAGACCCTGTGGTCCAGAATTTGGAGCTGACCTTGTCTGGATTCCTGCAACAGCTCTCTGTCTAGTCTCCCTGCCTTCATTGTCCCCAAAGTTCCCTGGCTCCAGCTTCCCTTTTCATGTGACCGACAAACCAGTCCTCCTCATCACTTTCATCACTCATTTGCATGCTTATACACCTTCCATAATTCTCTTGTCCTAGACAATTCTCTGTTATATACTGTCTCATATTGTTCAATAATTTTTCTTTGTTAGACTTCTCTTCCAGATAAAACTGTTGTAGTTAGTACTTAGAACTTACAAGTAAGGAAAATCAGGTTGCCCTTGAGAGAATTTAACTTAATCAGCAGGTGATGAAAGGAACCCAAGGTCTCCTAGGCCCTTGGGAACAGTTACTAGACAACTAATCAGTGGTATTAACACATCTAAGGAAAGAAATCTTCAGTATGGTCTACAATAGAGGAAAGAGAGGAAAGCCAGAGTTTATTAAACTTTAGCTGAATGCATCCAGCAAAGTCCATGGGAGAAAGTTACTGGACACAGGGGAACCTGAGCACTTCAATCATTTGTCTTCAGGGCTGCTACTTCCTCCACCAGGAGAGGTCCTGCTCCATTGTACCTTCTACTTCCCTAGGTAATATACCCAGCATTCTTCTCATCTTTGACCTCCTGGATGAAATATCCCCGTCTTTTAATTACAGTTGACCCTTGAACAACACAGGGGTCTGGAGTACCGACCCTCCATGCAGTTGAAAACCTGTATATAACATAGCTGGCCCTCCAACTACATGGTTCTTCCATATCCGAGGTTCCACAGATTTAACCAACCGTGGATCCTATAGTATTTACTAGTGAAAAAAAATCTGCATGTAAGTGGACCCGTGCAGTTCAAACCCATGTTGTTCAAGGGTCAACTGTACTAGTTCTGGGAATACAATCAGGGCACTGGTTTACTAATTCTGCTTCCCAAGTACATCCAGATGGAGATGGAGGCCTCTGTTAGGGGTTCAAGCATTCTGGTCAATGGAAAATTATATCTCCATTGTTTATGTGAGTCTGATAATCAAAGTTTGGTAATCTTAGTTTATGTGAAGCTGATAATTAGGTAAAGATCTAAGTGGAAAAGATGAAACTTACAGACCAGGAGAAAATAGAGCAGAACATTTTTTAAACTGTGTGGTTGAAATGTCCCTTTTAAGTACGACATAGCATCTAGAAGCTGTAAAGGAAAAAATTTAACTAAGGAAAAAAATTCAAACTTCTATACAAAGAAAAACTATAATTCGAAAGACATTATAGACTGGGATTACATATTTGCAACATATACAAGAAATAAAGGATGAATACCCACAAAATATGAAGAGAACCTAATGAATAAGGAAAAGATAATCCAATAAAAAAATGGGCAAAGGATATGAATTAGGAAAATCACAGAAAATATGTCCAATATCAATATGTTTCACACGTAGTTGAAAATGGTTCAAGCTCACTTTTAACTAAGGAAAGGAAATTTAAAAAGCAGTGATACTCCCCTTCCATAAGATTGATATAATTTTTTTTTTTTTTAAACTTTGGGTTTATTTATTTATTTATTTATTTATTTATTTATGTATGTCTGTGTTGGGTCTTCGTTTCTGTGCGAGGGCTTTCTCTAGTTGCAGCAAGTGGGGGCCACTTTTCATCACGGTGCGCGGGCCTCTCATTATCGCGGCCTCTCTTATTGCAGAGCACAGGCTCCAGACGCGCAGGCTCAGTAATTGTGGCTCACGGGCCCAGTTGCTCCGCGGCATGTGGGATCTTCCCAGACCAGGGCTCGAACCCGTGTCCCCTGCATTGGCAGGCGGATTCTCAACCACTGCACCACCTGATATAATTTTTTAATAATATGTGAACATATTTATTTAGTCTATTTTTTTAAATTGAGGTATAATTGACATATAACAGCCTCAGATGTGCAACATAATAATTTGATATTTGTATATATTGTAAAATGATCACCACAATAAGTCTAGTTAACACCCATTGCCACACGTAGTTACATAATCTTTTTTTTTTAATTTTTAAAGATTTTTAAAAATTTTATTTATTTAATTTATTTATTTTTGGCTGCGTTGGGTCTTCGTTGCTGCACATAGGCTTTCTCTAGTTGCGGCAAGGGGCGCTTCTCTTCGTTGCAGTGTGCGGGCTTCTCATTGCGATGGCTCCTCTAGTTGCAGAGCACGGGCTCTCGGCACGGGGGCTTCAGTAGCTGTGGTACGCAGGCTCAGTAGTTGTGGCTCGCGGCCTCTAGAGCGCAGGCTCAGTAGTTGTGGCGCACGGGCTTAGTTGCTCGCGGCATGTGGGATCTTCCCGGGTCGGGGCTCGAACCGGTGTCCCCTGCATCAGCTGGCGGATTCTCAACCACTGCACCACCAGGGAAGCCCCTTTAATTTTTATCAGAGTATAGTTGATTTAAAATGTTGTGTTAGTTTCTGCTGTACAGCAAAGTGAATCAGTTGTATCTATACATATGTCTACTCTTTTTTAGATTCTTTTCCCATATAGGTCATAATATAATTTTTAAAAGATACATTAGAGGGGTGTATCACAGCTATTTAATTGAAAACTTGGTAGTGTCTTTAATGCAATTGATGAGGGTGTGCAGAAACAGATATTCTCAAAATACTGTTAATGGGATATCCCTTGGTAGAGCTTCTTTTGGAGGATCATTTGGAAGTATGTATTAAAATGTGACTCTTGTTATTATACTTGAAAGACAACTTGGCTAAGAATTGTTTGCATTTTTTTCCCCTCAGAACCTAAAGTCACTGCTCTATTGTTTTTCTGATGTTGAGTGTTCCTTTAGCTCTTTTACCCCAGTATTTTCATTCATCTCTTGATTGGTCAGATTTCATCTTAAGTTTTTGTTTTGTTTTTGTTTTCCTTTTCAGGAAGGCATCATATATTCTTTATTCCCTAAGTTCTTGCTTGTTTGAAAATGTCTGTCTTCAGCTTGTTTACTTAAATGACAAGTTGACCAGATGTAATGTTCTTGGGCTCACTTTATTTCCCTAGACACTTTGCAGCCACAGAATCTGGTGGAGAAGTCTGAGACCAGCCTGATTCTTCCTTCTTTTAAGTGACCTGCTTTTTCTGCCTAAATGACTGAGTAATTCCTTCTTCCTCCTGAAAACTGAAGGACTTAATCAAGATATATCTTGGTTTCAGTTGCTCACAATCGGTTTTTTTTGGAACACAGTATGTCCTTTTAATGAGTAGATTCAGTTCTCCATAGTTCATAACAGGAAAAATTTCTTCTGTTATACATTAAAACAGCTTTTCTTTTTAAATTGTTGCATTCTCTGAGAACATCAATTTTCCTTAGGTTGGATCATCTTTATGTGTCTTCCATATTTTTTAAAATCTTCTCTCAAATTTTTTAGAAAATTGGCTTTTTTCTCTGATTCACTAATATTAAACGAAGAATCATTTTGTTCCCTGTTGTTTTACTTAATTTATAAGTTATGCAAGTGTTCATTGAGTCTCTAATTCATTTTCTCTGCTCTATAATATCCCTTTTCATCTCATTCTATTGTTTTATCATGTTGTCTTTGGGTTCTTTTACTTAATCCATGCTTTTAGAAATTTCTTCTGTAGCATGAACCATTCATGGACAATTTTCTTTTCCCCTGGTTATATTTTCCTCAACTGTGCATTCTTTATTTTTTGCATGCCATGTTCCTTTCTTTCTTTGTCTCTTTTTCTTTTTTATTTGCCATGTTATAATTATACATTTATCATGGTGATATTGTGGAGGAATTCCTTCATGAGACCTATGCAACATTATTTAGTTCAAGGAGTGGGCCCATACACAAACAAGGCCAATCAGAATTCTAAGACAATTGGTAAATGGATGCCTCTTCTTTCTTTTTTATATTTTATTGCTTTGGTTTAGAATTACCATAAGAGTGTTTTATAAAATACTGAGGTTAATAGATAATATTTTATAATAACTATAAATGGAATATAACCTTTAAAAATTGTGAATCACTACATTGTATACTTGAAACTTATATAATATTGTACATCAACTAAACTTCAATAAAAATAATAATTTCTAAAAGAGAAAAGAAAATACTTAGCAGCCATAGCAGCTAAGCATCCCTCACCCTCACTGTATGTTCTCAGGCTACAGATATGTAGATAGACTACCCTAGTCCACCCTCAAACTGTAGCTCTTAGGCAAAAACAAATCCCAATTCTAGTGTCACCTCCTCAGAGAGGTTTCCTCTGATTACCCTTTCTAAGGATATCCATGCTCTAGTTACTCCATCGAAGCACCTAGTTTTATGTCTTCAAAGTATTTGTCACTATCTGAAGTAGACTACAATGACCAATCAAGGTGAAGGTAGCAGGGGTTTTTTACTGAAGGGTGGAGAAGCAGTGGACTCTGAGTACCACTGAGGAGTATCCTCCTCTCCCAACACTACATAGGTATGAGAATATGAGCAGACTTTACTGGAGGGAGTTGCAGGGAAAGTAGCAAAAAGAGAGCCAGGTTTAGATAAGGCAAGAAGCAGAAGGAACATTCAAAGAAGTGATTGAAGGCATAGAGGAGTTGGAATTTCCAGAGGGCTAATGGAAAGTTTTGGCAGGGAAAAGAAAGCGATTTGATTAGGCTTAGGGAAGTATAGAGCATTTTAGGAATGACAGTTCCATAGAGGACAAATTTAGGAGGGGAGCAGATACTTATATTTGGTGCTTTGACCTATGACAATAGGAATGAAGCTTGGCAGGTTCAGTCACAACTGACCCATGGAAAACAGTGGACACAAGGGCTTAATAAAAGTCAACTGTGGTCTGGAATGTTCTGCAAGTATATGTTTTGATGCAGAGGTATGATTAGTCACAGCAGATGCAGCACAGGACAGTAGTGGGAGCAAAGAAACTTGAAGTTCAAGGTTCTTTAAGGGGAGGGGTGAACAGTTGTCCTAAGAAGATTAAATTCTTAAGTTCAGTATCCACTGGTGTCCTGTTTAATAAGGTGTTGGAGGTCTTGGTTCTTGTAGCTTGGGATTGGATGTGTGGAATGAGGGACTTAGTAGTAGCCCAGGAATTGAGCATAGATCTCCAGGTGCAGATATAGATTTAGAACTTCCATTAGAGCACAATTTTTATTTTCATTCTCCACGTACAGAAATGATACCTAAACTATTATTTCAAAATATTTACACTTGCGGGCTTCCCTGGTGGTGCAGCGGTTGAGAATCTGCCTGCCAATGCAGGGGACACGGGTTCTAGCCCTGGTCTGGGAAGATCCCACATGCCGTGGAGCAACTAGGCCCGTGAGCCACAACTACTGAGCCTGCGCGTCTGGAGCTTGTGCTCCGCAACAAGAGAGGCCGTGACAGTGAGAGGCCCGCGCACCGCAATGAAGAGTGGTCCCCGCTTGCTGCAACTAAAGAAAGCCCTCGCACAGAAACGAAGACCCAACACAGCCAAAAATAAAAAAATATAAGTAAATAAAAATTAAAAAAAAAAAATTTACACTTGCTCTTGCAGGTTCAAATTTTAAATGATTTGGGCCATTTCCCCCAAATTTCATTCTTATTTTAGCATATTATGTATTTGCTTAATTTTTAATTTACAAAATTTGGGGGTTTAAGTTAAATTTTCCAACATAAGAGAAATCATGGTTTCCAGTTGGTGTAATGATGGGGTTCAGAAGTCTTAACAAAACTTAAAGTTGTCACATTTAGGGACTTCCCTGGTGGTGCAGTGGTTAAGAATCTGCCTGCCAATGCAGGGGACACGGGTTCAAGCTCTGCTCTGGGAAGATCCCACATGCCATGGAGCAACTAAACCCGTGCGCCACAACTACTGAGCCTGTGCTCTAGAGCCCGTGTGCCACAACTACTGAAGCCTGCATACCTAGAGCCTGTACTCTGAAACAAGAGAAGCCACGGCAGTGAGAAACCCGCGCACCACAACAAAGAGTAGCCTCCGCTCACCACAACTAGAGAAAGCCCGCACGCAGCAACAAAGACCCAACGCAGCCCTAAATAAATAAATAAATAAATTAATTAATTAATTATTTAAAAAATTTAAGTTGTCACATTTTAGGAGGGAAAGTATAAAGCTTAATTTTTAATTTATTCTTTTCTTTCCAGTGCCTTATAGAATCAACAGGAAATACATTAGCAGAACCAGGCCAGAATTATACACAGTGAGGCTCCTTGTGACTTCTTGCTCCACTGAACTTCTGAGATCCTTTTGTCTCTAACACTCGGAGCTTTTTATGGGTATATTCCATTATTTTCTCACTGTGGAAGCTCTTCGTTTTCTACCCACATATAATCACTTCTAAGACACATATTTTTCCACATTTTAACAGCTCTGACATTGGGATGCTGCTTATAATCCAAACTATCTTTGATTAGATGAGCTATAGCACTTTGTAGCACTCTCCCATATAACCTAACATAATTCCTGACACACAGTAAGCACTGAGCAAATGTTTGTTTATTATTTGACTAATACGTAGTTGAAGAGGCCATTTAATTTGAATTACTTCTTAAATACAAACTTTAACTTGACCTCTGACATTTCTTCAAACTCTTAAGGTCCCCAAGTCTTTATTCAATAAAACGTTAGATTCTTACAAAAAATAGAAGAAATGAGGAAAGTGTAATTAGTTACTGCTTTTACAGTGACTTTTAAATGGATTTAATACTTAAAAGGTGTTCTGCACTAATACCTACTTTACTTTTGTGTAGAATTTGTCACCAAAAGCCCCCTGCAATACAGGTAGAAAAAAAAAGACTAAACGAATAACAGAGAAAGTATATGATTTGCCGAAGTTCCGCAGCTAGTCAAAGTCTTGCTTTCCTGGCTCACAGTACTTGTTCTTTTCACTGGGCTGTATTGTCCCATGGAAAGGCAAATGGACCAAAAGCATTCTTAAATGCAACCCATTTTTGCAAAGGTCGTCTTAAAATTGATTGCCATGAAGTGAAATTCAAACTACATATGTGCTGTTGCCTTCATCTCCTTCTAGTCTTCAAAAGAAAGGGTGGGGAAAGATACTGCAGAGCTAAACCATAATTGCTTATTAGGCATCACTCAATGAGGGAGGCAGTAAGAAGCAAAACTACTATTATTGCATAGTAAAGAGCACCTTATTTAGCTCTTGGGAAAGATTGAAGAATATTTACTACTAAAATGCAATTTTCACTCACTTTGAAGGAATCATCACAAGTGTCAATTCATTTTCCAACTTAGAACCTTTAAGTCATGCTCATGAAATTTTTTTTTATTTTTTATTTTTTTAAAAATTATTTATTTATTTATTTATTTATGGCTGTGTTGGGTCTTCGTTTTTGTGCGAGGGCTTTCTCTAGTTGTGGCAAGCGGGGGCCACTCTTCATCGCGGTGCGCGGGCCTCTCACTATCGCGGCCTCTCTTGTTGCGGAGCACAGGCTCCAGACGCGCAGGCTCAGCAATTGTGGCTCACGGGCCCAGTTGGTCCACGGCATGTGGGATCTTCCCAGACCAGGGCTCGAACCCGTGTCCCCTGCATTAGCAGGCAGATTCTCAACCACTGTGCCACCAGGGAAGCCCGAAATGTTTTTTTAATAAATTTATTTATTTATGTATTAATTTATTTATTTTTGGCTGCATTGGGTCTTTGTTGCTGCGTGTGGGCTTTCTCTAGTTGCGGTGAGCGGACACTTCTCTTCATTGTGGTGCACGGGCTTCTCATTGCTGTGGCTTCTCTTGTTGCAGAGCACAGGCTCTAGGAGCATGGGCTTCACATCAGTAGTTGTGGCACTCGGGCTCAGTAGTTGTGGCACATGGGCTTAGCCGCTCCGAGGTATGTGGGGTCTTCCTGGACCAGGGCTCGAACCTGTGTCCCCTGTATTGGCAGGAGGATTCTTAACCACTGCACCACCAGAGAAGTCACTCTTGAAATGTTTATATTCTTTTGTCTTGCATGGCTCTTCTGCACAGTCCTCCATCGTGTCACTCCACTGCTTAGCTTCTATTCCACTTTTGGAATAGCTTTCACTTCTACACACACATTTCCAGGCTCTCCTTAGGTCATCCCTTTCCTGCTCTTGTGTTCATGGCAATGATGTCTTATCTGACATCCATTTTAGCCAAGATTAACTTCCATTTGGGCAGACAGCAGAAGCAAGAAGAACCGCAATCCTGCAGCCTGTGGAACAAAAACCACATTCACAGAAAGATTGAAAAGGCAGAGGGCTATGTACCAGATGAAAGAACAAGATAAAATCCCAGAAAAACAACTAAATGAAGTGGAAATAGGCAACCTTCCAGAAAAAGAATTCAGAATAATGTTAGTGAAGATGATCCAGGACCTCGGAAAAAGAATGGAAGCAAAGATCGAGAAGATGCAAGAAATGTTTAACAAAGACCTAGAAGAATTAAAGAACAAGCAAACAGAGATGAACAATACAATAACTGAAATGAAAAATACACTAGAAGGAATCAATAGCAGAATAACTGAGGCAGAAGAACGGATAAGTGACCTGGAAGACAGAATGGTGGAATTCACTGCTGTGGAACAGAATAAAGAAAAAAGAGTGAAAAGAAATGAAGACAGCCTAAGAGACCTCTGGGACAACATTAAATGCAACAACATTCTCATTATAGGGGTCCCAGAAGGAGAAGAGAGAGAGAAAGGACCCGAGAAAATATTTGAAGAGATTATAGTCAAAAACTTCTCTAACATGGGAAAGGAAATAGCCACCCAAGTACGGGAAGCAAATCAAGCCTCAGTAAATTTAAGAAAATTGAAATCATATCAAGCATCTTCTCTGACCACAACGCTATGAGATTAGAAGTGAATTACAGGGGAAAAAACATAAAGAACACAAACACATGGAGGCTAAACAATATGTTACTAAATAACCAAGAGATCACTGAAGAAATCAAAGAGGAAATCAAAAAATACCTAGAGACAAATGACAGTGAAAACACGATGATCCAAAAGCTATGGGATGCAGCAAAAGCAGTTCTAAGAGGGAAGTTTATAGCTATACAAGCCTACCTCAAGAACCAAGAAACATCTCACATAAACAATCTAACCTACACCTAAAGGAACTAGAGAAAGAAGAACAACAAACAAAACCCAAAGTTAGCAGAAGGAAAGAAATCATAAAGATCAGAGCAGAAATAAATGAAATAGAAACAAAGAAAACAATAGCAAAGATCAATAAAACTAAAAGCTGGTTCTTTGAGAAGATAAACAAAATTGATAAAACATTAGCCAGACTCATCACGAAAAAGAGGGAGAGGACTCAAATCAATAAAATTAAAAATGAAAAAGGAAAAGTTACAACAGACACTGCAGAAATACCAGGCATCCTAAGAGACTACTACAAGCAACTCTATGCCAATCAAATGGACAACCTGGAAGAAATGGACAAATTCTTAGAAAGGTATAATCTTCCAAGACTAAACCAGGAAGAAATAGAAAATATGAACAGACCAATCACAAGTAATGAAATTGAAACTGAGATTAAAAATCTTCCAACAAACAAAAGTCCAGGACCAGATGGCTTCACAGGTGAATTCTATCAAACGTTTAGAGAAGAGCTAACACCCATCCTTCTCAAACTCTTCCAAAAAATTGCAGAGGAAGGAACACTCCTAAACTCATTCTAGGAGGCCACCATCACCCTGATATCCAAACCAGACAAAGATACTACAAAAAAAGAAAATTACAGACCAATATCACTGATGAATATAGATGCAAAAATCCTCAACAAAATACTAGCAAACAGAATCCAACAACACATTAAAAGGATCATACACCATGATCAAGTGGGATTTATCCCAGGGATGCAAGGATTCTTCAATATACACAAATCAATGAATGTGATACAGCATATTAACAAACTGAAGAATAGAAACCATACGATCATCTCAATAGATGCAGAAGAAGCTTTTGACAAAATTCAACACCCATTTATGATAAAAACTCTCCAGAAAGTGGGCATAGAGGGAACCTACCTCAACATAATAAAGGCCATATACGACAAACCCACAGCCAACATCATTCTCAATGGTGAAAAACTGAAAGCATTTCCTCTAAGATCAGGAACAAGACAAGGATGTCCACTCTCACCACTCTTATTCAACATAGTTTTGGAAGTCCTAGCCATGGCAATCAGAGAAGAAAAAGAGATAAAAGGAATCCAAATTGGAAAAGAAGAAGTAAAACTGTCACTGTTTGCAGAGGACATGATACTATACATAGAGAATCCTAAAGATGCCACCAGAAGACTACTAGAGCTAATCAATGAATTTGGTAAAGTTGCAGAATACAAAATTAATGCACAGAAATCTCTTGCATTCCTATATACTAATGATGAAAAATCTGAAAGAGAAATTAAGGAAACACTCCCATTTACCACTGCAACAAAAAGAATAAAATACCTAGGAATAAATCTACCTAGGGAGACAAAAGACCTGTATGCAGAAAGCTATAAGACACTGATGAAAGAAATTAAGGATGATACCAACAGATGGAGAGGTATACCATGTTCTTGGATTGGAAGAATCAATATTGTGAAAATGACTATACTATCCAAAGCAATCTACAGATTCAGTGCAATCCCTATCAAATTACCAATGGCATTTTTTACAGAACTAGAACAAAAAAATCTTAAAATTTGTATGGAGACCCAAAAGACCCTGAATAGCCAAAGCAGTCTTGAGGGATAAAAGCAGAGCTGGAGGAATCAGACTCCCTGACTTCAGACGATACTACAAAGCTACAGTAATCAAGACAATATGGTACTGGCACAAAAACAGATATATAGATCAATGGAACAGCATAGAAAACCCAGAGATAAACCCACACACCTATGGTCAACTAATCTATGACAAAGGAGGCAAGGATATACAATGGAGAAAAGACAGTCTCTTCAATAAGTGGTGCTGAGAAGACTGGACAGCTACATGTAAAAGAATGAAATTAGAACACTCTCTAACACCATACACAAAAATAAACTCAAAATGGATTCAAGACCTAAATGTAAGACCGGACACTATAAAACTCTCAGAGGAAAACATAGGAAGAACACTCTTGGACATAAATCACAGCAAGCTCTTTTTTGATCCACCTCCTAGAGTAATGGAAATAAAAACAAACATAAACAAATGGGACCTAATGAAACTTCAAAGCTTTTGCACAGCAAAGGAAACCATAAACAAGACGAAAAGACAACCCTCAGAATGGGAGAAAGTATTTGCAAACGAATCAACAGACAAAGGATTAATCTCCAAAATATATAAACAGCTCATGCAGCTCAATATTAAAAAAACAAACAACCCAATCCAAAAATGGGCAGAAGACCTAAATAGACATTTCTCCAAAGAAGACCTAAAGGTGGCGAAGAAGCACATGAAAAGCTGCTCAACATCACTAATTATTAGAGAAATGCAAATCAAAACTACAATGAGGTATCACCTCACACCAGTTAGAATGGGCATCATCAGAAAATCTACAAACAACAAATGTTGGAGAGGGTGGGGAGAAAAGGGAACCCTCTTGCACTGTTGGTGGGAATGTAAATTGATGCAGCCACTATGGAGAACAGTATGGAGGTTCCTTAAAAAACTAAAAATAGAACTATCATATGATCCAGCAATCCCACTACTGGGCATATACCCAAAGAAAACCATAATTCAAAAAGACACATGCCCTCCAATGTTCACTGCAGCCCTATTTACAATAACCAGGTCATGGAAGCGGCCTAAATGCCCATTGACAGATGAATGGATAAAGAAGATGTGGTACATATATACAATGGAATATTACTCAGCCATAAAAAGGAACAAAATTGGGTCATTTGCTGAGACGTGGATGGATCTAGAGACTGTCATACAGAGTGAAGTAAGTCAGAAAGAGAAAAACAAATATCGTATATTAATGCATATATGTAGAACCTAGAAAAATGGTACAGATGAACCAGTTTGCAGGGCAGAAATTGAGACACAGATGTAGAGAACAAACATATGGACACCAAGTGGGGAAAGCGGCAGGGGATTGGGAGTGGTGGTGTGATTAATTGGGCGATTGGGATTGACATGTATACACTGATGTGTATAAAATTGATGACGAATAAGAACCTGCTGTATAAAAAATAATAATAATAGTAATGTTAGCTCTCGGTTTTTTGTGGATGCTCTTAGAAAGTTGAGGCAATTCCCCTCTATTCCTATTTTTATCATAAATGGGTACTAAATTTCATCAAATGGATTTTTTCTGCATCAGTTAATCTCATCATGTAATTTTTATTCTTTAGCTTGTTGATAGGTGGTTTGCATTGATTGTTTTTAAAATGTTGAACTAGTCTTGAATACCTGGAATAAATTCCACTTGGTCATGGTAAAAAAAAAAAGATCAACTTCCATTTGCTCCTGAATATTTGATTTTTCTCTACCTACAAGCTTGTTTTGAAGCCAGATGTGTCCCACTGTGGAAGGGTCTATTTTCCAATTTCACTGAAGTTACTTCTTGGAATTACTTCTCTCCTGGGAAAAGCCGGGTGCCTTGCAATGAAGATCACTACTCCAGAACATAATGGGCACTGATTTTACAGGTTAGAATGAAGGATCTTGAGAGTAGTGGTTGCCCTGCATTATGGGGAAAGTATCATATTGATGCCTTTTTTCTCCCTTTCTACCCAAACTGCTTGCAAGTTATCAGAGAGGGGACCTCCAGTGACTTCCAGATATTTCCCCCTTTGACTTGTTTTTTCAATTTTTTGCTTATATTTAGTTAGTTAGTTTTACTTTATAGCTATGTTGTACTTTTTAGCTATGTTTTAGCTAACTTTGTGAGCAGATTACTTAATCTGAGCATCAATTATTTTAACCATAAAATGTAGATGAAAATGCCTACCTATCAGGGGTTTTGAAAGAGTTAAGTGACAGCGCTTATTTAAGAGTGGTTAGCTGTTTCATTTCATAGTTTTACCTCATCAAAAGTGTTACTCAGGTCAGTACTTTCCTTCACTATTTGCGCCTTGAAATCACTCTAATCCCTTGCCATGCTCTTGTCCTAAATGTTCCTGCCCTGAACTACTTCAGCTTTTCCAAATTCATGTGGTCTTCTAGTAGGCTGACCATATAATTTATCTGGACACTTTTGAGAGTGTAAGGGGGCAGGAACCATCAATTATTATGCTATGACAACAAGTGTCAACTGGGACTGTTCTAGGCAAATTCGAAGGTATCCTACTCATTAGCCCTCTCCTGGCTACAGCAGACTGCTTCCTACCCTGGGAAATATCTTTATGCTGTCCTTTCAAGACTCAGTTGTTTCACTGACCTCCTTACTCAGTGTAAATTCTTCCCTCTGTCACCACTGCTATCAGTACCTATGTTCAGAACTGCATATGTTCATTTTCTAAACCACCCTCCTTTACCAACTTCTCCATTTCTGTTGAAGGCTAGACCACACTTCAGAGTTTATCTTTGACTTTCCATATTCCTTCATATCCAGCCAATTGGCAGAGATTGTCAACTTCAATTTTATAAACACTTATTGAGCACTTACTTTGTTCCAGAGACTAAGTGAAGCACTAGGGATAAAAAAATAAGATACAATCCTGATATACAAGAAGGCTCACATTAAATAATAAACATGCAACTAAATAATTGCAATTTAGTGTGTGAAGTGCAAACATAGAGGTAGTGTTTTTGGTAAAGTGGTGATGTCGACATGGAAGTTATCAACTCTGCTTGGGTGGTTCAAAGAAGGATTTGCAGAAATAAAGATGAAGTTGACCTGTGGCTTATTATATGAATTAATTAATATTTCATTAACTACAATTTACTAGACACTATGCTATGCACAGGGAATACACTGATAAGCATGACAGGTATGACCCTTGTCCTCTTGAAACTTATAGGCTATTAGGGAAGGCAGACAGTATAAAAGTGAGAAGTATTAGAAAAAAAGAGGGGGCATCATGTGAATACATAAAGGGAGAACTAACCAACTCTGCAACCAAGTCCATAACAGTTAAGTTGAAATGTGAAAAGATGAATAGGAGTAGTTAGGTGAAGGGCAGAGATTGATAAGAGAGGGAAAGAGAGAAAGATCTTGAGGTGGAGAGAGTATGAGGTATTAAAACACTGAGAAGAGACCAATATGGCTGAAGAGGAAAGAGGAGTGGGGAAAGGGACATGGCATGAAGCTGGAAATGTAGGCAGGGGTCAGAACTTATAAGACCTTGTAGACCATATTAAGGACTGTGAACTTTACCTCAGGTCAATGGGCAGCCATAATTTAAGCATTGAAAGCAATGTAAACTGATTTGCTCTTTCTAGAAGGAGGCTGTTGCAGTAGCTTAGACAAGAGATGATGGTGGTAGAAATGGAGAAAATGATGATTTTTAGAAATATCTAGAAAGTATAATGACAAAATTGGTAATTGATTTGTAATGAATGGTAAAGAAGGAATGGTCAAGGATGGCTCCCAAAACAGCTGGTTCTGTTATTTACTGAATTATGGAACATCAGAGAAGGACCAGGTTTGGGACTGAAGATAACAGGTCCAGGTTTTGATATGCTGAGTTTGCAGTACCAGTGAAATATTCAGGTGGAGAGCTTATGTAGGCAGTTGCATATGTTTGTCTGGAGCTACAGATTTGAGAGTTTTAGGTATATTAATGGTAATAAAGCCAAGGGAGTGAATGCATTTACCTCAGGAAAAATTCCAAGTGGGAAGAGACATTAGAATAGAATGTGCAAAACATTTAATGGTTGCATAAAAGAAGATCTGTCAAAGACAGTTAAGAGGAAGCAGCTAGAGAAGAAAGAAGAAAATCAGAAACATGTGATGTCACCGAAGTCAAAGGAAGAAAGCGTTTCAAAGAGGGAATGGTCGTGTAAAATGAGAAATAAAAATGGATGATCTTACTGAGAACAGTTTTTGAGAAATGGCAGGCACAAAATCCAGATTAGTGGGTTTAGGACTAAGTGGGAGGTGAGAAAATAGAGGCAGAATATGTAGGTAACGCCATAAGTTTGGGAAGGAGAGAGGGGAGAAAGAAGTGAGAGCTGAAGAAAGATGTGGATGAAGGACTGAGGGGGATCTTTCTTTTCCTTTCCTTTCCTATGAGAGCTTCTTGAATACATTTAAATACTGAATAGAAAAGAACCATTAAAGAACAGTGGAGAGTAACTTTCCACACTGGAGAGTAATCAATAAGTGGTAGAAACAGGGTTCAAATTCAGATCTGTCTTCACTCACTCTTTTTTTTTTTTTTTTAAGTTATACAATATTTATTTATTTATTTATTTATTTATTTATTTATGACTGTGTTGAGTCTTCGTTTCTGCGCGAGGGCCCTCTCTAGTTGCGGCAAGCGGGGGCCACTCCTCATCGCGGTGCGCGGGCCTCTCATTATTGCGGCCTCTCTTGTTGCGGAGCACAGGCTCCAGACGCGCAGGCTCAGTAATTGTGGCCCACGGGCCCAGTTGCTCCGCGGCACGTGGGATCCTCCCAGACCAGGGCTCGAATCCGTGTCCCCCGCACTGGCAGGCAGACTCTCAACCACTGCGCCACCAGGGAAGCCCCTCTTCACTCATTCTTAACCGCGGCGCTCTACTTCCATCTCAAATTTTAATAACTCTTACCATTGCAAACACACTTTGTGGTGCAATCATGAGTAAATTGTTTCTTGACAAATAATGCCATGGGCATTATTTTTTTTTTTTAGAAATTTCATGTAATGTCTGAAACATTTATATTAACATATTTCCATACAAATAACCCAATGAAAGTTTAGCATTAGTTGTTTTGTTTGTTTGTTTGTTTTATACTGCAGGTTCTTATTAGTCATCAATTTTATACACATCAGTGTATACATGTCAATCCCAATCGCCCAATTCAGCACACCACCATCCCCACCCCACCGCTGTTTTCCCCCCTTGGTGACCATACGTCTGTTCTCTACATCTGTGTCTCAACTTCTGCCCTGCAAACCGGCTCATCTGTACCACTTTTCTAGGTTCCACATACATGCGTTAATATACGATATTTGTTTTTCTCTTTCTGACTTACTTCACTCTGTATGACAGTCTCTAGATCCATCCACATCTCAACAAATGACTCAATTTCATTCCTTTTTATGGCTAAGTAATATTCCATTGTATATATGTACCACAACTTCTTTATCCATTCGTCTGTCAGTGGGTATTTAGGTTGCTTCCATGACCTGGCTATTGTAAATAGTGCTGCAATGAACATTGGGGTGGCCATGGGCATTATTTTTGTGATATTTTCCATTCTTCAATATTCAAATCCTACCTCTTTAATGCCCTACTTAAATCCCACCTTCTCCCAAAACACTTCAGGACACCTCAAATCCTGATGGTCTCTCTGGCTTTTAAAATCCTGTGACAACCTGCCAGTGTTATTTGATAAATTTTATCTGCATTACAATTGAGTTGGATATTATTTCACTTTTCTTTGATTATGACTTAACATCACAAATCCATAAGCTTCTCAGAGGATAGGAAGTGCATCGTATTTTTTTTTTTGTTTTTTGGGGTTTTTTTTTTTTGAACATCTTTTAAAACGTCATCCTAATGCCTTATCCATAGTATGTAGTCAATAAATATTTGTTGATTGATTGCTGGGTCAATCTCATCATTGATACTGGTTGAATATCTCTGAGAACTGTCTGCAACCACTTCAGAAAGTTTTCTGTTGATATCATTCTGAGAAATGGAGGAGTTCTTATTTCTGCTGTGGATTTATTTTTTCCTTTTTGGTTATAAAACTGGGAATCTCAAAAAGACTGTTGGCTTGTATGTGTGTGCGGGGCAGGGGGGGGGGTCCTTTTGAAAGGGATTGTGGAAAAAAAGCAGACCTTTTATTTTGTAAAGGTTTTTTGAAGCTTACAAGTTCTCATAAGAAAAAGTCCAAATTGGTCGAACTTGAAGTTCCCCTCCTTTCTCCTCCTGCAGAACCTTTTTCTAAACCTACTTCCCTTAAAATGACTTTTATTGATTTTCACTCAATGAGAGTTATTCTTCAGAACGAGGATGGAGGGGTCAGAGAGAGAAATTTACCCTGTGTTACCTGTGGAATAGGTGTACCTCCGTATCCAGTCTTGCTTTATTTGTTCTGTTTCCTGGATCCAGAAACCTGCACGCGGGGGATCATTAGGTCCTCTGTGTCTTGGTCGGAGCTTGAGTACAGTATACTAATAGATCAATTTATGTGTTCATTCATTCAGCAAACATTTATTGAGCAGGCATGTCCTAGGCATTGGAGATACTAAGATGAATAAGATGTAGTCGCTGCCCTCAGTGACCTCCAGATGTACACGAAGACACCAGCTTGCTGGGGGTTGGGGTCAGGGAAGGCTTCCTGAACGAGGTAACTGAATATCCTCCTTTGGGGAATCCTAAGAGAATGAAGAGATCAGCCTCGTAAAATAAATATAAACATCTAATCAAGTTAGCCAATTAGAAAGACATTTAGTAAGACAGTCTTTTACCAGTATGTCCGTTGTTTCTTTTGCAATTTTCCCCTGATTTCTTTGTTTCTAGTCTACATTTAAAATTGCCAGGACTTCCCTGGTGGCACAGTGGTTAAGAATCCACCTGCCAATGCAACGGGACACAGATTCAAGCCCTGGTCCGGGAAGAGCCCACACGCTGCAGAGCAACTAAGCCCGTGCGCCACAACTACTGAGCCTGCGCTGTAGAGCCCGTGAGCCACAACTACTGAGCCCACGTGCCACTGCTACTGAAGCCCGCGCGCCTAGAGCCCATGCTCCGCAACAAGAAAAGCCACCGCAGTGAGAAGCCCGTGCACCACAACGAAGAGTAGCCACCGCTCGCAGCAACTAGAGAAAAGCCTGCGCGCAGCAATGAAGACCCAACACAGCCAAAAATAAAATAAATAAATAAATTTATAAAAATAAAATAAAATAAAATAGCCTCCAATGTTATTTTTCTAAACCCTGATCTGATCCTGTCATTCTTGTCTTGAGAATTTTTAATGGCTACTCATTCATTCTGCATATTCATCCATCACCTACTGTGCTGTGTCAGGCAAATACCAACTGTTTGGGATGCAATGGTGAGCAAACAATTTCTCCCTTCAAGAAGCCTATAGTCTAGGGTTTCCCTGGTGGCACAGAGGTTAAGAATCTGCCTGCCAATGCAGGGGACATGGGTTCGAGCCCTGGTCCGGGAAGATCCCACACACCATGCAGCAACTAAGCCCGTGCGCTACAACTACTGAGCCTGCATGCTGCAACTACTGAAGCCCGCATACCTAGAGGCCATGCTCTGCAACAAGAGAAGGCACCGCAATGAGAAGCCCGCGCACCACAACAAAGAGTAGCCCCCCTTGTCGCAACTAGAGAAAGCCAGCGTGCAGCAATGAAGACCCAACACAGCCAAAAATAAATAAATAAAATAAAATAAAAAAGAAACCTATAGTCTAGACCGAGAGACAGACAAGTAATCAGACAGTTTCCGTACAGTTTCATACTAGCTTTGACAGGGCATGCAGACGATTCTGTGGGTGTATACAGAGGCGCGCCTTGTCCGGTCTTGTGCTTCCTGAATCTCGTCCTCAGATTTAAATCAATGCAGTCCAACAGATACCAGTATCTATTGTGCTAAGTACTATGCAAAACAACTGCTTTTAAGCAGATCAAAGTCTGGTGGAGGAGCCTGAGAACTTAATCGATAATTCCTGCACAATGTGGTCCATGGATAGATAAATGCATAGGATGCTAGGATAACAGGGGTTGAAAAGGAGAGAGGACTGGTAGGCGGCAAAGCTTTTGGAAGAGATCATGCCTAAGCCGAGTCTTGAAGTATGAACAGGAGTTAGCTAGACACTGAAGCGTCCAGTTCCTTAACGTGACAAACAAAACCCTTCACAATCCGTTGCTCTACTTTGCCAGCACACCCTTATGTCTTCTATATCTTTGTTTTTTAAATTAGGAACAAGGACCCCTGGATCATTTACTGTTACACATGGGATATGAGAAAGTACTGGATAAATGTGGTGCACCTTTCTTAAGCATCAGTTTTACCAGATGATAAATAGTATAAAACATTGTTTTATATTAAAGCACAATATATTTGTGGACTTGAAGGCAAAATTTGCATTGATTTTTTTTTTCAAGATAAAACAGGATCCATAAATTCCAAGCTAATGACAAGTCATTTGTGGCTCGCCCTTAGACACCACCATCTACCACCAGCCCTTTCTTGTGGAAAAGTTTGAAATGCACTATCTGAATGCACCAGGAACTTTCAGGTCTCTGTGCCTTAGCATATGCTAGTCCCTCATCCGGAGTGCTGTTCCTACTTTCTCCCTAGGTAAACTCTACTTATCCTTCAAAGCTAACTTAAGTGTCGTCCCATAAGAGGGGACAGTTAATTTAGCACAGTTAATTTCTTTGAACACCCACTTACATCTCTGCCTCCTTTCCCAATAGCGCCAGGCAGAGTTAGGACCACCTTCTTTTGTGTTCCCACAACCCTTTACCCAGAGTTTCCATTACAGCACTGCTCACACTGTACAGCGAAGCTTACTGTCTGTTTCCTTATCCATTGCTGTTGCTGAACTGTAAGCTTCTCTAGGGCAGGGACTATTTTTAACTTTATTTTTGTGTCCTTAGGGACTGGCACTTGGTAGCCCCTCAATCAATGTTTGTTGAATGTTGAGTTTATGGACCATCACTTACTCTGCATCCCTTCTGCTCTTACATTAAGTAATATTTCCTTTCCTTCTCATCTTCAGGGAGTGATGTGTTCCACAAAAGCCTATTTTCCAGACAAGTGAAATTTACTTCCTAAAGTATCAAAATCTGCTTTTGGTGGGAATTTACTTTTTTTAAAGTTTTTACACGCTTCCTCTCTTAAGTAAAATATACTAAGCATAATGTGTTCCTGATGACTTATCCCTGAAAGCACCAGCTTTATGCTGGCTTGGAATTCATGACATCCTCTGGGGACGCTGACGGGATAGGACTTTTTGCCTCCACACCAAATAACTCCATTCTCTTCTGGTTTGAGAGTTCTTGCGCTCGCTTCTTGTATTTTGGTCACCACTTCTTGGTGTCGGTGTGCTCGCTCTAACAACACTGCCGTTTGCTCCTGTTGTACGTCTTTTAATGGATATTAAAATCACAAAACTAATATATGTTCATTGACACACAAACAGAAACACTTAAAGTCCAAGTCCTTCCTTGTTCCTGGCCCCCCACCGTCCCCCCCACATTCACACTCCCACTCTCTAGGCATAACCACTTTTAGCAGTGTAATGTACATCCCCGCAGGCCATTTTCTGTTAACGTGTGTGTATACTTGTGTATATACAGATATCAAATCATATTCTGCGCACTGTTCTATGACTGGCTTTTCTTCCCACTTGACAATATACAATAGGTATTTTGCATGTCAGTACATCCAAGTCTATCTCATTCTTTTTAATGGCTGCCCCCCTTTTAATTTGACAATCTTAATCAGCTGTGAATGGGAAAGCCAAATAATCAAGCTTATTAGAATTGTACCTAAGAAAGAGTAAATCGGCTCTGAGTGAAGGCTTGAGGAATTCTCCTAGGAGTAAAATGTGTTAACTTTAGTGCATAGTCTTTGTAATGTTTATCTTGGCTACTCTGGGACCCCTTTTGCTTATTTCCTGGTTCATTGTGTTTTGGATAGCTGATGTTGCTGGATATATGACCTGTGAATTAGTGAGGTATTACATATTCGATTTTGCATTATATGATTATGCTATGGTTTTGTGAGGGTTGTGCATTTAATTTTTAAATTTAGACTGTCTTTGTAGACAGTGATTATTTCTTCTAATCCTAAGTACTTGCATCATAGTGCAGACCATTGCATATGGTAGCAATTAGAATGTTTGGCTTGGTGATTGACATGGGGCTTCTTATCTATATCATCTACCTGTGAGATTGTTCACTGGATTTATGGGAACTCTATAAGCTCATCTGAGGAAGTCTTTTACTACTAATGAACATTAAAGTACTGACAGCATCTTGTCCTATAAATAATAAAATCCTTTTTAGGATTTATATAGAGTTTTCTGCCTTCATCTACTATAGTAAGTGGCTAAATCCTGTTAATTCCACCTTTTAGATTTCACTGTAATGTGTCCCCTCTTCTCCATTCCCACTGCCCTAGTACCTTGGTTCAGACCCTATTATATCCCAACTGAATTACCTCCTTAATTAGTCTCCCTACCTCCAGTCAAAACTCCACACTGCTCACCCAGTAACTAGTGCTCTTTTTTTTTTTTTTGTACTTTTGCTCTTAGAATTGGCATTTTATTTTATTATTATTATTTTTTAATTTATTTTGGCTGCATTGGGTCTTCGTTGCTGTGCACGGGCTTTCTCTAGTTGCGGCGAGCGGGTGCTACTCTTCGTTGCGGTGCACGGGCTTCTCATTGTGGTGGCTTCTCTTGTTGTGGAGCACAGGCTCTACATGCACGGGCTTCAGTAGTTGTGGCACGTGGGCTCAGTAGTTGTGGCTCGCAGGCTCTAGAGCGCAGGCTCAGTAGTTGTGGCACACAGGCTTAGTTGCTCCGTGGCATGTGGGATCTTCCTGGACCAGGGCTCGAACCTGTGTCCCCTGCATTAGCAGGCAGATTCTTAACCACTGTACCACCAGGGAAGTCCCTAGTGCTCTTTTTAACACAGAAATTCTATCATGTCACACCCCTGAAAAACCCTCTAGGGGTTTCTCATCACCTGTAGAATAACGTCCACTTTCCTTAAATTAGTATACGTAACTTTTTAATGATTTGTCCCACTTCCCCTGATTTTCTCTTGCTACTCAATGCTCATACTTCAATTTCTAGGGAAATCTAGTGGCTTGTAGTTTCTCCAACACGCCACACAAGAGAGTTCCCAATAAATGCTTGTTAATTGAATGAATGAAACACCTTATGTAGTTAGAGTGACCATTCAATATTCTTGGTTCAGAATGGTCCCTGTTTACACCTTCCACCCCAGCATAATTATTAATAGTGCTTCTTTTCACTATCAAACTTGTCTCAGGCCAAAAAATTACATGGTTACCCTAATTATAGCAGTCATCAAATTGTTTTCTAACTCTAATCTCACCTACTAGATAATGAGCCCTTTGGGGGCAGAAATTTTGTTCATTTTACTTT
The DNA here is from genome assembly GCF_965194825.1 of Balaenoptera physalus. Classification (NCBI taxonomy): domain Eukaryota; kingdom Metazoa; phylum Chordata; class Mammalia; order Artiodactyla; family Balaenopteridae; genus Balaenoptera; species Balaenoptera physalus. The sequence goes on along the minus strand of NC_138882.1, from coordinate 159,813,758 downwards.
TATATCCTCATTTATTCATTCAACTAAGAGATTGACACTGTTAGATGCTGAGGTATAATGCTGAATAAAGCAAACATGGTTCTTGCCTTCATGAAGCTTACAATTCAGCAGGAAAGAATAATCTAGCAGGAAGAATAGTGCCTAATACATTAAATGTCACTGTGTGAATGAATGACTCAACGTGGAGATAAAGACTTAGAGGTTCCTTAACAACCCTGATCTCATGAATTACAGAGACAGAAATACTCATAAGCATAGACCTCTAGGTTGATCAAATTAACTATTTACTTAGAGTTGCTAACTAAAAATTTTAAATACACACAATGCATACAACACATGTACACCTAAACATACATAATATTTAGATGCTACCTTAATGTTAAACATAAGAAAAAAGGGGCCATGAAATAATAGCAAGAATGAGACTGTGAGGGCTCTATGTTTTTAGATAGACAATTTGTAATCCCACGTGGTTCTTTGGAGGGCAGATTATCAGTATGTACTCCCCACCCCACCCCACCCCACCCCACCCCCTTTTTTTTTGAGATGAGAAATCTGTGGTTTTAGAAACTGAGCCACAAAAGAAAGGAGCCTTTGTGACCACCTAGAGGGGTGGGATAGGGAGGGTGGGAGGGAGGGAGATGCAAGAGGGAAGAGATATGGGAACATATGTATATGTATAACTGATTCACTTTGTTATAAAGCAGAAACTACACACCATTGTAAAGCAATTATACTTCAATAAAGATGTTTAAAAAAAACAGAAAGGAGGGATTTCTTAAACCAGGATTAGATTTTGGTTGGGTTTCCCTTCCAGAGTTTGGAATACCTGCTACCCTAGAATAGTTAACCGTGTTCCCATGGGCAAGTTACAAAACCCTTTCAACCTCAGTTTCCTCTTCTATATATAAAATAGTGCTAATATTATCTCCAGAATTGATCTAAGGATAAATGGGATTATGTAAAGGCATTTAGTCCCATAACCCAGCTTCTAGAAGGCACTCAGGGAATGTTAGTTCCCCATCCATTTCCCTTATTTATCTTTCTATATGTGGTGAATTAAAGGATGATATAAAATTATTTGAAAGGAAAGAACTGTAAATATAAACACCAATAACAATTTTTATCTCAAAAATGCATGCTGAACTAGGCCCTCTCCATCCCCTCTGCAAGTAACAGTTTTATTTATATTCATTTATTATCTTATTATTATAGGCAAAGACCCAGAGAAGCATTCCAGGAGCAAAGTGATAGGTAAGATTTTTCTGGGAAAAAGGCAGAGTTTATGAGGGAGCCAGGATTTGGGAGTCATTCAGCTGCAGTGGGTGTCAATATTAAAGATACCCATTTACTCTTGGTCGCTTTTGGTTCAAGAGAGGAAGAAGGACAGCAAACCACCTACTGAGATCTTTCAAGGGGCGTAAATGTGAACAAAACCAGGAGCTCTCTTCAGTTTCCACAACGTCTCGCAACCCCAAGACTTTCGAGCTCTTTCGCGAAGGCCAGCAGGTCTGTGCTCCAGGAGTGTCCTGGCTCTGGACTCCATTTCCCAGAGTCCCTTAGTGCCCTAATGTATTCAGTGCTCAGAGTGCCTGTATGTGTGTGAGTGTGAATGTGCGTGTGTGTGTGTGCGCGCGTGTGTGTGTCTCCGAGTCCCTGGGAGAGTGGAGGCTCATTCACTGATTAGAGCCAGCGCTGAGAGGCAGCACTGCTCCTTCTCTTACACCAACCGAGTCTCTTGATCTGTACATGCAATCCCAGGCAGCTCGCGAACACAAACCCGGGGCCAGCCGCCTACTGCTGCTACTGCTGCTGCTGCTGCCGCTGCCGCCGCCGCCGCCGCCGCTGCCTCCGCCGGCTCTGCGCACCCGGGACTTTTCATGCACCACACTCACCGCCTCCTTCCCTCCGTGTCCTGAAAAGTGCGACCTTTCTCCCAAGGAATTTCCACGGCAAGTATGGAGACCAGAAAGGGGTGTGGATGCGTGTGCGTACATAAGAGGGGTGGGTGCGAAGGCGGCCGGCTGGCTCAGGAACCTGGCTAACTTTCCGGGTTCGTTTCCTAGGGATTCGGGCGGCTCCCCGCCCCACCCCGCCTCCCCGACAGGGGAAGGGGCTGGGATCTGGACTGGCGCGTCTCAGATCTTCGCGACGGTGCCTCCCGGCATCGGTGCCCTGCGCACTCCGTGCGCTGCTTCAGTCAAACTTTCCGTCTTGAGTTTTCCTTAATGTGTTTTATTTGGGGGGTGCGAGGGGGAGGGACCAGACGCGGGAATTGGACAAGTAGGAAGGGTGAGGGGGCAGGGGCGGCGAGGGAAGGGAGCGGGACTCCTTTTCTCCATCTTTTAATAAGCCACATTCCCACTTTGTTTGGGTCGAACGCCAGAATGCCCTCTTGCCCGGCTCCCCAGTGGATCCCGCGGTGATTTCCGGCGGGGCCCGGGCCGGGTGGTACTCAGCGGGGAGCCCGAGGCTGCTGGCGGGATGGGGAAGGGGCGATCCGAATGAGAAAGGACCTCGACCGCCCCCACACAACACACGGCCTGCCCGGTGGGGTACCCGGGGAGAGGCTGGAAACCTGGGGCCTCCGGGGGCTCGGCTTACTTTCCTGGAGGGGGCGGGGGTGAAGGGCGTGGAGGAGGTGGAGGAGGTGGAGGTGGGAGGGTGGGGGTGGGGGAAGCCCCCGCGGGCAGGAAGGAGGCAGGTGCTGGCCCAGAGGTGGACCGCTCGAAATGCAGCGGGTAAACTCCCCGCTCCGCTCGGCCCGCGGGCCTGGTCTCAGAGCAGCCCGACCCGTGAGGGGTCTCCCGGGATTTTCGGGGCCGGGACTCTCTCTCCCAGCGGTTCCACCGAGCGGGGCGGGAGGACCGCCGTACACACAGCGGCGCGGGGCTCTTTTTGTAGTTTTATTTTTATCTTAGACCTGCCTTAAACTGAGTAACAATTTCTCTTCTTCCGACTTGAGAACAAAACTTTTCAGCGAGCACGCCGGGCGCTGCAGTCCTGCGGCCACCGCAGCCGCGCTCGTCAGCCCTGGCGGAGCGACCTTCTCCGCCCGGAGCCAGGCCCGCCACCGCGCTCCCGAGCCTCTGGTCGCCCCTCTCCCCAACCCCGGGATTTTCAGGGCTTCGCCTGGGCGTTTCGCCTTTGTGCTTTGTAAGGGAAAGCCTTTTCTTCCAGGGCACAACAAACTTGGGCGGAGAGCTTCCGTGTGGCCCCCCGGGCGAGGCCGCCCACGGTGGTGAGGCCACCCGAGGGGATGCCCGGTCTGTCCTCCGCTCCAGGAGCTCGAGGTCCGGGTGGACGCCGGCCGGCCCGGCGCGCGGGAGCCCAGAAGTAGCGGGGACTCGGGCTGCCCGAAGGCAGGGGGAGAGCTCTCGTTTCCCGATCAGAACGCGCTCTCTCGAGCCCGGCAGCGGCTCCAGTGGAGGGCCAGAGCCCGGGCCCCGAGCCGGGCGCGCGTCGCACCGGGCGGGTGTATGGGGCGGGGGCTCTCGGTTTGGGGCTCAGTCCTGCCAGGCCGGGCCAGGCCGGCGGTCTGGGGTCTCTGGCCCGCGCCGCCTCCTGCCCTGGAGCAGCTCAGAGGGAAGACTCGGGCACTCTCTGCCCACGATGCCCACCAGCCACGTCTCGCCTCTCGCCTCCGCACCAGACTCGGCTTGAGGGGCAAAGGGGAAAGAAAGGAAAAATAAAGAGAAAAAAAGGGCCGGCCGGGAGGAAGCGGCGAGTCAGGCAGGAGGGAACAGAGCGGCCAGGGGTGCCGGCCTCCTCCTCTGCGCGTCTCGGGCGGGGGTTCTTCCCGCAGATGGAAAATGAGCCGAGGTGGGAAAGGCAGAAAAAGCGTCGAGGAAAAGCGGTGAGGGCGTCTTCCGTGCCGATCCCTACCGGCTCGCGGAAACCCGGCGAAAGTGGCGTCAGTTCTCTCGCCGTACTCCGGGGCGAGTGGGGGAAGGCCGAGGACAGGGCGGCGCCGCGCCGCCGGTGACAGACGGGGCCGGGCGCCGAGCGAGCGGGGACCACACACCTGTTCTGCGAGTCGCGTCGTGTGCGGCGGCCGAGCGGCCGCGGCGCGAGAGGCAGAGCCCTCCCTCCCGCACTCCAGGCCCGCTGTCCGAGAACCGGGAGGGCCCGGCTCCCCCGCGCCGGCCCGCCTGTGCAGGAGCCCCTCAATTCAGGAGCCTGGTGGCTGCCCGCCGAAGCAGTGGCGCGCGGCGACAGGACCCGGGTGACCTGCGGGGCGGGGCTGTGCAGGGGCACGAGGTCCTTGGACTTTGATCGAAGGCAGCCTCCTGTGAGCTCCTGCCCCGCAGGTCATACCCGTCCGCGGGCGAGGGCCCGTCGCACTTAGCGGTTCTTGCCTGGCTGGAGCCCCGGTTCCCCAAAGTTACAAACAGATGTTTCGTGCGGAGGTTGTTGGGACCTAAAGTATTGTTTGTGCAAAGGCAGCCGAGAGCTGGAGGGAGAGGTCAGGCCGAGGAGTGGTGGGCTCGGCTCTGCGTTGGCCCTAAGTTTATGTAGGTTTCGCCTTCACCTCTTCTTCCTCCGTTTTCCCTAAAAGAGTTGGGTTTTTCCCGGTTTGAAGACTTAGAGGCTGAACTGTGCACCCGCTCGCTGAGCGGCAGCCCCGCGGCCCCGCACTCTCGGACAGGCCGGGTGGTCTCGGCTTCCCACCCGCTGGCCAAGCCGGGCCTGAGTCGGGGCCCAAACCTGGGACAGATACCAGGCCACGTGTGAATCGCAGGCGTTGGCCCCAGACATGGAACCGTATTAGCCTTCTGCTTCCTGAGCTCGTGCATATGGTGGTTAAATTTCTGCTAGAGCGGTGTTTCCAAATACCCCCGGGCATTTGGCGTTCGGGAATTCTCTTCAAGCGAAGAAGTCTGTGAACTTAAAAAAAAAAAAAAAAATCTTCCCTGAGTTCTTCACAACCCTCCACCGCCCTGGCCCCATTTCCCACTGTTCTTTGCTTTTTAAGATGCCTGTTAATTTTTTTAAGTTTATTTATGCAAAGGTAAAATATCGTTTAATTTGTTCTATTATTTTAATTCTTGGCTTTTGGAAACGGTTCAGAGACCACAAAAATGTCACCTGTTGTAATAAGCAGAGGGGGGTTGTGTGTGCGTTTTAATTACCAGCAGAGTCGTAGTTTGGTGGGCGTTCAGAGCTCGGGCTCCGGGAAAGAGGCTTTTGCAGCTTTCTTTGTGGCAGTCATTTGCAAGTGGGTTTGGCTCAGGGCAGCAGAAGCAGCCGCAGCTCAGCTTCCTTCTACGCCGATCCCCGGCGCGGGTCAGGAAAGACCCTGGACAGGGATGGTCAGAGGCTGGGGTGGGAGATTGCCCGCTCTCTGAGACTTTCTCTCTGGCTTTCGGTTTTTCAATGGGAAAGTGGCTAGTTCGCGCCGGAGAGCGGGGAGCGCTGCGCATCAGCCCAGTTTCAGACATGTTCACGTTCCAAACGCCAGCTTCTTCGTTTCATTTGTCTTGGTTCTGGCATGTTTAACCACGCAATTAGTGATCTCACTAATTATTCAGTTAGCTGGCGTTTTGTAATCACTTTAAACCAGGGTCGGGTGTGTGATTTAGCAAACTGCCACGCATACAGCCCTGAACCAAACCCATCACGTCAAGGATTTGAAATTTTAAAAACTCAATATTTGTTGGTCCCTCCGTCCAACCTCACTGCCTGCCAGACAATTTATTTAGCTTCGTGGATTGATCCCTCCTCCTTGTTTAGTTAATTCAACAAAGACTTTTTGCAATCTGTTTGGAGTTTGTCTGATGCCGTGGAAAAGTAGCTGATGATTTATTTGGTTGCTTTTCGATTTCTGTCTTCAGCCCTTCTTTCTCCTCCTTTCAGCGGGGATGTCAGCTGTTATTACTTCCTATTGATCCCTTTGCAAAGTGAGAAGTGAACTAAAATTAATGTCAATTCCACTGCTCAGATCAATAGCTGGAGTTATTTTAATCTGGATTTGCACGAAGTGCTAAATTAAAAAAAATCAGCATAGAGGCAGAAAAGTAACAGTTACTTACTTTCCCTTTGGCCGGTTCTTTACAGTCACCCAAATGCTCCGTCAAGCTGATTATCTTACAATCCATATTTTTTTAATTAAGAGGGTCAGTTTTCTTATTTGGGGTTCTGTGTTTAAACCCATGACATTTTGACATTGGGAGTGTATTAACTATAGATTTTCATAATGACTGTGGTCTGCTGAAGCCTCATCTATACAAGTTGTTAATGTGAGGAGGGGGTAAGAAAGAAAAGGGAAAAGGAAAAAAGCACTCCCCCTTCCCCCACAGAGACCAACGCCCACACAGTGGAGTAAAAGAGATGTGGCCTGGGAAAATATTGTTGATTTATTTTCAGTATAATGAAGTTTTAAATGAATAACCAGGTTTGAGTGATTCACTGTGTTCTGTTGGAGTGTCCAGTGCTGTTGCCAGATTATTAATTTATTAAACTCATTTAAGATAATGAGGTGATCCAGGAAGTAAAAATAAAAAGCGAATCCTCTGGGTGATGGTTATTTTTGAGGGGGAAACATCCTTCCCCTCACCCCTAGTCTATTATGTTTGCCCTTTTCTCCAACTTGCCTCATATAGGATTGCTAGTTTGACAGACAAGTAGTTTGTTATTTCTGTTGTGAGGAGCTGCTTAGAACCCTTGGAACAGCCCTGGACCCACTTTCGGAGCATCCATGTTGTATGACCATTAATCTGACTTGAAAACAGCCAAGAACAGGATTCCCAGACTTGTCAGGCTAACTGGCTGTCCTTGGCAGATCATTCCCTGCACTGCTATAACTTGACAGGAAAGTTATTTAAAATTTGGGAGAGAGAAAAATCCGTTAATGTGAGATACATAATCTGGTAATTTAGCAATGATGTCTATAAGGAAAGATGCCAAATGAGGAAGCAGTCTGATGGTGTGCACTCATCTTCCCAATTAATAACAGTCATTGACATGTCTGCTACAGGATGAGAGAAGGAAATACTCTCTATGCACTGCATTAAGCTGGGAGGATTCATCTACTGCTTAACTGAGGTCTCTCTGTTTGAGGGAATATCAGAGATACTCCTTTATCTAGGTGGGGTTTTTTTTTTTTAAGGGAGGGGGTAAATTTTATTTGAGACATGACTCTCAATTTAGAGGTTACGATTTGTAGCAGTTGGTGCTTTTTGGTTACACTTTGAGTTTCATTAAGTTTTTATTTAGTGTACATTTTTGAAGCTAATAAGTCCTAGTATTCACCTTATGTTATCCTGACTTTCATATACAGCCCTTCTCCCACCCCCTACTCAAAATAAATTTTGAAACAGAATCAGTGGCTATGAAAATGTACAACCTAAATTTAAAAGGGAAATTGAAAGAAGTCTTTCTGAACTACAATTTGTTCCAGGGGTCTTTAGCGGACATCAACTCTGACTGGGCCAATAAGCAGAGGAAAGTAAGTCAGAAATGTTGTTAACATTTTGCTCTAAATGTCAATGGCAAATTCAAGGCAGTTTACAAATCTACTTAAGAGTGAGTGCATTAGTAACTAAAATTACCAATCAGTTCTTTGCTGCCCCTGGAAGACAGACGCTTCCAGAGAACATATGCCAAAGGCACCCGTTATGTTTTTAAATATTGCCAGAGACGCCAGGCACTTTATTGATGAAGGTTTTGTTCCTTCTCAGAAAAGAGAAAGCCTATATGATTAGGGAGGGGTGTGGATCAAAAATAATGCTGCTGTTGTTTCTTCACATAGTACTTCTTTCTGGAAACAGTCTTAGATGATACATGAAGATGTGTGTTTATGTATGTGCCAATGTGTGTGATTTATCCACATGTACAATTTGTACCAACTAACACGTGGAGGTATTCATGATCTAGATGTGCTTGACTTAGGGATTTTTCAGTCTCAGGGCATTGTTAGGGAAGACGAAGAGAGGATGCGGATGCGGGGGGTCATATGGGTAGAACCTGGTCTCTGAACCCCAGGCCTGCCATGAGCAGTGTATGCAGGTGCAGGCCCTTTAAAATATAGACCCCACCTAATCTACTGGGTGACTTGGCCTTCCAAAGCTCATTTGCTCAGGGAATATTGTATTTGGAGGTTTTATGATTTTTTTTCCTTTGCTGGGCTCAGGCGCATTTCACCCGGAACGTGTAGGGACCAAAGTCAGCTACGCGTACATCACAGTAAGTTGTCTATTGATTTTCCTGAATGAAAATGGTCTGATGCTACTGCCCACTGGCTCCTAAAGCCTGTGGTGTCTCTTGCCCGAGCATCTGTAAGCCAGAAGGATGGTGTTTCGATCACTTGGGGTTTCCCTTTTCTTTCCTCCCCCTGACCTTCCTCCCCCCTCTTTCTTTCTCTTTGCTGTTTCCACAGGTCTTAGAAGGGGATGATTCCCCAGTAATATTCCCTGCCCTGATCCGAGGTGCCACTCCCTCCCAGGGAAGACTGCTTCTTGTGTGACGTCGGCCATAGAAAGAGACTCCGATGGACTTACACCGGGCAGCCTTCAAGATGGAGAACTCATCCTACCTCCCCAACCCACTGGCATCCCCAGCACTGATGGTCCTGGCGTCCACGGCTGAGGCTAGCCGTGATGCTTCCATCCCTTGTCAGCAGCCACGACCCTTCGGTGTACCTGTCTCGGTAGACAAGGACGTGCATATTCCATTCACCAATGGTTCCTACACCTTTGCCTCTATGTACCATCGGCAAGGTGGGGTGCCGGGCACTTTTGCCAATCGTGATTTTCCCCCTTCTTTACTACACCTCCACCCGCAGTTCGCTCCCCCAAATCTAGATTGCACCCCAATCAGTATGCTGAATCATAGTGGAGTGGGGGCCTTCCGTCCCTTTGCTTCCACTGAGGACCGGGAGAGTTATCAGTCAGCCTTTACGCCAGCCAAGCGACTTAAAAACTGCCATGACACAGAGTCTCCCCACTTGCGCTTCTCAGACGCAGATGGCAAGGAATATGACTTTGGGACACAGCTGCCATCTAGCTCCCCCGGTTCACTTAAGGTTGACGACACTGGGAAGAAGATTTTTGCTGTCTCTGGCCTCATTTCGGATCGGGAAGCCTCATCTAGCCCAGAGGATCGGAATGACAGATGTAAGTACTTTGGTGCAGCCCTCCCCTAACCCCAGTAAGCCCTGCCTTACAATAGGATTCAACAGGTCGGTGGCATTTTTCATGCTCCTAGTAATGGGAAGGGCCGACTCCCTCCCATTCAATAGCTGTGGAGTGCTGACATTTACTTGTCTCTTGTCAATGAGCATTGATAGTTCTTGTAGGAAATGTTTTTCTGAAGGTGGCCAGAGGCACATTGGCCTGCACTGCCTTTCCCGCCAGGGCATGACTGGCTTATTCTCTGGGGACTCTGGAGTGGAGGGGGTGCCGTATATGGACCGGAGTGAATGTCATTTCATTAGTAAGCGTAGGTTCCTAGGGAATTTGGGGGGCTCGAAGAAACCGTCCATCCCTCCTCTCCTTGCTCTTCTCATTATGTTTCTCTGATCTCGGTATTATTTTTTTAGTTTTTCCATTGTATCACATCCAGCAGACTCCACGTGATTTTATTTTTCACAACTCTCAGCCCTACTCCAAATCAGGCTATTTTTCAGAGGAGGACAAAGGTGTCGTCAATCACCATAAAGCATTTCAAACAGCTGTGTTTTCCTTGCAATGGCAAAGCTAGAAAGCCGACTTGTCTTGGGATTTAACAGGTTTTCTGGGTGCTTATCCTGGGGCTCCCTTTTAGGACTAGACCCAGCTGGCCTGTGTGTCTGCTCCATATTTGATGCTCACAACTATGATTAATTTCTGCTTAGGGAACAGCTCTGTCATCTTCTCCAAGTACCTTGCTGGGCTCCGGCTACACTCACTAATAGTTGGGGCTAAACCTTTACTTGGAACTTGTAGAGTAGGAGTGTTGAACCCTGCCATCTTCGCCTCTAATATAATCAGAAAATAATTGTGTTTTGAAGCTTCTGGACTATGGGTAGACCCCACAGAGCAGTTTTCTTCAAGCCTGGTGAGAATTTATGAACTGAGGGTGTTTTTCCACCCGATCCTTTGTTCTAAGATTTGCTTCATTTTATTTTCTTAAGAAAACTACATCTGAGGTTTGCTTTCCCCTCTTCTCTATTTTTTGTGCTCCCGTCCTCTCTAAAACCACCACCACGAATGTCATTTTTTTCCTCTTCTCTTTATGATGCCGAGGAGAGTAATAGAGACGTTGCAGCTCTCTCCCCTGTCGGCACTGCTTCCTCAGGCTGTCTCCTTGAATTAGGCACTGTGTTAACTTTCCTGCGCTAAAAGGCATCTGCCTAAACCCAGCGTACCTTTTCAATAAAAGTCATCATAAAATCAACCTGCCTTGTAAATCCATCGCTCTTTGGTTTTGAAATATGTTGCGAGTGTGTCTTTTATGTCAGCGTCTGTAAGCCCAAGACCTCTCCACTTAAGGGAGAAGGCTGCTATCTGACAGCACAACTGCCCACGTTCTCTCTCTCTCTCTCTCTCTTTTGCTTTAGCTCCTATTCCACCTTTTCCCTTTCTGTACAGCTGATGTGTGAGTGTGTGTGTGTGTGTGTGTGTGTGTGTGTGTGTGTGTGTGCTGATCCTGCTTTGGGAATATACTTGCTGAACACGGATTGGCGTTGTGTCGGTCTGTTTTAGTTTAGTGTAGTTTAGTTTTCATTTGTCGAAGTGCAAGTGATCAAGGCAAGCTCTAACCTGACCTCTGGCCAAAACTGTCCTGGGTTCGGGTGTGACAGATTCTGCTCCTTTTTTCTCCAAACACAAGTTGAAAATGAAATCCTCTTAAAACTAACATGCCACAGAGTAACACCTGGAGATCAAGATTCCTTTCTTCTCTCCTAACAAATCCAGCTTGTCTCCATTTTTCCATTTTTTAGCCCAAACCTGTCTCAGACCCCCAGAGCAGGAAGAAGCTTGTTAGTCAGGTCAGCACTCATAGATGTGGATATCCATTCCCCTCTGAGTGTCAAAGCCATAACTCTTCTGTTTGCCTTGTTTGCATTGTGTAGGGGTGCCATCCCCCGTGGAGATGGATCCCTCACACAGGAATACGCCTGGGTGGAGAAAAATTAAATGAGTCTGTCTCCCAAAGTGAAATGGAGTTCTGACCTTGAAATTAATGAGATTCTGATCAGAAGGGTGGGGAAACTTCTTTATTTCAAAATGTAGTGTTGTATAAATTGGAGCCCTTTCCCCTTTTATTTGTTTAAAATATGCTTTCTTTAATGAGTATTTTGTGTTCTCTTTTTTCCCTTACACAAACGTTAGACCTGTAGGTGTGTCTGTGAGTGTAGACTGTCCACTCACATTATTATCTAGAGTTGCATTTGTGACTGATCTTAAATGAGAAATAAAGGTACAAAGTGAATAGGAGAATGTTACCCTGTGATAACCCTGGATTTGTGCTCCTTTCTCCTTTCCTTCCCTTGGGTGGGGTAGCAGCCTTCACAGGGTTGTACTGGGGAGCATTTGGTGCTTTTCATTTTGAGTTTTTGGAAGGCTGGGGAAACATTTTTCTGTAAGGAAGGGTCGAAGAGGCACCATGACAAAGTCTGCTGCAGCTTTCTTGGCTCCTGTCATATGCCGACGTGTGTCGGAATATTTATGGTCTGTTTTATGTAAATACATATTTAAGGGCCGTTAGAAGGCCTGATTATTCCCACTAGATGCCTTTCAGGTCCTCCCTACAGAACCGTTTTGAAATAAGTAATATTTCTCAGATAATCGAGTGACAGTATACAAGACTGCTTCCAAGGGGAGAGCTTGAGGGGCAGATGGGGCAGTGAGGGGGTGGGGAGGCAAGAAGAGAGAGGATAGAAAGTGTTCAAAAGAGCAAAGTGATAGGATACAGAGGCTTTTGCCCAGATTGCCAGAAATTAACCGTGTATATTTTAGGTTTTGTAATTCTTAAAATTTAGAGTTAATCTTTGATATGGTTGACTGATTTTCAGTTTTCATATAAATAAAATTTTTTTCATAAAATGTAAGACATGTTTTAATTAAATACAACAGTAAAACTCCTAAATAAGCATGTAGCTTTAGGGGTTTGCTGCGGGGTGGGATGAGTATGTGTGTGTGTGTCCCTTACTTAGAGTAGAAGTTTTATGACTGAGTTTTAAGTCAATGAAAAAAATTAGTTTTACAGTGGAAACACTGACAGTTTTTACTCTCGCAGCCTCCCCCTGCTCACACACTGCATCCATATGCAGATATGTCCACATCTGAGAGCATTTGAAAGAGGGGCCTGCAGACGTGGTGTAATGCACACGTGTTCTTTCCTTAAATCTGGGTACTGATAGGCAGGATTTCTTTTGTGATTAAATATGCGTTTTTGTAGAAAGAAATGCAGCTATTTGGGTAAAGTATTGTCTCTCCTAGTAGATGATTCCAGTTTGCTTGCCTGTTCATCTACTTGGCATCACAGGTGATTCCTGAGGTAGGTGTTGGGCTCTATGGAAAAAAGAAGCCTTTACTCAACAGGACTGACTTATGTGCCCTGGAAAAAGGGAGAAGTATTTTGTGAGAAGCCATTCGTGGAGGATGCATGATTCCCCAGGAAGGGGACTGAGGTAACTCCTGTTTATTGTTGTGCTCTGAACCCGTCTCCAAGGCTCCTTGTCCAGGGAAATGAGGTGAAAATTTATGGACCAATTACGAATAGTCCACGTGTGTCTTACATATGAAGTGTCTACAGATATGTTTCCCAGGGCTTTTAAAATAAACATTTCCTCATTAAGGAAACTTTACAACAAAAGGGAAAATAAGTATTCTCTGCTGCCTTGTGCTAGAATCTATACATTTATTACCCCCTTAGCACTCTGGCTCTTATCATGTACATTTCCTGATTGTTGTCTGTAGACCACTCCTGTGCCCAGTTCCTGTCTGGGTGACACAGCAGTTGGAGTTGGCTAGGATGCATGCTCACCCTGAGGGCTGAGAGGGATCAGAACTGCCCTTGGGAAGTGATGGCGGGCCCTGCCTTCTGGCTCACCTCAGAGATGGGCACTGGGCATTGACCCCAAGTGGCCCTCTTTCTTTGCCCTTCCCTGTGGTCAGGCAGATTCACAGGTAGGCAGGGAACCCTGTGGCTCACAGTAGTTCCCAGATGTTCTGCTTTGCTCTCGTATTTGATATATTCGAAGTCATTCAAATTTGAAAAGCCCTGAGTAGGAGAGATGGTATTTTGACTCTGAGATGTGTCTTTACAAAGGCACGTATTCTTGAACACCCTATGTCCTAGGAATCAAATCAGCTGAGCCAACATAGGCCCAGGGCAGCCTGGAATGAGCAGGGCTGGCCACATCGTGGGGGTGGTGTTAGGGGCGCTACTTCCCAAGGGCTCTGGGACTACCCAGGACTACCTCTGGGTAGCGACCTTGATCTGGGCTTTTAGGAGAATTGGTCTTGCTGGGAAGAATGTTTGGGGCGGTTCTCAGGTCACCAGGCTCAACTTCTGGATTGTAGCTGGAGCAGATGACCACCCTGAAAGGGTGCAGAAATCACCAGAAAGATGGGTCAGATGGTGCCCTCTGTACTGACTGCCCAGACCTAGCCCGGTTGTCGGCTCAGCTGCTCCCGGGGTTCTCGCGGAGTCCCTTTTCCCTCCCCATCTGGGGTGGGTCAGGGAGGAGGGGGCGAGAACTCCTGTGATGTGTGTGGTTGTTTCTGGTTGTTCACCCCCAACACAGTCATGGAGACTCCTTTTCATGCTGCTAGGTTTAATTGTCTTGTCGGGATAAAGAAATGTTTGCACAGCTAAAGTGGGGCCGGGCTGGACGGGAGCAGTCCCTGATGGCTGCAGAGCCATCTGGCCTGGCTTGGCTTGGCTCGGCGCGCCGCTGGCCCGCCCGGCGGCTGGGCTCGCTCCCGCTCCCGCTCCCGCTCTTCCCCTGCCTTCGCTCCACGCCGCGCCGCTCTGGTCGGCGGCTGCCTCCTCGCACGGCCGGAATGCCTAATCACCATGGTGAGAAAACGGACACCACAGCCGTCCTCCCTCCTTGCCTCGCGCCCTCCCTCCCATCAATTGTCATGCAGAAGTGATCCGGGCTGCCGTTTCCTCGCGGCCTCCAGCCAGCCCCTCGCCGCTCCCGGCAGAAGGGTGGCTAGTAATTGATCGTTTGGGGGAGGGGGCGCGGAGAGGCGCGAGGCCGGCGAGGGGGGAGGAAGGACCACAGAGTGGGCCCCGTTGGCTCACTTGAAAAGGACCCCCAGCCTCCGCCACGGAGATGGCGTTCAAGTGGTTTCAGAAATGTTGGTGACCTCGCCGTCGCTCGGCCGGACTCGGAGGCTGCGGGAGAACTCCGGGCGCTGCCCCGGGGCCGGGCGAGCCCCGCGCCGCCGCCGCCGCCCGCGGCCAGGACCCGAGGGCCGCCTGGTCCCCCACCCCCGCCCCGCCCCGCCCCGCCCTCCACGCCCAGCGCCCCCAGGTCGCACTGAGAACCGAGCCCTGGGCCGGTTTCCTGTACGTCGTCCGAGCCGCAGAGAGATAGGGTCGGGGTGAGGGGGTGGGAGGGGTTGTGGCCGAGGAGGGGGCGCGCCCACGCGGAGGTCGGGGCGATCGGGGACCCGGCGGGAGGTGCAGATGGGCGGGTGGCGGAGTGAAGAGGCTAGGGGACACTGAGCGGGGAGGGAGCTTGGGGGGCGAGGCTGGGGGAAGGCGGGAGTGGGAGGAGGGAGCGCGGAGGGCGCCGGGGCGCGTCGAGCCGGGGGCATGGACGTGTGCACGCGCGCATCTGGATCTGGCGTCGCCACCGGCATCCGAGGACTTTGAGGTTTCTCACGTAGGTTCGAAATGTTTTCCCCGTCCGTCTTGCTTTTCAAGTCCGGGAAATGTTTCCCAAGTCCCGGGGTTCGTGAATCGGCAGGATGGCTGGTATTCGGGCGAGGCGAGTCGCGGTCACCTCTGACCGTCTGAGGCTCGCAGCCAGCACAGCGGGGCTCGTTAATGTCCGGGCAATTTCTGGAACTCTTCCCACGGGAAGTTTTCCGGGGCTGCCTTCCGGTCAGTGGCCCCAGGTTGATTATTTGGTGGCCCTTTTTTGTTTGAAAACAAAAAACACACATTGTATCCAAATAACAAAAGTTGCTTTCCCTCCCCACCCCTTTTCCTCATTAGGCAGGGAAGAGGAAACTAAAAAATAGAATTATATTTTTATATTGGTTTATCTTATTTTTAACCCTTATTAACTACACCCATCTGGTTAATAAATATTGGCACACTTTGAAATAGAGTCTTTGTAAATACTCCAGATTTGGAGTGACAATACACTTAATAGAGTTATATTTTTATGATGGATTTTCATATTTTTAACTCTTTTTAGCCACATCTCTCTGGTCAAAAAATATCAGAACACATGTTGGAATGTACTCTTTATAAATACTTGAGATTCGGAGTGATGTTACATTTTATTGTAAAACCCACACGATTTTAACACCAAAATAACAATAATTTTTGGATTTAAATATTCTCTTCACACAGTTCGGCAACATTTCCCAGTGCCATTTTACCCCTCCTGAAGAGAGATGAGCTGCAGACCTAAGGATGACGTATTGCTATATAGCAGCTAAAATGCCTTAAAATTTTTTAAAAATGCCATTTAAGTTGTGGCATTTGTGGTTGAAAAGAGTGTGTTTTTATCCTTTGGAACCTCAAAGTGTGTGCTACAGAGTGGAAATTTCTAAATATCTCTTTCTTTGGGGCAAGGAGGAGAATTTTCTGCAAAAGAACTTTCACCTACTTAGTCACTCTGTTGTGCCTTTTCCAGGAAGAGGTCCTGAGTTGGGGCTATGGGTTTAGACCTGGAGAAATGAGAGGCTGTAGTATGAATCAGTCAATCTGGTAGATGCTAAGTAAACAGGAGTAATTCATGCCCTTCCAGCCTTACCCAATGGATCAGACTTTTCTATTATCTCAGTCACATTTTAGTTTCAGTGTTAAAAAAATTTTTAGCACTAAATCAGTACCAATCACAGCAAAGCGTTCAATAAGTGTTTGTTGAGTATTGAATAAATTGATGGCAGTGATTATAATCTAATTTTTACTTTAAGTTTTCATCAATTTGCCACTCTTCAGCCTTGCACTGGATAGTATCCATAAAACTGTGCTATCCCAAAGGTGTAGTGGTTTGAGGAAAGAAAGGAAGAATTTATATACCTTGAGTTTTTTTTTTTTTTTTTTTTTTAAATTAATTAATTAATTAATTTATTTTTGACTGTGTTTGGTCTTCGTTTCTGTGCAAGGGCTTTCTCTAGTTGCGGCGAGTGGGGGCCACTCTTCATCGTGGTGCGCGGGCCTCTCACTGTCACGGCCTCTCTTGTTGCGGAGCACAGGCTCCAGACGCGCAGGCTCAGTAGTTGTGGCTCACGGGCCCAGCTGCTCCGCGGCATGTGGGATCCTCCCAGACCAGGGCTCGAACCCGTGTCCCCTGCATTGGCAGGCAGATTCTCAACCACTGCGCCACCAGGGAAGCCCATATACCTTGAGTTTTGATGAGGAGGTAAGGAAGGAGTTTTTTAAGAGACGTGCAATTACCTTTCTCAAATATAGATTTATTGTGTTATTTTGGTTAAAAAACTTTCATAGCTTAAAAAATAATTTAAAATTTGCTTTTCTCTCCTAACTCTCTAGAAACCTAAGGTTGGAGTCTATCCCCTACCCAAATGTTTTCCCACAGCATTACATCTCCTATCATGGAGTCTACAAAAACAGATCTTCTTTGGGTGTGTATTTTAGGAAAAAAAGTTTCTACCTAGATCCTGGTTGCAGCTGGAACCAGACAAGTGATGTGGGAGTTTTGTAGACACATACAACCATCTGGCAATTCAGACATTTGACTGGCAATTTTCTCTGTGGAATGTGTTCTGAGTGAAGATGACCTAGAGGAAACGAAAGTTGTGTTCCTGGGGGGAGACATGGTGCTGCATCCAGTACATTCTGTTCAGCAGACACAGAGCTTTAGGAAAGTCTAGAGCTGCATGGGTGAAGAAGGAACCTTTTGGTACAGTCTCATGAGAAATCAAGCCCGGTAAGCCTTAGTGTGACTCACCAGATGAGGGTTGTCTTTTTCCACTGAAATTCATTTGCAGGCTGAGACTTACGGCTTCGCATCCATCTTACAGCAGCAGACAGTCAGAAAGCTGTAGGGAGGGGGCAAGGGCCAGCCCTGGAGAGACCTTTGCTTTATATTCAGGTATATGATTTCCATTTAGGTGCTAGCTGATCCTATATTGCTCTCACTTGACCTTGCTTTTCAGAGTTTGATCTACACTGAGTCAGAATGGCCTAGCATAATAAATACCTGTTAGAGGGATAAATACTGTATTTGCCCCTTTGAGCCTCAACTTGAAGGTGTTTCACATCAAAGGTGGGGAGGCAATATAACATAGTGGCTATGAGTTCAGCCTCTGGAGTGAAATCACGACCCTTTAGCTTACTTGCTCTGTGACCTTGGGCAAATTGCTTAACCTCTCTGGGCCTCAGTACTCTCATCTGTAAAGTGGGAATTACACAACCTAAAAGGGTTGTTGTGAAGGACTGAATGAGATTAAGCACACTGATAATGCTTAGAACAGTTCCTCACACATACTAAGTGTGCAATACATAATGACTATTATTATTTTCAAGGACAATCTGGTGGTATAATCTTCCTTGTTAGAAGCACTGATGTAGACAAACACAGGGTCATTACTGACTAGCATGTATGTAGGATCCTTTCACGCACTCATGCCTTATGGTGATATGGAAGAGGGAGGGAGAAAGGCTCAGAGCCCTTTTCTGTGATAGCAGCTGCTTCACCTCCCTGCATTATTATCCATCCACCAGGATTAGCCCTGGTGGCCCTCTGACCTCTTTCTTCCTTCATTTTATTAAGAAGCAAGGTAATATTATAGTTAAAGTAACTGAGTCTCTGAGTCAGGAAGGGACTTGACTAGGATTAGATATCTAGGCAGTGGCCCAGGTTAGAGAATCTGAATCTCATCATATCTTCTTATTCTGGAATTTTGTGTTATCAGATATTATTTGAAATAAATGGGCCATTACAATTTGTGTGTGCTAGAAATTTGGGCCATATATAATAGGATTTGCTTTAATGGTATTTGACTAGTATTAGAATTCAGAGTCCCAGAGTTTCTAGTATGTCCTCAGATTTTAAGTTATACAGGCACTTTTCCCCTCTTGCCTATGTGAGAGAAATCTGTGAACCTTCCCCCATCTGTGTGTGTCACAGTCCCACAGCATGATGGATTGTCTCTGCTTGGGGGAGGCTTAGGAAGGGGCTTGAAGAGGCCTTGTAGGTCAGGAGAGAAATACAGCAGCAGGACTGAGCCTGGGGGGTGGGGTGGGCAGGGGGCTGCTGGGGAGAGATTAGCAGGGGAAGGGGAGGGCAGGGTTGGGCGGGGATAGGCCTCTTCCATAGTGTCTGTGTGCATTCTCCTAGGAGTAAAAGAGGGCTGTCCATTACCCTGAGCGCACAAATAAACTCAGTGTTTTTCTCTTTGTAGAAAGAAAGCCCCAGGGGGCTTGGGAACACCAGAGAATGACTGCACATCAGTAGGAGAGGTGGGGAGTAGGAGGATGGGAGTGGGAAAGACTGACCCTCTGCCTGAGGACCTTGGATTTGAGTCTGTTATTTAAATATAGGTTTCTCTTCACATATATACATAGCAGAAAATAGCCATTGGAGGCCAGTTGTCTGATACCTCAATCCCCATCCGTTCCTTCATGGCTCCATTTAAGAGAAGGGGTTCAAGTCGCTCTGGGGGGCAAAATGTCTCTGTAGATCATAGAGCACCCACTCCTCTCTCCCAGTCCCCAGTCCTTTCCACACACAGACACAGAAACGTATGGGATGTAGGAAGGGAAACGCTGAACATTCTTAATTTTGAGTTTTTAAAGAAGGGTGGAAAGTCTGGGATTTAGGCCCAAATACCACAGTCATAGGAAGGAACTCTAGGAAAGGAAGGAGTTGGGTCTGAGAGGTAGATAGTGAGGTAAAGGCAGCAGCGCATGCGAGGGTAAGTAATCAGCAGGACTGCAGTTAGGGCCTAGGCTTCAGCTTCCTTCCTGAGCAGTAAAATTAAAAAAAAAAAAAAAAAAAATCCTTAGAACAACAAAAGTCTGGACGCATGGGCTTCCTTCCTGACAGGCCAACCTGGTGGGGCTTCATTCAGCCTGAGCAGCAGTCAAGGCTGATTTACGGGTAAGAGGTCCCAGACAGACATGTGCTCTTAACCCTTTCCTAACTGCTGAGGTGCCTCCTTGCAAATGCTGCCCTCCTCTTCCAGTTTCCCATCATGGCGTGGGTATCTTTTTATTGTGGTTGTTTCTTTATTCAAAGAGAGTACCTGCTGCTGAAGGACCTAATATCTTCTTCATGAAAAAGCTGGGTCTCTGGAAGTTGAATGACTTGAAATTTCGAGATCTTACCATCCAGTCTGTGATGGCTGGCATTGTGGCTTCTGGCTGGTATAACTCTCAGGCTCTTGGTGACATTACATTGACTTTGGAGTGCTGTGTCCATCTCAGATCATGGCAAGTGCCTCCTGGAATCTGTACTGGAGTGATCCTGTGAGCCTCCGATCTACATCTATAAAATACTGATACTGCAGAAGGAATGGTGCTGCTTCATCTTGGGTGTTTTTTGGTGGCGTTGTGGGTAAAACTGCAGCAGAGTACAGGAGGCATGGTTCAGTTTCCAACCTGATAGAAAGTATGATACACTCATCAATTCATTTAATCATTCAACCAGTATTTCCTAAGTACTTGTGTCCTTCCAGACACTGTGCTGGGTGCTGGGGATACGATGATGAGCAAGACAGATTAGAGTTGCTGCCTTACTGGAGCTGAAAGCTTAACAAGCAGTTGCAGGATGTTGTGAAAAGTACTCTAATAGGGGAAATATAAAACACCATGGGGTTAGAAGCAGGAGCACCTATCTTGTCTGTGAGTCAGGAATAGCTTTCTGGAGGGAGTGACCTTTAAGCTGATATCTGAAAATCAAGGAGTTACTTATTCAAAGAGGCTAGGTGTGGCAGTTTGCTTTTCTGGACCAAGTATTGCATCTGAATGCGGAAAAAAGAACTCCGGAGCTTCCAAGGATTGCTCATGATGGTGAGTAAGAATAGAATTTCTCTCTACCAGGGCCTCAGACCTGACCTTGGGTCTCCATTATATTTCATCCTATAGCCAGGCATTCTTGAGAATGTCCATTTGGTGCTTATATGGTTCTGAGGCCCAGCATCATGTAGGGTCTTGCTTTTAAAGTAACTTTCTAAAGATCAGTCACTATAAAATACTTCCTGATGACATATGATATCTTAAGACCCATGAGCACACACAACCATGCTTGGGATGGAGTAGACACTCAGGAAATATTTGCTGAATGCAGGAGGACCATGACCCTGATGATGTTTAGTGGGATAGATTAAGTGCCCTAAGCTTTATACTAAAGTTCATGCTCAGCTATGTACTTTGCCCTGCATGGAGACCTGATGGATCTCAGGATCTAGAGTACTTCCTGGCCATTAAACTAAGCCACATCGCACCGAGGATTCTTGGCAGGATTTCTTGGCAAAGTTTCCTATGGGAGGTGCATTGCACAGACTTGACTTGCACGAGGGAGGTTAGGAGAGTAGTGCCAAGACTACCGAAGAAGGAAAAAAAGAAGGCGAAGCCAACTGTTGTCCCAGCCTGGCTCATGTAGGCATCCTAAAAACAGTTCCTTCCAGCCGGGGCCTCGGGACTCCGCCGTCTCTGCTGTGGTTTTCCTTCCCCCGGCCTCTTATCGCCATTGTCGTAGCTCTACATGCACAGCATTTCCTGAGCTCCTGTGTGTAGAGCCCTGGGCTCTGCGCTGTTTGCGGGGGAGTCAAAGAGTTAGGAGATGATACTTCCTCTTCTTGAGGGCCTTATGGTTAAGGTGAGTAGTTAGGATGTACATGTGAAAAAGAAACAATAACGTAAGATAACAGACAGATAGGACTCTGGGATTTCAGGAGAGGGAGTAATCCCCAAGGCTGGTTTCTCAAAATGTGATCTAAGGACCACCAGCATCCTGATCACTTGTGGTTGTGGTGGCGGAGGGGCTGGGCTGGGGATGGGGGAGAATGTTACTTATAATGCATATTCCCAGGGCCCACACCAGACCTCCTAATCAGAATCACAGGGAACGTGGCCTGGAAATCTGCATATTGAGCAAGCAGGTGGTTCTCCTTAAAGTTTATGACCCCCTCCTCTAGGGTGAGAGTCTCAGAGGGAAGCTCTGGCAGAGGAGTATGGCTTTGGAGGAAGGGGAGTCAGGACCAGGCAGTGGAGAGGGAGAGGCTGGGATTCCACTGAGGAGACCGGGGCTGGTGAGGGTGAAGACCCAGGGCTTGCCCACGGCAGTACCTTCTCCAGTCTCCTGTCGTGGGTGGGATCTGGCAGCTGCCTCTCCTTCCCAGCTTTGCCTTCACTCCTCCTCATGTTGTTTCCCTCTCCCTCCCTTATTGCCGATCAGCTGACTGTATTGGCGCAGACCTCCCCTTTCTTGGTGCAGCATTGTAATTGAGGTGGCCCAGCGGACGGGTTCATGGTGCTTAGCCAGATGTGAGGGAGGCCAGTGAGCGCTTTGGTGCTCCTTGGGCTCCAGCCAGCTTGTCTTCTCACTGTTGTTATACTGCCGAGAAGGGGCTGGAGAGTATTTTTTGCCAGCCTCCTCTCTCCTCTTCCCCCTGAAGCTTCTGTTGCTGAAATGCTCATTTGGAAAGAAAGAAGGGTTAGAGGAATCTCACAGTGTCAGAATCGGTCACCAGCACCTGCAGGCTGGCTCTCTGCTTCAAGCTTTAACCCTTCTGGGGGCAGCTGCCAGTGGGCAGGAGGTTAAAAGAGCCGCGAATAGGGGCCTGGTTCACGGTTCGGGTGGCTGCAGACACCTGTACGCTAGTGGTTGCTCTTGGCAACCTTGCTAATGGACTTGGGCTGGTGTTCTTTTCCCAGCGTACTTGCCCCTTCTTAAACACTCATCACTTTGTACTGTAATTATTTGCTTAATTGTCCCACCTCCAAGGGCCCATGTCTGTCCCCTGTGTGACTCTATGCAGTATTTCTCCTCGTGTAGCACCTGGCTCAATAAACATTTGTTGGGAGAGTAAGGGAACCCAGGATCACTGTTTCCTGGGCCAGGTTATGCTGAGCGTTGCCAGCTGGCTCTACCCACTGTGACCTAGTCTGAAGGACCACACAGGATCCACCAAGGGCTGGGCACCTCGTGGCACGTTTACAAGTGGGAAGTGATGACAAGGAGTAGAGGCGTTGGGTACAGCTCAGCGATGGGGCAGGAGCATCGAGCCAGAAGCTCTGACTTGTTATTTGCTAGTTGTGTAACTTTGGGCAAGTTGCTTTGTTTCTCTGAGCCCCAGCTCCTCATGTATAAAACGGGAGGTGGCAAATAATCTTTGCCCTACCTTATAGGGTTCTTGAATCAGAAAAGATAATACAGATGTGTTTTGGTTATCTAAAAGTGACCATATAAAGGACACACAATATATATTTTATATATATATATATCCCCTTCCAGGAACATCTGTCTAAAGAGTAAAATGGTCTTAGGAGACTAAAGTAGTTTATGAAATACCTGAGTGTTCAACCTAGAGGGAGCCCTCTTACATGCTGTTTCATCCTTGAAGTTGGCTCCAGAAGAGAGGCTGCATTCCCTGACACTGGCTGCAGCTGTTTATTTTCCTAGGCAGTTTGGGACAAAAGTTGTGTAGACTTTTTGTGAACGTAGGTTGGCAGGCCCCTTTCTGTAACAGATCTGTGACATCTCAGCTGAAATTTTATCTTGCCAGATTCCCACTGAAAGGAATGTACCCTCTGCCTTTCTTCTCAGCAAAGTTCAGAGCATCTTTATTTTTCGTTTTCCAGGGCCAGTGACTCTAATCCTACTTCGAGGAGGGAAATGTTTTGGCTCAGAGGCATAATGCTTCGGCCTAAGGGATGATAGGCAGAATCAAGGTGAAGAGGGCTTTCTGCCCTGGAGACCTTTCCTAGGCTGCGAGAATAGCCATGCTCTACAGGAGAGTAGGACAAGATGAAGAGGCCCTTGTCAGATTTGGAAGGATTTGGAAGGGCCTTCCCTTAGGGGAGAGCTTTAGAAGTCAGAGCTGGGCCAGGAGAATTGGAAAGAGCAAGCATTTGAAAAAGGCTTTACTTGTGCGGTAAACTTCACTGTGTGATTATTTAATAGACCATTAACAAGCAGATTCATTAACAAGATCTTAATTAACAAGTTCCAGGGTTATTCCTCCAACTTCCCAAGGGAACTGTTCTCCTCCTATTTAGTCCCAGAGACTTCCTATCCTCCTTAAACTAACCACACCAGATGCATTTAAATTCAGTCTTTTTATTGCAAGTGAAATGACTGTGGGCAAAGACAGGCACAGAGGCCGCTCCTAATAAGAATAGTAACATCTTTGGAGCACTTTCTAGGTGTCAGGCCCAATTCTGAGTGCTTTACAGGCAATCATTTATTTAATCCTCATAACATTCCTATGAGATAGGTATTGCCATTTCCATTTTACAGATGAGGAAACTGAGGCCCAGAGCGTTTTAGCAACACACTGTACTCATTGTCACAACAGCAGGAAATAGCAGAGATGAGATTCAAATCCAGGCAGTCTGGCTCCAGAGTCAATGGGAAGGAGGAAAACCCCAGGAGAGGGAGACCTGTGAGTCAGATTCATGAGGAAATAAGAATAAGAATAATCCTTGTATCTGCTCATTTGTGCTGGCCACAGTTCTCAGTACCACACGTATGTATGTCAGGCTGCGTCCTTATGTGAAGTCTTCTGTAGTGAGCAGCTGTTAGGCACAATCTGTTGGCCGCTCACGAGCCTTTGTCACCCTGTCTCCACTGTGAGTTCTGTGAGGTGAGATCTGTGTCTTATTCATCTCTGTTCTCAGTACCTAGAGTGTTGCCTGGAACGTACTAGTTATCATCTAAAACAAAACAAAACAAAACAAAAAACAGTTTGTCAAATGTACCCCTTGATGGAAGGGGAAAGATGCTTTAGCGTCTGCTAAGTCCTAGTGCTTCTCACGGTGCAGTGCCTGCCTTTGGGATACTTCGCACTTTACAGATACCACAATTCAGAAGACCTAACTCTGAGATAGGACAGCTTCATCTCATCTTTCTGTGCCTCAGTTTCCTCAGGATAAAGTAGAATTAGCACTAGTATCAATCCCCTAGGGTTGTTACAAGGATTAAATGTGTTCATATAAAATGCAAATCAAGTCCTAAGAACAGGCCCTGGCACAAAGTAAGCCTTTAATATGAGTTAGCTAGAATCACTATTACAGGGGCTTGGGCACAGATCTGAAGTCTCTTGAACCAGGATCTTCCCGTGACCCCCAACCTCTACTCTTGATAACATTATGGGGACAGTGAACTCTGGTGAGCCCTGATCTCTTATGGGTTTGTACAGTTTGTGACAGGTCTTTCTATAGCCAGAAGAATTCCCAATTGACATTAAGGAGCTGGTACCCACAATGTTGTCCTTCCTTCTTGGCTCCAGTTAAATGGGGCTGGGGCACGAAGGACTAGAACTCACCTGGTGACCCCCCTTTTTAACTGCCCTCAAAGGCATAGGGTGGAAATAACTAGAACTCTTACCCTGGAAAGGACAGTGAACCATCAGGACTTTCTTTTGGGATAAAGGGCTTGGTTAAGTCTTGTTGTTGGCCTCTGCCCTGCCAGCCACTCAAATAGCAAAGTCTGTGGGCCAGCTATATTGGGGAGAGGATGAGGGAGTGGCAGAACGCCTAGAATCATTGGGAAATTTGAGCTAGGAAGGAACTATTGCAGGTTGCTTTATTTTTCTTATTATTTAATTACTTACCTGAAGCTTAAGACTGTGTTTTCCCCTTTATCCTAAGGGAAAAAAATTCCTTTTTCACTATCTAGATTCTCATCCCATTCTTACATTCTACAAAAACCCTTCTCCTCGGGCTTCGCTGGTGGCGCAGTGGTTGAGAATCCGCCTGCCAATGCAGGGGACACGGGTTCGAGCCCTGGTCTGGGAAGATCCCACATGACGCGGAGCAACTTGGCCCGTGAGCCACAACTACTGAGCCTGTGCATCTGGAGCCTGTGCTCCGCAACAAGAGAGACTGCGATAGTGAGAGGCCCATGCACCGCGATGAAGAGTGGCCCCTGCTCGCCGCAACTAGAGAAAGCCCTCGCACAGAAACGAAGACCCAACACAGCCAAAAATAAATAATTAATTAATTTAAAACAAAAAAACCAAAAAACCCTTCTCCTCAATCTCAACTTGAAGACTTCCTAGAACACTTGTTCTCATGGCTGGCCACTTTTGCTCCCACTCCTGTATCCACCCCCTGCCCCATCATCTGTAGTTAACGATCGATTGATGCTCATAAACCCCCAAACTGGCCTCCCTCTTCCCAACTTAGCATCCTTGTGTTCTTTCTAAGTAGCATGGCCACAATATCACTTTCTTTAGCAGCATTCTAACTTCTAAGAAGCTTAATAGGCAAGGAGATTGTGGGCTCTTTGACTTTCTCTGAGCCTCAGCCCTAAGTGGTTTATTCTATTAAGCTGATTCTTGATGGTGCACAGAGCTTCGCTGGATAAGAAGTTGGGGGCAGTGGGGGTGGGGTGCAGTTAGAGGCATAGGATGCTCTCAGTCCCCCTTCCACTCTGCCCCTCCCTCCAAGCCATTCCTGCCCTGTGATTCTGTTTTCAGAGCTCAGGAATGAAGGGAGTGGTAATGGAGCTAAAGTAAAGAACATTTCTTAGCAGACTTAAGAAGTTGGCCTTTTTCCCTGAGCTGTGCTTTGCCCTCTCCCCACTATCCTTCCTGCCCATTTGTTCCTGCTCTTCAATCAACCACTTTGGGATTTTTTTCCTTTCTTTCCTTCCACCTTAACTTTTGCCTCCACTCCCATTATAGCCACACACACAAAAAACAGTAATGAATAAAAATTAAGAACTATTGATTCAAAGGCAGGAAATCCAGGTGTGGAATGTAGGAAAAAATAACAGATTCAGTTCTAACAAGGAAACAATGCAGAATTCTTCTCGATGTTTTTCCTCAGAGTTATGCCAAGATGAATTTCTTCCTTCTGCTATTTGGACCCAGATTAAAGATTTTCGGGTTTCCCTATTAACATTCTTTCTTGCTTCAGGAGGGCCAGCAGGTTGGAGAGCAGAAGAGTGTCTGTTTTTTACTGAATCACGGTCAGCTGCAGAGAAACTTTAAGGGAACTTTGTGAGCAGGAAAAATGGGGCTGTCGGAGAATTGAGGGAAGGGAATCACGAGTGTAAGTGTAGAAAAAGTACAGGACAGACTTCACAGAGGAGGCAGGAAGAAAACCAGAAGTGATCAGAAAGCTAAAAAGAAGGAAAGAAAACTTGAAGATGGAGGCAGGAAGACGATGGAAATTTTGAAGCATTTCAAGGAATTACACATATTTTGTTTGATAACACAGCCATTGTTGGTGAAGGTATGGGGAGACAGGGTCCTGTACACATCATTGGTGGGAGCGTAAAGTGGTACAGTCTCTTTGGAGGGCAGGTTAGCACTATTTGCCTATGAAAGTTTTAAATGCAAATATCCTTTGATGAGATTCAACAATAAGAAATTATCCTACATATATTTGGTCGAGTACCTAAAGATGTATGTACTTTATAGGATTGTTTGTAATTTGAAAAAACAGAAGCAACCTAAATGTAGATTGATAGGGAATTGATAAAATAAATTATGATACATCTGTATAATAGAATATTAGGTAGTGGTTTTTAAAAATGAGTTAGAGCCATATGTGCTTATATGTAAAACAAGGTACAGAGAAGTATATGACCCGTTTGTATAGAGAAGAAGATACGTATATATCTTTATATTGATATTTGCATGCAGAACTTTTGAAAGGGTGCAAAATTAATTGTTGACAGTAGTTTCCTTTGAGGAGTATGACCGAGATGGAAAGTAGGAGTAGTACCTTTTTTTTTTTTAAACTTTGAGTTTATTTATTTATTTACTTATTTATTTATGGCTGTGTTGGGTCTTCGTTTCTGTGCGAGGGCTTTCTCTAGTTGCGGCAAGCAGGGGCCACTCTTCATTGCGGTGCACGGGCCTCTCACTATCACGGCCTCTCTTGTTGCGGAGCACAGGCTCCAGACGCGCAGGCTCAGTAATTGTGGCTCACGGGCCTAGTTGCTCCGCGGCATGTGGGATCTTCCCAGACCAGGGCTCGAACCCGTGTCCCCTGCATTGGCAGGCAGATTCTCAACCACTGCGCCACTAGGGAAGTCCAGGAGTAGTACTTTTTGTTTTACGCTCTTCTGTGGGATTTGAATAGTTAGCATGTACATGTACTATTTTTATAATTTAAAAATCTGGTTTATAATTTAAAACAGATAACGTGGAAGTACTGGAGTAGAAAAAGGACGCTAGGTAAAAACTACAGAAATCCAAATAAAAAGTATGGACTTTGGTTAATAATAGTGTATCAATATTGGCTCGTTAGTTATGACGAAGTACCATACTAAAATAAGATGTTAATAATAGGGGAAACTGAGTGTGAGGAATATAGGAACTTTCTGTACTATCTTTGCAACTTTTTTGTAAATCTAGAAACTATTCTAAAAGATTTATTTTAAAAAAGACAATTTGGAAGACTATTTTATGGGAAAGGTCCATAGCCTAGCATCTAAAGATTGAATCTTAGAGAGATGAATTGATAAAAATTGAATGATTCGTCTGGTTCTAGAACTAATTACTAATTGGTTCCATTTCTTTCAAACGGCCAAGTGGGATGAGATGTACAGTCACAATTGCTGGACAAGTGTCTGATTTCTTGTTGTTGTTTATTAAATTAATTTTCTCTTCTGAATTAGTTTGTAAAAAAGTTTAACTGATGGTTGTTTCAGTTTCAACGTCCAAAAAGTACAGACTGGTCCGGGAGCTATATGGTGAAGGAGTTTCAAAAATGAAGAGACTTAAAGGTGGTCAAATGCTTGCTGCTTTCTTCAGATGAGCAGGGTGGGGTGGACAGAGTGCAGATGTGAAGGGTATGTGGATTCCCACTTAACTAGCTCCGTTTATGGCCATTTCTATGAGATTTGCCCCTCACGTCGGCACTGCAGCCAAGTAGAAGCAGGCCAGAAGACTCCATCCCTTGCCATCCTCTAAGTGGGGTCCCTTTCCTCCATGTACCATGAGGGCTAGTGGTGGCCATTGGCAGTTCTTTGCAGCATTAGGGTCTAGAAAACACAGACCTGCCATTGGCTCAATATATGTCCACATCTGTCTTTCTGCCACTGATGGTAAGAAATGGTTAAGACCACGTATAAGAAATGTTCCCTCTGAATTAGTTTACATGCCAGCCAGAGGAAGGAGGACTTGGTTTTACCTTTCCATGTAGTGGAAGGAGATCTCTAGGCCCTGCGCCCAGTTGACCTTGGCACCCAGTTCAGAGGAGGGATCCTCTGTAGTACTAGATACAACTGATGACTTCATCCTTCTGGGAATTCCCCTCCCTTGGCTTCTGGGACATGATACTCCCTTGGTTCTTTTTCTACTTCTTCAACCATGTTTTTGTTCCCATAATACCTGGTGTTTCCCCTTATTGCAACACTTATTTTGTTTTATCATGATAGAGAGTGAAGTGTGCAGGTGAGGGGAGTAGGGTGCTATGTTACCCTGTAGAGGAATTTTAAAACAACAATCAACTAAAAGTTTGCTTGCTTTTAAATACCATCACATGCTGACAGTTTTAAACAACGTTGATTATAATATATTTCTCCCCGAAAATCTCTTTTGTTGGTCTAAGTTCTGAAAAATTGCTGTGGTTATTGAGTTTTAATAATACATATGTACGTTTCAAATTTACATCTTTTTTATTATTTATTCTTTAATAAACACTGCATTCTGTAAGGAAGAATTGGGAGAACTTCCAGTTACACTGTGGGCCACGACATCTGCAGACTCGCTTCAAGTGTAAGTGCCTAACAGCTCAGAAGCAACTGAGCTCACTTAGGACACAGTTTCTATCCGTATTCATATGCAGGAATATGCAGTACCCAAGTCCTGTAATACTGCATATTCCTGCATATGAAGAGTAGATTCAAAGTGAACAATGAGAGCACATTAATTATAAAGAGGAGGAAGCATAAATTGAGTTATTTCAATTCTGCCATTCTTTGGGACTACTTGGAGTTCTTATTTATGTTTAAATTTTGGAACAGTGAAACAAGCTGTGAATGAGGGGTGGGACATTTCTGTTTGGTCTGTGCAAATTTTAGTTCACCTAGTAAATAGTTTACTAAACTAGAATATCTCTAAAAATAAAACATTCCTTTAATATTGTTAATCACTTATGTTAAAGCTGAAGAATTAATCAAGAAAATAGCTTTATGACTGATTATGTCATAAAAAATGTAAAAATGATACGCTGTGTCAAATATGCCTGGTATACCTCTGGAGGTGATGTCTGAGTTGAAATATGAGTGATGAGCAGGTGACAACCACATAAGTGTTGGAAGAAGGGTGTG
This sequence comes from Balaenoptera physalus, assembly GCF_965194825.1. Taxonomy (NCBI): domain Eukaryota; kingdom Metazoa; phylum Chordata; class Mammalia; order Artiodactyla; family Balaenopteridae; genus Balaenoptera; species Balaenoptera physalus. The sequence goes on along the minus strand of NC_138882.1, from coordinate 159,784,162 downwards.
TTGGCACATTTAAAGAGCAGAGAGACGGTCTGAGGGCTTGGATGGGGTGAACTTGGGGGGATGCAGCAAGAGATGAAATGGAGGGGGGCTAGACCTCCGCGAATCTTTAGGGTCACAGAGAGTTTGGATTTTATTCTAGATGCAACAGGAGGCCGCAGAGTGTTTAAACAGGGAGATGTACCATGTTGTCATTTATCATTTAAAAAGATTACTCGGGCTGCTATGTGAATAACCGACTGAAGGAGGGTAAGTGTCCGTAAAAGAGGACCACTGTAAAAAGGCCATTGCAGTGTCCCAGTGAGAGAGGGGGAAGGAAGCATGTCTGTCTTACACTTCTTGAAATAGCCACAATGCCTTTCCCATAGTAGGTACTTAATAAATACTAAATAAATAAATTTATAAAGCACTACGTGTCTTAAAACAAAACAAAACAAAACCAAAACTGCAACAGGACGGATGCTGAGTAACATGGTGTTAAGCCAAGAACCACTGACTTTGATGCTCAACAGATTGGATTTTAGTCACAGCTCAAGCACTTATTAGCTGAGCTGCTTTGGGGCAGGTCATTTAAACTTTTCTGAGCCTCAGTTTTCGTGTCTGCAAAATGGGAGTGAGCTGACTCACCTTTTTGTTTTATTGAACAAATTAAATGAGATAATGTGTTTATAGCATGGTGCCTGATCTGCGGTAGCCACTCAATAAATAGTGACTATTATGGTTAGCAGGACATGAGATAGTGGTCACTGGGGCTTTGATGTGGTTCCAGCCATGGGGACAGGGCATCTGAGACTCCTTAGGGTGTGAGGAACACTTTGGATCTTTTCACAATTGAGATTCTGTCTCGTGAATCTAAACTTTCACTGGCCCTTGAGTAACTGGATTTTCAAGTCTAATGAGGAAAAATCAGAAGAGAACTCTGGAAAGAGAAAGTTAGGGTTAGATTATTCTCTCAGCTCAGTTCTTCCCTTTGATTTTAGGAGGAGTCATATCTCCTGTCCCTTCATTTCCAAGTGGAACAGTGAAGTCCTAAGGTATGTGCTTCCTTCCACGCAAAGTAGCTACTCCCCAAAGCAAGTTTCCAGTTTTCTCTGCAAAAGCTCCACTTTTGCAGAGTGACACGTAGTGCTTTATAAATTTATTTATTTAGTATTTATTAAGTACCTACTATGGGAAAGGCATTGTGGCTATTTCAAGAAGTGTAAGACAGACATGCTTCCTTCCCCCTCTCTCACTGGGACACTGCAATGGCCTTTTTACAGTGGAGCACAGGGAGCTCTAGTCTTGTACCTAGTTAAATGCCTCACTTAAGGATGCAATCATAGCTGTTTGGCTCTGTAAATCATTTCACCCTCACCTAGAGCATTCCAGGCCTCTGGGACTGCAGCAATGGCCATTCAGAATCTTTGAGGGCAGGGTGGAGCTGGAGACAGCATTTATCCTCAGAGAGGAGAGAGCCACCTCTTTGGGGGTGACATATTTTTTCTTTCTCTTAAGGTTTTCTTGCCAAGATACGTGTGTATGTGTGTGTGTGTGTGTGCGTGTGTGTGTGAGAGAGAGAGAGAGAGAAAGAGAGAGAGGAAAAAGGCCCAACAGTGTAGAGAAACTGTTAGCACAAAGGCCAGGGGGAGGGACTTGCCAGGGAAGACAAGGAAGTGATTTTGCCCAGTTTAAATCCCACTTGAACCGTGTGGTTTCTGAGTCCTGAACCTTTTGAGGTTCAAGTTGAGTGCACTCTCGACAAAACGTGATTTTCTGGTTCACATCAAAAAGGCTTTAAAAGACTTCGAAGTCTTTTCCTTGGGACATCAAACAGCCCTCCACAAAGCAGGGTGCTGATGAGATGCCTGCAAATGAACAGATTCAACTCTCCCGTGAGGATTAGATTCTCCTTAAGAAGCATGTGAAGTTGGAAACACGGGAGAAGGGGCTACACCAAATATACTCCCACACGGGGACCCTGGCGTCCTCGCGCCTGTTTACCCTCAGTACCTCCCGGGCCTGGAAGCTGACCTTATTTGTTATAAGGTTCACATCGGAGTACCCAGGGAATTAGAAGCCGAAAACAAACTCTTCTGTATTCTCTACCTTGCCTAAGGCAACACTTATGTCCCCCAATAAAAGGTGTAAATTAACTTAGAAAAGATAGGTCATTCCTTTGAAAAATTGTCAGTTGTCTAGGTGGCTTAGAGCAGAATTTTGCTTATTGAACCAGCCTCAATCTTTAGAGAAATAAGGACTTAAATATCTGCTCTCTTAAGGTAAGTGGACTAGCCGACTTCGAGTTTGGGGTAGGAAACCAACCAACGCAGTAGACTCTGTTTCAGAGCCAGCAGCAGATGCTAACTGCAGACACGGCTCTGGGTAGGTCTACGGCATGTACGCAGTCTCTATGCTGAGCAGCTGAAATATTAATGATTAGCTTTAAGGTGAAGCAACTCTCCTGAAGAAACCATAATTAGCAATTAAAGTATATTTAAAAAACTGTTCCAACCAGCAGCTTCTAAATAAATAATTGTCACTGCTGATTGAACCTGTTTTCTTTCCCTGTGTTTCTTATCTTGTTCCTCCCTTGCATAACTTACAACCCTGTAAATGCTCAGTAGCTTTTAATATGATTCTGTCAATACGTTTACCATGGTGACTTGGGCCGTATTTGGCGAGCATTTGAAGAAATCAGTCACTGGTTGGAGGGAGGAAAGACAAGCTGTCGATATCCAGGGAGAAATGCTAATAACCCTGGTGACAAATCATCCTCTGGATTCTCCAAGGGTTAAGAAAAAGCACCTCTTAGACATGGGAGCTCAGGGCTAAGTGGTGGTGACTTGTTAGGAAGCACAGACGTTAGCTGTCACAGACCTGCAATGTCCTTTTCATTGTCTTACTTTGTACCTCTCAAAGCCACAGATGAGTTTTGGAGACAAATGGGCCTGGATTTGGGTCCCGATTCCCCTGCTTTTTAACTGTGTGACCTTGAGCAACGCCAAACCTTCATTTTCTCGTCTGTGAGTTAGAGATTGTAATACCTAGCCTCAGAAGGGTGTGGAAAAGGCCTTGCACAAAGATATTATTCACTGCTTCTCAGACTCTTCTGGGAAAGGACACAAACGATAGAAGAAAATAAACTTCTGGCCCCAGCATCGTAATGGTGAATAGAGAGTATAACGTATTTAGGAATCTTACATTATCTAAACTTTTTGTGAATTTTGCATTCTGGGTTTAATTTATCAAAATAATGTTTAAATATGCTTTATCATTAATAGAATTGGTGCTCTGATATGATACATTAATTCAACACTTATTTATTGAATGCCTACTACGTGCCAGGCAGTTATAGACACAAAGGACACAGCAGTGAATAAAATAGGTAAAGTCTGGACTACCAGTGAGTCTACGACTGCATCAATCAGGAAACCTAGTACTGGCTATCTCTGAGGTCCTCTGTGACCCACTTGAGGGGACATCAAACCCTATGCCAGAGAATCCTGGGGAGGACTGGCTAGTTGCCATGATTTTAAGCAGGGAAAGATAGTGAAACATCTACCCAGAGAGAACTATTAATATTTTGGCATATATCCTTCGAGATTCTTTTTATGAGTAGATAGGTAAGTTGACAAAAATTTTATAAAAGTAGGATTATGTTAACATGCTAGCTTGTGACTTTCTTTTTCACTTTTTCATTTATTATAGATAGTGCTCTGTGTCAGTAAATATAGATCCATAGCACCACTTTTAATAGCTACTTAGTATTCCATTGCAGGGATGTATCATATTTTATTTAACCAACCTCTGGTTGTCTAATTAGATCGTTTCCAGCTTTTCAGTATTATAAACAACACTTACAGAGAACATCTTTATAAATTCACCTTTGTCAAGTGTCTGATCATTTTCTTAGGATATATTCCTAAAAGTAGAATCGCTGGATAAAAAGTATGCATATTTCAATTTTTATGCTTATTGCCAGATTACTTATTTCTTCATGCTCTTATCAACACATTAGGATGAAACTTTTTAATCTTTGCCAATTTAATAAGCAAAATTGTATTATGTTAATTTAATCTGCATTTATTTAGTTACTAATGAAGTTAAACATTTTTTAATATTTTCTGAGATTAGTTTATCTTCTTTTTTGAAATGCCTGTTCATTTCTTTTATCCACGTGGTGTCCACCTTTCTCTTATTGATTTTAAGTACTCTTTTTATTAATCCTTTTTCATCTATAATTTATGTTGTATATTTTTTTCCAGTTTATCATTTGTCTTGATATATTGGTGGGGTGTTATTGTTGTTGGTTTTTTTTGTTTTTTGTTTTTGGCTGCACTGGGTCCTTGTTGCAGCTCTTTGTTGCAGTGGGCTTCTCTCTAGTTGTGGTGTGAGGGCTTAGTTGCCCCTTAGCATGTGGGATCTCAGTTTCCCAACCAGGGATCACACCCACATCCCCTGCATTGGAAGGCGGATTCTTAACCACTGGACCACCAGGGAAGTCCCTGTTGTTGTTTATTTTGCATATAGAAGTTTTTAATTTAATGAGGCATTTTATTATTCCTATCCTTTTTAGTTTCTGACTTTTAGCTTCTGACTTTTAGCTTATCCTTAGAAAGGTATAAGGCCACTCCTAATCAATCCCTAAAGCTTCCAATGTGCAGAAGTTACCTCAAAGATAATAGTCCCCAACTTGGAAAAAGCCTAAATCCTGAGATCCTCTGGATGTCCACTCAAAGGGAAGAAAAGAAGTATCCACACCTGAGAGAGGAAGTCTGTAGGACCCCAAGAACACCAATGAAGTTTACACCCTAATGGAAAATACAAAGCAGTAATTAAAAAAAAAAATGTGATGAGTGATATTATAGGAGAAGGGTAGAGGAGGCTATGGAAGGTAACAAGGAAGAAACCTAACTGAGTCCAAGGTCTCAGGATATGCATCCTGGAAGAATAGATATTCAAGTTGAGATTTTAAGACTGAGTAGAAGAGTGGGGAAATACCTTTCCATGCAAGGAAATGGCAAATGCAAAGACTTACAGTCTAGAACTGTAAATTATGGTAGCCACTAGCCTTGTGGGGCTATTTAAATTTAAATTAATTAAAATTAAAGAAGATTAAAATTTGATCTCCTTGGTCCCACTAGCTACAATTCAAGTGCTGACTACCCACATGTGGCTAGTGGCTATTATAGTGGACAGCTATAATATGGAACTTTTTCATCATTGCAGAAAGTTCTATTGGACAATTTCTGTGGAGAAAGAGCTTGATGTATTCAGGGAACTGACAAGAGTTTACTCCAGCAGGTACATTTTTTTTTTTTTTTTTTTTTTATTGCTGTGCTGGGTCTTCATTTCTGTGCGAGGGCTTTCTCTAGTTGCAGCAAGTGGGGGCCACTCTTCATTGCAGTGCGCGGGCCTCTCACCATCGCGGCCTCTCTTGTTGCAGAGCACAGGCTCCAGACACGCAGGTTCAGTAATTGTGGCTCACGGGCCTAGTTGTTCTGTGGCATGGGGGATCTTCCCAGACCAGGGCTTGAACCCGTGTCCCCTGCACCAGCAGGCAGACTCTCAACCACTGCACCACCAGGGAAGCCCAGCAGGTACATATTGTGCAAGGGAGGGGAGGGGCAAAAGATGAAGAGGACATAGCAAAGAATGGAGGGACTTAGTCAAAGCTGACCCTGGGATTGGGACTGATGTTCCCAGCCTGTTATAGAGGAAGTAAAAGGGAAACCAGGAAATAAGTTTAAGATTTATTATACAACAACCCTTCAGGTAGATATCATCTCCATTTTATAGTCTCAGAAGATTTAAGACATTGACCAACACACAGCTAGTTAGTGGCAGAGCTGGGATTCAAAGCCAGACCTGTCTGATGCCAAAAACTTGTGCTCTTGCCCTGTATCACTGCAATAGATTGCAGAAATCTCTACCAAATGATCTCTTCAGTCAGGATAGAAGGGATTCTGACTTAGAAGAGACTGCTTCTCAACTTGGTCCTTCTTCTGTTGGGGGAATATTAATCATGGGTGAACTTGGGACCCCACCTGGAGGTACAAGTGAGAGCTTAGAGGCAGAACTTTCTTTGGAGCCTTAGGCCTCCTGTTCCCTGAGTCTCAAAGAGAAACTCCTTCAGATACCTTAGAGACCTTGATATTAGCCAAATTCAAGCGGGAGATCTCCTCAGGGCCTGGCCCTCCGAACCAGGACTGCATTGTCAAGGAGAGCAGCCAGCTTGAAGCAAACTATCTGAAACCTGGCGGTGGCACTCCTATGTATCAGAATGTGTCCCTTGATTCATCCCCTGACCTAGAACCTGTTGCGGTGGCCACTTCCAAGGTACTATCTTTGGAAAGAAAGAGTGCCGGTCCCCCGTTAAAGGGGAATTCCTTGCCCTAGTACAATCCCATCTCATCCAGCAGTTGAGAGAAGTGTCAGGCCGTGCCTGCCCCAGCCCTAAGCAGCCATGGGGACCGAGGCTTTTAGTTTGCTGTCACAACTCCAGGCATTTTCTGAGCCTGTGAAAGTCATGCATGGCAGGATATTAAAGAGAATTACCATCAGGATGTGAATTCTAGATTAGTCTGTTTCCCTAAGTACAGTATCTATTATTTTCTAGGGTGAACATGGTACCTTCACATTCTCTGAGCTGGTATGAATGAATGAGGGGAAGATAAAATGTAGAATCATTCAGAACAGGAATAATGAAGGATGCAAATCTGGGGAAGAAATACGAGATACGGTCAAGGTGATAGATAAAAGGATTAGCCTTGGAGATGAGCAGTTATTCTAAGAGGAGTGAAAGAAGAGAAAAATTTTAATTGATGGGGAGAAAGATTCTAGTGGCCTCTACCTTTAAAGTAGGAAGTGGAGAACTGTGGAGGAAAGGACAGAGTAGCAGCTGAAAACTTAATGCATGGAGAAGGTTTGTGATCTCCGTTGAATGTAGTGCATAGATTACTCAAGACATGATTATAAGAAGAGTAAGCAGCATTTCTTCATTCATTCATTCATTCCACAAATTTATTGAGTACCTACTATATACTGTGAACTATTAGATCATAAGAATCCAGTGTAAACAAGACCCAGCTTTCCTTCAAGCAGCTTACAGTTGTGGAGAACACAGATATATAAACAGCCAAATACATTACATTGCAGCAAGTATTTTAAGACAGATAAGTACATGGTATAGTTCACAGGACTGGTACCCAACCTAGAATTAGGTCAAGGAATTTTTTTTTCCAGTTTTATAACTTTATTTGACCATCAGCTGTAAGTTCTCATCCAGATTTTTGAAAGCAGTGACAGGTACATAGGTATACAGCGTATAGAGCTTGTTTCGTGGACCTTCATCCTCAGTACGTTTTCTGGACAACCACACCTGGACGGATACAGTATGGGGCATTCCTTATTCCTTTGACCCAGACAGCTTTGTTGAGCCTGGTGTCAATGCACTCAGCTGGAGTTCCCGTTTTTTTCATGGCAAATTTCCATATCTCTTTGAGTGCCCGAGGGGCATACTTCTTGAACTCTACTCCATGGATGTTCATGTAAATGTTGATGGTGTATTCTCTGGTCACTACCTCGTTGATTTCAGAACAGTCCTTCTTCTTGCCACCTTTTTTTGTGGGACCCAGGTTGGAAAGCAGGGGATCCTTTATGTTTCAATTCACATGTATGTATCTCCTATGTGAAGCCTTTTCTGATTTCTTTTTAATTTTCAACAAAACAGCTTTTCACTTATAAACACATCTAGCAGTACATAGTTGTTAATGTACTTTTTGTTTTTTCCCTAAGTACATTAATTTTTTCTTTTATATTGTGAAATATAGCATACCTAGAGAAAGATGCACAAACTGTATGTGTACAGTTAAGCAAATAATTGAACCCTCATGAAACCACAGCCAGCCCAAGAAACAGAACATTTCCAGCATCCTACTAATCCTTTGTATACTTCTCCCTGGTCACAACCCATCTCTCCCTTACTTGGATAATCACTCCCTTGACTTTTATGATGATTACTTTCCAGCTTTTCTTTATAATTTTATTACCTATGTCTGTATCCCTAAACAATACAGTTTAATTTAGCATTCTTGGATCTTTATATGGGTAAAATCATGTTTTTGTACTGTTTGGGTCTTGTTTCTTTTGTTCATCATTAAGAGTTTAGGATTCATCCATATTATTGCGTGTACTTGGAGTTCATTCATTTTTATTGCTGTATTATAGTCCATTGTATGAATACACCCTGATTCATGTATCCATTCCAATGATGATTCATATTTAGGTTATTTCCAATTTTTTTTCTTATGGAAAATGCTACCACAAACATTTTTTATAAGTGTCCTGGTGTACAGGACACAAGTTTCATTAGGGTAGAGATCTGGAACTAGAATTGCTGGGTCCTGAGATAAGTGCTTCTTCAACTTTACTAGCTAACATCAAACTGTTTCCAAAGAGGTTCTGCCAGTTTGTTCTACTACCAGCATGTAGAATTTTTGTTGTTCCACATTCTTACCAATACTTGGTATTGTGAGACCTTTTCATTTTTGCCAGCCTTGTGGATATATAACAATTTCTCAGTATGGTTCTTACTTAAATTTCCCTGGTTACTGGGTAGAGTACGTTTTCATGTGTTTATTAGCCATTGATTTTTCTTTTTTTGTGAAGTACCTTTTCAGAGTTCCGCTGATTTTTCTATTGGGTTGTCTCTAACCTGATTTCTTCATGTAGACATAGTATTTCTCCTTCTAGTCAACCTATTCTCCCTATGAGTATCTCCTACAAATATACTCTTTTTTGTTGTTGTTGGCTGCGCCGCATGGCTTGTGGGATCTCAGCTCCCCAGACAGGGACTGAACCCAGGCCACGGCAGTGAAAGCCTAGAATCCTAACCACTGGACCACCAGGGAATTCCCATCCTACACATATATTCTGTATTTTCTAACTGCTCTCCTTATCTCTCAACTCCATCCTCTTCATAGCTACCAGAGTTCTGTTTCTAAGACAAGCCCTGTTCTTGTAACTCCCATGCCTGGAACCCTTTGGTGGCCCCCATGGCCTCACCGACAGCACAGCGTGGAAGGCCCTCCATCATCTGCCCTCTGCCCAGCAAGCCTCAGCTCTTACTGGATCCTCCCAGCTCCTCCTCCCTCCTTTTTTACTGTAACCTCCATCTCTACCAAGCTGCTTGCAGTTCCCTGAACACATAAAATTGTTTTACACCTGTCTTTGCTAGTTATCCTTTTTCTTCCTTTTGCTCTTAATTTGGAAAACACTCATCTTTTTAAAACTCAGTTCAAAGGTCACTGCCTCTAAGAAACCTTTCCAGCTTGCCTTCTCATCTCTCATTAACCTCTCCATCTCTTGTCCTTCTACTAAGAACACTATTGTTGTTTCTAGCAGGGCATTTGTTTACTCTATTGCATGTATTGGTCCATATACCTGCCTCCCCCATCAGACTGTACATAAACCCTCTGAAGGCATGGGAAGCCCCTGAATGTAGGGAAATTTCTTATTCCTCTTTTCATTCCTAAGGCCTAGCACAGCGTCTGGTACAGAGCAGGTGGTGGTAAATAGCACAAATTGTTATTAATGTTATAACTATCATTAGGAGTACTTGTCTATCTGTTTTCCTTATTAGATTGTGAATTCCTTGAGGGGCCTGCTACTTGGGTGGTATGCAGTGATATTTGTCTAATGAATGAATAACTTATAAAAACTTCTGAAAACAACGATTTCTTTAAAGCAATATATGGAGTAGGAATATAGAAGTCATGAGTATTAAATTTGTAGAGAAACAAAACTGATTTACATCCATCTCATGAGGATGAAATTTTAGGCCCAAACTAATTCAAAGCAAAATTTTATTAAAAGAAATGTAAAATGTTATGCTTGGGTTAAAATTTTTTTAAGGATTTATGCCATAAGTTTATTTACAAACATATCTAGGATGTTGAGTTCAATCCTTTTTTCAAAGAGATTGCACCTCTTAAAATGCTCCTCTTCATTTCTGTCTCATGGATTATTATTATTTTTTAATATTTATTTGGCTGCATTGGGTCTTAGTTGTGGCACGCGGGATCTTTGTTGCGGCATGTGGGATCTTTTTTTTTAGTTGTGGCACGCAGGATCTTTTAGTTGCGGCATGCGAGCTCTTAGTTGTGGGATGTGGGATCTAGTTCCCTGACCAGGGATCGAACCCAGGTCCCCTGCATTGGGAGCGTGGAGTCTTAGCCACTGGACTACCAGGGAAGTCCCTCATGGATTATTTTTTAAGCAGTTGTTGTCTTACTATAAAGAAAGGTGCAGCAAATCCAGACCCAAAGTACAAAGTCATCATAGCTAATAACCACCACTTGTTTTCCACTGAAAATGGTAAATTATTCCCTGGACCTTCCTCATAGTGGCTCTTACAGACCATAGAGGTTGTGAACCTCTCCGGATGCTCTGTCCCAACATAGCGCTGTTGGGAGCTGTTGGGAGCTCTGCGAAAGGCGCAGAGACTGAAGGTAGAAGAAATGGCGGCAGCACCTTGGTTAAAACATTAAGCTGTAAAAGTAGGAAAAACTTAACTTGTTGGTTCATATGGAAAAGGAGTTCAAATTTGTTAGATGATATTGTCCTCCATCTAAAACAGTTAAGTTTCTGCAGTGGATTATAATTTGCATGTGACTGGAAAGATGAAAATCTAAGGAACACAGTGTCAGGAGATTATCCGTTGGTTAGCACCTATGTCTGCTGTCTGAAGAGCTTGTCACTGTCACAGTGAAAGCTTGTACATGTCCCAGCTAAGACTTTCTTTGCTCAACAAGAGTGCCTGTTCCTCGGAGTAACCATTCTGAAACTGTTTCCAAGATGAAACAATGGATGAACTTCACATGCGTGGTACTCTGTCACAGACAAACCTACGATGAATGATGTACAATTTCTGATCCACGAGCTCTGCTTCCACCTCTTTCTCTCCCGCCCCCAAGAAAGCATATCATAATGGAAGTGAGCAGTAGTGACATTATTTATTATAGTGATAACCTTGATCTGTTCCAAGTTATATTTTCTAAAAACTCAATCATTTCTCTAAACTTCAATACTTTGTTAGTGGTAAGAAATTACTATATTCCTCACAATTGACATCTTGGTTGAGAACCAAGATATGTACAGAGGTATATTTGTAGGAAGAAGAGAGATTTTGGAATCACACCAACTATAATTCATATTGCAGTTCAGTCACTGCCATGTGATCCTCAGCTAGTTGCTTAATATCTCTGACTTTTATCTGAAAAATGGGCTACTTTATAAGTTGCTGTCAGGACTATAAATAATTATGTAAAACACTCAGCATAGTGCCTGCCTCCTAAATATCTTTCAGATCTGTATATATATATCTCTCCCAGCTCCCCACCTCTCCAAGGCTGCATCCCTGTTTTAAGCCACTAACATCTGTGTTCTGGATTACTGCAGCATTGTTCTTACTGGTCTTTTGCCCCCGTCCTTTCTTGCCCTGTTTTATTCAGAGCAAAGGATATTCTGCAAGGCTGACTTGAACCCTTAACCCCTAACATATGGAGACGGATATGTAGCTACCATTTACTGAGCGCCGATCACATGAAAGGAGCTGGTCTAGCATTTTATGCATCATCTCATTGAATCCTCACAATAAGCCTGTGAAGTAGGTATTGTCATTCACCTTCAAAGAACTAGAGGTTGCAGAGATTGAATGACTTGCCCACAGCCACTCTGCTAGGAAGTAAGGAGCGCTGTGTGTGTCCAGGTTTCTCTGGTTTCAAGGTATGTGCTTTGTTCCTGTTTCATGCTGCCTTTGCATCAGGCTCAGAGACTGGTGTTGTTAAACCTCCTAATCCTGTGACTGACTAACTCCGTGTGTGCTGATTCTGGGCTTACCACATTGTCTCCTAGGAATCTGGCTTTGCACATCAATTGGCTACAGGAAGATGATGATGGAGGCAAATATCTGGTCATATATTAATAACTGACACTCTAGTTTTATGCTTCAGTTTTTTATGACTTAGTGAACATGCATAAAGCTCCCTGGGTTCTCTCAACTCTGACAGGATTGAGTGTCTAGACGAGTAAGACTGAGGGCCAGACTCTGGACTTTGATAAGTTTGCCAAGGGAAACACCACCTGGCATGGGTCTTCTGGCAACCAGCCTGCTGCTTCAAGTTACAATTTTCTGATGCCTACAATTAACCTTGAAGACATTGATGAAAAACCTTATATTTGGTTCGAGACTTGACTGCTTTTATAGAATTTTAGCTGGTAACAGAGATGCAGACACTCTCTGCACTTGGTTTCCTGAGACTTAGGCTAGTCTTTGTGAATGGCTGCTCATTTCTTAATGTTTTCTCAAGCATTCAATCAACAAACATGTTTAGAGCCCTATAACAAGGGGGAATACAAAGAAATTTAGTAGTTTAAGATACTTACAATGTAATGGGGATCATTAAACATGAAAAAAAGAAATGACCAACTATTAAAAATACAAGATCCCAGTACTTTCACATGATAAGCATTCTGTGAATCAAATGGGTTTGAAGTGAGTGTTTGATGTAACATGTGCCTGGAGCTTATGTGGGAGCTCAATAAATATTTGTTGAATGATTGTTGAATGTTGACCTTCTAGATGCCACTCTCGTAGACAACTTCTAATCCATACCTCTAGCCCTGATGTCTCTAACAAGCTGCAGACTTGAGATATCCAACTCTCCACTGGACTGGTTAACCTCAGTGAATAGCCCATGAGCACCTCAATCACAACATATCAAAACTGATTTTATTAACTTTCCCTCTTTGGAGAAGCAGTATAACCTCGGGATTAAGAGCACAGGGTCTGGGATATTGGCTGTACTTATGGCTAAGTGACCTTGGGAAAGTCTCTTAGCTCTTCTTTCCTCGTGTGAGGGAAATATAAGGTTCTTCTTCATATTCAATGATATAATGGATACAAAGCATTTAACATAGTACCTGCACACAGTAATCATTAAATATTAGCTATTGTCATAATTTCCCCCAAACTTCCTGTTTTCCTTATTTGGTAATGATATCATTATCCACTCCAACCCTCTCCTTCACCCCTCGCATCTAATTAGTTACCAAAAACTGTATGTTCTACCTTTTTACTATCTTTATGATTCATTCAACATATACTTACTCAACATCTGCTGAATGCCAAACACATTGCCAGGCACGAAAGACACAGAGATGAATATTTACCAGTTTCTGTGTTTGCAGAGGCAGATACATACATAGCTGCAGCCTTCAGATGATCCACATAATGGAAATGCACAAAGTGTGTTAAAAAGAGCCTGGGGGCTTCCCTGGTGGCGCAGTGGTTGAGAATCTGCCTGCTAATGCAGGGGACACAGGTTCGAGCCCTGGTCTGGGAGGATCCCACATGCCGTGGAGCAACTAGGCCCGTGAGCCACAACTACTGAGCCTGTGCGTCTGGAGCCTGTGCTCCGCAACAAGAGAGGCCGCAATAGTGAGAGGCCCGCGCACCGCGACGAAGAGTGGCCCCCACTTGCCACAACTAGAGAAAGCCCTCGCACAGAAACGAAGACCCAACACAGCCAAAAATAAAATAAATAAATAAATTAAAATAAAGAGAAATAATTAAAAAAAAAAAAAAGAGCCTGGAAGAGATATCTCTTCCGCCTTTCAAAACCAATGCTCTCGCTTAAGCCTGCATCACCTCTTACTGTAGATATTGCAGGAGGTTTTTTTTCCTTCTTCTTTTGACTGATTTTGAAAATGTACAGGTAAAACAGAAATACTTGCTATAATAAATTACAGAACACTAATTACAAAGTAAAAGTCTCTTTTACTCTACTTCTTTAATCGACTCCCCTCCATAAAGGTAAGTACTGTCTACGGATTAGTATGTACCCTTCCAGACTTTTTCTTCTTTATACATGTGTGCATTTATATATTTTATGGTAGATAAAAATATAGTTTTTTACACAAATGGAATCATACCATAAACATACCTCTTGCTTTTTTCACTTAATGATATATCTTTAAAATTTTTCCATGTCGAAATAAAAACAAAAATAAACAAATGGGACCTAATTAAACTTAAAAGCTTTTCCACAGCAAAGGAAACCATAAGCAAGACAACCCTCAGAATGGGAGAAAATATTGGTAAATGAAGCAACTGACAAAGGATTAATCTCCAAAATATACAAGCAGCTCATGCAGCTCAATATCAAAAAAACAAACAACCCAAACCAGAAATGGGTGGAAGACCTAAGCAGACATTTCTCCAAAGAAGATATACAGATTGCCAACAAACACAAGAAAGGATGCTCAACATCGCTAATCATTAGAGAAATGCAAATCAAAACCACAATGAGGTATCATCTCACACCAGTCAGAATGGCCATCATCAAAAAATCTACAAACAATAAATGCTGGAGAGGGTGTGGAGAAAAGGGAACCCTCCTGCACTGTTGGTGGGAATGTAAATTGATAACAGCCACTATGGAGAACAATATGGAGGTTCCTTAAAAAACTAAAAATAGAACTACCATACGACCCAGCAATCCCACTACTGGGCGTATACCCTGAGAAAACCATAATTCAAAAAGAGTCATGTACCACAGTGTTCATTGCAGCTCTACTTACAATAGCCAGGACATGGAAGCAACCTAAGTGTCCATCGACAGATGAATGGATAAAGATGTGGCACATATATCCAATGGAATGTTACTCAGCCATAAAATGAAACAAAATTGAGTTATTTGTAGCAAGGTGGATGGACCTAGAGACCATCATACAGAGTGAAGTAAGTCAGAAAGAGAAAAACAAATACCATATGCTAACACATATATATGGAATCTAAAAAAAAAAAAGGTTCTGAAGAGCCTAGGGGCAGGACAGGAATAAAGACGCAGACACAGAGAATGGACTTGAGGACATGAGGAGGGGGAAGGGTAAGCTGGGATGAAGTGAGAGAGTGGCATGGACATATATACACTACCAAATGTAAAATAGATAGCTAGTGGAAAGCAGCTGCATAGCACAGGGAGATCAGCTCCGTGCTTTGTGACCACCTAGAGGGGTGGGATAAGGAGTGTGGGAGGGAGGAGCAAGAGGGAGGAGATATGGGGATGTACGTATATGTATAGCTGATTCACTTTGTTATACAGCAGAAACTAACACACCATTGTAAAGCAATTATACTTCAATAACGATGTTAAAAAAATTTTTTTTCTCCATGTCAATACATAATAGAATTATCTTGTTCTTTTAACCCCCAAATGCTTTTCCATATTTTGTAACTACCATGGCTTATTTAGTTATTTTCCTGTTGGAAGCTTTTCAGTTGCTTCCAGTTTTTTACTATTACAAGCACTGCTACAGCAAACTTTTTGCAGAAATATGCAATTATTTCTGCAAGTAAGTTTCTAGTAGTAGAAGTGCTGGGTTAAAAGATGTGAGAATTTATATTTTTGTTAGAGTGTGCTCAGTTACCCTCCAAAAAGACTGCCATCCAACAGTGAATGAGAATGCTCATTCCCCCACATCTCATCAATACTGGATATTATCATTCCTTCAATTTTTGCAACTCTAATGAATTAAAAAGCTATACTTATATTTTATAGATTTGCATTTCTGTGGTTACTAGTGAATTTGAGCATGCTTTAATATATTTATTGATCATTTGTATATCTTCTGTGAATTGCCTTTCTATGTTATTTGCCTGTTTCTCTATTAGATTGTTATCTTTTTCTTATTGATTTGAAGGCTTGCATCATTTCATTCTGATATTCTTTCTCTGTTATATATGTTACAAATATATACATATATATTTTAGTCCATTGTTTGTCTTTATTTACACTGTCTTACATAATACAAAAGGTTTTCATATGTAGTAAAATTCATCAGCCTTTTCTATTATGGCTTCTGGGGTTTGTGTTTCTCTCCCGGAAGATTTTATACATATAATCTTTTTCCTCTCAATACTTTCATAGTTTTATTGTCCAAGTTAGATCCTTAATACAATTAAAATTAATTTTCATCAATAGTATGAATTAGGATTTTAACTTTAGTTTTTTCCTAAGAAATTTTAATTGTCTTGACACAATTAATTAGTCTACATTTTTCCAACTGATTTGAAATGTCAGGTTGTACATGGGTCTGCTTCTGGATTCTATCCTGCTCCCCAGACTTTTTGGGTCCATTTTTGTACCAGCACCACACTGTTTTGATTATTGTAGCATTATAGAATGTTTTTATACCTTATGGGACCCAAAACTACATATACTACCATTTTTTCTTTGTCACATTGTTTTTCTTTCTCATAATTTTCTTGACTGCTTTTGTACATTTCCTTTCCCAGGTGAACTTTAGAATAAATTTGCCCAGTTCCATAAAATATCCTATAAGTATTTTGATTGGAATTCATTAAATTTATAGTTTAATTTGAGTCTCATCCAAGAACGTGATGTATTCTTCATTTATTTTTGTCTTCTTTTAAGAACAATTAAGTTTAAGATATTTGCATTGATGTTCTTAAGTAAACTGGTAGTTTTCTCCTTCGTCTGTTTTTCCTGCTGGAGTAATATTAGTTTAGTACAATGGTTCCTAAACTTTCTGGTCTCAGGACCCATTTGTACTCTTAAAAATGATTGATGATCCTCAAAGAACTTTTGTCTATGTGAGTTTCCTGTCACTATTAGAATTTAAATGGAGAAAAATTTAAAACACAAGAATGTACAAGCATACGTTTTCTTTAATTTTTATTTATATTTTTATTTATTTATTTATTTATTTTTGGCTGTGTTGGGTCTTCGTTTTTGTGCGAGGGCTTTCTCTAGTTGTGGCAAGTGGGGGCCACTCTTCATCGCGGTGCGCGGGCCTCTCACTATCGCGGCCTCTCTTGTTGCGGAGCACAGGCTCCAGACGCGCAGGCTCAGTAGTTGTGGCTCACGGGCCCAGTTGCTCTGCGGCATGTGGGATATTCCCAGACCAGGGCTCAAACCCGTGTCCCCTGCATTAGCAGGCAGATTCTCAACCACTGCACCACCAGGGAAGCCCAAGCATACGTTTTCTTAATTGCCAGAGCAATGACATCATCACATGGCATTCCGTCAGTCTCTAGAAAACTTCACTGTACACGTGTATGAGAGAATGAGAGTGAAAAAGCAAAAACATCTTAGTATTGTTATCAAAATAGTTTTGCCTTATGGGCTCCCAGGAAGGGTTTCAGGGATCCCTAGACCATACTTTGAGAACTGCCAATCTAGCAGAACGAGTTATAATTTTTCCATATTTCCTATGTACTAATATAAATAACGTAGAAATTTTTTATGTTTTGAAGGTAGAACTAATCTGTAGATTATTTGGAACTGATGGTTTTGGGCATGATATAACTTTGCCTACCATTTCAATTTCCTCTATGATTATTGTCCTCCTCGTGTTTTATATCTCTTCTTGACTCAATTTGTACATTTATATTTAACTAGAAAGTCATGGAATTTCAGGTAGCTTTTTACTTTTTAAGTATAAAGTTATGTTTAATTACAGTTTTTAGATTTTCTTTATGTCAAATATTAAACCCCCTCTTTTATTTTCGTTATTATTTGCCTGTGTGTTTTCTTTTTTATTCTTCTGTTGCTAGAGGTTTATCTGTTTTGTTTTGTTTTGTTTTGTTTTAATTGTGTGCTTTTTTTTTCAGTATTTTTTTTTTAATTTAATTAATTTATTTATTTATGGCTGTGTTGGGTCTTCGTTTCTGTGCAAGGGCTTTCTCTAGTTGCGGCAAGTGGGGGCCACTCTTCATCGTGGTGCGCGGGCCTCTCACTATCGCGGCCTCTCTTGTTGCAGAGCACAGGCTCCAGACGCGCAGGCTCAGCAATTGTGGCTCACGGGCCCAGCTGCTCCGCGGCATGTGGGATCTTCCCAGACCAGGGCTCGAACCCGTGTCCCCTGCATTGGCAGGCAGATTCTCAACCACTGCGCCACCAGGGAAGCCCGGTTTATCTGTTTTAAAGTCAGATTTACTGAGGTATAATTTACATATAGTAAAATTCACCCTTTATAGTGTACAGTTCTATGAGTTCTGGCAAATCAGTACAACCATGTAACAACCGGTACAATCAGGATACAGAAGAATTCTGCCATCCTCAGAAATTCCCTCATTCCTCTTTGTAGTCGACCTTTCCTTTGATCCCCAATTTCTGGCATCATATTTCCTGTTTTAGTTGTTTATTCCTTTTTATTTCTGAGTAGTATTCCATTATATGGTTACACTGAAGTTATCTGTTCACCAGTTGAAGGATATTTGGGTTGTTTCCAGGTTGGAGAGATTATGAATAAAGCCACTATAAACATTTTCAGATAGGGTTTTGTGTGAACATAAGTTTTTATTTTTCTTGGGTAAATACCTAGGAGTGGGATTTCTAGGTCACATGGTAAGTATCTGTTTGACTTTATAAGAAATTGCCAAATCATTTTCCTGTCATTCTCCGTTTACTGGATTTCTATTTGTTTTGTTCTTTCCTTTGCTTCTGTCAAATCTCTTTTTAGAATGTGTTTGGTCTCCTCACACTGATTCAGGTAGCAAGGGCATGCCTCAAACATAAGATGCCAGGGAGGACACCTCAGTGACAAGACTTGGGAAGTGGTTGAGCAAGATGATATTATGTTTTCTGAATTGAGCCACCCATGGGGGTCATAGGAGGGAGGGAAGGAAAATGGGATAGAAAGAAAAAGAGAGCAAAAGAAGAGGAAGCAGAGCTTCCCTGGTGGCGCAGTGGTTGAGAATCCGCCTGCCAATACAGGGCACAAGGGTTCGAACCCTGGTCCAGGAAGATCCCACATGCCGCAAAGCAACTAAGCCTGTGCACCACAATTACTGCGCCTGCACTCTGGAGCCCACGTGCCACAACTACTGAAGCCCGCGTGCCTAGAGCCCGTGCTCTGCAACAAGAGAAGCCACCGCAATGAGAAGCGTGCGCACTGCAACAAAGAGTAGCCCCTGCTCGCCACAACTAGAGAGAAGCCCGCACACAGCAATGAAGACCCAACGCAGCCAAAAATAAAAATAAAAATAAATTAAAAGAAAAAAAAAAGAAGAGGAAGAAAAGAAAAGGAAACAAAATGGTGCCTGAAAGGGGAGTGATGCATGCTACCCTAAAATACTTTAATGTAACATGATGATGTCATGGGAGCCTACAGAGAGCACTGACCTTGAGGACAATAGGGTAGGGAAGGTGGGCCAGGAACCACTAATGCAGACCCTGAAAGCCTGTGGTTCCAAAGTTCAATCTGAGTAAAGATAAGCCATTATGGGCTTTGGAAAAGGGGAATGATCTGATCCCAGTGATTGTTGTGATGGGTCTGGGGTTTGGGAAAAGGAAAGAGGCTGGAGGTGGGGCCAGCAGTGAAGCTGCTGTAAGAGTCTTGGGGGGCTACTGGTACTATAAAGGGAAAGAGAAATTTGTGGGCTGGAAAATGTGGCAGGCATCCAACCAATACTTGTTTAATTAATTAATTAAGGAGTTTGATATTTTAAGTTGGTTGCAAGAAATAGAGGTTTGTTAGAACTGCAAATGAATGAACTGGAGATGTTGAAAACAATATGGAAAAATGAGTAGGTTGAAAGGGGAAAAGAATCCTGAAAAATGAATTTAACAGTCTGGGGTAAGGGAAGGAGTTGGCAACCAAGACAGAGAATCAACTAGTCAGAAAGCTATGACTATAGCACAGACTCTTTGGAATAAACATGGAAACCTAGTGAAGATCAAGGATGACTCTGAGTTCTCTAGCTCCAGCACCTGCCATCTGTCCCTGATTGACCAGAGCTCATCTAGGGACACCCTGAAGTCAGAGAGCCAAGTGATGAGAAGGAGTGTTCCTGAGGGGGTCTCAGCTTTGGGGTGGGGGTGAGGGCAAATTAAATGACCCTCAAGAACCTTTCTAGCCTTGGGATCTTGTGATTCTAGTGAAAATATTGCTCAAGTGTCATATTCCCAGAATAAGAATAAGGACTCTCTTGATTTGGAGAAAGGCCCTAAGACCTTCAGAGGAAAAGACTAAGTAAAGGCTATTGGGTAACCCAAGCCAAGACAATTACCATTAATCTCTGGAGATGTTTAATTTAGGAGAGAATGCAGCTCTTTCCACTGCCGAATTTGTGGAATTTTTTGTCCAGTGCTCCTATAATGAGGTATGGTTACTACATGTTGTAGGAAAAGGAAAAAATCAGGCGGTAGGACAGACGTCTTCTCCCTTCAGATTACATGATTTTTGTTCATAGCTTCAATGGCACATTAAGGAAGAATTCAGTTCCCCCTTTACAAGAAAGGCCATTTACTTCTCAGAGCACCGAAAAGCCCATGGAGTTGAGTCCTATGGAAGAAAATAGTGTAGTGTGAAAAATGACATCATAACGTTGCATTATTTATGTAACATTTGCTAGGAACCTCCTAAGTGCTGGGTGCTGTTTTAGGCACTAGAAATACCGTAGTGAACAAAACACACTGAGGCCCTGCCCTCAAGAAGCTTCTGAATTTTGGTGGGAGCACATGTGAGAAAGTATTAACCTCACCTGAGACCAGGGAAAGCCCAAGAGAAGAGTGACACTTGTCACTCTCCCTATCTGTTCTACACACAACCAGAAAGATGTTTTTAAATCACAAAACTGAAAATGTTATTTATTCCCTTGCTTTGTTTCACCAATGGCTTCTCTGTGCTCTTCTGAGAAAGATCCAAGTTGCATTAGCATGACCGGGTAGCACCCTGAGGGATCTGGCCTCACACCCGTCACCCACAGTCTCCCTTATGCTCTGCAGTCCTGCCACCCCAGCCTTCTTTCAGTGTCTCAAACATGTCTCCCCTCCTGCTTCTGCCTCTGGGTCTTGGCACCTGCTGTTCCCTTGATCCAGAACACGTGTTCTCCCACCCACCTCTTTGCCCCTACCCACCCTTGCCTCCAGCCCATGCTGCCCAGTTAATCCCACTACCCTTCAGATCTGCTCCAAAGTTGACTCCTCAGAGTTTTCCCAGCATTTGCCTTTTCCTGCAACTTTCTCGTAACAGCCTGTGTCTACTTTCCTGTCCCCTCTTCCTTTCTCCTCTCCTCCTTCCCTCAAACGTTAAACAAATGAACACAAAGAGAAATAGAAAACGGTAAATTGCAATAAATGCTTTGAAGGAAAAGAACAGCTTATAACATTTCAATAAAGACATATAATTATATTATTATATATATTAGTTCATTATTCACATAGATGTCCAGAATCGTGTTGAATAAATGAATGAAGAATAATTATGAGTAAGATTTCTCTCATCGGAGGAGGTAGTAAAGAGAATTCCAGGCAAGGAAAATGACACGTGCAAAGATACAGAAGCATGAATGGGCATGAAGTAATTGGCAAATCACTAGAAATATGACTAAGTGGATTGGCTGGAGTTAAGATTGTAAAGGTGAGGAGGATCCTGCTTGTAACGTTGGCTTTTTTCCCTGTTGGGAGTGGGAGAAGGTGGTGGGAATCAAAGGTTTTTAAACAAGAGAGTGCTATATTCAAAGAGGGATAGAGAGAGAACTGATTCTTCATCTATTGCTATTCCATCCCCCAAATTTTAAATTCTAAAACAGAGAAGTCCTACTCATTCAGCATGGCTAGTAGGATGATTAATCAAAATCAGTTAAAGCGGGAAATCATCAAAAGTACTCCATATATGTTTTCAACCTCTTACTCTAATTTAGAATATACAAATGCACTTGCTAATCTTCAGGTAGAGGGCCAAGGTATTCCCGTAAGTGTGGAGTCTTTGATTCTTGAATGACCGCACCCATATTGAATCGTCTGATTGATTTCAGCAGAACAAGTAACTTAAATATTCCTTATAAAATAACCTTGCCACAGACTCCATGATTATGATTTTTTTTCAGGTTTTTTACATGATAGCATAATGGTTAAGAGCACAATCTCCCAAGCCAGACTGCCTGGCTTCAAATCCTGGCTGCACCACTTTCCGACTTGGGCAAGTTGTTGGCTTCTTTGTGCCTCAGTTTCCTCAATACTCACTTCAGAGAATTATCGTGAGGATCAAATCAATATTTTATATAAAGGCTTAATGTAGTGCCTGACACATAGTCAACATTCAGTAGATGTTAACTGTTTTCCAGTTGTCTCACCCACACCCAATTCAATAGCATTTTAAAGAGACTTTCCTTTATTGGGACTTTCCAAAGCATTTAGTTTAGTGTTCTTAGAAACAACCGTTCTCTTTCTTTTTGCATCACTGGCTTACATAATATTTAATTAAATTATGTAAGTACAGTAACTACTACTCTTGGCATAAATAAATTTTGGAACAATCATAAAGACTTACACTCAACTTGTGGAAGTAGGTGTAGACGTGCAAGAGGGTAGCCTACTAGCCAGGACCAGGCAGGGTGCTGTGGCCATTAACCAGGGTGTGTTACAGCGGGAAGGGGAATTTTTAGTGAACCCAGTAGGTCAGTAAAGAAGAGATCAGTTAAGAGAGCACCTACTCTTAGGTGACAACCTCTATCCTTCTTGCGTCCTCTCTCCTTTGCTCTTATAGCTACGCTTTAATTTCATCAATTCCCTAGGCCCAGGCCAGACCTGTAATCTTCCTAAGCATCAAAAAAGAGACAGTTCCCTTGTGGAATTTTTTTTTTTTTTTACATCTTTATTGGAGTATAATTGCTTTACAATGTTGTGTTAGTTTCTGCTGTACAACAAAGTGAATCAACCATATGTATACATATATCCCCATATCCCCTCCCTCTTGAGCCTCCCTCCCACCCTCCCTATCCCACCCCTCTAGGTCATCACAAAGCACCGAGCTGATCTCCCTGTGCTATGCAGCAGCTTCCCACTAGCCATCCATTTTACATTTGGTAGTGTATATATGTCAGTGCTACTCTCTCCCTTCATCCCAGCTTCCCCTTCCTTCCCCCCCAACCCCCGTGTCCTCAAGTCCATTCTCTACATCTGCACCTTTATTCCTGCCCTGCCACTAGGCTCATCAGTACTCCCCTATGGAATTTAAAATAAAAACAATACTAACTTATAAAATAAGCATAAGGAAGTCCAGTAAAGTCTGACTTTTCCCATGGTGATTATTTCCGTGCTTTTAAAAAAAATTTTCAGATTCTCTCCCCAGAATTGTTGCAGGGGTTCCCTTTGCTTTGCTGGTGCCTTGAGAATATGTTTATCTATTGGGTAATCCAGCACTGCCTTTGACTCTTGCATTTTTTCCCAACCTCTCAGCCTCTGCCTAGAATCACTTTCCTCCCTATCAACCCTTGATCCCAAGATCCATCACTTTTAACTGCTTTCTTGCCAAAATCTTCTACCCCATTTCCTCACATACTTGTCCTTACACAGAACCCATCCAATAGCCCCCCAAACATTGGCTATATTGAATTTGAGGTGACTTTTCACTCCCAAGTAGAAATGCCCAATAGACAGTCGAACATAAAAGTCTGGAACCCAGGAGACAGAGTACAAGTAGATAAAGGGATTTAAAAATCTGCAACACATAAGTGGAATTTGACCCCATGTATGTAGGTTACATCACCAAAAAAGGGCATGTTGAGCGGGAAGAACAATGGCTGAGTTAAGAGCTCTGAGGAACATCACTGTGTAAGGGGCAGGGGAGGCAGGAGCTGCCGATGACAGAGGGAATCTTGACACGCAACGAAGCCTGAATCCAAGGCAGGAGGGCTTGAGGAAGCGATGGTTACCAGTGTGAGACATAACAAAGAAGTGAGGTAAGATTAGACAGGGCCTGGCACCTGGTAGGTACTCCAGTGCATACTTCTTCACTAAATAACACATTAGGACTGAAATCATTAGGATGGCATTGGTGATCTTGGTGCTAGGTTTGAGTTTCCAGAGAAGCAGACCTTGAGACAAGGATTAGTTTATTTGAAAGGTGAGGGAACACAGGGAGGTGGGAGAGAATCATGAAATGGGGCCCAGGAGCAGCCAATAAAGGATGAGTTATCAAGCCAGCAACCACTGTGGGCAATTAGCGTTAATCCCGCTGGAAAGCTCCGGAAGTCAGTGCAGAGCGCTCAGCTCACAGTTACCCGATGCAGGAGTTGAGGGAGCTGGGGTATTATATACCGACTCCTGCACGTCATTTGTTGAGGGCTGCTCTTAGGGGCATTAACTTACTGACCTTTCCAGCCTGATACTTGGGCAGCAAAGCAGACCCTGGTTGCACGAAAAAGCAAATGAATGCAGGTGCTGGCAGTTGGAAGTCGGGTGTGCACTCAAGTAGTAAGGGCAGGGATATGGACAGAGTGGCAACAGCACCTTGGAATCTGCAGTTTCAGTGGCAGAAGCTAGAATTCTATGGACTGGTAGTAAGTTGGAGGTGAGACCTGGAGGTGATAACTTTAGATAACAATTTCAAGGTGCTTGGCTGAAAAAAGAAGATAAAAGATATGTCAGTAGGCTGACTCAATGGAGGGCAGAATATAATGGGAGATCAGAACCTCCTGGTGATGGTCATTGAGGAAATTCTCATTTTCCCCTTCTTAGAGTGAGAAGTAGCGAGCTGCTCTAACTACTTCCCACTTCAGGGTCCTTCCTCAGCTTCCTTAGATCAGCATCCAGTGGTTTTTCTGCTGGGTTTTGGGACCTGAGTTCCCCCACTGAAGAAGCCCTGCTGAGCTAGTCTTTTCCAGCCTCAAGGTTCCAGAGATGCTAAGCCTGAAGAGCCAGAGGGGTGGACTGACTGGGGGTGCTGAGCATATTGGGGCAGGAGTGGAGGGCAGTGGCCAGACTCTGAGCCCACGGAGAACCACAGGGTCCGAGGAGAGGCCTGTGGGCTTTTCCACGGAGTGGCTCCTCGCTTGCCCGGCCTTCCTCTCTCATGTCAGCACATCACAACAATAGGTTTGGTTGAAGCATAACAGGCAAAACCACAAAAGAAACATTCTTGTGACATTCATCTAAAGTATGGCTCTTTATTTGATTGCTGTCTATCTCAGCTAAAGCATAAGCTCATGAGGGCAGGGACTGTACGCATTTTACCACTATTGTATGCCTTGTGCCTGGCACATAATCAGTATTCAATTAATATTTGCTTAATGGGGAAGAAAAAAGTAATGCTGTCTATTGATGGTGCCTAGACCAATAAGAAGCTGAGATTTTTACCCCCCCCCAGAAATGGATTTTCTATGAAGCTAATGAAATTTAAACTTAAGGGCCCCTTATTTGCATGGGGTCCTAGGAGAGGCCTTCATGGTCACATTTTTTTAATTTGGAAAAAAATACCTTAATTAAAGCTGAAGATGACCACTGTTTCCACTCTAACTTCGTACTTCTCCTCCTGTGGAGTGGCTTTGAAGTAGCTGTGGGTGTTTTGGGGACCTGGTTAAAGGG
This sequence comes from Balaenoptera physalus, assembly GCF_965194825.1. Classification (NCBI taxonomy): domain Eukaryota; kingdom Metazoa; phylum Chordata; class Mammalia; order Artiodactyla; family Balaenopteridae; genus Balaenoptera; species Balaenoptera physalus. Next base: position 159,758,786 of record NC_138882.1, on the reverse strand, counting down.
AAGTTGAGTTGGGAATATAGTTTGTTTATTTGGATTTAATGGGATCTATTTATGTGGTTCACAGTCTCTTCTGTGCAGAGTTAACTTACTACTGGCTGTCCTGGTGTAGAAGTGGCTCTCAGGAGACCTGCTACTGCCCACTGTGCTAACTCACTGGGGACCAGGACGCAAAGGTGCATGGCCAGAGCTTCTATGGGCATGAATGTGCCCTAGGGTACCCTGCCATGGAAGAGAAACAAGGCTAAAAACGTATGGATCCAGAAACTAGTCATCACATATGTAAAATTGTAAGTGGAAATTTTAGTTTTTACTGATGCCTGGTCAAAACAGAACCTCTCACCTATCAGGAATATATTTCTTAATGCAGTATATACAATGATAAATGTATTATGTATTTTTTCCTTTTTTGATGGGAATCACATGAGATAGAGTTTATTAAAATTCCTGTGTTTATAGGGCATAAACCTGTAGCAATGCTACTAATAATAAGTGCATTCTTATGTGAAGTTATGTTTTACACATCCCCAAAATATTGACATCACTGAAGATAACATAAAACTCTTAATGTGCACTATAACTAGGGCATCAATAATAAACTGGTAAAAGAATGTCAATAAAGTCCAAAAGTATTCAGGAAAATTTGAAATGCCCTGAATGCCTATATGAAAGAAACTTGATAGATGTTTCCCCAAATTTCACAATAATCCTTTAAAAAATTATATAACAATACTAATAGGGAGTTTTGAAGCTGAAAGAAATTCCCTCTATTTTCAATAATAAAGTTTGATCAATAATGGTAGACAAAAGACTGAATTATATTTCCCTTTTCTTTACAGAAAATTAGTTAACAATTGTTGTTCATATGAAGAGTTAATCAGAGTATGCAGTCTGTTAAAAACTTTTGTGATGCTTATGATTTTCCTCAACTTTTAAAATTTTGTAATTTGTCGTGCTATCGTTTGTCATTCTGAATACTCACTTTTGAACCTGATTTATATGTGTAATTTTTTAAAGAGAGCTCTCAAAGTTGTACATGCTAAGCTTCAAAACATGGATCTGCTCCTGTATCCTCCCTCTCTCTTCCTGGCTTTAGGTGATTTTGGATGTGAAACAACACAGTCTTTAGAATCGCAACTGTAGATAATTGGTGTATGACTAGTTGCCATGGAGACATTTTAGATGATGCCTGACCTCCTTTTTTGGTTTATAGAATAAATTGAGTTTCTAGAATTAACCAGGAGCTGAGGACCACTCCCTTCTGATACACTCATGGAGCTTGAGTTTTAATCTTACCCAGCTTCTTAATTCTAGAGTCTCTCTGAGCCCAGGCCCCCGGGACAGATTTCTTCTTCCTTTGCCATTTGGCTGGCTCTAGAATGGAGGCAGAGTTGAAGGGAAGAAGGGGGAAGAGCATCACATGCATTCTAATTCTAATTTGATGTCTCTTTGGGGGCAGTGCCTCCTAATTGGTCCCAGTTGGTACATCTTGTAGGAAATTTGGCAGAAATGAGAAAGGAGAAGACATACGATGACCGGTTGCAGTTAGTGGGGATATTTAGCCTGGAGAAGCAATGTCTCTGTTGGAAACCTGTATCACAGGTTTGAGCTTTTGTCACATTGTATAGTATGTCTACTCGAAACTCAGTGCCATAATGTGGTGGGTGTTTGTTTCTTGAATGCACAGGTATGTGGATCACTGAGCATCAGCTGATCTCAGCTGGGCTCAGCCGGGCTTGGCTTCAGGCTGTGGGTTAGGTCTGTGTCTGCTCTATGTGTCCTTTATCCCCCTTGAACCATCAGCCACCAAAGGCGTGCTCTTCTCATGGTGAAAGGCAGGAGCCCAAGAGACCAATGCCAACCGTGCAAGCACATTTTTAGCCTCTGCTTGCACTAGTCTGCTAACATTCCATTGGATGAAGCGCATTAACGGCCAAGCCCAAATTCAAGGGTAGGAAAATCATCGCACCCTGCTTTGAGGGCAAAGCAAGTCATATGGGCAAGGCAACATCAGTGGGGCAGGGAAGATGGAGGTGGGGGAATGGAGGGGGTGAACACTTGGTGAACCATTATGTAATATATAAAAGAGCAGATTTCCTCACTTCTCGGTCCTCAACTCACCAGAGTCTATCCTCATTCCCTGCTTTTACCAAAATCACTGTCTTACTTATTTTGCCTCATTATACATAGAATCTGATTCTTCTTCATTCTCACTGAATTGCTTGCCTGCATTGCTACTGTAGCCTGCTAACTGCTCCCCTTGTCTCTGGTCTTCTCCTTTCCCAATTTATCATCCACAGAGCTGCCAGCTATTATCAGTATCTCATCAGCATCAGCATTATTGTTATCTATTTTGCATTACACTTACTGGTTTATGTGCCTTCATTATACTGAGAGCTTCTGGATAGCAAGAACTGGATTTTATTTATCTTTGAATCTCCAGCATCCTGCACTGGGCCTGACGCATGTAAAACTTCAATAAGTGAATATGGAAAGAAGGAAGCAAAGAAGAAAGATGGGATTCCAATTTAAGCCTATATGACCTTAAAGCTTAAAATCTTTCTACTCTACCATAATTTAGCCTTAGTCACAGATGTGTTGCTGATAAAAACAAGGATAAAGCTCAAACCCTCTCACTCCTACACTGGTAGAAAAGCAGGCTACTTGCTCTAGATTAACTAAAGATTGTTTCTCCCGTAATCGCAATAATCCTTCCTGATCCTAATTCTTCAAAGATGGAAAGGTCTAGAAGCCACAAAAATTTTTAAATGGCCATAAGCACTTTAACTATGTGAAAAGATGCTCAACTTCACTCGGAGAGAAATGCATATGCCATTTTTTACCTATCAGGTTGGCAGAGATCAAAAATGTTTGTAACGCTGTACTGGTGAAGGGTGTGGAAAGAGGTACATAAATTGCTGATGGGAGTGTAAATGGGTTCAACCTCTAAAGAGGGCAGTTTGGCAATATCTATCAGCTCTTTATGTACTGATATGGAAGGGTCTCCAATAGACCCTGTGTTGTAAGTGCAAAGGCAAGATGCAGAACACGGACCAGAGTTACCTTCTGTGTGCGTGGAAGGAAGAAAATCAGATATACGTATATGCTGTTTTTGCTCAGACAAGCTCTGGAAAGATATATAAGAAACTGTTAATAACACTCCCTTTTGAGGAGGTGAATTGAGCTGGAGAACAAGGCTGAGAGGAAGATTTCTTTTTCATTTTATATTCTTTTGTATCTTTTAAGTTTTGTTCCATATAGAATAGAATTGTTTAGGTGACAGAAACACTATCAGAAGATCAACAAACTGGAAAACATATTTGTAACATAATATGGCAAAGGGCCAATTTCCTTAATCTACGAACAGTTTATAAATCAGTTAAATTAAGACAGAGGGAGAAGAGGGAAGGGATATAAGAACTAGTTTCAGAAAGAAATACAGATGGCCAATAGTTATATGAAAAAGATGCTTAACTCATACATTATTAAAGAAAATAAAGGAAAAATCAGAAGGAATCCTTCAGAGAAGAACTGAGCTCTGTTATTAGATGTGTTTAAGGAGAGACTAAGTGACCAATTATTAAAGTTGTTTGTTGAAGGGTTTCTTTCAAGCATCTGATAAAGGAAAGATTTCTAGCATCCAAAGGAACTAATTCTTTCCAATCCTTAGGGTCTTTAATTCCTTATGGTAGCCAATGGAGGGGTGTTGACAAGGCCAAGCAAGCAAGCCTAGGGAAAGAAGGGAAAGGAATATAATGGAAGTTCACCTAAAAGCACAAAAATCTCAGAAATAGAAGGAATCTTGGAGCTCATCTTTCAAACATCCCACCTAATACATCATCTCCTGGGGCACAGTTCCAGATTTGCCACTTAATAACACTGAGCAAGCTTATTACCAAATCATTCATTCGTTCAATAAATATTTACTGAGTTCCTTCAACGTGTCAGGCACAGCCCCTGTCCTCATGGAGACAGACATTAATCAAATATTTATTCAAACAAATGTAAAACTGCAACAGTGGCAGGCTATGAAAGCCTAAGGGTGTGATATGACCCAGGCAGGGATTTTAGGAAAGTTGAGCTAATTAGGCTGAATACGAGTTTAACCATGCACCAGGGAGAGGGAAAACATACCTAGGCAGAACCAACGGCATGCGCAAAGGCCCTATCAGGAGGGATCACGACAAGGCCTACGACGGAAAGGACTGAAAATGGTGATAAGCCTGTGGCTTAGCAGTCTGGCCTTAAGGAGTCCATCATGGAGAGCCCGCAGAGGGTTTAGGGAAGGAGAAAAAGGGGACAAGTGCCTTGATCAGATCACATTTTGAAACTATTAATCTGGCTCCCTAGTGGAGAATGGATTGGAGGGAAGCAAGAGCAGATGGACACAGGTGAGTTAGGAAGCAGATGCAATAGACGAGAGAGAATGGTCACTTAGATGAGAGTGCTGGTGGTGGAGCGATCTGGGCAAATGCAAAAGAGGTTTAGGAAGTAAAATTGACCAGACTTGGTGATGGACTAGATCTGAAGACTGACAGAGAGGAAGGAACACTAATATTTCCTAATTGGATAGATGGTGGTACCATTCACTCAGACAGAAAACAATGGAAGACAACTGTTAAGGAGGAAATCTCAGAGTTCAGTTTAGAACATGCCAAATACGAGATGCTTTTGAGAAGACACATCAGTCAGTCGGCAGCATTTATTTATGGAGTGTGTACTGTGCAGCTGGCAGTGGAATATACAGGTTTATTGTTTATTTGTGAAAAAGAAAAAAAAAGGATAAACACAATTCCCCTTTTTTTGAGGCCCTTGCTGTTCCACTATTATATTGTCTGTTCCTTCTTACTTCTGTCATTTGTCTGACTCTCTCGACTCCTCATTTGTTGGATGGAATGATCCAATACCTCACATTTACGGTTTCTTGGCCTATTAATTTCTAAAGACCACTCTACTTCACTACGTAGTCCCATGGCCACACCATGAACCTTATCACTCAGAACTCATCGACCTTGAACTTCTTTCACTTTCAAACTATACCCTCCTATACTTTCCAGCTCTCCCATTTTTCCTCCATGTCCATGTCTTCCTCCATTTGCTGTCCCATTTCTTTCCTTCCATTATTTCCAAGGCTTTTAAAAGGACTTCCTCCCTATTACAGCCTGACACATAGCAGACATGTAATAAGTATTTGTTGAGAGAATGAATGTCTACTTCCTTATCTCCCATTCATCCCCCAACCCGTCATGGTCCAGTGTTGACCTCCATCACTCCACCTTTAGACCAGTAAGTCTTCCTAATTACCAAACCCAATGGATACTTTTCAGCTTTGTTCTATCAGAACGTTGCTACCTTCCTTTTAAAACCCTGTTTCCTTAAGTTCTGCATTTTCTGCCTTTCTGATCACTTTTTCTTCATATCTTTTGAGGGATCTTAACCCTCAAGGATTGTCTTCAGCCTTCTTCGTTTCTCCTTTACACATTTTCCCTAAACAATCACATCCATTCTCTCTGTTGTTAATCCTGAAATATCTATGTCCAGCTTAGAACTCAAAGAATGTGTCTCCAAATGCCTACTAGATAGTCTCACCAGGCACCCAGTAGGCATTCATTAAATATTTGTTAAATGAATGAATGAAAATTCCATAAGCACCTCACAGTTATCATGTCCAAACAAGAAGTCATCTTTTCCTTGCAACCCACTCCTCCTCTTTTTATGTTTCTTATTCTGATTAATGGTAGCATCGCCCATCTAGTCACCAGACTCTTTACTGATGTAAGGAGCTCTGATTATTTTCACCCCTAAATGTGTTTGACTCTGTCTCCTCCTCTCTGTCCCCCCTACTACTATCCTACTTCTGGCCCTCATCAGATCCCTGCTGGCTTTTCCTTTCTCAGTCTTACCATAGCTCACCTAGATTATTCCAGTAGGTTTAAAATTAGTCTCTCCGGCCTTTATCTTGCTCCTCTCCAGTATTTTTTTTTTTTTTTAATGAGATAAAAATTTACATAACATAAAATTAACCATTTTAATCATCTTGAAGTGTACAACTCAGTGGGTTTTAGTATATTCACAACATTGTACAGCCATCACCACTATCAAATTCCAGAACATTTCCATCACTCCAAAAAGAAACACTATATTTCCCAACTCTCCCCCTTCCTCCATCTCTTGACAACCACAAATCTACTTTCTGTCTTTATGGATTTGTCTATTCTGGACATCGCACATAAATGGAATCGTATAAGGTGGCCTTTTGTGTCTGGCTTCTTTCACTTAGCATAATGTTTCTGAGCTTCATCCGCATTGTAACATATATCCGTACCTCATTCCTTTTTATGGCTGAATAATATTCCATCATACGGATATGTCACATTTTGTTTATCCATTCATCACTTGATGGACATTTGGGTTATTTTCACTCTTTGACTATTATGAATAATGCTGTTGTGAATATTAGTGTACAGGGTTTTTTGTGGATATATGTTTTCAGTTCTCTTTGGTATATACCTAGGAGTAGAAGTGCTGAATTATATGGTAACTCTGTGTTTAATATTTTGTGGAACTGCCAAATAATTTTCCATAGTGGCTGCACCATTTAAAGCTGCCATTCCTGGGACTTCCCTGGTGGTCCAGTGGGTAAGACTCCATGCTCCCAATGCAGGGGGCTGGGGTTCGATCCCTGGTCGGGGAACTAGATCCCTCATACATGCCGCAACTGAGTTCGCATGCCACAACTAAAAGAGCTCACATGCCGCAACTAAAGATCCCGCATGCCGCAACAAAGATCCTGCATGCTGCAACTAAGACCTGGAGCAGCCAAAATAAATAAATAAATAATTTTTTTTTTTTTTTAAAAAGCTGCCATTCCCATCAGCAGAGTATGATGGTTCCAATTTCTCCACATCCTGAACAACACTTGGTATTTTCTTTTTTGTTTGTTTGTTTTAATAGCCATCCTAGTGGATGTGAAGTGATATCTCATTGTGGTTTTGATTTGCATTTCTCTAATGACTATTGATGTTGAGCATCTTTTCATTTTTTAGCTGTCTGTATATCTTCTTTGGATGCAAAGTCTTTTTAAAAAGTAATCTCTACAAACTATGGTGAAATGCAAAACACAAGAAAAAAAAAGCAATCTCATCATGGTACTTCAAAAATTTTAACCCCTCCTTATTGCTGAAATAATCAAATGAAAATTTCTTAATATAGTACACGAGGCCCTTTCTGTTCCACCTCTTCTAACACTCTCCTCCTCACTCTTTACTTTTTAGCCATATTGAACTGAGGAGAGGTTGGGGGGATTTAACTTTTGTCTCTTTTTTTGTCAACCCAGTCTCCAACAATAGAGGATGTTCAACCGAAGTTAAGGAAGAGTCATCTGACCAGTGGAATGATAAGGTGGAATTAGGATACCTGCAAATCCCTGCTGGTTTTTCCTTTCTCACTCTTATCCTTCTTGTCTTGCTTCTTGGCGGCACTCACTTTGCTTTAACCAAGCCATATAAGTCCTAGACGGGACTAGATTCTTGTCTCTAGACCTTTCTGGAAGGTTCTAGCTTTTAGGTCTTCCTGGGCTGTCAGGTGTGTGCTTCCTCCTGTCCCTCCACGTTCTTGGGACTGTACAACCCAGGAGGAGGCAGGTGGGCAGAGGAAGAGGAGGCATTGTTTTCTGCAGGCCCCTTCCCTCTCTTGTGGCTGCAAAGGGCTGGAAAGTCAGCTTCTACTGTGATTATGTTATAATTTAAGGCAGTGAACATGTGCTCTGCTGGCGGCTATAAAGATTCAAATCATAAAGTTTTACAGTGGAACGGTTTCTGTAAAAGCATCGTTAGGAAGTGGGAACCATGCCTTTAATTCTTATGACATATGGGACTGCCTGGTTTGTTTTGGTTTCTGTGGAGTTTAGTAGGGTGATGGTCTGACTAATTAAAGTCAGGCCCTCTTCCTCGCCACAACGCTGTGCCTCACCCGAGGACAATGTAGGAAGGTGGAACTTTTCTCCCCACTCTGTTCCTTATCTCAGCTTATCAGGGACACAGAACTCTTAGAAATAAAGAGTAACCATTCAATTACTGAATATTTTTAAATCTCCTAACCTATCAGGCTTCATTCCTTGGGGAGTCCATGTCTTCCCTTTACTGGCCCAGGAGCAAATCTAGGCAGTGAACCAAGCCTAACTGAGATGATTGCCTTCAGGGAGATCAGCTGAGAAGCCAGGTGGGCCCAGTAACTAGGTCAACGGTAGAAACAAAGAGAATAATAATATGGTAGCTGGCTTCACCAGCTTCCACCTAACTGACTTGCCAAGATAACCAACACTCTATGCTCTGTGAAACACACTAAATAATGCCTACAGTGTACTCTCGCCTGATGGTTACTGTTAATTTTGCTGTTACATAGTATGGCCACTCACAGCTTCTCCCACCAGCTAACTTGTGTGCTTATCAAGACTCAGTTGTACTTGTTCCTAAACCTGTTTATGCCACTGGTAGCAGTTATTGTAATTGCCTCATGTCATTAAATATTTTGTAAACTGAACAATATAAAATTGGAAAGAGGTGTTGTTTGTTGTTGTTGTTGTTGTTTTATGAAAGTCAAGTTGAAAATTAAGGTGAGTTTCTAAAATAATTGCTGTTGAAAGAGGGGTGGGTAAGATAGATTGAGGAAAAACATCACAACAATCTAAGAATCTGCTCTCTAATTTCTTTAAGTTCTTGTTCCACTATAAAAAACTAAAACCAAGAATTGTAGACACTGTATTATGAGTGTGATTTATGCAGGAAAGGTCTGGAAAGCCAGTCAGCAGCACATGCCCTGGGCTTATATCAAAAAACTGGAGAATGAATACACATTTATATATTTTAAGTTAAAATAAAATGTTCAGGTGAGTGTATATCTTTTGTAAGTGATGTTCTGCTTTACAGGACTTTCTGGATAATCAACCAGTGTGTTGGACAAGAAGTTTCTTTGTAATAGGATTTATCATTTATTGGTGCCATTATTGAGTGTGTTAAATCATTACAGAGGAAGGCATTGCTGTACCCATTTCACAAGTGAAGAAACTGAGGCTTAGAGTGGTTAAACTTGTCCTAGTTCACTCAGAGACAGTGACCATCCCAGGTCTGTTAGCTGTAGAACCAAGAGGAAGAAGACACAAAGGCTAACATGGAGTACATGAGTAAACAGAACTGCGGAAGAGGTATTTGTGTTTGATAAAAAGTAATAATAAGTATAACCTGATAGACTGCTGGGAATAGAAATTGTTATCATCGCTTTGGAAAAACATAACATTATCTACATTTATTCAATCAGTATCTATTGAGACACCCACCCTGTGCCAAGCACTGTTCTAGATTCTGGGCATAAGACAATGAACAAAACAGACAGAAATCCTGACCTCATGCACTGCAGCTGACATTCCTGTAGAGCTGAGTGCTTAGCAGTTCCATCCCTAGGCATATTCCCTAGAGAAACTTTTGCTCACAAGATGTTCACAGCAGAATTGCTCATAATGGCAACAAAACAAAGCCTGTAAATAACCCAAATGTCCATTAACAGGAGAATGGATGAACAGATTGTGGTATATTCATGTAATTGAATACTATAGAGTTGTGCAAATGAAAGCATTACAACCATATGAATCAACACAGAGAACTCTTAGAAATATAATGTTGAGTAAGAAAAGCCAGTTGCAGAAGAATACATATGGTGTGATACACTCATAAAGTTCCAAAGCAAGCCATATATTGCTTAAAAACATACATTTTTGGTAAACTATAGAGAAAAATAAGGATCTGAGGAGGAAAAAATCCGGGATGGTGGTTATATGAGTGGGATGGAAGAGATAGGAAGATGGAATCCAGAAAGACAACATAACTATTAGCGGTCATGTTCTATGTCTTAAGTTGGACGGTGGTCCACAAATGTTCATTTATTATTTTGCTTCATATCATATATGATATGATATCTGTGTATCATATAACTCAGATATAACATTTAATACAATTTTAAGCCTCAAAGAAGGAAAAGAAAGTAGAAAAGTATAGAAATTGAAGTCAAAGATCTTGACTTGGAGAAGCTTGGGGTTAGGAAGCCAGAAAGCCAGACCTCCAGAAACAATTCACTTAGCGTGGTAGCTTGTACCAGGATCCAGGTTTTGGGTCTTCTTTCCTCCCCTCCCTTACAAGAGGACCTCCAGGTTTACAAGAGACCCCAGTGTGCGGTCTGTGGCCTCAGAAATATTGCAGAGACTGACATTGGGACCTTGCAGCAGGGGCAAAAGATGCTACAGGGAGGAAGCTGGAGGTGGCTTGGAGAAGGTATATGTTGGAGTCACCAGTGTGTGGGCTTGGAGCCATCGGGCTGATGATACCCTTGGGCCTCAGGTTTCCACCGTAGCTTTGAACCAAGCTCTGTGCGTCTGTGTGTGTTTTTGTGGGGAAGCTTATGTTTTTGGAACAGATAGAATACACCAACCAAAGTTTGTGAAAAAATTTGCCCTGGCCTTGGCAGAAACAGCAGATGGCCTCACCTGCATCCGTCTTTGACCCCAAGTCATAATATTTGTCCAGAAGCAATGAAACACAGTGATGTACAAGGAGCCCATCAGTTAGATTGGTTGGTTTGGTTACCAAAGAGGCAACCTAGTTCCTTGGGAAACACAGCTCATTAGGAAGGGAACAAAACAGTTATTATTAAAAGTAAGAAGAATGGAAATAAACTGAATTACATTCTTAAAGCTGCTTTCTGAGTAGTCCAAAGAGTATGCCAAGTGTTCCCCAACATATCTATTGATAACCTACTATGCACCAGTCTTAGTCCTAGACTTTGAGAATGCATTAGTGAATAAATGGACATGGTCCTCTCCTTTACAAGGCTTATAGTCCAGCGGGAAACAAATAAGGAAACATAAATATTTATTGTACAAATGAGGATGAGTACTATGAAACAAATGGCACAAAGATATAGAATAATTGGATGATCTACTAAGGGTGGTCTCTGAAGAAATGCATTTAAATAAAGATCTGAAGTTAAGACCTGCAATGAGCAAAGCCATGTTCAAAAAGAAGGAACAGGTTATTTTAACAGTCCTGAGGCAGAAAAGTGCTTGTTGCATTTGAAGGATGAGAAAGAACCGGGGGCACCAGTGTTTTGAAGAATAAGAAAGAACCACTTAGCTATTGCTACGTAACAAACAACTACAAAAATCTCAGCTGAATACAGCAGTAGCACTTATTTCTCATGCATCTGTAGGTTGGCTGATCTAAGTTCCACTTGACCAGGCACCTCTGCTCCTTGCAGGAGGTTGAGCTCTAGTTTGATCCATGGATGTTCATTCTGCAGCTTCGGCTGAGGAGGTGGCAGCTACCTGGGAAGAACTCTTCTCCTTAGGAGGGCCAACCACACAAGCATATTTCAAGCCCATGTTTGGGTCATTTTTGACTCCGTATACCACTGGCCAAAATAATCACATAACTGAGCCAAAACTCAAGGAGCAGGAAAGTAAACTCCCGTGGAGTCTGGAACAATAATCTAATCAATCACAGTCTACCTCTTGTTCATGAATATTCACAATCCTCTCACCTGTAAAATACACTCACTCACAATCCCAAGACTTGCCCAAATTTTATCTGAATCATTGTTCCTGGCTTAAAGGATCATGTTATATCCATGTCAGGTCTAAATATGGTTTCTCTTGATCTGAAAACCTAAGAACTAAAAAAAAAAAATCAACCATCCCCTGCCCCCAATTCAACATAGAGTGGTGGGGGCTTCCCTGGTAGCGCAGTGGTTGAGAATCTGCCTGCTAATGCAGGGGACACGGGCTCGAGCCCTGGTCTGGGAAGATCCCACATGCCGCGGAGCAGCTGGGCCCGTGCGCCACAACTACGGAGCCTGCGCATCTGGAGCTTGTGCTCTGCAACAGGAGAGGCCACGATAGTGAGAGGCCAGAGCACCGCGATGAAGAGTGGCCCCCGCTCGCCGCAACTGGAGAAAGCCCTCGCACAGAAACAAAGACCCAACACGGCCAAAAATAAACAAATAAATAAATAAATATTATTTTTAAAAAATAAATAAATAAATAAAAAATTAAAAACAAACATAGAGTGGTGGAAAAGTACATGATAACAGCAATAAATTATTTCATTAAAAAAGGGTAGAAATAAATGTACATAGAAATCACCAGTCCATAGCAGTTCTGAAATTCTACTGGGCAAATGTTGACAGGTCCTACCATGCTGGGAGTTGGGAATGTTCCCTGATTAGGCCCTGGTTCTGATTACTGGGAGTGGGTCTCCAATCCATTGTTTTCCATGACTCAGAAAGCCCTACCTTTTCCATCATCCTTGGATAATTCTGAAGAGGACATTGAATAAGATGCCTTTTTTGGTGGCTGGGCAGCTTTTTCAGTGTACTGCCTGGCTGTAGAAATTTGGGGGCTCAGAGATATTTTTACATCTTGAACAGTCTCCGTCCCTTTTAGCTGGAACTGGCAGTGTATTTGCCAATACAACTGTCTCACAAACTTTGTGGGTTTCCCATGTATCCAATACTAATCAGTTCTATGTGCCACAAGCCATACCTACAGTTCATACAAGGCATGATCTATCCAGACTTAAGTACTGGTACTCTGGGTATGTCAGGCTGCTGTAAAACCATGCTCATAAGCTTTCTAGAAGCCTCTTTTCCAACTGAAAGAGCCTGTTAAATGCTGCCTTGTTTTTTTCAGAGCTTAATGAAGACCCTCGATTTTGAATTCACCTTGAAACTTTATCTTCTGGCAGCACCATCGATTTGATCTTTAGCCCCAGGATGGATCTTAATTTGAAGATCTTTTACTAGAGAGGCTGGAGATGAGAAAGTTTTGTTTTTAAACCCAATAAGTTCTGGGTTCTCAATATTCCTGCTGAACTCTGCTTGCAAACTAGCCAGTTCTCTTTGAGTTTATCTCTTTCTTGTTAGTGCCTCAACAAATGTAGCTAAAAGCAACCAGCTCATGCTTTCCATATTTTGCCATAAAGTCTCCTCCTCCAACTCTACTGGTTCATTAGATACATTTTCTGCCTTCCAGATTATTATCGTTTAGCCAAATGCTTTACTACTACATAATACAAGTTGCTATTATTCCTGACTTTTATACCAGCTTCCTTACTGCCCACTATCTAGCTTCAAAGCTGGTGTCATATATTTCAGATGTTCTGTTGTTTTTGTTATAACAACACCTCATTATTATTATTTTTTTAAGAATCAGTTTGGATTGATTGGATCAAAGATCCAACCCCTGGAGAACTCTAACATTTTAATATTTAGTAGAAGAAAAGAAGAAAGTCTGAGAAGGAGTGGACAGAGATATGGTAAAACCAAGGAGCAGGAGGGGGAGTGTTCTTAAAAAGAACAAATGGTAAGCTTTATCAAATGCTACTGAGAGATCAGAGAAAGAGATGTCTTCAGGATTTGGCAATATGGAGGGCGGGTAACCTTGAGAACCATTTTAGTGGAGTGACAGGGCAAATTCAAATTGACATGAATTGAAGAGTTAAGGGGAGATGAGAAAAGGTATACTGCAGATGTAGACAATATCTTGGAAATGATTGGCTATAAAGAAGAGCATAAAAATATGATGTCAGGTGGAGAGGATGTGGGTTTAAGTGAAGGATTTTTTTTTAGTTTATTTTTAATTTTTAAAAACATTTTATTATAGAAAACAATAAAAACAATAAAATATAAACAAAAATAGCAGTATAATGAACTCTTCTGTATCCATCATTCAGGTTCAACTCATAGTTAATCTTTTTTTTTTTCTGAGATATACATTTTAAAGTAATAACTAGAATTATGACTTATAACATTATACCAGAACATATAAGATTTTTAGAAATTTCATGTAATGTCTGAAACATTTATATTAACATATTTCCATACAAATAACCCAATGAAAGTTTAGTATTAGTTGTTTGTTTTTTTTTTTTTATACTGCAGGTTCTTGTTAGTCATCAATTTTATACACATCAGTGTATACATGTCAATCCCAATCGCCCAATTCAGCACACCACCATCCCCACCCCACCACAGTTTTCCCCCCTTGGTGTCCATATGTCTGTTCTCTACATCTATGTCTCAACTTCTGCCCTGCAAACCGGCTCATCTGTACCATTTTTCTAGGTTCCACATACATGCATTAATATACGATATTTGTTTTTCTCTTTCTGACTTACTTCACTCTGTATGACAGTCTCTAGATCTATCCACGTCTCAGCAAATGACTCAATTTCATTCCTTTTTATGGCTGAGTAATATTCCATTGTATATATGTACCACAACTTCTTTAACCATTCGTCTGTCGATGGGCATTTAGGTTGCTTCCATGACCTGGCTATTGTAAATAGTGCTGCAATGAACATTGGGGTGCATGTGTCTTTTTGAATTGTGGTTTTCTCTGGGTATACGCCCAGTAGTGGGATTGCTGGATCATATGGTAAATCTAGTTTTAGTTTTTTAAGGAACCTCCATACTGTTCTCCATAGTGGCTGTATCAATTTACATTTAAGTGTAAATTAAGTGAAGGATTTTTTTTTTTGATAGAAGATACCAGTGCACGTGTGTATGCTGATTGAAATGATCCAGAAAAGAAAAAGACTGGTAGTGCAAGAAAGAGAGATGATGATTAATGAAGCAGTTTTTAAAAGGCAAGGAGGGATGAGATCCAGAGTACATGGGGAGGACTAGACTTTATTTTTTATTTATTTATTTTAAATTTCTATTTGTTTCTTTTTGTTTTTGTTTCTTTTTTTACACATAAATTTATTTATTTATTTATTTACTTATTTTTGGCTGCTTTGGGTCTTCGTTGCTGTGCGTGGGCTTTCTCTAGTTGTGGTGAGAGGCAGCTACTCTTCGTCGCAGTGCACGGGCTTCTCATTGCGGGGGCTTCTCATTGCAGTAACTTCTCTTGTTGCGGAGCACAGGCTCTAGGTGTGTGGGCTTCAGTAGTTGTGGCTCGCGGGCTCAGTAGTTGTGACACATGGACTTAGTTGCTCCGCGGCATGTGGGATCTTCCCAGACCAGGGATCAAACCCGTGTCCCCTGCATTGGCAGGCAGATTCTTAACCACTGCACCACCAGAGAAGTCCCAGGGCTAGACTTTAATAGGAAGAGGGTCATTGTCTCAGTTGTAACAAGAGGGCACAAGGAGAAGATGGGTGTTAATTCAGAGATAGGAAGCCAAACAATAACAGCTAACATTTTCGGGTGCCTTTTATTTGTCAGACATTGTGCCAAATGTTTGCATGCAATACTTCAGTCCTGTGAACTTGGGTTTTTTTCATCCCCATTTTACAGATTAAAAACATAAGAGTCTTAAAGAGGTTAAGTGTTTTTCCTGAGACTTATCACCTTATAAGTAGCAGAGCTGGGACTTGAACACAGTCAATCCAGCCTTGAGCCCACACTCTTAACTTCTGTTCCATGCTGATTCAATTCATTTTTCCATAGTGGAATAGTATTTTTTTAAACGATATTAAACCAATCCAGACCAGCACTGTCCAGTCTAGACCTCTGTAGCCTCCCTTCTTGAGTGGGCAGGAGGAGTGGGGAGAGTGTGCTGCAGTGAAGACGTTCAAGGGAAGGAGGGAGATCAGACTGACACTGATACCAATCTGTTCCCCTGCATATACTGCATATTTTTCAAAGTATTTTTGCGTTCCTTCTCTCAGTGAGTGATGCATGGCTTAAATGGAGCTAAAAGTCTATCAGTAGAAAGAAAAGGAGCTGTGTTCTGGTAGTCATGAGGTACCTGAGTTCTAGGGGATCGGAAGTGGGATTTTTCCTATTTCACAGTGCAGCCTTGGCACAGCTGATGGCTATTTCAAGCATAGGGTAAACATACACCTTTCCAGGGGTAATTCCCATCTCCTTGTAAGCCAGTTAAGTCTGCTCTACCTTGCTCAATGCCAGAAGCCCAGCTTTCAAATACCTGCCCTTGATCAGAAAGAAGACTGAAAGGAAGTATGTGGAGGACTATCTCCAGTTTCACAGCACCACTATAGAGTAAGGAGAGGGGGAGAGCCACGCCTGTATCAGAAAATAGACTCGTCATATTAACACATGCAATGCTTGGTGCCCATTCATTTAGCAGATACTGAGCCAGGACTGAGCTCCAGGCCCTGAGCCAGCTGAGGGGGTACAGAGACAAATGAGGCTCTTCTCCTGACCTTGAAGAATTCCCAAGCCAGCGGGCAAGCAGATTATCCCAAAAAGGTGTCTGATGAAGATGTGTCCAGGGAGCTGTGAGAACAAGCAGTGCCAGGGTAGACAAGGAACCAGATCAAGGAGGACCAAAGAGTGTAAGCAGTGGTGCGACTTGATCTGATTTGAGATTATGATTTAGAGTTTGCTTTCACATACATGTTTATTATTCCATTTGAGTCAGATTTTCAAATACTTCCCCCTTATTACCTTTTCTCCCTTGAGCCTTCCAGACGCTATCAGAATGAAACGTGCCAGGTGTGTGAGGGACCAAGGAACTGTGCGCAGCCTTTCCCAGGTCCAGCATCTGGGCCCACAGCCGGCCTCCGCTGTCCTAAGCCCCTTATCCTATCCAAGTGCTGAAATGTCTCCGAAATCTGCTTTCCCAGCCTTATGCTCCAGGTTCTCCTTCCTTCCCTGCTCTTCATAAGCTGTACAGCCTCTGAGGAAGGGGTTGAGTCATCTCATTTGCAGGCTTTATTAGCCAGGATAGGGTAATTACTACATCAAACAAACCCTGTTTAGAAGGCAGCCTCATGGTGGTGATTTTGGAATTCAGGTCCATCAACCCCTAGGGTTCAGAACCCTCTGCTGGATGTTCTAGCTGCCATTTGAGAAAGAAGGAGAACACGGAGGAGTAAGTGGGAGACCTTTACTGGCCCAGGGGAAGTGGCATACATCCCCTCCACCTGCAATCCAACAAGCAGAGTTCCGTCACATCTCAGGGCAAGGGAAGCTGGGAAAGGCAGTGCAGCTTTGTGCCCGGGAAGGAGAGGAGCTGGGCCTCGGTGGGCACACAGTAGGCTTGGCTGCACAGTGTGGAGCTGACAGAGAGAGCAGACTATTGAGCTCTGGTGACAACGACAACAATGACAATAACGGGATCCGCCAATGTCTGGAGGCCTAGCATATTCTAATTCAACTTTTAGGTTAGGATGTCTGGGAAAGGCACTATCCACCCATTAATGAGAGCCCATGCATGGGGGTGGGGGGTGAGTGAGAACTGCTCTGGCTGGGACGGGAGCTGACCCTGGACTGGGAGGGGGTTCTCTGCTGGGCTCTCTGAACAATGCTGTAACAGAGTCAGTCTAATGGTCTCTCTGCAGCCTTTTTCAATCAGGGTGAGCATGAACGTGCTAAGGCTCCCCCTTGAATGTAATGAATCGACCTCTCTCCTATGCATCTAGGATGTACCATCTAGATGTACTAGTGGTACCACCCTTGGGAGAACTAAGGAAACAGTTACTCAAGTAATTTTTCTGTCTCTCTGGTTCAGCTGAGGAACCTCGGTGAGAAACACTGCCTGAGGAGACGCAAACAGTATTTTTCTATTAGAAGCAAATTCTCTGGGCTCTTTCCCCCTCCCCTCAATCTCCTGCCCCCTGAAAGGAAGCAAACTGATGTCAGAAGAAATTCCTTTCTAATAACAAAAACAAATGGGAGGTCTCAGGGGGATTGTTCGCATGGAGAGAACGTGGTCGTTTAAGAATGAGAAAATGGTGACTCCTGTTCAGAGTTCTGGTTAAGTACCAGGTAGAATTTTTCCAACATCGTTTTGAATCAAGAGAGACAGTGAAATCACTTTAGTAAAATCTTTGAGTGGGAAAAATGTAAAGAAAACCAAATGCAACTCAGGCTCCTTTTCCCCAGGAAAGGCATTAGTCAGGCAGCCGCTGGAGCCAGCCGCCTCTCAAGAGCCTGTTTGTCAGTGTCACTACGGTGACTCTCCATGCTCTGGGTTTTAATTCTAGCCTCTAATCTCAGTTGCTTCTGTGATAAATTAATTGTAATGATAGAGGCCCCCCTCACAAGGTCTGCACCGTTTGCTTGTAATGTGAGCGACAGGTTTAGGGCCTGCTTTATTTAAGATGCTGGGGTAATTACATGGGAGTTAGCATATGCAGGCAGAGATATGATTCATTCTTCCAGCCACAAGCATGACACAGCTGTTTGCGGGATAAAATAGGGGAACCGTGTTGTTACAAAATGTTCCCCTTATTATACCTCATTAAAAACAAGGCTGCGATAAGTCAGGGCTGGCAATGAAGAAAATCTATTGCCCCTCTGTAAAACCTGATAGGAGAGGGGCTCAGAGCTGTGCTGTGTCATTTTATTTTTTTTTATTTTTTATTTTTTTGTCCTTTCTCTGACTCTTTTCTCCGTTATTCAGTATCTCACTGAATACTTGGGGAAGGAACAGTCTCCCAGACCCTCTTCCCTTCTTCTTATGAAATAGGGTCTGCCCTTTCCCTTTCTTAGATAAAGCTGAGAATTTTCAGAAAGAGAGAGCATTCACTCAGAGCAAAGGAAGGGGGGGTCTTTTGGGCGACCTGTCCCAATTTTGTCCTCATCACCTTCCACAGGAGTCCACAGGCTAAGAGAGTGCCCAGAGCAGAGAGAGCTCAGAGTCTCCAGCAGGGAGCAGAGCTTCAAAGTCAGAGACAATCATGGGCAGGAGACAGAGGCTCCTTCCTTTTAAGAGACAGACGTATGCTGTCTTCCCCCATCATCTTGCTTTTTAAAAATAACTTTAAAAATTGGGATGAATTTTGGCCTCATTTTCCTCCTTCTTTTCTCTCTCTCTAAGGGAACTAGTGAGAGTTTAAATCAACCTGCAGATTAACATTGAACTACAGACCCAGAGCCAAATAAATTAGGCTGTTCTTGATCAAAATGGATGGTTAGAAAAGCTAGGAGCCACAGCAGAGAGAACATCCTTCAGGCAATAGCTACTCAGGGCCATTTCAGGAGAGCTGTTCCATGAGACATACATGTGTCTGTTTAACAAGAAAGCTACTTGGGAGGCCAGGGAGCTTAGTGGTTAAGAGCATGGGCTGGGAAGCTAGACGGCAGGGTTCAAATCTTAGCTCTACCACCTCCTAGCCGTGTGGCCTTGGGAAAGTTGAGTCAATATCTCCATACCTCAATCTCTCCACTCTATAAAATGAAATTGGCAATAATATTACCTACCTCTAGGGTTGTCGTAAGGTATAAATAAGATAGTACATGAAAAGAACTAAGAACAATGCCTGGAAAACAGCAAGTGCTCAGTAAGTGCTATTATTTTAAGTAGCATAGTTAACAGCAGCAAACTGCTATGAGCAAGTGTGTTAGATCTAAATCTGTGTGATAGATTTGAAAAGACAGTTTTAAAAAATGTTGTTGCTGCCACAGAAGTAAAGACTCTAACCTGACTTGCGACCCTTCTTCAGAGTTTGGACTTGGGGACAAAGTTTCAAACTTTCAGTTAGAGACACAGGGAGGGAAGTCTCTGGGCATTCTTAGTTGTTTGAGTTCTAAACCAAAGACCTGGTCACCTTGGTAATAGTGGTGTCTTAGGCCTTTAAACTTTTTACACTGTGATTTACAGTAAGAAATATGTTTTACAGTGTGACTCATTACATACCCACCAACTGAAACAAAAGTTTCACAAAGGTAATACTTATTCATACTTTATGCAATGCACTCTGCCATTTTCTACCTTACTCTATTCTATTGTATTTCATTAAAATACACTCTTAAGTTGATATCACCCTCCACTAATAGATCTCACTTTGCAAGTGATAGGTACTTGGTTAGTTCTCAATAGGCGAAGTATTCTGGAGGAGAGGGTAGAATATGGAAAGAACAAAGACAAGTGTGTGTGGCATGTTCAGGGTGCAGCAAGTTTTAAAATACTGCTAGAATGATAAAAGTTGAAGTTGAAGAGGTAGGGCCAGATAATATAAAATCTTATATATGACACAAGTAACTATGGTCAGAAAAGCATTAGATCCTAAGAGAAGAGATCATGCAGATTTAGAGATAACTATAAAACACCATAAGAAGAATTCTGAGAAGTTGTGGGAGTTCAGAGGAAGATGAGATGGCTTTCAGGAGTTCCTTGTTTTCCTCAGGATTCTGTTCTCCACATTGTTCATGTATTCATTCATTCAATGAATATTTATTGAGTTCCCACTATGTGACAGGCACTCTCTCTTGGCTCTCCTCCATCTCCCTGGTTTCAACCACATGAGGATGACTTGGATTTTCAGCTGCCTATTAGGTATTTTCCAGCATGAAAAAGGAAATGTCTTTTTCTCAAAACCACAGTTAAAGTCCCAGTGTATCCTTTTGACTTTGACTTGTGCTCATTTCTGAAACAATGCTCTTATGTCTGGGTCAGATCCATCAGCCGGGAGTGAGGGGTAAAATCTGCTTCATCAGAATCTCATAGACTAAAGATGGGGGAGAGGGTGGTCTTAAATACACTACTTTGTTTCACAACTCTAAGTCTTCACCCATACTATTTCCACTGCCTGGGAAATGGTCTTTCATTATTTTGCCTAACTAAAGAGTTACTGATTGTCCTTAGAAACCCTGCTCAGTAATTATCACCATTGTGAAACCTACTCTGCTAGACAGAGCTAATCACTTTCTTTTCTATATTCTTTTGTACTTTAAATATAAGTCTGTCACTGGATTTATCAACTTATATTACAATTGTCTGTTTCAGGGCCATCTCTCCCACTGTACTGTGAATTACTTCAGTGCAGGAACTATCTTAAATATTTTTGTATTCCCAACCCTCAGCTTGAACATAGTAGGTACTCAACAAATATTTATTAAACTAAACTGTTTTTCATAAGACTAGTTGGGTAGCAAAATGTAACATCAACTAGAAAGGGAAATACTGGATACCTTTCTTAGGGATAGTTAAAGACAAATAATGAAGGATCAGAGAAGAAATCAAAAGGGAAATTAAAAACTGAGATGAATGAAAATGATACACAAAGTATCAAAACTTATGGGCTGCAGCTAAAGCAGTGCTCAGAGGGAAATTTATAGCTATAAACATCTATATTTGAAAAAGAAAAGGGCCTCCCTTGTGGCACAGTGGTTAAGAATCCGCCTGCCAATCCAGGGGACAGGGGTCAAGCCCTGGTCCGGGGAGATCCCACATGCCACGGAGCAACTAAGCCCATGTGCCACAACTACTGAGCCTGTGCTCTAGAGCCCGCGAGCCACAACTACTGAAGCCTGCACGCCTAGAGCCCATGCTCTGCAATAAGAGAAACCACCACAGTGAGAAGCCCGTGCACTGCAATGAAGAGTAGCCCCCTCTCGCTGCAACTAGAGAAAGCCCACGTGCAGCAACAAAGACCCAATGCAGCCAAAAATAAATAAATTTAATAAATAAATAAGAAGAAATAGCTCAATTCAATAACCCAAACTTTCAACTTAAGAAACTAGAAAAAGAACAGCAAATGAAGTAAGTCTGAAAACCCAAAGTAAGCAGAAGGAAGGAAATAATAAAGACTAGAGAATGAATAAGTGAAATATAGAAAAGAAAAACAAAAGAGAAAATCAACAAAACCAAAAGTTGTCTCTTTAGAAAGATCAACAAATGGAGGAAACTTTAGTTAGACTAAACAGAGAGAGAGAGAGAAGAATGAAATTACCAAAATTAGAAATGAAAGAGGAGACATTACTACCAATCTTACAGAAATAAAAAAACATAATAAGGGAATACTATAAAAAACTATATGCCAAAAAATTAGATAACTTAGATAAAATGGACAAGTTTCTAGAAAAAATGCAAACTACCAACAGTGATTCAAAAAGAAATAAAATCTGTATAGACCTATAACAGGTAAAGAAAGTGAATTAGTACTTTTGAAACTTCCCACAAAGAAAACCCCAAGCGCAGATGGTTTCACAGGTGAATTCAACCAAACTTTTAAAGAGCAATTAATACCAATCCTTGACAAACTCTTACAAAACATAGAAGAGGAGGGAACCCTTCCCAAATCATTCTGTGAGGCCAGTATTACTCTGATACCAAAACCAGGCAAATACATCACAAGAAAATAAAACTACAGATCCCTTATGAATATATGTGCAAAAATCCTCAGTAGAATTATAGCAAACCAAATCCAGCAACATCTAAAAAGGATTATGCACCATGACCAAATGGGATTTACCACAGGAATGCAAAGTTGGTTTAACATATGAATAAATCAATGCAGTACACCATACTAATAGAATAGAGGGCAAAAGCCACATGATGATCTCAATAGATACCAAAAAATGACAAAATTCAGCAGTGCTTCATGATAAAAAAACACTCAACAAACTAAGAATAGAAGGGAACTTCCTCAATGGTGAAACACTGGATGCTTTCCTGCTGAGATCAGGAACAAGGCAAGATGTACACTCTCATCACTTCTTTTCAATATTGAGGTTCTATACAGAGCAATTAGGCAAGAAAATGAAATAAAAGCTATCCAGATAGGAAAGAAAGGAGTAAACTGAATAATAAAAAGAATAACCCAATGTTAAAATGGGCAAAGGATTTGAATAGGTATTTCTCTAAAGAAGATATGTGAATGCTCACTAAACACATGAAAAGATGCTCAATATCATTAGTTATCAGGGAAATGCAACACGAAACCACAGTGAGATTCTATTTCACACCCACTAGGATGGTTATAATCAAAAAGTCAGGCAATAGCAAGTATTGGTGAGGATGTGGAGAAATTGGAACACTAGTAAACTCCTTTTGGGGATATAAAATGTTGCAACCACTTTGCAAAACAGTCTGGCAGCTCCCCCAAAAGTTAAACATAGAGTTACCATTTGACCCAGCTGTTCTACTCCTAGATATTTAATCAAGAGAACTGAAACCATATGTCCACACAAAAACTTGTACACTGATGTTCACAGAAGCATTATTCATAATAGCCAAAACAGGGAAACAATCTAAATATCCATCAACTGATGAATGGATAAACAAAAAATGATTTATCTATACAATGAATAGTATTCAGCCATAAAAAGCAATAAATACCAAACATTTAAAGAAGAGTTAACACCAATCCTTCTCAAATTCTTCCCAAAAACTGAAGAGGAGGGAACACACCCAAACTCATTTTATAAGACCAGCACTACCCTGATACCAAAGCCAGATAAGGACACAGCAAGAAAAGAAAACTATAGGCCACTATCCCTGATGAACATAGACCTAAAAATTCTCAAAAAAAAAATTAGCAAACTGAATTCAACAGCACATTGAAAGGATCATACACCGTGATCAAGTGGAATTTATCCTTGGGATGCAAGGATGGTTCAACATAGGCAAATCAATAAATGTGATACACTATATGACCATCTCAATAGATGCAGAAAAAGCATTTGACAAAACACAACATCCTTTCGTGATAAAAACTCTTGAAAACTTGCTTATAGAAGGAACACTCCACAACATAATAAAGGCCATATATGACAAGCCCACCAATAACATCATACTCAACACTAAAAGGGTAAAAGCTTTTCCTGTTTCGGGAATAAGAAAAGGATGCCCATTCTCACATTCCTATTCAACATAGTATTGGAAGTCCTAGCCATAGCAATCAGGCAAGAAAAGGGGGGGGGGGAAGGTGTCAAAATTAGAAAGGAAGAAGTAAAATTGTCTCTGTTTACTGACGATATGATTTTATATGTAGAAAATCCTAAAAACTCTGCCAAAAAAGAAACTGCTAGAACTAATCAACACATTCAGTAAAGTGGCAGGATACAAAATCAACATACAGAAATCAGTTGTATACACTAACAATTAAATATCTGAAAAATAAAGAAAGAAAGCATTGCCATTCACAGTAGCATCAATAACAATAAACTACATCAGAATAACCTTAACCAAGGAGGTGAAAGATCTGTACACTGAAAACTATAAGACTTTGATGAAAGAAACTGAAGAAGACACAAAAAAGTAGAAAGATATCCCATGTTCATGGATCAGAAGAATTAATATTGTCAAAACGTCCATACTATCCAAAGCCATCTATAGATTCAGCGTAATCACTCACAAAATTCCAATGGCATTTTTCACAGAAATAGAACAAACAGTCCTAAAACTTGCATGGAACCCCAAAAGGCCCTGAATAGCCAAAGTAATCCTGAGATAAAAGAACAAAGCTGGAGGCACCACACTTTCTGATTTCAAACTATACTACAAAGCTATAGTAATCAAAACAGCATGGTACTGGAATAAAAATAGACATGTAGAGCAATGGAATAGAACTGAGAGCCCAGAAATAAACCCTCATACAAGGGATCCCAGAATACTCACTGGAGAAAGGATAGTCTCTTCAATAAATGGTGCTGGGAAAGCTAGATGATTACATGCAGAAGAATGAAACTGGACCCCTATCTTACACCACTCACAAAAATTACTTCTAAATTGATTAAAGACTTAAACGTAAGATCTGAAACCATAAAACTTCCAGGAGAAAACAAAGAGAAAAGCTCCTTGACAATGACTTTTTGGATATAACAAAAGCACAAGCAACAAAAGCAAAAATAAATAAATGGGACTATATCAAACTAAAAAGTTTCTGCACAGCAGAAGAAACAGTCAACAAATTGAAAAGGCAACCTATGGAATGGGAGAAAATATTTGCAAATCATATATTGGATAAGGGGTTAATATTCAAAATGTATAAGGAACATATACAACTCAATAGAAAAAAATCTGATTAAAAATTGAGCAGAGGGGAATTCCCCAGAAGTCCAGTAGTTGGGACTCTGCACTTTTGCTGCTGAGGGCCCAGGTTCATTCCTTGGTCAGGGAACTAAGATCCCACAAGCCACACAGCACGGCCAAAAAAAATAAAATAAAATGAGCAGAGGATCTGAATAGACATTTTTCCAGAGAAGACATATAAATGGCCAATAAGTACATGAAAAGGTGCTCAGTATCACTAATCATCAGGGAAATGCAAATCTAAACCACAGTGAGATACCACCTAACACATTTTATAATGGCTATCATCAAGAAGACAAGAGATAAGTGTTGGTGAGGATGTGGAGAAAAAGAAACCCTTGTGCCCTGTTGGTGGGAATGTAAATTGGTGCAGCTACTATGGAAAACAGTATGAAGGTTCCTCAAAAAATTAAAAATAGAATTAGTATACCGTCCAGCAATCCCACCTCTGGGTATGTATCCAAAGGAAATGAAATCAGGATCTTGAAGACGTATCTGCACTCCCATGTTCATTGAAGCACTATTCACAATAGCCAAGACATGGAAATAACCTAAGTGTCCATCAACAGATGAATGAATAAAGAAAATGTGGTATATACATATATAAAGTAATAGTATTCAGCCATTAAAAAAGAAGGAAATTCCACCATTTGTGACAATATGGATGGACCTTGAAAGAATTATGCTAAGTGAAATAAGTCAGACAGAGAAAGACCAAGTATGATATCACTTATATGTGGAATCTAAACAAGCCAAACTCATAGAAACAGAATAGAATGGTGGTTGCCAGAAGTTGGTGGGTGGGGGAAATGGAGAAATATTGGTCAAAGGGTACAAACTGACAGTTATAAGATGAATAAGTTCTGGGGAGCTAATGTACAGTATGGTGATTATGTATTTTAATACTGTATTATATATTTGAAAGTTGATAAGGGAATAAATCTTAAATATTGTCACCACAAAAAAGAAATGGTAATTATGTGAGGTGATGGAGGTATAAACTAACACTACTGTGGTAATCATTTTGCAATATATGTGTATCAGATCAACACATTGTACAACTTAAACTTGTACAATGTTATATGTCAATTATATCTCAATAAAGGTAGGGAAAAACAGGAATGAAGTACTGATGCATGCTGTAACATTTATGAACCTTGCATACATCATGCTAAGTGAAAGAAACCAGACACAAAAGGCCATGTATTGTTTGATTCCATCTATGTGAAATGTCCAGAACAGGCAAATCTATAGAAAGAGATAGTATATTAGTAGTTGCCTAAGACTGGGGGAATAGGAGGATTGGGGGTAATATCTTAAAGGTATGAATTTTGGGGGGTTGATGAAAATGTTCTAAAATTCATTGTGGCGATGGCTGCACAACCCTCTGAGTATACCCAGAACATTGAATTTTATACTTTTAATGGATCTATTGTATGGTATATAAATTATATCTCAATAAAGTTGTCTAAAAATAAGATATCATGAAGACTTGAACTGAAACAGTAATAGTGAGGATAGAAAAGAGGGGATAAACTAAAGATAGATTACAGAACTGGAAAATCTATTGGACTTACTAAAATTTTGATTTATGGACAAGTGAGATTCATGATAAATTCATGATAAAATTTCTAAGTTAGGTGGCTGAGAGTAATGGGTAACAACATTAACAGGAACAGGAAATTTAAAAAAAGAAAAAGACTAAGTTTGGGTGGCAAGATAAATATTTTCCAGCTTTCATGGTAATTGGCACAGAGCAGGTGATAATTAAATATCTATTTAATTCAATAGTGCTAGGCACTAAGAATACAAGATGATGTCAAAGATTGCCTTCCAAGAATATATAGTCCAATGGGAATACAGACAACTTGAAAAGTAGTTAACAATAAAATGTGGCGAGTGTTTTGATGGGGCTGGTACAATTTGCTTTGGCAGCATGAAGTTAGGGGAACCTAACCTAGTCTGGAGAGCAAGAGAGACCTAAATGATGAGTTCACTAGGCAAGAGGGAATTGGAGTAGGGAGACATTTTGGTAGAAGGAAGACAATGAGCTTTCTAAGCTGAATAAACTGTGTACCGATTGGTCCAGAGGTGAGAGGGGAAAAGAAAGTAAATCAGATTGGCTGGAGCTCTGGGATGGCAGAGATCCGTTTTGTTCACTGCCGTATCCCAGCATTCAGAATAGTGTCTGGCACGTAATAAGTGCTCAATACGTGTTCACTGAATGAATTAATAAATGGGACAGTGATAAGAGATGATGCAATGAATAAAGAGGACAGTGGGAAGGGATGATGCTGGAGAAGTAGGCGAGGGCCGGTCATGTGGGGCTTTTATAATGCTTGTTAAGTAGCTTGGACCGAATCCTAAAGACAATGAGAAGCCATTGAAGAGTTGTAAGTGGGGCAGAAATATGACAGATTTGTGTTTTAGAAGGAGCAGTATGGCTGTAGGGTGGAGAATAAAAAGGAGCTCTGGGAAAGATTGGGTGACAGGGTGAACAAAGGGACCATCCACCGAGGTGGAAGGACGAATGTAAGGGGAAGAGGGAGTGAGTTCAGCTTTTGACATACTGAAGTTTAGGTGCTTGTGGGAAATCCTGATGAAGTTGGGGATACGGGCAGTTTTACCAGGTGGAACCCGGAAGAGGGGTCTGGGCTGGTGATAGGGTCGGTAACATTTACATAGTAACTAAAACTGTGGAAGTAAAGGAGCTATCCCTGGAAGAGGGACCTATAGGCAGACAATGAATGGGTGAATGAATGAGTGAATGAATGAATGAAATGCACAACCTGCTCTGATTAGCTTTGGCTAAAAACCTGCAGGATGAGGAGTGCTGTGGAAAGAAGGAAGGCTTAAATTATGAACCAGTGCTCCCTCCCAACCCCACGCTGCAGGGCTGGATGTAAGGGAAGAAAGCTGTGTGCCCGGAAGGAGGCAAGGGAGACTTGCCACATCACCCTTGCCCTTTGCCACCTCACCGGTAATCAGGCTTTCTAGTCCAATGTGGTGCTGCCGTGTATAATAGATTTGTGTGATGTGGGCGATGGTCCAGAGCCCAATTCTTATTCTAGCTTGTCCCTTCCCCCCAACAATGAAACAGCCTCCCCTGTTCACCTAGCAAGTTGCTAAAACTAAAACAATCAAGCATGTTTACTTGGGGATGCTGAGAACAGGGAACTGTTGGGGCAGACAATTAATTATAGTGTGAGAGCTGCATGAGGTGCCTCCAGTTTCTTGTGGTTCCTCTCCAAACTCCTGACGGCCAGGAAGGCTCTTGTGCCTGCCTCCTGCCCACCTGCCTATTGCTTCAAAGGTGAAGAATCCTGGCCAGTAACGTCTCCTCTGTGACACTGGCCTGGAGATGGGGGAGGAGCGCCAGGACAATTTTTCCTCTGGCCAGTCTGCCCTTTCCCTGGATGCAGAGAAGAGTTAAACTAGTGTCACCTTTCAAATGAATTCTGGGTCTTAGAGCCCAGAATACCTGGAGCATCTCTGGAGGTTCCTTTAAAACCCTGCTGTTATAACAGACATATTTCATTTTTCTGTCTTTCTTTCTGATTGTGCCCCCCTTATCCACAATCCAGATACTTTCTTAAGGTTCTTGTTGGTTCTGGGCACGTGTGCCCATGATAATTCCTTTCCCCCCACCTCCGCCCAACCAGTATTCTACCCTATGCGTAGAGACCAAGCCCTTTCTATATAAAATCACCTGCCCTTTACGCCCTTGGACCTTTATCCACCTGTGTGGGCTAATCCCCTGGAATCTTGAGTAAACACCAGGTCTCATGAGCGTATGATCAGACTCCAGTGTATGGCAGTTTCTCTCATTCACCTGTGTGTGATAGCTCTATTGCCCCATCACCACCATGTGATAATCCTTCTTTTTGGCCTTAGTGTTGTTTTACTGAATGAGATCCTCTCCCCTAATCAAGTCCTCCTGCATAAAGGCCAAACCTTGTGAATATATGATCATCCTTACTCCCCTTCCCCAGAATATTGATAATCTCCACATGCCCCCAAGTCCAATAGTTCCCCTCACTCCTGGGTTCATTTACTATCTACGTTTATTGAGCACATATTGTTACTGCTCCCATGACCCCCTTTTACATGTCCCCCATCTTTCTGCTAGAAGTTGCCTCCTAAATTCTTGGGATACACCTTTCGCCAAAGCTAATGATGTTCCTTTTCTCATCTGAACTCCCAAGGCATCTGGACTGGACTTGGAGGCCAAGATGCCTGATACATGAAAAGCTCCTTGTGCTTCTACAAAAACAGAAACCAGCTGGGGAAAAGCTTGGCCTGGCCAAGGAGCTTGCTGGCTGGAAGCAGTGGATTAGCAGCGACTGGCCCTAACTTGGCCTTGATGGCGGTTGCTTCTCCCTAAACCCAGGCATGCCAAAAGGAAGCCAGCATTTATTATGGAGTGTATTTGGTGAGCGATACACATCCCTATTTTTTTCATTCATGGATTTGTCTATCCTTCCAAACTACACTTCTTCCGGATTCCCAGAAGAGAAGGACACATTGACAGGTGTGAAGTGGAAACCCTAGAGGTCCACATGCCCCTGGTAATACTCTCACACCTTCAGCTGTAGCACAACCAGCCTCGCCACCAAATTCTGCCCCAGAGGCTACCAGGACCAGTGTCATCATGCTCTCTATTTATTTCACTCACCACAGAAGCTCCCTGACTCCCAGGAAGCCTTCATCACCTCAACTGTCATCCCCTTAGGGCTCTGAATATCCCATAATCTAGTGGTTCTCAACCTTGCCTGCACATGGGAATCACCTGACAAACTTTTAAAATACTGATATCCTTAAGGTCCCCCTCCCTGCCAGGTTATGATTTCATTGATTCTGGAGTGCAGCCTCGATGCTGGGATTTTTAAGGGTGATTCGAATGTTGGGCAGCCATGGTTGAGAACCACTGCCCAAATTTGACCCTTCTCTCACCCCTCCCCACTCCACAATCCATCAAAATCCCCTACACCAGTAGTTCTCAAATGTTAAAATCATCGAATTATCCAGGAGGGCTTGTGAAAACACAGCTTACTGGGCCCTGCCTCCTGAGTTCTGATTTAGTAGGTCTGGAGTGCAGCCCAAAGATTTGCATTTCTAACAAGTTCCCAAGGGTTGCCAGTGCCGCTCATCCAAGGACCCCACTTTGAGAATCATTTCCAATATCCTGCTCTCTTGCTTCCTTGACCTTCTCTCCTCCAGTGATCTAATCCTCTGCCCCACCTCAGTCATGGATTCCAATGTTCATCCCCCAAACCTTGTCATTACCAATGACTGTACCCCTTCATAATGTCCATTTTATGCCTCCTGCCCTCCAGCCACCAATTTGCTCTTTGTTGTGCCCCAATTTCAACACCAGTGGGTCTGTACGCCACTGATCCTACCAGCTTCTCACTGTCCCTCACCCCCATCATGCCCTAACTTCTTCCCTAACCCAGCTTAGATCCCATGGCCCGCTTTTATGTTTATTCCCTTGCATATACCCTCAATTCCCTCACTCTTCTTTCTTTCATTATACTCTCCTAGCAAAACTCCAACCCTAGTTAAGTCCACCTCTTGCCTTCTCTCCGCTTAATTCTTGCTTCTCATTTAATTGAGAAAATGGAGCAATCAGAAGATAACTTCGACCTGCTCCCACCATCTCATGTACCAATACATTCGTGTCTGTACCATTCTTCAGCTTTCTCTCCTGTTGCTATGGGTGACGTCGGTCATGCTTCTCCTCCAGAAAGAGAACCACTTATGCTCTGGATTCCAGTCCCTCTCACTTCCTTAAGGACACAGTTCCAGCGATTGTCTCCCCTGCTTACATCTCATCATCATATTTTCTCTGTCTACTGGATCATTCCTGTCAACATACAAACATGCAATGATATTTACCATCTTTTTAAAAACCTTCCATTGGTCCCCTTTCCCCCTACAGCTACTTCTCCACTTCTCCATTGCCCCCTGTGCCTACACTTGTTGTCAACCTCTTCTCCTTTCATTCTCGTTTGAACCCTCGCTGGTCAGATTTTCCCCCATCCTTCCTCTGAAATGGCTCTTGTCAAGGTCGCTAGTGACTTCCCCTATTGCCAGATCCAATGGCCAATCCTCAGTGCACATCATGCTCGACCAATTCCCTCCTTGTAGAGCTTCACTTGGCTTCCAGGACACCTCTCTCTCTTGGTTCTCCTACCTCACTGCTCCTCTTTTGCTGGTTCTGACCTCTAAATCTTGTTGTACCCTTGGATTTGGTCCACAGATTTCTTCTCTTTTCTATCTACACTCCCATCCTACATAATCTCATCCAGTCTTGTGGCTTTTATACCAGCTAAATGCTGGTGACTCCCAGATGTATATCTCTAGCCCAGACTTCTCCCCTGAACTTCACACTCATGTACCCAGTTGCTTACTGGACATCTCTGGTTGCATGTCTAATAGGCAGTTCAAATGTATAAGCCCAGAACTGAACTCCTGATTCTTCTAACTGCTCAGGCCTATATGAACCCCTTTCTTTCTGCCATATCAGTAAATGGCGACTTCAGTCTTCCATTTGAACCAGGCCCCAAACCTTGAAGTCATTCTTGACTCCTTTCTCTCACACCTTGCATACAGCCTATCAGCAAATCCTGATGGCTCTACCATCAGGATATATCCCAAATCTGACCACTGCTCTCCATCTCTACCATAGTACCCTGGTGCAAGCCACCATTCTCTCTCACCCAGATCATTGCAACTGTCCCCTAAGGTCTCCCACTTTCTCCCCTTGCCCCAGGACCTTTTAAAACATAAATCAAATCCTCTGACTCCTCTGACTTCCTACTCATTCTGAGTAAAATCCAAACCCCTTATCAAGGCTTCAAAGACCCCACGTTATCTGGCCTCCCTGCTCCTCTCTCATGCTGTTGGGTCCGCCCTTTGATCTCTCTGCTTCAGTCTTTCTGTTCTTAAATCAACAATTTAGAGCCTTTGCTCTTGCTGTTCCCTCAGGCTGGATTCTCCTTTCCCAGACACCCCCTCCCTGTAGGCCTCTGTCTAAATTCTGGTATCCAGAGGCCTTCACGATACGCCCACCACCCCTCCCCCCATAAGCTAACCCCCACCTGGCACTCTTTGTCCCTTTTCTTGCTCTATTTCTCTATAGAGACTTATACTTGAAATATTATGATTCGATTTGTTGATCGTCTGCCTTGCCCACTAGAATGTAAGCTCTGTGAGAAGGGACTTTATTTTGTTCGTGGCCATTTCCCCAATGAGCATATGGTAGGTGCTCAATAAATACTTGTTGAATTAATTAATTAATTGAAAATGGTTCAGGTCTTTCCTCCCCAGTGGCTGCAGCCCTGTTTGGGGAGGTGTTTCCAGGCTGCCTTTCTCTATGCTCTAATAGCCTCCTGGCCACCACCTGGGCCCCCTCCCTTCCCCAGGGCCTTCCAGACTATTCTAATTGCTCCTGCTGCAGAAGGAGGGAGTTAGTCGCTAAAGAGGGAGGAGGGAGGGAGGAGCTCCATCTGGTGTCCAGGAAAATAAGGGAGCAAGCCAGGGTCTGCTGTGCTAGGTCCACCGGGAGTCCATGATGCGAGGCCAGGGAGCCTTGGGGCCTGGTGCCCTTTTGGCCCAGACTTGCTCTTGGCTCTTTTCTTCCCCTGTCAGAGGGTGGGCCTTGAGCTCCCCACAGAGGCCCCAACTTCTCTTGGTTTGGCCAACTAAGCTGAGCCCAGCTTTAGGCCCCCAAGATGCAGAAGGCAGTGGGGGTGGGGATGGCGAGAGACAATGGAGAGCCCAGAGCCAGCTCTCCTCTTCCACCAGCCTGAAGTGATACAATGATACAAAGGGAGAGTCTTGTGCAGGGGGGAAGGGGGTGGGGGAGCCCTTTGTCCCGCTATTTTCTACATTGCTGGGGGGGGAGGGGTTGGAAGGTTGGGGAGGAGCTGGTAAGCGGCTGTCAATATGGGGAGGAGTAGAGAGTGGTGCAGAGGCCCTAGAAAGTTTTTGAATTTCAATCAGATTGGCTTTGAAAGAGTTTGGCTTTTGTTGAAAGAGAGAGAAAGGTTAATGCTAAAGTTGAGGGGGAGGGGGTGGGTTTTGAAGATAGAGTCCTGCTTGCAGGCCAGTCAGCTGTGGGACACCCCGGCTGGCAGAAAGGCTGGGATGGGAGAGTAGAGAAGGAGCAGGGTCCCATCTCCCTTCGCGGGACCAGACTGAGGAGTGCCTGCCACTCAGAGAAGCATCAGGGTTACTACGAATGCGGGAAGGGAAGCACCATGGGGCAGAGCAGGGCAACTTCTTTCTTCCTTTTGCAAGCCTTCCAGAGCCTTTGACTTTTTAAGCCAGCAAAGAACGAAGTTTCCTCCCTCTCTCCCCTCCTTCCCACCCCACCCCATCACAGCAGCAGTGCATTTGCCTGGACTGACTTTGTGACAAGCACAGGCTCAGGTTTGGCGGAGAGGGGAGGCAAGGGTGGGAATCAGCTGTTTTCACTGCTTTTGTCCTCTGCTGACCCTCCTCTGCACCCTAACTCCTCCAAAAATATAACACAAAAATGTGGAGCTATTGCAGTCTTTGGAACAGGAGAAAAAGAAGGAATGCAGGAGCCGTAGCCATGAAACAGGCTAAAGATCTGCAATTCCAAGTCAGGCTGTGGGGGCCTGGCATTGCCCGGCTCAGTACCACTGATGCCACAAATACACGGAGTCCTCGGATCTGTCTCCTCTTTGAACTTCACACACACACAAACACACACACACGTTTTTATAAGTCTCCTGGCTAAGGCTGGAGGCATGATTCTGTGTTTGGGGAATCCTTCTGGAGAAATCTCCTGTGGGTGGTCAGTTCTCCAAAAGGAACCATTATGTGTTCTTGGCCCCATGGGTTATAGACCTGCCATGACACCCCCCAGACCAACCCCTGAACTCCAGCCTAGAAATACCTGAAAAGAAAAGGTTCTGAGAAAGAGAGGAAGAAAATTGGGGAATGGGATCATTCTTTTACATCTGCACACAGTGTTAGGCCTCGTCCTCAGGGAGCAAATGTTCGTTCATTAAATATTTGTTAAGCATTCCGTGAGCTTGACATTGAGCCAGGCCCTCGGAGACACAGAGGGAAGAAGAACTATCCCTGCCCTCAAAGAGCTCACCGTCTAGAATAGAAAAACGAACAGTACACAAAGAATTATAATCCAATGAGATAATAATAATACCCCATGTCACATAATACATTGTAACATAAATTACATCTAACTTCATTTGACAAGAGAATTCTACAGAAAAATGTGTGAACCAAATTTTAAGACTACATTCACATTTTTGTCTCAATTTTTGGTGCATTTGGAGTGTTTACAAAGGAAAAGCATTGCAGATGTGAAAACTTGCCCCACCAAGCAAGAAAAGGCTTGGATCCCAAACCCAGGCTCAGGGAAAAAGAGGAATGTGTCCATTTTTGTGTGCACACAAATTAATGTGCTAGAAAATGTCCATAGCTGTGCTGCCCTTCATCCAATGCCCCACTGAAAGTATTTTTCTGATTTTAGTCTTCACCTAGTTTGTAGCCAAAAAGTAATCCCAGACTCCCCACTTCCAACCCCGCCACCACCTCCACCAGGAGGTCCTCAGTTCATCTTTTAGGGGCAGATCTGAGGTGAAGAGAGGGCACTGGGATGTCAGCCAAAGGAAGATTTCTAGGCCAGTGTTCTCAAAGCCTGGGCCCTGGACCACCAGCGTCATTATCACCTGGGAATTTAGAAACGCAAATCCTCAGGCCCCACCCCAGACCGACGGAACCAGAAACTCCACGTGTGAGGCCTAGCCATTTGTGTTTTAACAAGCTCTCCAGCTGTTTCTGGTGCTCCCTAAAGTTTCAGCGATGCTGAGCAACCTTGCTACTCTTGGTTAGATAGTCCTGATGCTCCTCAAAAATAACTTGCTCTGGGTGGAAGTCAAGCCAGTGGACCAATCTAGCCCTGCACCTGTCTTTTGGTTAGTTCTTGGGCCCCTCTGCCCAAGGGTATGGACTTGAATGGCTGACACACAGTAGCTTTAAGAACCAATTTACAGGACTTCCCTGGTGGCACAGTAGTTAAGAATCTGCCTGCCAGTGCAGGGGACAAGGGTTCGAGCCCTGGTCTGGGAAGATCCCACATGCCGTGGAGCAACTAAGCCCGTGCGCCACAACTACTGAGCCTGCGCTCTAGAGCTGGCAAGCCACAACTACCGAGCCTGCGTGCTGCAACTACTGAAGCCTGTGCACCTAGAGCCTGTGCTCCGCAACAAGAGAAGCCACCGCAATGAGAAGCCCCCGCACCACAACGAAGAGTAGCTCCTGCTCACCCACACGCAGCA
Source organism: Balaenoptera physalus (assembly GCF_965194825.1). Taxonomy (NCBI): domain Eukaryota; kingdom Metazoa; phylum Chordata; class Mammalia; order Artiodactyla; family Balaenopteridae; genus Balaenoptera; species Balaenoptera physalus. The sequence continues at coordinate 159,723,680 of NC_138882.1, read as the reverse complement.
ACAAAGACCCAAAGCAGCCAATTAATTAATTAATAGCCACCCCGTAAATTCGTTATTTCCCCTTTGATCCATGAGGATACCGGGGTGTGGAAAGTCTGTTGCTGTGTGGGGTTGCTTAGCTTTGAAGTAGCAGCAGGATTTGAACCCAGATCTGTTCATTCCTCTTTGCCACACCTTCTCAGGAGAGTTCCTCCAGGTCCTGGCTCCCTCCCAGGAGGAGGGACTCTCCTTGAGAGTCCTTCCAACATCAAGGAAACAGGACTCTGGCCAAGTCCACGGGCTGTGTCTGTCCTGGCTGGATTCCCTCTTGGTGAGGCTCAGGATCAGGCGTCGCCTAATTTCTGCCCTTCCCTTCTCCTGGCCAGCTGGACGCCGCGCCCTCCTGGCCCTGCCTGGCACCTGGGGGAGAGGGCAGAGTAAAGTCTGGACAGGGTGCCATGGGTGTCCCTTCCATCCAGTGTTAACCCCTGCGGCTGGCCCACAGCGGGGAAGCCCTCTTGCCGAGCTCTGCACCGACTGCTCGCCTGCCTGAGTTTGCATTATTTATTTAATGTCTTGTACCGTAAATAATGGTAACTTTATGGTTATTAGGAACGGGTTAAGGTACATGCGGGTAGCACCAGGCTGCCTTCAAAAGGAACAGTCCTGGCATAAAATGTTGCGATAATTGCTTTACTGCTGAGTGTTGGTCTTTATTTTGTGTCTGATTTGTCCCTTAAGCCAGCGTAACATTCTCCCCACGGCAGGAGAATGCAGAGAGCAAATTGAAGGGCTGAGCATGAACAATGCGACATGGCGCACTGCTGGGTTTTTCTTTTTTCCTCTTTCTTCGTTTCTCCCTTGACCTCCCTCCAATCCTCTCCGCTCCCCTCCCCCCATGCCCTGCCCAGTCTCCGCCCACTCTGGTTGGTAGACTCATTCTCCCCACCCTTGACACCTCAGGAAGGTAGCCCGTCTTACCTCCTTATTTTGAAAATTAGGTTAAAAAAGCACTCCTATTTCTTACCTCTTCTCCGGGCAGCAAACAAGACAAAACAAAAGAATAAACAGAAACAAGGAGGCTTCTTTTGCCTGGACCCAACACCAAGCAATGCCCGGGCATCTCAGCTCACAGGCGGGTGTCCTTCATTTCGCACAAGGAAGCCAGGTCCTGGCATGAACCAGGACACTAGTCTTCTCCATAGGGCCCACCTCACCAACTTGATAGTCCCACCCAGGGCTGCAGTGGTCCGTGGGGTGGGGAGGAGTAGGGGGCTGGTGTGCAGGAGGACTGGGTCTGCCAGCAACTTCCTGACAGTGGGACAGGGAAACGACCTCCAGTGGCCACTGGGACTCTCTTCTTCTTCTCTTGGTACCATCACACCCAGGCAGGAAGACCGCTGGCCCCGCCTGCCGTGTGTCCTACAGAGGAAGGCTGTCATTCCAGGCTGTGGAACGGAGCAGAGGGCAGGGTACCATGGGGCCCGCAGGCTCAGCCTTTTGCTTTCCCAGAGGTGGGCACTGCTGGCCTTCATCATTGCCCCGAGGGTCATCTCTCAGCCTCTGGCAATGCCCCATAGGCTGGGATGGTCCAAGAAAAGTAAAACCTCTGCCCCCTGTCCCAAAAAGCAGTCCCAGAGTCACCAGAGAGGGCCCTCTGGCTTACTCTAGACCTCAGGGCGTTTGGCAGAGGGGAGAACACTGAAGCAGGAGTCAGGAGGTCTGTGCTCTTACTTTTCCACCACCTTGGCGGGTGCTAGTAAACTCGTGGAAAGAGAAGTTCCTTGGAATCCTTCCATCTCAGTTCTGTCTGTAAAGCGAAGGCAAAAATACCCACCTTGTGAGATGACTATGATGATCAAAAGGAGATAATGGATTAATACAAACCCCAGAACAAAATGTGCTAGGTTTATCAGGGAGGCTTGCCTAGCCCCGCATGCTCTCTAGCCAAAGGCACGCGGCTACTTCTGCGTAAGGGAGAGAAGGAGGTGGGAGTGGGGGAGAGCTGGGGGGGGGGTACAAAGAGGGGGGCAGAGGGTAGCAGAGACCCCCTCGGCCCCCATAGCTCTCCACGGAGAAGGAAATCACTGTTGCTCTCTCTCCACCTGGCGGGTAACTCGCTGTGCCCCGACTTGGCGGGACACCTTTCAACCAGCACCTGGGGTCTCCTCTCACCCTCCAGCCCCAATCCCTTCCCCTTCTTTGGCTCGCTCACCTCCATCCCTTTCTTCCCCCTCTAGGGTTTCTCCAGCGGAGGAGATAACAGAGCCCAAGTACGTTGCCAGCCACTGGCTTTAAGCTGTAGGAGGCTGAGGGCGTTTGTACTTCTCTCCACTTGCCCCACCTCTCCAGAGCCTAGTAACTCATGAGTAGCGGAAATTTGAACAAAGTGGAGAACCTGGGATGAAAGGAGAAAGGCGGTGGTGATTGGGGTGGGGGGAGAGGGGCAGGGGGATGGCTTTAATTAGGGCTTCTTGGCCTCTTTAGTCCGGGGGCTGGTTGGGGTAATCCAGTTAGAGCCCCAGGCTTTCATCTCAGCTGGCTGGCCTCTCTGGGGCCCTGTCAGAGCCTTTAGGGGGCAACAAGTAGCGGGCAGGCCCCGAGTCGGGTGGGGGTGGGTACCGCGCTCACTTCCAGCTGGACGCAGAGGGGGGCGCGGAATGAAGCCCCGCCAGCACAGCAGTTGGTGCCGGGCAGTGAAGTGGCCGGTGCGGGCGGCTTGGGCGCTGGGCGGCTGTCTCCTGACACCAGAAACTCTCTTTATGAAAGGATCAAGTCGGGAGCATTGTTCTCCGGGCCAGGGAACCAAGGGCTCAGAATGCTCTTTTGTGTGGAGGTGCTCCCCACACACACACTCCCCCTTCTTTTTTCTCCCTTTGAGCCACTGCTGGCTGTGCCTCTGCCCCCATGCTTGGGGGGAGCGATGGATGGTGGAGATGGGCTCTGGACAGACAGTCCTGGGGGAGCCATCTGTGCTGGGGTAGGATCCACTGGAGCTGAAAAATTAAACAGCATTTTCAATTAACTTTTCCTCTCTTGTTTGGGGGTGGGCTGAGGGGGGTGGTGGAGCAGGCTGGTTGAATTTAACCTTTGAAAAGCTACTGTGGAGGCGAGGAGGAGGGAATGACCTTTCTTCCCGAGGCAGGGGTGGGCGGGGGTGGGGAGCGGTGAGATTGTTTCCTCAGGCCAAGCAGGGGACCCTGTCCTCTGGTGAATATCCCCAGAAGCTCTTGGTGTCCTCGGCTGAGGTCCCACCTGCATAGAGTGGGTTTGTGCGTGTATCCCCAGAGGGCACACCCCAAGCAGAGATGGGGAGAGCTGCACAGGGTCAACAGGTGGAGGGAAGACTCAGTGCTGATCAGTAAGAACCTTGTTTACCCCTGAATTACCCCCTTAATGGCTGTCCCTGTTTCTCTACACATCTTCCCTTCTTTTCCTCAAAAGGGCTGCTTTTTTCATTTCACCTCTTGGGATGGGTGCCCCAGAACACGGAAGAGCACTTGTGGAAGGACTCACTTCAGATATCTGACCCAGATGTGCTCAAAGGGCTCTCCAGCCCCGTCCGGTTGGCAATGGGGAATATAGTCAGAATATAACATGGCCAGAAATCAGAGCCCAAGAGTTCAGGTTGTACACTTCTTTCATCCCCAGTGCTGCATCCCGCGGCCTTCTCCACCTTCCCTGGGATCTGGGAGCAGATCTTCCTTAGGCTCCGCTGGTCTCTTCCTCACTCAGGGCCTCACCTCTTCCTGGGTGCCCAGTGGTGAAGACTTCTCTTGCCATAATGAGAAGAACAGTCTGTAGTTTTCAGAGGATTCGTGTGTCTTCTCTTGGTGTGTGGGATAGATGGATGGGATTAATCCCTTTTTTATGATGAGGAAACTGAGACTCAAGAGAGGTTAATTCTGAAAAATAAGGCATCCTTTGGATGGCACATCAAATCACCTGGGGGCCTCTTTCAAATTGCCCATTCCTACCCAAAAGTCCCAAAACTCACCCCTTCTCCCCCTATCATGACTTCAGAGTAGAATTGATTAATGAAATTACATCGTGTGCATTTTCTGTTAGCCAAGTACGGAGTCCCATTGACAGGAGAGAAAATGAGGAAGGCCACTCAAGTTAGCTGAGGCAAAAGAGGGAATAAACCCAATGGTTTCAGTTGCTTTTTCACCAGCCCTGGCTTTCATCAAAGCAACAGGGGAGGATGATGTTGGGAAACAAATATGGAAACGAGTTGTTTCAACCCTCCTAGGGCACAGTGGAGTACCATCCTCCCTCCCAAGCCGGCTCTTTGTCTCGTGTGTCATGCTCAGTGAAGGACGCTACACTCAGGCTTCAGCTCGGGGCCCTCTCTCCTTCACTGCCTATGTTCACTCAAACTGCTTTTCCTTTGGTTCATCAAATGTACAAGCTTTCCTTTTCAGCATCTTAGCATCTACTTCATTCAACTCTCACCCACCTTTCCTGTCTCTGTGAATTTTACTGCTCAAAGAAGCTTTTCCTGTCCTCTGAAAGCAAATCCTGTCCTCGGATTATACTTTCTCATAGCACTTCGTACTTCCTTGATATAACAGATCATGGTTTGGAGTCATACATGGAGTTGGGACTGTTTAATGTCTCTCCTCCACTAGACCTTAAGCACCGTGAGAGCAGGTATCCTGCCACTTTGTTCACTACCCTATCCCCAGTGCTTGTGGTAGGCACTCAGGGACTTAACACACGTTGAAAGAATGAATGAATGGGTGGGGAAAGATAACAACCCACAGAAAAAAATGAGCAAAATGAAAACCAAGTTTTCCCAGAAGTACAGATGAGAATCTCGCTTTGACATCTAGAAAATTACTTTCAAATCCCATAATGGAAGTCAGTAGGCATGAATGGTGCAGAGAACATTTATAGGGTAGCAGGTGGGAGAGAACATCGCTGATGGTTGAGGGCTTCTAGGTGAGGCAAGGAAAGCAGGCAGCCGACTTCAGTTTTTCCCCTGTATTTCAAAGATGTCAGTTCATTTTTGGAGCCCTGAGGAGGAGAAGAAGAATGCTAAGAACTGTAGCCAAGTGTGATGAAGAATAGGAGAAAAAAAGAGACTTTGCCTGCTAGAATCGCTTTGGGTGAGGCCGCCCTAGTTTTCTGCAAAATAAAGGGATTGTCTTCAGGAAGCAGCAGAGGATAGATCCTGGGACTGTGAACAAGAGGGTGAACCAGAGGAAATGGAGAGAAGCTTGAACTAGTGAAGGGTTAAAGGGAATACACATGTTTAGCAGTATATTGAGGTTCAGGGAAAGGGAAAGGTGGGGGAAAGACCAGCGAGCATATAGACCGCTAATAAATGAAGAGAAGTGGGAGATCCATCTTACCTCCTACAGGGCAGAGATACTCGGCTCATTTTCCAGATCCATCTTTAAGAAGAAAAATGACAAAAAGGAATTTGGATAATTAGGAAGTAAATGCAGACTGTGCAAAAATCGGTACTGATAGAAAGCAGGTAGGAGAATCCTCAGAAAATGTAAAGGTTTCACAAATCAGCAAGCCTGGATGACATCCATCATGGGGTATTAAGGCTGGTGTTCTGGGGATGTGCTGAGTGGGGAGCTGATGGAACCACTTATAATTATGTCTGGAAAATCATAGAAAGTAAAAGGAGCCATCAGGAGCCTGGGGAAGTGAAACGATGCGACTCCTGTCTTCTAAAACATGGTGCGACAGTCCTACATATGTTCACCCAGTCAGTCTGGAGATAGATACAAAGAACAGGGGGTGGGATATCTGTCATCTTGGGGAGAAAACTAGAATCGAGCTCAGTGTGTGTGTGTGTGTGTGTAGCACCTAAGGGCCAAACCACACCAAACAGAATAACACTAAGTGATCAAGTGCGCCACAAGTGGCAGTTGTTAAAACAGGTTGGGGTTCTCGCCAGTGGTGTAGGTATGCAAATGAAAACTGCACAGAGAAGAAAAATCGATGGCAGGGAATCCATTCTGGGAGCGGGACACCCTCCCGGTGAGCAGAGGATTCTGAGCCTCTTTAATGAGGTCTCAATTGGGGCTGGGAGCAACCTGCATGCAGCCGAAGAAGCTGAAAGGTGGGTGTGGCTGAGGAACAGCACAGGGACCTGGAGAAGTCACCAGTGTGAGCGCCCGGTGATGTGTGCGTTGGGGCCAGGTTGGAACAAATCAATGTGTCTGGGGCGGGGAACTCCCCCTGCTCTTCCAAGAGGCCAAAGGAAGGCCCCAGAAGCTGCCTTGCTCTGGGAGCTGCGTGCACAGTTTGGGTGTGGAGCTCTTGGGCCTGGAAGGGAGGTGACGCTGACACCCTGAAGTGGTTTCCAAAAAAGAGGGGAAGGGCCCTGAGGGGGCTGGCTGAGAGGGAGTGGCTTCTCATGGTAATGATCCTGTGGGCTCTGCAGCCCCAGCGCCTGCACGCTTTTACAAGGTTAAAGCAACAGCTTGAACCTGTATGGGGCGAGCATTTGTTTCCTTTCCAGATTGCCAGCTAATGAGGAAAGATTAAAGGAACGAAATCTGTTTAGCTTGGCTAAGTGACGACTGAGGCGGCGGGAGTGGAGAGGCATGCTGGGCCTGCCCGGCCGAGCGAGCGGCGTGATAACCGTCTGCAGATTTCAGAAAGGTGTGTGTAGCTCCAGTGTAGGAAGAGCAGCTGTCTCGGGTGGTGCAAGGGGCCTCAGCCTCCATCAGTGGGAGGAAACCCATTGTGAGCTCAGCCGCTTGTGGTGCAGTAGGTCGCCCTGCGGAGAAGAAGGCGAGGGTCTGGACATCCCAGCTGAGCGAAGGGAAGGACTGAGCCAACCCCCCTGTCCCAACCCCCAGCCTTCACTTTGCCCTCTGCTGACACCGTTTTCAGCGTTCCTGAGGGCCGTCTCTGGCCCACAGCTATCCCCACTGCAGTCAGTGCCTTAGGGGGTTTGGAGTCCAAAAAGGTTACCCCACTTTGGAGCCTGTGGCAGATGTTCTTAGTAGCTGGTTTGGCAATTCACAGCCGGGCTGTTCTTTGATGATGTCTTCGGATAGTCTTCTAAGCCTGTGAGATAGAACCTTCTAGGAGCAGAAAGAACTTCCCCCCAAAGGGGGGTCCACGGTGAGGCCCATGGTCCGCTGTCCCAGGGGCCCCCAAGCCCGGACCCTTGGGGGAACTGGGATGCGTTTCATCCTGCTTCCTGTTGGCAATCTCACAGTTAAACACTTAAACAATCTTTCTTCCTCCTCTTTTCTCTCTCCCCCTCTCTCTCTTTCTCTCTCTTCTTTTCAGAGTTGACAGGGGCCAAATAAAGCCCTTTTAAAAAAAAACACACAAAACAATTTTGTTCCTTCTGAAAGTGATGGAGTGAAAGTGAGTGCAGATTATAGGCCTGTGAGGCGAGGGCCTTCCTGACGGGGGGAGAAGTAGTGACATGATGGGAACCTAATGGCAGTAATTGGCCCTGGCTTTGACAGGGCCCATATCACGGCTCAGGAAAAGAGAGATGTTTAAAGTAAAAATTTACACAAAATTATATGTTTTCGGGGTGGAAAAGACTGTTTGGATTTCATTGTTTTTCTTCCTCTTCTTCCCCCCAGGGCATGTTTCATGGGCCTTCCTCTGCCGGTGTGTGTACGTGTGCGTGTACGTGTGTGTATGCACACACGGACATGCAGCTGTCCCGCAGGTATAGGTGCATTTTATCTCTGCACTGTCATTGCCTTCCGTTTTCTCCCTTACTCAAATGGAGGCATTGCTCAGCTTTGGAAGTTTCTCTTTCTGAAGTAGAAAGAGCCTAAGAGAATGAAAAGAGAACAATTCCAGTAATATAAGAGGCCACCCTGCGTAATTTGGCCATAACGGTGCTTGTTCGGTCTCAATACAGTCAGCTAGCATCTAGTATTTATCCTTGTAGCTCTTAGTCCTAAATAAGACCAAGTAATAGATTTGGTAATTATATTTGTTTAGTGTCTGATTCCCACTCCAGAATGTGGGCCCTTTGAGTGCAGGTCTCTGTTTATCTCATTCAGGGCCATAATCCCAGCACCCAGCACAGCGCCCAGCACATAGCAGGCTTCCAGTAATGGGTGGCCCAGGATAACCGAATTCTTTTGAGACAGGAGCTGGGTTGGAAGACCATGCCTTCCTGAGGATAAAATGCTGATAAATCAGACTTTTGTTTCAGGTACTAGAATATTCAGAAAATTGATTCTTCATTGCTTTTTAGAAATGTGGCCTGACAGGAAGACATCAGAGGTGGCAGGGCAACGAGAATATTAGGTGTTCATCCCTTGTTGAGAATGCTTAAGACTTTCTTCATTGTGAGCAGTACTAGAATCTCTACAGTCAAACTCCAATCAACTCTTTGATGCTAATGACCATTCCCAGTGTAGGCTGGTCCACTCAAAGCCTGCAACTTATACTGCAGCTCCCTGTTTTACTTGGATTTAGGCAAAGTGTAGGGGCTAAGACGAGAACTAGTCAGCTATCAGTCTACTTTTGAGCTTTCTAAAAAAAAATCCCATTTGACTAACATAATAACAAGACACACGAATGAAACTAAATTGAATGTTTTATTCACATGAGCTCAAGGTGAAGTACCAGAATCACAGACTCTCAGGTTGGGGAGTGGCTTTAGAGGTTCTGAAGTACACCCTTCACTAGTTGCATGCACAATCTCTACAATAACCTCTCAAACTCCAGTTGTGAAGATTGGTGTGCTCAGCCAGCGAGGTAGAGCTTAGAGTCAAGAAATGCAAGGGCTAGGAGCTGGGCTGAGCAGAAGCCAGCCCTGGGGAATCAGTCAGTCGTGAGGAACAAGCAGAGTTAGATAGGGGAGACCCAGCAAGGACTGTGCCAGCGAGTTGCTGTGGAGGTGGGAATCCTTTCTGAAAGGAGAGTCCAGGAGGTTGGTGTAGAATGGGGATGTATAGGTAGCAGCAACAGGACCAGGCAGCATTCTATGACCTTCCCGTTTTACCTCAGTGTTTGAAGAAAATTTCAACCCAGGCAACCCAGGAGTTTCCAAGACCACCAGGGGAATCCAGAACACTGGGTGAGCGTTGCTGGGGGTGGGAGAAGGGCATCAGTGTCTAGAATCAAATGGAAACAATGCTTCTAGAGCTGTGGTAGTCACTGAGATGACGTCGAGTCAGTACAATTCAGTGGATGGTTCTTGAATGATACAGGGTGTGGCCCATATTCTCAGCGCTGAGTTAGGTAATAGCAAGTAATGTTGGAAATGATTCATAGGATTGACGTGCTCTAGGAGTAGGGAAGATGAAGTGGTCACTTATGGTCAGAACAGAGGTTCTTAAAGAAAAACTGAGGCATTCAGGGTTTTGGAACCATTTATTTGTACCAGCATTGATGGAATGACTACTCTATTCCAGGCATTTCGTATTTGGTGAAAGCCCCTCAGACCTACTATTTAATTTGAGTCACTTCCCTTTTATTTTCCCTTTATATGCTGAATTGAGATTGTAAAAAAAGAAAAGAAATGGCTGGCATTCCATCCAAGAAAATCACAAAATGTGAAAAGTTTCTCTTACAACCTCAGAGCTCTCCAAGCTCTGTAGACAATCCAAGAGTCTAGGGTAACCGCTGCAGCTCACAGAATTTTCCTCCTCTGGCATTTGGCACAGAGATGGTAACCTTGCGCAATCGTAAATTACGTGCATTTTCCTAAAATACAGTCCTTTCACTGGGATCTGGAATAACGACTTGGATGCAGGTGCCTCTGGGTACCACTTGGCTTGCCAGTCAGTGCAGCATGTTGATCCAAGGATGAGATGCTAAACCCTTCTCGTCTGACCCCCTTGGACATGATGTTAGCTGTTACACCATAACCTCCTAAAAGGATAGCAAATGAACTATGGGTGGTATTTGCTTTTTCACTCATCTAAACTTTCCGCCTAAAATTATGGAATCTCAGAGCCTTCTTGGCGGTCAGGCAACATTTTTTTCAATAGACTGCCTAGTCTAAGTTAAATGCTGGAGATACAGAGGTCTAAAAACAGTGTCTGCTTAAAGGAATTCATAGTTCACTAGGAGACAGCCCATCCAAAGAGATTGTTTCAATATACTCTAAGTGCTAAGTTAGATGAATAAGCAAGATGCAGCACCACCAATAAGAAGCAAGCACCTCAATCAGCTAGACCTCAAGGAAGGCTCCACAGAGTTGGCAAAGCTTGAAATGATTCTTTAAGGAGGAAGAGAAGTTTGCTAAGCAGAGAAAAAGCAAAGGGCAGAGTATTCCAAGCAAAAGACATAGCATGATTGTTGAAGACATCAATTTTAAGTCAACTAATCCTGGCTCTCGGTTCCTTAATATGCTTAGCAGTTCCTAAGTTCACTTTCCCCATTTTTGTGACAATTGTATGACATGTACAGGAAGAGTGAGAAAGGGAAAGGGCTTGAAGAGTCACTAAAAGAAAGGAAGATGGGAATAAAATAGAGAGAGGGAGGAAGAGAGGGAAAAGGAAACCAGCATTTATTGAGTGGCTATTATGTGCCAGGTGGTTTTATATGATCTCATTTCATGTTATGGATGCCATTTTCTAAATTAAGAAGATGTGGTTCAGAGAGATGAATGAATTCCTTCACCCTCTCTTCACTTTTCAGTCCCCTCCTGTCCTCCATTCCCACTGTAACTCTACCTCTCTTTGAAGCTCCCTGCTGCACTTAACCACCACCACTTGGATCTCTAACAGACACTCCATCCAAAATGCTGCAGTAATTTCCCCCACCAAACCAGCTCCTTCTCAACTCTTCCCATGCCACCTCCCCATCCACTTGCTCAAGCTGGAAACCCGGAATCACTCTTTGACCTTCTCCTCTTCCTCAGCCCCACATCTGATGCATCACTGAGTCCCGACCACTCTACCTCTAAAATGTATCTCAAATGCATTCACTTCTGCCCAGCTTCTCTGGCACCACCTAAAAATCAGGCCATCATCACTCTTGAATAGTCTTCTTGTTTGATTTCTCTCTTCCATTCTTGCCACTTGCAATCCACCTGGCAACCCAGGAATCTTTTTAAGATACATGGCCCTTAGTCCTTCCCCAGCAAGATTTGCTCCCTGTCTGCCTTGACTCTCCCCTCTTGGGGTCTTTGCATCCCACCCAGCTCATTCTACCCGACCCCTTCACATGGCTGGGTCCTTCTCATCTTTTAGATCTCCCCTTAAATGTCATTTCCTCAGAGAACTCTTCCCAGAGAGTTCTAAAAATCTAAAACAGATTTCCCCCTGTTTTTCTATTTCTTATCTTTATGAAAAATTGTAGTGATATATTTATTTGTGTGTCTGTTTAATGTCTCCTCCACTAAGCACAAGCTCTAGGAGGGTAACCCTCTGTCTCTTTGTTCACCACTGAATCATCAACACCTTGCATAGTACCAAGCACAGAGCAGGCATTCAGTATGTTATATTTTAAAATTTGATATGTTTTTTGTTAAAAAGGAGTATTAAGTGAAACTGGTTCAGGATAAAGAAGAGCTTGGATTTAAACCCATCTCTTCCTGACAACAAAGCCCATGCACTTTCTTCTCCACCACACTGCCTTCCTGGGGATGAGATCCAGCCTGGGCAGTCAGGCAGCGGTCTTCCTGGAGTTTGTTTCAGAGATGAGATGGAGAGGACCCTTCGGAAACTTAATCCTGACTAGACAGTGAGCTCTGTGAAGCTAGGGGCCATTTCTTCACTGTTTAGTAATGTGCCCGGCACAGGGTAGTTGCTCAGTAAATGATGAATGAACCAACCAATGTGCCATGAGAATCTCTCAGGTTTTAATATGAGCAAATGGGCAGAGGTACCATTTACTGAGGTGGAGAAGGGAGAGGAGGAGCAGAGTTATTGGCAGGTGGGGAGGAGTGGGGAGGAATGAAGAGTTTAGTTTTAGAATGGCGTATAGAGAAAGGCACAGTCGCCAATAGGCGTGTGTTTCAGGAACAATGAGAAGTTTATTCATTCAGTCATTTATTCACTTAATCACTCAACCAACAAATGTCTATTAAGAGCTTAGTATATATCAAGCGCTATGTTAGGTGCTGAAGATGCGACAATAAATCAGATAAAGTCAAGTGAGGGAAATGGGTAAGAAGACAGATATTCAAATGCAAAGTGGTTAGTGCCATTGTAAAAGTAAGCACATGGGGCAGTGGGACCTGCGAAGTGGAAGCAGAAAGACGTCCTGGAGAAAGTAACGCCTCCATCTATCGCCTCCTGGAGGATGGAGGAACTAGCCTGACTAAAAGCCAGGGAGAGTGTTCCAGGCAGCAGAAGTAGCATGTGCAAAAGCCCAGTGATTAAAAAGAAAAGAAAAGCATTTGGAGGACAGTACATAGCTCAGTAGGCGGGAGTCATGGTGTTGGGAGCAGGATGCTCTGTGAAAAGTAGTGAGACACCCAAGTTGTGGACCTCCTCGACATGCCCCCTTTCTGTCTCTCCATTGAGAGAGAACAGAGATAGCTGAAAGTCACACACAGATGTAAGTCACTGCTCACAGTCACGTGTGTGAAGGGAAAGTGGGGAGAGAGACAGTGGGGCTGGAATCATAACCTTGGACCAAACTAGTAAGAGTTTCAGTTGCCCTAATAAAGAGTATGACTTCTAGGGGCAATTGACAACCATCGAAAGTTTTTAATTGGGAAGGGTGATGGTGGTGGTGGTGACATGATCAGATACATATATTAGAAGTAACTCATGGCTAGTGTGAAAAATGGATTAATGGAAACATGAACAGAAGCTACCATATTTTCTGTGAAGAAGACATTCTTCAGATTGAAAAATAAAATGGTAAGAAAATACCAAAGTGCAAGATAGTGTGTGTGTGTGTGTGTGTGTGTGTGTGTGTAAGAAACTATCTACGTGATGAGTCTCAATTCTGACCTTCATGAGTCCACTGAACTACTTGCCATTTGCATCCTCTTCTTGAAAGTTCCCCCCTGCCTCTTGTCCATCTTAAACTAAAACTTTAAGTCTCAGTTCAAGTCTTCCCTACACCTCTCCCCCAGAGATAAATTTAACAATTCTGTTCTCTGGGCTACCGCATCACTCTGGCCATAACAACTTCTTTAGAATTACTGTTTTTCTCAGCTCTCTCCCAAACAAGACTGTATGCTCCTCAAGGGCTGACTGCACAAGTTTCTTTGTATCCTCAACATCAGGTATGGTTCACGGTAAACAGTAGGTACTCAATAAATATTAGATGGATTGGAATGTATTGGGATACAGACAATCCCCAACTTACAATTATAAGACATGCTTGTTTGACTTTATGATGGTGGGAAAGTGATACACATTCAGTAGAATCCATACTTCGAATTTTGAATTTTGATCTTTTCCCGGGTTAGTGATATGTGGTACAACACTCTTTCTGATGCTGGGCAGTAGCAGCGAGATACAGCTCCCAGTCAGCCACACGATCACAAGGGTAAATAACCAGCACACTGACAGCTATTTTGTACCCAGGCAACCATTCTGTTTTTCACTTTCAGTCCAGTATTCAATAACTTACATGAGATATTCAATACTTTATTATAAAATAGGCTTTGTGTGAGATGATTTTGCCCAACTGTAGGCTAATGTGAGTGTTCTGAGCACATTTAAGGTAGGCTAGGCTAAGCAATGATGTTCAGTAGGGCAGCTGTATTAAATGCATTTTTGACTTAGGATATTTTCAACCTAGGATGGGTTTATCAAGATGTAACCACATGGTAAGTTGAGGAAGCGCTGTCCTAATAAACTGGGATGATCTCATAATGTGAAATGTAATACATGTAAATTCCTGCACTTGGATCCAAACCTTCTGCACCAGTACAGGAAGGGAGAGCAAGATTATTCATTCAGCGAACAGCTGTTGAATAGCAAGTGTGCTTGACACTGGACATACAGCAGGAAACCACAGAGACGCGTTCTTTGCCCTCATGGAGTTTACAGGCTACTGGGATGACAGATTTTAGATGAGTAACTAAACATAAGTGAAATGCCATAGAGAAGACCACAGAGTGCAGTGGGGATCCAACCCGGTCTGGAGGGTCAAGGAAGACTCTATGAGGAACTGATATGAAAGCTGATCCAAAAGATTGGAGTTTTCCAGGCAAAGTCAAGGGTTGGTGGGGCCCAGGAAGAGGGGGTTGGGTAGGAGATATGGCTCTCAGCAGATCTCAGCTCTATCGTTACTTCCTTAGGTAAGCCTTTTCTGACTGTCCTGTAGCTACATGGATCGTTCTTGCAGAACTTCACTGTTTCAGATTCACGTTTATTTCTGTCGTCACTTGATTAACACCCATCACCCCACTGGACTATGCACAGTGAAGAGTCTTTTTTTGCCCACCAGTGGATTCCCAGGAGAATTCCCAGGCTCTCAACTGATGTTTACTTGAGTGAAGGAAAGAATGAATGAACGAATGAGTGAGTGAATGAATGAGGAAGTGGGCATTCCAGGCAGAGGGAACAAGCACCACAGACCAATATGTCTGGGAACAGAGTGAGAAGAAGAATGACTGTCTGAGAAAAGCTGAGCATCAGCTACACATGTAACAACAAAGTGAGATGGCTGCAAACTTGGGCTTTGTTAAGAAAAATTGTCTCTCTTCTCTGCCTACTCTTTACTCGAGACTGTCCCTTGGGTATGGTTTTCTTTCCTGGGGACCACACTTTAGAAAGGACTGTGACAAATATTTGCAGAACATTTCCATGTGGGAAGCTCCATCCCATGATGGAAAGAGCATGGGATTTCTGACTCAGACCTGAGTTTGAATTCCAGCTCTACCACTTGCTGGCTGAATCAGATGGATCACTTAAGTTCTCAGAGCCTGTGTTCCTGTCTATAGAAATAATAATATGCACGTTCTGAAAGCTAAATAGAATAACACGGAAGATGCCTAACATGGTACCTGGCGCACAGTAGGTCCCCAGTAAATGCGAGCCCCCCCACCCCCCCCCACCCCCCCCCACCCCCCCCCACCCCCGTCTACTAAAAGAAAAAGAACTCTGGGCTATTTGAGTTCAGGAAGGCTTCTTGAAGAAGGCAAATTTTGAGCTGGTCACTTAAGGACTGGGGGATTCTATTTTATTGAAGAAAAGAGAGAGGCCCTAGTTGGGAAGGTGGGGCAAGGGTAATGGAGCATAGCACTGTGCTGGGCTCTGCACGTGGACAGAGAACCAGGTAGAGCCCAGTTCCCAGCTCCAGGCCAACAGTTTCCCCACTTCCATCCCTGATCTCATCTTCTCAACAGGAAGGTAATGCCCTGGAACCATCTCTGACTAGGGTATCTCTTTTGGAAAGGAGGGAACCTACAGCCTCCTTCAGGATTTGCTCACAAACGTAGGCAGCCTCTGAGAGCCTGCGCTCTGAGCTTGCGTAGTACACACACTCCACTAATGGAGGTTTGAGCAAGTACTGGTGTGTGTGTGTGAGTGTGGTTGTGAGTGTGCGCCATGTGCACGCACTGAAACACACAGTAAAGCCAGAACAAAGCGTGCTACCCACCCCGGCCTTGGAGCCTGGCAGTAACAAGCACCAGCGGCCCGTCCAGAGGGTAGCTTTGGGTATGGAAGGACTAGTAAGGGAGAAGGGAGGCGAGAGATGGGAAAGAACACATGTTCAAAAATAAACACTGCCTCCTGCTAAATGGTCTAGAAAGCATCTGTAAGAGGGGCTCTGGGCTGCGGGGTTTCCGAGGATGGTTAGCGCGGGAATGTTTTGTCTGTTGGTTGAGGTCGGGGGCTTCCACATCCTGCCCACCGCCACATCTGGGGAAGTCATCTGTGCTGGGCTGATGGCTCCCTGAGCACTCCTGTTTTAATGGCTCGTGGTGCCGCAAGAGGTGGCCCTGTAACGGCCGTTCCAGGCTGCCCTGGGAAGGGTCTGGGGCCCGCCCCAGGCAGCCTGTTGGCGCTTCTCCCACCCCAGCCATCTACCACCTTTCGGCCCGTCTTTGCCCAGGTGAGCTGGCCTGCATCCTGGTGGGGAGCCTCGGACTGGCTGTGGGGAGGCTGTGGAACTAGAAGACCCAGCATTCAGAGGGGGGAAGGATGTGGTCCTGCTCTTCTGACTGCCATCCCCTTGACCAGGCACTGGCTCCGGCGTCCATCATGGTTTTCTCTCTTCCTCTGATGCAGCTCTGTCTCATCTCTTTGCCAAAGAGGGAGGTTCAGGGTTATGGGGTCACTTCCAAGACCAAGTGGTGCAGAAAGGGCAGGCACAGCACATTTAGAAAGAACTGCTCCTCCGTGTGAAGCAGGGTATTAGGAAGAGATGTGAAAGGAGCAAAGCAGAGAGCTGCGCCCAGGGTTCCTGCCTCGGCTGTCCCCTCAAGCCTAGAAGGACCCACTAGTAATTTCTGCCCTCACGCTCCGGTGCAGCGCCATCCTAGAGCCAGTCCCTCAGCCTGAGACAGGTAACTGCAGGTGCAGATAAACCTGCTCACCAGTGAACTCTGGAATGGCCTGTTTTAATGGCCTGAGCCCCTCACCTTGCTGACAGCTCTGGACAATTACCTGGAGGGCCCGAGAGAAGGAGCATTGTGTGTAGCTACCTGCAGCCTACAAGGATGGAGTAACGGGCCCGTGGCTTCAGCAAGGGTGAGACCCCCGCCCCCGAGGCAGCCTGGAGTGGGGGACCACAAGTGCATGGGGAGAAGCTGGAGGGGCAGAGGAGAGGGGAGGGCTTGCTCCTCTCAGCGAGGGCTCGTAAAGCTGCAGGTGTGCGATGTTGTTATTTAGTCTAGAGCCTGGTATGTGACAGCCCGGACCCTCTCTCCTGCGACTGCCGCCACCGCCTCTGCTGGCCAGATAATTAGTCCATTACGACTCTCCCACCTTGGGTGGGTGGGGGCAGGGTGAGAGCCCACCCTCAGACTCCTAGTAATTCAACTTCCTGTGTTTTATGGAAGGAGGCTGTTGGGGGCAGAGAGCAAAAGGCCCTCCTCCCTAGGCTTGGCCAACCCCTTGCTCAGCGCCCAGCCCCCATCTCCCTCCTTCCACCCAAACCCCGTTGCCGTGGTGACCAAATGTTATTTCCCAGCTCCCTATTCCAACTAATTTGTAAAAGTTTTTTACATCTCTTACCTGCCTGGAAAATGAATATAAGACGGGTATATCTCTTCCCGAGTCTTGCTCTGCCTGTCTCTCTTCCCCTGCATCTCTCCTCTGTCTCTCTCTATTTTTATTACACGCTTATCGCCTTTTTCCCTCCTGCTTTTGAAATTGATTTCCTTTCCTTTCTTCCCCTATTCAGGACCTAAACGCTGAATGTTCGATATTTCATTTGAGACCGCTAATCGCATTACTGCCCTTGACGTTTTACAGATATCATATTATGGGCGCAAATTTGGCGAATTATTAGCGCTGTAATGTATAGCTTGTCAGAGGTATTTAAGACGCTAAGAGCCCAAGGCTTATCGGGGTTAGCAGAGAGCTCTCGTTGAGCTTTTGAAATGCAGAGAGCCAGTTATAAAACACACTGTGACTCTCTCTTCAGCTGGTGAAAAAAAGGAAAAGAGAAAAAGAGAAAGAAAAAGGAAAAAAAAAAAAATGTCACCCGTCTATCAGAGGCTTCCAGGGCTGATAACAAGCAAAATTCTTCTCTGTGGGTTTCACTGGAAATGTGAGAAGCTTTTAAAACATTTCTCAAGCTGTCTGGAAAAGAAAAAAAAAATCTTTATTGAAAGGATGTAGCAATCTTTTTTACTGTGGCCTATTTATCTCTGGGGAAAAAGCTGTAACAAGAAGATCCCCTACCGACCATCAGCCGTGTCAGGGCCTGCCTGGCTTTGGCGGCAGGACTTTGGTGCGGGGGCTTGCTGAGAGAGAGTGGGGCCGCCTTTAGCAAGAAGGGGAAAGGCTTCTGGCTCTAGTGCCTTCCTGTGGAAGAGGCAGCCTCAGCACAACGCCGAGTGCAGTGCTCAGGGCCCAGCAGACACATCTCATCAAATCCTTTTTGAATGAATGGATGACTGAACCAACCAACAAACCAAATCAACAGAGCCTTGAAGCTGCTGCCCCACTTTGGCCGGCCTAATAATTGTGCACTGTACCTGTGACCCCCTAGTATGGTAAGCAGTGACACCTGTGTGGCCACACGTGTTCTTTCAGACTCCCACGGCCATCCCTGCTCTCCGAGGCTGTAGGAGCCTCTCTGCCTTCCCGTCACTGTCATCTGCTGATGACATCTCCCCTATATGTGGGAACTCTGACACTCGGCTCAGTAGCTCCCTGCTCACCCCTGTTCCTGCCTTCATCCTGGGAATTTCCACGCCCACACAGATCTTCCAAATCCTGGGATTCTCGACTCCAGTCTCCTTCACTCCTCCAGCAGGAGTCCACAGGAGCATGGCCCTACCCTCCATCTGACCATCTCCTAGAATTTCTTCACCTCAGAAATCATGAACTCAGAAATTCCACCTTCTAACCAGAACCTTTATCCTTATATCTGTTCCACTTCCTCACTCCCACGGAATCTGCTTTTTGACCTCATTTAGACCTTCCATCCTTGGACCATTCCTAATTTAACAAGCCCATCATTCCTCTCCTAGCTTCACTTCCTTTCTTACCCAACCTTGACCCTTTGATCAATCTCTCTAAAGAATTTCTTCATTCAATTTCCTTACCCCTCTGCCTTTCTGCCCCCACCTGTCTGCCTATTTCAGATCCAAATCCATATCCGCACTTGCTTTCTCCTCGACTTCTGGCCTGCGATGCTTGACTAAGAAAATCACATAACCAAACCACCTGGTATCAACTTTATCCAGGCCCTGAATGCATGTCACCAGCCCTTTGGCTTGTCCCATAATCGGTTCTCTTTTCCATTTCCCACAGCAGTTGTCTTAAGCCTTTCCCTCTCTCAAAAAATGTCCTTCCTTGCCTCTGTTTACCTCATTCTCCGTAGATGACTTCACTTCCTGCTTTACAGAGAGAATAGTGGCCAACAGGCTCAAATTTCTCCCCTCTAACCCTCCCCTTGGCGCTGGCAGTCACCTTCCCTGCTTTACATCCTCACTCAGCCCTAATCCCCCCACTTCTTGTGCCCAGCACTCCTGCCCCTTCAGACCTTGCACCATCTCTTCCTTTGTATTTTAAATGTCCCTCTTCCTACCATTGCCTTTCCCTCCCTTCGAGCACCCTCAAATCTCCCCTTTAAACCTTCTTTTCATGTTATCTTCCAAGCACTTCCAAGTTACTGCCCCATCTTCCTCTTTCTCTTTACTGATAAACCTGTTCAAAAGCAGTCTTACTCTTATCCCCTCTACTTCCCCATTTCCAATTCACCCTTCCCATTGTAGACTGTGTTCTATCCCTACTGATGTTGTAGGATAACCCCTCTTTCTTCTTCAGATTATTTTTCCTTAGCTTCTCATTTCTTTGGCTTTTCTCTACTCCTTCTCATTCTCTTTCCTTAGCTTCTCCACCATCAGCAGGGTTGCTCCCCAGAGTACGCTGCTTCACTTCTCTTCTTACCTTACACATCTGCCCTGGCTGAGCTCCTCCAAGCCTGTGGCGTCACTTGCCAGCTGAACACTGATGATGCCCACGTCTACAGCCTCAGCCTCAACCTCTCTCCTGAATGTCATGCCCATATTCCAACTGCCAACTCACTATCTCCCCATGAACCCAGAGCACCTTGGACTCAACATATTCAAAACTGACATTTATATTTTTTTCAAGCCTGCAACTTAAATGATCCTTAAGCACCATCCAACCAAACACACCTGGTTCAACATAGAGGGGAGAATTCTCCCCTCTTCCCTTCCTTTTATCAGTCCTCTTTTACCTAAAAAGAAAAGAAATCTTTGGGGGTGGGGGGAGAAGTAAATCCCTTGCCTTGTACCTCATATCAAAATTAATTCCAGATGAATTTAAAAGTTAAATGCAAAGGATAGAGCCATAACTAGATCTGCATCAGATATGTATCTGGTTAAGGAAGGACCTTCTTAGCATAAACACAATGGAAAAAGTCACCAAAATTTTTAACTTGCTATACAACAACTAAAGCCCCATCATAACAAAAATAAAACGCAAATGCCAAAATGCCACCTGAGAAACAAAGATTTGCAGTAAACCTAGCAGAACATATGATGTCCTTAATATGTAAAGAGCTCTTGCAAATCAATAAAAAGCACTAATAGCTCAATATAAAATGAACTAAGGCACAAACAAGCAATTCACAAAAGAAATATAAAAATCTTTAAAATAATAAAGTTAATATAAATTAAATAAGTGACATAACATTTGGCCTATATAAACTGGCAACTTTTAAAATTATAAAGCTCAATGCTTATTTAATAAGGTTGGCATTAGACAGATATTCTTATATACTATTAGTAAAATTATATATTTGTATAATCTTTCTGGAAGCAGTTTTGTAATGTGTAGTAAAAGCCTTAAAATATTCATGTCCTTTTTTTTGTAATTCCCTTTTTGGAATCTATTCTAAGAAAATAATTGGAAATGTGGTCAAAGATTTATGCATAAGGATAATCATTTCAGTATTATTTATAGCAGGGAAAATCTGAAAACAAATGTTTGACAACAAGGAAATCGTTACATAAATTATAATACAATCATATGATGAGATATTGTGCAGCCCTTAAAAAAATATCTGTTTTTGAAGAATATTTCAGCAGAGATTCTAAAACAATGTTAAGTAAAAACTATGCATAGAAAAAAATGGAAGGAATTACACCAACATATTATAGTGCGTGGTGGGATTATGTCACTTCGTTTCCTTCTTTAGAGTTCTCTTGATTTTCTAAATTATCTACAATCAGTATATATAACTTTTACAATCAGAAAAAAACACATTTTTAAATTCTGATCATATAGTCACCAGTCATCCTTCAATGCTTGCACTTCTACTACCTATGGCCTCCTAATATTTCAGTCCTCTTACAACCTCTGCCAGTGATCTTTTAAAAATACAAGGGTCACTCTTCTTAGATTCCACCCGTGCCTCCTGGAACCCTCAAGGTAAATTTAAGGTCCTCAGTAAGTTGCCCTAAGTGCTTCACAATCCGACCCCAACATGTTTCCTCCGTCCCATTTCCCATACACCTCAGCTTTCCCTAAACATACCCTGCTTTTGCACGATTCCATGGCTTTGCACATCTTGTGCCTTCTGCCTGTTGTACTCTTACTTCCCTTTTCCGTCTATAAGAGTATTTCTTCCAAACTCGGCTCAAGGACCCTCCCTGTCCCAAGCACCTAGTTATTCTCTCTGTTGTGCACCCAAAGCACTTTGCCAGACCTCTATCATAGCAGTTAACCCCACTAGACTCTAAGAACTCAGAGGCCAAAGTCTTTTCCTTATTTTTGCTTATGTTCTCAGCACCTAGCACAAGGCCTGGCATGTGGTACATATTCAATAAATATCAGATGAGTGATTAGACTGAAGATTTCTGACTCTTCCCTGCCCCTTTGATGACAGAGAACAGGAGGGAGAGCGCCCCTCTAGCCATGACATTACAGGGTCAGAAGAGCTCTGGTCCCAACCTCCATGTTGGAATTCCCTCTATTAGGACCAATTATCATCATCCAATCTCTGCTTGAATACCTCTTATGAGGGGGAGCTCATTACTTTTCAAAGCAGTCCTTATTTGGATATCTCTGATTGTTAGAAAATACTTTTCTTAAAATGAGCCCAAATCTTATGATCAGTCTAAGTTAGCTTTAACTTTTCACCCACTTTTCTTGGTTTTCCCCATGGGGGACACACAGGAATCAGCTCCCTCTGCGTTTATCAGCCTCCTTTTTACAAACTGATGATTCCCCCTTTCTTTCTATGGTGCTGAGTTTCCCACCCTCCCTTGCAGTCCTGTCTCCTCACGTCTGAAGTCAGTACAGATTATCTCTCTCTCTGTTATTATTATGATGCTGCTGCTGATTCAGAACAGTTTACAGGTGTGAAAGTGCTATGGTTTACAATAGGTCTTCACATACATTGTTATTTGGGGCTCTCAAAGGATGGTGCTCAGACCTGCCCTGCCTGTGGTGACCCAACCAGGGAGAGCAGGAAGAGACTGTCACTGCTTGGTGAATGCAGGTGAATATCACATTGGCTGCTAACTCATATTGAGCTTGTTATCAACTAAAACCCCAAACTCCTTTTTCACTGCTGAGTCATGTCTCTTTCATCCTTTTCCTATGCTGTTATGTTTTTAGATCCAAATTCAGACCTTCCCACTTATTGTTATTATTATTATTATCTTCTACTATTTATTGAGTCCTTACTATATACCAAGGGTAGACACTTCAGATATATGCATATATTGATGTCTTTTATCAAATATTTGTATTCCTTATTAAAGCTAGGGTGGGTGTTATTATTTCCATTTAACAGGTAGGAAAACTGAAGCTAAGATAGGTAAGCAAATTTCCCAAGGTTGAGTAGCTTTTAAGAGGCAGAATTTTGTTGACTTCAAAGCCCATGTTCTTTTTTTTAAATTATAAGTGTGCCTTTCAATGGGGAAGAAGGAATAGGACAGTATGACTTGAGTGCTTATTGTGTGATTGACACAGTGTTAGAAGCCTTGCATCAACAATCTCAGTTAATCCCCCCAACAATCCCACGAAAGGCATCCAGAGCCCACCTGCTGTCCACCTAAGTTTCCTACAAATGAGAACAGCCCAAAGCAGAGGGGATGACTGGGGCTTTCTGCTGAACAGCCCCTGAAGACCCACTGACCAAGGCATGGGAGGAAAGGTAGAGCTCCAGCATCCTGGAGGAATGGGAGAGGCAGCCTGCCAGGCTCAGTAGGACTGAGCCATGGTGGAGCTGTCTCTGGACCTGCACCTGTAAGGACTAGTCTCAAAGGAAGGAGAAAGAGGATGACAAGAAGGTAGAGGGCTTTCAGTATCACAGAGATGGGACTTTGCCCCTTCTCTCTGGTTTTGGAAGGGACTCCCTGGCTTTGAGGGCCTAACGCATGCTGAATTAGTGGGTGTTGTCTGGAACAACAGTAAACAAAAGTCCCCAGAGGGCTCTGGTCTGGGGTATTTGTGTAAGCTGAAAGCTTCAGTCCAAGTTGGTTCTCTCAAACTGTGCAATAAATAAAAACATGTATGAAGTGCTTGGTCTGGGCCAGGCTCCAGGTGCTGGGACTCAAAGAGTAAGACACCTGCCCTGAAGCCGTTTAAAAGCTACCGACTAAGGCAGAGGTTAAGTTCAGGCATGTAAAGGGTCACCTAGATCAGACTCAGGTAGAGTGCCAGAAGAGGATTCCTCAGGAGATAATGCTAGACCCAAGTTCTAAGAAGTTGGCAGTGGAAAAAAAGTGGCTGGGCATTCCAGGCAGAGGGATCAGAACGAGCACAAGCAGAGGTACAAGAAAGCATCGTTTGTTAGGGGAAACTAGGCCCAGCTCAGCATTGCAGAGGCATCTGGGTGAGGGACAGAGTGCAGAAGATGAGGCTGAAGAGGGAGATGGGCACCAGTTCATGGAAGCTCTTGTGGCCTCCGCTCAAGAGCTTGAACTTAATTCTTTAGTCAGTCCACATAATAGTTGCACCTAAAGCCCAAGTACCATTTGTTTGCTGTTGGACTCTGCCAGAGCAATGGTATTTAGTCTGGTTTAGAGACATGAATCACCCTTTGGCCCACCGTTCTCTCCTTCAATCTGGGAATCCGAATGAGGTGGTCATTCCTTTATCATCACTGCCATCATCATCATCATCATCCTCGTTGTCATCAGAATAACAAAATAACACTTGGAATTGCATAGAGGGGAGAATTGTGATCCTCCATTTCATCAACCTAAAGTCGGTGATACATCAAAGCATGTTTCTGACATTAGAAAATGGTCAAGTGGTCCTTCTCTGGCCATTTGTGATCTGATTCAGATAGACATTTAAAGGGTGTAGAGAATTAAGACAACAAAGAACCTATCTAGAACAGAAGGTTATGACATGTGTTTAAGTTCTTCAAGTGAAAATGTTATTCCAAGGGGAACTGAGTTGTCCAGATTACATATGAGAATTATAGTGTCTCCTCTTGTTAGGAGGTGTGAAGCTTTCTGGCTTCATGGGGGTTGGGGAGGTAGTACAGAGGGTACAGCTTCACATATTTCCTTCCTTCCCTGTGGGGAGGGGCATCTGATATACCCTCCCTTCAGGAGGCCTCTGCTTCTAAGAAATTTGTGGAACTCCTACTGGTATTGCCTTGCCTTGTCTACCATTAGGGTTCTTTGGAAGGATCTCAGAGTCCAGGACAGTTGTGTTCAAAGTTTGAATTTCTTTCGTGAATTAGCAGATCAACTGTGAATCAATAAAAGGAGTATAGCTGTTTGGGGTACATCTCCAGCCTCTGAAGTCAACATCCATTTCCTGATACCCACGTGCATCCTTTGGTACACCGAGACAGCACAGAGCAAGGCAGAATCGACTTGCTGTCCTTCTGCCATGGCTCAAAGGGAACTACTAAAGTGATGTCCCCTTACAGGTCTGGGATGATGAATGGGGCCTAGTTAAGGCTTCTAGTCAGAGAGTTCCGTTTTAAGAATCGGCTTCTTTGACCCTCTGTCCCATTCCTGACAGTGAGGCTGTTGGGAGCTGGCCATGTGCTGTGGGTGTAGGTAGTTCAAAAGAGACCTTGCTAGGAGGATACAGTGAGAACTCTGCAAATCCTCCTTCAGCCTGGGGAGGAGTGAGAAGGGCTGAAGAAGGGTGACAGGGCCCTGAAGCCTCTTCCTGCTTCCTTACTAAATAAGGGGACTCCTAAAATCTAAAACCTGAGAAGGGGGCCTTCTCTGTTTCCTGATCGCAGCACTATTATGGCCTTTCCTGTGTTTGCTGGTGATGATGGAGTAGTGACCTTAAGAGGTATGGCCAGGACCCAATAGACTAGCTGGGAAAGCTGGGACTTCCCTCACTTACTCTTAGCTTCTCCCAGAGTGCTGAGTGGAGGCTGGGTTTCCAGAGTATCTTGAGGGCACAGAGGCAGAAGGGAACTCTGACAGAACCGCTGATCTCCAGAACATCTTCCCAGAATAAGGCTGCCTTCCCTAGAACTCACTGAGTAGGCACTTTGGGGATAAGGCAAGTGTTGCTTTGAACTGGGTCGCTCTGGAAGGTTGGAGAGCAAGTGGTACAGATTTACAAGATCTCATAAAACAGCCATAGGACTGATACAGGTTTCTGTGCTTGGAGGTTCTGGGCTGTCCAAAGGACTATAGGCCCTGTATCTCTGGGGCCCAGCACTGCAGGCCTGCAGCCTTCCTCGGCTCTCTCCTCCTCACTTTCCTCCTGAGCTGCTGAGATGGGGAAGGATGGGATCTCGTTGCTTCACTCTCATGAAATGGCGCATCAGTAAGTGCTACTTAAGAAAACACATGGTCTGCCCCTCGAAAAGGCCCCCCTCTGCTGCTGCCGCCACCAACACCTTTCTTTATTCCGCCCAAACCTCACCAAGGGGAATTCGAAACAACTGTGGTGATAAATCCGCCTGCAGATAATTGGCAAGAAAACAACACTTGTGCAGTATATAACGTTTTATGGTTGTTTCATGTACTTTATTATAATACTAATGAGCAGTTATATATCAGGAGCTAACTGCACGCCGGATTAGCTTGTTAGCATGATATGAAATGGCAGAGCAAACAGTCCAGGCCCCTCGCTCCCTGCATGCCTCCCCCACCCTCCCTCCCTACCCCTCGGTCCCATTTGCACTCAGTAATTAGTATGCAAATTAGGCCCCGGGACCACACAAGTTCTAGTATATTACAAGGGCTTTATTATGCTCTTGTGAGTACATGATGGAAACGGCCCATGACAGTGTTTATCTCACTACCTCTGTCTTGCCGCCTTCTTTATCTCTTCCTAACCCTCTGCACACACACACACACACACACACACACACACACACACACACACACCTTCCTTTGCGTGGTCTACAACCAACCTCTTCCTGAATCAGACCTCCAAACTTGATAGAGGCTTAACTAGGTCTTTCTACCTCTATCTGAACATATGCGGTAACAGGAAGCCTGCTCCTTCTGGAAGCATGGTTCCATTCCAATTGCCATACTTGAAAGAAAAGTCTCCCTTTTTCTCTGGTTGTGTATGTGCATGTGTGTGTGTGTCACAGACCCCTTTAAGAATTTCTGGAAACTCATGGACCCCATACGTATTCACATATACACAACATTTATATTCAGTTTTAGGAATCCTAAAACCCATGCAAAGAGGAGGATCCATTGACTTTTTACCTCATATTGAGCCAAAATGTGCCTTTATTTAATTCTCATCCTGGAGTTAAAGTTCTGTCCTTTGAGTCTCTTCAGAGAAAATCTTTTTTTTTTTTTTACTCTATGATGAACTGGCAAATACTTAAGAATTCCTATCGCATTTCTCAATGATTCTTTCCTCAGCTTCTCCAACCAATGATCACAAGTCGTGATTTCAAGACATCTCTCCATCTTGACCAAATCTGCCCTAGTCACCAATGTCCCCCAAACAACATGAAGCCCAAATCAGAGCAGAATGTTCCCACTGCACTTGTGGTGTGAGTGGGCTCCTTTGTTCCGTTCACTGTATCTCTGCTAATGTGGCCAAGACCTTCAGAAGTCTTTTGGCAGATGTACATTCACCCCAAACTCCCAGGTCTTCTTCCCACGAATTCTTCTGAAAGCATAACTCTTCCAACCTACACTTTCAGAATTTATTTTTAACCTACATGTAGAACACTTACCTTTTTCTGTTAAATTTCCAACTTGTGGAAGTAACTTTTGAATCCTGATTCTGTATTCCATCTTGTTGACTTGTCCCTAGCTTGTCTCACTATAATTTGTTAGCCATACTGTTTATGGTTTCAAGGTGTTGATCAAAGTGCTAAACAGGACAAAGGACAAAATCCTGTCCTATGTCACTGAAGACTTCTTTTTCAAACACTGACCAGTATTCTTTGGGAACAGTTATCCAGCCAGCTCTGGATCTACCTGTCTCTCTCCTGTGTCTCCTCTATCACCTTTTCTTTTCTGTCTGGTTTACCCTATAAATGTTCTTTTCTATTTATTTATCTATTTATTTTTATTTATGGCTGCATTGGATCTTCGTTGCTGAGCACGGTCTTTCTCTAGTTGCAGTGAGCGGGGGCTACTCTTTGTTGTGGTACGCGGGCTTCTCATTGCTGTGGCTTCTCTTGTTGCGGAGCATGGGCTCTAGGCGCACAGGCTTCGGTAGTTGTGGCACGTGCGCTCAGTAGCTGTGGCTCGTGGGCTCTAGAGCGCAGGCCCAGTAGTTGTGGCACACACGCTTAGTTGCTCCGCGGCATGTGGGATCTTCCCGGACCAGGGCTGGAACCCATGTCCCCTGCATTGGCAGGCGGATTCTTAACCCCTGCGCCACCAGGAAAGTCCCTGTAAGTGTCCTTTAAACTCCCTCTCCTTCCTAAAAACATCTACCCTTGATCCTGTATGTCTCCCGAAGCTACCCCTAGTTTTCTCATTCTCCTTGTAGCTGCATTTCTTGAAAGAATAGTCTACACTTTCTCACTTCCCATTCAGAGGTGACCTGGCTGGTCTGGCCTCTGCCCTCATAACTCCAATTAAACTGCTTTCACAAACTCAGTAACAACCTCTGAATTGCCAAATCCTGTGGACACTTTTCTGTCTTTGTCTTACTTAATTTCCCTTTCACATTTGGCGCCAAAAATCATTGCCTTCTTTTCAAAAGCTCTATTATTCCTATGACTCACCATGAGCCCGTGACATGACACTCCTAGATCTTCCCTAACTCTGAGCATTTCCTTCTTGTTCTCCTTGGGTGGCTCCTGTTCTTTCACCTGCCCCCAAACCCTCAGCTTTCTACCTATAGTTCTGTTTTTCCTCTTCTTTTTATTTGTCCATTAGTTTGTGTGCTTATTCAAAATAAGTACCACTGAGCAATTTTATGTGCCATGCACCATATTAGAAGGTAAGATACAAGGATCAAGGTAGCACGGACTCTAGCTTCAAGGAACTCGGGCTAAGAGTCCTAATTCAATGTGATGGGTGCTTGAAGGAAGATACAAAAAAGGCATTATAGGAGCCAAGAGAAATTAGTGAGCCAACCTGGAGAGGGTAGAAATGATTTCACAGAAAAGGTAATGCTAAAATCAGTCTTAAAGGATGAGTAGGGCTTTACTAAGCTCTCCTAATAATCCCTCATTTCTGAATCCACTATTTTATCATTTTTCATCTGTATACCACTTCCAAAATTTTCTGATTTCCATCTCACTCCTTGCTCCTACACCCCTACCCAATCTGCTGTCCACACCCATCATGCAGAAGAGTCTAAAATGCAAATTTGATTCTTTGTAAAATCCTTCATTGACTTCCTTTGCTATAGGCTAAACTCCAGACTCTTCTGCATAGTATGCACAGGCTTTCCTATGAATCTGGCCTCTGTTTAACCTGCCAGCTCTCTTGGGGGGAAGGGGGCTTTGGTTGGCAGGTGGTCCTGCCCACTGTGCTAGGGTGGGCAGGAGTTGGCCATGAGAAATCCAGCCTATAAAAGACATCCTCCTACATTGGCTTCAGTTGAATTTTGAAGAATGCTCCCCCTTCCCACCCGAGCTCAAAGTCTACACCTGATGGCTTCCCAAGGATACCTCCGATCCCCCTTCCTCTCCCGCTGCCCACATCTCCCTCCCAGGCAACAGCAAAGCCCCACAGTAAAAGCAGACAGGAGAGAGCAGGAGAGTAGCTACCCAAAGGAGAAAGATCAGAAAGGAAGAATCTGTAAAGCATGAGCACAGAATAATGGGCTTCATGAATACTTAGCATAAGGAAGAAAGGAAAAAAATCTGTGTAGCAGGCAGTTTTTGTAAAGCGTTGAACTGTACCACACATCACCCCCTGACAGGCCCTGATGTTAGCTCCTGGAATGGATCACAAGAGACTCATTAGAAAAAACAAATATTATCGCACGCTGAAATGATTTATGGAGAAAAATGAAAAATTTGGTGTTGTTGCGTTCCCTCTCACTCACTCCCCCTCGCCTCTGCCTTCTTATGGGGAAGTTATTTATGGCTCCAGACCCTTAACAAGAGAACAGCAAAGCTCTGAGCTGATCACTCCTGCAAACTGCCTACATTTGATTTTTATTAGTGACTTAAAGCTTCCTTTTTTTTCTTTATTGTCCTGGGTGAACCAAAATGCATTTTAATGCCTGCTATTCAGGCCAGATAAGAAATGTGTATATGCCTCCCCCACAAACCAGCCACTGCAGCGTCTCTGTCCAGAACGAAGCGTTCTGGGTGATGGAAGTGAGGAGGGAGAAAGACCAAACTCTGAGTGGACAAGCCAAGCGCCATGAACAGGGGCACTAATACATCCTCCTTTGGTGGTGGCTGCTGGGTACAATGAACCAGGTTTCCTTGTTGAGGCCAAGGCTGAACCAGGTAAGTTTCAGACAAGGACAGGAGACAGTCATTAACGTTTATTGCGGTGTTTGCTATATACCAGGCATAATTCTAGGTGTTTTCCCTTAGATTAATAGGTCTTAATCCTCCTGACAACTAGGAGTTAGGTAGGCTTATGCGCTTCCTTTTATGGAAGAGGAACTTGAACTTCAGAGAAGTCAAGTAACTTACCCAAAGTCACACAGCTAGTAATCAACTGAGCCGGGATTCAAATCCAGGTCCATCTCACATGGTTGTCTGGATTTTCTTTCTCTGCACCCATTGTCTCCTAGATTGAATCATGACGTCTTTAGAATCATAACTTCTGAGCACTAATTGGAAGGCTCCTCAGAGAACTATTTCATAGCCCCATCTCCTGCCCACCGCAGAAGCTCCCCTTTTCCTGTGCTGGACAGGTCATAACCATGCCCCTGCTGGAAGCTGCTGTTTTCCAGGGCATTCTGGGGCACTGTGGAACAGCTCCAGAGGGTGCCACATGCTTCTCACACTGAACGGTGATGGAGCATCTCCAGTCTGGTCAGATGCCTTCCCATTCTGGTCGCCTCACTCTGGAAAATTATAGCTGTTAGCAGCCCTCGTAGCATGCATCTCCTGGATATGGGTAATTTTATCAAATGAAATCTTGAGAAATCCCTCTTGAGAAAAATTTTAGCCTTTGACATCCCCGGGTGGAGTGTGGTCCTTGCTTCCAGCACTGTGCCAACCGGGACTGGTGCTACAGGAGAGTGTGGGTTTGACCTAACTAACAAAACTAACTAACTGACTCGCCTAACCTGCCTAACCTTGTTTCTGCCTGGTCTCCATGGCCTTTGACCTCTGTCTCTGTACGCTGGTCCTCCAGGCCCTAGAGTCTCTCCAGCTGCTTCTCGTACAAATGATGGTAGCACTAGGCCAAGAACAGAGTGGGAACCAGTGCAGACCCCCTCTGACCCTGGAGGCAACTTTGCAGTAACCATCATTTTTCCCTTTCCTAGTTATTTCCATTCTGATTCAGAGAACAGTGAGCTCCTACTGTGGAGCAGGCAGTTAACAACGTTAACATCTCCGTCTGTCCGGGATGGGGAAGATGCTGAGAGTGGAGGAGTGGTCACCAAAGTGTAGGGAACCACTGTAGGGACAGTTTGGGAGCGCAACTCTGGCTAATCCTAAT
This sequence comes from Balaenoptera physalus, assembly GCF_965194825.1. Lineage (NCBI taxonomy): Eukaryota > Metazoa > Chordata > Mammalia > Artiodactyla > Balaenopteridae > Balaenoptera > Balaenoptera physalus. Next base: position 159,693,178 of record NC_138882.1, on the reverse strand, counting down.
CTGTGCTCTCTGCTCCACAGCTGGTCCCGGAGGGAAACTAAGGTCCCGGGGAAGAGAGGATGGTGTTATTGACGACATGGGCGGGGGGAGCCCCAGATGAAAGGCCACGGGGGCTGCACTTCAGTGCTATCCGTAACTCACTCTGACATCTGAACAGAAGGAAGGGCAGCAGACTAAAGAGTAGCCCCTCCCCCTCCCCCTCCCCACCTCTTCTTAATCCCAGGAGAACGGGGAGCCCAGCCTGGGGGCATCGCTAGCCCTTCCACCTGAGCAAATCAGGCTGGGCCAAAGGAGCCTGGAGAGAGGAGCAAGGGAGTGTGAGTCTGGAGTGTGTGAGCTTCCCGCCCTGCCCCAGCCCCTCCCAGGCCTGCTCTAGGCCAGCAGCCCTGGGCCTCATTCCTGCAGGGCCCCGTCTCTCGGCAGTGTTGCTAGGTGCGGTGAGCCCGGGTGCCTGCCACCCGCCGGCCCAGGCTCCGCCCGGAGACCACTGGGGAGGCTGGGAAGAAGGAGCCGCATTATTTGGTTGATCCCTCCCTCCCTCCCCCAGCCTCAGCACACTGAGCTTTCCGGAGGGATGGTTATGAGCCAGCCCATCCCCAGGCCTTCCTCTTTGTGCAGAGACCTCCCCGTCAGACCCCCCACCTTCGCTCGCTCCCCCCTCCCCCTTCCCTCTGGTTCAGCAGAGCCAGAGTTAAGCCCGGGGTTAATGCCCAGTGACACCTGCAGGTTGGCTAGTGTTGTTGACATGGGGGTGGGGGGAGGGGAGGGGTGAAGGGGGAGATCGTTGGTGGCTTTATTATGGAGAACTCAGCAGGCCTGGGGCCTTCTATTGTCCAAGTGGCAAATAAATAAATAGGAGAAAGTAAGTCTTCCCCATGGCTTACCGACGGGAGGTTAACAGCTGGACATGACATGACAAATTGGGCATTTTTCTTTGGGGACTGATCCTTACAGCAGCTAGCAGGGAGAATGAGAGAGAGAGGGCGGGGGGGAGTTGAAAGAGAGAGAGGGAGAGAGAGCAGGAGCACAGACCCAGCTAGTCACCGAAGTCAACGTTGAAGCCACGTGTGCGTGTCCACGGGTACGTCTCTGGGGTGTGCAGGGGACATGATATCGTATGTTGGATATCTGGGGGGGAAACAGGCATTTTGCGTGACTGCCTCAGGCGTAAATCCCAGAGCTCCAGAAGCTGGATATCTGGCCCTGGGGAGAGATCTCACCCCAGGGATCTGCCTCCTTGGACCCCCCCCTCCCCGCTCCGGCCAAATGGAAAACCAAAAGGTCAACACTGGCTTGGATCCTAAAGGATCTCCTCCCTCCAGATGGGTGGGATTACTGGGCAGTTGGAAGCGGTGGAGCAAGCAGCGGCCTCAAGCCTGAGACTGCCCAGCGGCCTCTCGCAAGTATGCCCAGTTGGCTGGAACTGGTCCCAGCTGGGCAGCAGAGCATCCCACTTGTATCTGTAGTGGGGGTCAGGGAGAAGCAGCTCTCCCTGGACCCCATCCCACCTTCTTTCTCTTCCCCAGAGAAGACCCAGCAGGGTCTCTGGGCCCAGAGGAGATAACCCCTCCCAAACGATCTCAGTTGCCCACTGTGAATTGGAGGAGGTGGGGGTGAAGGACGGAGCGGGAGCAGATGGAGAATGCTTGGTCTCTGCCGGGGCCCCAGAACCATTCAAGCCCAGGTCTGCTCTCCATCATCTTTTTCTGAAGCAGCAGCAGGCCATGGTTCATCGCTCAGACCTGGGATCCCATCCTGTTCCTCCTCTGCTCGGCTCTGTGATCTCGGCACATTATTTAACCTCTCTAAGCCTAGATTTCCTTATACATAAAATGGGGATAATACTAGGCTGATGGGAGGTTTAAATGAGTTGATGCCTGAAGTGCTGAGTGCAGAGGCTGGCACGTGATAAATCCTTTAAAATGCTACTTAAGATTGCTCTGGGGCTAGCCAGCCTTTTCCTTCCTTTGGCCTCGTGTTTTAAATTGACTGGGGTGGGGCTCTATGGAACTGTCCTCTGAAAAGGGAGGGGAGTGTATATCCAGTTCACATTCACAAAACTTGTATATCCACTATCTCCAAAGGCTGAATACAGACCAGGCTAGAGCCTCCATAAAACCTCGCCTGCAAGAATCACCCCCTTCCCTTCATCCTCCCCAAACTGGTGTTTCTAGCAGCGGGCGGCAAGGAGAATCCTTGCTGGCAGTGATTCTGCTCCCTACTTGCTCCATGGGGGGAAGCCTGGCCCGCATTCCAAGGACGTTTAGAGGGAAGAGAGGATTCCTGACTTTCCGGAGGGTTTGTGGCTTGTTCGTCTGGAAGGCAGACTCTCTGTTCTCCCTCTGGGACCAGAGAAAAACCACAGGAAAATGGTGCGAGAAGCTGAAGTAATTAAATCATTCAAGAAGGACTTAATGAACACTTACCAAGTGTCGAGCCCAGCTCTAGACACTGGGAATAGAGTCATAAACAAAGCAGGTGGAAACCCCTGTCCTCCTGAAGCTTACGTTCCAGGTATCTAAGAAAGGCCCCACAGTGTTGGGGCTCCCCAGAGGTGCCTCCACCCCTTACCTGAGCCTCTCAGTGTGGCCAGGGCTTTTTGTGATCTTTGATGCTCTTCCTGTTGGATTCCAATCAGGCCTGTGCTGGAATCACAAAGGGGGCCTGTGAGATGTGCAGGGCACCAGCAAAGAGCCAATGGAACAACTGGTACCTTTGGTTGGAGGGAGGGCAGCTTCCGGTGATTAACTGAAGCTTTATTAAAGGGAGATTTGAGAGGAGGAGGAGAAACGTGGAGAAGGAAGCTAGCACGTCTTGCATGCTTACTTCATACCAGGACACCAGGCACTTGACATTCATTGTCCAATTTCATCCTCATGGGCACTCTGCAAGGCAGTTAATATTATTCTCCTAGACAGATAAGGACACTGAGATTCAGAGGAGGAAGTGACTTATCCAACATCCATAGCTGGTAAATGACAAGAATGGATTTGAATCCAGAGCCTTTGTTGTTTCCTCTGCCCCATAAAGCTCCACACTGGTTTGCTAGAGAGAGCCTGCCAGATGGTTCGAAGGCAACAGCTGTAGAGGAGGAAGAGGCTGGGAGAGCAGGCTAGAGGGTGGAGGTGTTCGAAGGGCAAAGGAGAGGAGAAATCTCGGGGGCCTAGAGAGTGGAGGAGACCTTGGAGCCTCCCTGAGAGCACGTGCTGCAGAAGAGCTCTCAGAGTTGTAGCTGCTGTCCTTGCCCCTGCCTCCTTCTGCGCTAGGTGAAGGTCAATCTGAACCTGATAGAGAGGGAATAGTTCTCTGAAGATCATTGCCAAGCCAGAGGACCAAAGGGGTGGAAGGTTTATAAAAGGAGGTTTGAAGCTGTGGGGCCTTCACACATGACAAAGGCAGTAAGCACATCATGACACCTCACAGGCACCTCAGACGGGCGGAAGGTTTATAAACAGGAGGTTTGAAGCTGTGGGGCCTTCACACATGACAAAGGCAGTAAGCACATCATGACACCTCACAGGCACCTCAGACGGGCGTCTCCTGCAGATTGCGGGAGGAATTGGGGAGCTGACTCTCAGCCCTGGTGGTTGTGACCATTCAGCCTCATCACAGCCAGCACCAAAGTCTCAGTCCCTTGTCCTCCTCCCCAAGCCCAGAGCCTCGGCTCAGTGGCCCCAGGCCCAGCCCAAGAGTTCCCAGGGCCAGGACTTCTACCTGGAGAATCACTCCACTGTTAAGCCTCTGAAAGCAGGAACCACACAGGAGCTTTCATCTTCCAGGAAGTCCCTTCCCCCAGCCCCCTGCTACTCACTTCCCTATATAATATTCCACGTTAGAGCTCATAAATGCTGCTGCGGGTCCCCAGCCTGATTGAATTTGGAAGCCATTGTTTACAGACGTCTGGCTGTACAGGGGGATTTATTGAATTTTCCATGAAATGTTGCTCCCCTAATGCTGTAAAAGGCAAGCAGCCCACATCAGAGGAGCCCTGCGTTACAGGATCATGTTACCCCGAGATGGAGTGCTTGCTTCAGAATCGGTGACGCACCCAGCTCTGGCTAGAAGCAGGCAAGAGAGGCCTCAGGGATCACTCCTGACCCCCCACTGGCATCCCAAAGCTGAAACTTCTAAGGCAACCTCAGCCCCTTCTTTCCCCTCGGCCCTCTTCCAGTCAAGCTCAAAGCCCTGGAGTCTCCATCTCCAGCATACCCCTCAAATCCACCCTCCTGTCCTCCATCCCACCTGCTACTGCCTAGTTCAAACTACTGCATTGTTATGGTTGCCTCACCAGTCTCCCCGTGCAGTTCTTTCTTGCCTGTGCTAATCCCTGTACAATGTTGTATCACCCAATGCAGATGACACATAATAGGTGTTCCATCAATGTTTGTTTTGGAAACGAAGAGGAGTCAGGGCAGAAAGAAGGGAGGAAAGAATCAAGGTGTTGGTGAGTGTCACAGGCTGAAGGGGGCACCCTTCCCCCAGGGTCACTGGCACACTGGCCCTGGGGAATCTGTGAACACGAGAGGCCCCAGGACAGGGGCGGGGCGTGGCCAACAGCCCCGTGAGACGGCTAATATGGAGATGTGTCCTTGTGTGTATCACAGAAATGAACCTGGACCAAGTTTTCCCCACTTAAAAATCCTGTAGACCCTCATCACTTCTTGCGCTTCTGTCCCCTTCACTGTCTCACTGCTCAAAGGTTTATTTATACTTAACCACCTCACTTCCCACCACTGGCTCATTGCTGCCATCATTCCTACTTCTCTATTGAATCTGTTCTCTTAAAGGTCATTAATCTGAATCCCCAAGTCTGTCTTAGTCCTCGCCCTTCCCAGCATCTCTCCAGCTAACCTGCTGGCCACCTTCTGGTAACCCTCCTCTCTCTCTGGCACCACGCGCCTGGTTCTTCTTGCAGACAGCTCCTTCTTTGGCTCTTGCCCTCCTCCCACCCGAAATAAAAGCAGGTATTTTCCAGTGTTCTGTCTTTGACCCTCTTCTCTCCGTGTATGCTTTAATCTGATGATCTCATCCGTCCCTGCAGCTGCAGCTTTCATCTTTATTTAGAGGACTCCTGAATATGAAGCTCCAAATCTGACCTCTTGCTGCTCTGATCCCATTTTTCCAACTGCCTGGTGCATATCTTCAGTGCTCTGTCCCACAGACATCGTGAAATTGAATCCATCATCTAGCCCCCACCACATCATAATTCACCTTCAGCGGTCCTTATTTCTGTTGATGACATGATCATCCTTTCAATTACCCAGTCATGAAATCTTGAAGCGATCTTTGCCATAGATGCTCTAGACTCATAAACCCACTACATCCTGTGTATCTCCACCTAGAGCAAACCTGTCTTATAACAGCCATTGTTATACCTTAACACACACACACTCGCACACACACACACACACAACTTGTTCTCTTTCCCTTTATTTCTCAGCATGAAGAGTACCACTCTCCTTCCAGGCACCTAAGCCAGAAACCTAGGCATCCTTTTTCTCTTCTTTCTTGGCCTCACATCCCCCATGTCCCATCAGTCATTAAATCCTATAGATTCCTTATCATCCCTTTTATATGTCCCCTTATCCCCAGCCCCTGCTACTGACTTAGTTCAGGTCACGGTATGTCTCACTTATATTACCTAAAAATCCTCCCAATTGGTATTCACCATCCAATCGTTCTGTCACGCAACCTCCACCCCGCTGCTAGCATGATCTTGCTAAAATGCCACTCCAATACCTGCCTGCAACCCTCCAAGGGCTCCTCATTGCTCCCAGGGTAACATCCCAGCTCTCTAACGCCTCCAAGCATTTGCACACACTATTCCCTTTACCTGGCCTGCTCTCCTCCACCCTGATGCCTTCATTCAACGTCTATTCAGTACACTCCGGATCATTCTTTAAGACCCAGCTCAGAGGTCCTTTCCTTTGTGAAGTCTTCACCAACCCCTCCAGACATAAGGGAGCCCTTCTTTCCACTAAGCACTTTGTTCGTGCCATCATGTTCTCTCAGGACAGAAGTGATGTAGCTTGTAATGCTCAGTATACATGGCCATCTTCCCCAGCCAGGCAGTGTCTGTTCTGTTCCAGCAGCCCCAGCACCTGGCACGAGGCCTTCCATCTGGGAGGCTCTCTCCGAATGGTTGCTAAGCACAGGTCAAATTTAAGTAAAGGAAGCACAGCATACTCAAGGAAGCTTCCTCTACAGTGGGGTTTTTCTCTCTCCACCTTTTCTCTGGTTCTCAAAAGGAGTGGATTCCAAGAGTGACCGTCTCTTTCTTGCCTCGCATTGTTCCTAGACTGATCCCTGGTGTGTCTGGTGGTAGGAGGGGTTCACCAGCCACGAGTTTCTGAAGTCTTGGAACTCCCTGTCTCCCCCCAGCCTTGACCAGCCTCATCTGCCATCCTTCCCAGTTCGGCCTCCCCAGTCTAGCAACCCCTTCCCCTTCCTCTCTCTTCCTCTTAGCTGGGGGACCCCTGGCCTTTCCTACTCCTCCCCTCCAGCGTGACTGAAGGGCCTTGGAGGGAAAACAGTGCTCTTCCAGAGAGAGCATGTGTTCACCACGTTAGGAAAACACGCCAAGCCGCAGGGGCCGGCCTGACGGAGGGGGTCCCCGGGAAGGGGCAGGGAGAGTCCCCACACCAGCCTCTCAGCTCGCAGACAGTTCTACCCTCACTCTGAGTCGGGGTGGGCAGTGGCTCTGGAGAGAAATAGCAGGAAGGTGTTTTCTCAGATTTAATTGGTTTATTTATCTTGTGCCTGGGCTCCATCTGTCCAGCTTCCACGGAGAGAAGCAGCAAGGGCTCCAAGCTACCACAGGAGCCCTGTCCTCAGCCCGCAGCTCTGCAGGGACCCAGAGCCAGCTGAGAAGTTTAGAGTTTGTCCCCTGCAGGGCCAAAGCCTGGGACAACCTTAGGCCCTAGGGCCCAGAGGGACAGAAAGAGAGCAGACTGATCGAGAAGAGAGCACAAGAGCAGGCCCGAGCCCTCCTGACTGTTAGCTGGTGTCCCTCCACGGTCCCTTTGTCAAGGCCAGGAGGCCAAGGGGGCTTAGAGGGGTGACCCAAAGCTACTCCAGAGAAGAAGCCCAGAGGACCCAGGTCTGGCCTCTCCTACTGCAGCCGAGTGAGGCGGGTTTGATGAGGAGGCAGGTGGAGATCTCTGGGGTTAGGGAGACATTCCCCCAGGGAGCCTCCCAGGTGCCAGTGTCAGGTGCATGAGCTGGGAAGGCCATCGAGTGCCCGTGGCTGCCCTTGATTTCACAGCATCCTCAGGGCAAAGCTTCTCCTCTGGGTGCATAGGGAAGATCTAAGGGCTTGTCATCAATGATGAGCTGATGGGAAGAATCAGGCATGGGGAAATCGGGAGAGCCAGAGATTCTGAAAAGATGCAGAAAGGTTACTTTTCTTTTTTTTTTATATAAATTTATTTATTTTATTTTTGGCTGTGTTGGGTTTGGCCCATGTGAGAAGCACAGGCTTCTCTTGTTGCGGAGCACAGTCTCTAGGTGGGTGGGCTTCAGTAGTTGTGGCGCACAGGCTCAGCAGTTGTGGCGCACAGGCTTAGTTGCTCCGCGGCATGTGGAATCTTCCCAGACAAGGGCTCGAACCCATGTCCCCTGCATTAGCAGGTGGATTCTTAACCACTGCGCCACCAGGGAAGCCCCAGAAAGGTTACTTTTCTACCCTTAGGAATAGGAACCTCTCCAGAGAGCAAAGTCGTGCCTGCCCAGGACTTGCCCCAGATTCGTGCTACACCTGTCGCAGCCCCGAGGTTAGGTCATAGGAGCTGTACCCAAGTATCACATAGCTGGGCTATGAATGATGGTTCCAGCCACCCCTTCTAGCCCCGAGCCTGTGGGTGGCTTCAGCAGCAACTCAGTGAAGCTAGGGACTTCTTGGACCTCCTTGTGATGCTTCCTTCGCCTGGTCAGGTTGGCCCCCTATTCATCTCATCCTCACTCTCCATCCCTGAATGTGTGTGTTCTCCTAGTGTCACATGGCAAACTTGAGCCATGGTTCCCAGAGCTGCGAGGTTTCTGAGGCAGGCCCAGACCCATCACTCAGGCTGTTCATGGAACAGTCAATATCCTCTAGCACTGCCATCTCCACAGAGTGGAGGCTGAAGTCAAGTCTTCCCCTAGCACCCACCAAAATTGGCCCCCTCTCCTATCTTCCATGCTTCTGGAAGCACCAAAGTTTACTGCCATCTTCAATTCCTGACTTTATTTATCACCTACCTATCCCTAATCAGACAGCAAGTCCTATTTATTCTTTCCCCTATCCTTTCCCTACCCACACCCCCAAGGGCATGGAAAAACATGTTCCCACCTCCCAGAGGTAACCACTAGTAACCATCTGATACTGCATTTCTTTTTTCAGTGCGGAATTGCAAAAACACAGACCTTAGAATCAGGAATATCTGAATTTGAATCCTGGCTCTACCACTTAACTGTGTGACTTTGAGCCTCCGTTTTGTCATCTGTAAAAGGAGCTATAGACTTCCCTGGTGGCGCAGTGGTTGAGAATCTGCCTGCCAATGCAGGGGACACGGGTTCGAGCCCTGGTCTGGGAAGATCCCACATGCCGCGGAACAACTACGCCCGTGAGCCACAATTACTGAGCCTGCGCGTCTGGAGCCTGTGCTCCGCAACAAGAGAGGCCGCGACAGTGAGAGGCCCGTACACCGCGATGAAGAGTGGCCCCCACTTGCCGCAACTAGAGAAAGCCCTCGCACAGAAACGAAGACCCAACACAGCCAAAAATAAATTAATTAATTAATTAAATTTTTTAAAAAAAGGAGCTATAATAGTGTCTACTTCATAAGATAGGATTAAATGAAATGTAAGGAAGGTACTTCACACAATGCCTGACATGTAGTAAGGCTCAAGAAATATTAGCCACAGATTTACAGAAAAATTACATAGTATAGAGAGTTCCTATATGCCCCTCACTCAGCTTCCCCTAATGCTACCATCTTCAATCACCATAGTACATTTATCAAAACTAAGAAATTAACTAAACTACAGACTGGATTTGGATTTCCCCAATTTTTCCACTGATGCCCTTTTCTGTTCTAGGATTCAATTCAGGATACTACATTCCATTTTGTATCATGGTTTTTCCACTTATCATTATGTTGTGAGCATTTTCTAATTCCATTAAGTATGCTTACAAGACGCTTTTTCCAGTGATGTTGAAATACTTCATTGTTTAAAAACAAACACATATATACAGAGAACAGAGTAATGGTTACCAGAGGGGAAGGGGGTGAGGCGCAAAATGGGTAAAGGGGATCAATGGTATGGTGATGGATGGAAATTAAATTTTTTGTAGTGAGAATGCTTTAGGATATATAGAAATAGAAATATAATGTCATTCACATGAACCTTATATCATGTTATAAACTGTTACCTCAATAAAAAATAAACTAAAAATTAAAAATAAATTAAAAAAACAGCTTTCACATGCCATAAAATTCACTCAAAAAATATTTCATTGTTTAGTGTATTTTATTTTATTTTTTATTTTTTTATTTTTTAAAAAAATTTATTTATTATTTATGGCTATGTTGGGTCTTCGTTTCTCTGCGAGGGCTTTCTCTAGTTGTGGCAAGCGGGGGCCACTCTTCATCGCGGTGCACGGGCCTCTCACTATCGTGGCCTCTCTTGTTGCGGAGCACAGGCTCCAGACGCGCAGGCTCAGTAGTTGTGGCTCACGGGCCCAGTTGCTCCGCGGCAATGTGGGATCTTCCCAGACCAGGGTTCGAACCTGTGTCCCCTGCATTGGCAGGCAGATTCTCAACCCCTGTGCCACCAGGGAAGCCCTAGTGTATTTTAATATACTTAACTATTTTCCCTTTGATGAGTACTTAGGTGGTGTCTTCTTTCTTTTCACCAATGAACATTTTTGAACATACATATTTTTGAGAATTTCTGATAATTACCTTTGAAATTATTGGATCAAATTTATGAATTTTTAAAAAGTTGTTGACACATATCGATAGACAGCATTCTAAAGAGGTTATACCAATTCACAATCTCACAGCAGCGCATGATTATACCCATTTTCTTAAACCATTATCCATATTATCAATTTTTAAATCTTTGTTAATAATCTCTGCATTATTGTAGCAACCTCCCCATTGGTCGATCGGTCTTCCTACCTCCTGTTCACCTTGCACAACACCATCAGTTCATACATCCTAAGCTTACAATTTCACCATGTTCCTTCCCTGCCGAGAATCCTCAGTCCAACTCCCTGACTTGCCTGCTGCATAAGCTAGAGCTCCTCAGGCTGACATTGTACAAGCCAAAGCTTATTTTTGTCTCCTCCTGCCATGCACCTCCATTTTACTGCCCTCCAAGGGCCTGACCCAGAGCTGGAACTGGTTTGATGTGTGCCAGTGGAAGCCGTTGCCCTCTAGTGCCTGGGAGAGCCATCAAAGGACAGGCTGCAGGCTATTGAAACAGGAAGGATGGAGGCTGCTTGGCAACTGTGATAGACCTCACCCAAGACGATCTCAGGGTGCTCAGAGAAAGAAGCTCAGTAGCAGGCTCAGAACTTGTGATTGTGGAAACTGCAGATTCCTGTAACTGGCTGCCTTCAGGCTGTCCCCAGACATATCCATCTCAACATCTCCTCAAGAATGGAAATAAAACTCATCTTCCACCTCCTACCAGACCTGCTCCCCCTTCTCTTCCTTTTCTTCCCATCTTCCCGGTCACCTATGCCAGAAATGGGAGCAGTCCCTGCCTCTTCTGTTCTCCTCACTCTTCCCAGCGTCTATCACTCACCAGTCCAGGTTTTATCAAGTCTCACTGTCCCTGGACCTGTGCCTGTCCCTATCTGGGCTACTGGATCAGCCTCTGAGACAGCTCCCTGCTCCCATCTTGCCTCTGCCAATCCACTCGCCACACTGCAGCCAGTTACTTCAGTACAAATCTGATCGTATCCCTTCCCTACTTAAAAACCACCAATGGCATCCCCCGTTGCTCTGAGAACCAAGTCCAGACTCTTTAATACACTCTAGAAGGCCAGGCAGGGTCTGGCCTCTACCTCCTTTCCAGACTAATCTCTCGCCACCCTCCCCTTCTACAAACTCCAGCCATACTGAGTTACTTTCTGCTTTCCAAGGCACCAGGTTCCAACTCCTTGTTTTTGTACATGCTGTTCCCTCCTCCCTCCCGTTCTCCCCTACCCTCCACTCCTGTCAACTCCAAGATTTCCCCAGATCTTAGCTTAAACTCAATTCCTCCAGGAAGCCTTCTCTGCCCTACCCCCCAAGATTAGGATAGGTGCCACTTCTATGTATTTCCACATCAAGCCATGTTCACCCCTCTGATAAGGTTATCTTATTATAATTGCCTGATTACTCATCTGTCTCTCCAACAAAACTGTGTGCTCAGTGAGACCGGGATTATATTTTGTTTACTGTTTGTTGTATCCACGGGGCCTAGCATAGTGTCTAGAACATGGTAAGTGTTGCACAGATATTTGCTGAATATAAGAATGAATGAATATACCAAGCCATACAGCTGCCCAGTCCTGACATTCTCTATCTCAATTAAATTTCTTTTTGGCCATTGTACTCTCTGCAAAGCTGTAGGAGTGAACATCTAAGTAGAGCGATGAGAAGCTGCCCAGGCCAAGGACATGGGATTAAATTTCTGTTTGGTTTCTCTACAGTCTGCCCATCAACCCAGTAGGGAGAGGCAGCTTCTTATTAATATAATACTGAAAGGCCCATGGTAGACAAACTAGGATGGGATCGAAGAGAACTTGCTGGAACAAATATATGTCCAGCTAGTGTCATATCTCTGAGGATGCCTCTTGTACTAGTCAAGGTTCTAGCAAGGAACAGAGTCCACAAATGGAGTAACTGAGGAGAGTTTAATGAAGGGACTATTTACAAAGAGAAGGTGAAGCACAGCAGGGGAGCTGTTACCACCCCTTGGCCCGAGCGAGCATCAACCAGATCCCAGAAAGAGCTGTGGCTGTGACTACAGCTGTGCTTAGGAGCTGTGACCTTCAGAAAAGGAAGAAGGAGCCAGGATATTATTTATCCCAATTGCTTCTCTCCTCCTGTCCTCCAATGTCCTCCATGCGTCGAACCCAGTAGGAATCCTGAAGGCAAGGAAGCGTGCTTGAGGCAGTGCACAGAAGTCGGCTTCTGGAGGACAGGACAGGATGGAGAAGGGTGGTGTCTAGAGCTGGAGGGGCAAATAGAGAAGGGAGGCCGGATGGAGATGAGCAGAGCTGGGTCTCCTCATCCACTCAGGCTGCACCCAGCACAGAGAGCAAGAGCCTCTGAAGAGGCAAAGCCCAGAATGTGGGGCTCTGGCAACTCAGTGGACACTGAAGACAGACTTGGGCCAAAAATCTTGGAACTCTTATCACTGCGTAGGGAGTACGTTTCTCACCTGCCCTCACTCCTCTGTTAGTCCACTCCCCTGGCATAGTGCCAGTTCCCAAACTTACACTGAGTAGGACCCCTGGCAGCTATTTCAAATTACATTTCTTGATCTAGTCATACTCAGCAAAGCTCCCTGTTCTGAAGAGCTTAGAACCTTCCAAGGGCTTCCTCAGTGTGTGTAGAGTGAAGGGCTCCAATGTTAGCCCCAGGAAGGAGGGGGCCTGGAATCAGCTGAGAAGAGAATGGAGAGACAGAAAGATCTACCTTTTCCCTAGAAATCGTCCGAGGCACAGCTGGGGGCCCCATAACAGAGCAGTTCCTTGCCGGCAGCCATGTGGGGAGCCAGCCTGGGTCCCCGCTGGAATTTCATAGCAAGCAGGTAGAAGACAATGGCCTTCCCAGCTAACCTTCCCCACACCTTCTTCTCTCTGTTTTGGTCTCTTCCTCTTTTGGTCTCTTCCTCTTTATCTCCGTTGCTTCCGTTGTTCTAGCTCAGACCTGTCCTCATACTTCCTCCTAGATTTCTTTTTATTTATTTATTTATTTATTTATTTATTTATTTATTTTTGGCCACGCCACACAGCTTGCAGAACCTTAGTTCCCTGACCAGGGATTGAACCCATGCCCCCTACAATGGAAGCATGGAGTCCTGACCACTGGACCGCCAGGGAATTCCCTTTTTATAATTTTTAATTTAATTTTTATTTTATATTGGAACATAGTTGATTTACAATGTTGTGTTAGTTTCAGGTTTACAGCAAAGTGATTCAGTTATATAGATATAGATATAGATATAGATATAGATATAGATATAGATATAGATATAGATATAGATAAAATGGAATGGATATATATATATATATTCATTCTTTTTCAGATTCTTTTCCCATATAGGTTATTACAGAATATTGAGTAGAGTTCCCTGTGCTATACAGTAGGTCCTTGTTTATTATCTATTTTATATATAGTAGTGTGTATATGTTAATCCCAAACTCCTAATTTATCCCTCCCCCTGCCATATTTCCCCTTTGGTAACCATAAGTTTGTGTTCGAAGTCTGTGAGTCTGTTTCTGTTTTGTAGATAAGTTCATTTGCATTATTTTTTTAGATTCCACATATGTGATATTATATTTGTCTTTCTCTGTCTGACTTACCTCCTAGATTTCTGTAATAGCTTCCTAGCTAGTCTTAACAATTCTGAATCCTTAATTCTTCCTCCACACTGTTTTGAGAGTGATACTTCTAAATTGCAAATCCAACCATGTCTCACCCCTTTCTTAATTCCTTCAATGGCTCTTTTTTGCCTGTAGGACCAGGTCCAGACTCCTCAGAATAGCGTTCAAAGCCCTTTATGATCTGACCCCACTTACCTCCCTCGTCTCAGCTGCTATGGCTCCTCTCTGCATACCCTAAATTCCAGCTCTACTGAAGTACTTCCTTTGCAAATACTAATTAATTTTTACCTCCATGACTCCACATACCAATCATTTCCTCTGCCTAAAATGTCCTATGTCCCTTCATCTACCTGTTGAACTCCTACTCATTTTCCAAGACCCAGCTCGAGTGACACATCCTCCTTAAAGCCTTCCTTGATGTTGCTGATCATTCCCTCCTTTGTGCCTCTACCCAGAACATATTTCTATCACTATACCATTTTCTAAGATCTGTTCACATGTTTTTCTCCCCCTTCAAACCATGAGCTTCTTAAAAACAGGTTTCCTTCAATCTCGCACAGTGCCTGGCACATAAAACACGATCCATAAAGAGCCAGTTCATGACAACCTGAATGAACAAATGACTCCTTTCTCTGTCTTGAGACTTGCCTGCTGTCCTCTGCTAAACCTGCCCTCTTTTTACTACAGCTCTTCCAGATGGGCTGGGCCAGTGTATGATATCTCCTTGCCTCTCTTGGCTCTTCCTGGCTGTTCCTAATGTTCATTCTTAACCAAAGCTCCCCTCTATAAATGTTGCCTGACTGGCAGGGAGTTCCCAGGGAGCTCAGAGCATAACTGAGCTGTCCTTGTCCACTGAGAACCCCAGGAGACTGGAAATGGCCAAGACAATCCCAGAACTAATGGTGAACCATGGGGCCTCACTCTGCATCTCTCTAGGGGCTGAGCTGAAGGAGCTTCTTTCTGCTTAGCTCTAAAACCTACCAGTTATTTTGAGTCTCAAATTTGAGATCCACTAGAATCCCTGTCTGCCCCTTTCCATCTCAAAGCCTGATTGTCATAGGATCTTGAGGGTCTTGCCTTGGGAATTCTGACCCTGCTTTTACTCTCCATACGGGAGCCTAGATTTTCCTTTGTTGTTCATCTGTCACTACCCTGTTCTCTTCCAAATAACTCTTCTCTCTCTCCCTCTCTCTGTCCTCCCCACTCCCTTCACTGTTCCATTGTCTGAATCTAAACATGTCCTTTATTCTCCACCCCCAAATCTTGGGACTTGTCATTCCCTCTTTTCTGGGATACCTTTATGTTCTTTTCCACTTGTTAAAAACCAACTTGTTATTCAAGGCCCATTTCAAATATCACCTTCTCCATAAAATCTTTTTTGATCCCTATTCCAAACCCCACAGAACCTCTCCCTTCTTTGAGTGTCGTAGTCTCCTGCACTTTTCTTACAGCCCTCACTATGTCCACCCCGTGTTGACAGTGTTCTCTCTAATCCTCTTATAAAAGTGTAAGCTTCTGGATAGAAACTGTTCAGGTTTACATCCTGCACAATGCTTTGTCATAGTAGGTGCTCCATGAATATTTATTACATTGGATTGAAATGCCTTGAGATTCAGGGTCATCCATATTCATTCCTTCATTCAGTGAACAAACCCTGATTAAGGGACATCTACGACTCTGTCTTTCATAAATTTGTCCAAAGACTTTTTAATTCATTTATGTTTTCTGCTAGACCCACAACTTGGGATAACGAGTTTCTTAAGTTTACTGGCCCCTGTGTAAAACAGCAATCACCTGTGTTCGCCCCAAATGTGCTCAAGTTTCAAAGCAAACCCATTTTGCCTAGGGTTTCAGGATTTCATGAGTAACTCTGCAGCCACCTTTCCTACACCATTTGTGATTTCCTGCACGTCCCCCAGCAGCCCTCACATTTGCAGACTGGAGCGTGAGTCGTTTAGCCTTTCCTACCAAGGAGATTTTGCAGCCCCTGGGTCTCCTCCAGGACGGGACAGAATGACACAGTGGAGCCCTGCAGGTAGGACTGCCCCAGTTGGACACCTCGAGGAGCGTGTGCTCCTTCTTTAAAACCCTTGTTCACGGTTCTCTTAGTCTTTTGGCCAACAGCCTCGGGGAATTGTCTAAATGAAGAAGGATTTCCAGGTCCTTTGCCAGAACTGTGGCTGACCATGCAGAGTCGAGCACTGGAGAGGGGGTTTTGATGTGTTTATCACAAAAGGCATTGCCTTGCACTTGCCCGCATTTAATTGAGTCTGTACCCTTTTGCCCTGAAGTCTTCCTGCCAACTAGGTCCAGGAGGATTCTGGAAAACAGCATCCCATGGCCTGTCCCGCAACCATATATACATACACACTCCAAGGGTCATAACTTTGGCTGGATGCCTGGGGCTGTTTTCTGGGAGAGTCCTTGCACCATGTAAAATAGCAGTCTCTTCCATTTCTCCCTGTCTAGTCAGACACAAAACATATAAGCCTTTGTCTACACCCTCAGAGACCCCGTAGTAGGCTTAGGGTGGGGGTGGGGAAATAGACACGTACGATAGTATTATTAGCAGCAGCATTTACTGCTTATTGAGCTTATTGCCAGGTACTTTACATACATTCTTTATATTGAGGAATCAGGTTTAATCCTTACAACAGCCCCACAAGGTAGGTATTTTAACCCCATTTTACAGATGAAGCCACCAAAGCACAGAGAGGTTAAATAACTGCCCCAAGTTCACACAGCTAGTAAGTTCACAGTTAGAATTTTTTCCCAGGTGTGTCTTATTCCCAAGTCTGTGTCCTTTGTCACTACATTACATGGTCTCAACACATAACAGCTACCTGACATGTCAGAGCCCTGGTGAAAGTGGTCAGTATTGGACTCTTCTGGTCTCTCCCTGAGAGGTACTAACCTTTTCGTACCTGAGCTTAAACCTCATTTCCTGAGGGAAGCTTTCCCCAGCCCCCATTATTCACACCTATAACACCTGCCCTTGCCTCTTGCAGCCACATTTAAGCAACTGTTTGTTTCGTGTTTTCCTTTCCTACTGGAAAGCAAGTCCAGAGGGCAGGACCTATGACAAATTTGTTCACCGTTTTGTCCCTAGCACCGAGCTCGGTGCCTGGCACATAGTAGATGTTCATTAAACTTTCTTTCTCGGGGAGCTTCACTGGATTTCCAGCCCTCCCTCCTCCCCAGCTGGGAGCAGAACACCCCAGGCCAGCCCTCCTCTGCCACCTCCACATTGCTTCTAGAACTTCCTTCAGTGGTGACACTCCAGCATCCCCTCACCTCAGTCCTCAGCCTTCCCATCTCTTGGCTACTGGGAGTTTTGTTTGTACTTTCGTGCCGTTCCGTGGAAGCACGGCAGCCCCTCAGCCCCAGCAGGGCAGGGTGCTGACAGGAGCAGCCAGTAGCCAGGATACCAGGTTTCCCTTTGCTAAGCTTTTTCCTTAGGAATGATTTAAGGCCCCGAACAGATACGTGAAGAGCAAACCCGCAATGAAGTCAGCACTCTGCTTATTAAGTGGAAAAAGCTGTGCTCGGCTTATTGAAATGTTCATTAGACAGATATATAGAGATGGGAAGGAGGAAGGGAGGGCGGGCAGCACTGCAGGATCAGGCCAAGCACAGCAGGCAAGGCCGGGGGCATCTCAGGGGAGACCTTGGGCCGGCCCTGAAGGAGCAGGAGTGCGGGCTGGAGCAGGTGGGTGACACCGGTGAGGAAGAGGGGCCACAGCTCTGACTCACTGGAAAGGAGAGCTGAAGGAAGGGGGCTCTCCCGGCGTCGTGAGGAAGCTTTGCCAGCTGAAGCTGCCATCTCTGTGAGGAGGTGGATGGAGAGGACTTGGCCCCTAGGGGGTCGAGGCATCTCCAGCCCACTTTCGGGAATGCCCACTTCTCTGCATCAAATGTCACTCTCTTTGCCCGGTCATATGATTTCTGAAGAACTCCGGCCCTGTTCATTTGCCTACTGTGAAGGCAAGAGGGTGACTGTGCTTTGTCAGGAAGAGTGGGCACGTACAGAGAAGCATTGCGAAGCTGCCCCATCACTGCCCCCAGTACGGGAGCCTCCTCGGGCAGAGCCCCCCAGCCCCCTGCCTACAGCTCCATCAGCCCTGAGCTCCCTCTAGGAAGGGCTGTTCCTGGGCTGGGAGCTGAGGCTTGCTGGGCCCCTCGGACCAGGCAGAGTCATGGCTCCTTCACAGCCTCCAGGCTCCCGGCTCCTGTCATCCAGGTAGTCCCAGCAGAGCTCAGAGCTCTGAGTGGGGTGGCCTTTAAAAAGGCTGTAGCCACTTGGTACTCAGGATCCCCTCCTGAGACGTGGGGAGAACTCGTGGTGAGCAGGTACTTGTTGGGTGGTCCTGTGCCCCCAGCACTAGCGCAGAGCCTGGCTCCAAAGAGGCCTTCTTCCATGGAAGGTTGAGTTGGTAGCTGATTGAGTGAGTGAAAATTCTGCACCCCTGTCCCACCCTTTCAGATGATAGTAGAAGAATCATGATGTGATTCGAGGACCAGGCACTGTTTTCAAACAGGAAAATCAGCCCCAAGATCTTCCAATATTTTCAAATTCCTTCCTTGCCTTCATTAGTTTGGCTCCTGGAGAATAGAGGTGGTGGTGACCATAATAAGAAAAAGGATACTGGCAGGAAATGTGTGGGAATAGAAGGATAAAAATAGTATCTGTAGCATTTCAGAGCGTCTTCACACACATTATCTCGTTTAATCCTCATTCACTTGTTCAACAAATACTTGTTGAACTCCTTTTCCCTGTCAGACACTGCCCAAGCACTGGAGCTACCTCTGTGAGCAAGACCCAAGCTGTCCCTCCCCCTGTGTAGCTTATGGCCTTCTGGAGAGCAAACTTCATGACAATTCTGCATGGATTCCTTCGTTCAGCAAACAATGATGCCAGGCCGGACTCCTGGGGATGGTGAAATGAATCAGACGTGAATCCTGCCCTAGAGAAGTTTATAGTCTATGAAGCACATGGACAAGGAAACAGACAATTATCAAATAGTGCAATAAATGCACTGAGAGGTTAGCGAAGCCCTCCTGAAGACTTTTGAGCTAAGTCTTAAAAAAGAGCATATGTTTACCAGGCATTCAGGGAGAAGGAATTTCTAGGCACACAGAACATGGATTTGGGGGGGAATTTAAACCATTCAGCCATGAGGGAAGTAGTGGAAATGGTGTTAAAGAGGGAAGCCTAAATCCAGAAGGAATTGCCATGCTAGGCTCTGGAGTTGGAACCATTCTACAGGCACTGGGGGTCACCGAAGAGGAAAAGTCCCCTTGGCAGCAGTGAAAGAGGTTGTCTAGAGGGGCAGAGCAAATGCAGGGCCCATTTGGGGCCGTCTCCCAATGGGCTGAGTGAGAGGTGGTGCGTCAGACCAGGGCAGTGGCACTGGGATGCGTTGACTAAGTGACCTGCCGGGTACAGGGACTGGAGGAGGCCGTCTCCGTTTCACAGTGAGGGAGAGTGCAGAGGCAGTGCCCCATCCAGGTGGACCCAGAGCCAGGTGGGGGGTCGAAGGGGCTGCAGGGAGCTACGGCTGTTTCAACCCACAGGCAGTCCCCGCCTCTGATGCTGAGGCAGCTGACACCTGCTCCCGGGCCCTGAAGACTCCATTTCCCACTCCCTCCCTCTGCCTCGCTGACTTTGGAGGTGATTAGTAATAAAACTTTAACAAGCATCCATAGGTGTGTCTCCCTGTCACTTTTATGAGGCCATTTCCTGAGCAAAGATATAGGAGCGCCTTCAGCCTCTCCGAGCTGCTGTTTCAGTCTCCACCTCAGCCTGAGCAGGTCCCAGACAGCTGCAGGGGCTAAGTGGGGATGCCTGAAGGAGACTGGAACACACTTAGCTCAAAGAAGCCCAGAAAAGGCAGGTGCCAGCTCCCTTTACGCCCCAAAGTTTTCTTCCTATGGACTGGAAATTGTCGCTGGAAAGCCTGGGGCCATTTTCCCTGCCGGAGCCATTACACATCCAAAGGGGCCTCATTTCTCTTACCTTCCTTTCCTCCACCCCATGCAGCCCCTTCCAGCCTTGTCCTAGAGTTTCACTTTCTTGATTCATTCAATCAATATGTATTCATCCAATGCCACCGCAGAAGGAAGCCCGGGATCCAGTCAAGAGCCATACCTGCTCCCTGCCCTTGGGCAGCTGGTGACCTGATTGGGGCTGGAAATGGCAGACACCTACCAAGTAATCAAAATACACGTGATCGAAGTTCTCTTAGGCAAGAATAAAACACTATGGTGGGAACCCAGAAAATGGTGCACTTGACAAGGCCAGGGGAATCAGGAGAAGATGGGGAGTATTTCACCAGGAAGGGGATGATGGGCCTGGGGGCCTGGGCCTCACCGAATAAGAAGGATTTTGTGAGCTGGAGCAGAGGGAGGCAGCCTCTTCTTCCCTGGCAAGGCCCTCAGTCCGCAGGGGCAAGGCCAGGCTGGGCTCGTTCGCTCTGAGCAAGCTCTAACTGGGCTGAGTGGAGGCCGAGCGGGGCCGCCGGGCTGTGGGTCCCCTGCTGCAGGGGTGGCTGAAGTGGCACAGCGGTTGTGGAGCAACGGGCTCTATGCACAACAGCTGAGGGCTTGAGGGATGCAGTGCTTTCCTCCTGGTCCTGATGGTGCCTCTTCCAAGGCCCTCCAGGGAAGTGGGGCCAGGTGAACAGGAAGAGGGGAAGCTGCTGCACTTGACACTTTGGCTCCTCCCTTGTCCTAGAAATTCTCTATCCCTGGGTTCTGTGACCCCATTGTTTCCTGTAGTATGACCTAGTGCACTGATGCCTGAGATTGGACAGACCTGGTTTCAAATCTCAGCTCCTGAATTTGAATCGCCTGATAACACCCGAGGCAAGTTACACTCTCTGAACTTCCACCTGTAAAAGAGAGATAGAGCACCTACTTCAAAGGGTTTTTGTGGAGTTCAAACGCAGTGATAACTGTTATGCACTGGAAAGCTGACGGCTTGTTTGCCCAGCGCCACCCCCTTTCCCGCCTCTCCGAGTGCCCTTCAGTCTTGTTCCTGTGCTCCTTTTCTTCCACAAACCCCATGGGGTTCCCCAGGGCTGATGGCTCCTCAATCCATATGTCCTGGTATTTCTCTCCTGAGTTGGAGACCCACAGGTCTACGCACCCATTAGATTCAGCTAGTTCATCAATTATTAGATGCCTATCCTGTGAGAACTCTACTGGCTCCTGTGGATTCAGAGCTGGTGCCTGCCCTCCAGGATTTATAATCCCACAGTTTTATCCAATGGCCTCAGTTTCTTCGTGAAGTTGTAATTGAGGTCATCTGCTAAGAGGGGTGAGAGTGGGAGGAATGGGAGACCAGAGAGTGTTAACGGTTAAAAATAGCTGTAAAAGAACAGTTCTCAAATTTCCTCTTCCTCCCACCCTTGTTATTGCTACCCCTGTTTAGATCTCTGTCATCTCCCGCCTGGACTGTTGCAGTAGCCTTCTAACTCAGTGGTTTTCAACCTTGGCTAGATGTCTGAATCCCATGATGGAGATATTTTAAAAATCTGATGCCTGGATCTCTCCCCAGAGATTTGGATTTCATTGATCTTGATGTGGCCTGGGCATCAGCATTTTTAAAGCTTCCCCCGTTAATTCTGTTGTGCAGCCAAGATTGAGAACCACTCTCCTGTCTTCCTGCCTCTGTTCTCATCCCCTCTAATCTGCTCTCCATCCCGTGTATGGTCAGGGTGATCTTTACAAGTTTGGTCGTGCTGTTCCCTTGCTTCCTCGCCCTTCGATTTTCGGTTCCTCCAGCACAGGGACGATACCTGAATCAGCTCTGTATCACAGTCCCTGGCATGGGGCCCTCAGTGCAGAGCACCCAGTTAGCATTCAGTGAATGAATTAATGAATCGGTAACCAAAAGACTGACAGATAGCAGTCGGTTCTGTTACTAGGAATATGTTGGTGAGCGACAGCAATTCACCACTGAGCCAAGAGGATAAGGCCAGTTAGGTACAGATCAGGAAGCCTGGGGAGAAAGCAGACCCTGGGGAGGGTGGGAGGGAGGAAGGAGGCAGTGAGAGGTCAGAAAGGCAGAGTTTCCTGAGAGGTGAATTATCAGAGGGACCACCACGAGTCGGGCAAGCACCTCAGCCCAGGAGTAATGGAGTTAGGGAGGAAGGCCCGGGCAGAGCCAGAGACCGATGGAAGCTGCTTAATCTGCCCCCAGGAAGTGCAGGCTGGGGACAAGCAGGCAGGAGGCAGCAGGCCATTCCTCAGCGGCTAATGCCCCCAGCTTAACGCGATTACCCCTTCTTTCTCCTTCGGCCCAGGCAAGGGGGAGGTTGCACGGAGGGCAAGCATGCCCCGCAGCTGGGGAGGGTGGGGGCCATGGCTGGAGAAATCCAATCAGGAGTTCCACTTCAGTATTAGCCCGAGTTACCCATTTTAGCTGGAGGGGCTGGCAGAGCCTGGGTTAGGACCCGCACGGAGATGCTGATGGGAGATCTGTGAAAACCTTCCATTCCACCCACCCCCCTGCCCCGGTGCCAATGGGACTTGATCCGAGACTCCCATCCCCACTGTGTGACCCAATCCTGCCGGCCAGCGGCCTCCCCTCTTCTCTGAAGACGATATGCCACCTCAGGGCTGGCCCCCGTCGCTGCTCCTCACTCCCCACCTCACAGCCTCTCACCCTCCCTCTCTGTTCCACATTGATATAAATGGAGGCTTCGGCTGCCTTTAAATAGTCCGATCTATCAGAGGGGCACACGCTGCCCATAAATCTGCCGGGGCTGATGGCTCCCTAAGTGGACTGATAGGAGCTATTTCCGGCAAGGTGTTCAGTTACTGTGCCCCTCCCGTCCCTCCCCCCAGCTTGCCCTTCCCCAGGGGCAGGGACCCTTTTTGTCATCTGGTAATTGACATTTTTTCACTTGCACTTGGTCCTACAGAGAGAGTGCAGCGCCCAGCCTGGCCCCTAACGGGATTAGCATTGGCTTTCAGAGAAGGCCCCTCCGGAGTCGACCTTCCCGTTCAAGAGATCAAGATCGAGCTGTTGGCTCAACAAGGAAGGGGGCCCGAGGTGGGAGGAGAGTGCCCTGGGGAGCCAAGACTAAGTGGGGGCGGCGGGGGTGGGGGGGATGAAGTCCCAGTCCCTCTCTGGCTAAGCCTGCCTGTTTCCAAGGCCCGGGCCTGTGGGGCATGGAAGGGACCAGAAGATAGGCTTAGGAGTTGGGGGTCTCCATCCTGTTAGATCCATCTCCCCCTGCCCATCAAGGCTGCTTTGGGCTAGCCTTGAGCTTTCCTGGTCTAGAAATGACCTCGTATTGAAGGGGGGATGAGGTCTCTCCAGATAAGTGGTATGGATCTGAGATAGAAGCTGGGGAAGCCTCAGGGCTGGCTGTTACACAGTAGGGGGTCTGGGGAGCACATACATTACCTTAATTTGGAGGGCAACTGCTAATGGATAGATTTCCCTGAGGGAGGGAGGAGGACCTCTAGAGCTCTGCCTGGCCTCCTGGCCCCAGGGCCCTGCCTGGGGAGACATAGAGATGCCCTTGGAGGTCACCCCAGTGGCCTCTGGTCAAGAGGTCATGATGGCTGCTCAGAGAACATCACTAACATAGCTCTAGTTCCCATCCCTTCCTCCTATTGTTTTCAGAGGGCAGAAAGCTGAGCCTGCCCGGTTATACAGGCCCAGGCCCTTGCCCCTGCCAAGGACTCCTAGAATATTCCTAAGGTTCTTGGGTCAAAAGAGGAGACAAAGCCAGAGATGGTGAAGGGCAGAGAACTAGCGGAGAATTATCCTGGAGTGTGTCCAGGAGGCACCTGTCAGGCTTCTCTCCTGAAGTCTGGGTTCTCTAGAACGGGATCAAGTGGGTGGGCCAGGATTCCTTACCAGGGTGCAGGAGGTGGGATGTTCCTGCTATGGATTCTGGTTAGGGAACCAGGAAGAGTCCAAACAGAAGGCTTGGAAGAGTGTTATTTGGAACAAAACAAGATTTGCATATTATAGTGATCCCATTTCTGACCAGCTGTGTGAGATGAAGACACAGCAGAAGGTGAAGGGAAGGACATGTGGGGAGACTCCCAGCTGGGCAGGATCCTGGGGCAGGGACATAAGTTGGCCACATAGCCCCTAGCCAGAGTCTTGGACCTGAAGGAGACTTTATCTCCTGCTCCAGGGAAGGGCCAAATAGTCACAGCAGTAACAGACTGAGCCCTGGGAATAACATCAAGAATGCCCATATCATGGCGGTTGTTAATATCAACAGCACTTCTCACGAGATCTTTCAGGAGACTTGGAGAGAGCCTACCCTTTCTGGGTTGGGGGGTGGTAGGGAGGTGTGTAACCTTTGTTTAGGAGCAATCCAGAGAGATTCGGAGGTGGCCCCCAGGACCCCAGGGGAGCCTTCCAGAGCATAAGCATAGCTCCACATCCCTCCCTCCTTCCTTTCATTCATTCATTTATTCATTTATTCACTTGCTCATTCAGTGCACTGTGTAACCTGCCTTGTGCTGGTGACTGAAGGTGGGAGGTTAACCAGGCCCAATTCTTGCCACAAGGAGCTCGAGTCTAGCAGGGAGAAACAGACTTGTAAACAGATGATGAAACCCAGCCTGTGAGCCCGGAGGTCCCTGATCAAAGCAGCCTGGAAAGCCCAGCCTCGCCCTGCAGTTGCAGACTCCACCCAGACTCCTGGACATCCCCACTTGTTTGACCCTCACACTTCTCAGATTCAACTTGTCCAAAGTTGAACTTGCCATCTGTCCCACTGAAGTCTGTTCCCCCTTCAGTGTCCCTAACTCAGTGAACGGTGCCATAGTGAACCAGCACTCAGTCACCACAGCCAAAATTTCAGCTCATCCTCGATTCCCTCCTAACCCTCAACGTCCGCATGCAACTAGTGATTTGTCAAGAGTGTCCCCTTTTCCCAATGTAGTTAACACCGTGCCACTCCTCTGCTGAGAATCCTCCAATCCTCCTATTCCTCTTACTCAGGGTAGCACCTCTACTGTGGCCACAAGGTCCTGCAGGAGCTGCCTCTCCCACCCTCACTCTGCTCCAGCCACACCGGCTGCCTGGCTCTTCCTCATTTAATAATATTAATAAACACTTGCTATGACATAAGTATGTGTTATTTACACGTGTTATTTCACATAGACATTTGTGTACCTGTTCTTGACTTTCCTACCTGTGATCTTGAGAACACTGAATTTATCTTAACTCTTGTTGGATAAATTCACCACTGTAACCCCAGTGCCTGGCACATGGTAGATGCTTGTGTAATATCTGCTGAATAAATGAATGGGCAAATACCAAATGGAGTAGCCCTGGATGAAGAAAGACCCTGGAGAAGTGCACTAGTCTAATCACTCTGCAGAACTTGGAAGGTGTTTCTTTACAACCCTTGTACTCCTGGAGCTCTGTCCAGACCTATGACAATCAGAGACAGAGAGAAGTCAAGGCCATGTGACTGACTGATGAGCAATGTGCCCATGACTCAAGGGGGCCCCAGCATCTGAGCTTGGTCTTAACAGATGAGGAGGATGCCCAGGCTGGGGACCAGTGAGGATGGAGTTATAGAGGCAGGAGAGGAGAGGTGCGTGGAAGGTCATGAGGGCTGAGTTGCATCTCTCCCACAGACACACTTTGTGGCTTGGAATAACTCATCTCCCCTCTCTGTTCTTTTTTCTTTTCATTTATGGAATGGGATGGGGGGGGTTAGATGGAAAGATTTCTGAAGGCCATTCTTTCTTGAATATTCTAGGATGCTACACAAGCTGTTTGGGTGCAGACTAATTGACTGGGTCTGGAAGCTCAGCAGAGGAGCCTGGCTTTTTGGTCTTGTTGGCAGAACAGTTTCTAGGCAGAGAAGTTGGCCTCAGAACTTAATCCGTTTCAGGACTAGAGGCAAAAACTTCCTTCCTGCCCTCCAAACAGACCTTGAGGTTTTTGGAAAATTGATGAAGACCAAAGACTTCACTTGCGGGCAGTCTAGGTGTGGAGCTAAAGAGAGGTGACTGCAGCAAAGGCATTGTCCCCCCGAGGGAGACTCTGGAAAGGAGCTTTTTTCTGTTTTTAGACTAGCCTCTCTCCCCGCCCCACTCGCCCCAAAAATTATTATAAAGAATTATTGCCATTAGTACGTCTTTCCTACTGAAAGGAGAAAATCGCCTCATTCATAATTTATACCCTCAATTACTATTAATAAAGAAATATTTCAGCAGAAAATCGCCTGGGAAAATTACACGTAACATTGCATTAACATTCTATTTGAACATTTTCATCACATTTGTTATAGAGTTAATAAGAGGGATACGGTCCCCTGACTTCTTCATGAAATTATGGGCTGACGATGATAGTTTAATCTTTTAGACTTTATATAATATATTCACTTTACTAATTGAGCTATCCAAGGAGCAGTTAGAGATGTTCTTAAACGTGGAGACAGAGGAATCAGGGCCATGACTTTGCTGCCAGAGGCACCAACTGTCAGGGTGGGGCATGGACGAAGCCTGCTGACTTAGGCACTGGCTAGCCTAGACCCGACCCTCGCCAAGCCCAGGATTTTTGCATCACCTCCAAAGGCAGCAGCTACCCAGGACCAGCAGGAAGGCGTGGGGGCTGCTGAGAGGGAACAGAGAGAAAGGGAGAAAGAAGACCATGGGGAGGTGAGCAGAGAGGAGAAAAGGAGACAGAAAGGGCATTCCTTTCTAGACCTTTCTTTCCATAGTCATTGACTTACATGCCTTCTGCCTTCATTGTCCTGGGCCCCAGGGGGAGCTCAGACCCATGATGGTTTGTGGGATGGCTCTTGGCGGTGGTCCTAGGTACCAAGAGCTCCTGGAAGATCGAGGGCCATCCTAGCACAAAGGAAGGAAGTGGGGGGGGGGCGGCCGGGGGGGTGTTCAGGTCTTAACGGAAATGATGGGTGTATGTTTTGGGTAATGGGGAGGAGCGCTGAACCAAGTTAAGACCATTATTCGTAACTGCTTTAGTTGATGTGCTCTTCCGTCCATTGCCTCAGTGCGCACCCAGCAATGCTGGGAAGCAGACCCAGCGAGGGGTGTAGTTCCCACTCCTGACTCAGCTCAAATGGCGCCTCCATGGGGGCTTTTCTTACTCATCCCTTTCCTTGTCACTCTCTATGATTGATTTGGGGGGGTAACATTTATCACTTCTTAAAATGGCTTGTTTTCTCCCCTGCTAGAGTTTAAGTTCTCTGTCAGTGCCATTCAGTGTTGAATGCCCAGCACCTAGAACAGGGCTTGCATACAGTAGGCACTCCGTACGTGTTTGTTGGGCTGACAGATGTGAAGTATAGAATGGTCAGAAAATGCAGCTGAGACCACATAGTTCTATCTGAGCAGAGACTAAAACTGAAGCCTCCTCCTTTCTAATTCACTTACGATTCTTGGCACCTCTTTTAATCTTACTTACCTGCTATATCAGCCAACGGGAAGGTGTCAGACCACGTCTCACCACCTTCATTGCTTGTATGGGAATGCAGGCCACCATCAGCCTTCCTTGTACCCCTGCAATAGTCTCCCTGCTTCCTTTCTTGCTCTCCTACAATCGGTTCTCTATACAGTAGCCAGAGTAATCCTTTAAAACATAGATCAGATTAGATTAATCCCTTGCTCCAAACTTTACCAGATCTTCCTATCACAGACAGAGTAGAATCCAGTGTCCTTATCCGGGCCCACAGGACCCATGGTCTGGCCCCTGCCTCTCTCTCCACCCCCACTTCCTGCCACTCACCCACATGCTCCCTTCACTCCGGCCACATAGCCTGGCTACTCCTTTAGGCACCAAGTACATTCCCCATCAGGGCCTTTGAACTTGGCTCCTCTGCCTAAAACACTCTTCCCACAGATTCCCATGGTCCTGTTGCTCACTTCATTCAGACATGTGCTCAAATGTCACCTCTTCAGAGAGCCTTTCCCTGACTGCCTACCATCATGCTGGGCATCTCCTTTCCCTGTTTAATTTTTGTTCATTGCATTTGTCCCTTTCTGACCTCCTATTGTATTTTTACTTGTTGGTTGTCTTCCTCCACCAGTACAAGGTAAGTTCCACGTTCACTGCTATATTTCCAGCACCTGGAACTGTACCTGGGACATGGTAAGTGCTCAATAAATTTACTAAATGAATGAATGAATTTTTGCTCCACTTTTCTCTGCACGTACTCTGGGTGATCTCAACACACCCATGGAAGGGCTACTCCAATATGTCAATGGCTTCCAAATCTTAACTTCAATCCAATTCAGTCTCCTGAGGGTCCAACTCACTTTCCAACCACCTACTGGACATCTCCCCATAAAGATGTCTAAAGCACAATACAGCCGGCCCTCCATATCCGTGGGTCCCGTATCCACAGACTTAACCAACCGCATAATCTGTGGATACTGAGGACCGACTGCACGTCGCCATTTTACATAATAGACTTGAGCATCCGTGGATTTTGGTATCCGTGGGGGATCTGGAACAAATCCCCTGGGGATACCAAGGACGACTGTCCTTGCAGAATTGAACGTCTCATTTTTCTCCTCTTTTAGTTCCCATTTCATTAAATGGCACCATAATCTTAGATGTCCAAACCAGAAACCTGGGATCATTTTTGACTCTCCCTTTCTCACATCCAATCTCCAAATTCTGTTTATCCGACTCTTAAATAGCTCTCAGATTTATCCACCTCCCTCCATCTCCAAGACTCCTAGCCTAATCCAGGCCAGAGCCATCATCTCTCTGCAGAATTACTGCATCAGCCTCCAGCTGGTCTCCCTGCCTCCAGTCTCCATTCCCTCTAATCCGTCCTCTACAGGATGTTTTATGTTTTATCTAAAACATAAATCTTTGTGTCAGAGATAATGTCCAGGCTTCTAGCTTGAGGAATTTGATGATAATGACTCCTATCACATTAAATGGAAGAGAAGGCAGTCTGGGGACGTGTGACATTTGACTGCCTTTGTGGCATTTTTTTAAAATAAATTTATTTAATTTTATTTATTTTTGGCTGTGTTGGGTCTTCGTTGCTGTGCGCGATCTTTCTCTAGTTGCAGTGAGTGAGGGCTACTCTTCGTTTCGGTGCGTGGGCTTCTCATTGCAGTGGCTTCTCTTGTTGTAGAGCTCAGGCTCTAGGTGCGCGGGCTTCAGTAGTTGTGGCACATGGGCTCAGTAGTTGTGGCTTGCGGGGCTTAGTTGCTCCATGGCATGTGGGATCTTCCCGGACCAGGGCTCGAACCCGTGTCCCCTGCATTCGCAGGTGGATTCTTAACCACTGCGCCACCAGGGAAACCCTCCTTTGTGACATTTTTTACCTTGACTGTCTCCTCCCACTAGGTGGCAGAGATCGTCTCACTCACCTTTGTATCCTCTGTGTCCTCAGCACCCAGCACAGTGCCTGGCACAGAGCAGGTGCTCGTGAATGTTTATTGCATGTGACTGTCACCCTGAAATTCATTTAGAGAAGGAACTCTTTTGACATTCATGCCTCAATGGCACCCCACCACTGCTATTATAATATTTATCATACCATACTGTAATTCCTGTGTATTTGTCTGATTCCTTGCTAAATGATGAGCCCCTCTTTCATAGATAAATCGTCAGCCCAAAGTGAGTGCTCAGTAACATTTGTCAACTAAATGACAGCCTGACTCTCTCCCTGGGACATTGCAACATTCCATTTACTGGTCCTTCTACTCCTCCTGCCCAGCCGGCCTCCACAGCCTCAAGGCCAGCCATCTTGCCCGGCTGATCTTCTCTGGCTCAGCCACTTCTCAGCTCTCTTGGTGTCTGTGACTCACTGCAACAAGGGTAGCTTTTGATCTCTGCCATCGCTACCACCACGGAGGATCCTTCTCACCCCTCTTCTCTACAATATCAAGTACCCATGCCGTCTGAGAGAAACGTCTGTCCATAGAATTTTGTCCTGTTGCTCTGCTTGTGGAGAGATGCTCCTGAGGAAGGATGATGGGGAATTTACCAAGCAAACAATAAAGGGAAGGGTCCTCCAGGTGGAAATCACACTGGACGAAATGGACAAGTACAGGGAGGATTGAAAGAGGAGTTTTCTAGGACCTCATGGGGGAAAGCATGTGGGAGAATAGCGTGAAAGAAGACTGAAGAGAAAGGCAGCAGAACACAGGTTGGGGGGTGGGGGAGCTTATAATATAATTATAATATGCTATAATAGAAATTATATAATTATTAAATTATTTTATAGTAATAAGACCTGTTATTAATTGAATGCCTAAAATGTGTCAGGTGGTGTGCCAAGTGCTTTACGTGCATTATCTCATTTGCCCTTCACTAGAACTCTGTGAGTTAGGTGCTAAGGAGTTTGAACTTCATCTCGTTTATTGCATGCAAAAAAAGGAGATGTCAGAGAGAATAGACTGGTGGTTGCCAAGGGGCAGGGGGTGGGAGAGGGATGGATTGGGAGTTTGGGATTAGCAGATGCAAAATGGTATATATAGAACGGATAAACAACAAGGTCCTACTGTATAGCACAGGGGATTATATTCAATATCCTGTGATAAACCATAATGGAAAAGAATATGAAAAAGAATGTATACATATAACTGAATCACTGTGCTGTACAGTAGTATTAACACAACATTGTAAATCAACTATGCTTCAATAAAAAAAAGTGGGGAGAGGTCAGGATCAGGAAAACCATGGGATCATTACTAAGCTATCAGTCCATGGGGACAACAGGCCAGAGAGAGGAGAAGAGGCCAGAATCCATGGGAGGAAACTAAAGGTGGGCATGATGGAGAGTAGACCTTCACTGTGAACCAGGGCAGAAGCCTGAACTAGGAGTTTGGAAGTTTGGAAGGATATCAGGAGGAGTTCTCTTGGATAGTTTGAGTTTAAGGAGTTTCCATTCACTGACAGTTGGATGTAAGAGTTTGATACTCCCAAGAGAGTTCCAGGGTAAACATAAAAATTAGAATCAACAGAATATAGATGGCAGTTGCATCCTTGGGACCATATCCCCATTCAGGACAAAGAACTGGGCTTACCAGGCCCTTCATCAGTTAACCCTTGCCTACCTCTTGGGAATCATCCCTCAGTGTCCCCTCAGAGTTGCTCTCCCCTCTGGCCATACTATAATTCTTAGATTTCTCCAGCTGGACCATGCTCTTCCACCTGCAGGCCATTTCCTGGGCTTTCCTTTCTGGGAAAACTAACTTTTCCCTACTCCTACTCCACACAAAATCAAGCTTTAAATTGCTTGCCCTTGAGAAGGCTGATGTGCTAAGTCCAGGAGAACGTATATTAATCCTGTGCTTCCTGTAGTCCATAAGTACACCATCTCAAGCCCCTTCATGCTCCAGTTTAAGAAGCTTGGGTAGCATAGGCAAAAGCTTCCCAAGGCTTCACATGATTCCTTAATAAATTCACTTAGGGAAGACAGATCCAGCCATTCACTGGCCCCAGGTGCCTGAGAGCCTAAGGCCTCACCCTTCAGTACTATTTTGGGAGGACAAGAGAATAAGAGAGATCACCCAGGTCAGCCTGCCCCTGCACCACCATTAGGGATTCTGCAAGTTCATTCTTCCTTCATTTAATGAGCACATTTGTTTACTGTATCTTAGATGCTGTTGGCTCAGAGAAGCCTTTCCTGACCTCCAGGCCCAGGGAGGTGCCTCCTCTGTACTTGCTCAGGCCCCTGTGCTCATCCCTGCCATAGCATTGCTCTCACTGGGTTGTTTTCTTTTTCTTTTTAAGTATTTTTATTTATTTATTTAATTTTTGGCATTGGGTCTTCATTGCTGTGCGCGGGCTTTCTGTAGTTGGCGGTGAGCGGGGGCTACTCTTCGTTGCAGTGCTCAGGCTTCTCATTGCGGTGGCTTCTCTTGTTGCAGAGCACAGGCTCTTGGCACGTGGGCTTCAGTAGTTGTGGCACGTGGGCTCAGTAGTTGTGGCTTGCAGGCTCAGTAGTTGTGGCGCACAGGCTTAGTTGTTCCACAGCATGTGGGATCTTCCCGGACAAGGGATCGAACCCGTGTCCCCTGCACTGGCAGGCAGATTCTTAACCACTGCGCCATGAAGGAAGTCCCTCTCACTGTGTTTTTCTTACCTGTCTTTCCCATTCGTCTGAGAGCTTCTTGAGAAATATTTGCTTAATAAATAGAATAATTGTGCCCCCACTATGTGTCATGCTCTATGATGGGCCCTGGGGCCACCAAGTTGACTAGGCCAAGGGCCCTGCCTTGAACGGCTGCCAATCTAGGGGCTTGATCCTCATCCCTGGAGTTCAGCTATTTGACTTCAATGAATTACTATAGATCACTTCATCATAGCAACAAATGCTTTTCAAGTCTTTGCATATACATAATCTCCTTTGATCCTCAAGCAGCTTTGAGGGGGGTGGTAGATAAAGCAGAGATTAGTTCCCAGACCTTAGCTACCAGGAAGAATGGGGGGGAGGAATGCCATCTTTGTTGTCATAAGTTCACCACTTGAAAGAACAGAGATGGAGGCCATGGGATTCCAGCAGTTCTCCTTTCTCGGGGGCTCCTTAGGGCAGAAGTGTGGCTATGCGGCCAGGTCTTATTCCATTTTGCACTCTATCTTGAGACATTGCCATCCATGGCCCTAAGGCCTGTAGGATCCCCTCAGCCCTACTGCTCCTCAGCCTGAGATAGAGATTGAGGAGCTCTGGGCCGAGAGAGGCCACTGGCTGGTCTCTGACTCGAGTTCCTGGCCCAGCCAGAACAGGATGGGCCCCAGTGTAAACCGGATTCGCCTTGTAAACAGCTGAGCAGCTGGGCTCCATCTTGGCGGGGGAGCTCCAGCAACAACCCAGCGGGACAGCCCCAGCCCAGCAGAGCATTGTCCAAAGAAAAAGGGGGGGAAAAAAGCTGAGTAAACAAAAAGGGCTGGCCAGTTTTTTCGTCTCTGACTTGTTATTTCAGCCGACAGTTGCTGTGCTGACCGCGGGGCTGGGTTGGGCTGGGCCAGGCGAGCTTGGCTGACCGGAGCCAGGCTAAAGGCGCCGTCAGCCTCCTCACCTCACCTCACTCTGCCTTCCCTGCTGTAGGCTCACTTCTGGGAAAGGGGACAAAGATGGCACTGCAAACCAGTGGGGACAGGCCCCAGGAGCTGATGGGAGGGTAAGGAGTTGGGCGTTTGCCAAGTTTCCGTGCGCACATGGAGGTAAGCAAGGTGCTGGGAGAACGTAAAGCAGAGATGTGACTAGTTGGGGCTGCTTGAGTAACACTGTCTCCGACACCCCACTCTGCCCCTGCAAAGCGAGCTCACTCCACCCTTCCAATGATCTTGATCCCAAAGCTCCGTGTGGAAGCCTAGGATTGTCATTCCTATTGGGTTTCACATCCTAGTCTTCCTTGGTCACTGCCCAGGTACAAGCCCCTGCAGACTTCTCCCCTGTATTTTCATCCCCGAACCACTGTGCACTCCCTCCCCTTACCCACAGCCACCTCCCCTCCCAGCTTTTCCTCTCTGCCACCTGAAGCCACAAACCTTGGCTTCTTAATATTCCCTCTACTTCCCAACTTAACTGAAATTCAACTCTCTTCAAAGGCTTCTGCTTCTCCTACAGCTCTCTTCAATAGAGGCCGTTCATTCTCCCAAGATCCCAGCCTCATTCTCCTCTCCTGCGGCACTTCCAGACTGTCACGAGTCTACCCCCGTGTAAAAAGAAAATCCCCTTTCCCTTCAAGCTAGCTCTTGCCAATTGGCTAGACCATGTATCACTTGCTATCTTCATAATCTACCACCTTCTTTGTTGTTCCCCGACATGTATACCTGTATCAGTCTTCTCTAGCCCGTCTCCTTCCCTCATCTTAGGAATCTCAGGGCCCGTGAAATGATGAGCCATCCAGTACCTCAATTCTTGGGTCTTGACCTCCTTAACTTCGGTGACCTTTCCCACCATTGTATTTGTCCATCTCTGATCTAATGTCATTCATTCATTTCACACATATTTAGTAAGCATCTACTCTCTTCTCATCACCAGAGTGGTGAACAAAACCCTGTTGTCAAAGAGCTTTTGCTTTAGAGGCAGGAAACAGATGATGAAAAAAATACAAGATAATGAAGAGAGCATATTATGTATTATGAAGGAAATAAATAGTATGATAAGATAATGTGGCGGGAGAGACTCCTTTATATAGGATGATACAGGAAAGGACTCCACGTTACATGTAACATTCACGTTGAGAACTGATAGATGAAATGGAGTCAGACATGCAAAGAAGGATCCTAAGAAAGGAAAGAACTGGGTGGAATAGGACCTGATAAGGAGGCCAGAGTAGCTAGGATGTAGAAAGGGGAAAGTGGTACAAGAAGTCAGAGAGGCAGCAAAAAGCCAGAATATGTGGGCCTCATAGCCTATGGCAAAAAGTTTGGATGTACAATGGGAAGCTACTTAAAGGATTTTAGATAAAAGGTTTTAGATAAAACTGCATTACCTCTGAAAATGTCACTCCAGCAAACTATTCTTTCCCCTCTTTCACACCAGTACTCCCACCCGAGAGGCAAAGACAGCATCCGTCAGGTTTCACCCCTGTATCCCTGGCACACGACTGGTTTCCAATAAATATGGTTTGCATGAGGGAATGAATAATTGAATAAATTAATTCACAGTTGAACACCTCCTCTTTGACCTCATCAAGATCGCCAGTACCCAGTTCTAACATTTTCTCCCAGTGTAAAACCTGCTTGCTGTTTCTTTACCCAGACTCACCGCTGCACCTGCCCTGTAACACTACTCAGCACAGCCCTGACTCTGTATCGTTGCCATGCTCTATCTCTATGCCCAGAGCTGAGAGCTACTGAGCAAAATTATACAACTCTGCAGACACGTCTTCCAAATCATCTACGTCTCTGTGTTGACCCTCTTCTATCCCTCTATCGCTCTTGCAGCCTACTTTATCTAGAAAACCAGGACACCTACATGCCATCCCTCAACTTTGAGCCTCTCCCTTCGACTCCACTTAGACTCTTTCTTCTCTCCTTCTCTTTTTCCTAGAGGACTACCTCCTCTTGCTCAGGATCATGCTCCTCTGCCTGCGTACAAGTCCCCCTGTTGTCAGATCTCTACCTTTCCTTCCTCATCTCCCTTCATTCTATGTCTTATCCTTTCACACCAAATCAGGCTGAACCCAATAGCCAACATAGCTAGTATGTATTGAGGCCTTGTTATGTATCTGTCTCTGTTCTAAGCACTTTATATAAGTTAACTCATTTCATCATCACCATGACCTGTACTATACTATATGACTCTATAATATACTACCCATTCTATGCTACAACTGTCCCCCTTTTACAGATGAAGAAACTGAGGCACAGAGAGGCTAAGTAACTTACCAAGGTCACGCAGCTAGTAAATGTTAGGGTTCAGATCTTGGCAGTCTGACAACAAACCTCATGCTTTTTGCTCTACTGTTTCTCAGCTGAGAGTATGCTTGTCTCTACTTCTTGGCCTAATTTCTACTCCTCCGTAAAGACAGAGCTCACGAATCATTAACTCCAGGGAACGCTCCCTTACCACCCTTTCCCAATCTCTTTCCCAGCACCCTAGCCCTGCTGCAATGAATATCTAACATGTAGTAGATGCCTGATTGATAAAAATTTTTAACAGCATTATTGAGATATAATTCACATACCATATAATTTAAAGTGTACAATTTAATGTGTGGTAGAGTGTTTTTGTTTTTGTTTTTTTGGTATATTCACAGAACTGTGCAACCAATACCACAATCTAATTTTAGAACATTTTGTCCCTCCTAAAAGAAACCCCATTAGCAGTCAGTCCCCCTCTTCCCCCTCCACAGCCCTAAGCAACCACCGAACAGCTCTCTCTATAAGTTTGCCTACTCATAGCAATGGAATTCTTCAATATGTGTTTTTATGTGTGTGCCTGGCTTCTTTCATGGAGCATGTTTTCAAGGTTTATCCATGCTGTAGCATGTGTCAGTACTTCATTCCTTTTCATGACCGAATAATATCCTATTATTTATCCGTTTATCAGTTGAAAGGCATTTGGGTTTTTTCCACTTTTCGACTATGATGCATAATGCTGCTATGGACATTCACATTCATGTTTTTGTGTAGAAGTATGTTTTCCATTCTCTTGACTATATACCAAGTGAAAATTACAATCCCACCAGCAAATAATGAGGGTTCCAGTTTCTCTACATCCTCACCTACACTTGTTACTAGCTTTTTGGTTACAGCCTTCTGAGTAGGTATAAAGTGTTCTGACAAATGTTCTTTAAACTAAATATTGATCCAGGGGTTCTCAAGGAAGGTTGACATTGGAGTTAGGTCCTGGAGGGTGAGAATGAACTAACCAGGTGAACAAGGAGGACTGAGACACTCGGCTGCCAGGCAGAGGCTCTGTTTTCTCTCTGCTGGCTCTGAGCTATGGAATATCACAAAGGACCTGAAACCATGTTGATGAGACCTGCAGAAGACATGATCCTAGGAGAAACAATGACTGAATCAGAATATCAAATGATCTTGATTGGCTCGAATAAGGGGTAGAATCTTCCAGCCAGATGAAATGCAACCAGGATAAATATTTGAATTTGAGTACATGCAGAGGGAAGGGAGACAAAGCTAAAGAGGCTCAGGGGGATTTTTGATAGTAAATTCAGAAGAATCCAACAAGTACTATGGCTACCCACAAGCAGCTGGTATCATCTGGATGCCAGAACAATGGAGGGGACAGATAGCTCTGCTCCACTCTGCATTGGTCAGATTAACTTGGGGGCCTACATCCAACGTGGGAGACTAGGCGCTGATCAACAGCTCTAATCAAGCCCCCCCACCCCCACCCTGCCGCAGAACACAGAACTTGACAGTCTGCCAAGAATGACACAATTCCTATTATTTAGCACCCATGACCTTCACAACTGTCCTGGGAGCAGAATAATAATAATAGCTAATATTGTTGAATGCTTACCGTGTGCCCAACATTTTTTGTTCCAAGTGTTTTACACGCGTAAACCACATAAGCCTTGTAACAACCGTGAGGTAGGTAAATATTTCAGATGAAGGAACAGGTGCGGAGGGTTAGGTAACTTGGCCAAGATCACACAGTTAGCAAGTGGTTGGACCAAGATCCAAAGCCAGACTACTGAAGAGTCTGAGCAAGCCAAAGATACAGAGGCGTTTTGGGAATCAGCACTAGTTGCTTCAGCAGGAAGGGCAAGGCTGGATCTTAATCTCTCCCCAGGCTTGAGGAGCCCCAGTCTGAGCCTTGAGTGCTGGTGCTGTGGGGCCTGCAAAGGGAGGGGCTCCATCACTGAGACAAGCAGCCTCTTACACGTGGGCTCATTTGAGCATGAAGGGCAGGAATGGGGACAGACTGCATGTTTGAAGCTATTTACTAGGATTTGGGGCAGTTAATTCTGGACGCTTGTCTGGGACAAGCAGCTGTTTGTGGATATTGTTTGCTGTTTCTGCCTCTCTCCTCATCCTAGGACCTCTGTGGACCTCCTCTGCTTGGGCAGGTCTCCACTAACATCCTGGTCTGTCCTTGGACCACATCCTGAAGAACTTGTTCCAATGGGGAGGTTGTTCCTCTACCTAGTGTTATAATAGAGAAATGAAATCTCCAAAAGGTGAAGTACCTTACTCAAATTCGTATCGCTGTTAAATAATGAGGCTGAGATTTTGAACCTTGGGCTCTGACTCTGGATGCTTGCTTTTTCCCCCTTTACCATACAGACTTACTTTTCCTACCGTGATGATAGAAAATGGACATAACATTCTCAGTGGAACAGAACTGGAGTGCCGATAGGTTATGATACTTGAAGTTGGGTCATAGTGGGAACCATCAAATGGACTAGAAATGCTCAATCTAGAGAAAAGAAGACATCAAGGGACATTATTAATGTTTTCAGATTCCCAAAAGGCTATTGTGTAGAACAGAGATCAAACCTTTTCTGTCTGAGCCCAAGCAGTTATATACAGACCAGTAGGTGGAACTTCCAGAGAAATAGATTTTAGTTCAGCCTCTATGTTAACTTTCTAAACAGCCAAAACTCTGCAGAGCAGACATGATACCTGGGGATGCCTGGAGTCTCCTGGCCTTGGAGGTGTTTAGGCGGGCCACCTGTCAGGGATATTGTGAAGATGGGCTGGACCATGAGAACTTTGAGGCTTTAAACAGAATAATCTGGGGTTCTTGGCTCTAAGTCCAGCCTCTCCTGGCCTTCAGAGTTCTGAAAGCCTCTGAGTACCACACTTGCCACCTGGCCTGCTCTCTCTGGTACGTGTCCTTCCTGTCCAAAGCATCCTCCAGCTTCTCCAGGAGACCCAGGAGAGAAGACCAGCATGGTGGGTCTGCTACCACCATGTGGGTGGGTGACCAGTTGGGTGGGTCACTGGCTCCTTCAAGTCTTGCTTTTCCTCTAACGTTGGGTAGACCTTCCTAGGCCAGGAAGTGGAGCCAAGGCCAGGTCCAGAGCCAGGGTCTGGGCCAGGGGAACTTCATGGGAGAAAGGCACACCTATGCTCAAGAGCTGAGGTCTAGGGCCTAACCCTGGCTGAGGCAGGGAGTGTCCTGAAGGACTGGCTGTCTGGGGCTGAGGAGGGAAGGCTCATCTGAGAACATCTTCATTAGGATTTTCCTCTCGTCATACAGACTGTGCACCACACTCACACACATATATAACTATTGGAAAAACGATTTTAATACCCATGGCACATTGTCCTTGTGTGATATAAAATCCAATGACATGTGGCATTTGGAAAAGGTCACTTCTCCCATCAGGATTCATTAGCCTGTTTCAGCCTCTACGCCTGCAGGAGGGGTCCCAACTGCCTGTCCCCTGTAGCAGGGCCAGCTGGACAGGCGGAGCCCACAGGGACCCTCCCTAGAGAGCAAAAGGACTCCCCAGGGTGCTAACCAGGGAATCCTTGCTTTGGCCAAGCTCCCTCTCACACATGCCTGAGGAGTAAGGAGGAGTGAGATCCAGAGAAAATGAAGTCTCTGGCCAGGCAACCTTGGCTTCGGGGTCTGGAGTGCATGGGAAGGGGAAAGACAGACCCACAGCCTCAGTGTTTTTCTAAGAGTATCATCCTCTGGGCAGAGAGAATGAGAGTTGAGAGGCTCTGGAGAAAGAGCTGAGAGTACAGAGTGGATGCTATGAGGAGGTGAAGGATGTGGGGGAAGAAGGAGGTCTGGGAGGCCACATTGGGCAGGATCCTGGGCCTTCCTTGGGGACCCTGGATAGAACCTGGGGTCTCCTAGTATCTTATTCATTCCTCTTTGCCAAAGTGGGGGCCTGGGCCTGTCTTCTTACTCCACTCTTGTGTTGTGTATGCTCTTAGATTTCGTCTCTGGGGATGAAGCAGCTGCGCCCATTAGCCAGGTCCACGGGAACGGGCAGTATCTGTCAGCACTGGTGTGGCCAAGGATGAGCTATACACGAAACACTCGGCACTCACCTTGAGAGGTGACCCCCTTCCCAGCTAAATGAGAGCAGCCTGACCCTGGGGCTTTTGGTTTGTCTGTTGAGAGTTACCAGTAGATCACAGAGAAAGCTAGTGGCAGAGCAGAAGAATGAGGACAGACAGAGGAAGAGAGATGACTTTGCAAACACTAAAACCGGGGGCCAGTGAGGTAGGAGGAGGGGAACAGGAAAGAGATACTCCCTGAGGGGAAGCCTGAGAAACCAGCACCCCAGCATAAGAAGAGAAGGCCCTGGACCCTGAACTGTGGGGTCGGCCCACTCACACACTCATGCACACCTTCTCCTAAATCTATTCTTGCACTCCAGTGTTTAGAGGATGGGAAAAGGCGGGGCCTCCAGCACGGAGGCTAAGAAGGAGTGTCCAGTGAGGCAAGAAGAAAACAGGAGAGTGTGTTGTAAAGGAAGCCGAGTGAAATAAGTGTTTAAGAAGGAGGGAGTGATCTACAGTGAAGTGGCTGCCAATAGAATCGATGAGGATTACAGAGACTTAACCATCGGAACTGGTAAACCAGGCATCTTTGGCCACCCTGGCAAGAGCACTTTCAAGAGAGGATTGGAGGGAAGGAAGAGAAAATGGTGACTGTTGACATCTCTTTTGAGGAGTTTTGCTCCTAGCAGCAGATAGATACATTTATACAAAGATTCGTTTATTCATTTGCGAAACATTTTTTGAGGCCCTAATCTCTGCGAGGTTCTGTATTCGGCATGTGTACCCAGAAGTAAGCAGCAGAGCCCTTGACCTTGGCAGCCTCACAAAGTAATCAGTGAATGAACGAGATGAAGTCTCCTTTCTCCCACTGACAATTTTAGCTTCATTTTCCTAACTGTTCACATAGAGATACTAGAAATCCCTGCCCTCTCTGCTTACGAAACTCAACACGTCCTAGATTTTCTAAACTGCCCCAATTCCAAATGTTTCGACCTATTATCGCACCAGGTGATCACACTGGGTTCTAATTTTTGATTTAGAAATTGTGGGCATTATGGGATTGTTGTGAGAATCAAAAGAATTAATCACAAGAAAGTATTCCGTGACCTGCCAAGGGCTCTATCATACAAGGCATTATTCAAACTGGCTTAGACTAGAGAGGCGGCTTAGTCACTCCCTTCTTTGTGCTTTCAGAGTAACGTGTACTTCCTCCTCTCCAGCACTGGCCTCCCTTGATTTTTAATGTGTTTTAAGGTGTGTGCCTCTCACACTAAATTGTGTCTGACACAGGGCCTGGCACCCAGTGTAACTTCTCAATGAAGATTTATTGGATTTCTGAATGGATGGATAAATGGTAAGAGACATAGAAAAGTAAACAGCAAATTACGAAGTAAGACAGAGTAAAATGATAATTACATAGTTAACACTTACTGAGGACTAATGCTCATTTCTTTACATGCAGTAGCTTTCATCCTTTCAGCTACAATAGGAGGTAGAAGGTACTAATCTCTCTTACGGATGAGGCTGAGAGAGGTTAAATGACTTGCCCAAGATGCAGAGGTCCTGAGGGCCTGGGGGCTCCAGCTCAGTCCGGCCTGCGCCAGGCTTACAGAAAGCATCCTTTGGCCCATGCATGGTCCCTCTTTCAGCCCATTCAGTTCAGAGCCCAGACAACTGGCCATGAACCCACCACTGAAATCTTCTCCCCTCCTTCACCAGGGCTGGCCAGGCCAGGCTAGTCTAACCCTAAGCAGCCGCTAGGGCAGGAGCTGCCCAGAGCTTCATTCCTCTTTTACGGCCCTTGTCAAATTCCAAAGCAAGTTGTAAATTCATTAACCTCGAAGGGATTAAGCTGTACAGCTTACTTAGCACCATAAACAAGATCATTGGGATGTTGATTTTCCTCTTTTATTGCTTCACTTGAGAAAACCTAGCTGGCTCCAGCTCTGGAAACAGAAGTTGGCTCCCCCAGCAGGGACTGCTACTGTCCCTTAGTAGTTTGCTGGTACCAGCAGGAATGGGATTTGGGGCTCAGGTGTAAATCTCCCTGCAGGCTTGTCTTGACACAGCCAGAAGTAGCCACTTCTAATCCAGCCACCCAAGCCCCTCTCTCTAGAGCTGGCTCTAGGCATCCTGGGGAAAAGTAGAAGAAAAAAGCTCAGATACCTACCTGCTCTCCAGGCCACCTGGCTCCCAGCAAAGATGGTCGTAAGGAGGCATCTCCCTTCTCCTGGCTCCCCAGCCCCTGAGGCTTTCCTCTAGCTCAGCTCTTCCGTAGTAAGGCTGCCTCTGTCTGTTTAACCCATCTCTCCCTCCAACAGATTAATGTCCCCCGTGGGCAGGAATTGTTCCCTCTCCTGGTGCTTGGGATCCCATTTCCTCATGTCCCCTCTGAGGCCTAGCTCCAGCAACGATCCTCTCTCTGGAGCCCCAAATGTCTTCCAAACACTGAAAAGAAACACACGATAGTCATTATGCAAAACAACCCTGTGCCACTCTTGCTCCTTCCTTCTGGTTCTTGAATGGCTTGTCCACTCTTTCCCTCCCTTTGATTCCTTAAACACCTGCAGCTTCACGTATGTCCCTGCTGCTCCCTGACCCTGCTCTTGCCAAGATCCAGCAACTACTCAAATACAATATACTGTCAAGTCCAATAGATGTATTTTACTCCTTTATTTGTATTCTTTCACCCAACAGATACTTAATGGGTTCCTAGATGCTGGTGACACAATAGTAAGCAAAAAAGAACAAAACTGAGAACCTGAGAGGTTAAATTTAGCATAAGCACAGGCTGCCAGCCCACCTGGGTTCATACTGGGCAAGTTCCTTAACCTCTCTGAGCCTGGCTTTCTGACCTCTAAAATGGAATGATCATAGTATCGTTGTGAAGATGGTTGTGAGGGTGAAGTGAATTATGGAGGCTCATAGCAAGTGCTCTAGCTACATTCACATTACATAATTCATCTAATAGCACACAGCTGGCAAGTGGTCGGGCCAGGCTTTGGACCCAAATCTACCTGATTCCAGAGCCTTCACTCTCAGTGGCATCAGCTACCTCCCTGTTTTTCCTGCCTCCCCCTCACTCCCACCACCCTGGGCTATTTGGGCTTGGCACATGGTAGTTACCTGGAAAATCTTTGCTCAGTGTGTTCATTTAATCAGTTTGTTCTGTGTTTGGGGAGGCTAGGGGACCAGAGCAATAGTTTGGTTTTTTAATTTAATTTATTTATTTATTTTTGGCTGCACTGGGTCTTTGTTGCTGCATGCGGGATTTCTCTAGTTGCGGTGAGCAGGGGCTACTCTTTGTTGCGGTGCGCGGGCTTCTCATTGCAGTGGCTTCTCTTGCTGCGGAGCACAGGCTCTAGGTGCGCGGGCTTTAGTAGTTGTGGCACGTGGGCTTCAGTAATTGCGGCACGAGGGCTCAGTAGTTTTGGCTCACGGACTCTAGAGCGCAGGCTCGGTAGTTGTGGCTCATGGGCTTAGCTGCTCCGCGGCATATGGGATCTTCCTGGACCAGGGCTCGAACCCGTGTCCCCTGCATTGGCAG
This sequence comes from Balaenoptera physalus, assembly GCF_965194825.1. NCBI lineage: Eukaryota > Metazoa > Chordata > Mammalia > Artiodactyla > Balaenopteridae > Balaenoptera > Balaenoptera physalus. Next base: position 159,650,674 of record NC_138882.1, on the reverse strand, counting down.
GAGGGTTCTTAACCACTGCACCACCAGGAAGCCCAACAACAGTTATTTAACAGATAGAAATGAAGTGGAGGAAACGAAGCTGTTTTGAAGAGAAGATAATTATTTCCATCATGGATATGTCCTTTGGGCAGTTGACAATTCAGATGGAGTTCTGGACAGACATCTAATTAGAGGCAGGTTTGGGAAGGGAAGTTGAAGTCCTCAAGGGTAAGAAGAGAGATTCTCCAAGAGCAGAGAGCAGAAGAGTTACAGAGGAACTGGGAAGAGGCGACAAAGTACGGGAGTCAGGTCCACTGAAGAGGAGGGAGGGACAGGAAGAGGATAGATGGCAGAGCAGGAGCCTTGAGGGAAAGCCACAGATGCTATGAGAAGGAGGCCATGAGGTCCCTTATTCCAGGAGGCAGATGAGAAGATGGAAGAAGATTAGGAAGGGAGGGAGGGACCAGGAGCAGCAAGATCAAGGGAAGGGCTGGCCATTTTTTTTTTTAATTATTTTTTTAAATATTTATTTATTTATTTATTTGGCTGTGCCGGGTGTTAGTTGCAGCATGCGGGATCTTTAGTTGCGGCATGCAAACTCTTAGTTGCGGCATGTGGGATCTAGTTCCCTGACCAGGGATTGAACCCAGGCCCCCAGCATTGGGAGCGCAGAATCCTACCCACTGGACCACCAGGGAAGTCCCAGGGCTGGCCATTTTAAGAGAGAAGTTACACACAAGTTTGAAAGGGGAAGAGAAAGGACTAACCTAAGGGCGACACCCAAGAGTCAGAGGAGTAGATGTGAGGGTGAAGCCCCTCCAAGGACAGTGGGAACGGCTCTAGAGGGCAGTAGGCACTGGTTTTGGAGGAAAGGCAGAGATTCTGAGGCCTGGTAGATGGAAGGAACCAAGTAGAGGGAAATGGCATTTGAGTTGAAGAGAAGAGTGGGGGGGACTCCTTTTACGTGGTCGTCTCAGCAACAGAGTAATAGTGACAACAATAATTATAAAAACAGTTCATTGAGTAGCTCAACTTGAGAGGTACAAATTGAAATCTTTACCCCCGCCAATCTCTACCAGCTATACCTTGTCAAATATCCTTTCTTGGATGGGTAGTTGAAACCTGAACAATATGGGCAAATTCCCCTGCTAAGTCCCAATTACTTCTGCTTTTTAAAAGTTTACGCAATTTGAAATTCCAATCTCATTTCTGGCTTAAGGCGTTCCTCTCCTGGTTTTTATTCCCCCTTCTACCACCTTGCAGGGTGAAGAGGGGGGCAAGTCGGCCTCCGGAGGATTGTCTCTCCCTCTGAACCAGCCTCCAGCTCCTCGGATGGGGTAGAGGCAGAGAGGATGGTCTGGCCTCTCTGACCCCCTCCAGGCTGTTGCAGCCCAGCTCTCCCGTGGAATTACTATTTCCCTGGCTAACAGTCGGCATGTGGGGTTCTCTGTAGAGCTGGTTCTCCTGTAGGGCACATGTGCTCAAATCACTTAACCTGCCTGAGCCTTAGCTTGCTTCCTCTTCTATAAAATGAGTAACACTAGCTTCGACCTTACAGGATCAGCGTTAAGGCTTAGACAAATGCTTGTAAAGCACCTTATACACAGCACTTGCTCCACAAATGGAACTCCCATTACCGGATGCGTGAGGCAGATAGCTCCTAGGCATGCATGGGCATTCCTGTCTCTGTCAAGATGTGTGTGTGTGTGTGTGTGTGTGTGTGTGTGTGTGTGTGTGTGTACCTGTGTGTGCAAGAGAGAGTTATGTGTGGGCCGGGAATGGGGCACCCTTGTGCGTCAGCTATTGTGTGTGTCATTGCCTACAACTGACCCCAGGGCTGTAAATCCTGCCTCTGTGCCCGCTAGAGTGAACACTTTATAGCCCAAGGTCAGGCCCGTGAATCATAAGCGGCCCAGCAGGAAGCAATCAGACTGAGTTGGGTGGGGCCAGGCCAGGGTGGGGTGCTGGGATGGAGGAGTTCCCAGTATTAGGACCACTTGGAGAGGAGCCCTGGGCATATCCTGCAATCCTAGATCGCAAAGAGCCTGTCTGTTCTCAGCAGGGTTGCAGTTTCCCTGCAGCCTCCACTGGCAGGGTACCCTTCTCTACTGACAGCACCATTCACACTGGGGCTGGGGCCGTGGCCCTGCCCTCCCAGGACTGGCCTCTCCAGTATTCTGGGCCCCTGCACTGTGGGCGGGTGAGCCGCACTTCAGGCTCACCTGAAGCTGGAGGATGTGGGTCCTGAGCCCAGGGCTCCCAGCCTGGTGGATATGGAGCGCCCAGCCCTTTGAGCCAGATGCTTTTATTTCTTCTTTTCCTTTCCAATCTGTCTTGGGGAAAGTGGCCCCAATAAGGCAGCCCTTTCACTCTGAAACCTTTTTATGACTCCAGCCATAATTAACTGGAGTAATAAAATTTTTCAAATCCAAATAGATATAATTAACATTTAATGCCCCTGGTTGGTGCTGGTGGCTGGGCCCATTAAGAGCGCAGTATTGATTGAGAAGGTGAGCCAGCTGGGCCTGCCGCCGGGCCAGGGGGCAGAGGTGTCTGGAGCCTAGGGCTGCCTAGGGGCCAGGCCCCAGCCCAGGTGTGAGGAGGGTGGCAGGTGGCCAACCCCCATCCCTGCCTGGGGGACCAGGGTGTGAAGAGTACGGGGGCAGGACGGAGTCACCTCTGCCAGCCATCTCCCATGGCCCTCCCACCTTCAGACCCTGTGACCTCAGGCCTCCCTCACCACCGTGCACTTCTCTACCAGCCCTCACACTGCCTTTCTGGTGCCTGAGGCCGCCTCCTCTCCCAGAATGTATAAGGAGAGGACAAGGCCACGTCTTCTCCCTGAAGAGTCCCCTGGCTTCAGGCATGCCTCTTCCCACTATTTCTCCTTTCTGACTCACTCTGCCAGGCTGGGTGCTTCAGGCTGAACTCTAAACCCAGGAAAGAAGCCTTTCCTGACTCCCTGACATGACTTACACATCCCGACCTCCAACGGAACCTCACATCCCCCAGGAAGCCGGAGAGAGTGGTACAGTGGGGGGAGCATTCATTTGAATCCCAGCCCCTCCACTTCACTGCTGTGCGAGCTTGGACAAGTCATCAAGCTTTTCTGAGCCCCAGTGTGCTTATCTGTGAAATAGAAATAAGAAGAACATCCACCTCCTAAACATGTAGTAATGTCAACCTTAATCTCACTTATGTTTCTCAAGAGTCGCAGGCGACGGGATTACTGTCTCCTCTTTACGTGTGACAAAACAGATTTAAAAAAGTCAAAATCCCCATCCCTGTGTCTTACACTTCTCTGTCTCTCCCAATAGTTAAATTTAATATATATTAAAAACAACATCTACACTGGGAACCAGAAAGAACAAGATGATTCTAAGATCAGACCACTGCCCTCAGGGAGCTCCCGGTCTGGTGGGGGTATAGTGCAGGGAAAAGGGGTGCACACAATCAGTTGGTTTAAGTTAAGGCTTCAAGGATAAGTGTGCAGGCTGTGAACCCTGGTGCAAGTTAAGAGGCAAAGTGCTGGAGGAGAAACAGGTGAAGGTCATGGGCCCAAGGCAAAGCCAGATATGAGGACCGAGGTATGACCAGGATGGACAAAGCACAATGGGGCTGATGTGTGTGGCTCTGTGACCGTGAGGGTGCTGGTCCCTCCAATGGGGCATGGTCCTCGGAAAATGCATTTCCTGTGGGAAGCCCTAAGCTGGGGAGCAGGCACCTGGTGCTAGCACTCTCAGGCATGGTTTATGACATCCCAGCTCATCCACTCTTCATGTTAGAAGGGCCAGACTCCTCGGACAATCACCAACATGATGCCCGTGGTAGGGCGGGCAGCCCAGGCCCTGCTGGACAAGGAGTCTAGCTAGGGGGCTGAATGCCTTCCTCTGTCCGTCGTTGCTCCCACATGTCCCCCTGCTCCCAGACTTACAGTCCTCTGCTCTCCCTGAATCTGGGTATTCCCTATCCATTGGGGCCTTCCTCTCAATGACCCCTTCCCAGCCTTTAGGAGCCCCACTCTTCCTTGGTGCTTTCCCAACCCAATAGGGCCTTCCACTGTGGCCCTGAGGACTACCTGCTCTAGGCTAGGTCTTGCATTGAACTTGAACTCGAGTGAGTCTCTGCTTTCTCCACCAGCCCCCTCCGGAATGCCTGCTCCCAGCAGGCCCAGGGCCGTATCAGCACCATCTCTGTTCTTGGAGCCCAGACGCTCTCCCAGGGTTGCTAGCTCAGGGGGCCGTGGGGAGGGATGCTGCTGACACCAGAGGCAGAGAATAGGAAGGCCGGGGCGGGCGGTAGCCACCCCTCCGCTCATTCTCTCGTTTGACATCATCCACTGCGCCAGGCCTGCTGAGAAAATAGAGGAGTAATGTGTAATCACAGTGTGACAGGTGAGGCCAGGAGGCTATGGGGACACAGAACCCAAAGGTCCGGAGGGTACCGCTTCTAGAGGAGCTCACCTTGAAGCTGAGCTCTGAAAGGCGGTGTTCCAGGCAGAGGAAACAAAGTGTAAAGCCCAAAGGCGAGAGGAAATGGCCCGGTTGAGAAACCGAAGGAACTCTGTGTGACCAGAGCATCGGTGTGAGGGCAAGAAGCGGTGAGGCAGGAGGCTGGCTGGGCATGCAGTGGTCTCCACGGGAGCGCCCCGCAGGCCTTGCTGAGGAACCGGGCCCTTCAGGTCCCCGCTCCATGATGTGCTGGCGGTGGGACTTCCCGTATCTCGCTTGACTCCTCTGAGTTTGGGTTCCCCGGTCAGTGAAATGGGGGTAATAATCCCAGCTCCCTCACCAAGCACAGGGCTCAGGACGCTTTGCACTGGGCCAGGACCAGCTTTTAGGGTGTGGTTACAGACATGGCCGAGACATGCCCTTCCACAAAGGGCTATTCTAGTCACCAGCCTCAGTTCCCTGTCTAAACACTGAGAGGGCTCAATAACATGGAGGAGGTCTATGAGTCCTCCCGGCTCTGACATGCCAAGGTCGTGTTATCCCTGCCTGACAGTGCACCCTGGGCCCCTAATGCCTACAGAACAAAGGACCAGGGGAGCCCCCAGCAACCTTTATCTCCCAGACTCCAGTACTCCCTCCATCCTCCTTCTATTCCAGCCACACACTAGCCCTGCTAGGCTGTTTCTCAGCCTCTATCTTGGTCATGGCTCCACCCTTCCTTCTCTTGCCATCCTACACTCCAGACTTCCGGCGCCCCCTCCTCCAGGAAGCCCTCCACTCCTGCACATTGCGACCTCACTGTCCCCCTTAGCCCTTCTCACTTCAGCCTCGTAGTGGTATCTGCTGTACCCAGCCTGATAGCTTTGGAGCCTGGGCTGCACTTCTCTCCACAACCCCCAGAGCACTGGCTCCCAAACTTTGAGGGTGTTCCAGGACTAAGTTTGGAACTGCTCATGATAAAAATGAGAGAAAGAGAAAGGAAGGGACAGACCAATGGACAGAAGGAGAGAGGGCAGAGTCTCCCTTGAGCATTCCAGCCTGAGCCAGGGTAGTCTTCACCCAGATCCTCCCTCAGCCCCGCTCCACAATTAGAACTGAGAACTGGGACACGGGAGCCTGGGGCTGTGGCTTTCAGCCAGGGCCTGCTGGTTGAGGCTGGGCTCAGAGGCCCATGGCGCAGCTGGTACCAGGCTGTGCCTGGCCAGGCCTCCCGGCTGCCCCGCTGTCTCTGGCCCTCTTTGCACATAACCTCCAACCCAACCCCCCACGCAGCTGCCTTCCTCATGACACTGGCCTGTGTTGTCCTGATGACCGCTGACCGCTATGCCTGGGGGAGGGCTAGGCCCGCCCGGAAGGAGGGGTTCTAGAGCCTCTGGGCAGAGCCTCCCAAGGCTCCTGGTCCCCCTGCACTCCCAGGTCCACAGATGCTCCCCAGCAGGTCAGGAAGACATGCCAAGACCTACTCTGTGCAAGTCTCTGGGTTTCAGGTTCAGGTTCAGGCACACTCTTCTCATTCACTTGGTAAAGCAACCTGGGTGCCAGTATTATCATCCTCAGTCTCTAGGGATGAGGAAATGAAGACTGAGATAGAGCAAGGTACCAAAGGGTACATGGTTACTAGTGCAAAGTTGGGTTTCAAGACCAGGTCTGTCTGACCCCAGAACTCATGTGCCACCTTCCCAGGCTCCTCCCTAACTCCCGCTCCCTACCTTCAGCTCAGCCCTGGCCCCGGGATTCTGCCTACGACTGAGCCACCAGGACAGAATGCAGAGAGCGCAGGTGGAGGGGATGCCAATGTGGAAAGAGATGAGGAGGCCACAAGCTTGAGGGGAGAGGAGATGTTTCTGGTGGGGGCACTGGGTCCAGAGCTGCCCTGGTAAGTGTCTCCTCTGGGTCATGGAAGCCCAGTAGGCACCCACAGAACAGTTCCAGGAACAGAACCTACCCAGTCTCCTCCCCCTACACAGACCCCCATTAATTCCCACAATTCAACAAAGGGAGACGAGGCCCCCCCTGCCTGTTCCCTCCCATGCACTAGACTTAGCAGTGGGCAGGAGACCGTTGGACCTACAGACCTACGCAGTCAGTCTTTGCTTCCTGATATGGATTACTTTGGCCAGATGTTTTTAGTGTAGTCGACAGAACACAGCACTGGACTATAGGAGCCAAAAGTTTCACTTTTAAGCTTACTAGCAACAGACAAGTACTTTTACCTTTCCCTATCTAAAGAAGCTGTCCCTATCTAAGGTGCTTAATATCCCAGGATATTAATAATAATAATAGCGAACACTTGACAAAGAGGGCTTATATGTGCCAGGCACTATTCGAATAACTTAAGCGTAGCCTTATGAAATAAGTACTTTTAGTCTTTCCATTTTACAGATGAGAAAATTAAGGTACAGAGAAGTTAAGTAACTTTCCCAAGGTATTCAAAGGATCTTTTTTATTTAAATGGTTGATGAGAAAGTGACTTGTGAAACTATAGATATATTTTGTAAATGTAGAAGTACTTTATAAATTCAGAGACCGTTTTCCTAAATAGAGATATTTGTAAGTTGGTGGTGGGGGGGGTGCTTTTTAAAGGCAGAAGGGTTTGGTACATGCAGGAGTATTTTTTTTATTACACGACGCCTCAGTGTGAGAGATGGTTCTTCTCTGATTGGACCCATCTCCTCTACTACAGACTTGGGGAGTGGGTCACGGTGTGTAGCCCACCAGGGCAAGGCCAAATTGCTCCTATTCAAAACTGCATTCCTACTTAAAAAATCACAACATGTCAGACTTGGAAGGGGTAAATCCTTATAGTCCAGGTCATATAACTATCACCCCTGCAAGAATCAGCTTCTGTTGTGCCCAGGAGGGCCAGAGAGTAGACGGGGCTGGGAAAGAGGAAGTCTCCTTAGAGAAGACTTGATTTAGAAGAGAAGCCCTCGAGAGTGCTTTGCCTGCCCTACCCCACCACTCACCGTTCTCTTCACTTCACCCCACACACTCACACACACGTACACACATCCTCCCTGTTCACCTGCAGTCAGGGTTGGGCTAGTGTACATGCTTCCTCCCCGCCTACCCCACATCCAGGAAATGGAGCCCTTAGAACAGAAAACATGGGGTAAGACACGTTTCCCCAACAGCAAGGGGCCTTCCAGGAAGAGTGTGGGATGCCTATTCTCAACCGGACAGCTGAATTGCTTTTTCTCTCTGCCTGGGGGCAAATGCCTGAACATTGCTGAGGTCTGGATGAGCTTGTTGGAGGCATATGTCCACCGATCCTAGCGCCCCGCTGTCCTGGCTCAGGCTGGTATCTAGAAGAAAGGATAGCAGAGGACCTGGAGGTTGTCAGAGAGGACACTCAGTCTTGGGATAGAACTGAAGCAACGAGTAGCACAAGTGCTGGACTTAAGGGGGCACAAGAACTGGGCTGAGGTTGGCATCGAGATATAGCTCTGAAGGTGGTAGCTGGGATTATTAGGGGGAATTAGGATTGATTCAAGTTTAGATTGACGTTTAGGATTTGAGCTAGGAGGTAGGGCTGAGTTGACTCAGAGGACTGGGGTTAGGTTTTGCCTCAGGGTTTCCCTAGAAACTGCCTACTTCATGCAATCCAGCTGAGCCCATCTCCAAAAAAACGGGATCCTAATAGTTACCCTTGGCCTCTGGTCTGGGAGCTTTACTGAGGAAATAGGAGTGAGGGTGAGCGTTGGCTTTGGAAGGGAGCTGAGTCAGTGTCCCCCGACTAGGGAGCCGTAGAGGTTACGGTCTCGGTCTCGGTCCTCAAAGGGTGGTCCACAGACACTTCCAGTTTGAGAAGCACTGGGGAAGTTTTCCTAGCAGGAAGGCCCGAGGTAGGGGTGGGAGAGGCCAAAGGACACCCAGCCCCTCGGCCCGCTCCAGGGCCCCCTGCCTGACAACCCCTCCCAGTGCTGGAGCCACAGCGACACCTACTGGCCACAGGCATCTAGGCTGCCCCCTCCAGGACATCTGGACCCTATGGTCCTGCTCTGCCTGGCCTCCACCCTGAAGCTGGCATTCCGCAGTTCTGGGGGTCTGGCTTCCCCAGCAAGGCTGCAGCAGGTGTAGGATGGGCCAGGGCCTCAGGGTGGAGCAGGGCTATGTGCAGGCTGAGGCTCTGGGGCCTCCGTGTGAAGAAAGCAGGACAGGTGAGCAGGTGTCCTCAGGCACATAGAACTCAGGTCACATCCCAGCCCTGGCGTTCTCTCCACACTCAACAGCACAGAACGCATGTTTGCACTCTTCTCTTAGGTCCTCAGCCAAAATGGACAGGGTGCAGCTTCCCCTCCCAATCAGCATCCAGCAGATGCCCCAGTGGGACTTGAACCCTTGTCTAAACAACTCTTCCTGGAAGCAGGCTTTTAGGAGCTACAACAATTGAAAAGCAACTCAGGGAAGGGGAGTCGCTGGACTACTTCTGGTCCAGGGTGGTGGTTGCTGGAGGAGACTCCCATGACAGAATTCTAAGTTAAAGCAGGAGGCTAAGGCCATAGGGCAGAGGAGTAAAAGGATGGGGAAGGAAGCCAGCCCACCTCCAGGACAGGGCTCAAGAGACTCGCCCCAGGGGACCAGGCTGGTCCAGAGGGCCCCCTGGGTGCCAGGCCGCTGGGCCAGGGCCACCAGGATCGAGAGAGGGGCCTCCTTCTGGGCAGCAGTCATCCCCTCTCCCATCATTCCCAAATCTCAATTATTGCTGGATGCCCCTCTAGTCTGCTCTCAGCTCTGAGGAGGGGTTTGCCTGAGAACTAAATGATTGTGATTGCCCACCAGTGTCTGCATTAGTGGTGATTAGTTAAAACATCAGAGTCTAAACAGTCAATTGGTTCTAATAATTAATACTATGGCTCAGCTGTGATTGAGAGAGGGTGATGGAGAGAGAGAAGAGAGGTGGAAAGAGGAGAGGGAGAGAGGATTGGCAGAGGAGCCCTAGCTCTTTAACTACCATTTCCTGACCCCCCCTCTGGTCCTGACGCCCCCCTGGTGCCAGGGCACATCTGGCTCCTGATTCTGTGCGCTTACAAGACTTTTTAATAAGTTACATCACTGAGTTATCATAACCACCCTATTAATCTCCGTTTTACAGGTAAGAAGAATGAGGCACAGAAAGGTAAAAGCCAGTAGATGCTCAGTAACAACTTGGTAAATGAACAGATAAATAAATGCATGAAGTACCCAAAACTGAAAGCCAAACCCACGTTAGCCTGACTCCAAAAATTTTGGGGGGACAGGATTATGGAGGGAAGAATTTGCAGAGACAGAGGAAAAAAGAGAAAACACACAACCACTCTTCTCTCTCCCACCATCTCTCTCCTTATATATGCACTCCTCTCCCACACGTATTCCTCTCTGCTTCATCACAGAGATACACCTCTCTCTCTCTCTCCCTCTTTCTCTCTCATAGAAACCTCCATCATTCACCCCTCCCCCCATACTTCCCTCTCTCAATGTGCCCTTGTGTCCCATGCCCACTGGCCTCCGTAGTAAGTAAGCACTCAAAGAGCACTTGGGAATTGAAATAAACACACCCACCCTTTCCTCCCGCCTTCCCGCACACACCCACTCTCTTGCCCCCTCCACGAGTTAGGCCCAGAGGCCTCCAGCTGGGCTGTCTCTGGCTAGGCTTGCTAACCTTTGAACTGTCCCCAGATCTGGAAGGGCCACAGGGACCGCCCTGCCTGGCAGGGGCGGGGGCTCTAGCCCGTCTCCTTACTTATCCTGGAGCCGGCTCAGCCTCTCCCCACCCCCTCCCCAGGTCAGGCGCAGCGGCAGAGCCAGCGAGCAGGATGGCTGTGTGTGCATTGCTATTAATCACCCCTCCTGGTCCGCTAACGAGGCTAATGCGGTAAGTGACAATAGCCCATCTTGGTTCCTGATTTAGGGGCTCAGGACGGAAGCTGGGCTCCTGGGAGTGAAGACGTGAATTCTCCACGACACTAAACCTTCAAATAAATCTCCTCCAGTCAGAGAAGCCCAGGGCACTAAATCCCACGCGCCAGTAATTGAAACCCTTAGAGCTTTCTCGGGTAGGGAAATTGCTGAGAAAGAGCAGCCAGGGGTTCCGGGTGGGGTGGCAGGCCAGCACAGAGGCCGCAGAGGGCCCTGTTACAGGGGAGGCTACTGGGGACCCTCCCTGAGCACGTGGGTATCTGCCTGTCCTGGGGGGTATGTCTGTCTGTCAGTGTTTCCAGACGTGGGATTTTACTGTCTGGTGGCCACAGCCCACTCTCTTCCCACCAAGTCTATGAACACTTGGTATTGTGGGACAGTAGTTATGGAGCTTCTGTCTTTTGAGAGCCTCTGCCTTTTGAAACCCTTGCGGCCTCTGCCTCTCATTGACCATGAAAGCCAGGCTTCATTTAAGCAAAAGGAATTTTCAGCATCACCTCAATTGCCTTCCTTCCCCTCTTCCCACCTCTCTCACCCCCACCCGCCCCATCTTTCCCTCCCCTTCTGTCCCTTTAAGTCCTTCTCCCATTAACTGGGTCACTGAATCATTCAACAGTCACTACCACTCTGTGCCAGACCTTCTTCAGGGTCCTGAGTGTACCAGGATGAGTCAGATAATTTCCCTGCCCTCAAGGAGCTCAGAGTCTACCAGGAGAGACAGATGGATAAAGAAATAATTGCAATATTATCTGATGTGTGCAATAATCAAGGTGTAGACATATAAGAAGTATAACATGAAAAAGAGGAATTCCCTATCAGGGAAAGCTTCAGAGAGGAAGTATTGTCTGAGTGTGGTCTTAAAGAATAAATAGGAGTTACAAGTTGCCCATGGGGAGATGGATGTCATGGGCATTATTGGCAGTGAGAATTATAAGTGAACAGCTAGGTCTTGTCCAGCCATACATAGCACACGGTATTGCTGGAAGGGATATGAGACTGGAGAGAGACTGTCTGATAAGGAGTTCAGGATTTATGCTGTGGGCTTTGGGAGCCAAGGAAGGGTCTTAAGTAGCTGAATGATAGGATGCAATTTGTGTTTTTGGAATATCCTTCTAGCTGTAGAGATAGAAATGGATAAGAGGGGAGAGAGATGCATTAGGAAACTTAAGAGTAAAGACTGGAGATGATGATGCCTGAACGAGGGCACTGCAGAAAAGAAGATGGTTCCAGGGTACTTAGGAGGTAAAAACAGCTACGATGTTGATTTACTGCACGTAGGGGCCTGAGTCGAGAGTAAGAGTCCAGATTGCCGATTCAGGGAATTCTGTGGGTGCTGGTGCCAGCCACTGAAGTTGAAAAACAGGAGGAGGGCAGGTCTAGAGGAAGATAAGTCTTGTTTCAGGCACGTTGAGCTTGAAGAGCCTGTGGGACATCCACGTAGAGAATCTGGTGTACAGTGATTCATAAGGTTCAGGACTGGAGGTACAAATTGAGGAAATGAAACCAGAGTAGAGATCACGCTGAGAGTGTGCAGAGAGGGGAGTGGATGATGGCGAGGATGACAGCTAACATCAGAGGAAGGAGAGTGGTTGAGAGCAGGGGCTCCACTATAGCACTGCCTGGGTGGAAAGTCCAGCAACACCACTCACCGGGTAACCATGGCAAGTTACAGAACTTCTTATGCCTCTGTGTCCTCATTTATAAAATGAAGGGGGTGGTGAGGAATGGCACAATGCCTGGCACATGGTAAGTATTTGATCAATGTTATCACTTCCCTTCCTCCTCATCTATTCAACTCCTACTTATCCATCACATCTCAGCTTGTGTCTCTTTCTCAGTGAAGCCTTTCTGGATTCCTCTGAGCAGGGCAAATCTCCATATTATAGGCTCCCGTAACCCTGTTCACCTCTCTTTGACACAACTGCAACGTTACAATTATTTGTAAAATTATTTTATTGCATGCTTCCTCACTGCTTTGCAAGCTCCATAAGGACATAGATTTCGTGGTATCCTTAGACCTTGGTGTAGTGCTTCACACATGGAAAACACCCAATACATATGTATCGAATTAATAAATGAATATAGCTGCAGTTCCATCATATTTGGCAAACGATGACCATCAAGGATCTGACTGAGAGCAGACTGATTGAGAGTAGGGTGAGGGGGATGAAAATCAGACTGCAATGAGTTTATAAGTGCTTGGAAGATAAAGGAGTATGGACAGCAAGCAAGACTCCTTGGAGCATCTTAGGTGAAAAGGGAAGCAGAAGGAAAGGGCATTAGCTACAAGGTGCCATAAGAAAGAGAGGGATGCATTGTTGATACTGTTGTAACGGGGGAGACTCGAGGACGTATATGCTGATGGAGGGAAGCATGAGGAGGGAAAGGGGAGGACGCAGGAGAGAGGGGAGAACAGGACAGCTTCCTGAGGAATGTGGGCAGGAATGGGATTCTGAGTCCAGGAGAAGGGATTAAGGTAAAACAGGATGGTGAATACCTCTTGCCCTGAAACTGGAAGAGGAAACAAGGAAGTGAGTTTGGGTCTGGAAGTTGAGGGAATTTGTGCCTAAGGACTTCAAATTTCTGAGTGAAGTAGGCAGTGACGCCACCTAGAAAGAGAGAGAGGGACGGAAGATGGGGAGGGGGACTCGAGACAGTAAAATATTATTGGATTGTCTCTGTGGGAAGGGGAGACAGAGCTGACCAAGGGCATGGAAGAGGATTGCTTAGTAGTGCTGAGATTGGAAACTATGAATTTTTATTGGCACATCTCTGCGTGGTTTTGCGATTTTCCCCAGCTGCGCTGAGCCGCCTGCGTGTCTGAGACAAAAAGGAGATTAGCTGGGTTGTGGAGAAGGCAAAGGAAGTAAAGAGGTTGAATATGTTGACAAGAGGGTGTTGCAGTGATGCGCCCTGGGGTCCAGGCTAGAATCCATGAGTAAGTGGTCTCAGGAGGTGGGAGGAGGATCGAGAGAGAGAAGCAAGTGTGATGGGTACAAGGCCATGAGAGGGCTGGGGGAGAGGGAGTTCTTTCACAGAACAATTTAGGTTGTTGACAAGGTCCTCCAGGGGGAAGTGGAATACAGGAAAAAATAACAGGAGCTGAGGAGGTCAGGGCAGTGACAGGGCTCGGGGTGACAGGTGAGTGTCAAAGTCCTTGGCAGATGTGGAGAAGGGGGATAACAGTGATGAGGGATGCAGCGTGGTACTTGCGCTCAGAGCCCAATGGGTGGAGAAGCAGTGGTCTGAAAGCGGCAGTGAGCACTAAGGAAGACACTGACCCCACCTCCTGGCCTGAGGAACCTGGAGTTGGCAGAAAAACAGCCAGCACTGGAGAGGACTGCCGGGAAGTGGTGTCTCTGGGGAATATACCAGCTTTCCGGGAAAGTGAAGAGAGGAAGTAAAGGGAGTATCTAGGGAGCGAGGATGGAGAGGATTTTATTGGCATGGTACTCAGTCCCAGAGAGCGTGATGGGAAGATGGTCAAGAGCCTCCTCCATCCCCTCCTTTCCCAGCATCTCTCCTAGGACTGTCTGCGTCTCTAGCCCACCTCCCCCACTTGACATCGCTCCTCCAGTACCATCTACTCCCCAGCCCACCTCCCACATGCATGTTCCCCATCCCATCCTCACGTCCCTCCCTCTTCTTCCCACACCTCCTCCCCAGTTCTCTCCTCCCCAAACCCTCTTCCTGCCCTGCCCCACCCCAGCCGGCCTGAGTGAGCAGGAACCCCTGCACCTTCATTTCTCAGGTCACTGCTTGGCTAATGGGCTATTAATTTGCTCAATCGTCCCCTGTGAGGCAAACTCAATTTCTGCCAGCCAGTCGTCCCTCCCTGTCGACAGCGTGATTGATTGGAGGAACAGCTGTCACCGCCCGGCTGCCTGCTCCCTGCCTCCTTCCCCACAAGTCCCCGCCACCCCTCCTCCTCGGGCCGCCGCCCCGAGCCCACAGAGGCAGCGCACCCCTGCCACCTGCCCAAGGATCTGTCGCCAGCAATGAAAAATGACAGAAATATTTAAGGACAAATAAGGCTTCCCAACGCAATTGAAAATGATTACAGGCAGCTACAGATGGGGCCAATCTGATGCGCAGCAGCAAATCAAATCGAATTTCCTTATCGGCGTATTATTTTAGGCGTTATCTGGCACGTTGATGCAGTTATCAATTCAATTTCAGCCGCCGGTCCGCTGTTTACTGTCTCGGCTTTGCTGGGAAAAGGTAAACATGCTCAGCCCAGCAAATTAATTTCTGGCTGAAGCCAGAGGCTACAAAGAACTGCTCCGCAGGATTCACGGCCCCCACCTTGGCCCTGGGCTACAGTGGGCCAGGCTGGCTGGGCCTGGGGCAGGCCAGAGCTTGCCCAGAGAGCAGAAGCCCCACTAGCTGCCTGCCCCTGCCTGGCCCCATCCCCAAGCAGGATTCAGGGCTCCTAGCGGGCTGAGGTGACCGCTGTTGACTCCGCGGCTGGTGCCAGGGAGAGGTGAAGGTCTCCCATTAATTCTCAGCTAAAAATGACAAATTCATCTTGGACGACAATTAAATGAAGTCAGTAATTGATGCTAATTGATCTCCAGATGCAAGGGCTCCCCTCAGCCTTAGCAGCACGTGGCTGTCTTGCTCACTCTGCCCACCCCAGCCCTTGCACACCCCCAGCCCTCCACTTCTCTCTCCTCCTCTCTTGGTCCTGGCACACCCCGTGGGCTCTGGGTCTCTGGACCCCAGAGGTCAGTGGGATACAGCTGGCCGGGGCTAGGCTAGCAGGCAGCGCCCAAGGCCAAGAAGCTGGCCCACTGCCCATCCAGCTCTGCAGGCACTTGTAATCAGTGCCCCAACTTCCCCCCATGAGCTTAGAAGGCAGGTAACGCTGCCCTCCTCGGCGCTTCAGGATTTACTGCCCACAGCTGCGGAGGTTCCCACTTCATTTTTATAAGCCCATCGTCAGAGCCAGCAGGGGGTAAAGCACACTTGGATTTGCTTTAAACAGTCCAGTCCTAGCATTTTGGCTCCAAAGCAAGGAAGACACTGGGGGAGAATGAAGTGTGTGGGGAGAGTGTCCGGGGGTACTCAGTCTACACTTGCATATATACGTGTGCTCACGTGTGTTTATCTAGATGGGAACAAATACCCACACTTGTCCAAGCACGTGTGTGTGCCAGTGCCCACACGTGCGTGTGTGTGTCCAGACATTTAAGAGGATATGTGTGCATGTCTATATGTGGATATTGTCCTGAACTGGGCCCTTTTCTGCAGTTCATAATAAAGCCTAATCCCAGGGAACTCTGGGAAGCCCACCCATCCTACCCACCACTGGCCTGGCCCAGCACAGGGCACTGTCTGGAAGTCATTAGCTAAGGGAGGAGGGAAACTTAGCTAAGAGGAGAGAGGTTGCAGTTGTGTTTGGGGCAGCCAAGGTCAATGGTGTGAAATAGCTGTGACCCCTGAAGCCGCACCAGCCTCTCAACAGTCTGGCTGGTGCACTTGGCTGGAGCAAATGCTCATGGGGCCAAGCATTTAGGGTCCATGCCCAAAACTCAGTGAGCTTGATTATGCCTTGGCCCAGAGCCCTTGGTTCCAGCTAGAGCCCAAGTGTGAGCCTAGACTACCCACAGGCTGACCTCCTCCTGGCTGTCTTGCAGATGTTTGCCATTGGCCACCCAAGAGCCATGTCTGGCTCAATCCAGGCCCCCTCTATTGCTAGAGACAGTAAATAGCATCCATCACAATAGGGGTCAGGGCACCAGCCTGGCTCCTGTTTCACAAGAACCTGGAGCTGGCAGGAGGCCATGTGGAACGGGCAATGCCAATCTGAGTTTCTGCCAGCAGAGTAGAGGGAGAAGGGAAGATGGCAAGGGCATGTGGGCATGAACATGTCACCCTTATGAATTCTACCTGAGTGTATATGTCACGCGTCAGGGAGCCAGTGCTGTGTGAGGGGGTCCTCCTTATGCAAGGAAGAGGAGCAAGGGAAGAAGAGCATATACAATAGGATAGATGACCAGACCAGACCAGGGGCGAGGTAGGGGCAAGGAACCAGACAAAACCCCCTCAACGTCTCCCAGCTAACATCTGCATCTTCTGGGGGTTTAGCAAGGTCAGTGATCACTTATTCATTCATTCAAGGAATATCTTTTGGTTCCTACTTTTACTACTACTATCCTCTTACTTTGGGCTATGCCCTCTGCTAGACACTGGGGCTATAGCAGTAAACAAGTTACTCCCTGACCTCAAGAAATTTACATTCTAAAGAGAGCAACAGACACATGATAGGCAATTATAATACTGTGTGACCAGAGGTAGCACAAGAAGCTGTGGGAATGCAGAGGAGGCACCTAGTGCAGTCTGGAGGAGTCGGGAAAGGCTCCCTGGAAGAAAGAATTCAGAGTCTTAAAGGATGAGTAAGATTTAGCCAGCCTGTGCAAATGGTCCCTGCCATATCCTTTTTGGTTGCTTGGCAAGCCCAAAGCAGAGACAGATAGGCCTATTTGGTTCCACGTGACTCTGGAACTGCTAAAAATGTCACCAGACCACCAGCCACTGCCCTGGGGTCTGGGCAGGGGGGGGGGCAGCTGTTTTCAGGGCACCCCTGGGCACTGGCGGATAAGGATGGGCCATAGCTAAATACACGTCTCCCCTCTGCCCGCCCCACCCCCACCTCCTCGATCAGGGATGCCTATTAATCCTGACAAATGATGACTTACGAACATGTAATGCAAACTGATTCATCATACATTCAAATCCACCGCCCCGCCCCAGCGGGAGGCCCCAGCCAGACAAGTGTATTACACGGATAATGTATTTGACGTATTAATAAAACCAGCCGCATTGCTCTGGCGCGGGGACTGGGGAATGCCAATATACGATGACAGATCACATATTGATGAAATCCAGATGTTTGGAATCATAGTCTTGGGGCCTTGTTCATATTGACTGAAGGTAAAAAATGCCATCTGTCAGCATGTTAACTCTTCTTGTCCCACACTCAGCAGAGGCACCAATCACGGTTTTCTGGAGAGAAGAGAAGGAAGAGGGGAATGAGTGAGAGGGCAGAGTGGTGGCTTGGATGGATGTGGTGGGGTAGATGGTTGTACCATGGACATGATGGGTGGAAGGGACACTTTTCATGCCTTGTGTTCTTAACCTCTCAGCAGCATGCGACCCTATCGATGACGCTCCCCCCTCCGTGAAACTCTTCCCTTCTTGGCTTTGATGACATCACCTCGTTTTCATCCTCCTCTTGGCTGTTCCTTCTTAGTCTTCAATGACTTAAACTTCCTCCACCTGTTGGAGTTACTCAGGGTTCTGTTCCAGCCTCTTCTTACTGTACACTCTCGCCCTAGGTGATCTCATCTACTCTTAACTTTTGTTGAGTATTTACCATATGCAAGACATTGTTCTAGACACAGAACATGCAGTGGTGAATTTCAGTCTTTATCTATATATCAGCGTCTTCAGTTCTATAATTCTAGCTCTGGCTCACAAATAGTGCCTACTCAGCATTTTCACAGGGTTGCCTTAACAGTTCCTCAAAGTAAGTTTATCCAAAACTGAACTCATTTTCTTCCTTACCAAGCCTACTGCTCTTCCTCCTGTTCCACAAGTCAGTAAATGGTCTACACCTAGCAGTTGCTCAAGTCAGGCAGCTTGGAGTCATCCTTGACTCCTCTCTGTCCTTGAACCCCCATGTCCAATCCACCCGCTTCTGTTCATCTCCAGCATCATCCACATCATCTCACTAGAGCAGGTCACCTTCATGTCTCACCTGAGTTAGTCAGATAACCTCCTAGATGGCCTTCCTGCACTTGATCTTGTCCCCTTAGACCATTCTCCGCTTTGCAGTTAGAATGATCCTTTTAAGATGCAAGTCTGGGACTTTCCTGGTGGCGCAGTGGTTAAGAATCCGCCTGCCAATGCAGGGCACACGGGTTCCGGGAAGATCCCACGTGCCGCGGAGCAACTAAGCCCGTGCGCCACAACTACTGAGCTGGTACTCTAGAGCCTGCGAGCCACAACTACTGAGCCTGCGTGCCACAACTACTGAAGCCCGCACACCTAGAGCCTGTGCTCCGCAACAAGAGAAGCCACCACAATGAGAAGCCCGCGCACCGCAACAAAGAGTAGCCCCCACTCGCCACAACTAGAGAAAGCCCGCGCTCAGCAACAAAGACCCAACGCAGCCAAAAATAAATAAATTTTAAAAAAAGATGCAAGTCTGATATGTCACTCCCCTGCTTAAAATTCTTCAATGGCTTCTCACTGTATGTTAAAAAATAATAATAATAAGCCAAAATCATTAACATAGTTGAAAAGTCTTCCAGGATCTGGCCTCTCTTTCAACAGCTCTCAGTGCTCTGCCCCTCACTCTCTGCTCCAGCCATACTGGACCCTTTTCAATTCTTCACTTAGGCTTTCTCCCCTCTGTACCTTCAAACATGCTGTTTTCTATCTAGAACACTACTTCGCCATCATTGCTTGACTGGTTCCCAGTCATTCTTCAAGACTGCTTAAATGTCACTTATTTCACCTCCCAGACCAGATGATATACTCCCATAGTTCCACGTACTTGCCTTGTTCTAAGACCACGCTGGGGATGTTTGTTGAATGTCTCTATCCACAGTTAGTTCTTAAACTCCCTGAGGGCAGACAGTGTGTCTGTCTGTTCATTACTGCATGGTATCCATACTGTAGCAGACCCATCTTTGGTACTCAACTGACATTTGTCAATGATTATTGAATCATTCCCGAGGTGGGTGGATAGGTGGGTAGGTAGCTGGGTATTATCCAGTGGTTAAGAGCACTGGCTTTGGAGTCAGACAAATATGGATTTAAATCTCTGCTCTGAACCTTCCAGCTCTGTCATTTCACTGTTCTGAGCTCCGTTTTCCTCATCAGTGTGATAGAGACAGATTAATTATACCTACCTCATTGGACTGTTGTAAGGATTAAATGAGATTACATATGTGCAGCATTAAACCTACAGCCTAACATATAATAGCACTCAATAAACTGTTATTATTATTAATGGGCAGATAATGTTTAAGTGGATGGATGGATATATTGACAAACAAACCAGTAAATAGTTATATAGGTATGGATGGATAGGAAGAAGGAACTCCATGGAAGCCTAAAGGGCCAGGGTACCTACTGAGTGGTACACAATCTTGATCATAGCAGGGAAGAAGGCTGGATACAGGGCAAGGCCAGGCTGGTGTCAGGATGGGGTAGATCCAGGCACAAACAGCAAACTGTGCTAGTGTCCTACTAGAGATAATAGTGACTTAGCACACAGCCCTGACTTAACTAGATCCTGAGAGTTAGTTGTTATTATCCCTGTTTCAGACAAGAAGAAACTAAAGCTCAGAAGTGTTAAATGATTTGCCTAATGTCTCACAGCTAGTAAGAGGCAACTCTGTTGAACGTTGCTTGAAGGCTCTTGGTCACCAGGAAATGGAAGCCCTTCGGTCGGGATTGCAGGAGGAAAAGGGTGGAGCACACACATATGTACACATAAACACACATGTACACACACGTACATACTCTTGAAAGTCCCAGCCTCCACTGCCAGTTGTCATTAGAGTTACCCTCCCCCTCATTTTAACCCTCCCCATTCTTAAGTCAGGCAAGCTCTGCCTTTTGCGGTCCGTGGAAAAAAGATAATGAAGTTGGGGTTTGCTGCTTGAATAAACAGAGAGGCAAGAATGGAACCCACAGGCAGCAGAACTGGGACAAAACCAAACAGGCCAAGCTGGAGAGGCAATCATATGGTTGGGAGTTGCAGGGCCGGATGTGGGTTAGTGATCTAGGAAGGGAGGGTTTTCTCTTTGAATGAGACCCTCATCCTCCAGGGCCCAGTTCTGCACCAGGCCTCACTATGGAAGATGGCAGAGAAGGAGCAGCTGTGCCAGCCCTTGAGCTCCCAGTGGTCAGCAGTTCCCAACAGAGGGGCACAACAGAGGGCTGATCCTGGACCCCAGGTACCTGAGGCCTTGATCCAAGGCTTGAGGGCCGGACTAGCTGGAGCCTGGCCCAGGCCAGGGAAAAGCTACTTGGCTGGACTGCCCCTCCTCAGCAGGCCGGTCCCCCCAGCTTACAACCGCAGGCAGTCACTTCCTGGTGGAGCTGGCTGTTTCCTGGTGGGGAGGTATCCCGGCAGCTCACAAAGCGGAAGGGACCGTTTGGAGGCCCCACAACTAAGGGGCCTCCAGGCAGGGCCTGACTCAGCCCTGACTCTCTGCTCTTTGAGCTGGCAGTGCCCCGTGTGAGGCTGAGGGTAGGGTCAGGCCGCTCTGCTCCCTGCTCTCCTCCTGCCTGGGGGATACCTGCGGCAAGCGGAGAGGTGGAGGTGGCAGGAGCGGCGGAGCCGGCGGCGGGGTGGCGGGAGGGAGGTGCGGTAATGAATGTGGACGGGAGGCGGAATGAGCGATCCATCTTTGCATGGGAGGGGAGGGGAGGGGGCCGCGCGCCTTCCCCCCACACACTCACACACTCAATCAGGCGCTGTCAGACCTCCGGCCGCCTGGCATTTTGGTGAAGAATCTCTCAGCTAAAAATTGTTGTCAGTCCCATTTCCTCGTTATCAGTGCAAGGGCTGAGGCAGCGCCCGGGGATTAGCAGAAGCGGCGAGCGCCCGCACCGCCATCCACTGCCGATAACACCAGGCCTCGTGTCTCACCTCCCCCATTCATCATCTTTAGCAGTGACAGCCCGTCCCAGTCCCTGTCCCCATCCCCTCATGCTTCCCGCGTCTCCCCACGATGCTGCTCAGCCTGGCTCCTGACCTCCCTGGAGAGCCAGGCCTCCTGAAGAGGGACGGGATTCAACCTAGGCCCCTCGGACCTAGACCCACCTGTGGCCGAGGGCTTGGCCAGCTGTGGTGTGGGGGAGGCGGGGTCAGGAGTGAGGAATGCTCAAGGAGAAGATGCTTTCTGACAGCCCGCCGCTGGTGGGCTCCGTCTGCCTACCTGCGATGCTGGCAGCGGTGTTGGAGAAGGGATTCCTGCATTAGATGGGCAGCTGGACTAAGGATTTCTGGAAGCCTCTCCAGCCTGAGATGGACTCCCAGATACTGGGAACTGTGGAAGGGTAGAGCCAAAGGATGGCTAGGAAGAGTAGGGGGTTGAAGACTTTGTTCCCACCGCTGCAAGACCACAGCCCCTTCCTTTTGGCCATCCCCAGCGGTTTTATGGCCCGTTTTATGGCCACTGTAATGGCCCAGGTCAAAAGCTTCAGGGAGTTGTATTCTGGGAATTATGCAAACGAGGAGCAGGCCCAGGGCCAGAGTATGGATTTTGTCATTAAACCTGGGCAGGCCATGTCGTTAGTGCAGTAAAACCCACGTCATGACCACAGGTCTCAATATAAAATTATAGGGAACACAGCGGGGGAGGGAAAGCAGGGGCCCCACAGCCATGCTGACACCTGCCATTCCAGCCCCTGAGAAAATAGGGGTGGGATGGAGGGCACAGGCTGCAGGGTCCCTCCGCTGATCCCTGTGAGTGCTATTCCTGAAGCTGGGAGCCAGGAAGAGGACCCACTGTCCCAAAAGGGAAACTGAGGCCAACATCAGAAAAGTAGAAGATCCCTGTTAACAAAGCAGATGAACTGAGGACAGGTATACGGGAATGCTGGTGCCTGCTCCCAGGTGTAGAGGGAGGAACCTGGGCTCTAGGAAGCCCTAAGAGCCATACTTGGTATCCCAGGCTGAGAGGGGCTGAAATCCTGATATTTCCACCTCAGCTCCTAGCCCATGCCCTAGATCCTACTCTTTCTCCATTCTTCTCTCTTACCATTTCCCCTCTTATGCCCAGATCCTTCCTCAGTGCTTGGTTTCAACAGCCTTGTCAACTCTCCCTTATTCATCCTTCATGCCTGCCATCAAGCAATGCCCACCCCCCATCCCCCCCGGCTGGGTCCTACCACCCTCCTCTGGCCCCTTCCTGCCCACCCCCACAAACACCCATTCATGCCTCCCTCAGCCCTGACCAGGGCTGCACTGACTGCAATCATTGATTTTCTTTTTCACCTTTCCCACTAGTTTGTGATCTCCTTGAGGCCAGGAATGTGTTATCTTTATCTCGGAGAAAGAGATAAAGATATCTCAGTTTCTCATAGAATAATACCTGATGTAGAATAATTGTTTGATAAGTGTTTGCTGAATGAATAAATAAATGAAGCAATGAGATCAAGAGCCAGGTAGAGGCCCCTGTCTAGTTCTGAGCCTCAGTTTCCCCATCTGTAAAATAAAGATAATGGCCTGCAGAATTTCTAGGGCCTCACTCACCTCTGAGATTTTCTGGCTGAATGAAGTTAGAATGAGCTTAGACTCCTCATCTCCCCACTCCCAGACCGGGACCACATCTGCTTCTTTTACTCAGAGCTGCCTTCCAGCTGTCCCCTGAGCATCTGAGGCACAGCCACCAGGGCACATGATCAGTAGATTCCCTTCCCTTCCTCACAGACCTAGCCACACCAACTAGAGCCATCCCAACCCGACCCCGGCACACACAAAGCCTCCACAGCTGACATCCCAGCTCTGCAAAGGTCATCTTGCTTCTGGGACAGTTAGCTCTTCGTTCCTACCTCTCCTCCTTCCCCTCCTCTTCTCCACTGTCTCATCTCATCGTTGAGCATCTAATCTATGCCAGGTCTTTTTTCTATTGTCTATAGATTAAAAGATGGTTAAGAAATGGTCCCCACCCACAAGAAACTCACAACTCAACCATTCATTCATTCATTCCTTTGCTCCCATTCTCTGCCTGGAACTCTTCTAAGGCACATCTCAAATTTCATTTCTTTGGTTAAACCTTCTCTTTTTCCACTCCTCAAAACACACACCCAGAATGAATCACTCCCTCCTCTGAGCCCTCAGATGGCCTAGTCTGGGCATCCAGAGTGATCACCCTCAGTCTTGTGTCAAAAGGAGGCGAGTTCTTGTGTTCAGCCTGAACTGGGAATTCCCTCAGGCATAGGGTTACTAGACTTAGCAAATAGAAATACAGGACGTCCCGGTAAATTTGAATTCTAGAAAATCGATGAATAAGTTTTAACATAAGTATATCCTGTGCGATAGTTGAGACATATTTATACTAAAAAATTATTATTTATGTGAAATTCAACTGGGCATCTTGTATTTTATCTGGCAACCCTACTGAAGCAACCATCTTAATCATCACTGGCATGGCCCTTTATCTCTCTAAAAGCTAATTTGACCCTCCCTAAACACCAGAGGAAAGAAGAAGCAGGGAGAAAGATGTGGCCTTAAGCTAAAGAAGTCCTTCCTACAGTCAGAGTTTACATGGATAGACAGGGATGTTTCTAGATGAATAGGGCTCTTCAACACTGTGCCTGTTAGCAGAGGCCAGGGGAGCACTGGCTGGGGACAGTGGCAAGGGAGGGGGTTTAGGTACCCCAATGGGTGCACTAGGCAACCTTCAGGCCCCTTCCTAGCACAGTGTGCTCTGGTTACCATCAGGGACAGAGTGGGAACAGAGTTCAGGCTCCCAGCGGGCTCCCAAGTCAGCATAGCCAGTGCTAAACCCACGTGTGGCTGTGTATTGGGGGTACACAATTTAAAGGGCATTTTGGAGGGGAAGAGCTCAGAATCTGTTATACTCACAGAGGCCAATGAGGTTATCCAAGTGAGAGGGAGTGAGACCTGAACTGGGAGAATGTAGATTCCAGGAATATTGAAGCAGAATGGAGAGGACTTGGTGGTTAAATGAATGTGGGAAGGGGAGTAAGGCCAGGGAGGGGGCCGAGGGCGAGGCGAAGGTTACTGGCTTGGGTGACCAGGTGAATGCAGGTGTCTTTCACTGAGAAGAGCACTGCTGAAGAGGGCGGGGAGGGGAAAGTGAAGAAGCTGAAGTACTCAATTCTGGATTGTTGACTTTCAGATTTTTGTGGGACATTCAGGCATTTATGTCCATTAGGCATTTGGATATAGGGGTCTGAAGAACACGGGAGGGATCTGGCATAGAGAAATGGATTCTGGAGTCAGCAGGGCACAGGTGGGAGTGATGGCCATAAGAATGAACAAGATCATCCCAAATGCAGAGGGAGGAGAGGAGAGGCCATGGAAGGAAGCATGGGGAAAAGTGAGGAACTGGGAGAGGATGCCACCCTGGCAGTCACCCAGGTCCTTTTCTGTCTTTCCCACTCAACTGTGAGCGCCTCAGTTTCAGGGACTAGATCTGATTATATTCTGTGTCCCCACCACTCTGCACTAGGCCTGATTCAGTGAAGACATCAATGTTTGTTGAATGACTGCAGGAAAGAATCCCCTTTCTCCCTCTTTTCTTCCTTCTCCCGCTTTGGGGAGTGTGAAAGCAGTGAGGCTAAGGTAGAGACAGAGAGGGCCCTGGATACTCTGGGTGATGGTGTGATTAAACAAGACCTGCTTCACTAACGTGTGAAATGAAGTGATCAAGGTTTGATTGCACAGAGCATTGATTGCGTCCTGATAGATTTCCGAGAGGGGCAGCTGGCTGGGGAGGTGCCGTGCACAGCCACGGCCTCTGGAACTGCAAAGCTGAGTGATGTTCATGGGCTCTGAGACCCTCAGGCTCACCCTTCCTCTAGGCCAAGAAGCCCTAGGAGGTAGCAGCTGGCTTGGAGTGGAGGATTGGGACAAGGCATTTCCCTCCACATATAGCCGGGCTTATATGTCTGTCTCTTCTTCCCTTACCAGGTAAGAAAAAGGCAGCAGCACTGTTTGACAGCCAGGCCCCTATTTGCCCCATCTGCCAGGTCCTGCTGAGGCCCAGCGAGCTGCAGGAGCATATGGAACAAGAACTGGAGCAGCTGGCGCAGCTGCCTGCCAGGTAAGCCACCTGACGGGGAGCCTGCCCGCCGGACGCCTCCACTCGGGGTTCTGGCCAACAGGTCCCAGCCTTTTGGCAGAAGGCAAGGCCCTGCTGCCATTCTCCACTCTGCTTTCAATCCTCAGCTCCACCAGCTGAATGGTGCTGCCTTTCTCTTCTTGCTCTGTTTTTGGAGATGTGAGGAGAGTGAGCCTCAGCCTCAAAAGGGCACAAGAGGAGCTGGAAAGGGGAGGAGCCTCGGGGCAGGGTAACGGAAGCAGGGACCGGGCCTGGCAGCTCCCCCAGAAGTGCAGCCTGGGGTTGCCATCCACCTTCTCTATGAATCTCAAGGTCTGAAAGGTGACAATTTTGAGAACGTGCTCCGGCGTGTCCCCCCTGCTCCACCCCACCTCCCTTGTCCCTGCCTGAAGGACCGCGCGGAGGCTCCTCCCAGGCCTTGTGGAGGAGCCATGGTTGTTAAAGGCAGCAGGGGAGGTGTGTAGCAAATTACCCCAAAGCTTAGCGGTTTAAAGCAACCATTTCATGGTGCTTGTGGAATCTGTGGGGTCAGGAATTCAGACAGAGCACAGAGGGGGTGGCTTGTGTCTGCTTCATGATATCTGGGGCCCCAGCTGGGAAGACATGGTGGCTGGAAGCTGGGATCACCTGGCTGCTTCATTCACATGTCTGGTGGTTGATGTTGGCTGTCAGCTAGGACTTCAGCTGGGGCCGTAACCAAAGCACCTACACATGGCTTCTCCTTGTGGCCTGTGCTTCCTCATAGCATGGCAGCTTAGGGCTCGAAAGCAAATGTTCCAGTCAACTAGATGGAAGCTGGACCACCATTTATAACCTAGCCTCAGAAATCACTTAACATCACTTCTGCTGTCCTCTCTTGGTTGAGGCAGTATTAGCCCACCCAGATTTTAGGGGCAAGGACACACACCCCACCTTTTGATGGAGAAGTGGCAAGCTCCTATTACAGAAGAGCATGTGGGATGGGAGACATGGTCGTAGCCATCTTTGGGGAAAAGGGGAATACAGTCTCTTCCACTACTCCCAATCCCACCCCTTGTTCAGTTCAAGTCACCAGACTTGACTGATCTTCCTTCCTCTACCCTCTCACCTAATCCCCCGTGCAGGGTGCAGGGGACCAAAGGTGAATCAGAAATGGTCCCATGTAAGTTGGTGCAGCCACTATGGAAAACAGTATGGAGGCTCCTCAGAAAACTAAAAATAGAGCTACCATATGATCCAGCAATCCCACTCCTGGGCATATACCCAGACAAAAGGATAATTCAAAAAGATACATGCACCCCTATGTTCACAGCAGAACTATTCACAATAGCCAAAACATGGAAACAACCTAAATGTCCATCAACAGATGAATGGATAAAGAAGATGTGGTACATATATACAATGGACTACTACTCAGCCATAAAAAAACCACAATGAAATAATGCTGTTTGCAGCAACATGGATGGACCTAGAGATTATCATACTAAGTGAAGTCAGGAAAAGAAAGACAAATACCATATGATATCACTTATATGTGGAATCTAAAATATGGCACAAATGAACCTATCTACAAAACAGAAACAGACTCACAGACATAGAGATCAGACTTTTGGTTGCCAAGGGGGAGTGGGGGAGGGAGAGGGATGGACTGGGAGTTTGGGGTTGGTAGATGCATACTATTACATTTAGAATGGATAAACAACAAGGTCCTACTGCACAGGGAACTATACCCAATCTCCTGGGATAGACCATAATGGAAAAGAATATAAAAAAGCATGTCTCTATGTGTATAACTGAGTCACTCTGCTGCACAGCGGAGATTGGCACAGTATTGTAAATCAACTACACTTCAATTTAAAAAAAGAAGAAAGAAAGAAATGGTCCCACCCTCAGGTGCTCATAATAGCAGAGTAAGGAGAGCCAAGCACTAGAAACCCTGAGGGATAGAGGCTGCTCTACGGGAAGAACAGGAGCTGTGGGAGCATCGAGGAGGCAGCAAACCCAGCTCAGAGCAGAGAAGGCCTCCTAAGGGAGGTGAGGCCTGGGCTGAATGTTGAAGGCCAAAATACTAGTTGCTGTGTTACAAATTCCTCCAAAAATCCATGGCTTAAAACAGCAAACACTTAATATTTCAGTTTCTGTGGGTCATCAATTCAGACACAGCTTAGTTGGGTAATTGTGGTTAGTTGTGGGTAGTTGTGGCTTCTGGCTCAGTCTCTCATAGGCTGCAGCCAGGATGTCAGCCAAGGCTGCAGTCATCTGAAGGTTTGACGGGGGCTGCAGCATCTGTTCCCAGGATGGCTCACTCGCATGGCTGTTGGCAGGAGGCCTCAGTTCCTCAATATGCAGGTCTCTCCACAGGGCCGCTTGAGTTTCCCTGTGACATGGCAGTTGACTTCCCATGGAGGAAGTGATCCAAGAGAGAGACTAGAGAGGAAGCCACAATGCCTTTTATGATCTAGTCTGGGAAGTCATACACTATGGCTTCTAATGTATTCTATTCTACTCACTAGAAGCAGGTCACCAAGTCCAGCCCACACTCAACAGAGAATTAAATACTATAAGCTCTTGAAGGGGACAGCACCAAAGAATTTGTGGGAATACTTAAAACTACCACAGAAGACTATACTAATGATGATAATAATAATCCTGTTGAACACCGTGTGCCAGGAACTTTATATTGTATCAACTTATTTAATCTTCACAACAACCACTGGGCTAGGTAATAATTATTAACTCCATTTTACAGATGAGGAAACTGAGGTCAGAGAGGTTAAGTGACTTCTCTAAGGTTGCACAGCCTGTGAAGTGGTAAAAATTCAAACCCAATCAATCTGACTCTAGAGCCCATGCTTTTAACCACTCCCACCTCCCTCCCACACACACACACACACACATGCAGGACTAGCCTAGAACAGGCAGGGAGTGAAAGAAACACCCTTCTGCAGTTGAGTTCCATACCTTGGCTATCCAGGAGTGTTTCTGGGTAATTTGCTCCCAGTGGAGGACTTCTCAACAGGAACTGAGAATACAGGCAGAGATGGAGGGACCCGCAGAGTCTTGTAATCGCAGTGCACCCCCTAAGGGTCTGGAGAATGGGGGCCAAAGCTCTCTGCCTCTTCACTGGGGGTCACGCTACAGCCTAGTCCCTGTGGCCCCATCCCTGCACTGCCCAGGGCATCCACTTCTGCCCACAGAAGTGTTCCAACCCCATCCGTGACCCTGCACCAATCCCTCCTCCCTCACGTCCTCTCAGAGCATCCCCTACGTCCACACCCTTCGGCCCACGTCCATTTCCTCACCCGGAGCCTTCACATCTGCCTCGCCCCTCACCGCTGTCTTGCGTGCCCCACTTCTGTGCCCCTCTCGTCCAGGCCCAGCCCAGCACCCCCTAACCCTTGGCACGTCCCCCCTCCTCAACCCGGTGTCTGACAGCCGGACAGCGGGATCTGCACAGCAAGTGAAATTCCCGTCGGATCGATAAAGCCGAAGCGCTGGCGGCGACGGGTCGATGGTTTTATCTGTCTCGGCCCCGCGCGCCCGGCGCGCTGACAGTCCGACCGGCCGGCAAAGGCGTTCAAGGGCAGCCGCGCCCTCCGCCCCCTCTCCTCTTCTCTCCCGCCACCCACCCACCCCTACCTCCCTGCAGCCGCTTCGCCCACCGGACTGCAGGCTGGACCGGTCTGCCGCCGCCCCTGTGATTTATCTGGATTTTTAATTGGAAAAAATTTGCGAATTAATTGATTTCAGGAACTTGCCAATTAACATTGTAATTGGGTGCGTGATAAATTCCCAAGGAGCGTGTCAGCTCCCTCCGGGCTGAGGGCCGTGGCGCCTGGGTAGCTCGGGGAGGGACCCAGCCTTGAATGCCCTTGCCCCGCCCCTGCCCACTCTCTAGGAGGCAGGAGGGGAGACGTGGAGGTTGGGAGAAGATGTGGCACGCGGCCTCCCGAGACCCCTCCCTCCTCCTCTTCCCGCCATCAGCACCGAGCTTTAAGCAGGTATTTCACAGATGGGGAAACCGAGTCCTGCCGGAGGGCAGAGATTGTGTGTGCATCACTCAGAGAGTTCTGGGCAGAGCCCAGACGAGGGCATACGCATCCACGGCGTGTGGTCAGCAGCTTCTTCCCCAGCTCTCCAATCCTCCCTTTCTGTTCCCTTCTCTCTGCTCCCCTCCCTTTCTTTTCTTTCCTCTTCTCTCCAATTGTCCCCTCCCCTCTCTTACCCTGCCTTTGCCTCCTTTTCCCTCCTTCCCTTCCCTCAGCCTAGCCAGCTCCTGAGTCTGTGGATGCTGCTGCCAGGGTGCCTCTGCATCACCCTCCCACATGGTTGGGCCCAGAGTTCTTCTGGGTGGGCCTGGTTTGTGCTCTCTGCCCCCTTCTGCACAAAAGCACAGAGCAGGCTGCTATTTTAGACACACCCAAGGGCTCACACAGAGGAGCAGGGACCTTCCAGCTCCCAAACTAGAGCTGGCTGGTTTTCACAGACACAGGCGCAAATATATGTCCACAACATACAGGCACACGCACACAGCCCCATTCCAACACACACAGATGTGCTCACACCTACCCCCTAAAAGAACCACTTCCCACATATGCTCATTCCCACAGGCACACGGGCACACAGACACAGGAAGAAGAGTCAGAACTCCCATTGGCAAAGCACTTACACTTTTCAAAGCACTTTTCCATTAGAGATCAGAGGCTGTGCCCACACACCCTCCCTCACCCCATCTTCTACCATTCCCCCTCTCAGTCCTGCACAGGCACTCCAATAGGCCCCAGGACTCGGCTACCTAGAACAAGAAGGGCAAAGTTAGACTGAGGACAGATAGTGGAGGGCCTTCGATGCTGGAGGGTGGTCTTGGAGGTAATGGAGGAATTAGAACATCAGTGAGCTGAAGAAGCCTATCAGAGAGCTGAGCTGTAGGAGAATCACTCTGGAGGCCAGTGCGGGACATGATTTGGGGGTAGAAGCAGGGAAGCAAGTGAGGAGGTTAGGCAGGGTCCAAGGAACAGGTGGTGAAGCTGACCTAGGACAATGGCATTGGCAGTGGGAACAGAGAAGAAGGAATGATGAGAGACTGGTGGCGGGGGGGGAGAAGCAAGAGAACTTAGCTGATTACTTGTGGGGTGCTTACTAGGAAGAGCTTTCTGACGGGTCATGGGAAGAGTGATAATGGCAGAGAAGCAGATATCTGAGGGAAGGTGGGGACAGCGGACAGAGCTCTGGGCACGCTAAGCTCTCTCTAGGATGGTGATGGGGTGGAGACTGGATGTGTACAGACAGGCAGGAAAATAGATGGGGGCTGAAGATTGAAGGACAGGTCAGGGAGTGGCCCCCAGTCTTCTCTGTGGCCCTCAAACAGAAGTTTCCACCCAGAGAGAGGAAACAGCCTTGGATGCGGAAAGATTGCACAGAGCTGAAAGGAGGGCTTGGCTTGGTGGGGCCTGAGCTCAGAGACCTTTTCCTGGAGGCTTCCACAGCCACTCTGAGATCTGGCCTGTAGGCTGGGAAGCAGGATCTCTGGTCAGTGCTTTAAAGGGGCTGGAAGGAGCCAGAGGGAGGCTGGGTGACTCTAGAGGGGAGGCGGGGTGTGGAGATGGCAGTGCCCCCACCCCCACTTAAGTCTTATTTAAGGCCGGCCTCAGTGTTTGGTTGGGTAATGAACTAGATAAACAATTCCCCAAATAGATTAAAACGAAGTGTAACTTACAAAGGCGGCTGGTGATGATGGTTTATTCCCGGGCAGCACACCATTTCTTTATTTCCAAGGATAATTCAGTGTAAATCACCTTAATTAAAAGTGTCAGCCCAGCCCATGAATATTGTA
The DNA here is from genome assembly GCF_965194825.1 of Balaenoptera physalus. Classification (NCBI taxonomy): domain Eukaryota; kingdom Metazoa; phylum Chordata; class Mammalia; order Artiodactyla; family Balaenopteridae; genus Balaenoptera; species Balaenoptera physalus. The sequence continues at coordinate 159,619,697 of NC_138882.1, read as the reverse complement.
CTTAAGAACGCGTTTCCTGGGTCCCAGTTATAATTTAAAACCCATGGATCACTAGGCAGCGAGTGACTAAGAAGGGAGGAAATCTTTGGGGGCGGGCTGTGGAAACAGGGAGGGACGACGGCAGAGCAGAGCGCCTGGGCTGGGCAGGGCAGGAGCCCGGCTGCCAGCGGCTCAGAGCTCCGACTCTCCTCTCCAAGGTGGGCCCTTCGCCAGACTCCTGTGTCTGGGGGAACCAAGCACACTTGGAGGTAAGCAAGTTGTTGGAGGAAAGGTAGGGCAGTGGGGTGCTTGCTCAGGGAGAGGGAAGGAGTCCGGCGTAGTACCAGTCCAACTCGAGGGAAGGGGAAGAGGATTGCCAGGAAAAGATCCAGAGGGCTGGCAAAGGGAGAGGCTGGACATCCTGGCCCTAAACGTCTCCATTTCTACTCACCAGCGCAGTAAACTAAAGCCCAGAGTCAGAAGGACACTCCCCAAATTGAAGAGAGAAAAAGAACTCAGAGCTCAGCCCTCCATCCTAACCCCTGAGTGTCTTTAGGAGGCTGTGGCCAACCGAAAAGTAGCACTGTGGACTCCGTCAGACCTGAACTCAAATCCCAAACCCTGCATGGGCTGAGCAGAGAGGTGTCACGTAGCCCGCTAGTCAACTTTGTAAAGTTTTTGTGAAGATTTAAAGAGATGACACATATAAAGTTCCTAGCCCATGCCTGTCACGTGTGGTGGGTACACAATTAATTGTTCATTCTTTCCTCTTCTGTTTCACCCTGATCTTGCTCGGATAACACTCAGACTTCAGTCCAGGGGTCTGGCGAGAACAGTGTCATACAGTAGATGCCCCAGTTCTGCACCCGTTCAAGTCCAGGAATGGGGCCGGCACAACGGCGACGTCAGCACTTGTTGACAGTGAAAGAAAGATAAAAGTAACAAACTCGCACCTAGCAGTTCCTCAAGCGCAGCTCAGTTTCCTCTCTGTATCCCTGGTGCCTGGATCAGGAGCAGGAACATGGGGACCATTTATGAACAAAATGGCACTGACTGGAACCCAGTCTGGTGGTCCTCTCCTGCCTGTGATGCCCCCACTGTGTGATCAGACAGGCAGACAGCTGTTTTTTGTTGTTTTTTCAACATTTTGGCCATGTCCCGTGGCATGTGGGACCTTAGTTCCCCGACCAGGGACTGAACCTGCGCCCCCTGCAGTGGAATCTTGGAATCTTAACCACTGGACTACCAGGGAAGTCCCCAGACAGCTGTTTTTACACTCAGATCTTAGCCTCAGCCTGCTGCTGCCAAGCCTTCTGGCCCCTGCACTGTGATGTATGTGTCTGCTTGTGTGGGTGTGTATCCACGTGTATCTACATTTGTGGGTGCATGAGTGTCAGGTGTTGGCACACACGGGTGTCTGTGCATGCTTGTGTGGATGTGGGCACAGCTCTTCATCCAGGCCTGGGTGACAGTCGTGTGTCTTTAAGGACACATCTCTGGGAACAGGACTCTGTGTGCCTGCACCTCTTTGTGCATATCTGAGCCTCCAGGTGTGACCACACGTTGACAGAATTATAGAGACAATGGATATGTGTGTATCTGCCTTTATACCAGGGTTTCTCAACCTCAGCACTTACTGACATTTGGGGCTGGATAATTTTTTGTTGTGAGCATCTATCCAGTACCCTGAAGGATGGCTAATCCCCTCTACCCACTCCATGCCAGTAGAAAACTCCCCGCCCCCACTTGTGACAATCAAAAATGTCTCCACATGCTGCCAATTGTCCCCTGGGGGGCAAAATGGCCCTGGGTGAGAACTCTTACTTTATCCAAATCTGCCTAGCCTTTGCTCACATATTGGCTGTGTCTATGCCTGACCCAGTGGGTGTTCCCTGTGTATACACCAATCGTGTGTGCCCCGTGTATCTGCCCTGGGGGTGCGTCTTTTGTGCTGCGTGGATCTCTTGGGTGTGCTCTACCTGTACACCTTGTATGTGCATCTGTGTGGGGACCCTATGTGAATGGGCTGTATCTGCCTCCTGCGTGTATCAGCCAGCGCCTCTGTGTGCATGTAGTATTTCTGTGCGTGTGATAGCACGTAAGCGAACGTGTGAGCACAGATGTGGTGAGCACAGTGGGGGTGGCAGGGAGGGAGGGCCAGGAACAGGGATATTAATGTTTCTGAAGTGGATCTGATTTGATACGTCTTGTTCCATTGTCAGCATCTGTTTAGCGGGGATTTGTAATACTTTGTGGCTCTGGATCACTCATGCTTAGCGCAGGATGTGGCCTTGCATACCAATTTTGTTATTAAACACAGTCCTCGCCTCCCCCACAGCCCATCCATCACCTCCCACCCCCGCTCCCCCGACTCTGAGCCGCCCACCGTATTTCAGGGCCCAGCTACCGCCCGCCTGCCGCGCCTGCCGCGCCCGATGCCGGAGGGCCTGGGGCTGACAAATTGAATCAGGGGGAGATCATTCCTGGCCTAACGCAGTTTGCAGCATGTTGGAGGGAGAATTGACAAGAGCCATGTCAGTTCTATCACCCCAATCCCATAGGAGCTAACAGCAGGCTGAGGACTGGGTTGGAAGGAAGGGGGCAGGACACGCAGAACCCTCAGGGCTGATGGGAGCAGTCAGGTAAAGTCCCCTTCCTCAGATCCACGAGACAGCCTACCATGCCTAGTGTCAGTACCCCTGCCCAGGAGCCCACTCTGGCCCCTGGCCCCCGATGGAGGCTGAGTGAGGCAGGGCCAGCTGGGGCTGAATGGGCTGGGTGGAGCTTGGCTGAGGGGGGCTGAGCTAGGCTGGCTATGTCTTCTCTCCTTGGGATCTTCTTCCTATTCTACTCTTGCATGCCCTGGGCAGCAAGTGGAATGGTCACCCTGTTCTCTTCTTTCTTGGCAGCAAGAATTCCCTTCTGAAGGATGCCATGGCTCCAGGCACCCCCAAGGTAGGTGGACAATTGTGTTTTCCTCCTGCCCATCCTAACCTAAGCCCACTTAGAACTGGTTCTTGAGAAAAAGGAGCTCTTCTTGGATCCCCAGCTGTTTTCAGGGTTTGATCGTCAGCCTGAGGCCTCGGGCTGCCCTGTGCACTTGAGTACATGTGTGTGTAGTCTGAGTGTGAGTCACAGCATGCTCACCTGACTTTCTCTTCTAGTCAGGATGGGGTCAAAGCCAAGAATGACCTGGGGGTGTGGGGGACCCAGACACTAAATCTAGGGAGACTCAGACAAGGAAGGTGAGCTGTAGCAGGTAAAGAAAAATATAGAAGTGCAGGTCAAGACAGGTGGTGCAGGGCCTTAGAAGCCAGACCATGGGGTGTGTGCATGTGCTTTGTCCTGAGGGCAACAGGGAGCCAGAGAGGATGCTGGGCTCTTTTGGGGAGACAATCTGACCCTCTGAACAGACACTATGGAAGGGAAGCTTGAAAGCATCAGATGGAGAAAGGAAGAGTGAAGGACAAGTGGCTCAAAGGAAGGGCCAGAGGCCTCAGCAGGATGACATGACTTGTACCAAGAACTCCCATAGGTGGCCACATAGGTAGATGGTACTGCATCCTCAAAGGTGATGTTTTGAGGGAGTGGGGACCTGGGGTTGGAGGACTAAACACTCACTCACTGACTGTCCTCTCCCCCACCCCTCAGTAAGGTGGCATCCTGTCTTATAAGTTCTCACAATGACTTGTAAAGGCAGAAATCCTCAGCCCTTTCTACAGGGAGTGAGGAATGAGTGCTGAATGGATACATTTTTTTTTTTGGCCGCGGCGCGTGGCTTGCAGGATCTTAGCTCCCCGACAAGGGATTGGTCAAACCCTTGGCAGTAAAAGTGCGGAGTCCTAACCACTGGACCACCAGGGAATTCCCCAGAATGGATGAAATCAGTAAGGGAGTGTGTGTGGAGAGATTAGAGCAGAAGCCAAGAAGAGTCTGGGACTCCTGTGCTGGGGGTCAAGAGAAGGTCCCAGAGCCAGGGAAGGAGCAGAAGAGGAACAGTGACGAGTGAGGAGGGGCACAGAAGAGCATGGTGTCCCAGGATCCTAAGGGAAAAAAATTCCAAAATGTCTGGGGTGGTCGGCAGTCAAGTAGAAAAAGGCTGGAGAAGGAGGCCATTGTATTTAGAAGTCTTAAAAGCACTGGTGACCTCTGAGAGAGCAGTTTTGGGAAAAGGAGCCAGAGTGACAATCTTACTTCCAGGGGGTTGGCCTGTCTCCCCTGTAGGCCCTTCAAAAGGGTGGGAGTGGACTCCGCACCTTCATTCAGGGAATCACTCAACACAGCAAGCTGGACAGAGGAGGGGCAGGGAACCTAGCCCAGCCCCGGACTGATGCAGGCCCTGGCCAAGGAACCAAAGCCCTCCCAGCCCTCAAGAGAAAAGGCGTTGGGGGAGAAAGGGGGGCCACACTGGCGGAGCTTGGTCCAGCCTGCAGTCTCCAGTGGCTATGGTTAAGGCAGGCAGGTCACGGACGTGCTGCCAGGTCAGCCACAACCACTGACCCCTGACACCTGAGCATGGCTGGCAGGCTGGGGACTGGACCCCAGTGAGGCCTGTGTTCAAAGCACAAACACAGACACGATCCACGTCCACACCTGGTTCCCCGCATACACAGATGCACACCCACCACCTGGCCCCATCAGAATACTCATATAGGAAGTCTTAAACATGTGCAGATTCCTGCAACCACCAACGCGGGCTCATTGATAATCAGACTCAGAGGCAAGGGTCACCGCTCACCCACTTCTAGATATAGGCTCACGCCCCCAAAGCTGCCTATCTCAGGGTCTGTCCTCTGCCTGGACTGGGGCTTTAGGAAAGCAGGTCATAGGTAGAAGAGGCACGAGGTAGAAGGTTCAAGCAAGAGACTGAGAGGACAGGGAGGAGGAGGGAGGGAGGGAGGAGGAGGAGAGGGCGAGGGGGCCTCAGACAAGATTGATGGCCTCGTTGCCATTAAGAAAAAAATTAGCCGGTGGCGGCTATCATATTAAAGGGTGAAGAAGCCGTGAATTATTTTCTTAAAGATCTTATCGCTTACAATGATAATTTTACCTTCCAAAAGGCCACTTTTAATGAGGCGAAGAGCCAGGCAAAAAGTCATGATTTAATGTCGGGATTTTTTTTTCAAAACACATTTTACTGCTTTTTGGTCCATGTTTAAAAAGCGCCAGTGACCTTTTTTTATTCCGCTTGCCCCAGGTGTAATGCTGAGACCTCTCAGGGCTTCTAACCTAGAGAGAATGAGAGAGCGCACACAAGCGTGAACTTTCTCATGATGGGGGGGTAGGGGCCCCACGATGCTTCCCCTCCTCAGCATCCTCCTTGGGACCAGAGAAGGAAAAGGACATTGCCTGAAAGCCCACCTCTTTTCCGAGCTGGGGGCCAAGGCACCCACTAGGCCTCCCACTGGGCCTGGGTAGGTGAGGAAGGGGCTCCAAGTTGCAGGGAATCCCATCCCAGTCCCTGCCTGGCCTCTTCCCTCCTCCTGCTCTTGGGATGAGGCCGAGTCAGGGAACCCTGCCAGACCAGCAGCTGCCCCTCCTTCCCAGGGCCCTTGCCTGAGGATGTGCAGCGTGGCCACCGCATGCAGGTCACATCCTAAGGCTCAGTCGGAGATGAAGGATAAATGGCTGCTCCATCTTTCCCAAATTGCTTTCTTTGGGCTGTCAGTGGCGATTTGGCATGGTTTTCTAAGCTGGGGAGGCCTCCTAGGGAATTGTATGCTTCCGGCTCTGGGCTGTGCAGGCTGGAAAAGGCGGGGGGGGAGGAAGTATGGATTGCTTTCAGGCCTCCAGGCCCCCAGTTTGCAGTTGAACAGGCCTTGGCGAGAGCCAGCAAGAGCAGGCTGAACGTGCCATGTGGTATTTAGAATTGTGGTGCTTGTGTACAATTTAAAGCAGACAGTTTATTAATCTAAACTGCGGGTGTATGTAGAAGAGGCCATGCAGGATTGACATGGGGGGGATTAGTTTTGCTGGGATTTTTGCTGGGGTCATCGCCACAGCACGGGGATAAATGGAGCCAGTGTACATCCCTAGCTGCACGAAGGAAACTCTTACACACTATTTAATTTACCGTCTCCATAGTGGGGCTGCCACCAGCCTGTATTAGGGGCAGGCAGGGCAGCAGGGATGTGGCTTTACCCCCAACCCTTCAGAGAGGTCCCAGAGTCTCTGCTCACTACGGGAGAACACAGCCTATACATAGTCTCAGCCCACTGGGAGGCCTGCCCCACTGGGACGGAGATTAGCTGGGGTGGAAGAGGTTGGACCCTCTCCAAGGGTCTCCACCCATCCCTAGGATCAAGCTATCCTTTCCCACAACCAGACTCTGGGGGGCCTGACCACATGCCTTCAGAATCTCAAGTGGTCTCTACCCCTCTGCCCTCCTTTTCTCTGCCTCTATCCCAAAAGCTCCATAGGACCGGACACTCTAGGGGACTGACTGTAGGTCTCATTCAGCCTGAGGCCACGTGTCCTTTTTCTTCTTCCAGTCCCTCTTGTTGTCTGCTTCTATCAAGAGGGAAGGAGAGTCTCCGACAGCATCACCACACTCGTCTGCCACCGATGACCTGCACCACTCAGACAGATACCAGGTGAGGAGGGGTGGGCTGGGCCCTTGGGTGAGAGCCTATAGGGCAGGCCTGGGGCTAATTCCTCCCATCCTCAGGAGACAAGGGGAAAGGCCTGAACTGTGTTTGGTTCCCTCTGTGTCTAGTGCCTCTAACTGAACCAAAAGGCACAGGTGTCAGGGAATGTGCCATAAATAGATGGATTTTAGGGAGAGATGCCAAGGTCCCCTGGGCTCAGGTGGGCTCTTCTGAAGCATCCCAGCCATCTGGAGGTCTCCTCTAGGGTTCACTTTCATCAGGGACCCAGGGACATAGCCCAGAATCACCTGACGACTTCACACTTCAAAACCAGGATCCCCTGAGCAAATAACCATCAATCCTGCCAAACCCTGGTGTCAGGCCGTGAGAGAGAGAGAGAGAGAGAGAGGGAGAGAGAGGGAGGGAGAGAGGGAGAGAGAGAGAGAGAGGGAGGTAGATATTGCCTGTGAGTGCCTTGGGCAAACAGGAAGGGAATAACTACACAATCCTAAATCAGCAGAGCAGGAGGGGGACCTAAGGGTAATATTCCAGCTTATATAGACCTTATTTGTGGTAGGAAGGAGAAAGAGCTTCCCCCAGAAGCTTCTGAGGAGAGACAGAGCCCTGCCTTCAGGAGCTCCAGTCAGAGGGCAGAAAACACGGCCTGCTCCAAGGAACATTTGTCTAAATGGCAGCACGGCTTCTCAGGGAGCCCTTATGTGAAAAGGGAAACACAGTCCTGACTAATGCAAAGAGACAAGGCAGCAGGGACCTATCATCTGGGGTAGAGAACCAGGGCCACTGCTGGTACACAAGAAGCCTTTCTTGGAATTCGAGGTCTTCTCTCTGGGCACTTTTTCCTCCCAGCTGACACAGCCTGGCGTCAGGGTGCAGAGCTTGGTGAGTGGAATACGGAGTGTGGGCTGTACACCAGCTTCAACTAGCACCTCCTCTGCTGGATGCCCTTGTCTGGGACTCAAACTGCAGAGCCCAAAGTGCCAGCCCTGGGGAGGGATCCCTGCTCTTGTGAGCCCTGGTTTGAGAGAGGCAGTCAGTCCTCACCCAAACAATCCTGATTCAAGATGGAGAAATGACCCAACTCTAGGGGATTCTGGGATAGGGAGACAAGGCTCCATCCCAGAGAATTCTGTCCCAAAGGGAGACAGAGCCCTGCCTTCAGTGGCCAATCCTCTCTATTTCAGCCACAGCATTCAGCTCCACAATTTGTTGAACTAGGGAAAGAGTAACCATCAGGCACAGGCATGGCATGCTAGGCATAGGCTAGGCATGCTAAGGCATGGCACCAAGGCCTCTGTGATTTAGAATCGACCTTTCCAGCTTCCATTCCTAATACTGCCTTCCGTGAATCCTGTGGGCTGTGCTCGCCAGATTAATGCTAACCACTCGTTGGCTGTGCCACTCCTTTCTTGCCTCTCTGTTTTTACACATGCTGCTTTTAATGGGGTTATTTTACCCCACCCCATCAAATTTCTATTTATCCCTCAACAACCTGCCCAACTTCCCTCTGCTCCGGGAAGCCTTTCTGGATTAGCTTTCTCTTCTCATGACCCCGTCATGTCCATGTTATTGCCCCGATCATCTTATATCAACACCCATTTAAGTATGTTTCCATTATCTTCTAGTATATAACAAACCATCCCAAAACTTAGTGGCTTAATACAACTTATAATCTCTCATGATTTCTCATGGTTCTGTCGGCTGAGTAGGCCTTTCCTCATTCATGAAGCTCATTCAGCTGGAGGAGTAGCTGGCCTAGAAAGTCCAAAATGGCCTCACCACATGTCTGGAAGATTAGGGGCCTTGGTTTTCTTCCATACGGCCTATCATCCTCCAGGAGGTTAGACTGGCTTCCTTACTTGGCAGTCTCAGGACAGTGTCATGCCAAGAGGGCGAAGGCCAAAGCTGAAAGGCCTCTTGAGGCCTAGGCTCTGGAACTCACAAAGCTAACACATAATCAAGGGATGAGGAAATGCAGCTCTTTGATAGGAGGAGCTGCAAAGAATTATGAACATACTTAATCTATCATGATGAGCCTGACTCTTGCACTAGATTGAGGGTCTCGCCAAGGCCCCTTCTTTACTCCCTTCCTTTACTCAAACACTTATCTAGTACTCACTCATGCTCAGCCCAAGGTCCTTGCCTTCACGGGGTTAGATCTGCAAATAGATAATTACAGCCCAGTGTTTTAAGTGCTATGATAGGGATATAAATAAGTTTCTAGGACAGCACAGTGGAAAGAGAAAATCAGAGTAAGATTCACAGAGGAGGTAATGACTGAACAGGATGAGTAGGAGTTCACTTTGATGGACAAGGAAGAAAAGATATTCCAGATCAAGGCAACTCTATGTATGTGCAAAAGGCAGAGAGGTGTAACACAGAATGATGTATTTGGGGACCCACTAGCAGTTCAGTTTTGTTAGAATGTAAAACACAAGGGGAACTGGTAGAAAGTGAAGCTGGAATCCCCTGATCTTTACACAACACCTGGCATGTAGTAGTTGCTCAATTATGTTGGACTGTTTTTAAAAAATCATCAAACTTGGCCCTGAAATCAGGAGGTACTGGTTTCTGGTTTGGTTTCCCATTTCCTTAGCCCCTGCTGGGTTACCTAACCCTTTAACCATTACCTCACTTTACCCTCATAGCAACTGTACAAGCTAGGATTCATTGCCCCCAATTTATAGCTAAGGAAACAGGCCTAGAGAGAAGAAGTGACTTTTCTAAGAGCACATATATTATAAGTAACCAAGTCAGGATTTGAACTTGAGTTTGTCTGGCCCTGAATCCTAGATTGTTTCTCAGCCCTGCACTGGGTTCAGGGGCTTCCCTCATAAATATCCTCCTCTCCACCCCATGGATTTCTCCTGCATGCCAGACCCTGTTACTGGATGGAGATGACCTCCCAAGTAGAAGGGGCAGGTCTGTAAACAGTCAAAATATCCAAGTTCAAAGGAAAGCCAAGGGACTGTGAAAACTCAGAGGAAGCAACTAACCCAACACTGGGGGAAAAGCGAAGTCATCCCAGAGTCCTGTAGGATGAACAACAAACAGTTAACCAAGCAGGGAATATGGGTGCATAGAGAATAATATAGCCCAAAGTCCAGAGTATGGGGTGCTCCAAGAGCTACAGGTAGTGTCAGGAGGGGAAAAGGAGAGAGCAGGAGTGGCAGAAGAAGAGTCTGGAGAAACAGGCAGAGCACGTCAGAGACGACCTGTATGCCACGGTGCAGATCTCAGTGGAGAACCACTAAAGGATTTAAAGGGGAGGAAGAAAGAGGGTCAATTTTGCATGATACAAAGATCACACTGCATGTACTGTGGAGGATGGGTTACAGGGAGAAAAGCTGGAGATGTGAAGGCCAAATGGGAGACAGCTGCAAATTTAGAGAGCTCCTAAGATTATGAACTAGAGCAATGACATCCAAGATAGGTATAGCCACTGAAGAAACACGCAGGGATGGCTGGCCCTGTGCCCAGCGCTGTGCCCAGCGCTGTGCCGGGCTCTGGCTTCACCCAGGACTCACACATGGCCCCATCCCTGGAGTGGTCAGCCCACCGATAACAATTTGTACAAGCCATACTGAGAGTAGAGATGGAAGTAGAGAGGAAATAATATTTTTAGGTTAGGCCTGGAAGGGCGAGAAGGAGATACACAGAAGGGGAGATAAAAAGATTTAGGAGACGTTTAAAGGTAGACTCTGAGATGAAAGAAGGCTGGAGTGTGAGGACCTGAAGGAGGGTGGGGTCAAGGACGACTCACTCTCAACTTTCTGGTGTGGGCACACCAGAGTGGATGGTGGTATCCCGTTAGAAACTGCGAATCCTGGAGGAAGGCACTTGTTTGAGTGATGCTGGGTTCCACTTTGGCCGCGTGGCTGTGCGTTGCCAGTGGTGCCAGTGGCAGCTCCAGAGGTTGTCCAGAAGACAGCTGAAATGTTGGGAATCCTCTAATATCGGGACTGCTGAAAGGCTGGGGACTGGGGAAGAGACAGCTGGGACTCGCGGTGAAACGGGCCGCTGCAATCGGGAAGTCCTACGCCATCTGCCCAGCAAAGGGGTAGCCGCGCGGGAGGCGGGAGCCAGGCGAGGTTCCGGGGCGGAAGGAGCCCCGCGCTAGGAGGGGCCGTGGAGTAGGCTGCGAGGACCTCGCAGCCACTAAAACCCGGGCCGGTTGGCTTTGCGGCCGGTGGGAGGGACCCCAGGGCGGCCTCAGCCTGTTGCTGCCGGAGTGCGAGCCGCTGTTTCCTGGTCCCGGTCCAGCAGCCCCCACCACTTCTTGAACTTTCACCCCCGGCGCGCGACGGCGGCGAGTCACGTGATCAAGGCCAACATGGCCGCCGCCGCCGCTGGGAGCTGAGGTGCCGCCGCCGCCGGGCAGCCGGGGGGAATCCGCCCACATCGCCGCCCTCGCCGGCCGGGCGGCCGCGGGGCCCGGAGCGCCGGAGGCCGGGGCTGGGGCGGCACCGCGCGGTGGCCACGGGGTCCCGCTAGAGCAGCCTCCGGCGGCTATGCCGAGGGCCCGGAGCGGCCGGCGGAGCAGGGGGGCCGGCGGGAGGGAGGAAGTAGGTTTGTTTATGGGCTGTTTGGGGCGGGGCAGGTCTGGACCGGGGGCTGGGGCTGGGGCGGGGGTCGGGACTCCAGGCCGCGCTGACACTCTCTTCTCTTTTTTGCATTTGCCCGGGATCTTTTCCCAGACCTTCTTGCGAGTGCGAGCCAACCGGCAGACCCGGCTGAATGGTGAGTCTTGAGCGGCCCCTCCCTCCGCCCCACCCCCGGCCTCCTCCCTCCCTCACTGCCTGCAGTTCCTGACTTCCCTGGGTCTCTTCGACATTAGGGCCCACTGGCTTCTTCACAGTCACAGCGTCTGAGTATGTGCTGACCAAGGCGGCCGCCCTCAGTTTCTCCATCTGTCTAGTGGAGGTTATGGTCCCCAGCTCTTGCGTGAGCCTCTCTAGGCCTTGAAGAACCTTGGGGGTCAGTAAGTGCCAGAGAATGAGAAACAAGCCACACAATTCCACGCGGGAGCTCAGTTTTGAATTTGCAAACTGCTGGGACCTCACTGTACAAGCCGGCAGGGCGCTGAGAATGTTTTTCTTCCAGTTTTTAATCAGTGCCCAGTAGTGTGAATACAGCCTCTCTGCTGAGACTTGACAATGCAGTGAGATCTGGAGTTCCCACGGCAACAAGAACTAACTCATCCCAGGGCTTTTTGAGTTATCAGTCGGCCCACATTTCACAAAGGTGATCAGCGTGGGCTCGACAGCTCTTAGAGGCCTTCTCTGAAAGCACTCCGTGTATGTACTACCTGGCAGGCCACCATCCCCCCCCACCTCCGCCCCGCGCCCCTTTTGGATTCAAACCTCTGGAACATTCCTATTTGCTGAACACAATTGAATGATCTAGTGTTTTGTGCTGGCTAGGATGTGGTATATATGGGGGTTGTTTGTAAGGGGCTTGGGGGTCTCTAGGCCAACTGGTGAGTGAGGCCATGGATGTTCAAGGTCCCCAGTTCCTGCCACTTGGTTTCTGCTGGGAGGCTGAGCCCCAGACTGGGAAAAGGAGAGCATTTATCATGGGCCGGCACCATGTTAAGCACCTTTATCATAACTGAGAGGGAGTGTTAACACACATTTTGTAGATGAGGAAACTGAGGCTGGGAGAGGTGAAGGTGATTTGTTTAAAACCACACAGCTGGGATGTAACTGAGCCATGGTTTGAACTGGTTTGTTTACTTCCAAAGCCTGTGCTTCTTGGACTATGCCATGCTACCTCCTTGGCAATACTTTGACTTGTCCTACTCAGTGGAAGCCTCTAGGTAGGGAGCAAACTTTCCCTATCATGTTTTAGTAAGCTTAGTTCAGGACTTAGAAGATGAATGGCAAGAAAATAAACCTGAATTGCTTATCTGAGAATTTCCAGGTGATGCCCAATCCATCAGGGACTTTCCTGGGACTACAAGGAATTTTCTGGCATGGGTGGCCTGGGCAAGGAGAGCATCCAGTATCATGCCTTCCTTGGCAATCCTATGAGATTCATTCCTTTATTCAATTATCAGTGTCTGTCATAGTCTCCTTCTTACCAGAGAGGCACTCCCTTGAGCTTTAGGCCGGGTAGGGAAGGAACCTTTGTACTGGCACACTGCTCCATACAGGCTTCTAGAAGTTTCAGGGTACCTTGCTCAATGCCTTTCTGATATCTAGCATCCCTTCTCCATCCTAGCCCTGCCTCTAGAGCAGTGGTCCCCAACGTTTTTGGCACCAGGGACTGGTTTTGGGTAAGACAGTTTTTCCACAGACTGGGGCGGGGGTGGGGGGTGGGGGGGAAGGATGGTTTCAGGATGAGTCAAGCGCATTACATTTATTGTGCACTTTATTTCTATTACTATTACATTGTAACATATAATGAAGTAATTACACAACTCACCATAATGCAGAATCAGTGGGAGCTCTGAGCTTGTTTTCCTGCAACTAGATGGTCCCATCTGGGGGTGATGGGACCACCTCAGCTCCACCTCAGATCATCAGACATTAGATTCTCATAAGGAGTGCACCACCTAGATCCCTCGCATGGGCAGTTCACAGTAGGGTTCGCGCTTCTGTGAGAATCTAGTGCTGCCGCTGATCTGACAGGAGGCGGACCTCAAGCCATAATTCGACCAATGGGGAGCGGCTGTAAATACAGATGAAGCCTCCCTCACTCACCCACCGCTCACCTCCTCCTGTGTGGCCCGGTTCCTAACAGGCCATGGACTGGTACTGGTCCATGGCCTGGGGGTTGGGGACCCCTGCTCTAGGGTGTCAAGATGGCCCAAGCCTGAGAGTCCAAGGTTTAGGGAAGTCAAGGTGAAGGAGTCTAGATCTTTGTCCACAAAATCAAGTGGGGCACCAGAACATAGTCACATCTCCTAGAGTGAGAGCACAGGAAATTGAAGAGACGGGCCAGGCTGCAGACCACGGTTTCTCAAACTCCATGCTCAGTCCTGGTGGGATGGTGGCTTTCTTGATGATTTGGCTCTTTCTAGGGCTACTCTGTTTTAGGGTTGGAGTAGCTCCCTGCCTCAGACCCTCAACAGGCAGGAGCCCCAAGTGCGTATTCTTGCAGACCTAGCACACTCACAGGATCAATCTTTGTTGATGCTGATCAGTTGGGGGCACTCGGGACAGGAGAGCCTTCTAAGCTATGGAGTCAGGCCTGGTTTCCTATGCTCCCTTTGCCACTTTTTAGCTACCTGGACAACTGCCTTGACTATCTTTTTCTGTTAAAATGGATAATACAACCTAGTTTCTGGATATAGAATAAAATGAGCTACCTTGTATAAGGTATTTGGCTCTGAACCTTACACACAATTGAAGCTCTAAACTGTAACTTATCGACTCTCACCTGCATCACCTTTCACCTGTGTCTTGCTCCCTAAACTGCATTGATGAGCTTTCCACCAGGGTCAGTATCCACAGGAAGTTCTTTCTGGCCTTGCAGTGGGGAACCCTTCCCTCCTTGGCTGGCTCCACCCCTATCCCCACCCCAGTCAGTCTGGTCTCAGAGTGGCTAGCTCTACTTCTACTGATGCATCACAGGAGGGGACAGAGGGAACAGAGTCCCTTGTTTTGACCCCTTCCTGCTTCAGTGACAGGAGGGCTGCAGAGAGGGATTAGTGAGCTAATTAGAAATGATCGTATCTCTCGGCATTAATTAGCAGTGCTGTGGGCTTGCAGCGTGCACTTTGGAATTGAGCCCCCTGCGGGACAGCATGGCAGGGAGCCTTCTGCCTCGAGGGCCTGCCAGCCCCTCCGCACTGATTAGAAATGATGGAACAGGTTTGGGTAGGCACAGTAAGAGCTACCCTCTCAAGGTATCTGGGCTGTCTGACTCAGATCCTCTATACCTTTATGACTGGGCCTCAGTCTCCTCTTCTGTAAAATGGGACCAGTGGACATGAGAGAAATTCTCACTGGGGTAATTCTACATAAGACAGTAAGGGCTGTACCTCAGGGCTCTTGGCCCAGGAACAAAGGGGTTTTAACTGATAAGTGAACAGCAGGCCAAATTAGGCCCCTGGAGGGACCTTGGATTCTAGCCAAGAAATGTTCTCTCAAGTTATGCTTCTTGACTCTAAAAGAGCGTATGGTCTTGGCCTTCTGGGGAGACACATAGCAAGCGCTAAGGAGAGCATCTTTGCTCACTGGATTCATTGAGCACTGCAGGTAGGAAGGTAAGGGTTGAGCTTGAGCCAGCTGTGGCCAAAGAGTGGACACTTCGCTGGCCTAGCACCAATCTCCTCCCCAGGTGCTCTTGGCAAGGTCCAGTCCCCAAAGGAGCCGAAGGTGCTGCATGATGAGGGCCAGATGAGGCACTGAACAAAAGGGCTAATGGCTGGCAGGAGGTCAGGATGTGTCAGCTCCACTGGGACCTTGGGAACTACAGTGACCGTCTGCCTGTTCTATGCTTTGTTTTCGGTTTCTCCATGCAGCTCGGATTGGGAAAATGAAACGGAGGAAGCAAGATGAAGGGCAGGTATGTCCCCTGTGCAGCCGCCCCCTGGCAGGATCGGAGCAGGAGATGAGTAGGCATGTGGAGCATTGCCTTTCTAAGGTAGAGGGGCCATCACCACCTACCTCCCCTCCCCTCCTTCCCCTGACACTAGCTGCTGACTGCCTCCAGATCTATGGGCTGTTGGGGTCTCCCTGTGGTCTCAGCAGCTTCTTCCTCTCTGTTCTTTGCTCTCTTCCTTTGCTTTCGCTCTCCCACTCCTCCCCTGGGGCTCCAGTGGAAAATTATTGGGGAAAAGCCCAGGTCTTTGACCTCTAGATTCATTTACTTCAAAGGAGCCCTAGAGCTGGGGGCCTGTGGGGCACACTGCAGCTTGGGGCTAGGGCTGTGCCTTCCTTGCAGGCCCTGGGGAGCAGGTAGGGATGGCCTGGGACCCGCATGATCCTGCTCTGCTCTTCACAGAGGGAAGGCTCCTGCATGGCTGAGGATGATGCCGTGGACATCGAGCATGAGAACAGCAACCGCTTTGAGGAGTATGAGTGGTGCGGGCAGAAGCGGATACGGGCCACCACTCTCCTGGAAGGTGGTTTCCGAGGTACAAGCAGCTGACACATAGGCAGTGGCACTCTGGTGGCCAGGCCTCTGCTGGGTATCCATCTGTTGGGAGCCAAGAGGCCAGGGCTGGTGGCTGGTCATCCATTCCACCACGTGCGAGCTGCTGCTGGCGGGGCTCCTTTGTGACCGTGCTGCCTGCCTGTGATGTGCATATTAAAATGGATGTATTTGGGTGGGGAAATGGAACTGTGAGGCTGCAAGCTAGGAGTGACGAGGGGGTCTCTCAGCCTCGGGTGATGCATTGAAGGTGACAGCCAAGCCACGTTAGCACCTGCATAAAATATTAAAGGGACGGTTATGCATTTATCACTCCATCCCTCTTAAGGCTGATAAATGAGAATCCAGCAACCTGCTGTACACCTCCAGCACTGGGGGCCCCGAGGGCTTCCAGGCAAACACATTGGATTCCCCCCGCCACCCCCCCGCTCCTCCTCCTCGGCCCCATGTCAGGGAAATCAGTTACAGAGGAGAGAGTGAGTTATGGCAAAATTTGACCTCCCATGAGCTTCATTGGTGAATCTAATTTTAGCTCTGATCCCATCTCTTCTCCCTGGGCGCCCTCTGCCCTGAAGCAAGAGGGGCCTGTGCCCAGCTGCTCCCTGCTTCCCTGGGACTCTCCCCTGCTGCTGCAGAGGACTCTGCAGGACCCTGCCCAGACCCACTACCTACTTGGCTCCTTGGAGAGATAAAGCTTGGCCCAGTGGCAGTCCCCCACCCCCACCAGGTCAAATAGCAGACTGGTAGGTGCCCAGGGTCGGTGTCCTCTTGTCAAAGCCTTCTGCCTTGGGCAGGGCAAAGGGGGAGCTGTCAGCCTCCCAGCCTCCAGCTCTTCTCTCTTTCTGTGCACAAGCACAGCTGGCACTGCAGCTTGTGGTCATTAAGTGAGCCAGTCTGCTTCCCATCTGCCTCCAGTTCTCTGGGCAACACCCTTGGGAGTAGTGCTGTGTCTGGTCCCTGGGGAATCTCACAGCAGCTGGGAGGAGGGTCTCTGCCTCATTGGGGGCAGTGCTTCTCGGGCTGGTGCTGAGGAGTGGTCCCCACAGTGCCATCCAGGGCAGACTGGGTACATGAAGGGGCCACGAGCCCAGGTGTGGCATTATGCTTCTGGGCTTCTCTCATATTGCCCAAGCGTTTGGGGACAAGCCAAAGTGTAAATCAGGAAGGTTAATCAGGCCAAACCGTTTCCCGATCCTGAGCGCTGAGGTGGGAGGATGTCCGTTTGCCATTTCACTTTGGTCCCATCCTGGAGTTTCCGAGTGTCTGAGGCCCAGGGAGGATGAGCAGCAAAGCCCAGGGTCCAGTGACTTGTACACACAGGTGTCTGTTCCAGGGGCAGTTCCAGGATGCCGCTCTGGGTTCGCTCTGTTGGGTGGCTGCAGATTTTCATATCTTCCATTACCGCGGCAAGTTTTTAGTCAGGTTTCTTGGCACAGAACTGGACCTGGTGGCTTCTGGGCACCAGACAGGGCTTAGGGGGATGAAGCTGCATGGGGCCTGCTGCTACAACCAAGTATTTCCCAGGTGCTGGGACGCACTTGCAGAGCGGGTGTGAGGGGCTCTTCAGCCCTATGGGCGGGTGTCAGTTTTCCCTGAGTGTTTACACTGTGAGGTTGTTCTTTTCAAGAATTCCTGAGAGGAGTTCAAAGGGGGCTTTTCTTTGAGCGATTTGGAGAGCGAGAATGAGAGTGAGACTTGAAGAGGGAATGGGGCCGGAGGTGCCTTTATCTGCAGAGAATTGCTCCGGCTTTCCTGATAGAAGCTGCTGCCGCCTCTTAAACAGCTTAGTGCAGTCAAAAGACAGGCAGACTTGAAAGGCTGTTTTACAGCGAGATCAGCAGGGGCCACGAGGCAGAGAGCAGGGCGCAGTGGAGCGGAGGAGGCTGAGGCTCCTCGGTGGGGGGTGCTATCAAAGGAGGCCCTGTCTGATCCTGACCGCCTCTGCCCCCGAAACCCTGTCTGCAGGAGCTGGCCATCTGTCAGTCTACCCTCCTTGGCCAGGACCGATAGGCCCCAACTCTTGGGGGGTTGGGTGTGGCCCCGCCAGGCGGGCTGGTGTCAGTGTAGCGCATTGATCGCCCGCCGGGCGGGCTGGGCCGCAAGCCGGGCAGCGCGTGCTTAATGTGATTGAAAGGCAGTTAAAATGGCGGTGACCTTTTCAGGAGGAATTAGATTGCCTGCCAAGACCGGTTAGAGGGAGTGATAACGCTGGCTGAAGAAGCTGCCCAGCCGACTTCAGAGAGAGGGAGCAGAGGCAGGATGAGCAGACGAGTGGTGAGGCCCATTTAAGCCGAGCTGTGCGTGCTGACAGAACAGAGATTGCCGTCCTTGTTAGATATGAAAGAATTGCAGATAAGTTCCTGTATCCGATCACCCCCTATCCCTCCTCCCAGACCAGGACCCCTTCATCATCCTCATCAAAGCTTCCCACCAGGCCCACTGGGAGATGGTCTGGTGGAGCAAATCGGTTTCCTTGAATGTATTCTGCCGTGGAACCAGTGAACAAGCAAGAGTTTTTGGTGGGACACTTGGCTGAGGGGAATGGGCCTTGGAGATGGGGCCTATGGTTACTGAGGGTGAGGCCCAGATTGCTTAGGCCTGGGAGTACTTGGAATTGGTATTTTAGGACAAAACGAAGGACCAGACAGAACAGGTAAGCACTCAGATAGGTCCAGCTGGAAGTGGATCTTTAAGAGTCTGAAGGAAGAGATAAAGTTTTCAAGAGAGTAGTTTGGAAGAAACTTTCAGTGACTAGGAAACGCTCTGGCCTTCTCAGTTCTCAGAAACACCCTGGGCTGCGTGCCTAAGCTATTGATTGTCCTCTCTGAACCTTAGGTTTGCTAACCTGCTAGTGCTGTTTCTCCCCACCCAGAGTTAATAACTGCATAAAGGGCAGCACATGGACCCTAGTACTTCACCAACATTCCCCTAAAAGAGCTCAACAGTTAGGGAAGAAAGACGCTCTTCTGGTGCCCTATGCCAGCCCTGGGCAGAGCAAGGGACCTCTAGGCTGGGCCACAGCGGAAACCTAATTATACAGCCCTTGGGGACAAACCTGCTCTTGCCTATAGTCAAAGGAGGTATGTGATGAATGAGCCCCAGCTCTCCTCATTGCCTGTCACCAGCTCCTGGGTCCCGGAGAAGAGACTTGTGGTGGGAGCTTTGGTCCCTCCTGTTTTGGTTGCCAGTGAAAGTTCACCCAGCTGGATTGGGGGAGCCTGGAGCTCATCATATCTGGAATGGACAGGCTGGAGAGAGAATATGGAATGGTTGGCTTCAGATAAGGTCACAGTGATGTGGTGGGCACATGAGTGGCGAGATGGAGGGATTTCCCAGGAGGTGGCACAGGAAGTGGAAGGTGCTGCAACTCCATCTTTGAGCCCTGGAGGGAAATGCATCCCTGGAATCCAGCACTGAGCCCCTTTGAATCAAACAGGTGGAGGACAGGGATGATACTAAGAGAACCCACTGTCCAGGGCCTCTGCCCTGCCCTTGTCCTGGCCTAGGGACTGCATCTTTCTCGAGTTCTTGCCTTAGATTTAGGCTGGTTCCATGTGGCCTGGGATGAGATGCCATGGAGAGGACAGGCAGGGCAGCTGTGGCACAGGTCTTTTAACTGGCTGTTGCTTGATAAAACTTCAGCTCCAGATTATGGGTCAAGGGGTTGAGAGGTGTTCTGAGCCCAGGGGCATGGAGAAATTGGCCTGGCCGTAGCTGCTGCCTCCTTTGCCGTGTTGGTTTCCAAAAGATGGGAACCCCAGATGCTAAAAATGTCCCCCAGCGCAGCCCTGCTGCCGGGTGCAGTCAGTGACAGGTGTTGGAACAGCCGACTGCTGCAGGCAGTGTTGGAATGGAGAGTGTTAGGGCTGCCACCTTCTACCTCCTTACCACCTTTAGTTATAACTGTTGGCTGCTGGGAGGGGCGAGGAGAGGTGGCAAGGAGCAGGGCACCTTCTTGTCCCCTGTGGCGACTGTCGGGATTTAATCGCCTTTTGGAACACAATTGTTAAGCCAGGACAGGGGGAGTACAGGCAGAAGGAGTAAGTATCAATGGTTTTAAACGGCGTCTGTCTCTCTACGTCTCTCCTGACGTGAGGCAGTGAAACACGTTATCGAGGAGGCCCGGAAAGTGGCTAAGTGCGTTTGACACACGCCAACTCCCTGCCTCCACACTGGATAATTGCATTGTCAACTGTTCAGCGAGGTGGCAGGTGACACTGCAGGCCGATTGATTGTCCCGCATCGCAGCTCCCCAGACTGTCAGCTCCCCAATCGATGGCGTTTACACAAGACACCGTAACTGCATCTGTAACTAATTCCAGTGTAAAACTCTCCGGAAGCTGCTGCTTTGCACCACCACCCTCAAACCACACCTTTGGAGAGCACAGGCCTCCAGAGGCCCCAGGACTCCTTTCTCCCTGGGCTCTGGTTTTGTTGGGAGCAGCAGGTGAGGAAATCGATGGCTCCTTTTTTGTGGTTTCATGTTCTAGGACGTTACTGCCCCCAGTAAGCGGGCATCTCCAGTTTCTCAATCGATGATCTGATCAATTGATCAAATTAACGCTGATTTTTTTCTCTCTCTCTCTCTTTGACCTAAGAAAAAAGGAGTTTATGAGAGGGGGGTCGTTTTTATAAAATTTAGGCTTTGCTTATCATATATGCACTTAACCCTCTCCCTTTCTATCGCTAGTGTCCAGTTGGAGGTTTTTTGCACCGCCCGTCCTCCCAGGACCAGGCTCCCGCTGCTGAGCATCACTGACTCTCAGGCTTAGTCTGCCTGTGGGCAGCAGCCCAGCCCTTTGTGCCACAATACAGTGGGGCTGAGCCTCAGCAAGGCGGCCTCCCTGGTGACTAAAGGGTACTCTGGGTCATCTTGCAGGTCCCAGGGGCAGAGTCCCTTCCCTGGATAGTAGCATCAGGAGTGGCAGCTTGCCTGTTATCCCCAGAGCTGCACAGAACAGGAGCCAGAGGCTTGGAAAGGAGTACTCCGTGCCATCTTGCCTCTGAGTACTGGCTTGGGATGTTCCAGCAGCTGAGAACATAAAATGACTGGAGCCTTCTTCTCAAATCAGGGTGGGGGGGGGGGCGCAAGCTGGCAGGGGCGCTGTCTGCATAAAACGGCTTTATGGCCATTTCTTTTTATTATGATTCTGCCAGAAGTCAGCAAGTGACATTTCATTAAGAAAATAAAGTTTAATGTGCTGGGAAGGAGGTTGGAGCTGGCTGGGGCAGCACAAGAGTGAAATTGGTGGTGGCAGCCTGTTCTGAACACCTGTGGGGGTAGGGAGAGGTTCCCAACATCTGTCTCTGCTGGGGGATGGGGTCAGCGTCAGAGGAAACTGCTCAGACCAGAGACAGGCCTTCTCCTTGGCAAACAAGATGTGTTGTGCTCTCCATCCTGCCAGGCTGGTCAAGGCAGCAGAAGGTCGTGGCTCACCCGAGAGCTGGGGTCTGAGAGGGAGGGTTGTGGCCTGAGAGGTTTCTCCAGGCCACCAGCTAATCAGGCCTTGGCTTTCTGGCACAGGGCTCCCAGGACCTGATAGAACAGCATTGTTGGCATTAAGCCATTACTGCTCGGGTGTGTTGTATGGCACCCTCTGTGGGCCTGGCCAGCTCTGTGCTGGATGACGCTGAGATCACAGACTTGGGCTTTCATTCTGGTAAGGGACAGTGACAATACGTGGTAATAAATACGATTTTGGAGTTGCACAGGAGCCTGGATGGACGCCACGGAAGGGACCCCTATGCAGAAATGTCTGGGGACGTCTCGTCCACACTCAGCACCTTGAGGGTAGGAATCAGGTCTGGAAACACTGTCCTCAGTGTCAAGCCAGGCAGAGGGTGAGTTCGATAAAGGTTGAGAGAATGTTGAGGTGAGTTCATTCAGGAAGTATTTATAGAGCAACTACCATGTGTAGGCACTATGAATAGAAGGCATGATTGAGAAGAGTCAGACTCGCAGAGTGAGCAGGAATTTGTTCTGTAGACCAAGAGGGAGATGTTTCTAGGCAGAGATAACAGGAAGTACAAAGGCATGGGGGCATGAGAAAACATGCAGGACTTGGGAAACCACAATAGCTAGGTTCCACTGGAGTACAAGACCTGGTTCAGGCCTGCTAGGCAATGCGACTGCAGAGATAAGGACTTCGGCCACGGGGCTGCTTTATGTGTTGAGAAGCTAGGACTTTTCCTGGCAGTTCGGCGGTGCCCCGTTTTCTCAGCTGTGCCGTGGGAGCCATACTGGGCTGAGGAGTGGTGCCAGGATTCTCAGCTTTGCTTCTCGCCCACCCAAAAGGCAGGGCTGGGCAGGGTCAGGCAGGCCCTGGCTAAGCCAAGGATGTGAGGCTGACTGCTGAGCTGCATGTACTTGGGGGAGGGAGGTTGGCAGAGCTCGGGAGGCGCAGGCTGTAAGTGAACCTGACGGCCACATTCTGATTGATGGCGGAGTTTGTCTCCCAAACTGTCAGAGGGTTTATAGAGGTGCCATTCACCCACAAGGCAGGAATTGCTTGTCAGGACACTTGGCCATGAACAGTAGACAGGGCTGTAACTTGGTGTTTTCTCAGCTTAAGGGCCCCGCTGCTGACCTGCCTGCTGCCTCGAGTTTGTTGGTGCCTCAGTGTGGAGGGAAGATGAGGACTGGCAGGGAGGGGTGGAGCCTGGGCAGTGCCTGGCCTCTCTCTTTCCCTGGTGCTGCTTACCTCTGGGATGGGTGGAACCTTTGTGAGACCAGAGACCAGAGGTGCAGGAGGGAGAAGAAGGATCAGGAAGAAAGTGCTTTCGAAATGGGCTTGAAAGGTGGAGGACATTCCAGATGGAGGGGAGAGCATGAGCAGGACACGGCGACGTTTGAGGTGCAGTAAGTAGTCTATCCGTATATGTGGAGCTTATGGAGTGAAGTGAGAGAAAGAGGGAAGGTGGAGAAGTGGGGGCATCCGGAGCTTAGCGGGTCTAACTGAGGAGCTGGGACCTGGTCGTGCGTGCAGAGGGGAGCTGCAGACACTGCTGGAGCAGGGAAAAGGAGGGTCAGAGCTCTAAGGTAACAGGGTGAAGGAACAGGCGAGAGGCGTGACAACCCGTTACATGTCTGTTGCCCTGATGAGCGTGTTAAGACCCTGGAAGTGGGAAGAATGAACAAGAAATGTCTGAGATCATGAGGCAGAACCCTGAGCTGCTTCACACCTCTGATTCCACTCAACCCAGATCCCATCGCTTTCAGCCCCTTTTGTTCCCGGCAGGGCTGTTCCACTGGCTCATGAGATGTGGTCTGAGATGGGGACCACTGGGAGAAGACACGGGCGGGGAGGGAGAAGCAGCTTTGTGATCACTGGCCCTGGGCCATCAGGAAGGGTGGTCCTGGGAGTCAGACCACATGGCAGGTGAGCGGGCCTGGAGTAGCTTCAGCAACTCAGTGCCTTACATCACCGCTGCCACTGGCCGAGAGTCCGCCTGTGGCTGTGCCAGATGCACCTCGGTGAGCTCAGCTGCCTGCCCGGCCCTTGGCCCTGCCTCCGCCCACCTGCTTGCCTCCATGGACTGCTTCGTGAAGCAGGTGTGCGTGCTTGTCCTCCCTCGGCCATCCCTTCTTAATCCCTTTATAACTGCACTTGTCCAGGAATCTGGGCTGAGTGAGGTTGGGATGAATAATTAATGTCAGGCGCTTCAGACACCAAATATTTGAACAGCTGCCTGGTGTTTTTGCTGGCAAGGACCTGACGGCCAAAACCAGGACGTTGGCTGGGGTCCCGCTGTATGGCTCCGACGGGCCTTTGCCAGCCTACTCTCCCTTCTGGTAGACTTGTCAGGCTGGACCCTGGGACACGGGATGCCCAGGTCCTGGGTGGGGGTGGCCTTGTAGACCTGAATGTCTCTGTCTTCTTCCTGCTCTTCTTAGACCTGGAAGACAGGTGTTCAGCAGGCCTAGACTAGGTGTCTCCTGAGGACCTGACCTAGTGTATGAATGGGCTAGTTTATAAGCAGAGACCACTTGGAGCAGGAGGCAGTGCAGAGAAGGCTGAGGTATGCAGAGTGAAAAGGACTGAAATGTTAGTCAAGAGCACCCAAGTTTCTTGGCTCTCTATATCCCAAGCCCAAGTTTCTGTTTGGCCTTACCTAGCCCAAAACCTGACCCGTACCTAGGGAAACAGAAGGGGTACCCTTGGACTCGTCTTGCTGGCCCCAGGCCCTCCTCATATCCTGCTTCCCACAGGCTCTGGCTTCGTCATGTGCAGCGGCAAAGAGAATCCGGACAGTGATGCTGACTTGGATGTGGATGGGGATGACACTCTGGAGTATGGGAAACCACAGTATCCTTGGGGCACTGCGGGACAAGGTGGGGCTGGTGGGACAGTCCAAAGGGAATAAGAAAAGTAGCGAGCACCTCCGGTCACTCATCCACACCACCCCCCCAGGGTCAGTGTCTCAGCTTGGGCCGGGGGAGCCCTCCTGAGGATTCAAGCCTCATGGCCCACCGCAAACTAGGATCCATTGTCCTTGACCACCATGCCAGATACACGGAGGCCGACGTCATCCCCTGCACAGGCGAGGAGCCCGGTGAAGCCAAGGAGAGAGAGGCACTCCGGGGCGCAGTCCTAAAGCAAGTGTGGGCACAGGCTTGGGCGGGTGGGTTAGAGGGATGGGAAGCCCTGAGGTGGGTGTCAACCCAGTACCCGCCCTCAAGGTTATCCTGCCTGCCTTCAGGGCTCACTTCGTTCTTCCTCCTTCCTTTCCTCTAGTGGTGGCCCTCCCAGCACACGCATCACACCTGAGTTCTCTAAATGGGCCAGTGACGGTAAGTCCTGACGCAGGTTAGGAGTGATGGGGGGTGGTAGTGACTGCCTCAAGCCCAACCCCTCACCTGTGCTGCCCAGTCTGGCCAGAGTGTGAGTTGCCTCTCTGTCCCAGCAGAGATGCCATCTACCAGCAATGGTGAGAGCAGCAAGCAGGAGGCCATGCAGAAGACCTGTAAGAACAGTGACATCGAGAAGTGAGTGTTTGGCCAGGAGGGAGGCCCGGGGAACCACAGCTCAGTTGGAGGGCGAGGGGCCCTTTGCTAGCAGGAAGGCCTGCTGCCCTGGGCACACAGCCGACGGTGGGTGCTGAGCATGCCTCTGTGAATTGATCGCTGGGCCCAGGCCCTGGGAGCCTTGGTGGAGGGAGGAGCAGTCAGCCTGCCTGCCCGCCCGCTGCAGAGGCCTCCGCCCAGGGAATGTGATGTATGGCCGCCCAGCCCAGCCAGCACACTTGATTCATCTCCAGTTTCTGTTTCTTAATCGGGAGCTAAATTGGTTTCATTTTTCTTGTCCCGGGTGGCGCTTGCAGTGGGTTTTAGGCAGGAGTATTGGGTCTCATCACTTCTGGTAGGAATTTTTGGTCCGTGTTCTCAGGCAGGGGAAAAGGGGATCCGTTAGCACTTCCCCCAGGTTTGGGCAACCCCTGGCCTGGATCCTCAGGAGCCACCAGGATTTGAAATCAGCAGGGCACCTTAGTGCCTTTCCAGAAGCCCAGGCAAGGCCAGTTCTGGCCCCAGGAGGTGGCATTGTCCAGTTCTGGCTGCCTGGAGCTGCTGCCATTGGCCATTACCTAACTCCTAACACCCACCCCTCCCTCCTCTCGAGGCTAGGTTGCCCAGGGTTAAAAGGCAGCCTCTTCATTCCAGGGCCAGTGTTCCATCTTGCCTTCTGCCAGGAGAGTGGATTGCAGGCCGGTGCAGGGCCGGGTCGGTGGCCCAGGGTCACCTCCCATTTGTTTCCCTCCATTTTGTGTTGTCATAAATTCATTCCAGCCCGTTGTGGTTGATCAGTTTATCTCGGCCAGGGCCGTGAGTGCTGCTGGCATGATGTATGGGCCGCAGCGCGGGGCCCAGCTGCCCATGAATCACCGCAGCTGCTCCATGTCAGCGCCGGAGCGGGCCGCACGGGTTCGGCGCAACCAGCTTTGGGGGGGGGGGGAGGAATGACGTATGGATGTTTATTTAATAATTCTCTCCTACTCCAGCTGAGTGGGGCGGGCAGGGCTGTAAGGGGCACCCACCCTCATCTGGAGGGGCTGCTCATAAATCAGAAAGACAAGATCATTAATCAGGGATGGCGCCCAAGGGGGAGGTGGGGGCCAGAACCAGTGGCCATCCATGAAGGTCCTACCCTCTGAGGGCTGGGGGAGCTGGGGACTGTCCCACCTGTGTGAGCACAGGCACCAGTGGGCAGGGCTGTCTGGGATGAACTGGGGATTGGCTCAGTCATGTGCAGAGATCTCCATTGGGTCTGGATTTGCCAAGATTAGGGCCCTTCAGTCCCCATGATGTCTCTCTTCCCCGTACACATTATGGGTTCCCATCCTAGATCTTTTTCACAACCTAGGGAAGGAGGAAGGCAGGAAGACATGGCTTCTTCCAAGAAATTCTCCACCCCATACCCCAGAGGGGCTCAGGAATAGCTCACAACCTACCTGGGTCAGGGGCCTGGAGGATTGGATATTTCACCAGAGCAAAGAATAGAGGCCAGTCATGTGCCGAGCAAATCCAGGGGAGGGTGAGCTCTGGAATTGGATGTGGCCTTGGAGCCTTTGGAGATGGAAGTGGGAAATGGCTTCATTCTCTCCTGAAGCCCCATCCTTTTTGCCTTCCCAGCTCTAACTCATTCTCTGGTTTGGGGTTTGACAGTTAGTTTTCTACTCTGGGGTAGGCTGCCCCCAGCTCCAGGCCTTGGTTTCCCAACCTTTGAAATAACCTCATAGGATCAGCCTGGTCCTTGGAGAGGAAGGGAACACAGCTACCCATCCTTGTCTCCTTGTCAGGAACTTACCAGCAGTCCAGGTGGGGATGGCACATAGAGCATTGGGCAAAATGCCTGGGGGAGGAGCCAGCTGTGCAAGTGCTTGTGAGGAAGGAGGGGATGGTAAAAGCTTTCCAGAGCTGGAAAGTTGAATGGATGCTCCCAGGAAATCCGCCAATGCCAGGAGGAGTTGTAGTCAGAGCCTTTCTCGGCTTCCCTGGAGAGAGGCAAGGCAGAAAGAATCATGGACCCATGGAGTGATGGATCTAGAGCATCCCTGACATAGGGACACAGCCATCAGGAAGTCACATTCTGTGTCACTGCTAGTGCCCTAAAAGAGAAAGGTCAGAGATCAAAGTTCATTGCTGCCCATGAAATGTTTCCCACCATCCTACCCATGCCCCCCCATTACCACTTACACCCAGCAGGGACAGACTACCTGTAAGCTTTCAGGCTTTCTGGGCCAACTGTCTCCCCTAAGCTGGCAAGACAGGCCACCCTAGGAGATGGTCCTTGCCCACACACCACCCTTGTGATTCTACCTCAGCTGACTGAATACACCCTTTAAACCTCAGCTCTTACCCTTTACAGCCCTCTTCCAACATTCTCAACAACTTCCTGTAAATTGCCTGTAAGATAAACTTTCCTTTCTGATTGCGGCATCTGGGGCTTCTTGGACACAGTCTCCTTTCCCAGTGTAGCACCTTCTGCTTACTCAGAAGTGAGCCGTCCAGCCAGATGGGACTCTAGGGCCTCTAGGCCTTGGTTCCCACTGTTCCCTCAGCCTGGAGGCCTGTCTCCTCCTGGGTGTAGCCAGTGTAGGGTAGTGGTTACTTACACAGTTACTGGTTGATCACAGAATCAGTCTGCCAGGGTTTGAATCCCATCTTCCCCACTCTGTGAACCTTGGACAGGCTACTTAATGTTTCTGTGCTTTAGTTTCTTCATATATAAAATAGGAGTATTAGGATCTCCTCATGGGGTTTTTGTGAGGTGTAAATAAGATAATTACTTTTAATCCCTCAGTACAATCCCTGGCATTTAGTAAGTGCTTAATACATTTTAGCTCTTTTATTTGTATTATTGTCATTATTATTCCCTAAAGCCTGTCTCCAGTGCCATCTTTTCTACTCCTCCAGGAAGCATTCTTCCTCCTGTGAGCCTCTCCAGGTTCTGTTGACTTGTTTTAGGAGAGGTGGAAGGGATCACTCTTTAGAATAGTCCTAGCTATTCCCTGTTCAGTATTGCAGCTCAGAGAGTCTTCAGGAAGTTGTAGGGACCTTGTGCAGGGCTTGGACTACAGGTGAGGACCAACAGGACATTTGACATGCCTAGGAAGAAGCAACCAGGAGCCCTTGAGGTAGGCTAGGACTGTAGCCCAGGGGCCTCATCAGTCCCCGCATTTCTCACTCTCCCTGGGGGTTAGACCAGCTATTTCTTCAGCAGATGTTTATTCATACTCACATGCCTAGTATGGCATGGCTAATGTTCAGAGGCAGTATTGGTGGAGTGAGCAGCTTGCCCTCAGGGAAGTGAGTCTAGCAGTGACAGGCATTTGTGGTTATACTGCTATGGTGAAGCCCAGTGCAGGGGCTGGAAGAGCACAGAAGGCACAGCCACCATTGGGGTACTGGCTGGGGGCTTGGAAAAGGCTTCTGGGAGGAGGTGGGAACTAGGCCTGAATGATGAGATGGGACTAGTGAGTTAGGAGGTTGGGGTGATCCAGAAGAAGCAGAAAGTGCTGAGAGGCCAGTGGAGTGAAAAATGGTGGGGTGTGTGGGGAAACTCAGGAGTTTGGCATGAATGGAGCATAAAGTACGTGGCAGGGCACTGAGGGATGCAGCTGGCGGGGACCGGCCCAAGGAGGCCCTTGTAAGCTTGTGGAGAGTTTGGTGGAGCTTTATTCTGAGGTAGACACTAAAATGTTAGAAGGAGAAGTGGTCAGGTTTGCAGAATTCTAGGTGCTAGGAGAACAGAATGGAATGAGGGGACTGGAGGCTGAGAGGCCATTCAGGTTGGTGGCACAATCCACAGAGGAAATCATGAGCACCTGGACTAGGGGTGGTAGCTATGGAAAGAAGTGGAGATGCCAGAGATATTAGGAGCTAGATGACAGATTCTGGATGTCAGGAGTGACTGGGAAGAAGTGGTTTGAGAATGGTTCCCGGGTATCTGGTTTAGAAATTCACCAGGATGGAGGTGGAGGAGCAAGGAGGGTGAGGAGTGCAGTTCTGGAATGTGGAGTTTTCGGATCTGGGATATGGGTGGGTGTCTAGCAGACATCTATATATGTGATTCTGGAATTCAAGGGAGT
This sequence comes from Balaenoptera physalus, assembly GCF_965194825.1. NCBI lineage: Eukaryota > Metazoa > Chordata > Mammalia > Artiodactyla > Balaenopteridae > Balaenoptera > Balaenoptera physalus. The sequence goes on along the minus strand of NC_138882.1, from coordinate 159,590,925 downwards.
TGTAGGCTGGAGGTTCAGGTTAGGGATGCCAGCCTGCTGCCTGCCCAGGTATGCCATCCTCTTTGCAGAATCACCGAAGATTCAGCTGTGACCACGTTTGAGGCACTGAAGGCTCGGGTCAGGGAACTTGAGCGGCAGCTATCCCGTGGGGACCGTTACAAATGCCTCATCTGCATGGTGAGAGGAAGGGAACCTCGGGCGCCCTTGCTCAGGCTTCAGTGCTCCCTGGGGGTTGGAGAGGGTCTCTGCCCTGTGATCTGGGCCCTTCAGAGGGTGGGACAGCCTCAGAGTGACCCCTCCCTTCTCTGCCCATTTTCTCCCTAGGACTCCTACTCGATGCCCCTAACGTCCATCCAGTGTTGGCATGTGCACTGTGAGGAGTGCTGGCTGCGGACCCTGGTGAAGTGGCATGGGGGTCGGGAGTGGGTGGCCATTTGGGGGTACTGCCCAGATGTCCATGCTTATGCTTGAGCCTGCTTCGGGAGAGGAGGAGCGAGGGGCAGGGGGAGCAGAAGCATAGACCACAGCCCGAAGCCAGGATGTTCACCCCCAAGCTCACTGCCCTCCCTCCTCCCCCACCCAGGTTTATTAAATTCTCCCCACGCGTGGGTTCTCTGCCTGCTCCCTTCCCCCGTCCCCCCACCCCAGCAGGCCCACGCATTACACACAGAAGTGAGATCCCGGGTCAGGAGGAGGCTGGGTGTGGGTGAGCAGGACCAGGGCCTCAGCCCCTCCCCCTCCCATTACTAAGCTCCTTCTGCTCCTGCCCCTGTTCTTCGCTCGGGAGCAGCCATTAAAATGTCGCCCGGAGACAGCAATAAAAGGCCCGGACGTGGGCTCTGTGTCCTGATCAAAGGCCGCGTGTAATCTCGTTAGGGCCGCGGCAGCCACAGCTGGACCCAGCCTTGTTCTCATTACTGGGGCTCCCGCCGCGGGCCTGGCCAGCCGGTTTGATCCTGGCGTCTCCCCAACACAGGAGTGTGCCTGCCTGCTCACAGAGGCCGCCCATGCCTCCCCAGCCCAGGTGGGCAGGACCGATCCGAGGTCCCAGCACACAGCTGGTTCGGGGAGATGCGGCTGCAGGCCCAGGGGCTCACACGAGCAAATGTGCGGCACAGGGTATAACCAGAGCCCTCCCTGTTCTCCCTGCAGGGTGCCAAGAAGCTCTGCCCTCAGTGCAACACCATCACAGCACCCGGAGACCTGCGGAGAATCTACTTGTGAGCTAGCCACCCCAGGCAGGCCTTGCCTCGAGCGCCCCACCTGCCCCGCCTGTGACGTGACCCCCCCCTTGTACATACTTGCACACAGGTTCCCCGTGTACATACATGCACACACATGAACGCGCACACACATGCACACACACAGGACTCGAGCCAGAGTGGAGGCTGAGGCCCAGGCCCTGCCTGCTGGCTCCCACCAAGATTGGGGACCATACCTGTTCCAGGTTCCGTTCCCAGGGTGGGGCAGGGAGGTGGGGGTAGGGGGAGTAACCAGGCAAGGCTCCTGAGATCCAGCCCCCACGACTGACAGACGGACAGACAGACATGCAAACACCAGACTGAAGCACATGTAATATAGACCGTGTATGTTTACAATGTTGTGTATAAATGGGACAACTCCTCACCCTCTACCCCGTCCCCTCCCCTTTGGTTGTATGATTTTCTTCTTTTGTTAAGAACACCTGGAAGCAGTGCCTCCTTTAGGGCTGGCTGGGGGCTCGGCCCATCCACCTTTTGGGGTGCCTGCCTCTCCCCCTCCCTCTCCCTCTCCCGTGGTTCTCTTCCCTCTCCCATGTGCTCGGTGTTCAGTGGTGTATATTTCTTCTCCCAGACGTGGGGCACGTGCCCCAAGGGACGTGATCCTCTCCTTAGTCTTAGCTCCTGGGGCTCTTCATAAGGAGTTGGGGGAGGGGGGAGGCACAGGAAATGGGAACCGAGCTGACGCAGGGGCTGAGACTGGGGCTGGATGACGGTGCTCCTAGCTACCCAGCCTTCTGCAGAGAACCTTCCCTGGGATTAGACTGCTGTTCCCAGGGAAAAGTGTTGTCTCCCCTGCCCTTCTTGTGGGCCCCATGGTGTGATGCTGTGTCTGTATATTCTATACAAAGGTACTTGTCCTTTCCCTTTGTAAACTACATTTGACATGGATTAAACCAGTATAAACAGCTGCTGCCTCTGTGCATGTGTATAGGGAGGGGTGGATGATGGGGTGGTATGAACAGAGGCAGTTAAGGGGTTAATTCCTGGCCGCAGTGTGGGAAAGGACTTGGCTATGGGTTTGTAAAGCAGTGTGGGGTTGGTCTGCTCAGGGGCCCTGGAGCACTGTCAGGGGTGGGGGTGAGGCTGGGACCTGGACTCCTGCCTATTGATGGGTAGGGGCTCCAGGTTAATTCCTTATCGATGCAGAATCGTCAGCTCATTAATCACAGAAGAGGTCAGAGCTTGGGGCTACAGAGGGGTTGCAGCCTCTATCCCCCAGTCTAGGGCCGGAACAGCTATAAGCTTGGGTGAAAATATAAGCCCCAAACCTCTGTCCCTTTCTAGTCCCTTGAAGTGAGCCAGGGACCAAAAATGGAACCACCATCTCAGTCCCCTGTGGCTTCTGTTCTCCATCCTAGTGACCAACAGCCTGGTATAGTTAACTGCCCAGATCAAACAAACAGTAGGAACCCCCTTTAACCAAAGTGGACCCTCAAGTCGGGGAACTGAGGCTGGGCAGCCAGCACTGGAGATGGAGCTTTGTCAAACGGTTATCCCCACGGCTGCCCAGTGCCAGTGAGTGAGCAGCATTCTGGGTACTTGGGCAGGGGCTCAAAGCTGCAGAGGAGTCCTTGTCCACCACGGAAAGCTGTTTTGACAAAACAAGATTTTGCTAAAATTCAAGACCTCAGAATATCTTTATGACTCCAGACTCCTCTCCACACATTCTCACACAGCAGGCCCACCCTCCATCATCTTCCCAAATCTCAGACACACCTGTCTCTGGGATGCCCACAGTGAATATTACAGAATCAGGTCCAGTTGGCAGCTCATGTCCCTCTCTGCACCCAGATGACAAATCACCCTGGTTGGAGTCCAGCGAAGGCCCTTCACAGGCCCAGGCCCAGCTTGATGGCACCAAATATTCTGAAAGCAAGGATCCTGGGGCCCAAGATTCTAGGGAATGTATGTGGCCCGTTGAGGCAGAGCAGCCCCAGTGATGGCTGAGGGTTTGGAAGAGAAGTGGGCAATGCCCAATCCCCACCGGGCTGGCTCCTTCCGGCTCTCTACTCTCCGCTCTCCCTGCCTTGGACTCAGTGGGTCCTTGATGGCTGGTTACTTACACCCTGGGGACCATATGCTCTCTAACAGGAGACGTTAACCCAGAGTGAGGGCATGAAACCCGCCCTGCTGTGGGATCCTTGAGCACTATCGCGTGCAGCACTGCCACCTGTTGGCCATGCCTAGGAATGCAGCCATGCAGGCATAGGAACTGGCTGCCACAGTCGTGGGGGAGTCCCAGAGGGCTGAGGCGATGTAGGGAGAGCTTGGCTCTGGAGACAGAGGGTCCATCAGCCCTGAGACTATCAGGGGTCAGCTCCCACCCAGAGCTTTTCCAGCCATCTCCTTCACTGCCGGTCAAACTTTCAAAGCCCATCCCTGCCCCCCAAGTCCCTCGATCACCACAGTAAGCTCATTAAATCAACAGATATTTATTGAATGCCTGCTATGTGCCAGCATTGTGCAGCAGTGACTTGTAGAATGATAGATGATACAGGACTCTAAGGCTGAAGGCACTGCTGCTGCCTACAGAGGATCCAAGTGGGTCTCCCTCGAGGAGATGAAGGAGTTTTTTTCAGGCCAGTGGTTCTGGTTCTGGTCTTTAGGGCTCCTGACTCAGCTTGTCCCAGCTCCCATCTGGCGCTGCTGTCTTCCTGCTCCCCACTCCATCTGCCCATTACACACACATCTTGCAACTTTCCTGGATCTAGTGGCTTCCTGGCAAAGTGTGGTACACCTGGACAGGCCCCCCACCTGTGTATCCTCAGCTCCCCATTTGGCTTCCACATCAGACTCCCTGGCAATGAGAAGCCTGAGTGAACTGCCAAGTGGGATCCACAGGGACGGTACTCCATGCTGTGGGGCTCTGCCCTTCCGGGACCTGGGAGCACAGGTCACAGCCCCTGCCCCAGCCTGCCCCTACCCTCTGGCACCTATTCAAGGAATCGGAGAGCAACGCTGGGGCTCATCCTCACCCCTACCCCCCACCCCCAGCTTTATTAACCCTTCACAGCCTAAATGCCACAGGGGTCAACAGCCTGACTGTTGCACTTATCCAAACACAACCACTGCTAGGCTTCCGCAGAGACCTGCGCAGGCACTCCTGCCCCTAGAATCCTGGGATAAGCAGACCACCACAGTCCCCAGGACAGAGGCCCATGGAAATTCTCTACCTGGAGGACCATAAAGTCCCAGAGGGCTGCAGGGAGTTGAACCAGAAGAGGACCCCACCCATGGATGTAGGTTATGGGGAGGTGTCAGGCATTTATTTCTGGAGCAGAGGTGAGGTGGGTAGGGCAAGGACCTCAGCACTGGACGCAGCTGCGCATGAAGTTGACACAGAGGCTCGTGTAGTAAGTAGGGTAGTCGCGGAGATGGCTGACGTGTGCAGATGACACAAAGTCCACAGAGTGCACCAGGACCCGGTGCGCCAGGCGTGCCTCCACCATGCGCTCCACGTCCCTGGCCAGGACCACCTCGTCGGCCCTGGAGTAGAGGTAGAGCTCGGGCCAGCGAGAGGCTGCGTCGAGCAGCCTGTCATAGAAGTGGGTGTGGAAGAGGGAAGTGAGCGGCGCCAGCAGGACGTGGAACAGGACTGCCACCAGGGCAAAGGCCATCAGGAGCAGCAGGCGCAGCGCGGCAGGCCGGTGCTCCAGGACGGCTGCCAGTGCCCTCAGAGCCCCCAGCAGGTTGCCGTCGCCAGGACCGCTGTCAAAGATGGTGCCCACCACACGCAGGTGGCAGAAGCGCCGGTGTGTCTGCAGGAGCTCCAGCACGTATCGGTACAGCATGACGCCGGCGTTGCTGAAGACGTGGAAGAGCAGGGGCTCCTTCTCAACCTCGTAATCAAAGAGCAGCTCAAGCAGCTTCTGGGCCAAGACACGAAGTGAAGGGATGCCCAGGGACTCGGAGAAGAAGACCATGTGCCAGGGGGCTGTGTATCGGATCACGATGCAGCCCTGAGGAGAGGAGAGAGGCCCTGTCCATCCTCGGGGATGGGGTGGGGAGGTGGGGACCAGCTAAGGTCAGAGGGGTCCAGCAGCTCCAGTTTCCACAGGCCCATAAGCTGGCAGTGCTCTAGGCCCTGCTGGAGTCTGGGCAACAGCTCACCTCTCCTAGACGCAGGAAGGTCCACCAGGACCATTTGTGGAATAAGCGCTTCATGCTGGCCAAGCCCCCTCATCCTGGGATGGTATGCGAGGCCTGGAGCCCAGAGCTCACTCAGGAAACATCTGGGCTGACCAGAAGGAAGCCTCCTCACTCGGGTCCGCTCCCTGTCTCCCTCCCACCCCTGACCCTGCACCCTCATCTGCTCAACTCTGGCACATTTAAGGCCTCACTGCTTGGCTACACCCTGCTACAGCGACTCTGCTCTTGCCTGTCCCTACTTCCCAGGGACAAACAGGTATCCCCACAAGACCCAACACCAGAGACAGCCTGCAGGCCCAGCCTTGACCACCAGAGGCCACCCGTGAGCCAGGCCCACATGGCGTCAGTCTCTGGCCACTGCCACCTTCCCACAGGGCCCTGAGAACAGAGGCCATACTCCCAAATGTCTGGTTCCAAAGCCTGGGATCACTCCTCACTCTCCCTGAAATTCCAAATACAGTAAACTCCATTGTTCCTCAAATTCTAAAATCTTAGCTAAACTCTCTGTAGGCCTCTGTACCCCTCAATGCCTGGGTCAAGTACACCTCAAGGTCTCCACACAGATCCCCTTCTAGGCCAGTTAGAACAGGCAGCCAAAGCCCGCCTGAGTCCTAATCCTCTCTCATTAACATGTGCCAGAGACAAAGGGCCCTTTGTCAGGGGAATCTGAGTTAGGCAGGCTCTGGGGTCAGACAGTTCTGGGCTCAATTCCTGGGACCAGCACTTATTAACAGTATGGATGAACAGCAATTTACTTCATTTTTCTGAGTCTGCATTCCCATCTGTAAGTTGGGAATAACATCCATCTCATGGGATTGTGGTGAAAATGAAACGAAAAAACGTTATCTCGAGTGCCCAAAACAGCACTTGGCACAAAGTCCTCAGCTAAGAGCAGCAGTCATTAGTGGTGGTAGGAGTAATAACAAGGAGAAAATTATATGCGCGCAGTACTTGAATGACCCAGAGCCAGAGAGAGATGGTCAGCTGAGGTAACCCTGCCATCAGCCTCCTGACCTTGTCCCCTCCCGCTGACTGTGATCACATGTGCCCCAACTCCTCCTGGCTCTGCTCTCACCAAGACCCTAGCGTACCTAAGCACCCCTCCCAAGACTCTGCAGCGGGGGTCACGGATGCTACCTGGCCCCGCAGATCTGGAAAATTTCACAAAGAGCTCTGCTCCAACTCCCCAGAGGGTGCTTTCCACCCACCCTCAACTTACACACAGCATCGCCCACGAACACAAACATACCCCACACCACCACCACACACACACGACCCTTGGGACTAAATACAGCCTTGTCCGCCTCACATCCCACAGATGCAGACACCCATGGCACCCACTGCACACTAGGGCACCCACTGCACCACCTGTGAAGTGCACAAAAAAGCACAGCCACCAACGCACACCCACAGCACACACACCACTGTAGGTGCTGCCTTCAGGAGCCCACACATGTGCGTGCGCACACGCCCACACACACTTCTCCCCAGAAGCGTTCCGTGCAGAACTACCTGTTGATACAGGCATAAACTCAGCAATTCCTGGGAACTCACCATCTCTGAGGGCGCATGTGCCCTCCACCTCCACGTCACCCGTGAGTGCATGCACAGAGCTTGCCTTGTGAACACCCAACACCCCCTGTGAAGGAAGGGCACATACACCAAGCTTCCCTGGGCCTCGCTCTGAGGTTTCCATCTCTGCTGCCACCTCCCGAGTCAGATGCTCCTAGAACCCCCCTGCACCAAGGACCGGGCTCTCACTGGCTGCCGATCCCAGTCTCTTCTCTCTCCCCTGAAGCCAACCATCTCTCCATCTCCACACACGCTCGGTCCCAGCCTGATCCATCTGCCCTCACCTCACTCTACTGTATTTCAGTCTCTTCCTCGTTCCAGATTCCTGCTCAAACCGATCTCATTAAAAAAAATTAAAGCCTCTGCCTTTCCACCATGTTCCCCTCTAACTCTGTCCCACCCTCTCTTCACCTTCCCAAACTTTGACACCCACCCTCTCCACCTGGTCCCCTCCCACTGACTCCACTCTGACAGCTGCACTGCTCTTACCATGGTCGCCCACATTCTCCCGAATGGCTAAATCCCATGACACCTTTCGGTCCCCACCGTACTTTCCTTCTGGCAGCATTTGGGATTACGAGCTCTTAGAAACACTCTCTGGTAGCCCTGGCTCTTCAATAAGACAGAAACAGGAAAAAATGGACTGTTCTAGACTTATAAGAGACTTAAGGAACAAAATAACTGATGCAATGGGCGATCCTGGATTGGACCCTGGTTCGGGAAAATCAGCTATAAAGGACACTTTGGCGACTATCAGAGAATCTGAATATGGACTGGAGACTCGATGAGATTAAAATGTATTAACATGGGAAAGTGGAGACCACGGTCCGAAAAAAAGCAGGATATAAAATAGTGTATTCAAGAGATCTTATTTAGGTAAAGAAAAGATGCACAAATGGGAAAAAAGCTGAAAGGATATATACTAACGCTCAATAGAGGTGATCTCTAGGGGACAGACTATGACGTTTTTATATTCTTTTAAATCATAAAGTATCAGGAGTTTGGGGTTGGAAAATTTTTTTCTCTACCCCCATCTTATCCTCCTGAGCAGGGGGTAAAGGCACCCACTCCTTTCCCAGACAACCCCCTGCCAACGAGCGCTGCCACCTCAAGCCCTCTGCCTTCCCTGGGATCAATTCCTCCCTCCACTCCATCACTTTCTCCCATGCCGTCTGCCCCAAGAACATCTTTCCTCTCTCCCTCCACAGTGGTCCATTTCCCTAAGACACTCTTCCTGTGGATTCCATCACATTCCCCTGAGTTTTCTTGTCCATCTGTAGCCACTCCTCCTTTCCATGTGGGACCCTCTTCGTCTTCTGCTCCTTTAAGCTTGGGTTCTGTCCTGGGCCTCTTCTCCTTGCCCTCTACACACTCCCTGGGGGAAATCTCATCCACCCCAGAGCCCACGGCTTCTCTTCTAGTGCTCCTTGTTTCAAAGAACCCAGGATCTGCTGCAGCCGGAAACCTGGCATTACCCAGACCCCTCCCTATCCCTGTGCCCACACACAATCTCTCATCCAATGACCACTCTACCTCCTAACAAGCTCTTGATCCATCAACTTCCCTCCACCAGCACCACCAGCCCCAAGGTCCTGGCCACCTCAACAAACTCACTTCCCAGCCTCTGGTCCTGGCCCCCACAATCCTTTCCCCACTCGGCAGTGAGGTATTCTCAGAAGCACAAGTCTAACATCACACCCCTGCTTAAGTCCCCTGAGGACCCTCCCAGCCTCATCTCTTCACACTTGCCCTTTCTTTTGTCCTCTGTTCTGGCCACACTCACCTATTCCTAGTCCTCTGCCTGCCCTCAAGGATCTTAGTCTAATGAAGAAGCCAGACAAAACTAGCCTCACCCAGTAAGTAGAATTCAGAAGCAGCTGAAACTACTTAAGGAATAAGGCAATGCCAGAGGACCAGGCTTGTTGGTTGAGGGGAGGCCTCAAGCTCAGAACTACATCTTTCCTCCAATTCCTCTCCCATTCCAGGGCCACCACACACCTGGGGCACAGCACAGACGTGGGTCAGTGGAGGGAGGCTGAAAGGAGGGGGCCCCAGCTGGCCCTTCTCCCAGGTGACTGCCATTCCTCCTCAGTGCAGGGCTTCCAGCTGGTGGCTGGGGGTCTGTACTGATGCCTCCCTGCTTCGGGAGGTCTGGGCTGAGGAGGGCAGGGTCAGGCCAGCGGCCAAGGCTGTGAAAGGGGCTTCCCAGATATAACCAGGCCCTCCCAAGGCTCTCTCCAATAACCACAGCCTCTACATCCAACTCTTGGTGCATCCTGAGATGAAGCAAGGAAACCGCAGTCCTGAATCTCTCTTCCAAGAGGCCCTTCTACTCTGGAAACGTGAAGGTGCCATGGTCAGCCCTAAGACAGAAACTCACCTGGTCAGAAAAGGAGAAAGCCCCAGGAGTCCAGACTATGCCCAGCACACCCGGCCCAGGTTCCTGCTGCCCAGAGAGGCAGCACTAGCCAACAGAGACTTGAGGTCTGGGCTGACTCCGCAGCTGGGAGCACATCTGGGATGGGCTGTCCACTGTGGGGCTTAGGGAGGAAGGAAGGGGGAGCAGGTCAGGGGGCTGAAGGGGACAGACCAGGCCACAGAGCTGGCTGCAAGGGGTGGATAATCCTGCCCAAGTCCCCATGGGCCCAGCGTCTTCCTCACAGGCTATTCTTGGTGCCATTTCCAGGCCTGCCTGGGCTGACTGGTGGTCAGCCTCCACTGCAGCCCGGAGATGAGGGCAGCCAAAGCTGGGAGAGCCCCGCAGAGCGGCCCCACGCACTGGGCGTCCACACACCTGCAGTACTCACCCTTTTGTGGTAGATGGCGCTGTATTTGGCCAGGTTCTTGTCCGTGCAGCCACCCCAGCCCAAGAGAATCACCAAAGGCTGTCGAGTCCCCGCCTCCTTCCCGCCTTGGTTGGGGCTGTTCTCTGAAACACAAGCAGGGTAAGACTGTCATCCCTGGAGTTAGGGTTCGGGGTGGGGGTGACTGGCCAATCCAGAGCCAGCGCTACTCGGGCTGCTGGCAGGGGAGCACCAGGTGCCAGGCCCAGACATCCTGCTGGTCCCTGTGCCTCAGGTTCCCAGGGGGCTCCTTCCTCTGTCCTTCACTTCAACTGGCTTTTAGGCTTCTCAGGAGGCACTGCAGGGTAACTGGAAAAACCCACCTGAGGGCCCCTTTCTTTGGTGACTCAAAGACAGCCCAGGTGAGAAAAGTGAATAAATACTTCCGCCATGCAATTTCACCTTCTAATCCAGGGATCTGCAAACTACAAGCCATGGGCCAAATTCAACCCATGATCTGTTTTCATATGACCTTCAAACTAAAACTAAAAATGTTTTTTACATTTTAAAATGGTTTTTTAAAAAATCAAAAGAAGATTTTGTGATGTGAAACTCAAATGAAATTTAAATTTCAGTGTCCACAAATAAAGTTTTATTGAAACACAGCCCAGCTCATTCATTTACATAATGTCTACGGCTGCTTTCAAGCTAAACAGCAGAGTTGGGTAGCTGCAACAGAGACCACGCAGTTCACAAAGCCTAAGATACCGCCCTTTACAGAAAAAGTTTGCCAGTTGCTGTCCTAATTGCATGAGCAGATGGAAGAAGAGGGCTTTAAAAGGAGAAATGGGGGACTTCCCTGGTGCCGCAGTGGTTAAGAATCCGCCTGCCAATGCAGGGGACACGGGTTCGAGCCCTGATCCGGGAAGATCCCACATGCCACGGAGCAACTAAGCCCATGCGCCACAACTACTGAGCCTGCGCTCTAGAGCCCGTGAGCCACAACTACTGAGCCCGTGCGTCACAACTACTGAGCCTGTGCACTAAAGCCCACAAGCCACAACTACTGAGCCCCGTGCACCACAACTACTGAAGCCCGCATGCATAGAGCCCGTGCTCTGCAACAAGAGAAGCCACCACAATGAGAAGCCCACACACCGCAACAGAGTAGCCCACATTCGCCACAACTAGAGAAAGCGCACAGCAACGAAGACCCAGCGCAGCCAAAAATAAATAAATAAAATAATTATTAAAAAAGAAAAAAGGAGAAATGGATAAGGCAGTATAAGCAGGGAAGTGAAGCAGACAGACTCTGGCGGCCACTACCAAACCACCCACCCTGTCCTGACAGAGAAGAATAACAGCCGGTATTTACTGAGGTTTAACCCTCACAACAACAATACAAGTAATATTATTACAGATGAGGAAACTGAGGCACAGAGTGGTTAAGTTACTTGCCTAAGGTCACACAGGAAGTGTAGAGCTGGGAATCTGGTCCCTGCTCCCCATCCTAGCTAAGTCACTTGAGACCTTCTGTGCCACCAGCCCCATCCACAACTAGAAGCTCATCTCCTTCAGTGACGTGCCAAGGCACAAGCCACAAGCTGCTTCTGAAGGCCTCCCTGCAACCTTGTCGGTCAGACCTCCTCTCATTTCCCCTGCCAAGTGAGTACCCACCCTCCTTGGGGCGATTTCTGTGCACAGACTGTCTGTTGCTAGTTATCTGCCCTTCTGAAAGGACCGGGGTGTACCCTTCCAAGGATCAAGCCACTTGGCTATGCTCAGCTGCCACCCTAAGATTTATGGATGCTGGTGGTGACCTGGCAACAGTAAATTTCAAGGCTAGTTAAGAGGATGGTAAATATAAATCACTAACCTTTGGACAAAAGGAAGACAACAATTTCCTGTGGAAATTAATGTGATTGAAAAGTTCAGTGTTCCTGCTCTCCAGCAGTGGCAACTCCGGCCTTTGGAGATTAACTGCCTGCACCCATGGGGATGCCAGACTGAGTTGCAACTCAGCCTGGACCAGGAGCTCCCAGCACCTCAGTCCCTTGCTGACCCCTGCCAGCTGTCCCAGCCTCCCCTGACACTGGCCTCAGCCTCTGATAAGAGAGATGGTCCCACAGCTCTAACCAGGCCACTCTAAATATTCTCATCACCTTTCTTGGCCTGGTGGCCTCCTGTCCTTGGCCAGGGCAGCTCTTCGCCTACACTGGCCTTTCTGTTGGAGAGGCTCTATCTGGGCCTCACTGAGGCCCCGGCCCAACCCTGCTGGGCAAGGACTACCCGTAAAACTCAGGCTGCGGCAGCCTCATGCGTGGTAATCAAAAGCTACAGTTTGGATCTGCCTTTGACCCTCTGAGGTCCAGCAGCTGGATTTCTGAGACTCGCTCCAGGGAGGCTCCCTAACCTCTGTGCAGCTGTCTGAGCATGGGCTCCCCTCCCACAGCCTATGGGGCTCCCCTCCAGGTACCACCACCAAGACACCAGCAAAGGGTTTGGGGGTTTATCTCAAATAGAGAGAAGGCAGCCAGGGGCGGTCACATCCCCTGGTGGCCGCCCTCACCAGCAGTGGTGGGGCATTCCCAGTCCGGGAAGGTTCAGACACTTCTGCCGGGCCTCTGAGCTGCCCCTCACCCCACAGCTGGGCTCTATAACTCCACTTTGCTCCACTGCAGGTTTTGCCGGCACTCTTGGCTTCACCAACTCAGGCAGAAATGACTCTTCACCAGACACACGTCTCCACGAAGAAACTCAGAATACGGACACCCTGGACACACTGCCTCTTCGCAGAGCCCAAGCTTTCCATAACATTCCTAAAAGGAGGGAATCTGTCCTTCTACTCCAGCCAGGCATTTGAGGCCACCCCCCTGAAGCACAAGGTGCTCCTCCTACCCACAGGCATCTCCCACTCCCCCGACACAGTCTCTTCCCAGGGCCCCCTCTCCATGCCCATTCCTAACTCAGAGCCTTTGTCATGACCTCCTCCCACTGGAGCCACGCTGCCCATTCTGATTCTAGACGTGGAGCACTATAAACCAGAAAAGTCCAAGGTGCTCCGGGAACATGGCTGAGAGAGTGATGGTGACCAGGAAAGGCCTCCCACAGGAAGACACGCTTGCTGTGCTGGCCTTGACGGACCGTAGGAGCATGCCAGGTGGAGAAAGGGCATGAGCAGGGGCAGGGGACGATGGAGAGGTTACAGTTGCTCTGGGGCACAGCAAGCAGTCCTAGGAGGCTAGAAGCCTGGAAGAGGGAGCAGCAGTGGGCAGGAGAGCTGCCAAGTGTGGGACTGGGGCCCGATCCTGCAAGGCCCCCAAGCCATGCTTAGGAGTCAGGATTTTATCCGGAGCAGTGGAGAGCGAATGAAGATTCTGGAACTGGGGGAGTGGCATGATGCAGTCTGTATTGATTAATGACTTGCACAATTACTCGTATAATGTCTGTCTCCCCTCAGCCAGTAGGCTCTGTGAAGGCAGGAACTGGGTTTGTTGCATTCAGCGCCATATTCCCGGTGCCCAGCAGTGTAGCTGGCCCGTCTAGGCACTCAGCAGAAACATGCTGAATGAATGAACACGTGGCTGCAAATTGAAGGATAGATCCAAGGAGAAAGAGCTGGCATTCTTCTTGTTACCCATTGCCCTTTCCAGAGTAATAAAAGTAATAGCTATGGCTATTGTTATTTATTGCCACATCCAGATCATGATTCCTCCATTCTCTGTAAAAGCCCCTGCTCCTTTTATGCTCCTTCCACTGGTCATCCCCCTCTCCCCCTCCCACTGCTGACATCTCCTGGCCTCTGGCCACTGCCCCTCAGGCACTGAAGACTCGGGCACTGGCTCTGTCTCCCACTTCTACACCAGGACTTACCACAGCCCTGCACAGGCAATCAAACCCACCTTGGTCCTAAACCATCACAAACCTCTCTGAATTCCACATCTCCTTTAGCTCCTACCTCCCCCTCTTTCCCATCACCAAGAAAAACAATAACAATAACAGCAAAAAGAGAATTGTGTCAGGCACTATTCGAAGCACTTTATATATCAACTCATTTAATCCTCACAACAATCGTACGAACAAGGTACTGTTATTATTCTTATTTTACTGATTAAAAACTAAGCCACAGAGATAGTAAATAATTGTTCAAGGTTACACAACTAATAAGCAGTGAAGCTGGAATCCAAACCCAGGTGGTCTGACTCAGAGACCAGCTCATCACCACTACCCCAGGAGGCCCCCTGGGTAAAAAAAACAAGTCTTAACCAAATCTCTTTCCACTCAGCTCCAAACCCGTACACATGGCTGCCTCTTTATAGCAACAGATCCAACACCAACCTCTTCCACCTGCTCCTCCTCAGGGACTGGCCATCGCAGTCAGAACCTCAGCATACGCTGCCTCATTTGGTCCCTCGACCACCCGAGGAGTTAGCTGCTATTGCTATCCCCATTTTACAGATAAGAAAACTAAAACACAGAGAGGGTAAGTCTTTTTCCCCAAAAACACACAGCCAGGAAGTGGCACAGCCAGCATCCATCTCTGGACCACCATGCCACACTACCCCCCGCCTCCAGGACCTTGCACATGCGCCTCACTCCCCAGCCCTGGAGGCTGATGCTCCATGTTATGCTTTGCTAATGCCCACGCCACCTGCTGAGTCAGCTCACTGTTGACATCCAAGAAGCCCCCCCTTGATGCCCTCCCCAGACCCTTCATCACTAGACTGGGTTAGATGCCCCTCCTCTGTACTGTCACAGCACCACCATCACCATGCCACTGTACTTATCCACTGCACTGAAAGGGCCCGTTAAGAACAGGTCGTGTTACTACTGTAACACGCAAGGCAAGAGTTGGCAAATGCCTGAACCAGAGCAGTGGGGGACAGGTAGGAAGGGGGAAGGAACTGATAGGGAGAAGAGAATCACAACAATTTTGGAACATGTATTAAAAGCTTCAAAACACATGCACTCTTTGACTTAGTAATTCTACTCCTATGAAAGAAAAATGTTTAATCATATGGAAATAGTCTGTAATACATTAAGCAGATCATAGACATAAATGTAAGAGCTAAAACTATAAAACTCTTAGAAGAAAATGTAAGAGTAAATCTTTGTGACCTTGGATTAGGGAATGGTTTCTTAGACATGACTAAAAGTACAAGGAATAAAAGAAAAAATAGACTTCATCAGAACTGAAAACTTTTGAACATCAAAGGACACCATCAAAAAGTGAAGAAACCAGACTTCCCTGGTAGCGCAGTGATTAAGAATCCACCTGCCAATGCAGGGGACACAGGTTCGAGCCCTGGTACGGGAAGATCCCACATGCCGAGGAGCAACTAAGCCCGTGCGCCACAATTACTAAGCCTGCTGTCCAGAGCCCGAGTGCCACAACTACTGAAGCCCACGCACCTAAAGCCCGTGCTCCACAACAAGAGAAGCCACTGCAATGAGAAGCCCACGCACCCCAATGAAGAGCAGCCTCCGCTCACCACAACTAGAGAAAGCCCACGCGCAGCAACAAAGACCCAATGCAGCCAAAATAAATAAATAAATTTATTTTTTTTTTAAATGAAGAAACCCACAGAATGGGAGAAAATTTTTGCAAATCATATATCTGATAAGGGGTTTGTATCCAGGATACATAAAAAAACTCTCACAATTCAAAAATAAAAAGACAAATAACCCAACTTTACAATAGGCAAAGGATTTGAAAACATTTCTCCAAATAAGATGTACAAACGGCCAATAGATCATGAAAAGGTGCTCAACATCACAGTCATTAGGGAAATGAAAATCAAAACCACGAGACAGCACATTATACCCACTAGGATGGCTATAATAAAAAGTCAGATAATACCAAGTGTTGATGAGGATGTGGAGCATTCAGAACCCTCATACACTGCTGGTGAGAATGCAAAAAGGTGCATCTACTTTAGAAAGCAGTTTGGAAGTTCCTCAAATAAAATTAAACATGGAGTTTCCATATGACCCAGCACTTCCACTCCTAGGTATATACCCAAGAGAACTGAAAACATATGTCCACACAAAAACCTGTACACGAATGTTCACTGCAGCATTATTCACGATAGCCAAAAAGTAGAAACAATCCAAATGCCTATCACCTGTAAATGGATGAACAAAATGTGGTATATCCATTCAATGGAATATTATTTGGTCATAAAAAGGAATGAAGTACTGCTAAAACATGGATGAACCTTGAAAACATATGCTAAGTTAAAGAAGTCAGACACAAAGACCATATATTGCATGATTCCATTTATATGAAATGTCCAGAATAGGCAAGTCCACACGGTAGAAAGTAGATTAGTGGCTGCCAGGAGCTGGAGGGAGGGGGAAGTGGGCAGAGACTGCTAATGGTTCAGGGCTTCTTTTGGAGGTGATGAAAATGCTCTGAAATTAGATAGTGGTGACAGTTGCACAATTCTGTAAATATACTAAAAACCAATGAATTGCACATTTTAAAAGGGTGAATTTTATGGTACGTGAATTGTATCTCAATAATGTTATTATTTTAAGAATTAACAGTAACACATTAAGTGAAAAAGCAAGTTGCAAAGAAGTATGTACAACAGAACACCTATATACATACATACACACATACCTACACATACTTATGCATAGAAAAAAATACATCAAATATTAATAGCAATTATTTCTGGGATCAGAGGCAATTTCTTTTTCATGATTTTTTTTTCTACCCACTTTCTAAAATCCATATGTATCACTTTTGCAATGAGAGTTAAAATATTATTTTTTAAAAAAGGGTCGGGGGGGTGCTTCCCTGGTGGCGCAGTGGTTGAGAATCTGCCTGCCAATGCAGGGGACACGGGTTCGAGCCCTGGTCTGGGAAGATCCCACATGCCGCGGAGCAACTAGGCCCGTGAGCCACAATTACTGAGCCTGCGCGTCTGGAGCCTGTGCTCCGCAACAAGAGAGGCCGCAACAGTGAGAGGCCCGCGCACCGCGATGAAGAGTGGCCCCCACTTGCCGCAACTAGAGAAAGCCCTCGCACAGAAACGAAGACCCAACACAGTCATAAATAAATTAATTAATTAAAAAAAAAAAAGGTGGGGGGAGGTGTCCTGCAGAGTCAACAGCACTTGAGAAGTCAAAGAGATCACGGATACCCAGAAGCCCCTTGGCGAGGCAGAAGTATTCTTTTCAACCCTGGCACTTCTTCAGTACCCCACAAAACAATTTAATCTCACGGGCTCTCTGTCCTCTGGACTTTTCTCAACAAACAACACTGACACCAATAATACAAGAATTACAGATACATACTATATTGTACAACAGTTCAAGTCATAAAACTAAAGCATAAATTGGATTGTGTATATCCCAGGGGCATATGGGGAAGACAAAGGAAAGGGCTGACAAGGCATAAGAATCTGTGGAACAATATGTGCTTTTCTTCTGCAAGCCAGAACGAAAATACAAAGAACCTATGTTTTCTTCTTAAAATACAAGGAATAAAAGGATCCTCAATTTCCTCTACTCCCAAGAAATACTTTCTAGAGTCTCACAGTTCCTATATTTAAACCAAATTACTTCATTTTAAATTTACTTTTTTTTTTTTGGAGTAACAGCATAGGAGAGTAGCATGGTATCTAGGAGTGCATACTGTATAAAACCATACCTGGGTTCAAATCTCTGGTTCTGCCACCAATAACTATGAAACAGACCTTGAGCTAGTTCTCTAAGCTTCAATTTCCTTATCTGTGAAACGGGGATAATAATACATAGGACTGAATAAGATAGTGACTACTGAGGGCTTAGCATGTTACCCTGGCACAAAGAAAGAGTTCAATGAATTGAAGTTATTATTACTTCATGAGGAATGCATGCTCACTGTAGAAAAAGCAGAAAATGAATATCTCATAAAATTGGAATCATACTGCTTTTGTAATCTGCTTTCTTCAATTTAGCAATATATTGTGAACATCTCTCCCTGTCGGTTTATATATCTCTACACCATTCTTTTTAGTGGCTGCAGAGCAGCTATAGAATATTTCATAATTTATGGTGGCCAAGCTCCCATTATTGGACATGATGTTGTTTCCAATCTTTTGCTGTTATAAAAATACTTTAATGGACACCTCTTTCTTCCTGCATGTCCTTAATTGTTTCCTAGAAATGGAACTGTATTCAGGCAGTACTTCCCGATGGCAACTGAAATCTGCATGCACAGGCTTTGGAGTGAGGCTCCCAAGTTGGAATCTGGGATAACCTGGGGCAAGATACTTCACCTCCCCTGAGCTTCTGTTCCTCATCTGTAAGACGGGATAAGAGTACTCCCTACTTCACAAGGTGGTTGTGAGAAGTAATAAAATCATAAGAGGGGTTCCTGGCAGGCCTGGCATGTGAGCCAGGCATGGTCAACAATGTAAGTGCAACAGAAACCACAGAGACCTCAGGCAAAGGAGGCCAGCAAAGGGTCCTTCAGGTCTGGAGCTCAGATCCAGGGCCTAGCACGGTGCCTGGTATAAAGCAGACAAATTAGGAAGGGTTTTTATTAATGCATGAAAGAAAAGACACCGTGATTTAAAAAATAAACAAAACTCCCCTGTTTAAAAAAGAAAAGCACCTACGGGGTCCCCACAGACAAGAAGAGGGTCTAGTCCCAACCCTTCACCCGGGGCTTTGAGGCCTCTCTGGTATGACAGCTCTTGAGATTTTCTCTCCGGCTCCTGAAAGCACCTGGCGGCCTGCTGCCAGGGCCCTGCTCTCTCGGGCCACTCTCAGTCCCCCCAGTGCCCCTAGTTCTGCACTTCCTGCTGCTCCCCATCTACTTGTCAGCCCTCCCGCAGCTCCAGGTCCAGCTTGGGCCACTCTACTACAGGAAGGCAGCCGACCCCTGGGGCCCACCATGGTGGTCCGGACTGTGGTCCACCCCAGACTGTTTCCCCGGTGCCAGGGAAAACTTCCTGGGGGTCAAGACAAGGTCTACATTTCTTTGACCCGGGCGGGCGCTCAGCAGAAGAGCAGACTGACAATTAAGCCTGGGCCTACAATAAACCTATCACTTCCCTTCTCTGTGACCCCCCCCCCCCCCACGGAAGGCTTTCTTTGTACCCTAAGAGTGAGTCCCTTGTCCCAGCCTCATTAATTCTGTGAATCAATTATTTCTAAAAAATGTTTACTGAACATGAAAGCAACAGGGTGCCTTTAAGAAGGCCTGCTGGCCTGCCAGTGAGCCGCAGAGGGGCCCCAGGGCAGGACTTGGCTGACCATTCTCTGGCTGGGAGGAGGGGCAGCACAGCCCTGGCCTGGGATGGCAGAGCAACTTGGGCGGGGCCCAAGTGCTGCCAAACGACTCCCTTCAGCTCATTTGGCACTTCATCCTTGCCAGGCTCTGGCAACACTGAGCAAAACCCTCCAACAACACCACAGAGATCCCTGCTGTGGCAGCCCTGAGAAAAGAACCTTCCCCAAGGAAATGAGATGAGAATACCCGATTCTCACTTAGGAGGGTGAGGGGATCACTGGTCAAAGAGGAGTGGGTGGGATGGGGGGAAATGCTGGGTCAAGGGATCAGCTTCAGCAAAGGACCAGGCAGACGACCCTCATTCGGCCCAGACAGCCACGGATACTTGCTGGTGGGAATCCCAGCAGAAGGACCCTGGGCTCTGAACGACCCCAGATCTGTAGCTGCCTTCCAGCTAATTGATGTGCCAGCAGAAGCTGCTCGTCTCTCTATCAACTCACAGCAGTGCTGGGCTCTGTGGCTCTGATGCTCAATTATGGGGGAAAAGCAATTCCAGAAACCGAATATGACTGTCCTACACACTTCTCCACCGTTAAACAATAATTGCGAAAGAGAGACAATCTCTGGACCCCCAAAGATTGTCTGTGAAGCCCTGTCAGCCTGGAGGGGAGCTCTCTGCAGACAGGAAGAAAACAGAATCAGGGGATCACAGTGCTGTCACTTCCTTCTGAGGGCCATACAGCCTTGAGTTCAGCTCTGGGCTATGCACTTTGAGAGGGAAAGGAATGAGAAACCAAAGCCAGTGCAGAGGAGCAATCAGAAGGAGGAGGCTATTAGAACCACACCAGAGGACGAACAACTGAAGGCCCTGGAGGTATTTCTCTTGGAGAAGAGAGATGAGCTGTCCTCTTGCAAAGAGAGGAAGAGAGACTACCTTGCTCTGTGTTGCACCCACCACAACATCCTAGCCCTGCAGTTACCACGTCTTTGTGAAACCACCTGCTTCGAAGCCCTCAGCCCTCCCCAGAACCACAGCTCCTTGAAGGAGTCTGTGTGTGAGTCACTTCTGAGGCACCAGCAACTAACCCATGGCCAGGACACAGCAAATGCTGAACTGAAAGCAGAAATGACAGGAAGGCCTATTGTGGCTCAAGAAAGGGAAGTGCTTTCTACCAATCCCAGTTGCCTCCAACAGGCCAGGATATTTGGGAGGAAGCATCCTGTCAGGGAAGGGTCTGGTGGCAACAGCATGCTCTCATGCCAGGAGAAGGATGCAGGACAAAGTGGTCCCCTGAGATTTCTTCCAATTCTAGGACCCAGCTCCCTGAAGCAGGGAGGGGAGCCGCAAGGGGAGGAAATATACCAACAGAGCACCTGCTCCATGCCAGGCACACACATCCAGTCACTACCTTGTTAACCCTCACAATAGGGAATCTGAGGCTCAGAGAGGTTCAATAACTTGCCAAAGCCATAGAACAGCAGGAGGTAGAACTGAAATGCAAACCAAGACCACCAGGTTGCCCACGTGGGATGAGGGAGAACTTCTGCCCTCCTGGCCATGCAGAAGGCAGCTCCAGCTCTTTGCAGTTGAAGGTTCTCCAAGGGCAATATTATTAACTGGCTTTATCTCCCACTGATGCCAAAACTTTTCAAAAGCATTTTTACATCTATAAGCCTAAGAGCCCTCGGCCAACAGAGGGCTCTAGAGAAATACAGCTGGTCTGGAGCCATCTGTTCTGGGGAAGCCTAGGGGTTGCACTCCCCTCCTAGACCCCACCCCAGGAACACAAGATGCTATGGGAGGGGTCTGGGAAGGCTCTCCTGAAAGAGGTAACATCTGAGCGAAGCCTTAAATGATGAACTAGGCAAGCGAGGGGGCAGTGTGGGGCAGCAGAGGGAAAGGGCATTCCAGACAGAAGAAATGGAGGGAGCACAGGCAGAGAAGCAAGAAGTGTGTGGAGAATCACAAGCAGTTTGGGGTTGCTAGAACATAAAACTCAAGTTGAACAGTGGAAGGACACAGTGATCAAGGAGGTAAGCAGGGTCTGCTAAATTACGGAGGACTTTGAATGCCAGGCTAAGGAATCTGGATTTGATTTATCCTGAGGGCAATAAGGAGCCACTGAAGGGTTTTATGTAGAACAGTGATAAGATCAAAGCTTTGCACTGGGAAGACGGTTGTGGTAGCAATAGAAGAGGCTGAGCAGCAGCTGGAGGTGTGAAGACGATGTGGAGTAACGCAGGCAAGACATGCAGCTCAGGCTGGGGTGTATGTCAAGGCTCCTCTACCATGATTCCCAATCAGGGCCAAACTTTCCATTCTCTGGGCCCGCAATCCCACTCACACTGCCAGGGATCCAGACCTGCTCTACAGGCTACTAATTTTGTGGAGCCTCCCACACACCTTTCTGTAATGATACGACTGTAGAGAGGAAAACAAAGCTAATCATTAAACTCACTCTGTGCCAAGCATTATGCTGGGTCCTTTACACAATCTCAGTTGTGCAACCAACAACCCTAGGAGGGAGGTTACTATTGGTACCCCAGCTGTGCAGATGAGGAAACCGAGGTTCAGAGCTGGAAGCCTGCCAAAGGTCATCCAGCTACTAAAGGGAGGAGTCAGGATTTGAGCAGACTGCTATTTCACGGCAGAGACGGCTCTGTAACCACTGCCAAGGAGAGTGCAGAGGACGGAGGGATGAAGGTTCTGTGTCCTGGGCTTCTGCATGGGCCCCAAGGAAAATAGTGGATGAAATATAATGGGTGGGACCCCTAACCACAACTGCCGAAGAAAGGCTAGCAGTGGGAAGCCCGACCCCAAACAAAGGAATCAGGAGGGCCTTCAGCTACCAGGAGAGAAGCGAAGGTACGGGCCTCAGAACCCCGACTAAAGAGACAGAAAAAAGGGCCCCAACCTGCGGGGTTAGGGGTCAGGTAGACGCCGGGAAGGGGCGGGGCTCGGACACCAAGAGCACTCTGGGGGAGGGGCTTACTAGGGGGCGGGGCTCTCTGGACCCGACCAAGTCTAGGACCTGCGGTGAGGGAGGGGGCCCCCCCACCGTGAGGGGGTGGGCCGCGAGAGGACAGGGCCGCAAGAGGGGCGGGGCCACAGCTGCGCTTGCGACCCACAGACTCCTTAGGTCACCTCCCCACGACTGGACCCAACCCTCGTTACATACCCTGGCTCCGGCAGGGCTGATCCGGGATCTCGATGGTGTAGTCCAGCTGGGCCGAGGCCATGATGAAGGCGCCGGCCCTCAGCTCGGGCCTCCGGCCGGAACTCTCGCTCACGTTCCCGCACCTCACCCGGGGGCCTCCTGGGCACCGCCCAATCACCACCCACCTCCCTCGACGCTACCCAATCCCTGAGCCGCGCTCTGTGACCTCCCCCCCTTAGCAACCACCAAGTCTCTCTCGGGGCCTCTCGCAGCACCCTGCTAGCTCGGCCCTAGCAACCATGCCCCGCCCCAGTCTATCCCTGGCCCTCAGCCATTGGCTGACTTGCTTGATCAGGATCAGGTATTGGCCAGCCAAGACGCCGGTCAGGAAGAGTCCCCACCCTCCTGTATAGGTAAGAGGGTCTGCGGGAGAGTTGCTGTGTTCTGGGGTTGGGGAGGGTCTTCCTTCCTAACTGTGTCTTGTCGTACCGGGTGGACAGCAGTGCCCTTTGACTTACATCATCTAGCTATCTCTACTATCCTCTACCAGCCGCAGCTCCGAGGGCTGGAGGTAGAAAACCGTACAAAACGGCCACAGGAATGCGTGCCAGCCCATCCTCCACCCAGCTGGTCGAGGAATATTCTGACTGGTGAGGTGGGTAGGATGCAAAGGAGGTGCTATTTTCTAGCGAATACTTTAGAGACTGCCCTGTTCGTGCGGGACATAAAGGGGCTAAGGGGTACAGTTTTCTTAAATTTATCCACGCGCTTAAAAAATATTTACTGACCACCTGTTAACATAGGTGGACTCTAGTGAGGATTAGATTTTTGGCTCTGACTTCCATAAGTCTTAAAAGGAGAGGGAGAGAAATCATGCATGAGCCAACTGCAATACTGTGCAAGGGGTAAGTACTACAAGAAGAGTAGGCCCTAAGGATTTTAGGAGCTCAGAATTAGAGGGGCATTTATGGCAGTGCTGATGGCTCTTGAGCTGGGCTTTGAAAGACTTGTGGAGACGTGAGAACTTACAGGGTTCAAAGAGAGGAAAGTGAGGGCTTCCCTGGTGGCGCAGTGGTTAAGAATCCGCCTGCCAACGCGAGGGACACGGGTTCGAGCCCTGGTCGGGGAAGATCCCACATGCCGCAGAGCAACAAAGCCCATGAGCCACAACTACTGAGCCTGTGCTCTAGAGCTCATGAGCCACAACTACTGAAGCCTGCGTGCCTAGAGCCTGTGCCCTACAACAAGAGAAGCCCGCGCACCGCAACGAAGAGTAACCCCTGCTCACCGCAACTAGAGAAAGCCCGCGTGCAGCAACAAAGACCCAACGCAGGCAAAAATAAATAAATAAATTTATAAAAAGAGAGGAAAGTGAGGGGTCGGTGCCAGGAATTCTGAGCATTTCCTGGCCAGAGGAGAGACTAACGGAGAGCAATCCTGGAGGAACAGGTAGGCCCAGATTCTGGAGGGTCTTTGATACCACACTCAGCTCTGAATTTATGGGTAGATCTTACTGATGGAAAAAATTTCCAATGCATTTTACACCAATGAGCACAAGAGCTTAGACTTTATCCTAAGGACAATGGGGAGGCTGCAGGGCTTTAAGTGGAAGAGTAACAATCAGATTTGTGTTTTAGAAAGATCAATGAAGAGAATGGATTGGGGATTGGGAGAAGGAGGGAGACCAGTTTTGGAAGTTGTTTTAGTAATGGGGAAGGATTATGGTGGCCTGAAACATGGAGAGGTAACAGGATTGAAGAAAAGGGGATGAATTCCTTAGACACTTACGAGTTTAAAAGAACTGGACTTGGTGACTGGTTAGACATGGGGTAAGTAGGAAAAATGAAGAATGACTTCTGAATTCCTGCCTTGGGCAAACAGAAAGGAGAGTTCTTAGGAGAGGGTCAGTTCTGGGCATGGTGAGTTTTAGGTGCCAGTGGGACATCCAAGTGGAGGTGTCCAAGAGGCAGTTGAGTATGCCTGACTGGAGTTTGCAAGATAAGTCTAAACTGGAAATTAAAATGTGTAGTCTGTTGTGCCTTATATGGCAGCCACACGAGTGGATTGATTTGTTGGGCTTGCCCAGGGAGTATGTGTAGAGTAAGAAGAGAAGAGGGCCTAGGACAGAGCCCTGAGGAGCACCTACATTTGAGGTTCTGCAAAGATAAGTGAGATGAAGTGTCCACAGTGGTTAATTAATCAGTAGTAGAACGTGGTTTCCCAGAAACCAGGGGAGGAAAGTGTTGAAGGCTGATGACTAATCAAGTAAAATAAGGTCTAAAAAATATCCACTGGTTTTAGAAACAAGGAAGTGGTTGTAAAGGCAGTTTCAGTGGAGTGGTGGGAGCTGAGGTTGAATTACAGTGAGTTGAGAAGTGGGTGGGAAGGTGAGGAAGTGAAGACTACACTTTTAAGAAGTTTGGCTCTTTAAGAGGCAAAAAGAGAGAAGAAAATAGCTGGAAGGAGAGGCAGGTTTTTATTCAGATGGGAGAAATGCTGTTGGCATGGATCCAGCAAAGAGAAAAAGATAATATTATAGGGAAAAAGAGATAACAGAGAGTGGCGCCCCCAGAAAAAGAGTAAGGTAGGGCAGCAGTCCCCAACCTTTTTGTCATCGGGACCGGTTTGGTGGAAGACAATTTTTCCACGGATGGGGCAGAGGAGGGGATGGTTCAGGCGGTAATGCGAGCGGTGGGGAGCGATGGGGAGCGGCAGATGAAGGTTCGTTGCCCGCCGCTCACCTCCTGCTGTGCGGCCCGGTTCCTAACAGGCCACGGACTGCTACCGGTCTGCGGCCCGGGGGGTTGGGGACTCCTGAGTAGGGGATCCAAAGCATTAGTGGAGAAGTTCACTTAGAGGGACATTTGCACTGTGACAGAAAGGAGGCATGTGAGATTAGTACATTAGTAGATTTGCTGGCAGGAACTTGAGAGAATTCTTGTATGGTGGTTCCTATTTTTTCTATGGAATAAGGACATGGTATCAGCCAGGGAGAAAGGGACTGGAGATGATTTGCAAGATTTGAGACCAGCAGAGAAGGATTGAAATAGCTGCAGTGGAGAATGGGAGCAAGATGACTGAGGTGGCATACAGCTTTCTGGGCAGTTATGAGCCCTATTGAGGTTGGTGACCATTATTTTGTAGCAGCAGCAGTCTGCATGGTTGTGTGCTATGTATTTTTCCCCCAACAATATTCAGCCATCTACTGGTGGCTGCAGAGAGGTGAATTGAGTTGATCCAGGTTTGAATTTTATCAGGTGGATGAAATGGAAGGACAAAGGACAAGGAAGTTGAGGATCCTGGCAAAAGAGTAGTTGAGATGGTGGATCTTAGACCCTAAACTGCATAGGAGAGAGTAAAAGTGTTATGGGCTGGAGGTCCCAATGAAGTCAGAGAACCCATATCTTGGAAACAGTTGAATGAGAGAGTTATGATGAGAAAGTGGAGTAATGAAGTTTGAGTAGTTTCAAGTGATGACAGGGTCCAGGGTATGGCCATGGTAGCAGGTGGCCAAAGTGGAATACAGAAGACAGCCAAGATGTTGACATGGCCATTGAAATCCCCCCAGATGATGGCAGGACTTGAGGAGGGAAAAGGGAAGAGGATGCTTGTGAGCCAGGTACCAGTAAAGCAGGTTGTTCTGGAGTCTGTAGATGACAGCAAGAGGAGGGGCAAAGGTCAATACAGCTGAATGGCATGACCCTAAAGTAGCAAGGGTTTTTACAAAGAGCAGGTAGAATAGGAACTGAATTGGACTTTGGTAGAGAGACATTAGCCCCTCTCCCAGTCCTGAGATCCCTTGTGTTTAAGAGTATAAGCAGCCTCCTCCAGGGTCGGCTATGCAGAAGTGGCGCCCTGAGGAAGAGCCAGCTTCCGGGGCAGGCTGGAGGTGGGCAGAGCGAGTGTGGAGCCGCTAAGTGTGGAGGAGACTTTGCTGATCAGAAACAAAAGTTTTCCAGGGAAGAGTAAGAAGGTTGGGAAGGGAAGGAAGGACAGGAAATCAGGTCAAGGAAGATGAAGCATAGAGCAGTGAAGGGGTGAGGAGAACGTGGGCAGAGAGACTCTGGTTGACCTAGAGAGTTACATTTTGTGGGGAGGGCATGAAGCCAGGCCTGTGGAGTGGAGCTGGGGGCAGAAGTGAGTCTGGGGAGAGGAAAAGGGGGTCCATGGGTAGAGAATGAGGGTAGGTCTGGGAAGCTGGTGACGGCAGTAGGTTTTGCAGGAAGGAGATGGGGAAAATGGTCTATGGAAACAGGATGGAGGGAATGGTGGCTGGCTGTGGGGAAGAGATGGGGCAGATGGAGTCTGTGAAGAGGGTATGAGTGGGGAGCAGAAGGAATTTGTCACTTTCTTCTCTATGAGAAGAAAGTGACAAATTGTGTTGCACTTGGCCCTGAGGTGGAAGTAAAGGCCAGGACACCCTCTTTGGCTGGGCCTGAAGTTGAAAGGAGAATGTTTCTGTCTCTATCTCTATCTCTTCTCCCTCTCTCTCTGAATGAGGAGCTGAGAGTGAAGAGTCGGGTTGGGAGAAGGCCTCTGTCCCATTGTGCAGGTGGAACCCGCAAGAACAGGAGACAGTGACTGCCTCATCTCCGAGGCCATGTGGGAACAAGGAGCCAGGCTGGCAGCCCATGCCCTGGAGGCTTCTTGCTTTTAGAAATGTGTCTTTTGATTTAGGAGGAAAAAAGCGCTCTGAGAAATTTTATTTAGAAACGAAACCTAGTGACCTTTTGATTTTTAATACCTCTTCTCACTTGTTGCTAAGGACCTCTGGCTTAGTACAAGAGCTGAGGGTTTTGAGATTTCTGTGATTTTTGTTTCCTGGCACGAAGAAGAACCATTTGGCTGCTATAGAAATGATTGATGGATGAGTCCAGATTTATTAATCACCTCTGAAGATGGAGAGGAAATTAAAAACAAAGAGTCCACTCTGGGCTGAAGACAAAGTAGGTTTGTCGTCCTTGCAGAAGACCTTGCCAAGGTTAGAAGGCCACAAACAAACCAATTTGGACCGAGGTTCCTAATCCAGATTTTAATTTCATGTGCTTTGATTTTTTCAGACCATTTTCTCTCCAAGGTAAAATAATGACCATTTTAATTGGCTGCCACTTACAGAGAGTTTCCAATAAGCATGATGGCATACGTATATTTTTCTCTGGCATTCTGGGTGTGCTCTGGTTCTTATGATCAAGCTGGTGAAACTGACTTTTACTGCATGCTGCATGCCGTGATCAGTTGACTATAAATTAAATCCTCTTTTCCAAAAGCCATTATCCATTAGTGCTAATTTGTTTGCTTCTCATTTCCACTGATCATTAGAGTCTCTGGTTGTGAGCACCAAATTGGAAATGATTTCTTTGACATTTCAAAAAATTTTCTCTCCTTCTTGAATGCCATTTGGCTGCAGCTAAAGAACAGTATGGTTTGCAGAGGAACAGTTCACTCCAATTACAATTTAACTGACCGTTCATGGCACTGAATCCCTGTCCTCAGTGTCCAAAGATGACACCGCTGCTGACATTGCTATTTCCTGTCAGCTGTAAAATGCCTCATAGACTATGCACTGGCCTTCTTGGATGGAGATTCTGCCACTCTGCACATGGCAGCTTTGGGAAGTTGGTAGTTTTATGGACCTACATATCATGAACATTCAGATATAACTGTCTAAACGGGAGCTGGCTGATTTCTTTACTCATTCACCCAGCGAGCATTTATTAAACATCTATTTTGTGCCAGGCATTAGGCAGGCCCTGGGGACATAGAGACAGGGAGGACCAACCCCTGCCCTTGAGGAACTCACACTCTAGTGGGAGGGACGGTGAAGTTTTACAGCATAGCAGGAGAAGAGGTGGCATAAGTGGGACCACAGACCTGATAACCCCTAGCTGTCT
Organism: Balaenoptera physalus; assembly: GCF_965194825.1. NCBI lineage: Eukaryota > Metazoa > Chordata > Mammalia > Artiodactyla > Balaenopteridae > Balaenoptera > Balaenoptera physalus. The sequence continues at coordinate 159,562,881 of NC_138882.1, read as the reverse complement.
TGGGGAATTAGCCAAAGGGCAAAAAGGAGGCTGGCCATTCCTGATGGCAGAGCAGGGTTGAGATACAAGTGGGCCCTGGAAGGGCCTGGGGAGTTGAGAAGTTGGTGTCTGTTGCAACGTGGAAGTGACTGCAGATGAGGCAAGGCTGGGGTCAAGTTTTGAAGGATCTTGTATGCCACATTGAGTTCAGACTTTATCCTGTAGGCCAGAAGGAGAAATTTGGGGGTGAAGAAGGGAGGAAGTGTAGAAGCTTGAGGGAAAGTCTTTGTTTATGTATTTGTTGGGGTTGACAGAGATCGAGCAAGTTTAAGAGGAATCAGAGGAGATAGAGAGATTGAATATAGAGGGGCAGAATCTAGCGCACACCGAAAGGCTGCGTGCCCATGTGGTGAGGTTAAGAATAGAAGGAGAGGACTTCCCTGGTGGCGCAGTGGTTAAGAATCCGCCTGTGCAATGCAGGGGACACGGGTTCAAGCCCGGGTCCAGGAAGATCCCACATTCCGCGGAGCAACTAAGCCCATGCGCCACAACTACTGAGCCTGCGCTCTAGAGCCCGTGAGCCACAACTGCTGAAGCCTGCATGCCACAACTACTGAAGCCCACACGCCTAGAGCCAGTGCTCCGCAACAAGAGAAGCCACAGCAATGAGAAGCCCGCGCACAGCAACGAAGACCCAACATAGCTTAAAAAAAAAAAAAAAAAAAAAAATGAATAGAGGGAGAAGGAGTTCCCTGGTGGCCTAGTGGTTAAGATTCCAGGCTTTCACTGCCGTGGCCCGGGTTCAATCTCTGGTCGGGGAACTGAGATCCCGCAAACCACGTGGCACAGCCCCCCCGAAAAAAATGGAGGGAGAGAAGGGAGTTGCTCCTGATGGGCCCTGTTTTTTTTTGTTTGTTTTTTTTAAATTTATTTATTTATTTATTTATTTATTTATTTATTTATTTTTGGCTGTGTTGGGTCTTCGTTTCTGTGCGAGGACTTTCTCTAGTTGTGGCGAGTGGGGGCCACTCTTCATCGCGGTGCGCGGGCCTCTCACTATCGTGGCCTCTCTTGGTGCAGAGCACAGGCTCCAGACGCACAGGCTCAGTAGTTGTGGCTCACGGGCCTAGTTGCTCCGCGGCATGTGGGATCTTCCCAGACCAGGGCTCGAACCCGTGTCCCCTGCATTGGCAAGCAGATTCTCAACCACTGCGCCACCAGGGAAGCCCGGGCCCTGTTTTCTCTGTGAAGTAGGAAGCAAGGTTATCTGGGCGTCCTCCCTGATTCCTCCCCCTTTCATCCTCCACAGTCAGTCACCAGGTCCTGTCGCTCCTTCCTATGTGGCGTTTCTACCTCTCTCCAACCCTAGTGTCATCAACATCTTTTGCCGAGATTATGGGAACAACTTCCTAACTGGTGCCCTGCCTCCAGTCTTGCCCCTTTCTGATCACCTTTCTACACTAGAGTCAAGATGCTATTCCTAGAACAAAGTCTTTTCTTGTCACTCTTGACTTAAAGCCCTTGACTTAAAACCCTCACGTTGCCCTCAGGGTAGAGTGCTGACCCTGCAGCAGAGCATCAAGGGCCCCTTGTTCTCTGGCCTCCACCCATTTTCCCAGCCTCGTCTCTTGCCGCTTCCATCCTCATACTGTGCTCCAGCCACTCTGAACAATCTCAGCAATGAAAATAAGAACTAAGCTTTATTGAGGGTTTCCTATATGTTAGGCAGTTTGTTGACCCTTATGAGGGTCATGATTCCTTATGAGGTATTATTATCCCCTCTTCTCAGGTAAGAGAACTGAAGCCTGGAGAGGTTAAGTAATTTGCATAAAGTCACACAGCCGAGAGGTGGAAGATCATCCAACTCCAGTGTCTGTGTTCCTAACCACTACGCAACACTGCCTTCCACTCGCAATTCTTTAAATATACCTTACACTCGCGCGCTTCTGAGCCTCCGCATGTTTTATTCCCTCTACCTGGAGTACAGCTTCCTCACCTCTTCACCTGGCTAGCTGCAGATGCCTTTCAGCCTGGATGGCATCTCCTCTGGAAATCTTCCATAACAGCCCGCACCCCAACTAAGGCTAGGTTAGGTGTCCCTCGCTCACATTCCCAAAGTATCCTGTGCTTGCCCCATCCTAGCACTTACCACACTATTGGACTTAAAATGGTTTATTTACAGGGCTCTATGCCACCCCCAAACTGCATACCCCTTGAGGGAAGGAACTCTGTTTTGTTCTCACAATTATCCCTAGAGGCCTAACCCAAGGATGGGACACACTTGTCTCTCAGTATTTGTTGACTTTCATGTTGAATGGAATTGCTGATAGTAAGGTTGACAGTGGGGCAGAGGGACTCCTAGTCACGTCTGAGACAATTTACTGAGGATTTACGTACAACGTGACAGGCACTGGAAACTGAAAGATGGGATGGCGGGAGGCAGCAGCCAGGGATGCAGGCTGTCCAAGAGAAGATGTCAGGGTGGAGAGGCATCAGGGAAGAAAGCCTCTTGAGCAGGAGGGATGGTCAGTGATGTTAGTTGTTGCAGCAACAGAACAAGTAAACAAAGGACTAAGATGTCCTCATTGACCTGGACAATTAGGAGGTTATCAGAGACATGGCTGAATGTGCAAGCAAGTGAACGGGGAGTGGAGAGAAGCAGAATTGCAGTGGGTTGAGGAGAGACTGGTCCGTGGAGGATCAGAAAAGAGTGTGTAGACTGTTTTTAAGAAGCTTTTCTGTGAAGGGAGAAAACCAGAGAGGTGACTGCAGGGGGACAAGAGGGTGAGGTAAGTGGTTTTTGTTTTCATTTTTGCTTATTTTTGTTTTAGGATAGGCAAGAATTAAGTAAGTTAACAAGAAAAAAATGCCTAATTAAAGAGAGCAGTTGAGGATCCAGGGGAAGAGGGAGTAGTGGATGGAGTGGGGGCTCTAAGGAGGCAGGATGGGTGGGTGTAGAGCTCTGGTAAAGGGGTAAAGAAGGAAAAGAGAAGGATGGGTATGGATACCATAACGTGGGAAGAAGGAAGAGACTGTGAGGACGTTTCTGCCTAATGGCCTATAACTTTTTTGTGAAACCCAAGAGTAGATCTCCTGAGAACAGATGGAAGAGGTGGGAGGGTAAGGAGCTCGGAATTGTAGACTTCCCAGGCTATTCACAAAGTTTAGGCTGTGGACCATGAGTGTGGATGCTGGATTGGATGAAGGTCACCAGAGTCCAGATTTTGTGCCTCTCCTACAAGCCCCAGCAGACCCTGGGATTTACCCCCATGAGAGCGCTTTACACTTTTCAGTAAAATCATCTGGTTCCCTTTCTCTCTACTCCACCAGTTTGTAAGCACCTTTTTTTTTTTTTTAACATCTTTATTGGAGTATAATTGCTTTACAATGGTGTGTTAGTTTCTGCTGTATAACAAAGTGAATCAGCTATACATATACATATATCCCCATATCTCCTCCCTCTTGCGTCTCCCTCCCACCCTCCCTATCCCACCCCTCTAGGTGGTCACAGAGCACCGAGCTGATCTCCCTGTGCTATGCAACTGCTTCCCACTAGCTATCTATTTTACATTTGGCCACTCCATGCCACTCTCTCACTTCGTTCCGCTTACCCTTCCCCCTCCCCATGTCCTCAAGTCCATTCTCTACATCTGCGTCTTTATTCCTGTCCTGCCCCTAGGTTGTTCAGAACCTTTTTTTTTTTAGATTCCATATATATATATGTGTGTGTGTGTGTGTGTGTGTGTGTGTGTGTGTGTGTGTGTGTGTGTTAGCATATGGTATTTGTTTTTCTCTTTCTGACTTACTTCACTCTGTGTGACAGTCTCTAGGTCCACCCACCTCACTACAAATAACTCGTTTCTTTTTATGGCTGAGTATATATGTGCCACATCTTCTTTATCCTGTCGTCTGTCGATGGACACTTAGGTTGCTTCCATGTCCTGGCTATTGTAAATAGAGCTGCAGTGAACATTGTGGTACATGACTCTTTTTGAATTATGGTTTTCTCAGGGTTGTAAGCACCTTGAGGGCAAAAAATATATTTGTTATGTTGACCAATGCCAGTCCCAGTGCTTGGCTAGGAGTGGCACCCAGGACATCTGTTTAATTAATTACTGTGTGGGGTTAAGGAAATTAAAATGCTTATTATGAGCACAGTGTGTTGGATGTCAATTTAAATAACACTTGTTGAATACCCATGATGTGCCAGGGACGATGCTGGCCAAAATTACGAAGGTGGAACAGGTTGATGCTGAAATTGCCTAGCAGCTCTTGGGTAAACAGGAGGACTTGGGTGCAAGAGGGAATGGCAAGTAAATCAGCACTGGGGCAAGGGAGACGGGGAAGGACAGGACGCCTGACCTCAGAGGAAAAGAAATGATTGAGAAACAGTATGAGGACTTTATTTTTTTTTTTATGAATTTATTTATTTTTGGCTGTGTTGAGTCTTCATTGCTGTGCGCGGGCTTTCTCTAGTTGCGGCGAGCAGGGGCTACTCTTCATTGAGGTGCACGGGCTTCTCATTGCGGTGGCTTCTCTTGTTGCGGAGCATGGGCTCTAGGCGCGTGGGCTTCAGTAGCTGTGGCTCGAGGGCTCTAGAGCACAGGCTCAGTAGCTGTGGCTCACGGGCTTAGTTGCTCCGTGGCATGTGGGATCTTCCCGGACGAGGGCTCGAATCCGTGTCCCCGGCATTGGCAGGCGGATTCTTAACCACTGCGCCACCAGGGAAGTCCCAGCAGTATGAGAACTTTAGAGAATGGTGTGTGAAGCATGGGGAAGCTGGCAGCCTTCCCTTAGTTCCTACTGGAAGCAGTGACATGGGGGGCGGGGTAGGGGGGACAGACTCATATTTCAGGTGTGGCAAAACTTAGATGGAAGACGTTCTTCGGCCTGAATGAAGAAGGGTAATGGGGAACAACTGGAGAGTTTTAAGCAGGGAAATATGCCCGATTTGTATTTTTTAAAGAATCTCACATCACTACCTGGAGAATATAGCCAATATTTTGTAATAACTGTAAATGGAGTGTATCCTTTAAAAATTGTATAGAAAATAAAGCGCATTTTATTTTATTTTATTTTTTAATTTTATTTATTTATTTATTTATTTATTTATTTATGGCTGTGTTGGATCTTCGTTTCTGTGCGAGGGCTTTCTCTAGTTGTGGCAAGCGGGAGCCACTCTTCATCGCGGTGCACGGGCCTCTCACTATCGTGGCCTCTCTTGTTGCGGAGCACAGGCTCCAGACGTGCAGGCTCAGTAATTGTGGCTCACGGGCCCATTTGCTCCGCGGCATGTGGGATCTTCCCAGACCAGGGCTCGAAGCCGTGTCCCCTGCATTGGCAGGCAGATTCTCAACCACTGCGCCACCAGGGAAGCCCAGCGCATTCTATTTTAATGATATAAAAAGAAGACTGTCGCATCACTGTGGAGGTTAGGTTGGGGTAAACCCGAAGATCAGTTAGGAGGCTGTTGCAGCGATCCATGTGAGGGATGGGGGTAAACTACAACAGTGGCAGTGGAGATGAAGCTAAATAGACTGATCTGAGGGAGATTTAGGTGGTATAATAGGCAGAACCTGGCAGCAGATTGGATGAGGAAGGCAAGGGAGAGGAATACATCAACATAGCTCTTGAGTGACTAGGAGAGTGGTAACAGTCACTGAAATAGGACCAACACAGGGAAAGGAGCAGGGGTGAGGGCTTGATGAGTTCAGTTTGGGACTTATGGATTTGAAGAGTGTGTCAAACCTACCAAGGAAGACGTCTGTGGTCATTTAATCATATTCTCAGCCTGGGAGGGAGGCCCAGGCTGAAAATATGGATTTGGGAGTCATAAAGCCTACAAATGTAATATGAACTCTTGAAAGTGGTACGTTTCTCCCCTTTTCCCAGTTTTCTTTCCTTAATTCTTTTTAAAACTGTACTTATTAGGTTTTAGGGGTTGTTTTTTTTTTTCAATCATCATCAAATCTTATTTTGAAGAAAAGTTGAGATTCAAATAAATACGTGGCTGTAGTCTCTTGATTAAACATGGCTGCCCCCCTGTATTTCCCCCTACCTCTCAAAGCCTTGCTGACTTAACACTAAAGAAATATAAAAGGTATTAAGTTACAAAAGCTCAGAGAAGGAGGCAACAGCAGATGAAAGTCAACAGATATATGGAAGTAGAAGGCAGGTGGGGGAGTGTTACCTGGCTTGAAACATCCTAAGAAGTTACAAACCAGCTGCCAACCAGGGGAGATTACCAACAAGAAGCAAATCAGTTCACCCAGTTTAATCTCCAAGACGCTTAATGCCTTGGAAGCATGAGTTACTCCAGAAGGTCAGCAATGAGGTACAGGGCTAAACATGGGGGCTTGGCTGGAGTCTGTGTGCAGAGCACTTTGCTGCGGCCCCAGAGCTCCGCTCTCAAAAGCCAAACGACTACTCTAAACTCTCTTGCTGCATAAGGAGGAACTCTGGAGGCCTCCATACTCAGGGACTTCAGGCAGGGTTTGAAGGGCAGGGATGAGATACAGGGTGGAAAACTGAGGGATGGAGGGAAGATTTACACACTACATGGTGGCAGCCCTAGTCCCTCCCCCACCCCACCCCCAGTATGCCAGCAGCCAGGCACTTAGCACCCCTACCCTCTCATCCTCCCTGGGAAAGTAGAAAACTCTTCTCCAGAGGCCCTGAGAACCTCAGGTGGGGAAAAAAGAAAAAAAAAAAAAAAACCCTCCACTGACTGACATTTGTGAGTTTCTCAATGAAAAGTCTAGTTGTTGCCTGTTAAAGAAATTTTCAAAAACTGAAGGACACAGCACGGAAGGCTTAATATAACAACTGTAAAAGACCTGCACCAAGGCATATCACCGTACAATTTCAGAAAAGGTTTTCAAAGCATCAAGAGTGAAAAAACAAGCCACAGACAAAGGCACAGAAATCAGAATGATGTCAGATTTCTCAACAGCAACCCTGGGATGCTCAATCAAGGGAAGCTTGTTCTAACCTGGAATTACACACCCAACCAATCTGACATGAGGTCAGAATACTCTCAGATTTTCAAGGACACAGAAAAAAATTCATTTCTTAGGAAGCTACTGGAGAATGTGCTTCAACAAAATGAGAGAGTAAACCAAGGAGGATAAGGTGGATCCAGGAAATAGGGCAATAGACAGAGAAGACAGGCAAAAGGAAATCCCAGGACAACATTTGAACGCCAGGCTTAGCAAGCAGCCAGTCCAAACTGGAGCAGAAAGACAGACGTCCTTGGGACAGAGTTCTCCAAGGAGAAGATGGGACTGATCAGTTAGGGGTTGAACATTCAGAAAGATCATTGCTATGTGTTTGGAATATTTGGAAGAAAACAGCTCTAGTACTTAGAAAATTAAACAATTGAAAAAAGAAACAATTATGGGGGCTTCCCTGGTGGCGCAGTGGTTGAGAATCTGCCTGCTAATGCAGGGGACACAGGTTCGAGCCCTGGTCTGGGAAGATCCCACATGCCGCGGAACAACTAGGCCCGTGAGCCACAACTACTGAGCCTGCACGTCGGGAGCCTGTGCTCCGCAACAAGAGAGGCCACAATAGTGAGAGGCCCGCGCACCATGATGAAGAGTGGCCCCCGCTTGCCACAACTAGAGAAAGCCCTCGCACAGAAACGAAGACCCAACACAGCCAAAAATTAATTAATTAATTAATTAATTTAAAAAATAAAATAAAATAAAGCTTCTTAAAAAAAAAAAAAAGAAACAATTATGAACTCCAGGTAAAACCAACTTGTAAGAGAAGGAAAACATAATAGTAGTTTACAGCTTGAATGAACAGTGTTTATTTACTTGGTCAATAATGTAAACACTATTGATTTAACTATAAATTGTGGAAAACTATATTGTGAGAATGAGGGGAGAAAAATGGGGGTTAGAGTGGTGCAAGAGAGCTAATTCCTCAGAATTAGAAATAAATAGTGCCTAAAATTGACGAATCAACTAATAGTAATGTATTAGTTTGCTAGGGCTGCCGTGACAAAGTGGCACAGGCCAGGTGGCTTAAACAACAGAAATTTATTATCTCACAGTTCTGTACCTCTGATAAAGGTGTCCAAGATCAAGGTGTCACAGGATTGGTTTCTTCTGAGGCCTCTCTCCTTTGCTTGCAGATGGCTGCCGTCTGGTGTCTTCAGATGGCCTTCCCTCTTTATGTGTCCGTGTCCTAATCTCCATTTATAAGGATACCAGTTATGTTGGATTAGGGCCCACCCTGATGACTTCATTTTAACTTAATTAGCTCTTTAAAGACCCTATCTCTAAATAGAGTCACATTCTGAGGCACTGGGGATTAGGGCTTGAACATATGGATTTGTTGAATTCAGCCCATAGCAAGTAGTATAAACTCATTATTTGGACAAATAGAAGTAACTCCAGAAGAAATAGCCAAAAGAGTTGAAAGTGGTTGCCTCTGGAGTGAGACTGGAGGATGGAAAAGGGGGAGGCAGGTACTATTTAACTCTTTTACTTTGTCAGGTGGGCAGTGGGGCCTTGAACCCAGTCTGACTCTAAATCTCATGTTCTTCCCCACTACTATGAGATTTGGAGCTCCTCCAGGCCAGGGCAGTGCGGTGCGCCTCTTCACACCTCCCTCAGCACCTTGCACAGTGCTTTACTACATATATATGACTTACAGCTGTATCACTATGACTTTAAAGCTGCCATTTGTCAGTTTTCTTTTCCTGTTTAAAAAAAAAAAAAAGCTGTTGGGGAAGACAGATCCAAGGAAACCTCGAGGGGCCATAATATGCAGCATCCAGCTGAAAGTTTCCCACCCTTGGTGTTCTAGAATCGTTGGGTGCATCTCTAATAGCACTTTGAGTTTTGATCCTAGAAACAAACGGTCCAACCACGGCAGGGGAGGGGCACAGGCTGCTTTCCTGCTGTTGGTGGTGTATCAACCCTTCCTTCCTGGGGTCTTCAACAGCCACTCATCCCCATTTTCTTGAGTCCAGTTTGGCTGTTAAAGGTGGCCATGGCCTCTGTAAGTTATTCTCAGATTTAGGGCTATAATGTCATTCACAATGATTGATGCCTGATCCCATGAGGGGTTTTGGTCATTTTTGTGTTTCGGTTGATCCACAGTTATTCACCTGGCTGTTAAGGCTGACAGGATATTGTGGTTGGCTCCATCCCTGAGGCTACGTGGACACCCTTCCTGGGAGCACATACCCGGTGTCCTCTGGGGAGCAGTGGAGGTTGGTGTGTATGTCTGTCTGTCTTAGCATGCCTCAATTGCTTCCTGATAAAATTCTGAGAGTTGGGCCCCATCAATATCTCAAATACATGTGAGGAAACGTTAATTTAGAATCAATTTTAAGATGTTTCAGACTGTAAAGTCCTTTTAACTATATCTCTGGCGAAGATGTAGAAGCACTGTATGGGACTGTAAATTTCATGTTGAACAGTCTTCGTGAAATACACATCTCCCCTACACACAAGCTGTTTTCTCCATATCAATCATGGCCCTGCAAGTAATGTTTCACAAATATTCTGTAAATCACAGAAAACCCCATGATAATGTGAAGTATGACTTTCACTTGTCTGTTAGACAAAAGAATCACATATGCCTCTCTCCCATCAGCACTAACATTTGTTATGGATAATAACACTTTCAATCACAACTATTTTTGGAAAACGGGTTTATTTTAAACCTTCCCTCCCCCACTGAAAACACTCTCCCAAGGACACAGCCTCCTACAAACCACAGCCCATTAATCTGACTGTGGAATGAGAACTTTTTCTTCCCACTAACTTTGTTTAAAAGTTGTTTTTAAGAGAGTTAGCCTAAAGGCCACAGGTACAAGATTAGGGAGCATTTTGCCTTGGCTGATTGGCGTAAGCGGGGGCTGGGTCTCTAAAGGCCCAGGCTCTGATGCTGTGTGAGGTGAGGGCTAAGAGAGGCCGTGGTTTTAGGCAGCATCTGCGTATCACCTGGAGCCTGTGGTCCTTTTAGCTGCGGGCACCAGCAGAGAAGCCAAAGAGCTGAAGATTTATACTGTATATTCTTAATTCCATGACAACACAGCTGGATCCTCCCTGTTCAAGTAGCAGGTGACCAGTCCTAGAGGTGTATTTTGAACGTCACTACATCCGTGAGGGTGACAGAGTCTCACCCTGCCTCCAGATGATTGCTGGAAAAGCAAAACTCACAGAGTAACTACAGGCCTTGCATGGTTCTGAGTACTTTGGTAACCTGTCTGTTTTCCCTCCTCCGTAGCCAACTTCAGGACTCACTGATCATGACTTCTGTAAAGGAGCAGGCAGCAATTAGCCGGCTCTTGAGTTTTTTACAGGATTGGGACAATGCTGGCAAAGTCGCAAGGAGTCACATCCTCAACAATTTCATTGAAACCAACCAAGGCAAGACTGCCCCTGAGCTGGAACAGGAGTTTTCCCAGGGAGCCAGCTTGTTCCTGGTCCGCTTGACCACCTGGCTTAGACTCACGTATCCTTTGCTGAACAGGAAAACAAATAGGCAATCTTCAAAAGAGAAAAGGAACAAAGATTGTCGAGGGAGCTCTTCTCCTGATTCTCTCTCAGATTTTAGAACAGGACATCTAGTGATCAAAATACCATCCCTGAAGTCAAGAACTCCCTCAACATCCTGTCTTCCCAATCTATAAATATATCCTCATTCTCACTGCTAACCTCTCTTGCTCCCATCAGAGTTGAAGTGGGTGTTCCTTGTCTAGGACTAATACTCTGTCTGTGTTGCGCTTGAATCCCCTCCCATCTCCCCAAGGACTTTATTCGTTCTCTCCTATAGCCTTCACTTTTGCCTCATTACCAGCTTTTTCATCATCATTTATGTATGCTCAAATCTCTTCCACCTTAAAATTTTAATTCAATCCTTGTCTGGAACCTATATTCCACCTTGCTTCTGCCCTTCGTGCTGAAGCCTGTTGAAAAGGCTGTTGACCTTCCCCGCCTCCCTTTCTCCTACACCCACTGCAGCCTGACTTCTGTCCCCTCCACTCCACTGACGCAGGTCTTCCAAGGTTACCAATGCTTTTCTAATTGTGAAACCCAGTGACCACATCCTCAGACCTTATACGTGACCTCTCAGTGGCATTTGTCAGCCAACCATTCCCACTTCTCACAACATTCTTCCCTGAAACTAATGTAATGTTTATGTCAATTTTACCTCAATAAAAAAAAAAGAGAGAAGGAAAGCAAAAAGAAGCACATATAGACCATATCACCACACACACACACACACACACACACACACACTCACACACACACACACTGTCACACACTTCCTGTGGTTTCTGATACCAGTTCTCTTGGTTTTCTCCTTTCTTTCTGTCCATCCTGCTCCTCTTCAGCCATGCCTTAAATGTTGGTGTTTGCTGGATTCCAGCCACAGCCCTCTTTTCTGCTTGCTCTCAGCTTCTCCCTAAGTGATCTAGCCACTGTCAGGATGTCAACACCACTCCAGTTTGAGGACTCTCAGATGTGTACCCCACCCACATTCCTCTGGAATCTGAGTTCCATACCTGTTAACCCAGCTGCCACCTCCACTTGTCTCCCACAGACTCTCACGTTTCTGGCTTGGGAAACTAGGCGAATGGGACATCATTACGTGGGAAGAGAATACAAGGAAAGGAGTGAGTCTGGGGGTAGATAAGTTTGATTTGGGACATGTTGCGTTTGAGGTGCCTGTGCTCAGGAGCCCCAGAAGCAGACTTGGGGCTGAAGACAGATTTGGTGCCCATCATGGTGATAGTTTGAGTCGTGGGTGGATTTCAGGATATTCCTGCTCTGTATGCCTGTAGCACTCCATGGATTCATCTCAGACCCTTTTCTTATGTATTTTTCTCTTTGCCTGAACCCTCTCCCCTTCCCTAAACCTCCTCTTTATTTAACTAATTCCTACTCCATTATTCGGGTCTCAATCCAAGCATCACTTTCTCAGGAAGCCCTTTTCAGAGCCCCAGACTAGCTTAGGTTCCCCTGTTAAATATACTCATGGCACTTCCTCTATTTTAATAGTCATAACATCTTGTTATTACCTGCTTAATATCTCACTTCCCCCACTGGATTGTAAGCTCTACAAGGGCAGGAATTACATCTGTTCTACTCCTCTCTGTATTTCTAACACCTAACACATGCCTGGCACATAATGGGTACTTAATACATGTTTGTAGAACAAGGGAATGAATGAATCAGAGACTCTGAAGCTAAGCAGAACTAAATGCTTAGGTAAACACAGCTGTCTCTTCTTATAGTTAATCACTGATAAAATTATTAATTAGACTCAGGCCTTGAACACAGTCTGACGGGAATCCACTGAATACATCTCTAGGTTAACCCCAATATTCTCAGACATTAAAAGAGGTTTAAAATGCAGATAACCAGTCTGCCTCCCCACCCCACCACCAGGTTTTGATTTAGTAGATTAAGGGTGGGTCCCTGGACTCTTTATTTTTCTTTTCTTTTTTTTTTATTAATTTATTTATTTTATTGTTTTTTTTATTGGAATAAAATTGCTTTACAATGTTGTGTTAGTTTCTGCTGTACAGTGAAGTGAATCAGCCATATGTGTAGCTATATCCCCTCCCTCTTGGACCTCCCTCCCACACCCCCCCATCCCACCCATCTAGGTCATCACAGAACACTTAGCTGAGCTCCCTGTGCTGTACAGCAGGTTCCCACTAGCTATCTGGGTTTTTTGTTTGTTTGTTTTGTTTTGGCTGCATTGGGTCTTCATTGCTGCACACGGGCTTTCTCTAGTTGCGGCAAGCGGGGCTACTCTTCATTGCAGTGCGCAGACTTCTCCTTGCGGTGGCTTCTCCTGCTGCGGAGCACGGGCTCTAGGCGTGCGGGCTCAGTAGTTGTGGCACGTGGGCTCAGTAGTTGTGGCTCATAGGCTCTAGAGCGCAGGCTCAGTAATTGTGGCACACTGGCTTAGTTGCTCTGCAGCATGTGGGATCTTCCCGGACCAGGGCTTGAACCCATGTCCCATGCATTGGCAGGCGGATTCTTAAACATTGTGCCACCAGGGAAGCCCTAGCTATCTGTTTTACACATGGTAGTGTATTTATGTCAAACCTAATCTCCCAGTTCGTCCCACCCTCCCCTCCCCGCTCTGTGTCCTCATATCCGTTCTCTATATCTACGTCTCTCTTCCTGCCCTACAAATAGGTTAATCTGTACCATTTTTCTAGATTCCACATATATGCGTTAATATATGGTATTTGTTTTTCTCTTTCTGACTTACTTCACTCTGTATGACAGACTCTAGGTCCATCCACATCTCTACAAATGACCCAATCTTGTTCCTTTTTATGGCTGAGTAATATTCCATTGTATATATGTACCACATCTTCTTTATCCATTCATCTATCATTGGACATTTAGGTTGTTTCCATGTCCTGGCTATTGTAAATAGTGCTGCAATGAACATTGGGGTACATGTGTCCTTTTGAATTATGGTTTTCTCAGGGTATACGCCCAGTAGTGCGATTGCTGGATCATATGGTGGTTCTATTTTTAGTTTTTTAAGGAACCTCCATACTGTTCTCCATAGTGGCTGTATCAATTTAGATTCCCTCCAACAGTGCAAAAGGGTTCCCTTTTCTCCACACCCTCTCCAGCATTTATTGTTTGTAGATTTTTGATGATGGCCATTCTGACCAGTGTGAGATGATACCTCATTGTAGTTTTAATTTGCATTTCTCTAATAATTAGTGATGTTGAGCATCTTTTCATGTGCCTCTTGGCCATCTGTATGTCAGGACTCTTTCGTTTTCAAAAGAGCCCTGGGTTGACTCTGATGCCAGTGGTCCACAAGTGGTGCTTTGAAAAACATCAGAATCTACAATCTGGCTTTGTCCCAATAACTCGTGACACTAACCTCACCAAAATGTTGTCACTAACTTGACAACATTTTCCACTCAACCAAAGGGTGACGTGAGTGAGGCAGTGTCAGATCCTAGCTTTATTTAAAACTTTGATATTTTATTCATCGTGTATTTTTATATTATTTTTTCTTTTTTTAATAATGCAGGAAATATTATTTAGTTACTGAGATTTTGATGCCCCCTCAAATTTCATACCTGAGGGAATTCCCTGACAGTCCAGTGGTTAGGACTCCTTGCTTTCACTGCCAAGGGCCCGGGTTCAATCCCAGGTCAGGGAACTAAGATTCCACAAGCCACGCGGCCAAAAAAAAAAAACAATACATACCTGAAGCAAGTGAGTCACTCGCCTCACACCCTAGTCCCAGCCCTGCTTGACCACTGCCCTTTCTAAAGCTCTCCTCTCTGGACTTCCCTGGTGGTCCATTGGTTGAGACTCCACACTCCCAGTGCAGGGGGCCTGGGTTTGACCCCTGGTCAGGGAACTAGATCCTGTATCCATGCTGCAACTAAGAGTCCGCCTGCCACAACCAAGAAGTCCACACGCCGCAACTAAAAAGATCCCACGTGCAGCAACTAAAGATCCTGCACGCCGCAACTAAGATCCCATGTGCCGCAACTAAGACCCGGCGCAGCCAAATAAATACATAAATAAATATTTTTTAAAATAAAAAGTAAAAAAAAAATAAAGCTCTCCTCTTCTCTCCCTTCTCCCATCGCTGTTTCTCAGTCACTGTTGCAGGGTCTTTCTTACCACCCCTTAAATATTAGTGTTTCTAAGAATTCTGTGTTCAGCCCTATTCTTTTTTAATTTTATTTTATTTATTTATTTATTTATTTTTGGCTGCATTGCGTCTTCGTTGCTGCGCGCAGGCTTTCTCTAGTTGCGGTGAGCTGGGGCTACTCTTTGTTGCGGTGTGAGGGCTTCTCATTGCGGTGGCTTCTCTTGTTGCGGAGCACAGGCTCTAGGGCACGAGGGCTCAGTAGTTGTGGCACACTGGCTTAGTTGCTCCGCGGCATGTGGGATCTTCCCGGACCAGGGCTCGAACCTGTGTTCCCTGCATTGGCAGGCGGATTCATAACCACTGCACCACCAGGGTAGCCCAAGCCCTCTTCTTTTCATACTCAATCATTGCACTTGTTAACCGAGGCATTATTCTTCTCCATGTCCTAAGTGCTAATCAGAGCACCCAACATTTAGTGGACACTCAGCCAATGTTTATTAAATGAACCACGCTTTTTTTTTTTGACCACGCTGCGCGGCTCGTGGGATCTCAGTTCCCGACCAGAGATTGAACCCAGGCCACAGCAGTGAAAGCCCAGAATCCTAACCATTATGCCACAAGGGAACTCCCAAACCACGCTTTTAGTATACAACTGTATATTCAGTTTCTACACCTGGAATTATTCATAATTTCCTAACTTTTTGTGACCTTGTCATACAGGAGAGAAAAGAGACTGGCTGAAGAAACATAGCATTTTGAATCAGTGACCCCCCCACTTCTCCTCCCCACCCCTCCAGTTACGGTGGATTTTAAAGGAAAACAAATCAATATAGCATCATTATGTTTTGTAAAATTGACTGCCACCTAATCCCACATTAGCTTCAAACCCCTTTTTGAAACTTGAACTTCTAGAACCAATCAGTAAAACTAAAGATTTATATATTATAATAACAAAAATTATTAGTTACCGTGTATTGAGTCTTTTTATGCTCTAGGCACTGAACTCTGTGTACCGCATAAATATCTCATTTGAGCCTAACACCAAGCCTAATAGGTATTGGTATCGTTCCCCCAACCACCATTTTGTTTGTTTGTTTTTGGCCTCACCGCGAGGCATGTGGGTTCCCCGACCAAGGATCGAACCTGCGGCCCCTGCAGTGGAAGCACGGAGTCCCAACCACTGGACCACCAGGGAATTCAGTATCATCCCATTTTATAGATTAGAAAGATGAGCCTTGAAAAGGTTGAATAATTTACTAGCAGGTGGCAGAGAGAAGGATTAAAATGGGTGGTCTGGCTCCAAAGCCCATACACCATCCAGGCGACTTCAGTGTATCCCTGCCACGGTCCCACCTCCAACACCATCTGTGTCAATAGCCCACTCCCTCCCTCTGTTTGTCTATAGGCAGGAAGGGCTGACAGTAAGAACCCAGACTCTGAGTTAGGCTGCCTAGGCTCAAATCCCAGTTCCATCAGTTAACTTTGGGACCATGATCAGGTCCTTAAACTGTCTGGGATTGTTTCCTCATGAAGGAAGTGGAAATACTGATAGCACCCACTGCAGGGTGCGCTGAGGGTTAAATGTGACAATGCCAGCGAAGCAGTTAGCACAATGCCTGGCACACAGTAAATGTTTAGTACTTGTTAGCTACTGCTGATATCGTGGCAAACTTCTGGAACTAATTGCTGGAAATAATGGGCCAGAAATATGTATAATGAAGTGGTTATGAAAATAAGGCTAGCCTGGGACAGAGGAAAAAGAAGATGACGAAAGTCGGTCAGCCTCGCTGCTAGCTGAAGAAAAGAGGCACTGAGAAGGCATGGAGGCGGAAATGGGGGCTGGGGTTTCAGAGGAGCTGGGTGGTGGGCTGATAGCCTGGCCCCCAGCTAAAATGGCAACAGGCAGGGGAGCCTGGCTCCAGAGCAAACACTGCTTTGCAGTAAAGAGCCTTTCCTAATGAGCCAATCTGTCTCTACTTCTATTGGCATCCTGGGAACCAGGGTGCAGCCGAGATAATTTGCCTCATGCACCCTCCCTCCCCAACAAAGCACCATTACCTCCAACCCATTACATTAGCCTTTATCAGTCTTGGAAACTCTCAGTCATCCTCCATGAGCTGCAATAATTTCAGCTAATTTCTTAAGTGTTCTAAGAGCCTGTGATGTGTTATGAGCCTAGTAATTGTTGACTGGTTCCTTTTCTGTTGTGGCTTGATTTCATACCTTGTATCCGAGCTGATGCGTGCTCTGGGTGCTTTATTACAACGAAGCTTTTTGCAAAAGCTCACATTAAAAAATAACATTAAGTACCAGGGTTGTTTTAAATCAGAGTTTAATTTTTCCACCATCTCCTGTTGTTCTTATTAGGAAGACACACAATTCTTCATAAAGATAGTGACCTCCATTATAAAGCTTTGAGCAAGTACAAAATTGAGAATTAATGATGAAGCTGATTATTTTTAGAGAAGTCCAGGAATGAGGCATAAAGTAATGAACTGGGCTGAGCCCAAGGGTGCAATGGTCATGGCACAGAGAAGCTTCGGAAATTGACCCCCAGCTTTCTTCATGCACCCTGCATTCATCAGAGCCTCTTACTCTCTAGAGAGCATATCAGAGCCAAAGTGGCTGAACTACCCCAGAAGAGCTTCCTGGAGAACCATGAACATGCCTGCCACCACCCCCCATGCCCCTACCCCTTCAACCTAGTGGCCCCTCTCAGATAAAGGATACAATTCAGCTGTTGGTCATCCTGGGCCATAGGTGGTATTAGGGATCAAACACGGGATGGAAAACCACCCTGAAATTCACTCTTTAACTTGTCGTACAGCTACATGACTGGCTCACGTTTAGATAAGCTGCTCAGGTCCATTGGCATCTTCTTATCAGCTGTAAGCAGGTGAGTTCTGTTCTAGAGAAATTCTGGGGTCTCAGTTGCCTACCGGGCTCATGGTATCCTTGACGTTCACACCACATGGGACCTTAGCTTCTAGGTATCAGTGGGTATCTAGTAGCCCTCAGGATGGACCCAGAGATGGTGGCAGCTGTGGTCCTGGTCTAGTTGCTCCTCCATCCCACGTTCTCCATTGATAGTTTGCTAGTCAGCACCCTCTTGGTTGTGACTTACAGAAAACCAACTCATACTGGACCAGGAAAAAGTAGAAATTATTAGACTACTTAACTGAAATGTCCAGAGAGTGGAAATCCATATTTCAGGCCTGACTATATCCAGGGGCTCAAAAAATGTCATCAGTACTTGATCTCTCCCTCTTTTTCTCCATTTCTCAGTATTTGGTCTCTCCCTCTTTTTCTCCATTTCTCAGCTTTGTTTTCCTCTATATTCATAGGCCTCCATGTGTTGTAGTCCTCAGTACTCCAGACATGCATCCTTCTAGCTCAGTCACACCAAAAAGAGAACATGTCTTTCCCAAGCGTTCCCAAGAAAGTCCCAGGTTTTGAGCCTCATTGGACCAACTTAGGTCACATGCCTGGCCCCAAACCAATTACTGCAGCCAGAAGGATGACACACCTTCACCTGCTCACCCTCCCAAAACCACATGGCTCGTGAGTGGTGGAGGGGTGATCTCCCATGGGACAGTTGAGGTGCCCTTTCAAGAAGAAGAGACAGATGCTGGAAATCCAAGCACAGGAAATGGCCATTGTATTTAACTTCTGCATTTCCTTCTGGAAGGAAAATTTCCAAACTATTGTGTCACTTTACCCACGAACATTTCCTGGCTAGGAGGAGTATATGAAAAAAGGTCCTTGGGATCCCTTAGAAAGGTTAGTGTCAAGGAACTTGACAATGTCTTATTTCTACTTTTCTATCCCTCTGGACAGTAATCGATATCTTGTAGAATTTCTTGAGGTTGGAGGGGCCCTAACACTCTTGGAAATACTTGCACTGAAGAAGATCGAGGAGGAGGACAAGAAGGAATCCATCAAGCTACTTCAGGTTATCGCAAACTCTGGCAGGAAGTACAAGGAGCTCATCTGTGAAAGCTATGGTGGGTACCGCGTAGAACGAGGGTGTCACTCTTCCTGTCTCCCAGGGGGCCGCCCCCAGCACTGCTAGAGGAAAATGCATCACGGACCTGGTTGCACAGGAAGCGTTCTGTAGAGTGGACTCACTTAGCTTCTATCCGGATCACCACCGGAAGACCCAGAGTTACGATTTTCTTGATTTATCATTTGCTCAAATCTTTCCATGGTGGTTTTGGAAATACTTCATTTCAAATATATCCTCTTTCATGCATCCATTCAACAAAGATTTGTTGAGCCATTTATGAATAACTCTAGAAATAAGATTGAACTAAAATCGTTGAATATGTATGCTAGGTATACGCTAGGGTGCTGGGAACACAAAGATGCATAAAATACAGTCCTTGTCCTCAAAGAGCTTACAGTGCCGTGAGAAAAGGAAATAACCCGGTAATTTCAGTATGTCCCACCAAGTGGTCTGCTTGAGGTGTGCACAGGAGATGCCATCCCCCACGCATCCCTCTTTAAAGCACTTCCCTCACTGCTCTTTCGTCATTTCTCCCCCATGGCCTCTGTCAGCCTCGGTGTATTTATCCTAAAAAGGGACCAACACCTCCCTCTCAGTGGTTTTCAGGGCTAGATAAGGTAGTATTTGTCAAAAAACATTTAGTGCTGAGCGCTATCTATGTGTTAGTTATCATACAGCAATCAAAAGTGCAAGTTTTGTGCATTTTGCAGAGCCATTTTAAATTTTAAAACAGCTTTTGACAAGCTAACATGCCTATGTTGAAACAAAATCCCCCAGCCACCTAGGCACGAGGTGAAAACAGTAGTGATGCAACATGAGAACAGAGCCTCAATTTTGCTTTGACTGGACAGGCCTGGTTAAATACATCTTAATCCTATTACCTCATATTATGTAACCTTGAGTGAGGATTATTTTCATAAACCCCTTCCAATTTAGCATTTCCTCTCTCCTTTGCTCAGGTGTACGATCCATAGCAGAATTTTTGGCAAAGTCTAAGTCAGAAGAGACCCAGGAAGAAGTGCAGATTCTGTTGGATTCTTTGATCCACAGTAATCCCAAGTACCAGAATCAAGTGTACAAAGGTCTAATAGCTTTGCTGCCCTGTGCGTCCCCGAAAGCTCAGCAGCTGTCCCTGCAGACTCTCAGGACTGCCCAGGTGAGCCCAGGCTGCATGCTTCGGTGGTTCTGATTCCAACTCAGTAATCTGACAATTACCTTCCACAGTTGCACTCCATGCAGGCATGAGAAACAGAGCTCAGCCTCCCGCTGCATGTCTGCTGTTCCATCAGCGTTACTTCCAGAAGGCCAGGGCAGGGCAGAGAGTTCGTGTCTCCCAGCAGAGTGATTTGTCCTGTTTACTTACGGATCAGAAAGATGTTGGCAGACTTGAAAGTGGTTGAGACAAGCAGCAAGGATGATGAAAGGACCGTAGAAAAGATTAAAAGAGTCAGTTTGATAGGGAAAGAATCATGGTGCATTTGTAGGCAGCATGTAAGTGAAGAAAGAAGCCAGATCTCCGGTGCTCGGGAAAGCTCCATTTCTCTCGTTGTCTTCTGCCTTCCTCTCGGTGCCCTAGAATGCAGCAAAGTCAGCTTTGGGGCGTGGTGACCACACGAAGACACCATGTAAGGAGGGAATAGAGGCTCCAAGAGAGATTTTGAGATGAATCGTCAAAAGCTCTCGGGCTTCCCTGGTGGCGCAGTGGTTAAGAATCCGCCTGCCAATGCAGGGGACACGGGTTCGATCCCTGGTCTGGGAAGATCCCACATGCCGCGGAGCAACTAAGCCCGTGCGCCACAACTACTGAGCCTGCGCGTCTGGAGCCTGTGCTCCACAACAAGAGAGGCCGCGACAGTGAGAGGCCTGCGCACTGCAATGAAGAGTGGCCCCCGCCCTCTGCAACTGGAGAAAGCCCTCGCACAGAAACAAAGACCCAACACAGCCAGAAATAAATAAATAATTAAAAAAAAAAAAAAAAAAAAAAGCTCTCAGTAGTACAGCTCCAGGAAGGGCTGGAGGCAGGGAGGCAATTAAGAGACCAAAGAGATGATACGGCCTGAACCGTGGCAGGAGGAATCGAGGTGACCAGGTTGGACAGACATTTCCGGGGCAGAGTGTATGGGACTTGGCGCAGTAAAAGAAAAGGAGTCAAGAAGACGCCAGCTTTGGACTTAGACCACGGGGTGAGTTGTGTGCCACCAAGAGAACAGGAAAAACGGATCTGATTTAGGTTTTGACCCAATAAACTTGATGAGCCTTGGTGGCTCCCAAGTGCCCATCTCAGGAGGCCAAGCTGGTTGCAGAAGATATAGATGGATCACTTGTGCAAAAAATACTGAACCCTGAGCTCCCCTCCTGTAGAATCTGACAGCTTTCGGGTGGCCTTTAAGTTCCCCCAGGCAATTCTGATTCCTAGCTCAATTGAGGAATCACTGCTCGGGACGTCTAGTAGAGATGCCCACAGGACAGTAGAAAATAAAAGTCTGAGGCTCCAGAGAGAGATCCGAGATGAAGATGGCAGTTTGGAGTTCATGAACAGAGAAGTGATACCCGAAAGAGTAGAAGTCAATAAGATCACCCAGGTAGAATACACCAACTAAGAAGAGAAGGAACACTGCCAACATTTAAGAGATGAGCTGAGGAAGAAGATCAGCAAAACATCTGATTTTCATTATTGTTTCCAGTTTCCATTTATTAAGTGCCTCCTACATGTCAGGCACTGTGCTCAGGGCTTGCTTACACTGTTTCTTTTAGTCTTCACAGTGGCTGATGGAGACAGGTATTATCATCCCCATTTTAAAGGTGATGCTAACGAGCCTTAGGAGGGTGTTCAGTGACTTATTCAAGGCCACACACTAAGTAGAAGGTGAACATTAAAATCCAACTCTAACTCCAGAGTCCTTATTCTTTCCATATACCACTCTGCCTCCTTGAAAAAGAATGATGGCGGGGGGTGGGGGTGGGGGTGTGATGAATTGGGAGATTGGGATTGACATGTATACACTGATGTGTATAAAATGGATGACTAATAAGAAAAAATAAATAAATAAAAAATAAACATTAAAAAAAAAAGAAAAAGAATGATAAGCCATAAAAGAAGAGGAAAACACAGGGCTGTGAAAAATAAGGGAAAAGAGTTTCAAGAAGAAGGACATGGACTTCCCTGGTGGCACAGTGGTTAAGAATCCACCTGCCAATGCAGGGGACACAGGTTCGATCCCTGGTCCGGGAGGATCCCGCGTGCCGCGGAGCAGCTGAGCCGGCATGCCATAACTGCTGGACCCGCACGCCTGGAGCCTGTGCTCCGCAGCTAGGGAGGCCACCGCGGTGGGAGGCTGGTGCACCGCGTCGAAGAGTGGCCCCCGCTCGCCGCAACTAGAGAGGGCCCATGCGCAGCAACGAAGACCCAACGCAGGCAAAATAATTAATTAATTAATTTTAAAAAAGAGAGGGAGAGCTCTCCCTCCCTACTAGTATGCAAAAAATTGACTATAATGTTAAAAAAAAAAAAAAAGAAATTAACCTCTCGGGTGCGGGGCCAGGGCCCAGTGACTCACTGCTGCCCCCCTCTCCCCATTCAGCTAAGGCTTCCCGGCTGTTTGGAAGCCAGCTTTTCACTTCTCCCAGGTGGACTAGACGGAAAGGAAAGAGTAACCGCCTTGTCCTGCTGTCTTTCTTGCCAGTCGATCATCGGGACAACACACCCCGGCATTGTGGACGGCGTGCTGAAGGTGCTGCGCACTGTGCACCTGGAAGTCCAGTATGAAGGTAGGGGAGGCGGCCGGGTCTGCTCCAGATGGCAGAAGGTGGCCATGAGAGCTAGGCAGCTTTGCTCTGAGATGTTTTCTCCTATTCACAAAGAGCCTGATTGAGTGTCCTAGACAGCCTCGGCAGACAGAAGGTCCTGGCTCTGTACTGATGGGCAAGTTATTCAGAAAACGACAGTCACGTTCTGTGCCTGGAATCAGCCACATGCTCTAGCAGTTGTTAGAATGTGCCTGGGTCCAGAGCTGGCTCTGGTTCCCAGACTTATGTGGCACTTCCCCTCCAAACAGAAATCACCCTGGGGACTGTTCTTCTAAGAAACTAGGTTGGGTAATGGTAGTATTAATAAGTTTTCATTTATTGAGTATGCCTATGTGCCAGCCACTTTCCATGCATTGCTCCATTTAATTCTCAAAATAACCACAAGAGTATGGATTCTGGTACATATTAGGTATTCAAATGTTCAAATGAATGAATGGTGGGGGTCGGCATTTTTATGTTTTTCAAGCTAAAGCACTGAAGCACAGAGAGATTAAGTATGCTTCCCAAAGTTACACAGCTGACCAGATTCAAACCAGATCTGTCTGACTCCAAAGCCTATGCTTTTAACATGCAACACATGGCAGGTGTTTCCAGGATGTTATTTCCTTCCCTGCTCTTAAGATGGTTCAGAGAAGGGAGATTCTGTTTTCAACAGGAGAGATCAAGGAAGGGTTCTCTGAGAAGGTGGTATTTGAGCTGAGCCTTGAAAAATGGGAAGGTAGAAAGCAGAGAAGGGCATTCTGGAAAGGGGAATGGTGTCAAGGAAGGCCCAGACACAGGGAAGTACAAGATGTGTCTGGGGAGTGGCATGGAGATCATTTGGTGGAGGTTTGGTAGCGGTCTTGGTCTAGGAAGACCTAGGAAGGTAGGCCAGGACCAGATCATGGAGCACCTTGAATGTCAGATGGAATAGCAGGCCAGAGCCACAGGGAGACTTTAGGCTGCAGTTGTTCAGACAACAAAATGGAATGTGCTGATCTAGCAGGATAGAGAGGCCCCAAGAAGAGAGAGGAGAGACAGGACTGGGGACCGCCTGGGTGTGGAGAGTGAGATGGCACATGAAGGGGGAATGGGCCTAGCCGAGGAGGCCAGGGCAGGGAGACCCATAAGGCAGGAAGGGTCTGGGTGGCACTACATATCGGGACTTCTGTGCCCAGGATGACAGGCTGAGCCCCAGGTCCAGGAAGCCTAGGAGGGTCAGAAGGAGGAGGCCGGTACCAGGGTTAAGGTATACAAGTGAGACCCTGGGGATCAACAAAGGCCTGGCGCTCACTCCCAATCTAGATTGTTTTTTGGAGGCAGTGTTGAGATTGAATGCCCACCTTATCTTTCCTTCAGCAGCACTGTCAACTTTGTATCTGTTTGACCCCTGCGGGGGTACATGGACTCCTGTGTTGGGAAGTAATGCTATGTTGGAATCGGTTACCAGCTGGAGCAGAGCCTCCTAGCTGGGGAGGAGTTGCCAGTGAGCGGGTGGAGTGGTAGAGGCACCTAAGTCAAGGTCAGGCCCAGCAGCAGAGAGTTGTTGCTGGCATTGGAGCAAGGGGGTGAGCTGGCGGTGGAATCATGTCAGGAGGCTTAATCAAACAACCCCAAGGAGACTAGATTGGGTGGCGCTGTGACCTCCCTCCCCTCACCCAACTTCCACGTGGCAAAATGACCATTCCGTCACTTCCCCCCTTAAGCATTTCTTCTCTGAGGGCTTCCCTGACCTGCCTTCACCCCTGCCCAAATGTCAGCCTCCTTCCTTTTTACCATCTTGCTCCCTCCTCCCCCCCAGCAGCTGCCTCCATTGGAGCAGTTATCTCCAGAATGGTAACTGCCCTTTACATAGACTGTGCACGTTTCCATGCAGCTCTCATAGTTTTTGTCCTTATATCCCCAGCACAGTCCCCAGAGTATGTTAGGTCCTCGGTACGTGTTTGTTGAGTGCGTGAGGGAGGGAGGGAGTCCTGCACATGCATACTGTATTAGTGACTACTTGCCTAAATGTCTTCCCCTCTGAGCAGCTTCAGGGTGCGGACAGGGTCTGATTCATCTCTTTTTCCAGCTCAGGGCCTGGCATATAAAGGGTGGTGTGCAGTAGAAGTTTGTTGAATAAATTTATGAAGAAATGGCTTTGCTTCAGTTTTGCTGATGAAGTCCTCCAGAGTGGAACTGGCCCAGCTTCTTCCCATATCAGGCCCAATCTAGAGTCCCGCTGAGTTTATTATGTAACAACTGACTCTGACAGAGGCAGCAGGAGCATGAATTGTCACTGCCTTTTTGGTTTGATGTCTGCTGGTGTGAAACTGTGCTCCTCAAAATAATTTCAGATAAGCCAGACTCGTAACAGGGGTACAAGAAATGTCTGTTGAATGAAAGAATTATTCTTTTTTACCGGGCACTTCAAAATAGTCTTCGTGTCCCTGGGACTATAGAGCATGCATGTGCATTGATCGTCCACTAGGGGGAACTATTTCACATGATTGGTGGGGTGGAAGTTAAGGGCAAGAATATGGTTCTCAGTTTCCACAGCGACTCCTCCAAAGGCAGGGGAGGGAAAGTCTGACAGGTCTTAGGGGGGGCCTAACAGTGACGACCGGAGAGGATCAGAGGTGAATTTCTCTGAGTTTGAGGACACCAAATTGCAAGACCAAGGTGGAGCCCCCCAGGATGGTGGCAACATCAGGGGGAGCCAGTGATATAGCTGAAGGGACTAAGCTTTATAAGGGCTTGATTTTAAAAACAAGTATTAATTGAACATCTGTGGTGTACCAAGTACTAGGGTTTTGTTTGTGTTTGTCTGTTTGTATTTGAGGAGAAAAAGGAATGGTTTGGAAGGAGGAAGTTACGGAGGCCGTGCTCTCTACCCTGCGAGCTGCATGGGGTGGGGGACGATATCCTTCCCTGAGAAGTCTCCAGGGAAAGTGGATTCTCAGGGGGAGTCCTGTGAAAACAGGAGGTGGAGAGGCTCGGTGGGCCTGGTGACCCTTTCCCTCGCAGTGGGCGTCTGTGATGGAGGAGCCAGGAGATGACCTCACCTCCTTTTCCATTGAGACCTTCCCACCTCCACACCTACCAGCCTGCCTGGCCTGTCACCCACCTCCTCTACTCTCTTTCCCATTACAACAGAGTGTCCCTACTCCCGTCACAGGCCACCTCCTTGACCCCAAGTTCCCCTCCAGCTCCTCATTTTTCCATTTTCTTCCATCATATTGGGAATAAAATTTGAAATACCTTGTTTTTTCAGCCCAGATGGCTAAGTGGAAGCTGTGTGTCTTAAGTGACTCTTTACTTTCTGAGAGTTCTTAGGGCCAAGGCACAGGGTTCAGAGGACAAAAAGGGGAAGGAAGGTAGGAGACGATAAGGCTCTCGAGCAGAGGGGTGGGGGGGTATTCTGGCTACCTATCTCTTATAACAAGCCACCCCAGTTTTAGTGTTGTAAAACTGTCACTATTTTATTCTCACATATTATGTAGGTCAGGAATTTGAACATGACACAGCAGAGATGGATTATCTCTGCTCCATGATTTCCAGGGCCTCAGTTGGAAGACAGCTGGGACCGCAGCAGGAGCTCAAGTGAGGCTAATGAGGATCACTCTTACTGATTTTTCCTTTTGTCTCGGGCTCCAATATGGCTCCATGTGGCACTCTCACTGTTTTTATTTAACATTTTGATAGGTCGTTCTTCATTCATTTTTTTGCATTGATTTTTTTAATTGCATTAAAAAGTATCTATCTTGATTACTGGATTTTGATCTCTCCCTTAAATTTTGCATCAGAGGCAACTTGGTCTTTCCTCACCCAAGACCAAGCCTTGAGCAGCACAAGGAGGCTGGGATCTTCTGGGTCTTGAAGGTGGGACTCAGAGCTGGGACTGTGCACTGCAGCACCTACATGTGGCCTCTCCCTGTAGCTTAGGCTTCTCTCAGCTTGGTGGCCGGATTCCAAGAGGAATCCTGAGTGAGCTTCCAAGACATTCCAAACCAAAGCTGCATAGCCTTTCTTGACCTAACTTTATTTTTTTAATAAATTTATTTATTTTATTTATTTTATTTTTGGCTGTGTTAGGTCTTCATTGCTGTGTGCAGGCTTTCTCTAGTTGCAGCAAGCGGGGACTACTCTTTGTTGCGGTGCGCGGGCTTCTCATTGCAGTGGCTTCTCTTGTTGCGGAGCACAGGCTCCAGGCAAGTGGGCTCAGTAGTTGTGGCTCGCAGGCTCTAGAGCACAGGCTCAGTAGTTGTGGCGCACGGGCTTAGTTGCTCCACGGCATGTGGGATCTTCCCAGACCAGGGCTCAAACCCATGTCCCCTGCATTAGCAGGCGGATTCTTAACCACTGTGCCACCAGGGAAGCCCAACCTAGCTTCTTAAGTCACATAGCGTCACTTCCTGGCCAGATTCAAAGAAAGCAAGTAGATCCCACATCTTGATGGGAGGGGGGTCAAATAATTTTGTGGCCAAGTTTTAAAACCACTGCAGTGGGCCGTGTGGCAGCTGGGGCACATATGTTGTGGTGGCTCCATGTCTGTCTAGGTGGGATAAGCTTCTCTTTCTTCCTTTTTCTCCCCTTTCTCCATATTTTCATGCAGTTTCCTGAAATACGTTTGTCTGGCCAAGCTGGATTTTGTAACATTTTGTCTCCTCCATACCCATGCAGGGGCCCCTGGAGGAGGGGTGTGTCAGGGAGCCCCACGTTGAAGGTCGTGGGGAAAGCCCTGCCCTTCCAGGTTCCTACAAAAGAGTGGAGGAGGAAACCTGGGGCCAAGTAATGGCTTTCTGTTCCCCACTGCAGCAGATTCTGATTGCCCATTCTTGTCTGTTCTTCACTTTGAAGTAGAAATAACCGGGGAAAGGGTTCTGACACTTACATCCACT
This sequence comes from Balaenoptera physalus, assembly GCF_965194825.1. NCBI lineage: Eukaryota > Metazoa > Chordata > Mammalia > Artiodactyla > Balaenopteridae > Balaenoptera > Balaenoptera physalus. The sequence continues at coordinate 159,535,611 of NC_138882.1, read as the reverse complement.
AATTTCTGAGGATGGTTTGGTTTTGGTTTTTTTTCATAGAATTAAGACTTCAGAATTTCTTTTAATGATGATCCCTTTCAATCTAAAAGAGTCAAAATTAAAATTAAGGGAGGACTTCTCCAAAGTGGTCCTGCCTGGAATTTATCTCCATTTATAATGGCTGTGAAGTGAAAAATGGCAGTTTCCTCCCAAGGAGGGTTGCTATTCCAGGAATTAGTGGAAGGCAGGGACTTAATCATGACGAGCAGTCTAAAGCCACAGAAGTATTCACTCACTGGTCTCCCTCCCTGGAGAAGAGAAATGTCAAAGTCACAAAGTTTTTTGGAAGGAGAAGTTAATTCTGTTGGGAATTTGAAATATATATGTGTGTGTGTAAATATATTAGTATCTGTTACAAATAAATTATTGCCTTAGGAACATAAAAATTACTATGTATGACTTAATTAGAAACAGACGAATCATTGTAAATTAATTTGCCAAGTGTATGCTTACCCAAAAATCAACTGGCCAGATGACCAGTTTGCTGAGTACCCAATTCACCAAATTACCAGTTTACTGAAAATGTTTACTTTAAATGTTTAAAATATTTAAAGTGTATAGCAGTTCCTCTTGGTTGTATTGGTAGGGCCTAAGAGAGCTGGGAGAAGCCAGAACTTCTGAGTTCTCAGGGGTCTCAGCCTCTCTCTGCCCCTCAGTACCACTTTCTGCCCTTGGTTGGTCCCCTTCTCTGACCCTTGCCCTCCCTTTCTCTGCCCTACCCCCTCCCCATCCCCTCTTCTCCCAAGGATGGGCAGTCTAGGCCATGTAGCATGGTGACCTCCAGCAAGTTTCCTCACCAGGTTCCCCCTCCTTGCCCCTACTCCCTGCCACTGCAGCTACAGAGAGCTTGGGCAGAGACAAATGAAGATTCCTTAAAATGCTGCTATGAAGGTCACATGAAAGGCATTATATTCAAACTTTGCAGAAATCCGCAAAAGCTGTTAAATCAGTCCATCTATATTCATTACCTATTGCTATATAACAAATTACCCTAAAACAGAGTGACTAAAAAAAATAAACATTTATTATCTCCCACAGTTTTTGTGGGTCAGGAATCTAGGAGCAGCTTAACTGAATGATTCTGGCTCAGAGTGTGTCATGAGACTGCAGTCAGGCGGTCAGCTGGGGCTGTGGTCATCCGAAGGCGTGATCAGGTCTGGAGGACAGGCTTCCAGGGTGGCTCACTTACACGCCTGGCAAGTTAGTGCTGGTTGTTGGCAGGAAGCCTCCGTTCTTCACCATGTGGACCTCGCTATAGGGCTGCTTGAGTGTCCTGACATGTCAGCTGGCTTCTCCCAGAGCGAGTGATCCAAGAGAGAGCAAAGAGGAAGCCCCAATATCTTTCATAATCTAATCTCAGAAGTTGCACATGTCACTTCTGTTTTACTCTATTCATTGGAAGCCAGTCACTAAGTTGAGCCCACACTCAAGGGGAGAAGAATTGGGCTCCACCTCTTGAAAGGAAACATACTAAAAACTTTGTGGACATATTTTAAAACCACTGTACCATCTGATAAAAATTGCTGAAAATTTAACAAATAGCTATAAGAAACAAGTTTATGGTAAAATGGAAATGTTTGCGAATTTGGAAAAATGGTCATTTGGAGAATAATTTTTTTTCTAATTGACCTACAACCTACGATTAACTTGACATGCTCATAAAATGATCATGTTTCCTATAGTGAAGTTGAAAGTGTGGCTTATCAGCCACAAAGTACAACAGCAGGATTCATGGCTAAGCAAACTGCATTCACTGATACAGTGGACTCCTCTAGAAATGTTATTGCAGGGAAACAGTGGCCCTAAGTGACCAAACAGGACAGGCACAGACAAGTCTTCAAATGTGTAACATCTCTTCCCCTCTCCTCCAGAGACCTGGAGAGACTGGCGATGGGCAAGAACATCATTGTTAATTTTCCTGAGGTTCTTTGTTCTGTGAAGTTATGTAGATTCCTAATACAAAGAAGTATGATTGGGACTTCCCTGGCGGTCCAGTGGCTAAGACTCCGCACTCCCAATGCAGGGGGCCGGGCTTTGATTCCTGGTCAGGGACCTACCCTGACCACCACCCCTCCCCTCACCCCCTGGAAACCATCAATCTTGTCTCTATGGATTCATCTATTCCAGATATTTCATAAAAGTGGAATCATACAATATATGAACTTTTTATCAGGTTTCTTTTGCTTAGCATACTGTTTTCGAGGTTCATCTATGTGGTAGCATGTATCAGTACTTTATTCTTTTCTTTTCTTTTCTTTTTCGGTTGTGCTGTGCGGCTTGCAGGATCTTAGTTCCCCAGCCAGGGATTGAACCCAGGCCACCACAGTGAAAGCACTGAGTCCTAACCACTGGACCACCAGGGAATCCCAGTACTTTGTTCTTTATTATGGCTGAATAATATTCCATTGTATGGATATACCACAATTTGTCTCTCCATTCATCTGCTGATGGACATTTGAGCTGTTTCCACCTTTTGGCTATTGTGAATAGTGCTTCTATGAACATACATGCACATGTATTTGTTTGAGTGCCTGTTTGCAATTCTTTTGGGTATACATCTAGGAGTGGATTTGCCAGGTCATATGGTAATTCCATTTAATCTTTTGAGGAACCGTCAAACTGTTTTCCACAGCAACTGAACCATTTTACATTCCCACCAGCAATGTTTGAGTGTTCCAATTTCTCCATATCCTTGCCCACACTTGTTATTTTCCAGATATATATACATAGCCATCCTAGTGGATATGGAGTGGTGGTACCTCATTGCAGTTTTGATTTGCATTTACCTAATGACTAAAGGTGTTGAACATCTTTTCGTGTGCTTGTTGATGTTTATGTTTCTTCCTTGAAGAACTATCTATTCAAGTCCTATGCCCATTTTAAAACTTGGGTTGTCTTTTTGCTGTTGAATTGTAAGAGTTCTTTATATATTCTGGATACTAGAATGGTTTCTCCCATTCTGTTGTTATCTTTTCACTTTTTTGATAATGTACTTTGTTGGTTTACTTTTAAATAACTTAAGTTTTTCATTCATTCATTTACTTATTCAACAAGAGCAGGCACTGGGCTGGGCACTGTGTATATAGTGACAAATGAAACAAAGTCCCTGTTGTCCTAGAACTTTGTTACAGAAGCAATAATCATAGTAATAATAACTGGTGATCACTACCAGTGACTGAGGATGACTATGTGCCAGGCACTGTTCTAGCTCTTTCATCGTCTCCAGTAACGGTCAGGATAATTCTGAGGAGTACGTAGTATTATCATCCCCGGTTTACAGGTGAGGAAACTGAGGCACAGAGCAATTAAATAGCCTGTCGAAAGTCTCAAAGATGTTAAGCGGCAAAGTTGTGGGTCACACCCAGACAGTCTGACTCCTGCACCCATCTCCTCACCACCACACTCTCTTGTCTCCCCAGTGTTACGAGAACAAGACTTTCTTCTTTGTTTTTGCCAGTTTTGAGCAGCACACAAAACCTGAGGATAGACATCATTATTATTACAATAAAACATATTTTTAAAAATTATATGTCTCAGCTTCATGCCCTTCACAAGGTCAAGCAAATACTAAAAGATTTCATTTTTAAAACTACAGCTTTTGCCCCGTAGAACCTTGTGCCTTTGTTTCCTCCTCTGAGTTGACACGGGGAGTAGTGTCAGCCTTTCCTGTGTAAGAGGCACAGGTCCTGTGTAACTTCAATGAACAACGGTCACAAGGCTCTGACACTAAAGGACAGTTTCACATAAAAACCTACTGAATGTTTTTAAAAGATACATTATTTCTCCAAAATTACATGAGCCCTTCAACTGCGACACTTTACTTAGCATTTATAAGTTTTATTATACAGTCTTCCAGAGTTTTTTTAAAAATAGAAAGTCCTTGGGAAAAACTTGTTTCTAATTGCCCAGTTGGCCTGGCCCTAAACACTGTGTCCGCCAGGGCCTGATACTGTCTCCCCTCACCCCACGCTGCACCTGGTGTGGGGTGTGCCGCTCGGGTGACAGGGCTGGTTGGGCTTGGCGAGACCGGCCCAGAAGGGCGGATACCAATGGGAGACACACCTTGGTAATTATTGATTCAGCAACAGGTATAGCACCATAGCACGTAACACTATGTTGCTTGGCTTTTTTTTCTTTTTAATAAATTTATTTATTTACTTATTTATTTATTTTGGCTGCGTTGGGTCTTCATTGCTGCGCCCGGGCTTTCTCTAGTTGCAGCGAGCGGGGGCTACTCTTCGATGCGGTGCGCGGGCTTCTCACTGCGGTGGCTTCTCTTTGTTGTGGAGCACGGGCTCTAGGAGCGCGGGCTTCAGTAGTTGTGGCACACGGGCTCCGTAGTTGTGGCTGGCTGGCTCTAGAGCACAGGCTCAGTAGTTGTGGTGCACGGGCTTAGTTGCTCCGCGTCATGTGGGATCTTCCTGGACCAGGGCTCGAACCCGCGTCTCCTGCTTTGGCAGGCGGAGTCTTAACCACTGCACCACCAGGGAAGTCCCTTGCCTGGCTTTTTTAAACAAAATACTGCATAAAATATATTTTTAATGTTTCAACTTTGGGCTTTGAACAGGATTTGGTAAAAGAGGTGGCGGAATGTACAGGGATCAAAGACAGGATGTAATTGGTCAGGAAGTTGCCTGGCACTGGTCTTTTCCTTACAACAGTGCGATTTGCCCAACTTATTCATACCCCAACTCTGCTGGAAAAGGAAGCAAAGCTGTGTATGGATGGCACTGAGGTGCACTTCTTTAGTGTGGCCAGCAGGTGGCAGTCTTGTCTGGATGTGAGGACAAAGAACGGGGGCACTGGTTTTCCCAGGCTCTAGGACCAAAGAATTGTAAAACCAACCTCATCAGTGCTGAGTGCCTTGGAAACGGTTGCCTGACAGAGCCACAATTCCCAGGTGCCATGCCATTTCTGAGGCACGTCTGCCACATGAACGAAGCCTGCTGCTACAGCTCTATCTCCCATTCACTGCAATTCCCTGGGCAAGTCTTTGTTCTGGGTTTCTGCATCTATCAAACAGGTGATCACAGAGCTTTCTTCTGGTGCTGACAGGCTGTGGGCTCCGTGGTTCCTCTTTGGATTGGAGGAATCCTTCCCCTTGCACTCCAGTTTCCATCGAGTGTTGGTGGCACGCTCCTTGCATCTGTTTTGTTTACTGCAGTTTCAGTCAGCGCTGTTGCTGACTGTAGCTGACACGTACCCAATCTGTTATTTGTCCAATGAATGGGCATGGGTCCTGCAGAGCTGCTTCTCAGCCTCACTGGGCATGAACTCTCAAACTACAAACCCTCCTGATCTCACCCTCCTCCCTGAGGACTCTGATCCCTTCCTTCCCAGACCCCACACTTTTCCTGTCTTCCTCCTATCTCTCTGGAAACTATTTCTCAGCCCTTCACACATCCCTTTTCCTCCACCAGTCCCTTAAGTGTTGGTTTCTTTTTCTCCTAGGAATCAATCCAAGGTCTTCTTCTCTTCTCTTCCTTTTGATTCTGTGGTACCTCATCCACTCCCATGGTTTTAATTACCACCTATAATGATAGAAACAATAATAGCTCACTTTTATAGAGTATTGACTATATACTGAGTACTGCTCTAGATCATTACTCATTTAGTCCTCACAACAAGCTGATGAGGCAGATATCACTATTATTCCCATTTTATGGATGAAGTGCAGAGTGGCTGAGTGACCACTGTGCAGCTCAGACCTCTCTCCTGAGCCTGAGAGCCTGACCCTCATACCCACTTGCCTTCTGGACATCTCCCCTTGGAGGTCACTGACCATGTTCAGAATTAGACTCTTGCTGTCATACAGAGTGAAGTAAGTCAGAAAGAGAAAAACAAATACCGTATGCTAACACATATATAAGGAATCTAAAAAAAAAAAATGGTTCTCATGAACCTAGGAGCAAGACAGGAATAAAGATGCAGATGTACATAATGGACTTGAGGACACGGGGCAGGGGAAGGGTAAGCTGGGACGAAATGAGAGAGTGGCATTGACATATATACACTACCAAATGTAAAATAGATAGCTAGTGGGAAGCAGCTGCATAGCACAGGGAGATCAGCTCGGGGCTTTGTGACCACCTAGAGGGGTGGGAGGGAGACGCAAGAGGGAGGGGATATGGGGATATATGTATGCATATAGCTGATTCACTTTGTTATACAGCAGAAACTAACACAACATTGTAAAGCAATTATACTCCAATAAAGATGTTAAAAAAAAAATTAGGGGCTTCCCTGGTGGCGCAGTGGTTGAGAGTCTGCCTGCCAATGCAGGGGACACAGGTTCGAGCCCTGGTCTGGGAAGATCCCACATGCCGCGGAGCAACTGGGCCCGTGAGCCACAACTACTGAGCCTGCGCATCTGGAGCCTGTGCTCCGCAACAAGAGAGGCCACGACAGTGAGGCCCGCGCACCGCGATGAAGAGTGGCCCCCGCTTGCCGCAACTAGAGAAAGCCCTCGCACAGAAACGAAGACCCAACACAGCCATAAATAAATAATTAAAATAAATAAATAAATACATAAATAAATTTTAAAAAAAAATTAGACTCCTGGTATTCCTGCTCCAAACCTTTCATTCTCCGAGGTCCCAATCTCAGCAAAAAGCATCCAATCACCCAGGTTAGACATGTGGGTAATTGTCATCTCTTCCTGCTTCCCACCTTCAACGAACTTCTAAAAAGACCAGTCAACTGTAATTCCTTAACATCATTCAGATCTGTTCTGCCTTCTCCATTCTGTCTCCACTGCTATAATTCAGGTCTTTGTATTTCTCACATCTACACTGATCTCCATCTCTCCAGCATGGTACCCACACATTCTATTTTCCTGGTCCTCCACCAGAGAGGTTGCAGTGGAGCTTAGTTTAACGGTGAAGAATATGAGGTTTGGAATCCAACAGAGTTATTTCACTACTCATTAGCTGTTTGACTGTGGGCAAGCTTGTCAATCTTTCTGAGTCTTAGTCTTCCCTGAAATGAAAGATGAGAAAACATCTGCTCTAGAGGGTACTTGGCACATGCAAAGCCTCCAGAAGCTGGGGCTGGCCTGCCTACACAGCCTTAGCTCTCACTCCATGATCCACCACACTGCGTCCCAGCCAGACCCCCCTGCTCGCCTGGCTACCAGAGTGGCACACACTATCCAATATGGCACTCGCCACATTCTCCCTCCCAGTCCTTCCCTTCTCCCCATGGCCTTGCCAGTTCATGTGCCACCTTCTCCAGGGAAGTCTTCTCCTGATTCTCTATCCCCCATGCCCTCAACAGGCCCTCACACCAGCCTGGCTTCCTTTGTGTTCCCATGGCTCTTTTAACACCAAATCATAAATGCCAGTTTCTTTACTGGTACTCGCCAATGGACTGTGTCGTCCCTGAGGGCAGGGATTGTATGTTAGTCCTCCTCATAGCCCAGGGATCTGGCACAGAGAAGATGCTCAATAATCATTTTGTTAGATGAATGAATCAGCCAATGAATAAATCAGTTTCTGCTTCAATTTAGGACACTTGGGAGTTGTCAACACCACAGGCTTCAGGCAAAGCTGCCAATGGCAGCAGTCTCCTGTTCCCTTTGCTTTCTGAATGAGTCCACTATGCTGAGTAATTCGCACAGTGTATAGAGTTGTAACTGGCTGCAGTTCTTGTGGAGATATTTGGGCAGGGACTAGCACTTCCACTTTGGGTATAAACAGTGGCACCTGTGAAATTTAAAACTCAATCAAAAGTGATTCAGTGGGGGCTTCCCTGATGGCGCAGTGGTTAAGAATCTGCCTGCCGGACTTCCCTGGTGGCGCAGTGGTTAAGAATCCGCCTGCCAATGCAGGGGACGCAGGTTCGAGCCCTGGTCCAGGAAGATCCCACATGCCGCGGAACAACTAAGCCCGTGTACCACAACTACTGAGCCTGCGCTCTAGAGCCTGTGAGCCACAACTACTAAAGCCCACACACCACAACGAACAGTAGCCCCCGCTCACCGCAACTAGAGAAAACCCGCGCGCAGCAATGACGACCCAACGCAGCCAAAAATAAATAATAAATAAAATAAATAAATTTAAAAAACAAAAAAAAGAATCTGCCTACCAATGCAGGGGACACAGGTTCGATCCCTGGTCCGGGAAGATCCCACATGCCGCGGAGCAACTAAGCCTATGCACCACAACTACTGAGCCTGTGCTCTAGAGCCCGTGAGCCACAACTACTGAGCCTGAGTGCCACAACTCCTGAAGGCAGCGCACCTAGAGCCCGTGTTCTGCAACAAGAGAAACCACCCAATGAGAAGACCACACACCGCAAAGAAGAGTAGCCCTCGCTCGCCACAACTAGAGAAAAGCCCATGCGCAGAAACAAAGACCCAACACAGACAAAAATAAAAGTAAATAAGTTTATATATTAAAAAAAAAAGTGATTCAGTGGGGAATTCCCTAGCGGTCCAGCAGTTAGGACTTGGTGCTTTCACTGCCGCAGCCCGAGATTGATACCTGGTGGGGGAACTAAGATCCCACAAGCCGAGTGGCACGGCCAAAAAAAACCAAAAGAACAAAAGTGATTCAGTGAATAAATCTTCATTTTGCCAAGGATCCCCATACATCATCAAGGAGCAGACACATAATCAGTGAAGGCTCAAGCATTTAGTGCAAAGTGAAGAGGCAGAACCAGGGAGTTGTGTCCTGGAGCGCTTGGTCCCATGTGGGCAGAGAATGCCATTGGTGGTCAGGGAAATTTCATTAAAATATCCTCAACCATTCATTTTTTTTACCCTGAAGGTTCACCTAGCCACTTCTTGCCACAGGAAAAGCTATCTGAGGCACAGGTTGGCATTTTCTCCAGGGCATCCTGGCACAAAGGTGCCACCAGCTTGTGCCTGGGAAGAGCCCAGCTACTACTGAGAGCTGTGCTGCAGCTGACCAGGCCCCTATAGTCAGATATGAGGAGGAGCCAACCACTCAGACCCCAAAACCAAGCAGCACTAATTCAAGAAAAAGGAAGAAAAGGTTTCACAACCAAACAATAAAAGAACAAGTGAGAAAGACTTGGGGACTGCAGGCACCAGGCTATAGCTGCCAAGTGGCCAGAGGCATCCCAGGCTGCATTTTTATCCAGGTGGGAGAGTGTCTGGGTGAAGACGGGGAGGCTCAGTGTCCTGGTCCCTTTCCCTCCACAGGGTTGCTGGCTCTGTGATTCCAAATTAGAACCATATCTGAGCAATAAGAGGTTGGGGTAGGGTGTAGTTGGGATTATGAGGGCTACCCCAGGAGACCTGGATGAAAGAGAAAGTGCAGAAGCAGTGGCCAGCTGTTTCTGGATCAGGCTGGCCCACAGAGGAAAGGGGCTGTCCCAGAGGCCTGTCCCCAGGGTACCAGGCACTGGAAGGGGTGGCACCAGACATCCTTGAGGATCTTCCTCGTGGGAGAGTAGCTCTTTGATTCTGTGATTGGGAAGAACAGGCTGAGACCAACTGGGGTTCATTCCAGGAATGCAAGGCTGGTTCAATACCCCAAAGTCAACCAATTTTACCTACCAAATTAACAGACTAAAGAAGGAAAATCACATTATTGTATATCAATCATTGCAGAAAATGCACGTGACAAAATTCAAAACTCATTCGTAATTTAAAATTCTCAGAAAAATAGGACTAGAGAAGAGCTTCCCCGGGAATTCCCTGGCGCTTCAGTGGTTAGGACTCCACACTTTCACTGCCAAGGGCCCGGGTTCAATTCCTGGTTGGGGAACTACGATCCCACAAGCCATGCGGCACGCCGGGAAAAAAAAAAAAAAAAAAAAGAAGGAAAAAAAAGAAAGGGTGAGAGAAGAACTTCCCCAGCTTGATAAAAAGCATCTACAAACAAAAAATCTACAGCTAACATTATACTTAAGAACGAAAGACTGAATGCTTTCCCCCTAAATTCAGGAACAGAGCCACTGTGTCTGCTAAAGGATGACTTCTAGCAAAAGAAAAATAATCCTAGGAGACAATTCTCTACAGGTCTTTCACGTTTCTGCACACCTTGTAAATGAAATACTTACTGTTCTTTGTTCCAGACTATCTTTTCAAGGATGTTTGTTTAGCAAACAGCTTTGGAAAATAAAGATAGTTTCGGGACTTCCCTGGTGGCGCAGCGGTTAAGAATCTGCCTGCCAATGCAGGGGACACACGTTTGATCCCTGGTCCGGGAAGATCCCACAGGCCACGGAGCAACTACGCCTGTGCGCCACAACTGCTGAGCCTGCGCTCTAAAGCCTGCGAGCCACAACTACCGAGCCCGCGTGCCACAACTACTGAAGCCCGCGCGCCTAGAGCTCGTGCTCCGCAACAAGAGAAGCCACCTCGATGAGAAGCCCGCGCACCGCAACGAAGAGTAGCCCCCGCTCGCCGCAACTAGAGAAAGCCCGCGCGCAGCAACGAAGACCCAGTGCAGCCAAAAATAAATGAATAAATAAATAAATAATAAAGTCCATAAGTTAAAAAGAAAGAGAAAAGAAAAGAAAGATAGTTTCCCCTTTAGAGCAAAGGGCAGGCATGCTTACTGAGTGCTATATAACATTCAGGTTCTCTGAAATCAGGGTTCCTCTTTGTAATAAAATCCATTGCATAAGCAGGCATTCGTCTGTGTTACTCCCATGGGACTTGGGGGCAAAGGGAACTGACGCAAAAAGAGAAAACCCATATAATCAATATGAAGACCATAAAAGGAGACATCATTATAGATGGTACATTCATTAAAATCATTTTGTTAATGGCATAATGAAAACTTCTTGCAATATGTTTGAAACTTTAGGTGAAAACAGCGAGAAAACATAATTTACCAAAACATACTCGAGAAGTAGAAAACCCAAATTGTCCTCTAACCATTGAAGAAAATGAATCAGTAATCCATTTTTTCCATAAGATCAGAAGCTTCAGAGAATTCTATCAAACATTCAAGAAAAAATTCTAGTCTTAAACTCTTCCAGAGATTAGAAGAAGATAGTACATCTTTTCCAAAAATCCCTTTCACGGATTTTCCTGGAGGAGTGGCCGTAGCACAGGAATAGACAGCAGTCTTGGAGAGTTACAATCAGCTAAGGAGAGAGTGGCAAATGTAGCTAAGTGTACTCTGGTCTCTCTTCAGATCACTTGTCCTTTTTTTTCTCTTTCGGCCGCGTTGGGTCTTCGCTATGGTGCGCGGGGTTCTCGTTGCAGTGGCTTCTCTTGTTGTGGAGCGCTGGCTCAGCAGTGGAGGCACGCGGGCTCAGTAGTTGTGGCTCGCGGGCTCCAGCGCGCTGGCTCAGTAGTTGTGGCGCACGGGCTTAGTTGCTCCGCGGCGTGTGGGATCTTCCCAGGCCAGGGCTCGAACCCGTGTCCCCTGCATTGGCAGGCGGATTCTTAACCACTGGGCCACCAGGGAAGTCCCAGATCGCTTGTCTTTTACCTTTTACTAAAGATTTTGTGGAGGGGAATGTGTGGGAGGTTGCCTTCTCATCTAAGAGGGAAAGTTTCCAATGTTTCATCTATTAGGTATGACCTTTGCTATAGTTTTTTCTAGATAGCTCTTACCACACTGAGATTCAGTTTTTTCAAACTTTCTTTCTATTAAGATGATTGCATTGTGCATTCCTAGATGGCACATTATTCCTTTTACATACTGCTAGACTCAATTTGCTAATATTTTGTGTAGAGTTTTTGCATCTATGTTCACGAGTAAGATTGCTGTATAACTTCTCTAGAGCCTCACTTACAGCTGGGGGCAGGGAATCAGAGAACCCAGTTCCCAACCTACGACTTAAACGTGGAACTGCTTTCTAAAACAACAAGTTGGCTGTATCTTCTGTTTCTTAACTAGGAACCTCTTTATATTTCTACACATCAGCCATTTGTCTTTGGAAACCCACATACTTACCCTTATTTAAGTAAAACCTCAAAAGATTCCACTACCAATTCTCAAGTGTTTCTCTCCACGAAAGTCTTTGCCAAGACACAAAAGATTTCATTAAACTGGGGAGAAATGTGTATGTGTGTACCATGCATGCCCATCCTCCCATATACTCGTTGGTCCCCCAACGTTCGTGGTGCCTTTGTACCTACCAACGAAAGCCTTTCTTCCATTGTAGAGAATTACCCCTAAACGTGTTCTTACTGGGTAAAAGCTCCTGACAGGAAAATGAAAGGTGGGACTTCCCTGGTGGCGTAGTGGTTAAGAACCCACCTGCCAACGCAGGGGACACGGGCTCGAGCCCTGGTCCGGGAAGATCCCACATGTCGCCGAGCAACTAAGCCCGTGCGCCACAACTACTGAGCCCGAGTGCCACAACTACTGAAGCCCCCGCGCCTAGAGCCGGTACGCCACAACAAGAGGAGCCACCGCAAGGCGAAGCCCGCGCACCGCAACAAAGAGTAGGCCCCCTGCTCGCCACAACTCGAGAAGGCCCCGTGCACAGTAACAAAGACCCAACGCAGCCATAAATAAATAAATAGATTTTTATTTTTAATTTTTTTAAAAAGAAAATAAAACATTAATTTCTGTTTTTCAAACAGATAATACTGTTAATATTTCTCACGTAGTCTACACTGCATTCTGGTATGCAGATGAGCTAGTCAGGGAAACAACTTTGCCCTCGAAGTAAGTGGAGAGGCCAGCAGCACTTGACTCTGCAGCTGGGGGGACAGCTCATTTCCAAGCCCTGTCTTCCATGCAGCAAGCACTTGTGTTTACCCGCTGTCCTATCACACCGCATTACCTGCCCCCTTCCAGCTCTGCCTGTCTGGGGTTCTTTTCTCTTTACAAAAATATTCAGTCCTCTGCCACCTTCCCAGGCTCTCCCACAGCCCACCCACCCCTTTTATAGCACTTGTCACCAAACTGTTCGCCGGGCCCAAGAGGCGTCCTGTGCAGATTTGCCGAAAGGCTGAGTCAATGCTAGATGGAATGAATGACTGCGAAGCAGCTACAGAAAATGCCCTCTTTAAATTCTAGTCCCCTCCTCCTTCCTAACCGAATCTGTCCCTCCTTTTGCTTCCACCACTTCCTAGCTGTGGTACCTTAGGCAAGTGCTTTACCTCTCTGTGCCTCATTCCCTCAAATGTCCAATAGGGATAAGTCATCGTGCTATTGCAAAAGGAAGCTCGTTGGTCACAGGGATCGTCACTGGGACACTGAACGGAGAGCCCTCAGCACAGAGCCTAGGCAAACAGGGCCTCAATAAGGGTTCGTCAGAAAGGAAAGTTTCTCTAAACTGCTGTCTACCTTGCCTCCTTTCTCATTTTCTGCTACGCATCCCCACCCACTTGCTCTGTCTCCCTCTCACCCCTTGTCTTTCCCCATCCTGTCTCCCTTTGAAGACCCGCGGTCCTTCCCTCCTCCACGAAACCTTCTAGATTCCTCAAAGCCCTTTGGCGGCCCTACCTCTGTGGGGCCTCCAGCTCTTTTCAGCCTCTCAGCCTCCAACCCTTCTTCCTCCGGCTCTGGCTGGTTCTGTGAGTCCCAGGGGGCCTCGGCCTCCTCCTCCCTCTCCCTTTTAACCACGAGCTCCAGAAGGGCAGGACTGAGGGGTCGCCGGCCCAGCTCCCCCCACGCCTGGCACAGTGCTGGCCAGTAACAGGTGCTAAGAAAGGTCGATAAAGACTTGGGGGGGAGGGGGGGAGGGGGTGCTGCTTCCTTGCGAGGGTGGGGAGTGGAGCGGCGGGCCTCTCCAGCGCCCCTGCCTTCCCCAGCCATCGAGCTGATCAAGGACCTGGTCAACTACGACGTGTGCCCGGCGCTGCTCAAGGGCCTCGTGGCGCGGCTGATACCGTCCTTCGAGGAGACCAGCAAACAGCAGTCCCAGATCGTCAGCGGTAGGGATCCGCTGGGATCGGGGTGGTGGACCCCGACGGGGCAGGGTGGAAGACGAGGGCGAGCGGTCCTCCAGCCTCACGGCCACTCCCTCTTGCAGACTCTTCGGTTCTGCAGCTCACCGCCCACCTGCCATTGTTCTTGCAGCAGGCCGCGGCCGCCAAGGCCATCGGGTAAGCGGGCAGCAGGTAGTGGGCGGATGCGGCAAGCCAGGCCCGGCGCTGCCCCGCGGGCCCCCAAGAGCGCTCCGGCCGCCCGGAGGGTCCCACGGGGCCGCCGCAGCCCGAATCCCACCCCCACCCCACGCCACCCCCGCCCAGGATCCTGGCGCGAGGCAACACGAGCCTAGCCGAGGAGATGCTGCACCTGCGCGTGGTGCACAGCCTCATGGCCGCCATGGGCAACACGGACCACAGCAACAGCCAGCGGCAGGCCAGCCTCACGCTAGAGGTGCGCTGGGCGGCCGGGCGGCGCGGCGGGCACAGCGCGCGGGCACGGCAGTCACGCCCCCTCGCCCGCCCACGCAGTACTTTGTGCAGTTATTCCCAGTGGTGGAGGAGCACGTGCGCAGGTCCATGGGGGAGGAACTCTACAAGCTCTTCCGTGTAAGTGCTCCCGCCCCGCCGCGCCCCGCGGGACGGAACAGTGCCCCTGTGCACACCCCAGCGCACGGCCCCTCCCCTTGTACACCCCACACACAGATCGGCCTCGGGGCCGGCGGCGGGAGGGACTGCCCTGGCTTGGGCTTCTCCGCCTGGCACCCTTCCGTCCCCTTTCCTGCCCTTCCAGTCAGGCTGAGGGCCTGACCGCAGCCTGCAACCTCCGTCTGCCCACGCCCAACTCCGGGTCCAGGCTGCCCTGGCATCCAGCCCAGGTCCCCTTGCTCCTGTCCTCAGAGCAACGCCGAGGACTTGTACGTGAAAATAGATAGCGTTCAGGCGGACATCTTGGCGGCCAACAAAGTCAATGTCACCAAAGGTGAGTGGCGTGTGAGGGGGCCTGGAGCAGAGGTGCGGCGGCCCCCAGGCTCAGGCTCACCTCCCTGTCCCCAGAGCTGTATCTCAGTGGCCTCTCCGACAGCACCATGAGCTTTTACTTTGGCCGTTGTAATCGGGGTCAGGTGGCCTCCATCACACACTTCCAGAAGGAGGCTGTGGAAGAAAGGGAGTAACAGAGCCTCCAAGGCCAGCCAGGAAGCCAAGGCTGTGTGGCAGGGAAGCCTGGCAGAAGGAAGGAGCCAGGGCCAAGCCCCGGTTGACTCCTCTTGGCCCTTGGTGGGAGGCTGGGGTTCTGCCCGCCAGAAGGGGAAAAGGAGAGCTGGCTGGGAAGGGTTCAATAAACAAACAGTCTTGCTATCTATCTGGCGTCCGTGTGTGGAGGGCAGAGGGAGCTCTAGTGAGAGTTATGACGATGGGTCGGGGTGCCCCTGCTCACCAAGGAAAAAAGCTGGTCTGAGGGGAAGGACCCCCAACGTCGTAGAAGATTCAAGGGCACAGCCTGAGGAGCGGGCCTTACCTCAGCTCCCTGCTGGCCCCTGCGCTCTCCCCTCCAGGACACCACACCCACCTGGTTTTTCTCCTGCCTCTCCGGTTGCTTCCTTTCATTCTCTTTTGCTGATTCCTCCTCTTCCACCCAGCTGCCTTCAAGGTGGAGTGAGGCAGGACTCTGACCTGGAACCTCTTCCCTACGTTTACACCCTGGTGATTCCATTACTTGAAATACCACTTCTGTGCAACGACTCCCACATTTCTATTTCCAGCTAAACAGTTCTACCTCATTGTGTTGTCGACGAAAAATTTAATCAGTCGATCGAAGAAAGCAATGGAAAATTTTATTCGAGCCAAACTGGCGGCGTATAAGCCGGGAGCAGCCTCTCAGAAAGCTCCAAGAACTGTTCTGCCTGTGAGAGGTCAAAGCACAGTTATCCAGGGCTTTGTACGTTAAATGACGTACACAGTGACATTCACACAATCCAGATCTACACCTACAAAGCAAGTAATGGGTCATGGGTCATCAGGGCCCCTTACAAGATCAAGAAGGAAGGTTATCTCCTAAGGAGTTATCTTGTTGATACTAGGAGAATGTCGCTCTTTACAGTTGAGCAGCTGTTTCTGCCGGTGGGGAGGTTGGTCGATGCATGATGCAGATACGCAATGCACAGTAGAGGGAAGAGAGGAGGCCACAGGGCAGAGAACATTTTTTATGTTCAAATTTTCCTTGACTTGCCTTAGAATATGGACTTGTATTTCATCAGTGTCCAAATCTGAACTCCCAGTCCTGTGCCATCTTCCCCAACTCAGCTGATGGCAACTCATCCTTCCTGCCACTCAGAACAAAATCGTGGTGTTCTCCTTGATGTCTCTCTTTAACCTCTGGATCCATTCTGTCTGTCGACTCTACCTTCCAAATATATCCAGAATCCAACTATGTCTCACTACCTCCATTGCTAATACTCGGGTCCAAGCCACCATCATCTCTCCTCTAGATGACTCTGCTTTCTGCCCCATTCTCTTTGTCGACACAGCAGCCAGAGTGGTCCTTGTAAACTTCAGATTCTGTCACTCTGCTCAGAACCTTGCAGGGCTCTCCATTTCACTGAGTAAAGCCCAAGCCCTTACTGTTATGGCCTCCAGGGTGATCTAGTCTCCCATGACTTCTGAACTCTCTCCTACGTCCCTCTCTCTTCTTCACTGGGCTCCAGACACATTGGCTGTGTGGTTCTTGAAGTTGACAAAACAAGCTCCTGGGGCTTCCCTGGTGGCGCAGTGGTTGAGAATCTGCCTGCCAAAGCAGGGGACACGGGTTCGAGCCCTGGTCTGGGAAGATTCCACATGCCGCGGAGCAACTAGGCCCGTGAGCCACAACTACTGAGCCTGCGCGTCTGGAGCCTGTGCTCCGCAACAAGAGAGGCCGCGATAGTGAGAGGCCCGCGCACCGCGATGAAGAGTGGCCCCCGCTCGCCGCAGCTAGAGAAAGCCCTCGCACAGAAACGAAAGACCCGACACAGCCAAAAATAAATAAACAAATTAATTAATTAATAAAAACAAGCTCCTGCTTTAGGGCTTTTGTGCAGACTTCTCTGCTGGACACTTGAGAGAGGTTCTGTTCCTAGACCTCTCACCCCAGGTGTCTGCATGGCTAACTCCTTGACCTCCTTTCAACTCTTTACACAAAAGGTATCTTCTCAGGACTTACCTGGTGGTGCAGTGGATAAGACTCCGTGCTCCCAATACAGGGGGCCAGGGTTCGATCCCTGGTCAGGGAACTAGAGCCCACGTGCACGCCACAACTAAGGAACTGGCGAGCCACAACGAAGGAGCCCGCCTGCCGCAACTAAGACCCGGTGCAACCAAATAAATAAATAATCTTTTTAAAAAACAAAGTTATCTTCTCAGGAAGGGTTACCCTTTTTTAAGTCGCATCCCACACTACCAACCCCTACACTCTGACCCCCAACCCCTGCCACTGCTGTTTTTTCCATAGCACTTATTTATGTGTTATTTATTTATTGTCTGTCTCCCCACCTGAATGTAAGCTCCAGCAGGGCAGGGATATTTGTTTTCATTACTGATATATCCCAGATGCTGAGAACAATGCCTGGCACATATGAATGAATGACCGAGTTACTGTGAGGGAATTGTCCCTCAAAGTCAGAGGACATGAAGTCAGATGGCAGTAATTCTCCAGGATGCCACAAGAGGGCATCACCGGCCCCGATCTTGTTGGTCAAAGGCAGCCTAATTGAGCCTCAGCTTTCCTCTATTTGGGCGGAGGGAGGAGAGAAAAGTTAACGAAATATCGGTATGTCTTCCATAAAGCTAAATGGATTTCCTGTTTTAAAGCCGTGTCCTGTCCTTTGGTGTCAAGTCACTCTTACTGTTTTTAGTCTTGGAATGGCCTTTTTGTAGAATCATGATTTTTAAAATTAGTACCGCAGAAATTTTTTGGAAATTTTAATAATTGGAAAATCCAACAATCTGGAAACCACTGGTCTAAGATGATAATAGTTTAATAACAATGGAACTTTTAAAAAAATGAAATCTTAAGGGACTTCCCTGGTGGTCCAGTGGCTAAGACTCCACGCTCCCAATGCAGGGGGCCCAGGTTCGATCCCCGGTCAGGGACCTAGAGCCCACATGCTGCAACTAAGGGTTCTCATGCCGTAGCTAAAGATCATGCATGCCGCAGTTAAGACCTGGCTCAGCCAAATAAATAAGTACTTTTTAAAATAAATAAATAAAAATGAAATCTTAAGTATAATACAAATATCCAAAACAAATATACGTTACATGAAATGTATCAATATACATTTATTTTCCCCCAACTTTTTATTCCCAAAAGTTCAAAACTACAAAAAGTTGAAAGAATGAGTACCTGTGACACATTTTCTTTCTCTCTTTCTGTTTACTGGGTTATTAGAAAGTTTCCGATAGCATGACATTTCACTACTAAATAGTTCACATTACGTGTCTATAAGAATAAGGCCGTTCTCCCACATAATTACTATATCATTATTGTGGTAGTGTGAGTCATAGCCTCCAAATACATCCACATCCTAATCCCAGGAACCTGTAGATATGTTACTTCACTTCACATGGTAAAAGGGATTTTGCAGGTGTGATTAAGGATCTTGAGATGGGGAGATTCTCCTGGATTATCTCGGTGGGCCCCAGGTAATTACGAGGGTCTTTATACGGCAGGAGGATCCAGAGTTAGTTAGGAGATGACACGACAGAAGCAAGAGATTTGGAGTGCAAGGAAGGGGTCACAGGCCAAGGAATGAAGGCAGCTTTCTAAAGGCAAGGGAACAGATTCTCCCTTGAAGCCTCTAGAAAAGAATGCAGCCCTGTCAACACCTTAATTCTGCACTCCTGACCTCCAGAACTGTAAGAGAATAAATTTGGGTTGTTTTAAGTCACTAAGCGTGTGATAATTTGTTACAGCAGCAAGAAAACAAATACAATTATTAATTCAATACTGTCATGTGAAACAGAGTACATATTAAAATTTCCACAAAGGTACCAAAAGTGTACCTTCTGCTTTCTTCCTGCCTTCCTTTTCTTGGTGTGTTATTGGGTTTGGTCCAGGATCCAGTTAAGGTTTGTATATTGCATTTGATTGTCATGTAGTATAAGCTTTTTTTTTTTGTCTGTCTAATTTATGCATTGTATTTATTTTGGGCGGTGTTGGGTCTTCGTGGCTGCGCGCGGGCTTTCTCTAGTTGCGTGGAGCAGGGGCTGCTCTTCGGTGCGGTGCGCGGGCTTCTCACTACGGTGGCTTCTCTTGCTGCCGAGCACGGGCTCTAGGCGCGCGGGCTTCAGTGCTTGTGGCACGCGGGCTCTAGAGTACAGGCTCAGTAGTTGTGGTGCCCGGGCTTAGTTGCTCCGCGGCATGTGGGATCTTCCGGGACCAGGGCTCGAACCCATGTCCCCTGCAGTGGCAGGCGGATTCTTAACCCCTGCACCACCAGGGAAGCCCTAAGCTTACTTCTAAAGTTAAAATTTACAGCAATTACTTGCTGTCTTGATCCACATTAGAAACTGGAAACTACAGAAAATCTCGAGCATTTCCTTTTCCTTTTCTTTTTTTTTGGCCGCGCCGCGCGGCCTGCTCGGTTTCAGTTCCCCAACCAGGGATAGAACCCGCGCCCTCTGCAGTGGAAGCGTGGAGCCCTAACCACTGGACCGCCAGGGAATTCCTAGGATCTCTTGTTTTTAACAGTTCTAGTTCTAAGGCTAAACTACCTCATCAGAAAGTATATATATAAAATATGTATCATGGCGCCTGCGCCGCACGGGAGCCAGCACGCAAGCCCAGGGCGCGCGCGCCGCTGGCGTTTCCTCGGCGCGGAGGAGGGGAATGAAGTAAGGGGGGCGGGGGGGGGGGGTCGTCAGCTTTGGTGTCTGTGTTGGCCAGTTCTGAAACCTCCTTGAAGGAGCCCTACATTGAGGAAGATCAAAGCAGCAGTCTTTGCCAACTGGGGAATGGACCGTTTGAGTTCCTTTAGCAGTGATCCCTCTGATAAGCCACCTTGCCGAGGCTGCTCCTCCTACCTCATGGAGCCTTATATCAAGTGTGCTGAATGTGGGCCACCTCCTTTTTTCCTGTGCTTACAGTGTTTCACTCGAGGATTTGAGTACAAGAAACATCAACGTGATCATACTTACGAAATAATGACCTCAGATTTTCCTGTTCTTGACCCCAGCTGGACTGCTCAAGAAGAAATGGCCCTTTTAGAAGCTGTGATGGACTGTGGCTTTGGAAATGGCAGGAAGTAGCCAATCAAATGTGCACCAAGACCAAGGAGGAGTGTGAGAAGCACTACATGAAGCATTTCATCAATAACCCTCTATTTGCGTCTACCCTGCTAAACCTGAAGCAAGCAGAGGAGGCAAAAACTGCTGACACAGCCATTCCATTTCACTCTACAGATGACCCTCCCCGACCTACCTTTGACTCCTTGCTTTCTCGGGACATGGCAGGATACATGCCAGCTCGAGCAGAGTTCATTGAGGAGTCTGACAAGTATGCAGAATGGGACTTGAGAGACATTGATTTTGTTGAAGATGACTCGGACATTTTACACGAATTATAAGAGACCATGGATTAATCAACCTTAGAAAGTTTCAGTTAATGGAACGGCGGTATCCCAAGGAAGTCCAAGACCTTTATGAAACAATGAGGCGATTTGCAAGGATAGTGGGGCCGGTGGAACGTGACAAGTTCATTGAAAGCCATGCATTGGAATTCGAACTCGGAAGGGAAATCAAGAGGCTCCAGGAATACAGGACAGCAGGCATTACCAACTTTTGTAGTGCCAGAACCTATGATCACCTCAAGAAGACTCGAGAAGAGGAACGCCTCAAACGCACTATGCTCTCGGAGGTTCTCCAGTACGTCCAGGACGGTAGCGCCTGCCAGCAGGGGCTCCGCCGGCAGGCTGCCATTGATTCTGGCCTGAGTTCTTCCGTACCAATGGCTTCGAATTCAGGTACACGAAGTGCACCGCCCTTGAACCTCACTGGCCTCCCTGGCACAGAGAAGTTGGATGAAAAAGAAAAGGAGCTCTGTCAGGTGGTGAGATTGGCCCCAGGAGCCTATTTAGAATACAAATCTGCTCTATTGAACGAATGTAACAAGCAAGGAGGCTTGAGACTGGCACAGGCAAGAGCACTCATCAAGATAGACGTGAACAAAACCCGGAAAATCTATGATTTCCTCATCCGAGAAGGATACATCACTAAAGCCTGAGGCTCTCCGGGCCTGGTGGGCCAAAGGACAGTACGGGCATTCTGGAGTTTTGCTTTTGAGCTGAATTCTCCTTGTAAAAAGAGGGGAAGAACCAAGGAAACCTTAAGTTGTATTCATGTCTACTTTCTTCTCCCCCCTGCTTTAAAATACTGCTGTTGTTGGTATTCTGCTGCAGAGTTATGTGCGAGATAAGCTATTATTAACTGTGTGTGGGCATTCATTCCTAACCCCTCTTGTAACTAAAACAAGAACCACAGCACCTCACATCACAGTGTTGGTAGAAATAGAACTAAACCAGTCTTTAGTCCCAGGAGTCCAGCTCAGATCCTTGTACTTGCTTGGGAGGTTGGTTTTCTGATTATCTGTTTTGTCTTCAAACATTACAGACAGATTTAAAATAAAGAGGTTATAGAGAGAGAAAGCTTTCTCTTTCTGTCTGAGGATTCTTTTAAGCTGACAACTTATGTTTATGAGCAAAGAGGAGGAAAATCTCCCCATGATGGTGTTGTCCCAAACTGCATCTTCAACTTTAATGTCTGGCTTTGTAAGTTGCAGTCTGGCTGTCTAATCTGCAGTAGACTCTTGAGGAGGTGACACTGGATATAAAATGTCTCTGTTATTTTTAGAATTAATGGATTAAAATGTTGTGCTACTTCAAATAAATAAATACATAATAAAATAAACATGTATCACACAAAAATCAACCAACTACACTTCAATTTTTTTGAAGTTTTTAGAAAAGCCAAGTTCCACAAGTGCAGCAGTTAGAACCACAGTCCCAGAGACGTGGGTCTCGCCTGAGGTGCTCACGTACTGCCTTGAAAGACCTTTGCAGACAAATAGGCCCAAGCCTCCACTTGAATTCAAGACCTCACCAAAGCCAGGTTAAGCGGATACTCTACAGCTAGCAACCGTCTACTGCACGATTGACTTGCTCCGTGCCAGGCCCCGTGCCGAGCACAAGAAGCAGTTCAAGTTCAGGCGTGGTGGTCTTCAACGTGCAAACATAAACCCGAAGCCCTAGGAACAAAGTGCGTTCTGCAGCTCCGTGAGTACATGCATTTCTGAAAACCGTGGGGCCGCTCGCGCTAAGGAAACGGTGGGCGCTTGTCTCGCGTCTCCTCCTCCCACCCACGGGTGCCGCCTTCCTCTAACCAGGGTCAATATCACCGCCCCACGCTACCACACGACTCCGCGAGCACCAGCTTCACCGTCCACACCAGACCCGCTGTCCGAAGACAACCTCACAGGAACGGAACACCACACCTTGCTCCCACAGAGGAGTCCAGCTGCTTACGAATAACAGCCAGAAACCGCAAGCACCGCAAGCACGGCTCGCCACTGTACTTCACTGGTCTCGCGCCGCCAACCGATGGGACTTCCAGGTGCTTGCCCAGGTTCCGAAACCACACGGACATCACGCGCCTCACCGCCAAAACACCAACAAAACAACCATCAACGTGCAAGACACAACACACCACCCACCGAAAATAATCGCTGGACAAGAACAAATCGGGACACACCGACACAAACACGACCTGCAACCGAACCAGAACTGCTTTACCCCTACTTTTTCCAGAACGGGGAACGCTACCGCCAAACCCACAGAAGAACAAAACATTCTTCTACTTACTTTTTGTACAAAGATATTAGCCTTGTGAAAACAAGGCCTCAAAAAATTGACGAGAAACTCGGAATTGTTTCTCTCCACGGAAATCTTTAGTAAAAGGCGAAAGATTTATGCGTTCTGAAGAGAAACCAGAGTATGGCGTCATAGCCTCTCACACAGGCCTCGGCTAACGGTAAGTCCCAAGACACCAATGGTAACTATTTACCCGCAAACAACGAGTGAGTTCTGCCATTATTTCAGACAATTCTCTGAAAATATCCTGATTTCGAGCGGGGGCGGGAGTCAAAAGAAATACAAGAATCTAGCCTTTTGAAAGTAGGCAAGACCCTGAATGCAATGCATTGTGGGTATGTAAATGAAGCCCGGTCACCAACCTCGCGCTTCGGCAAATGCCTTCGTTTATTAGTTTTCCTGCTCGGTCTAGAGCCACCACCAGGGGGCGGAGCAGAAGCCAGATAGGCATATAGTCGCCGAGTCCGACCAGAAAGTCTGTTTTTTTGTTTGTTTTTGTTTTGTTTTG
Source organism: Balaenoptera physalus (assembly GCF_965194825.1). NCBI lineage: Eukaryota > Metazoa > Chordata > Mammalia > Artiodactyla > Balaenopteridae > Balaenoptera > Balaenoptera physalus. Next base: position 159,512,357 of record NC_138882.1, on the reverse strand, counting down.
TTTTGTTTTGTTTTTAAGATAATTTCACAGGTTGGGGCAGATTTCCCTTTATTTTTTTAGTCTTCTTTTTTTTCTTTTAAGTTTTATTTATATATTTATTTATTTATTTTTTGGCTGTGTTGGCTCTTTGTTGCTGCACGTGAGCTTTCTCTAGTTGCCGCGAGCGGGGGCTGCTCTTCATCGCGGTGCGCGGGCTTCTCATTGCGGTGGCTTCTCTTGTTGCGGAGCACGGGCTGTAGGCGTGCGGGCTTTAGTAGTTGCGGCACGCGGGCTCTAGAGCGCAGGCTCAGTAGTTGTGGCGCACGGGCTTTGTTGCTCCGTGGCCTGTGGGATCTTCCGGGACCAGGGCTCGAACCCGTGTCCCCTGCATTGGCAGGCGGATTCTTAACCACTGTGCCACCAGGGAAGTCCCAGAAAGTCTGTTTTATTTTATTTTATTTTTTTTAAGGGACGACATTTATTCCTTTTCCAAATGTTACAGTAAGACCAGGGGGAAGAAAATGGTCTTAGCAGTTAGGAAAAAAAAACAAAGTGCAAAGCTGGGGTTTGGCCGTTAAAAGTTATTTACAACAATGTGGGGGGAGGGAAGACAAGAAGTTGTTTCACATTACAGACCTCCCCCCAACCCCAAAGCTTAATACTTGCTTACAAGTCAAAAAAGAAACACAGTTGATTCACAAGCTGGAGGTTGCAACTTGAGTAAGACATTTAGAAAAACCTAGACGAGGGCAGTGTCCTCCCCCGCCCAGGTGCCACTGTAGGCACAGCACAAGAGACTACAAACAACAGGGCAAGGTGGACACTCAGGGTTTGGGAGTGTAGGCAACCCCACCTCTGGCTCAGGGATTTGGGGAGTAAACATAACCTACTTGGAGAAGAATTGGGGAAGACAACCAGCAAACTGCCTTCTGCGCGGCTGGGGACAGGGAAGGAGGTAGGGCCAGGGGCAGGAGAATTTCACATCACTAACCTAACTTGGGAAACTGCAAGGGACCATCTTCAACTGGCCTTAAGAGGAAGAGCAGATGGATGATGGTGTTGCCGCAATATCAGCTTCCCTGTGCACCAATGCCGAACAGAAATACGGAGACAGAGATTTTGGAGGAAGAGAGAGATGGCTTCATTTTTCTGCCAGGCAGAAGGGAAGACACAGCAGGCTAGCGCCTGAAGAACTGTGCCCCCATCTCCTTTGGGAATCGGAAAAGATTTTATACGTGGGGCTCGCAGTCTGGGATATATGGTAAGGATCAAAGTAGTGAAGGTCTTGCATTCTTCTTCTTCCTGCGTTATTTCAAAACAGTCACTGCTGGCATCAGGCAGCCCGGTAATTGGGTCGGTTTGTCTCTGGGCTGTTGGCCTGCGACCTTTTTTCTGAAGTGCAAATGCTACAGGGGGTGATTTGCTACAAGGCAGTGCAGGATGTAATTCACATAGTGTTAAAGAGTCATAGGTTCGGGGTGGCACAGTGGTTAAGAATCCACCTGCCAATGCAGCGGACACGGGTTCGAGCCCGGGAAGATCCCACATGCCAAGGAGCAACTCAGCCCGTGTGCCACAACTCCTGAAGCCCGCGCGCCTAGAGCCCGTGCTCTGCAACAAGAGAAGCCACCCAATGAGAAGCCCGCGCACTTCAACGAAGAGTAGCGCCCGCTCGCCGCAACTAGAGAAAAGCCCGCGCGCGGCAACAAAGACCCAACGCAGCCAAAAATGAAAGTAAATAAATAAATCTTTTTTTTTTTTTTAAAGTGATTCAGTGGGGAATTCCCTGGCGGTCCAGCAGTTAAGACTCAGTGCTTTTTCTGCCGCGGCCCAGGTTCGATCCTTGGTCGGGGAACTAAGAACCCACAAGCCGAGTGGCACGGCCACAAAAAAAAAAAAAAAAAAAAAGTGATTCAGTGAATAAATCTTCATTTTGCCAAGGATCCCCATACATCATCAAGGAGCAGACACATAATCAGTGAAGGCTCAAGCATTTAGTGCAAAGTGAAGAGGCAGAACCAGGGAGTTGTCTCCTGGAGCGCTTGGTCCCATGTGGGCAGAGAATGCCATTGGTGGTCAGGGAAATTTCATTAAAATATCCTCATCCATTCATTTTTTTACCCTGAAGGTTCACCTAGCCACTTCTTGCCGCAGGAAAAGCTATCTGAGGCACAGGTTGGCATTTTCTCCAGGGCATCCTGGCACTAAGGTGCCACCAGCTTGTGCCTGGGAAGAGCCCAGCTACTACTGAGAGCTGTGCTGCAGCTGACCAGGCCCCTATAGTCAGATATGAGGAGGAGCCAGCCACTCAGACCCCAAAACCAAGCAGCACTAATTCAAGAAAAAGGAAGAAAAGGTTTCACAACCAAACAATAAAAGAACAAGTGAGAAAGACTTGGGGGCTGCAGGCACCAGGCTATAGCTGCCAAGTGGCCAGAGGCATCCCAGGCTGCATTTTTATCCAGGTGGGAGAGTGTCTGGGTGAAGACGGGGAGGCTCAGTGTCCTGGTCCCTTTCCCTCCACAGGGTTGCTGGCTCTGTGATTCCAAATTAGAACCATATCTGAGCAATAAGAGGTTGGGGTAGGGTGTAGTTGGGATTATGAGGGCTACCCCAGGAGACCTGGATGAAAGAGAAAGTGCAGAAGCAGTGGCCAGCTGTTTCTGGATCAGGCTGGCCCACAGAGGAAAGGGGCTGTCCCAGAGGCCTGTCCCCAGGGTACCAGGCACTGGAAGGGGTGGCACCAGACATCCTTGAGGATCTTCCTCGTGGGAGAGTAGCTCTTTGATTCTGTGATTGGGAAGAACAGGCTGAGACCAACTGGGGTTCATTCCAGGAATGCAAGGCTGGTTCAATACCCCAAAGTCAACCAATTTTACCTACCAAATTAACAGACTAAAGAAGGAAAATCACATTATTGTATATCAATCATTGCAGAAAATGCACGTGACAAAATTCAAAACTCATTCGTAATTTAAAATTCTCAGAAAAATAGGACTAGAGAAGAGCTTCCCCGGGAATTCCCTGGCGCTTCAGTGGTTAGGACTCCACACTTACACTGCCAAGGGCCCGGGTTCAATTCCTGGTTGGGGAACTACGATCCCACAAGCCATGCGGCACGCCGGGAAAAAAAAAAAAAAAAAGAAGAAGGAAAAAAAAGAAAGGGTGAGAGAAGAACTTCCCCAGCTTGATACAAAGCATCTACAAACAAAAAATCTACAGCTAACATTATACTTAAGAACGAAAGACTGAATGCTTTCCCCCTAAATTCAGGAACAGAGCCACTGTGTCTGCTAAAGGATTACTTCTAGCAAAAGAAAAATAATCCTAGGAGACAATTCTCTACAGGTCTTTCACGTTTCTGCACACCTTGTAAATGAAATACTTACTGTTCTTTGTTCCAGACTATCTTTTCAAGGATGTTTGTTTAGCAAACAGCTTTGGAAAATAAAGATAGTTTCGGGACTTCCCTGGTGGCGCAGCGGTTAAGAATCTGCCTGCCAATGCAGGGGACACAGGTTTGATCCCTGGTCCGGGAAGATCCCACAGGCCACGGAGCAACTACGCCTGTGCGCCACAACTGCTGAGCCTGCGCTCTAAAGCCTGCGAGCCACAACTACCGAGCCCGCGTGCCACAACTACTGAAGCCCGCGCGCCTAGAGCTCGTGCTCCGCAACAAGAGAAGCCACCTCGATGAGAAGCCCGCGCACCGCAACGAAGAGTAGCCCCCGCTCGCCGCAACTAGAGAAAGCCCGCGCGCAGCAACGAAGACCCAGTGCAGCCAAAAATAAATGAATAAATAAATAAATAATAAAGTCCATAAGTTGAAAAGAAAGATAGTTTCCCCTTTAGAGCAAAGGGCAGGCATGCTTACTGAGTGCTATATAACATTCAGGTTCTCTGAAATCAGGGTTCCTCTTTGTAATAAAATCCATTGCATAAGCAGGCATTCGTCTGTGTTACTCCCATGGGACTTGGGGGCAAAGGGAACTGACGCAAAAAGAGAAAACCCATATAATCAATATGAAGACCATAAAAGGAGACATCATTATAGATGGTACATTCATTAAAATCATTTTGTTAATGGCATAATGAAAACTTCTTGCAATATGTTTGAAACTTTAGGTGAAAACAGCGAGAAAACATAATTTACCAAAACATACTCGAGAAGTAGAAAACCCAAATTGTCCTCTAACCATTGAAGAAAATGAATCAGTAATCCATTTTTTCCATAAGATCAGAAGCTTTAGAGAATTCTATCAAACATTCAAGAAAAAATTCTAGTCTTAAACTCTTCCAGAGATTAGAAGAAGATAGTACATCTTTTCCAAAAATCCCTTTCACGGATTTTCCTGGAGGAGTGGCCGTAGCACAGGAATAGACAGCAGTCTTGGAGAGTTACAATCAGCTAAGGAGAGAGTGGCAAATGTAGCTAAGTGTACTCTGGTCTCTCTTCAGATCACTTGTCCTTTTTTTTCTCTTTCGGCTGCGTTGGGTCTTCGCTATGGTGCGCGGGGTTCTCGTTGCAGTGGCTTCTCTTGTTGTGGAGCGCTGGCTCAGCAGTGGAGGCACGCGGGCTCAGTAGTTGTGGCTCGCGGGCTCCAGCGCGCTGGCTCAGTAGTTGTGGCGCACGGGCTTAGTTGCTCCGCGGCGTGTGGGATCTTCCCAGGCCAGGGCTCGAACCCGTGTCCCCTGCATTGGCAGGCGGATTCTTAACCACTGGGCCACCAGGGAAGTCCCAGATCGCTTGTCTTTTACCTTTTACTAAAGATTTTGTGGAGGGGAATGTGTGGGAGGTTGCCTTCTCATCTAAGAGGGAAAGTTTCCAATGTTTCATCTATTAGGTATGACCTTTGCTATAGTTTTTTCTAGATAGCTCTTACCACACTGAGATTCAGTTTTTTCAAACTTTCTTTCTATTAAGATGATTGCATTGTGCATTCCTAGATGGCACATTATTCCTTTTACATACTGCTAGACTCAATTTGCTAATATTTTGTGTAGAGTTTTTGCATCTATGTTCACGAGTAAGATTGCTGTATAACTTCTCTAGAGCCTCTCTTACAGCTGGGGGCAGGGAATCAGAGAACCCAGTTCCCAACCTACGACTTAAACGTGGAACTGCTTTCTAAAACAACAAGTTGGCTGTATCTTCTGTTTCTTAACTAGGAACCTCTTTATATTTCTACACATCAGCCATTTGTCTTTGGAAACCCACATACTTACCCTTATTTAAGTAAAACCTCAAAAGATTCCACTACCAATTCTCAAGTGTTTCTCTCCACGAAAGTCTTTGCCAAGACACAAAAGATTTCATTAAACTGGGGAGAAATGTGTATGTGTGTACCATGCATGCCCATCCTCCCATATACTCGTTGGTCCCCCAACGTTCGTGGTGCCTTTGTACCTACCAACGAAAGCCTTTCTTCCATTGTAGAGAATTACCCCTAAACGTGTTCTTACTGGGTAAAAGCTCCTGACAGGAAAATGAAAGGTGGGACTTCCCTGGTGGCGTAGTGGTTAAGAACCCACCTGCCAACGCAGGGGACACGGGCTCGAGCCCTGGTCCGGGAAGATCCCACATGTCGCCGAGCAACTAAGCCCGTGCGCCACAACTACTGAGCCCGAGTGCCACAACTACTGAAGCCCCCGCGCCTAGAGCCGGTACGCCACAACAAGAGGAGCCACCGCAAGGCGAAGCCCGCGCACCGCAACAAAGAGTAGGCCCCCTGCTCGCCACAACTCGAGAAGGCCCCGTGCACAGTAACAAAGACCCAACGCAGCCATAAATAAATAAATAGATTTTTATTTTTAATTTTTTTAAAAAGAAAATAAAACATTAATTTCTGTTTTTCAAACAGATAATACTGTTAATATTTCTCACGTAGTCTACACTGCATTCTGGTATGCAGATGAGCTAGTCAGGGAAACAACTTTGCCCTCGAAGTAAGTGGAGAGGCCAGCAGCACTTGACTCTGCAGCTGGGGGGACAGCTCATTTCCAAGCCCTGTCTTCCATGCAGCAAGCACTTGTGTTTACCCGCTGTCCTATCACACCGCATTACCTGCCCCCTTCCAGCTCTGCCTGTCTGGGGTTCTTTTCTCTTTACAAAAATATTCAGTCCTCTGCCACCTTCCCAGGCTCTCCCACAGCCCACCCACCCCTTTTATAGCACTTGTCACCAAACTGTTCGCCGGGCCCAAGAGGCGTCCTGTGCAGATTTGCCGAAAGGCTGAGTCAATGCTAGATGGAATGAATGACTGCGAAGCAGCTACAGAAAATGCCCTCTTTAAATTCTAGTCCCCTCCTCCTTCCTAACCGAATCTGTCCCTCCTTTTGCTTCCACCACTTCCTAGCTGTGGTACCTTAGGCAAGTGCTTTACCTCTCTGTGCCTCATTCCCTCAAATGTCCAATAGGGATAAGTCATCGTGCTATTGCAAAAGGAAGCTCGTTGGTCACAGGGATCGTCACTGGGACACTGAACGGAGAGCCCTCAGCACAGAGCCTAGGCAAACAGGGCCTCAATAAGGGTTCGTCAGAAAGGAAAGTTTCTCTAAACTGCTGTCTACCTTGCCTCCTTTCTCATTTTCTGCTACGCATCCCCACCCACTTGCTCTGTCTCCCTCTCACCCCTTGTCTTTCCCCATCGTGTCTCCCTTTGAAGACCCGCGGTCCTTCCCTCCTCCACGAAACCTTCTAGATTCCTCAAAGCCCTTTGGCGGCCCTACCTCTGTGGGGCCTCCAGCTCTTTTCAGCCTCTCAGCCTCCAACCCTTCTTCCTCCGGCTCTGGCTGGTTCTGTGAGTCCCAGGGGGCCTCGGCCTCCTCCTCCCTCTCCCCTTTCACCACGAGCTCCAGAAGGGCAGGACTGAGGGGTCGCCGGCCCAGCTCCCCCCACGCCTGGCACAGTGCTGGCCAGTAACAGGTGCTAAGAAAGGTCGATAAAGACTTGGGGGGGAGGGGGTGCTGCTTCCTTGCGAGGGTGGGGAGTGGAGCGGCGGGCCTCTCCAGCGCCCCTGCCTTCCCCAGCCATCGAGCTGATCAAGGACCTGGTCAACTACGACGTGTGCCCGGCGCTGCTCAAGGGCCTCGTGGCGCTGCTGATACCGTCCTTCGAGGAGACCAGCAAACAGCAGTCCCAGATCGTCAGCGGTAGGGATCCGCTGGGATCGGGGTGGTGGACCCCGACGGGGCAGGGTGGAAGACGAGGGCGAGCGGTCCTCCAGCCTCACGGCCACTCCCTCTTGCAGACTCTTCGGTTCTGCAGCTCACCGCCCACCTGCCGTTGTTCTTGCAGCAGGCCGCGGCCGCCAAGGCCATCGGGTAAGCGGGCAGCAGGTAGTGGGCGGATGCGGCAAGCCAGGCCCGGCGCTGCCCCGCGGGCCCCCAAGAGCGCTCCGGCCGCCCGGAGGGTCCCACGGGGCCGCCGCAGCCCGAATCCCACCCCCACCCCACGCCACCCCCGCCCAGGATCCTGGCGCGAGGCAACACGAGCCTAGCCGAGGAGATGCTGCACCTGCGCGTGGTGCACAGCCTCATGGCCGCCATGGGCAACACGGACCACAGCAACAGCCAGCGGCAGGCCAGCCTCACGCTAGAGGTGCGCTGGGCGGCCGGGCGGCGCGGCGGGCACAGCGCGCGGGCACGGCAGTCACGCCCCCTCGCCCGCCCACGCAGTACTTTGTGCAGTTATTCCCAGTGGTGGAGGAGCACGTGCGCAGGTCCATGGGGGAGGAACTCTACAAGCTCTTCCGTGTAAGTGCTCCCGCCCCGCCGCGCCCCGCGGGACGGAACAGTGCCCCTGTGCACACCCCAGCGCACGGCCCCTCCCCTTGTACACCCCACACACAGATCGGCCTCGGGGCCGGCGGCGGGAGGGACTGCCCTGGCTTGGGCTTCTCCGCCTGGCACCCTTCCGTCCCCTTTCCTGCCCTTCCAGTCAGGCTGAGGGCCTGACCGCAGCCTGCAACCTCCGTCTGCCCACGCCCAACTCCGGGTCCAGGCTGCCCTGGCATCCAGCCCAGGTCCCCTTGCTCCTGTCCTCAGAGCAACGCCGAGGACTTGTACGTGAAAATAGATAGCATTCAGGCGGACATCTTGGCGGCCAACAAAGTCAATGTCACCAAAGGTGAGTGGGGTGTGAGGGGGCCTGGAGCAGAGGTGCGGCGGCCCCCAGGCTCAGGCTCACCTCCCTGTCCCCAGAGCTGTATCTCAGTGGCCTCTCCGACAGCACCATGAGCTTTTACTTTGGCCGTTGTAATCGGGGTCAGGTGGCCTCCATCACACACTTCCAGAAGGAGGCTGTGGAAGAAAGGGAGTAACAGAGCCTCCAAGGCCAGCCAGGAAGCCAAGGCTGTGTGGCAGGGAAGCCTGGCAGAAGGAAGGAGCCAGGGCCAAGCCCCGGTTGACTCCTCTTGGCCCTTGGTGGGAGGCTGGGGTTCTGCCCGCCAGAAGGGGAAAAGGAGAGCTGGCTGGGAAGGGTTCAATAAACAAACAGTCTTGCTATCTATCTGGCGTCCGTGTGTGGAGGGCAGAGGGAGCTCTAGTGAGAGTTATGACGATGGGTCGGGGTGCCCCTGCTCACCAAGGAAAAAAGCTGGTCTGAGGGGAAGGACCCCCAACGTCGTAGAAGATTCAAGGGCACAGCCTGAGGAGCGGGCCTTACCTCAGCTCCCTGCTGGCCCCTGCGCTCTCCCCTCCAGGACACCACACCCACCTGGTTTTTCTCCTGCCTCTCCGGTTGCTTCCTTTCATTCTCTTTTGCTGATTCCTCCTCTTCCACCCAGCTGCCTTCAAGGTGGAGTGAGGCAGGACTCTGACCTGGAACCTCTTCCCTACGTTTACACCCTGGTGATTCCATTACTTGAAATACCACTTCTGTGCAACGACTCCCACATTTCTATTTCCAGCTAAACAGTTCTACCTCATTGTGTTGTCGACGAAAAATTTAATCAGTCGATCGAAGAAAGCAATGGAAAATTTTATTCGAGCCAAACTGGCGGCGTATAAGCCGGGAGCAGCCTCTCAGAAAGCTCCAAGAACTGTTCTGCCTGTGAGAGGTCAAAGCACAGTTATCCAGGGCTTTGTACGTTAAATGACGTACACAGTGACATTCACACAATCCAGATCTACACCTACAAAGCAAGTAATGGGTCATGGGTCATCAGGGCCCCTTACAAGATCAAGAAGGAAGGTTATCTCCTAAGGAGTTATCTTGTTGATACTAGGAGAATGTCGCTCTTTACAGTTGAGCAGCTATTTCTGCCGGTGGGGAGGTTGGTCGATGCATGATGCAGATACGCAATGCACAGTAGAGGGAAGAGAGGAGGCCACAGGGCAGAGAACATTTTTTATGTTCAAATTTTCCTTGACTTGCCTTAGAATATGGACTTGTATTTCATCAGTGTCCAAATCTGAACTCCCAGTCCTGTGCCATCTTCCCCAACTCAGCTGATGGCAACTCATCCTTCCTGCCACTCAGAACAAAATCGTGGTGTTCTCCTTGATGTCTCTCTTTAACCTCTGGATCCATTCTGTCTGTCGACTCTACCTTCCAAATATATCCAGAATCCAACTATGTCTCACTACCTCCATTGCTAATACTCGGGTCCAAGCCACCATCATCTCTCCTCTAGATGACTCTGCTTTCTGCCCCATTCTCTTTGTCGACACAGCAGCCAGAGTGGTCCTTGTAAACTTCAGATTCTGTCACTCTGCTCAGAACCTTGCAGGGCTCTCCATTTCACTGAGTAAAGCCCAAGCCCTTACTGTTATGGCCTCCAGGGTGATCTAGTCTCCCATGACTTCTGAACTCTCTCCTACGTCCCTCTCTCTTCTTCACTGGGCTCCAGACACATTGGCTGTGTGGTTCTTGAAGTTGACAAAACAAGCTCCTGGGGCTTCCCTGGTGGCGCAGTGGTTGAGAATCTGCCTGCCAAAGCAGGGGACACGGGTTCGAGCCCTGGTCTGGGAAGATTCCACATGCCGCGGAGCAACTAGGCCCGTGAGCCACAACTACTGAGCCTGCGCGTCTGGAGCCTGTGCTCCGCAACAAGAGAGGCCGCGATAGTGAGAGGCCCGCGCACCGCGATGAAGAGTGGCCCCCGCTCGCCGCAGCTAGAGAAAGCCCTCGCACAGAAACGAAAGACCCGACACAGCCAAAAATAAATAAACAAATAAATTAATTAATAAAAACAAGCTCCTGCTTTAGGGCTTTTGTGCAGACTTCTCTGCTGGACACTTGAGAGAGGTTCTGTTCCTAGACCTCTCACCCCAGGTGTCTGCATGGCTAACTCCTTGACCTCCTTTCAACTCTTTACACAAAAGGTATCTTCTCAGGACTTACCTGGTGGTGCAGTGGATAAGACTCCGTGCTCCCAATACAGGGGGCCAGGGTTCGATCCCTGGTCAGGGAACTAGAGCCCACGTGCACGCCACAACTAAGGAACTGGCGAGCCACAACGAAGGAGCCCGCCTGCCGCAACTAAGACCCGGTGCAACCAAATAAATAAATAATCTTTTTAAAAAACAAAGTTATCTTCTCAGGAAGGGTTACCCTTTTTTAAGTCGCATCCCACACTACCAACCCCTACACTCTGACCCCCAACCCCTGCCACTGCTGTTTTTTCCATAGCACTTATTTATGTGTTATTTATTTATTGTCTGTCTCCCCACCTGAATGTAAGCTCCAGCAGGGCAGGGATATTTGTTTTCATTACTGATATATCCCAGATGCTGAGAACAATGCCTGGCACATATGAATGAATGACCGAGTTACTGTGAGGGAATTGTCCCTCAAAGTCAGAGGACATGAAGTCAGATGGCAGTAATTCTCCAGGATGCCACAAGAGGGCATCACCGGCCCCGATCTTGTTGGTCAAAGGCAGCCTAATTGAGCCTCAGCTTTCCTCTATTTGGGCGGAGGGAGGAGAGAAAAGTTAACGAAATATCGGTATGTCTTCCATAAAGCTAAATGGATTTCCTGTTTTAAAGCCGTGTCCTGTCCTTTGGTGTCAAGTCACTCTTACTGTTTTTAGTCTTGGAATGGCCTTTTTGTAGAATCATGATTTTTAAAATTAGTACCGCAGAAATTTTTTGGAAATTTTAATAATTGGAAAATCCAACAATCTGGAAACCACTGGTCTAAGATGATAATAGTTTAATAACAATGGAACTTTTAAAAAAATGAAATCTTAAGGGACTTCCCTGGTGGTCCAGTGGCTAAGACTCCACGCTCCCAATGCAGGGGGCCCAGGTTCGATCCCCGGTCAGGGACCTAGAGCCCACATGCTGCAACTAAGGGTTCTCATGCCGTAGCTAAAGATCATGCATGCCGCAGTTAAGACCTGGCTCAGCCAAATAAATAAGTACTTTTTAAAATAAATAAATAAAAATGAAATCTTAAGTATAATACAAATATCCAAAACAAATATACGTTACATGAAATGTATCAATATACATTTATTTTCCCCCAACTTTTTATTCCCAAAAGTTCAAAACTACAAAAAGTTGAAAGAATGAGTACCTGTGACACATTTTCTTTCTCTCTTTCTGTTTACTGGGTTATTAGAAAGTTTCCGATAGCATGACATTTCACTACTAAATAGTTCACATTACGTGTCTATAAGAATAAGGCCGTTCTCCCACATAATTACTATATCATTATTGTGGTAGTGTGAGTCATAGCCTCCAAATACATCCACATCCTAATCCCAGGAACCTGTAGATATGTTACTTCACTTCACATGGTAAAAGGGATTTTGCAGGTGTGATTAAGGATCTTGAGATGGGGAGATTCTCCTGGATTATCTCGGTGGGCCCCAGGTAATTACGAGGGTCTTTATACGGCAGGAGGATCCAGAGTTAGTTAGGAGATGACACGACAGAAGCAAGAGATTTGGAGTGCAAGGAAGGGGTCACAGGCCAAGGAATGAAGGCAGCTTTCTAAAGGCAAGGGAACAGATTCTCCCTTGAAGCCTCTAGAAAAGAATGCAGCCCTGTCAACACCTTAATTCTACACTCCTGACCTCCAGAACTGTAAGAGAATAAATTTGGGTTGTTTTAAGTCACTAAGCGTGTGATAATTTGTTACAGCAGCAAGAAAACAAATACAATTATTAATTCAATACTGTCATGTGAAACAGAGTACATATTAAAATTTCCACAAAGGTACCAAAAGTGTACCTTCTGCTTTCTTCCTGCCTTCCTTTTCTTGGTGTGTTATTGGGTTTGGTCCAGGATCCAGTTAAGGTTTGTATATTGCATTTGATTGTCATGTAGTATAAGCTTTTTTTTTTTGTCTGTCTAATTTATGCATTGTATTTATTTTGGGCGGTGTTGGGTCTTCGTGGCTGCGCGCGGGCTTTCTCTAGTTGCGTGGAGCAGGGGCTGCTCTTCGGTGCGGTGCGCGGGCTTCTCACTACGGTGGCTTCTCTTGCTGCCGAGCACGGGCTCTAGGCGCGCGGGCTTCAGTGCTTGTGGCACGCGGGCTCTAGAGTACAGGCTCAGTAGTTGTGGTGCCCGGGCTTAGTTGCTCCGCGGCATGTGGGATCTTCCGGGACCAGGGCTCGAACCCATGTCCCCTGCAGTGGCAGGCGGATTCTTAACCCCTGCACCACCAGGGAAGCCCTAAGCTTACTTCTAAAGTTAAAATTTACAGCAATTACTTGCTGTCTTGATCCACATTAGAAACTGGAAACTACAGAAAATCTCGAGCATTTCCTTTTCCTTTTCTTTTTTTTTGGCCGCGCCGCGCGGCCTGCTCGGTTTCAGTTCCCCAACCAGGGATAGAACCCGCGCCCTCTGCAGTGGAAGCGTGGAGCCCTAACCACTGGACCGCCAGGGAATTCCTAGGATCTCTTGTTTTTAACAGTTCTAGTTCTAAGGCTAAACTACCTCATCAGAAAGTATATATATAAAATATGTATCATGGCGCCTGCGCCGCACGGGAGCCAGCACGCAAGCCCAGGGCGCGCGCGCCGCTGGCGTTTCCTCGGCGCGGAGGAGGGGAATGAAGTAAGGGGGGCGGGGGGGGGGGGGGTCGTCAGCTTTGGTGTCTGTGTTGGCCAGTTCTGAAACCTCCTTGAAGGAGCCCTACATTGAGGAAGATCAAAGCAGCAGTCTTTGCCAACTGGGGAATGGACCGTTTGAGTTCCTTTAGCAGTGATCCCTCTGATAAGCCACCTTGCCGAGGCTGCTCCTCCTACCTCATGGAGCCTTATATCAAGTGTGCTGAATGTGGGCCACCTCCTTTTTTCCTGTGCTTACAGTGTTTCACTCGAGAATTTGAGTACAAGAAACATCAACGTGATCATACTTACGAAATAATGACCTCAGATTTTCCTGTTCTTGACCCCAGCTGGACTGCTCAAGAAGAAATGGCCCTTTTAGAAGCTGTGATGGACTGTGGCTTTGGAAATGGCAGGAAGTAGCCAATCAAATGTGCACCAAGACCAAGGAGGAGTGTGAGAAGCACTACATGAAGCATTTCATCAATAACCCTCTATTTGCGTCTACCCTGCTAAACCTGAAGCAAGCAGAGGAGGCAAAAACTGCTGACACAGCCATTCCATTTCACTCTACAGATGACCCTCCCCGACCTACCTTTGACTCCTTGCTTTCTCGGGACATGGCAGGATACATGCCAGCTCGAGCAGAGTTCATTGAGGAGTCTGACAAGTATGCAGAATGGGACTTGAGAGACATTGATTTTGTTGAAGATGACTCGGACATTTTACACGAATTATAAGAGACCATGGATTAATCAACCTTAGAAAGTTTCAGTTAATGGAACGGCGGTATCCCAAGGAAGTCCAAGACCTTTATGAAACAATGAGGCGATTTGCAAGGATAGTGGGGCCGGTGGAACGTGACAAGTTCATTGAAAGCCATGCATTGGAATTCGAACTCGGAAGGGAAATCAAGAGGCTCCAGGAATACAGGACAGCAGGCATTACCAACTTTTGTAGTGCCAGAACCTATGATCACCTCAAGAAGACTCGAGAAGAGGAACGCCTCAAACGCACTATGCTCTCGGAGGTTCTCCAGTACGTCCAGGACGGTAGCGCCTGCCAGCAGGGGCTCCGCCGGCAGGCTGCCATTGATTCTGGCCTGAGTTCTTCCGTACCAATGGCTTCGAATTCAGGTACACGAAGTGCACCGCCCTTGAACCTCACTGGCCTCCCTGGCACAGAGAAGTTGGATGAAAAAGAAAAGGAGCTCTGTCAGGTGGTGAGATTGGCCCCAGGAGCCTATTTAGAATACAAATCTGCTCTATTGAACGAATGTAACAAGCAAGGAGGCTTGAGACTGGCACAGGCAAGAGCACTCATCAAGATAGACGTGAACAAAACCCGGAAAATCTATGATTTCCTCATCCGAGAAGGATACATCACTAAAGCCTGAGGCTCTCCGGGCCTGGTGGGCCAAAGGACAGTACGGGCATTCTGGAGTTTTGCTTTTGAGCTGAATTCTCCTTGTAAAAAGAGGGGAAGAACCAAGGAAACCTTAAGTTGTATTCATGTCTACTTTCTTCTCCCCCCTGCTTTAAAATACTGCTGTTGTTGGTATTCTGCTGCAGCGTTATGTGCGAGATAAGCTATTATTAACTGTGTGTGGGCATTCATTCCTAACCCCTCTTGTAACTAAAACAAGAACCACAGCACCTCACATCACAGTGTTGGTAGAAATAGAACTAAACCAGTCTTTAGTCCCAGGAGTCCAGCTCAGATCCTTGTACTTGCTTGGGAGGTTGGTTTTCTGATTATCTGTTTTGTCTTCAAACATTACAGACAGATTTAAAATAAAGAGGTTATAGAGAGAGAAAGCTTTCTCTTTCTGTCTGAGGATTCTTTTAAGCTGACAACTTATGTTTATGAGCAAAGAGGAGGAAAATCTCCCCATGATGGTGTTGTCCCAAACTGCATCTTCAACTTTAATGTCTGGCTTTGTAAGTTGCAGTCTGGCTGTCTAATCTGCAGTAGACTCTTGAGGAGGTGACACTGGATATAAAATGTCTCTGTTATTTTTAGAATTAATGGATTAAAATGTTGTGCTACTTCAAATAAATAAATACATAATAAAATAAACATGTATCACACAAAAATCAACCAACTACACTTCAATTTTTTTGAAGTTTTTAGAAAAGCCAAGTTCCACAAGTGCAGCAGTTAGAACCACAGTCCCAGAGACGTGGGTCTCGCCTGAGGTGCTCACGTACTGCCTTGAAAGACCTTTGCAGACAAATAGGCCCAAGCCTCCACTTGAATTCAAGACCTCACCAAAGCCAGGTTAAGCGGATACTCTACAGCTAGCAACCGTCTACTGCACGATTGACTTGCTCCGTGCCAGGCCCCGTGCCGAGCACAAGAAGCAGTTCAAGTTCAGGCGTGGTGGTCTTCAACGTGCAAACATAAACCCGAAGCCCTAGGAACAAAGTGCGTTCTGCAGCTCCGTGAGTACATGCATTTCTGAAAACCGTGGGGCCGCTCGCGCTAAGGAAACGGTGGGCGCTTGTCTCGCGTCTCCTCCTCCCACCCACGGGTGCCGCCTTCCTCTAACCAGGGTCAATATCACCGCCCCACGCTACCACACGACTCCGCGAGCACCAGCTTCACCGTCCACACCAGACCCGCTGTCCGAAGACAACCTCACAGGAACGGAACACCACACCTTGCTCCCACAGAGGAGTCCAGCTGCTTACGAATAACAGCCAGAAACCGCAAGCACGGCTCGCCACTGTACTTCACTGGTCTCGCGCCGCCAACCGATGGGACTCCAGGTGCTTGCCCAGGGTCTGAAACCACACGGACATCACGCGCCTCACCGCGAAAACACCAACAAAACAACCATCAAGGGGAAAAACACGACACACCACACACCGAAAACAATCGCACCGAAAATAATCGCTGGACAAGAACAAACACACCGACACAAACACGACCTGCAACCAAACCAGAACCGCTCTACCACTCCTCTTTCCAGAACGGGGAACGCTACCGCCAAACCCACAGAAGAACAAAACATTCTTTTACTTTTTGTACAAAGTTATTAGCCTTGTGAAAACAAGGCCTCAAAAAATTGACGAGAAACTCAGAATTGTTTCTCTCCACGGAAATCTTTAGTAAAAGGCGAAAGATTTATGCGTTCTGAAGAGAAACCAGAGTATGGCGTCATAGCCTCTCACACAGGCCTCGGCTAACGGTAAGTCCCAAGACACCAATGGTAACTATTTACCCGCAAACAACGAGTGAGTTCTGCCATTATTTCAGACAATTCTCTGAAAATATCCTGATTTCGAGCGGGGGCGGGAGTCAAAAGAAATACAAGAATCTAGCCTTTTGAAAGTAGGCAAGACCCTGAATGCAATGCATTGTGGGTATGTAAATGAAGCCCGGTCACCAACCTCGCGCTTCGGCAAATGCCTTCGTTTATTAGTTTTCCTGCTCGGTCTAGAGCCACCACCAGGGGGCGGAGCAGAAGCCAGATAGGCATATAGTCGCCGAGTCCGACCAGAAAGTCTGTTTTTTTGTTTGTTTTTGTTTTGTTTTGTTTTGTTTTTAAGATAATTTCACAGGTTGGGGCAGATTTCCCTTTATTTTTTTAGTCTTCTTTTTTTTTCTTTTAAGTTTTATTTATATATTTATTTATTTATTTTTTGGCTGTGTTGGCTCTTTGTTGCTGCACGTGAGCTTTCTCTAGTTGCCGCGAGCGGGGGCTGCTCTTCATCGCGGTGCGCGGGCTTCTCATTGCGGTGGCTTCTTTTGTTGCGGAGCACGGGCTGTAGGCGTGCGGGCTTTAGTTGTTGCGGCACGCGGGCTCTAGAGCGCAGGCTCAGTAGTTGTGGCGCACGGGCTTTGTTGCTCCGTGGCCTGTGGGATCTTCCGGGACCAGGGCTCGAACCCGTGTCCCCTGCATTGGCAGGCGGATTCTTAACCACTGTGCCACCAGGGAAGTCCCAGAAAGTCTGTTTTATTTATTTATTTTTTTTTTTTAAGGGACGACATTTATTCCTTTTCCAAATGTTACAGTAAGACCAGGGGGAAGAAAATGGTCTTAGCAGTTAGAGAAAAAAAAAAAGTGCAAAGCTGGGGTTTGGCCGTTAAAAGTTATTTACAACAATGTGGGGGGAGGGAAGACAAGAAGTTGTTTCACATTACAGACCTCCCCCCAACCCCAAAGCTTAATACTTGCTTACAAGTCAAAAAAGAAACACAGTTGATTCACAAGCTGGAGGTTGCAACTTGAGTGAGACATTTAGAAAAACCTAGACGAGGGCAGTGTCCTCCCCCGCCCAGGTGCCACTGTAGGCACAGCACAAGAGACTACAAACAACAGGGCAAGGTGGACACTCAGGGTTTGGGAGTGTAGGCAACCCCACCTCTGGCTCAGGGATTTGGGGAGTAAACATAACCTACTTGGAGAAGAATTGGGGAAGACAACCAGCAAACTGCCTTCTGCGCGGCTGGGGACAGGGAAGGAGGTAGGGCCAGGGGCAGGAGAATTTCACATCACTAACCTAACTTGGGAAACTGCAAGGGACCATCTTCAACTGGCCTTAAGAGGAAGAGCAGATGGATGATGGTGTTGCCGCAATATCAGCTTCCCTGTGCACCAATGCCGAACAGAAATACGGAGACAGAGATTTTGGAGGAAGAGAGAGATGGCTTCATTTTTCTGCCAGGCAGAAGGGAAGACACAGCAGGCTAGCGCCTGAAGAACTGTGCCCCCATCTCCTTCGGGAATCGGAAAAGATTTTATACGTGGGGCTCGCAGTCTGGGATATATGATAAGGATCAAAGTAGTGAAGGTCTTGCATTCTTCTTCTTCCTGCGTTATTTCAAAACAGTCACTGCTGTTATCAGGCAGCCCGGTAATTGGGTCGGTTTGTCTCTGGGCTGTTGGCCTGCGAGCTTTTTTCTGAAGTGCAAATGCTACAGGGGGTGATTTGCTACAAGGCAGTGCAGGATGTAATTCACATAGTGTTAAAGAGTCATAGGTTCGGGATGTCCCTGGTGGCACAGTGGTTAAGAATCCACCTGCCAATGCAGGGGACACGGGTTCGAGCCCTGGCCCCGGGAAGATCCCAGATGCCGAGGAGCAACTCAGCCAGTGTGCCACAACTACTGAGCCTACACTCTAGAGCCTGCAAGCCACAACTACTGAGCCCACGTGCCACAGCTACTGAGCTCGCGCGCCTAGAGCTCATGCTCCACAACAAGGGAAGCAACCACGATGTAAAGCCTGCACAAGGCAAAGTAGAGTAGCCCCCACTCATCTCAACTAGAGAAAGCCTGTGCACAGCAACGAAGACCCAATGCAGCCATAAATAAATTTATTTTTTTGAAAAAAGGAGTAATAGGGCTTCCCTGGTGGCGCAGCGGTTGAGAATCTGCCTGCCAATGCAGGGGACACGGGTTCCAGCCCTGGTCTGGGAAGATTCCACATGCCGCGGAGCAACTAGGCCCGTGAGCCACAGCTACTGAGCCTGCGCGTCTGGAGCCTGTGCTCCGCAACAAGAGAGACCGCGATAGTGAGAGGCCCGCGCACCGCGATGAAGAGTGGCCCTCACTCGCCGCAACTAGAGAAAGCCCTCGCACAGCAATGAAGACCCAACACAGCCAAAAATAAATAAATAAATATTAATTTTTTTAAAAGGTAGTAATAGTTTAGCTTTGTGAAGTACAAATCTAGGTACAGACACTACAGGTTAGTAACAGTTTAAAAAAACAACTAGGAGTGATTAACTCTTTCAGGCCAGGTTATATTTCTTCTACAGCCTGTTCACTGTTCCCTTTATTTTCCTTGTTCTAAGGAGAGGGAAAACTTCATTTCTATTTGTGCTGCAACAATGGGAGAATTAACAAGAGGGAGAGGAGGAGAGTGAACGTGGCTCGGGGGCAACCGCTCCTTCCCTTCTGGGCACAGGAAGGCAGCCAGGGCACCAGGTCGAGGCAGTGACCTCACAAGGACAGCACAGTTTTTGCAGTTTAGAGATCACCCACCTGCCCCCACCCAGCTACTCATTCTGCTCGCTCGCTGGTGTAGGGCCCCCAGGGGGTGGATGCTCTGCGCCTGGGGCCCTGCCTCTTCGGTGTCTCCTCCCTTGGAAGCAGCACCAACCTCTGCCCCTTTGGCCTGGGGCTCCTGGCTGTCTGGTGGCGGCAGCCTTCCCTTCCTGGGCAGTGCCTCCCTTGCTGCAGGCACCGACCTCTCCCTGCTCCTGCCCTTCCTCTGTGGGTGAGAAGGCAGACGAGTCACCCCCTCCCTCCTTCCGATTTCTCTTGAAGGACAGGCCACTCAATTTGAAAGGCTTCTTCAAAGAGAATTTCTTCTTCTTGGAGGTCTCCTTGGCGGGGGTTAGAGGGGGGACGCTCCCCCTTGACCTCAGCGCCCTGGCTAGGGGGTGCTGGCTTGATGGCATCGCCAGGGGCCCCGGCTGCCTCCTCTGTTCCGTTCAGGGGGGCGACTCCCCTTCACCTTTGGGGGAGAAGTTTTCATTGCTTTTCACGTGGCCGTTCTCCTGTCTGTTGACCTTAGCGGGGAGGCGCCTGCTGCCTCCTCAGTGGTCACGCAGCCCCCGAGAGCCTTGGAGCTCTGACTGCCCATGGTGGGGCTTCTGCTGGGGGCGCCCCGAGCCGTCCCGGGCTCGCGCCCGCAGAGGATAGTTCAGTTGGGTGGGACTGGCCGGCGGAGGGGTTGGGGCTCGCGGCGGAGGGGGAAGGGGGCGGGAATCCAGCTGCACCCCTCTCCGCGTCCGACCTGCCAGCTGCGCCCGTCCAGCTCCGCGCCTGAATGCATGTTTGTTTGTTTACTGAAGTACATTTGATTTACAATATTATGTTAGTTTCAGGTGTACAGCATAGTGATTCAGTATTTTTGCAAATTATACTCCATTATAGATTATAGATAATGGCTATAATTTCCTGTGCTATACAGTATATCCTTGTTGCTTACCTATTTTATGATTTTGTTTTATAATACTCCAAATTAAAATTTCTCTTGAATTAAAAAAATTAAAATTGAATTTTTTTAAAGAGGCTTGAAAATAATTGTTTTCATACATTGATGCAACAAAAATGTATGGAACACTGTGTCAAACCCTGTGCTAGGCCCTAAGAGACAGGTATGTGTGATGAGCACTGATGACAATTTCAGTGACACATAGGCTGAGCAATAAAGGATCCATAGAAGTAGCGTGGTGAGGGGGGTCTAGGCAGAGAGGCACCATGAGCAGTGTGAGCCTGAGAGGTAAAAGGACAAGTGGCTAAATGACAGGACGAGATTGGGTCTTCAGTGCCAAACTAAGACTTTGGATTTACCTTGAGAACAATGGGAAACCTCTGAAAAGCTTTAAAGAATAATATGATCAGATTAGTGTTTTGAAGCAGCATCAGCATCACCTGGTGTTATCAGTATTATGAGTTGAATTGTGTCCCCCCTCCTCCAAATTCATATGTTGAAATGCTAACCCCCATTACTCAGAATGTGACTTCGTTTGGAAATAAAGTCACTGCAGATGTAATTAGTTTAAATGAGGCCCCCAGAGCTGTCAGACAATAAAGTTCTCTTAAGCCACCCAGTTTGTGACGCTTTGTCATGGTACCCTAGAAAATATACCTAATATACCTGGGTACTCGTTAGAAATGCAAATGACTGGGCCGCACCTCAGACCTACTGAATCAGAAACTCCAGGTGGGACCCAGATACCTGCATGTTAACAATCCTCCACATGATTCTGATGCAGGCTAAGTTGAGAACCACTGGACACCCATTCTGGCTAAAGTAAGGAGACTGGAGGGCAAGATGTTTGGGGGATGATTTAGGACTGAACAGTAAAGCCAGAGAGAAATAAAAGGCAGCCTGGACCAGGGGATTGCCAGGATTGCTCAAGGAGAAAGAGTGGAAAGTGAGGAGAGGAAAAAAAGTCTAGGATAGGTCCCTAGAGAACAGTGGCCTAAGGGAGGCGCGGCAGAAGGAACAGTGAAATTAGGAAGGCCAGAGGAAAAGCAGCAGTGTGGACAGCACAGAAATCAAGGGCAGTGCACCACAACTAGAGAAGCCTGCACCACAACGAAGAGCCCACGCCACAACGAAAGATCCCACACGCCTCAAGGAAGACCCCCTTGAGGCCGCAACTAAGACCCGACACAGCCAAAAAAAAGAAAAAAGAAATCAAGGGCAGAATATAAGTTTCAAGAAGGGAGTGGTTAGCTCTGTCAAATGAGTGATCAAGTGAGGTGGGGACAGAAAAGTCCATTGGATGCAACAACAAGGCAGTTGCTGGTGACCACGGGGGTGGGGGGTGATGGAAGCCCAACTGCAGGGAGCTGATGAGGGAGGCCACGGGAGGTAGAGAACTCAGGCAACGCTTCTGAGACATTGGGCCTGTAAAGCCAAATAGAGCCGGTAGCTGGAAGGGGTGTGGGATTAATGGCAGCCTCCCTCTGCCCCTTTTGTTAATATTAGGAGAGTGTTAAACATGCTTAAACACCTTGGGAAGGAGCCAGTACAGATGGAGAGAGTGAAGAGCCTGGAGAGAGAAATTAAAGGACAGATGAAGGAAGTTGGGGAGCGGGAGGGGAGGAGGATGGAGGTCAAGTGAGGTAAGAGGAAGGATCCAGACTCTGACTCCAAGGTGGCAGGAGGAGGAGGGGAGGGAGAGGGTGCAGTAGTAATCACCACAGTGAGGATCTCTGTGGAGCTGGCCCTCCATCCTATCCCTCACCAGCAGTTCCTCCTCCTCCCACCCCTCTGGCCCTTATATACCTCTACCTTTTCAGCATCTGCCCTGTAGCAGCTGAACTGCTGGAAAAATCAGACCACTGAGCCAGGCCTCTGATGAAGGTCCGGATATTACTCGACATGTCTCTAGTTGGCTCTGCTTCCCACTCTCGAGGCGCTCACTATATACCTTCTTCTCTCACCGAAACCATCCCACACCTCCTCCCCAGCTCTCAAGTTCAGCAGATAACCCCACTACAGAAGTTGCTGAGAAAGCAGAAGCTACTTCCTTATCTTCCCACGCCCCAACCTAACAGCGCCCAGCAGAGGGCCCCTTCCTCTGCCCTCCTCCCATCAAAGACCGTCCCCCTCCAGGGCACCAGCTATCTTTCCTCCCCGCTGGTTCATCCCTGCAGGCCAGGTAGCCTCCATCAACTCCCAGCTGAAAAAGAAAGGGAGAGGGTAAGACGGTGGAGGGGAGGACAGGAAGGGGCAGCGGGGGAGGGTGAACTTACTAGACCTACATCACCCTCCAACTGCAGTCTCCTTTTGGAATATAGTGATCAACCACAACAAAGAAAAAACTTCACTGGGTATTTTTGTTTCAGAGAAAAATTCGGACAGAAATCTCTTTATTAAAAACAAACTTTCCTACAGCCACAAGAGAACAAATGAAACTTTCATTCTAAACAATTAGTTTCCACTGAGTTTCACCTTGAAGCTTAGTAGTCTTTACTGTGGATGCATTTGCATCAACTGGTACCATTTTGAATTAATTAATTTTCATACTAGATGTTTTAAATGACTTTTGTAATTATCTAAACAGTGCTTTGAAATTGATTCAAACAGCAGAGATTTCAGGATACATTTAGGTGAAATAACTTCTATAGTAAAACAGAGTTCTTAGTTTTTCCCCTGGTCTCTACTTCCTCACTCCTCATTCTTTATTACTTTAAAAGTTCATCATGAACTATTTCTAACTCCACAGAAAAGTGTAGAGGACAAAAACACACCTGATACTCAGATTTAATAGATATGAACATTTTTTCAGATGTGCTTTAGATATGTTTGAAAAGTAAACAAAAGTTAACATAGCTCCCTTTCCTCCGTTTTGGAGCCTGTGGAGGCCTGCTGGGAAGAGGACTTTAAAATGATGAATATGTCTGGAAGACTCTGGTGCAAGGCCATTTTTGCTGGCTCTAAGCAGGGTCTCTGGAAGCAGAGGGAGCACACAGCTCTTCTGAGAACTGAAGGTGTTTATGCTTGGGGTGAAACCGAATTCTATCTAAGCAAGAGATGTCCATATGTGTACAAAGCAGAGACAGCACAGTGACTCCTGGTGGCAAACCAAACCAAAGAGAGTAACTGGGAAAAGGTAATTCATGCCCATGGAAACAATGGCATGGTTCCTGCCGAATTCTGAAGCAACTTTCCTGCTAAGGCCATTGAACACAGAATCTGTGTGATGCTGTATCCCTCAAGAATTTAAATTTATTAAAAAGTAAATAAATAAAAGTGTGGATGTTCTCTTATAAAAACAAAACAAAAACCAAAACCTTATATACACATTTGAAGCCTACATTTGTTCCCCCAATCCCATTTACTCCCCCTCTATCCATTGATACCTACTCCGCTGAAGTTGGTGTGTCCTCCATCCACCAACAAGGTCAGTCATGTGTTTTTCATGTCTTTTTTTAATACTTATTTTATTTTATTTATTTATTTGGTTGCACTGGGTCTTAGTTGCAGCAAGGGGGCTCCTTAGTTACGGCTCACCGGCTCCCTAGTTGCAGCATGCACGTGGGATCTAGTTCCCTGACCAGGGATCGAACCCAGGCCCCCTGCATTGGGAGCACGGAGTCTTAACCACTGCACCACCAGGGAAGTCCCAAGTTATGTGTTTTTTAAATTTAATATAATTATTAATATAATTAATAAATAAACAAATCATTAAAATAATTAATTAATTAAAGAAATATATATTTAATATAAATATCTTACTTCATCCATCCTTTGGTAACTTCCTTTTTTTGGTCACACAGTGGGGCTTCTGGGGATCCTAGCTCCCCTAGCTCCCTGACCAATGATTGAACCTGGGCCCTCAGCAGTGAAAGTGCAGAGTCCTAACCACTGGACCGCCAGGGAATTCCCTGTAACTTCCTTTTTTAAGAAAGATATTTATTTATTTATTTTGGCTGCACTGGGTCTAAGTTGCAGCTCGCGAGATCTTCGTTGCGGCATGCGGGATTTTTTTTTTTTTTAGTTGTGGCATGCAGGATTTTTTTTTTTTAGTTGCAGCATGCGGGCTCAGAGTTGTGGCATGTGGACTTCTTAGTTGTGGCATGCGCACATCTTAGATGTGGCATGTGCACTTCTTAGTTGTGGCATGCAGACTCTTAGTTGCTGGATGCATGCGGGATATAGTTCCCTGGCCAGGAATTGAACCCAGGCCCCCTGCATTGGGAGCGCGGAGTCTAACCCACTGGACCATCAGGGAAGTCCCTAACTTCCTTTTTTTTTTAATTCAACATTACATTTTCAAGATTTATTTGTGTTGGTATCTGTAAACCTAGTTCCAGTACATCCATTTTATTTTCTGCACAGTATTCCATTGTTTGAGTATACCACAATGCCTAGGACATCCAACAAAGGGACATATAGTGACATTACTATAAAAAACTCTCTCCAACTCCAATCTATTTATTTATTTTAAGGTTTCTTAGATCTTTTACTTGTGAAAACAAAAATAAGAATAGAATTGGCAACAAACTCTGTCTCACTTTATGTATACCAACTGAAAAATAAAAGTTTGTTCATCTCATTAGATGTATTTCCAATAAATTTTTACTTTTTAGTAAATTTTTACTTTGTTTTTTACTTTACTTTTTACTTTTTAGGTTGAAAATTCTTATCTTGCTTTGATCAATCATGTACTTAGAATGATAATAATTCAACCCAGAAGATGTGTTTTAACACTCAGAGACTTAGGTAACAAGTAATCTTTTAAAAATACATAGAGAGAAATACATGTGAGTATCTTCTCATGTTTATTGGTAATTCCAGTTTCCCATTCCCGGAACTGCCTGTTCTGGTCTTTTATCCATTTTTAACTTGTTTTTTATCTTTTGCTTATTGATTTGTAGGGGTTCTTACTCTTTATATTGAGGAAACTAAACCTTTGACAGTTTATATGTATTGCAAGTTATTTCCTGTAGTCTGTCAGTTGTTTTTTTATTTGTTTATTATCATACAGAAGTTTTAATATATTCAATTCATGAATTTTCACTTTATAGTTTTCTAGATTTTAAGAAATCTTTCCCTACCCTAACGTTATAAAAATATAGTCGTATTTTCTTCTGAAAGTTTTAACGTTTTTACAATTGAATCCCTAATTATCTAGATTTTTTTTCTGTATGATGTGAAATAAAGGCCTTATTTTATTTTATGGAGCATTGTCTGCAGCATCCTTGGAGACAACCTGACATCCATCACTGGGAGAACAGCAGGTAAAATGGGTAAAATGTACTGTTATGCAACAGTTGGAAATAATGTATTAGATGTCACATTGCATCAAAAATAGAATGTTTAGTGATAAAAATGAGATGCACGATACAATAATATTAATATAACTTTTAAAATCCTTGCACGTAAATAATACATGCACACAATACCCATTTTATAAGAACAAAAAACAAGAAGATATATATTAAACATAGTGGGATATTTGCCTGGGAAAAGAAGGTGAATGAGAATAAAATAAAGAAATAATTAATGATAAATAGATAAATGAATGAATAGCAAGAGGAGCCTTCCATAGACCACTGATGATAATGTCATGAACCCAGGAGAATAATCATCTCGTGAGGGCCAAAGATGATAGATAGATAGATAGATAGATAGATAGATAGATAGATAGATAGATAGACAGACAGACAGATAGATAGATAGACAGACAGATAGATAGACAGACAGACAGGCAGGGCTGCTATGAAAAGAGAAAGAGAGGCAGAGAGAGAGAGAGATAGAGGGAGGGAGGGAGAGAGATGGTAGGCAAGAAAAAAGAATGGAAAATCGAAGAAGGAAGGAGGCAGACAAATCAAACTGAGTTGTCTTCAAGGAGTACACAATCTAATAAACAAAAAGGTCCTACTCTATAGCACAGGGAACTATATTCAATATCCTTTGATAAACCATAATGGAAAAGAATATGAAAAAGAATATATATGTGTAACTGAATCACTTTGCTGTATAGCAGAAATTAACACAACATTGTAAATCAACTATACTTCAATAAAATTTTTAAAGAAGAGTACACAATCTAGGGGAAATTATTCATGTGCCTGGAAAAACATAAATACTGTAATCATAATTCAAGCAGTGGAAGAGAGTGGTGTAAGGGAAGGGGCAGTGCTGAATGGGAGCTGAATTTCTTCTCAGGAGTCCTAAACTATAACGCCTTGGCTTGTCCCTTAATAGGCACTATCAAGATCTCCAGAACCAGCAAGTTATCTCCTCACCACAGGCAGTATTCAAAGCAGAAGGCAGATACTGCTAAATAGCATTTAAAAACAAACAAACAAACTATTACTCACTTTTTCTCTACATCCCACCTCACACCCCATTTCTGTCATCAGAAGCAACCGCTGTTAACTCTCAGCTGTTTCTTCTACTGGATATGGCCTGTGTTTCAGAATAACAGACTATACTGTTGCCTAAGTCACTAATTTTATTTATTTTTTATTTTTAAAAAATTTAAAAAAATTTTTTATTGACTTATACTTGATTTACAATGTTGTGTTAGCTTCAGATGTACAGCACAGTGATTCAGTTACATACATATATACATATATATATATTCTTTTTCAGATTCTTTTCCCTTATAGGTTATTAAAAAATAATGAGCATAGTCCTGTGTGCTATACAGTAGGTCCTCGTTGGTTAAGTCACTAATTTTAAACATTATTTCTTGATTTATATTAAAAAAACAAAATTCAACTGAGCAAATTTTAATGATCTTATTGGCTTTATTCAATGATTCATGAACTGGGCACTGTCCAATGTAGCAGAGAGAAAGGAGCTCGGAGGAGCTGTACAAGATGAAAGACTTTTATAAGCAGAAGGGAGCAGGAACAAGGAAGTTGTACTCTGCCAAAAGTCGGGTTGGTCGTGACAAAGTTCCTTTCCTTTAGGGGAGGGCAGGGGTCTATCAGGCAGATGACCTTACTAGTACTGACCAGGCAATTCCTGATTGACTGGTTTAAGATTCCATTTCTGGGAGAACCAAAACTGTAATTAAGCCTCAGTCTGGTGATGTGCGGTTTAGCACAAGCAACTACATTTTAGGTGTTTTGCCTTGTTTCTGACACTTACCATCAAGTGAGATGAGGATGTTTTCTCCCTCACGCCCCTTCTTCCCCATGCCCATCATCCCCATGTGATTGTATTTCAACATTCAATATTGTTTGAGCCAAGCCAAGTAGAGTTCTATGATTACCTTTCTTACCATGTATAACTTTTTATTTTCCTGGAGTTTAAAAAGTGCCTCACTGGGACTTCCCTGGTGGTCTAGTGGTTAAGACTCCGCACTCTCTCAATGCAGGGGGCACAGGTTTGATCCCTGATCGGGGAACTAAGATCCCGCATGCTGCACGGCGCGGCAAAAAAAAAAACCTAAAAAAAAAAAAAAAGTCCCTCGTTTTAAAAACCTTTCTATTTTTTCTATTTTAAAATTATGAAGTGGACTTCCCTGGTGGCACAGTGGTTAAGAATCCACCTACCAATGCAGGGGACACGGGTTCCATCCCTGGTCCAGGAAAATCCCACATGCCATGGAGCAACTAAACCTGAGCACCACAACTACTGAGCCCATGCACCACAACTACTGAGCCCATGCGCCACAACTACTGAGACTGCGTGCTGCAACTACTGAAGCCCATGCGCCTAGAGCCTGTGCTCTGCAACAAAGAGAAGCCACCGCAATGAGAAGCCTGCGCAACACAATAAGAGTAGCCCCCGCTCGCCGCAACTAGAGAAAGCCCACATGCATCAATGAAGACCCAATGCGGCCTAAAATTTAAAAAACTAAATAAAATAAATATAAAAATAAATAAATAAACTCAAGAGAAGTGTCACTTTTGGCCTTATCCTCTCCACCCCATCCCCTCCACCCTGTGTTCCCCTGTGTTCATTAGTTTCTGGTTTATCTTTACGTGTTTCTTTTTGAAGAAAAAAAAAAAACATTATCATCATTATTATCACACATTTTATTTCCTTTAACAAAAGGTAACATACACGTTACTTATTTCACTTAATAATACACCCTGGAAATCAAGCAACATCAGTTTATAGAGATCTCCCTCATTCTTTTGCGGCTGCACAGTACTCCATTGTGTGGACATACTATAGTTTATTCAGTCAGTCCCTATAGGTGGGAATTTCAGTTGTTTACAGAATTTTGCTATTACGGATAATACTGAACTCATAGCTTTGTGCATATGTCTTTTCATATTTCTAAGTGTGTATTTTGGGATAAATTCTCAGAAGTGAATTGTTGAGTCAAAGTCTAAATTCACATGTAGTTTTGCTAAATACAGCCAAATTCTATAGTTTGTTTCCAACTGTGCTCCCTCCAGCAACATATGAGGGTGTCTGTTTCCCCACAGGTTTGTCAACAGGATGTTGTCAAGTTTGTAAATTTCTACCTATCTAAATGGTGAAAAATGGTATCTCAGTGTAGTTTTAATTTGCATTTCTCTTTTTTATAAGTGAAGTTGAGTATTTTTTCTCTTTTTTATAAGAGAAGTTGAGTATATTTTTCATTTTTGTATCTTTTGTGTGTGTGTATTTTCTGTTTATATCTTTTGTCCGTTTTTATGTTTGCTCTTTCCCCTCAATTTTTCTCGGAAACCTGCATTGCCATCTTTCAGCCATGCATCACAGAAAGGAGAAGTTTCCCTTTATTTTAAAGAGCTCTCTGTGTGTTAAGGACATTAGTTCTTTATCTGCCATGTATCGTTAAGTTGCTAATATTCTCTCCCAGTTTTTCATTTGGCCAAGCAGGTGTTTTTTAATGGAGTCAAATTTATAAATCTTTTATCTCTTCTGGATTTTGAGTTATAGTTCAAAAGGCTTTCTTCACACACGGATTATTAAGAAAAATACACTCATGTTTTCTTCTACTATTGCATGTAGTTTCATTTTTTTTAAATTTATTTATGTATTTATTTTGGGGTTTCTCTAGTTGTGGAGAGTGGGGGCTACTCTTTGTTGCGGTGCACGGGTTTCTCTTGTTGCAGAGCACAGCCTCTAGGCGCCCAGGCTCAGTAGTTGTGGCTCGCGGGCTCTAGAGTGCAGGCTCAGTAGTTGTGGCACATGGGCTGAGTTGCTCCACGGCATGTGGGATCTTCCTCGACCAGGGCTTGAACCCGTATCCCCTGCATTGGCAGGTGGATTCTTAACCACTGGGCCACCAGGGAAGTCCTAAAATACTTCTTTTAAATCTCTTTTTCACTGATTTCTACCTTTTCCCCTCTCATTTCTTTGAATCTCAACTTTGTAGTTCTTTTTCAAATTATTGAACAAGGCATCAGTTAGGAATATTTTAGTTAGGTATGTTTTCAGTTGCTGATTAAAGAAAACATGAATAATGGTGGCTTAAATAAGCAAGTTGGGGGACTTCCCTGGTGGTCCAGTGGCTAAGACTCCATGCTCCTAATTCAGGGGGCCCGGGTTTGATCCCTGGTCAGGGAACTAGATTCCACATGCTTCAACTAAGAGTTCGCATGCTGCAAATAAAAAGATCCCACACACCACAACTAAGACCCAGCGCAGCCAAATAAATAAATAAATAATTTTAAAAAATAAACACGTGGGTTTTTGTTTTCTTTTCTTTTGTTTATAGTTACATAGCAAGGAGTTGGATTGTAGGTGGTTGCTGGCATTAGTTCAACTGTTCAGCCACCAAGAACCTTCTTGGGCTCTTCCTGCCTTCCTACTTGGCTGTCCTGAGTGTGTTGAATTTTTTTGATCTGATGACTATCAACCTACCTCATGATCGCAAGACAGCTGTCACAGCTCCAGACAAAACATCCATGTCCAAGGCAAGAAAAAAGGGGGAGGACATATTACCAGCAAATGATCCTCATTTCAGTCCCTTCTTTTTCTATCTCCAATGTGGAGATAAGTAAGGGAGAAGGGGGCTGGGAACGGCTGCAGAATTAGTCACCAACAGTGTGGGTCATAAACAACTAGCTCAGGGGGCTTCCCTGGTGGCGCAGTGGTTGAGAGTCTGCCTGCTAATGCAGGGGACATGGGTTCGAGCCCTGGTCTGGGAGGATCCCACATGCCACGGAGCGACTAGGCCCGTGAGCCACAACTACTGAGCCTGTGTGTCTGGAGCCTGTGCTCCGCAACAAGAGAGGCCGCGATGGTGAGAGGCCCGCGCACCGCGATGAAGAGTGGCCCCCGCTTGCCGCAACTGGAGAAAGCCCTCGCACAGAAACGAAGACCCAACACAGCCAAAAATAATTAAATAAATTAATTTAAAATAATAATAATAAATTAAAACAAAACAAAACAAAACAAAAAAAACAACTAGCTCATTTGTTTTCTATCTTTCTTGTTTTCTTTATCCCTTCCTGATGCCGTTTGGAAGAATCCTCACCCTGATCTTATTGCTCATCGTTTCATTTTGGCTGTAACCATTCTGCTATTCAATCCATGTATGGATTTCAACTATTAAATTTTTCATTCCCAGTATTTCCAACTGATTCTTCTTGTTTGTTCCTACCTTAGGTTAACAATATCCTCCCTTAATGGATCTAGAGACTGTCATACAGAGTGAAGTAAGTCAGAAAGAGAAAAACAAATATCATATATTAATGCATGTATGTGGAACCTAGAAAAATGGTACAGATGAGCCGGTTTGCAGGGCAGAAGTTGAGACACAGATGTAGAGAATGGACATATGGACACCAAGGGGGGAAAACTGCGGTGAGGTGGGGATGGTGGTGTGCTGAATTGGGCGATTGGGATTGACATGTATACACTGATGTGTATAAAATTGATGCCTAATAAGAACCTGCAGTATAAAAAAGCAAACAAAACAACTAATACTAAACTTTCATTGGGTTATTTGTATGGAAATATGTTAATATAAATGTTTCAGATATTACATGAAATTTCTAAAAATCTTATATTTGTATTTGTATGGAAATATGTTAATATAAATGTTTCAGACATTACATGAAATTTCTAAAAATCTTATATTTGTATTTGTATGGAAATATGTATGGAAATATGTTAATATAAATGTTTCAGACATTACATGAAATTTCTAAAAAAAAAAAAAAAAAAAAAAAAAAAAAACAATATCCTCCCTTATATTTTGAGGATATTTATTATACTTATTTTAAACTTGACCAGGTCTATTAACTCAGCTTCATCTAATATAGGTTTCTCTGTTTGTTGTTTTTCTTTCATTGCAAATATGTTTCCCTTTGAGTTCCTATTATTTTAGGGGTGTCAGTGAATTTAGGGGAAGGCTAAGGCCCAGACCCTAGGATATGAAGCAGGTGGGGAGGTAATGTTTAAGGTCCACTGGTCTAGCCCTACCTAGTCAGGCTAGAGTGCTGAGTTTACAGCCTCATGAGGCAATGGGGCAGGTAATGATCCACCCAGGGTCCTGGGGAGTGGGGGTGAGGAGGGGAGAGGCACAGGTGAGCACAACTGAAATAGCTCTCCCTCAGCCTCACCCCCATCTCAAGGCATCTGACACCCTTCCACTCCGGCTACAGTCACAGACTCCCCACAACTGGCCCCCAACTACCTTCCGTCTTCTCATGGATTTCTCGGTTTTCACTCTAGTTTTTCAAATCCTCAACCCCTCTTCAGTCCAGTGGTTGAGACTTCGCCTTCCAATGCAGGGGGTGGGGGTTCGAGTTCGATCTCTGGTCGCGGAGCTAGAATCCCACATGCATCATGGTCAAAAAAACCAAAACATAAAACAGAAGCAATATTGTAACAAATTAAATAAAGACTTTAAAAATGGTCCACAGCAAAAAAAAAAAAAAAAAATCTTTAAAAAAATTTTTCAAACAAATAAACGTTAAGTGCAAAGACACCATTTTCCATTAGCCTGCATCTACTATCATCAATTCATGGCCACAGTTATTTCCTGTCTCCCCATCCCTCACTGCTGGCCCACTGGATTATTGAATAATTTAAAAACAAATCTCATTTCTAGATATAAAAGACTTTAGGGAATTATTTTCAATTTTTTAAGTATAATAATGATACTGTAATTATGTGGGAGAATGGTCTTATTCTTGGGAGATGCATGTTGAAATACTTAGAGCTAAAGAGTCATGATGTTTGCAACTGTTAAAGAGAAAAACCACAGGCCCAAAATGGTGTCACTTGTGCTAAAGCCCATGACACCAATCCTAGATTTAATACCTAACCTATGGCAGTTTCAACCTTCACTGGAAATGTAATCTTAATCACTTAGTCTGGAATTTTCTAGTCAGCATCAATGAGGTAATCTGCCAAATGGGCCTTCTTCATTCCCCAGAGAAAGAAGAGTCGATCTGTATAATAAAACCCTTGCCAGTCCCTTCCCCCACAAAAAGATGTCCTGGCCTAAAAATAATCCTTTCTTCTCTTTTGCTAATAGCTCCCTTGCCCCACCCTCCTTCCTATAAAAACCTTCCACTTTATACAACCACTTAGAGCACCCTCCTAGTTGCTAAATGGGATGCTGCCCGCTTCATGAGTCACCAGTGTAATCGCCAATTAGATCTTCAAATTTACTCGGTTGAATTGTGTTTAACACAACTTTCAAGTAGTTCAGAAAAAAATAATGAATAAAACCTAAGTCTAGAGGCTGGACTGGATTTAGCTTACACATTTTTGGCATCATTATCTCCTAGATGATGCTGTGTACTTCATCTTGTATCCTATCAGGAGACACTTAATGTCAGGGTGCCTCACTACTGGTGATACTGTTTGATCACTTGGTTATAATGGTGACTGCCACGTTTTTTCACGTAAAGGTGTGCTTTCCCTTTACAAATTGTTAACAAATAATCTGTGGAGCAATACTCCGGCACCATACAAACATCCTGTACTCAGTAACCTTTCACCTAGCATCCACTGAATCATTTAATTAATTGGAAACTGTAGTACAGTTCCAGAGGTTTTTTTATTTCAGTGGCTGTACTTTTAAAGTGTTTCTAGTTTTTGTTTTTTTCATATATGTCTTTTTTTTAAACATATTGTTCTATCCTTTCACAATGATTTTTTTTTAACTTGCTATTTTTTTGATGTAAAGCATACCAATTTTATAGACTCTGATTGTTCTATTACCAGTTCAAGGAAGGGAGGGCTTCTTTTTCTCTCTGTTGTGGTGATATGTACATGGTAGTATGTTGGAGTCCCTGGCACACATAAGTGTCCCCAATTTAATGGCTTTGTGTTTCTGAAAGTCCTAGAGGTTTCATTATTCTCAGACCATAGGACTCTTCTGGGTCAGTTCCCCTTGCTGCTCTGACTACTCTCTTCATTTTTGGCACAAAAGGAATTCTCGACTTTGGAGACTCTGAGTTTCCTGTAGGTTTTACTGTTTTTGGACCACTTGGTGTTAAGTCCTTGACTTCAGGTTCCTATAACAGGAGGGTATTGGAATCAGAAACAAGTTATGAGGGCTGGAGTTTTATCACCCATGCAGGGCCAGGAGAAATTCACTAGGTCTGCCCAAGGTTGAGGAACTGGAAATGCCCCCTGCAAAACCCCAAGTGCCCCAAGGGCCTTGGGAAGCAGCAAGGAAGTTTGCAACTACTTGGACCCATAGGTGGAAAAAGCAAAAAAGGTGGGGATGGGTCTGAATTTATATTGCCCTCCTAACTCAGGAGGCACAGAAAATAACATAATGAACATCATGTATACCCATGATTCATGTTAAAAAACAAAATTCTATTTTGTTGAAGTACCCCTCTCCAACCACTTTACTCTCTCTGCCAGAGGCAACTGCTCTCTTGAATCTTAGTGTTTATCATTCCCAGGCATATCTTTATTCTTTTATCGCATATGTATGTATCTGTAAACAATATCCCACTTCTCTCTCTACTCTGACTTTCATCTTCAATACTTTACCAAGACTGCTCAAGGTCACCAGTGACTTAGGTGCTAGCAAATTTAAAGGATACTTCCATGTCCTCATCTTGCCTGTCCTTACTGCAGTTCTCCAGAGTTACTTCCTCCTTCATTCCTTCCTCTACTTCTACTCCCTGGTTTTCCTCATCCCTTCAAACCACCCTAATCTCACCTCCTTTGCTCCTCCTCTGCCCTCTCTCAAAATGCTGGTATGCCCCATGGCTCCATGATGGTTCTTCTCATCTCCATCTATACTATCTCCCTAGGAGATTTCATTTAGTTCCAGGACTCTGAATACATCTATCTAAAATGACTGCCAAATCTCTGTCTCTGGCCTGGATCTCTCCCTGAGCTCCTAATTTGTGTATCCAACTGCTAACCTGACACCTCCACTCTGAAGTCTTGTATATATCTCAGACTCAACATGACCAAAGTGAAGCTTTTGACCTAACCCCCCCAAACTGTTTCCTTCATAACCCCACTCCCCTATTTCAAGAAATAGTCCACCACCCACCCAGTTGCTCTAGCCAGAAACCAGCAGTCGTCCATGATTATCCCTTCTCCTTCACCCACGTATCCAACCTGTCAACCTAAATAGAGGCAAACCAAGGCAAGCTCGAATTACCAGAAATTGAGTTGCAATTTGAGAAACATATGCTGTAGCAAGATACAAGCAAGTCCGTTGAGGGTTTGGGCAGAGCTGTGTTTATGGACCAGAAGCAAGTCTGACCAGAGTCCAAAAGTATTAAGTTCATTGGCTTGAGGATGGGGAGTAATTCTTGGTGGATGTTCATTGGTCAGGAAATAAGCCTGTTTTCTGTAAGCCAGGCAATTATGGGAAATCAGTCTCTAAGTTCCATTCTTTGGAGGGTACCTTTGTGAGAGTCTCCATTTCAGATCCTCCTGTTTCATTTTAGACTGAAATCCTTTCACAAACCCATCAGCAAGACCCATTCACTCCACCTTTCCACCTCCCAAATAAGGTACACCTTTAATCCATCCTCTTAGCTACATTTCCAGTATCATGACCCCAGGCTAGGCCGGTATAATCTCTTGCCTACTAGGTCACCTCACTTCCAGTTCTGCCCCCTTCAAATCAGTTCTCTACACAGCAGCAAGCCCAATGAACATAAAATCAAATGTAATTCAGATCTTGTCACTCCTCTGCTCAAAATTCGTCAATGATTTCTCATTAGGACAAAAGCCAAAATTATAATATTACTATGGGATACAAGATGCTAAATTGATCTCACTCTTCTCCCCCTCACCTATTGCCTTCCATCCATATGGGCTTCTTTCAGTTCTTCAAGATCAAGTTCTGTCCCACCTCAGGGCCTTTGCATATATCATTCTCAGATCTTAGTCTGGAAGCCTCTCCACCTCCCTGCCCTTCATTTTGACATTCCTCCTTGTTCTCTAGAGTCAGGTTAAGTATCACTTCAAAGATTTCTCCCCTGACCATTTTATCTAAAGTAGGTTCCTCCATTTTTCTGTATTCCAGTTCTCGGTTTCCCTCCGAGCACTTACTACGTATCGTAATTTACTTGTAATTTGCTTCTTTTTGTCCCCTGTTCACGTTAGAAATGTTAGTTCGAGGGCAAGAACTACGTGTTGCTTTCATTATTGCTATCTCCAGCGCCTTGCACCATGCCTACCACGTGGTAGACACTCGATTAAAAAGCTAGCGAATCTGGTCTTCCATTCACTGTAAATGTAGCCCCTCATTGAAACTTAGCAATAATTCCGCGAGGGAGGAATCATGCTCCCCACTGTGTGAAGAGGGAAAGTTTGTAACTTGTCCGAGGTCACTGAGCAGGCAACTAAAGAAGTTCGGATTCGAACCCATGACTGTAGGACCCGTGAGCCCTCCCTCTGAGACACCATCTTGAGGTTTCTCAGTTTAGGGAACCCCAGCAGTACTGCAACCCTCTGATTGAAGGCCTGTAACCTGTCCCCTCCGGCCGCGAGGGCTCGCGAAGCTCCCACCAAGCCCTGCGTTCTCGGCTGTGGTCAGACGAGTGGGCGGTGCCAGGCCCCGGAAGGCCCCCCCCCCCGGAGACTACGTATCCCAACAGGCTCCGCAGGGCGCCGCTGATTGGCGGAAGAGAGGCCGACGACAGCGTGGTGACGTTCAGGGACGCCGGCGCGCGGGATTTAAACTTCGGCGGTTTACGCGGCGTTAAGACTTCGCAGTGTCGGCAGAGTTGTGGTTTTCTGGCATTTCGCGTTTCTCTTCCCGGAGCTCCTGCCTTCCCATGGACTCGTCGCTTCTTCAGGCTCGCCTGTTTCCCGGTCTCGCCATCAAGATACAACGCAGTAATGGTGAGGGGCGGGGTCCTGAGGCCAAGGGGACCCGTGGGCTGAGACGGCAGAGATTACCTCCCCTCCCCAAACAGCAGGCCCTGAATCACTATTGGGGATTCCCCTCCACCCCCCAGGTCTAGGTCTCCGCACTGGCAGTCAGTCTTCTCTACCAGGGCTAGGGGCCTCTGCACTGGCGGTGGGTCCCCTCCCCGTCCTCCAGGAATGGGCGGAGCTCCTTTGTGTCACTGGACCTCTCCGGGACGTCAGGGTTGCTGGATTCATTTCCCCTCCAAAGTTCGCCCCTGCAACTGCCCTGCTCTTGCAGGGACCTCGGCTTTCTCGCCCCTCTATTCTCCCATAAACACTGTGCACTTGCAGTATGTCAGATACTGGGATTCAGGGTAACGAGACAGACGAGATCCCTGCTCTTCAGGAGCTTGCAATCCTGCCCTCTCTTTTTTAGTTGAGCAGCTACCTCAACTCTGGCAGGTCTAATACCCATATCACTAGAATGGTCAGACATAAAGGTCAGGAGTGAGATAGGGAAACCTGAGGGCGCTAGAGCCTCAGTGCTGTGTTGAGGAACTGCTCACCTAAGGACTAGAGTGATTCTTCTGCCCAAACATACCTTCACCCCACTGTAGGCTCTCTTTTAAGTAGGGATGAGTCCTTATCCTCTGCAGCTCAGTTTTAAGAACTGTTCCTTGCCTACCTCACTGTGGGATATTCCAAGGGTGAAGTGCCAGGAGGTTTGTCTCCTGGGGTTAGAAAGAAAGTCAACTGTCCCTTCCTTCAGGCCAACTCTACATTAAGAGTCTCTGTGGGATCCTAAAAGTGAAAAAGATGGGTAACTCTGATCTTTTCATACTATAGGCTTAATTCACAGTGCCAACATAAGGACTGTGAACTTGGAGAAATCCTGCGTTTCAGTGGAATGGACAGAAGGAGGAGCCACAAAGGGCAAAGAGGTAGGTTCTACGAGTATGCCTGTACCACATTTAACACCTTCCTACCTAAAAGATGTGTGTGGAAATGGAACTTGTGTCAGCCTTGTTTTTGATGTCGACTTGTCCTCCCTAATCTTAAATATGGTCCTCTTTGAATGCATTGGGATTTTATTTAGGCAGGCCTGTTCTAAATTGAAGCAATCAACAGTTTCTATTGTGTTTCTAGAAAGTAAACTGCACAGAATTCTAAAACCTTGCTCACCCAAGCTAGCTCTGAGTGCACACTACCTATGATATTGATTTGGGGAGCAAAATTGATAATCTAGTTGGGGAGACAAAAGTATGTTTCTGAAACACCAAATAATAGAAGGCAACTACAGATGAATAATGCTAGAGCAGCTCAGAGGTGGAAACTCACTGAGGATGAGCTGGGCTTGTGGGGGCCAGAAAGCTTAGCAGAAACAGTGAGATGGCCCTCATGGGGACTGGTAAAGAAGCTGGCTCCGGGCATTGAGGAAGGCCAAGGATGCTTGGCAGCAGCAAAATGGCTAAAAAAGGAAACTAGAGGGTCTTTGTCTCTGGCACTAAGTTGTTTAAGATTTTATTCTGTAGGCAGTGGGAGCCTTGGAAGGATTTTGAGGAGAGGAGGGATGTGCCTAAGATATTTATGTTTTAGAGGCATTGTGGTGTGGTGAAGAGGTCACCAGGCTAAGCGTATGAAAACCTGGATTCTAGAGTATGGCTCTGCCACTACTTAATGTGTTCTCAGGCATGTTTCTGTCCCTCTTAAAAATTCAACTTCCTCATTTCTAAAATAAGGATGATAATAATATCTACTTATTTGGGGTTGTTTTGAGGACTTATTCAACAAATCCTTTTGTACTGGTTCCAAAATGCCAGCCAGTGTGTTTGGTACTGGGGATACTGAAGTGAATAAGACAGACCTGGACCCTCTTCCGTGGAGCTTAACAGATAACACATGTAAAGCATAAGGCACTTGCATAGCATAGTGCCTTATGGTAGGTATGCATATATTTAGGTGGTATATCTGAGAAATAGAAGAACTGAATTCTTTACATTATCTGTCCTTGAATCAAGAGGTTCCTAAAATTCCTTTCAACCATCTATTAGCAGTTCCGTGTGACTTATTTTTGTTTTTGTTGTTTGTTTAGAAATACAGCTCTTATTGGGTCTCACTCCAGCTTAAATATTGCCTTTGGAATAAAGTCCAAACTTCTTAGTGAGGAATTAAAGCCTTTTCAAGATCTGATCCCAATCAACTTTTTTTTTTTATACCACACACTCCTTCCAAAGTAGTGCCAGGGACAAATGGGGCAGTTCCCCACTCTATGATCCTGCCTAGTGTCTCGCTGCCTTCACACTCTCACTCTTATTCCTTCCTCCTGAATCATCAAAGTGAGGATCAATTAATGTCAGAACTTTGGTCTCCTGTGTTGTTTATGCTCTCTGTAGTTTAGGGATTGGAATCGGGGGAGTGGGGGAGGGTAAGGGTCTGTAGCTGTCCAAGAAAAGTGGATAGAAGCCTGGCTACTGAAGTACTCGCCAGCTTTTGCATTTGGTGGTTCTGTCCTCCTCGTCTATCCCATGCTGCTTTGGTTTCTAGCCCTTTGTGCACATGGCTTCTGTCTCCCACTAGAATGTGAGCTCACTGAAAGCAAGGGCGATACGTGTCTTAATTCATTTTTGAATACCTTCCCCCTACGGCCTTACTCATGCCTAATAAGTGTTTGAATAGCTAATTAATACATAAAGGTTGCATATGTAGGAGGTGAAGCTCTCACCCTGGAGTACATGCTTCAGCTCTTTCACATTTTGAAACAGAAATAATCAAGTTGGTACTATTTAGGTGTGTTTGAACCTGCTGTGAAGTATGCTGGTGAAGTTTGAGTTGTCCCCAGAGGGTTTCAGGACTCTGGTGATGTAAACCTAGAATTGTGACCTCATTGCAGGCATGAGCAGGAAGTAGGGAAGGCCTGAGCAGGACGCTGTGACTGGGGAAGAAGTTTCTGGGCCCGAAGTTTCTGGGCCCAGTAGAAAATGTAGGTAGATTTAGGATTAGGTTGCAGCTCTCGGGAACTGGTCCCTGCCCATAAGATCCTGAAGGGCCCTCCATTTGACTATCAGTGGGCAGTTAGAACTTGTTTCCTCCTTGGTGTCAGGCAGCAAGGGGTGCTCAGGGGCCTGTGCCCAGCAGGACCCCACTGCCCCGCAGAGCATTAGGGGAGCCGAGTGGCCTAGATCTACTGTGGACTTCCTGTTTGCCTGCCTGTCTGCCTTCCTCTTCACCTCATTCTCATCACTGACAGCTACCATTGGCTCGGAATCAGAAACCAATATCCATCTAGATGGTAAAACACGACTAGGGAATAAATATTTGTTTATAGCTATTAGTACTTGGTGGAACTTAAAGTTTATAAAGTCTGAATCTAGGGGTAGCCTTGATTGCAGAGATGCAGTTGGATTGAACAAGCTATGTTGTTCACAGAAGTTTTACTTGCTCCTTGCAGATTGATTTTGATGATGTGGCTGCAATAAACCCAGAACTCTTACAGCTTCTTCCCTTACACCCGAAGGACAATCTACCCCTGCAGGAGAATGTAACGGTTCAGGTAGGTGCCTGTCACCTGACTGCAGCCAGTGCCCCATTTGGCTTGTTGGCTCTTTGCTGGTTTGTTTTCTGGGGCTGCTTAGTTCTTCAGCACAGCACATGGGCCCAGGATAGGCCCTTGAGAACTGATAAGAGCCATATATTGTGGTGGTTTGTTTTGTTTTTCAGAAACAAAAGCGCAGAGCAGTCAGCTCCAAAATTCCCGCTCCAAAGGAAGGTAAATGGATTTCTACTGGCTCACTGTCATGGGGTTTGTGCCAGGAATGATGTTCTTGGAGCTCAGGAAGCTGTGAAGTAGACTCATTGCTCCAGTTTAGCAGGTGGCTTTTGTGTGGGCTGAGTCCTGCTCTGTCTTCCAAGCACCTTCCTCAGTGAGGAAGAATCTAACCTACAGGGAGGAAGAAATGGAGAGGTGTTGGTCAAAGGGTACAGAGTTTCAGTTATGCAAGATAAAGAAGTTCTGGAGATTTAATGTACAACATAGGGCCTATGATTAATAATACTGTATTGTATACTTAGAAATTTACTGTGAGGGTAGATCTTATTTTAAGTGTTCTTACCACAGAAGGAAAAAACAAAATACAAAACAAAGGGAGCAGGAAGAAACTTTTGAAGGTGATGAGTAGGTTTATGGCATTGATTGTGACGATGGTTTCATGGGTGTATACCTACCTCCAAACCCATCAAATTGTACACATTAAATATCTACAGCTTTTTATATGTCAATCATACCTCTAAAGCAGTTTAAAAAAAAAGAAAAGAAGAGAAAGAATTCAACAGTTCAACCTACAGCTCTTACTTAGGCCAACCTCTCAGGGACCTGGTGCATTTGGGAAATTTGCTGACTGGCCTGTGGAATCCAGAGCAGTGATCAGCCATTGTGGGCTTGTTTTCTCTCCTTGGGGGAACAACATGCCTTGGAGTGAGGTGGTGGGCAGGCTGTGAGAAAAGCTAGGTCAGGGCCATTTAGAAGTAGAGTTGGCAGTGCTGTGGTGATCTGGGGGTGGGGTGAGATTGGACAGATAATAGCAATGCCTCGAACTCCAGCAGAGGGTTGGGCTTTCTCTGCAGAAGAAGTCAGCATAAACCTACTTTGACTACAGTCATCTGTGACGGTGGCTGTAGGCACAAACTGCCCAAATAATCCAGCTTATAACCCAGAACCAGCTGTACCTCACAGCCTGCACAGCCTGTCCCAGTCCAGGGGGTATCACTGCCTTGACATAACACAGCCACCTCGGGCCCAGAAACGACATGCCTGGAGCTTCAGGTTCCCGGGGGCCCAAGGTGAAAGGTGGTGCAGTTTTGAGCTTGAGCTGGGCATGACTGGTGTGTTGCTGGCCCTCTCTTGCTGGCTATACCACCGTAAGGGCCTGCAGGAGAGATGGGGGTGGCAGCCCTCCCACTCCACGTGCATGACCCGAAAGGATACTGCCACCGCTCCTTTTAATGGAAAAAAAAACCTTAATGAATGTGCATGATATAATTCATGCTCTTTATGAAAAATAGGGATTATGTAGAGCCATCAGATCAGCCTAAACTTAGGAAACTCAAATTCAGTACAAGTTGATATTTGCTTATATGACACCAGTGTTTTATTTCTAAATTCACTACTTCTTTTATTTATAGGTGCATTATTTCTTTCTTATGGAGAGAAACTATATAGATGGGTAGAAATTGGCAAGAATTAAAGTATAACTCAATTGTTTCTCTCAGTTAAGCATTCTTTTAAGATTCCAGAAAATTCATGTAGCTGATCCCATGGTTTCTAAAGATGTGGCCCAGGCCTGGCTCTGTAAAGTATCTTGGAGCAGTGGAAAAAGCCCAGACTGGAATCTGGCAGTCTTGGGTTCACATCCTGGTTCTGATGCTTACTAGTTGAGTGGCATTGGGCAAGTTGCTTAATTTCTCTGTGCCTTAATGTCGTCTTCCATTAGTTGGGAATACTGATACTTACCTCATAATGTTTCGTGGTATGGGAAGATTGTAGAATGGTAGGTGCTGTTGCTAAGGTTAAGAATGCTTTTTTTCAGGGATTAGGTCTACGTCTCCAGAAATGATTTCAGATTGTCTGTAGGTCCCTCCATTTACTCAAGACAGATGCTCTTGTGGAAGCCCTCAGGAGCTCTCAGATTGCAGAACGTAACAAATTAGTTTTGGGGTCACTAGTACTTGGCCTTTCTAATTTTTCCTTTCCTTGTGTGGAAGGAATGGGAAGTTGGTGGGCTCCTTTCCTGTATAGAATCTTGGAGGGTTACCCCCAACCGCCCCTCTATTATGCCTGTTGGCTCTCCTGATCATGCTGCACTGATCGGCTGCTGCCCTTGGTCCTTCAGGTCTCCGAGGCCGCTCCACTCGCATGTCCACTGTCCCAGAGGTTCGCATCACCACTCAGGAGAATGATATGGAGGTGGAGCTGCCTGCATCTGCAAATTCCCGCAAGCAGTTTTCAGTTCCCAGTGAGTAATGAATCTGTTCTCCCTGTTTGAGGCCCTGGAGCGGCTCCTCACACATTGCCCTGAACCTGTTCTGGAATATCCTAGGATTCCTACACTCCCTCGCTTTCATATTGTTCTGCTCCTGCCCCACTGCTCCCTTATCTGGAAATCATCTCACTTTACTTTTTAAGCTTTATTTAAACATAATATATATACAGAAGAGTAAACCTATCGTTGACTACATAGTTCACAAAGTGAACACACTCATGTAACTGACACCCAGATCAAACAGAGCATTACCAGCACCCCCAAAAGTCCCCCTCTGGCCCCCTCCCAGTTCCTAAGCCCCCAAGGGTACCTACGTCCTGACTTCAGATTGCATAAATTAACTTTTTCTCTATTTTGGACTTTATATAAAT
The DNA here is from genome assembly GCF_965194825.1 of Balaenoptera physalus. Classification (NCBI taxonomy): domain Eukaryota; kingdom Metazoa; phylum Chordata; class Mammalia; order Artiodactyla; family Balaenopteridae; genus Balaenoptera; species Balaenoptera physalus. The sequence goes on along the minus strand of NC_138882.1, from coordinate 159,469,771 downwards.
GGAGATTTTAAAACTTTTTTTTTTGTTTTTAATTTATTTTTGGCTGTGCTGGGTCTTTGTTGCTGCGCGCAGGCTTTCTCTAGTTGCGGCGAGTGGGGGTTACTCTTTGTTGCGGTGCGCAAGCTTCTCACTGTGGTGGCTTCTCTTGTTTTGGAGCACAGGCTCTAGGAGTGCTGGCTTCAGTAGTTGTGGCTCGCGGGCTTCAGTAGTTGTGGCTCACGGGCTCTAGAGCGCAGGCTCAGTAGTTGTGGTGCGCGGGCTTAGTTGCTCCGCAGCATGTGGGATCTTCCTGACCAGGGGTCGAACCCGTGTCGCCTGCATTGGCAGGTGGATTCTTAACCGCTGCGCCAGCAGGGTAGAGGGTAGTCCCAAACATTTTTAATTGTCAACTTTTACTAGTTATTAGTAAATAAAGTAGGTGATTTTTGTAATCATTACATTTAATGTGTATCAAATTCAGCTCTAATAAAGGTAAACAAAAGGGTAAACAAAAGGTAAACAAAAGGGTCACGACCAGGTATGGGAAGTAGTGAGTCACCATGGGTTGTACCTTTCTGGGTTGAATCAATATGGTTGGTTGGGGCTTCCCTGGTGGCGCAGTGGTCAAGAATCCACCTGCCAGTGCAGGGGACACGGGTTTGATCCCTGGCCCTGGAAGATCCCACATGCCGCGGAGCAACTAAGCCCGTGCACCACAACTACTGAAGCCTGTGCGACTAGCGCCTGTGCTCCACAACAAGAGAAGCCACCACAATGAGAAGCTCACACACCGCAAAGGAGAGTAGTCCCCGCTCGCCACAACCAGAGAAAAGCCTGCACGCAGCAACGAAGACCCAACGCAGCCAAAAATAAAATAAATAAAATAAAAATAAATAAATTTATTTTTAAAAAAATATGGTTGGTTGTTGCTCAGGTTCCCATTATTCCTGGCTTTCAGTCCTTGCTCCTGTTAACCACCTGGGTTCTGAAGTCAGAAATTTCTCCTAAATGAGTAGAAAGGCCTGGTCTGGCCTGGCCTGAGAACCCATGCTTGGTCAAGCCTAAAGAGTTAAGGCCTTTAAAGGCTTTTCCCTTCATGGTGAAGCCCACACTGAGCTACTCACACACTCTTTAAGATTTCTTGACCCCAGGAGCCAGCCCCTGTGGAGGGACTTGTTGGGTTCAAGGTGTGGGCTGAGATGCAGGAAAAAGCCTGAGCTTTGCTCACACGGTACGAGCCTGAGCCCTTGCTGAGCTGGCAGTCGGTAGCCTTCCTCCTGGCCTATGACCCGCTAGGGCTCAGATGAGCATGGCTGCCGTATGCCTGCCTGCTTCTCCAATGACTCTTGTTCCCCCACAGCCGGCCCCCCTAGGCCCTCCTGCCCTGCAGTGGCTGAGATACCATTGACGATGGTCAGCGAGGAGGTGGAAGAGCAAGTCCATTCCGTCCAAGGCAGCTCTTCTGCAAACCCTGTGAACTCAGGTAGACACGCTGAGCTGTCTGCTGCCCTGATCCTAGTGCAGGATAGGTAGTTACAGCCTGTCCCACACCTGGCTTGCCTTGGTACCTGAGTTCAAACCATGTTTGTCACATGGGGTCGTGTTTCCCTGTGGCCACGGAATCAATCTTTCACAAGAGGTGACCCTGTCACTGTCAGGTGGCAGGAGCCCTCTGATGTAGTTGAGGTGCTATCACAGCTAAAGTCTTGGCCAACACCCGAAGAAGAGCCCAGAGTGCCCACCAAGACCAAGCAGGGATGATCTCACCTCTTCCGGTTGTTGAGAAGATGCCACAGAGGCATAGAGAGAGCTTGGGTTAGACCTGGAGTGCCCACATTAGCAAGTCTCTTGTGGGCTTGGCCATCCTAAGAGTCATAGCTGTTGCTTCCTCTCCATGCATATGGTGACATAAGAGCAAGGGTCTAGAGAAGGCCTAGTCCTGGGAAAGGCCCAGGACTCAACACAACAGCCAGAGAAGAACAGGCTGGCTTAGACAGGTAAAAGAAAGGGCTTCCTTTTTTTTTTCTCCCCCTAGTTCGGAGGAAATCTTGTATTGTGAAGGAAATGGAAAAAATGAAGAACAAGCGAGAAGAGAAAAGAGCCCAGAACTCTGAAATGAGAATAAAACGAGCTCAGGTACCTTTCTTGGGAAGCAAGGGCAAAGGTTTTTGGACAGGCATCCTTAACTGAAACCTCTGTCTGCAACAGAGATAACAGTTCGGCCCCAGCATTTCTGAGGCTCCAATTCTGATATCCAAGAAGCTTAACTAGTTTCTTCATGAGGATTCAGAGAACAAATAATTCAGATATTTTTCTGAAGGCCCTCAGATGAGGAATGTTTGCTGCTGATTGTCCAATGGGTACGCCCATCACACAGTTCAGTGTCCAGTGGGCTGCTGGGCACAGTTGCCTGCCTCCCCCGACTTCCTAGTTGTGTGTATGCAGGGGTGCCACAGTGGAGTTCCAGTTTGGATTATTTCCCTTTAGTTGGGTTAATGGCACAGGGGAATCCCAGCCTGCTGGTCTCCTAAGATGTGGGACAGTGGCTCTTGCCCCAGTTCCTAGAGTGGTTGGTGCATGCCTAGGCCCCTTGCCAATCTCTGTTCCCAAGACTTTGTTCCTGGGTTCTCTGCCCAGAGCCAGAGTGGGGGGCAGTGAGATCGTGTGGGGGCTTGTCAGCCCTGCAGGGCTGTGTGCATATGAAGAGCTGTTGTTGCTGCTGCCTAACACTGAGGCCTGAGAGCACTTAACATCTTGGCAGTTAGTCCTTCTTCACTCCTATCCCAAACAGGAGTATGACAACAGCTTTCCAAACTGGGAATTTTCCCGGATGATTAAAGAATTTCGGGCTACTTTGGAATGTCATCCACTTACTGTGACTGATCCTGTAAGTAATCCCAAAGGGCTTCTACCTCTCCTTCCTGAGTAGGTGTACAATTTTTTTTTTTAAACATAGTTGATTTCAACATTGTGTTGGTTTCAGGTGTACAGCACAGTGATTCAGCCTCTCTCTCTACATATATATGTAAATACACACACACACACACACACACACACACACACACACACACACACACACACACACACACACACACACACACACACACACACACACACACACACACACACACACACACACACACACACACACACACACACACACACACACACGATTCCTTTTCAGATTCTTCTCCCGAGTAGGCCTACAAGTGAGAGACAGAAACATTCTCTTAAGGCAATGAGAGCGTGCAGGAATCTTCACTCACCCTCAAGGGGTTTTTTAATACCCTTTGGTGGGCTGGAGCTAGCGAGGCCTAGATGGGAGAGTCTGATCTTTATCAGCTCCCACACCCCCATCCTCCCTGCTTCAATAGGTTGGCTAGATTCTTACTACTAATAATGAAAGTGTGCTGAACCCTCCTATGGGCAGCAGAGTGAGGAAACTGGGAAGAAAATGCAGAGCTACCTTCTTGCGCTCCAGAGTAACTGTGGGCATAGTGGGTTCCAGTGTTAGATCTTGGCCCTTGCCTGAGCCAGACTTGGTATTAGAACTGGACGGGTTCTGGACAAGCTTTCTTTCAACATTGCTCTGACCTTTTGCTCATGGTTGTCTTTTCTCATCCTCTTGAAGATTGAAGAGCACAGGATATGTGTTTGTGTTAGGAAACGCCCACTGAATAAACAAGGTAAGCCCTATTCAGTCAGAATGAGGCTTTGGACTGACTGTGGGTTCCCCCGTGTCCAGGGAGCATCCCCTGAAATACTGTCCTTCTGCAGAATTGGCCAAGAAAGAAATTGATGTGATTTCCGTTCCTAGCAAGTGTGTCCTCTTGGTACATGAGCCAAAGTTAAAAGTGGATTTAACAAAGTATCTGGAGAACCAAGCATTCTGCTTTGACTTCGCATTTGACGAAACAGCTTCAAATGAAGTCGTCTACAGGTTAGTCCCTTGCCTCTTTGTTTCTCCTCCTTCCCCCTGACACTTTACTCTTTCCAGTGAGGGACATTGTGGTAACACTCACGCTCACAGACATGCTGACCCTGAAGCCCTTCCTGGCTTCCTCTTGTGTTTTCTTTGGATGGGCCATGAGATAGAGCTGGCTCTGGCTCCCAGCACCTGGAAGGCCCTGTTGAGGCTGTCCCATCCCGTTTTTCAGCTTTAGTGGCCCGTGCTTGAGTGGACAGAAGTGAGGTATTACCCATTGCACTCTTTGAGGCTGGGCTGGGCAAGCCCTAGGGGTTCTTCCTGTGTCCTGCGCAGCCACCCATTTCCCACTGGGCTTAGCAGACTCAGCAAACTCTGGAACTGCTCTGTCCAATACAGCACCCACTAGCCTCGTGTGACTGTTTAAATAAAGTTAAAAATTCAGTTCTTCAGGGACTTCCCTGGCACTCCAGTGGTTAAGAATCTGTGCTTCCACTGCAGGGGGCTTGGGTTCGATCCCTGGTTGGGGAACTAAGATCCCTCATGCCATGCGGTGTGGCCAAAAAAAAAAAAATTCAGTTCTTCAGTTACACTAGCCACATTTCAAGTGCTCAATAGCCATGTGTGGCAGTGGCTACTATTGGACAGTACTGCACTAGACCAGAGGTTGATAAACTATAGTCCATGGACCAAATTTGGCTTGCAATCCCTTTTTATATGGCTCTCAAATTAAGAATGGATTTTGTGTTTTTAAAGAATCATTAAATATATATGTATATTTATGTATGTATGTATGTATGTATATATATGGAAGAGACCTATTTTAGGCCCACAAAGCCTAAAATAATTTAGGCTCCTACTTTAGATGGTTTCTTTGATCTTTGTAGTGTATCTTATGCTGGAAGTCGGCTGCTAAGCTCAAGCTTTCACCATGTGTCTCCAGGGTAGAGGAGGTGCTGGTGGCTCAGTTAGAGTGTGGACCATCAGCCTGCTCCTGGCAGGTCGGTCCAGCTCTCCCCAGGTGGCTAGGAGACTTTCAAATTTATAAGTGGGGCTGGGGTCAGGTGGGACCACTTTGTGTGAGAGGTGTGCTCATGCTTGGAAGGAGGCCCCCAGGAGTCTGCTTTGTGCTCCATGTTCCAGGGAGCACATTTGAGGAGAGATGTACCCTCTTCCCCATCCTTTCTCCTAGGTTCACAGCAAGGCCACTGGTACAGACAATCTTTGAAGGGGGAAAAGCAACCTGTTTTGCATACGGCCAGACGGGAAGTGGTAAGACTCATGTGAGTATTCAGGCCTGGCAGAGAGCAAGCCCACCCATAGCGCAACTCTGGGTCTCTGAAAAGGAGGACAATGAGTTTGTTGCAGAAAATCCCCTCAGTGCAGATGCCCCATCTCCAGATGCCTTTGCTGTGCCAGGTTCAAGGAGGGGCCTTAGTAGGTCCAGCCTCCCCTCCCAGCTTTGGTGTGGCCCACTGTGGTGGTGGAGCCAGTAGTGCCCTGGCCTAGGCCAAGGGCCCTTTACCACGGTCTTCTGCCCTTTCCCTTTGCAGACGATGGGTGGAGACCTCTGTGGGAAAGCCCAGAACGCATCGAAAGGGATCTATGCGATGGCCTGTAAGTAGTGTGTTCTGCCACAGTGGGGTTGGGCACAGAAGGGCAGGTTGCTTACTTAATCCAGCCTCTCCCCCCACAGCCCGGGACGTCTTCCTCCTGAAGAATCAGCCCCGATACCGGAACCTGGGCCTGGAAGTCTATGTGACATTCTTCGAGATCTATAATGGGAAGGTAGCTGGCAGGGAGCCCTTTGTTTATGCTGTTGGGGCCCCTGAAGTTTCAGAAACCTTGAGGCTGGCTAGAAATTGTAGAAGCCAAACAACCTGTGGGTTGTCAAGCCTCTGGGCCACTTCGCCCAAACGTGTGGGAGCTTTCATCCAATGGTGGGATGGTACCCACACTCAACAAGTATGGCAGGAATATGCCTCAGGGCCCCCTCTCAGATGGGAGGTTTGCCTGTGTGTGCCGTGTCCTCCCTCCACACACCTCCCTCATAACTCTCTTCTTCCCCATTCTCACACTCGTGTTCTCTCTATATGTCTATGTATCTTTCTACCTCTCTATGCTGTTGCAGAGTCATCTTCCCCAAGTGGGGTCTAGATAATAATAATAGCTACGGTTGCTTATTAAGATGTTACTAGGTGCTAAGCACTATTCTAAGCGCTTTACTTGTCTCAGCTCATCACCACAACCCTACTAGGAAGTATTACTGTCACTGTCACTATTGTACAGATGAGAAACGAGGCTAGGTGGTTAAGTACTTGTCCAGGTTCACATAGCTAGTAAAGTAGCAGGGTCGCATCAAACTGAGGCAGCCTGGTTCAGCTCCCAAGTGGACTGCCCACTGCTAGTCTGGCATAACCCAGCTCAGCCTCTCCTGCCTTTCCTGCTGGCAGCCCTTGTGTAAGCTGGGACTGGCCCTGAAGGAGGGAGGAGTCAGTGGGGTGCCCGGCACCTGATGGCCTTGGCCTTGTTCCCCTGCCTGACACAGCTGTTTGACCTGCTCAACAAGAAGGCCAAACTGCGCGTGCTAGAGGATGGCAAGCAGCAGGTGCAGGTGGTGGGGCTGCAGGAGCACGTGGTGAGCTGTGCTGATGACGTCATCAAGATGATCGACATAGGCAGTGCCTGCAGGTCAGAGTTCCGTCCAGGGGAAGGGGCCACCTTCTAATGCCAGGTCAGGTGCCAGACTAGCACTGAGTCCTTTGCTGTTTCCACAGAGCGCCGCTTCCCCTGGCTTGGTGCGGGCTCTGAAGGCCTCTGCCTTAAGTGGTCTCAGTGGGGCCGATGACCCAGGGCGAGACTTATCAGGGGCGAGTCAAAGTATCTTGAATCTGACCAAGGCAGGCTTTATTCCCCGGCTTTTACCCAAAGGCATGCTTCCTGACTTCTCTGGGTTTCTCCTTGCTGTTCCCTCCCTCTGTGGTGGGAGACAGGAGCTCTGGATGTGCTCTAGGCTGGAAGTGATGGGGCCACAGCTCCCTTCCTATATAGAGGTAGGGAAGTGCACTACCAGGGCCCTAGGTGTGGTGCAGTGGATGCTGGGCAGCTTATGGAGGCCCAGGGAGAGGGCTGCCCGCCCCAGGGCCCTTGAGTTGCAGCAAGTGGTTCATGACAGCCCCTCCTTCCCTGTGTGCCCTGCAGCAGAGGCAACTCATGTTTCCCCATGTCCTATGGGCCCTGGGGTCTGGCCAAGGCCCTCACAGAGAATCCAATACTTGTACTGTAAGGGTAAGCCACTAGGTCCAGAGCTGGAGGGAGGGCAGGACAGAAGTGGGACTGGATGACACAAGACATCTTAGAGTCCTGACCTGTGTCCCTCTGCTACCGGAGAACTGACTGCTTTGGGACCTGGGGTGCCATGGTGGCTGGTGACCCTGGGAGCTCATAGTCCTTCTTTGTCCTCCTTTGCCACAGGACCTCTGGGCAGACATTTGCCAACTCCAGCTCTTCCCGCTCCCACGCCTGCTTCCAGATTCTTCTTCGAGCCAAAGGGAGAGTGCATGGCAAGTTCTCTTTGGTGGATCTGGCAGGGAATGAGCGAGGCGCAGACACTTCCAGTGCTGACCGGCAGACCCGCATGGAGGGCGCAGAAATCAACAAGAGTCTCCTGGCTCTGAAGGTAGTGGGGCCCAGCTGGAGGGGAGGGGGTTGGCCTGGAGGGCTGCTGGGGGAGGGAGGGAGAGAGTGGGCATCTCAAGAGGAGGGAGGGGACCTCAGCTTCCCCTGCTGTGCCCCAGGAGTGCATCAGGGCCCTGGGACAGAACAAAGCTCACACCCCATTCCGCGAGAGCAAGCTGACACAGGTGCTAAGGGACTCCTTTATCGGGGAGAACTCAAGGACCTGCATGGTGAGTAGTGTGCCTTTGGAGGTGGTGCAGTCCTGTCCCTGGGCAAGAGGCTTGGTGCTCTTGGCCACCTGGGTTTCTAGGCTCTAACTTGACTGGGCTTCACCCCCTGCTTTTGGACACCAGGCTCCTCTTTGCCTACCCAAGAGGGGAGGAAAGGGTCTTCTCCCTTTATTGTATGTCCGTGCAGCTCTTGTTTTGGGGAAGGTCATTCCTCCCTTACCTGATGAAAAGGGGGCTGCAGAGTTCAGAAGGAGGACCTTTGGGGAAGCAGGAGAGGCAGTCCTCGTCTCTTCTGTGGCTTCCCTCAGGGGTCATTGGCTCCCAGCCTAGGAAATAGAAGGCCACAACTGTGAGTGACTTTTTTTTTTTTCTGTGGCCGCATTGGGTCTTTGTTGCTGTGCACAGGCTTTCTCTAGTTGCAGCGAGCGGGGGCTACTCTTCGTTGTGGTGCGCGGGCTTCTCATTGCAGTGGCTTCTCTTGTTGTGGAGCACGGGCTCTAGGTGTGCGGGCTTCAGTAGTTGTGGCTCGTGGGCTCTAGAGCGCAGGCTCAGTAGTTGTGGTGCATGGGCTTAGTTGCTCCGTGGCATGTGGGATCTTCCCAGACCAGGGCTCGAACCCGTGTCCCCTGCATTGGCAGGCGGATTCTTAACCACTGCACCACCAGGGCAGTCCCCAGGGACCAATTTTTAAGGCACCTTAGTTTGCAGGGCCCATGGGGCAAGTTGCCTGGCACAAAGTGGGTGCTTAATGGGTTCTGCCCCCAATTCCACGTGGGTATTAGTGGCCTAAAGAGACTCCTGCTGGCAGCCTCTCCAAGAGCACCCTTACCCTGTGATCCTTGACCTTTAACTGCCCGTTCCCTCTTTTGCAGATCGCCATGATCTCACCAGGCATAAGCTCCTGTGAATATACTTTAAATACACTAAGATATGCAGACAGGTACTAGTACCTACACCAGGTGGGATGGGGAGGGGGTGCAGGGTGGGGGAGGGAATGACAGCAATGAGAGCGGGGAGGAAGCTCTGGCGACTCAGTGCCTATTGTCTCCTCTTCTGTGACTCGCTGAATCTGAGGCCTGGGAGTTCATATGTGAGGCTACAAGGTTTTTTCCGATACCCTCAGGCTTTGGTGGGGAGCAGTGTGAGTGAGGGACTTCTCCTGGGCCAAAGCAAAGCTGCTAGTCCATCTCCTCGAAGGCTCGCAATCTGAGTGGTGCTGCACACTCGTGAGTGCCAAGGAGGCTGCTGTGGGATCTGAGACCTTCTTGTTTTCTCAGGGTCAAGGAGCTGAGCCCCCACAGTGGGCCCAGTGGGGAGCAGCCAACTCAGATGGAAACAGAAGAGATGGAAGCCAGCTCTAACGGGGCCCTGAGCGCAGGCAATGTAAGGGGCAGGGTGGGCCAGGCAAGACAGAAACGTGGCCTCCTGAGATGGGGACTGGGCCACACCGTTGTGTCTCTCCTTTTGCCCCCTTAGTTCTCCAAGGAAGAGGAGGAACTGTCTTCCCAGATGTCCAGCTTCAATGAAGCCATGACTCAGATCAGGGAGCTGGAGGAGAGGGCCATGGAAGAGCTCAAAGAGATTATACAGGTGGAGGACTGGCCCTGGTCTGGGAGAGACTGGATAACCATCCTAGCACAGGCTTAGTGCCATTCCTTGACCATGACCTGGGCTTTGCCCTCCCCCGGTCTTCTGGCTGGGGTGGCAAGAGGCAGCCATCTACACCAGCATTTCTTAATTCTCCACTTATTTTTTCAGCTGCTCTTCTAGGGCAGCTAATTACCGCACCTCCTTCCCCAGCCTGGCACACATAGGCTTTCCTCCATCGTTCTGGCTGGAGCTAGTCTCTCTACCCCATGCTCCTGACTGAGGGTTTGGAGGGTAACCTTATCTTGTTTGTTCAGTGAATGTTTGGTGAGTACTTTCTATATGCCAGCTCCTGTGCTGAGACAAGGGCCAAAAACCTGAAGTATGGATAACAGGCCCGAAAGTAAGACTTGATCAATCCTGACTCTTCTATTTATAAGCTGATTTCCTTGTGGAAGTCATTGAGCTTCACTGGGGCCCCAGATTCTTCATCCCCAAAATGGGCAAGACAAGATGGTTACATCTGAGGATTAAGTGATATGTTTTTAAAGCACTCAGCCGTCCCCAGCATGTAGTCAGCGTTTAGTAAGTGGTAGATGCTACCACTGCTGTGATCCCTGCTGTGGAAGAGTAAGTCGGGGAGAGTCCCTAAGAATGGGGCTCTCAGAGTGCAGAGCAGAGGGGAGAGCTCAGGGCACTTAGAACTGAGGAGGGAACATGTAGGATAAGTGCCTACACGTGTCCTCCCTCCCTGGCATGCTCAGGGTACAAATGTTTGAAAGGACGTGGTACTTTCAGGAAGAGTGAGAGGTTCACTCTGGCCAGAGCAAAAGGTGTGAGCAGATGAGGGAAGGAGATCAAGGCTGCGGACAGGTCAGCCGGGACCTGATGCTAAAGGGCCTTAATGGTTCACACCAAAGGCATGGACTTCGTTATGAGGGCAGTGGATGCCTTTGAAGGGAGTAAAGCAGAGTGGTGACATGGTCACATCAGAGCTTTAGGTACCTTACTATGGCCACAGTATAGAGGCTGGTTTCGGGATGTGGGGTGAGCATGAGTAGAGGCACTTAGGAGTTAAGAGCAGTTAGAAGATTGTTAGAGTTCAAGAGAGATGTTGGTGTCTAGACCAACTATGACCATGGCCATGGGATTGGAATTAGGGCATGAGATTTAAGAACCATTTCGGGGGTGGAATTAGTAGGATTGGGGGACAAGCAGGGTGAAAGAAGTTCTTGCTGAGATTTCTGGCTTGAGCATCAAGACATGATGACATTCATTTGACATAAGGGACAGGCACAAGTTTGGGGTGGGGAAGAGAATGAATTCAAGCTGAGAATTTCTGGGAGAGGATCAGGAGGCAGGGTATGGGCCATGGCTGGAGGAGTGGGCATCTGCATTGCAGATGGTAGAGCCCTAGGAATGATTTGCTAGATTGGTTTGGTCATTATTGACCTGACAAGGTTCGCGCTGTGTTGTTGCAGGAAGGGCCAGGCTGGCTAGAGCTCTGCGAGATGGCTGAGCAGCCAGACTATGACCTGGAGACCTTTGTGAATAAAGCAGAATGTGCCCTGGCCCAGCAAGCCAAGCACTTCTCAGCCCTGCAAGGTGGGTGCGGCCAGAGGATGGGGCCTCTGCGGGTGATGGCAGCTCTGCCAGAGGGAATGGGGCCTCTGAGAGACCCACTAACCCCAGGTGCACCACCCTTTCCTTCCAGATGTCCTCAAGGCCTTGCGCCTGGCCATGCAGCTAGAAGAGCAGGCCAGCAAACAAATAAGCAGCAAGAAACGGCCCCATTGACGACTGCAAATAAAGATCTGTTTGGTGTCACACCCAGCCTTTTCCCCTCCCCTTCCCTCCTCAGCGAACTCTGGGCACCTGGTGGGTCTAGTCAAGGTCTGAGCTGGGAGAGCTTTGGTAAATGCCAAGTATGGGGGCATCTGGGCCCAGGGCAGCTGGGGAGGGGTCAGAGTGCATGGGACACGACTTTCCTTTTCCTCAGTTGTAGCCATGAAGGGAACAAGGATGGAAGGAGGGAGCTTTTAGTTATCTTATGTGCTGCCCTTCTCTCCAAGAGGAGAAAGCTCTCTGGTGTAGAGTTTTCCCTTGGGCAGCACTCTGCCCGTGTGGACTGGCTGCTGGTGGAGAGCTCCCTGGGGTTGTCCTGGCTCTTGGGAGAGGGAAGGAGCCTTTAGTTCAGCTCTGCTGGCCCTGGCCTGCCTTCCATACCCTTGGTCGGGGCACTAATATGTTTTGTACTTTAAAAAAAGTTTCAGGGACCTCTTCCTTCCCTGCTGTTTTTTGAGGCCCAAGAGGATCCCTGCTGTTTTCTGTTTTATGTATTTATACATTGTGTCTGACAATAAAGAGAAAAAAATCAGCCTGTTGAGTGGTATCTGGGAAGTGCCTGGGATGTGTCTGAGCCTTCTGGGACTTAAGACCCTACTGCAACTCTGGGTAGTGCTGATTCTGTACCCTACCCAGGAGGCCAAATCTACACCTGCAGTTTAAGTGACATGGTGAAGACTCCAACCTCTGCCTTGTTCAATGCTGACTAGGTCCTAGGCCCTCTCCTGGGCACAGGAGCCCTAAGCAGAAAGGAGATGGTGCTCTGTCATTTACAGTCTGCTCAAGGCATGTTAAAAGATTCTGTGGCAACACTGACACGAAAGCACTTGCCTTGCTAGACAGGAAAGGATCTGATGGGTAACACGTTTCATCTTGAAAAATGAGAAGTTTGCCAGGTAGACTGAGGAACCAAACATAGGGCATGTATGGTTTGGGAACTAGAAGACTCCAGATCCTGTGTCACAGAACATGAATTATCTAAATGGTAACGTGCCACTTAAAGGTTTTTAGCCTGGGAGCCACACAACCAAATGTATGTTTTAGAAAGGCCTCAGTCCGGGAGACACGGTGGGGCATGGGTCATGTGGGCTACTGCAGAAACTCCAGAGAAGAGTGGGATCAGATGGACCAGGTTCTAGCCCTCTCAGCCTCAGTTTCTTCATTGTAAAGTAGGGGCATACTCTACCTCATGGTGAGAAAATTACAGGAGTTTGAGGTGCCATTAAATAATCAAATAGAGGGCCTGGATTCAGAAATTCAGCTAAATCAGAAGTTTGACAGAAATGGCACTAACTCTTGAGGCCTTAAAAGCTTCCAGATACCTAACTTCTCCCACATCTGTAAGACAAAGCCACCAATACCCACCTCAGAATTGCAAAGATCCAATGCCACCATCCCAGACCTGACCACCTTCCCTAATTACCCCACTTCGTGAATTCTTAACTCCCAGTGACCCATTCTCCCCAAGCAGCCAGAAGAATCTTTATAGGTTCTCCCCTGCTTGGAACCCTTTAATAACACAAAGAATAAATTCTAAATGCCCTATCATGGCATGGCCCAACCTGGTCAGCTCCTCTCTATTGGTCCAGTGGGAATGTAATTTGAGCAGAATGGTTTGGAAGCTAAGAGCCCAGCTTCTGAAGCCATAGTGCAGGGTGGGACCCGACCTCTGTGACTGCAGAACCTTAAGTGGGTTGTTTAACCTCTGTGCTCTCTGAAATGGGAATAATGCTGGTACAGTATAGAATTACTATGAAAATTGAGTTTGGGAATTCCCTGGTGGTCCAGTGGTTAGGACTCGGCGCTCTCACTGCCAGGGGCCTGGGTTGGATCCCTGGTTGGGGAATTAAGATCCTGCAAGCTGTGCGGTGTGGCCAAAAAAAAAAGAAAAGAAAACGGAGTTCACACACCCAGCAATAGGTACAATGTCTCACATTTAATAAGTGCTATATAATTACTAGCTATTTAAGCCCATAAGAACAAAGATTTTTGTTTTAATACTGTAACCACAATATCCTGAACATATGACAAGTACACAAAATGTATTTTGAATGAATGAATGAACGGTTCTCTAACCACCCACTGTTCTCCAACCACACTGGCCTTTATTTCTTTTTTTTTTTTTTTAATTTAATTTTATTTATTTATTTATTTTTGGCTATGTTGGGTCTTCGTTGCTGCACGCGGGCTTTCTCTAGTTGTGGCGAGCAGGGGTACTCTTCGTTGTGGTGCGCAGGCTTCTCATTGTGGTGGCTTCTCGTTGCAGAGCACGGACTCTAGGCGCGCAGGCTTCAGTAGTTGTGGCTCACGGGCTCAGTAGTTGTGGCTCACAGGCTCAGTAGTTGTGGCTCACAGGCTCAGTAGTTGTGGCACACGGGCTTAGTTGCTCCGCAGCATGTGGGATCTTCCCAGACCAGGGCTCAAACCTGTGTCCCCTGCATTGGCAGGCAGATTCTTAACTACTGCTCCACCAGGGAAGCCCTGGCCTTTATTTCTTGAATATGCCAGGGCTTTTTTAAAAATAATGAAAATGTCATTTTTACAGTTATTGAAATGTAATTCACAGTATAAAATTCACTCTTTTAAAGTGTACAATTTAGTGGTTTTTAGTATACTCATTTAATTGGGCAACCATCACCCCTAATTCCAGAACATTTTTATGACCCAAAAAGAAATCCTGTTGCACGTCAACTATACCTCAATTAAAAAAAAAAAAACATTACCCACAAGCAGCCATATACACACCCCCATTCACCTCTCCCCGCAGCCCCGGGAAACAACCAATCTATTTTTCCTTCACTATGGGTTTGCCTATTCTGGACGTTTCATATAAATGGAATCTTATAATATGTGTTTTTTTGTGTCTGGCTTCTTCACTTAGCATATGTTTTGTTTTGGTTTTTTTAATAATTTATTTATTTTATTTACTTTTGGCTGCGTTGGGTCTTTGATGGTGTGCGCGGGCCTTCTCTAGTTGTGGAGAGTGTGGGCTACTCTTCGTTGCGGTGCGCATGCTTATTGTGGTGGCTTCTCTTGTTGCGGAGCACGGGCATGGCACGCGGGCTCAGTAGTCGTGGCTCACGTGCTTAGTTGCTCTGCGGCATGTGGGAATCTTCCCGGACCAGGGCTCGAACCTGTGTCTCCTGCATTGGCAGGCAGATTCTTAACCACTGCGCCACCAGGGAAGCCCCTTAGCATATGTTTTAAAGAATCATGTTGTAGCATGTATCAATTCACTCCTTTTTATGGCCAAATAATATTCCAATTGCATGGCTATACCACTTTTTGTTTATCCTTCAGTTGATGAATTTGGGGGTTGTTTCCACTTTTTGGCATTATGAACAGACCATTTGTGCTATGAATACTCATGTACAAGTTTTTGTCTGGCATATGTTTTCAATTCTCTTGTGTATATGCAAGTCCTTTGCCCATTTTTTAAGTTGGATTGTCTTTATTGTTGACTTGTAAGAGCTCTTTATATATTCTAGATAACTGGACCCTTATCAAATTTATAATTTGCAAATATTTTCCCTCACACTGTGAGTTGTCTTTTCAGTTTCTTGATGGTATCCTTTGAAGCACAACAGTTTTTTTAAGTTTGATGAAGTCTAACTTACATTTTTGTTGTTGCTTGTGTTTTTGGTATCACATCTAAGAATCTCATGCCAAATCCAATGCTGTGAAGATTTACTCTAATGTTTTCTTCTAAGAGTTTTATGTTCTTATATTTAGGTCATTGATCCATTTTGAGTTAATTTTTGTAGCTGCTATGAGGTAGGAGTCCAAATTTATTCTTTTGCATGTGGAGATCCAGTTTTTCCAGCATCACTTATTGTAAAGACTATTCTTTCCCCCATTGAATTGTCTTGGCAACCTTGTTGAAAGTCAGTTGATGGCAGAGGGAGGAGGGGATTGAATGAAGGCAGTCGAAAGGTGAAAACTTCCATTTATAAGATAAATAAGTGCTAGGGATGTGATGTACAACATGATAAATATAGTTAACACTGCTGTATGTTATACATGAAAGTTGTTAAGGGAGTCAATCCTAAGAGTTCTCACAGGAAAAAAATTTTTTTCTATTTAATTTTATATCTATATGAGATGATGTTCATTAAACTTATTGAGATAATCACTTCATAATGTATATAAATCAAATCATCATGCTGTACAACTGAAGCTTATACAGTGCTATATATCAATTATATCTCAATAAACTGGAAGAAATAATGAAAATAAATTTTTAAAAAAGAACATGAACATATATGAGTGGGCTGATTTCTGAGACTTTAAGTGCTATTCCATCAGTCTATATGTCTATCCTTATGCCAATACTTCAATGTTGGTTACTGTAGTTTGTAATAAGGTTTTCTTTTTTTTTTTTCAGCCGTGCCATGAGGCTTGCGGGATCTCAGTTCCCCGACCAGGGATTGAACCTGGGCCACGGTTGTGAAAGCCCGAATTCCTAACCACTAGGCCACCAGGGAACTCCCGTAAGTTTTGAAATCAGAAAGTGTGAGTCCTCCAAGTTGGTTCTTCTTCAATATTGTTTTGGCTATTCAGGAACACTGGCAATTCCATATGAACTTAAGGATCAGCTTTTCCATTTCTGCAAAAAAGGCTGATGGAATTTTGATAGGGATTACATTCAATCTGGGTGGTATTGCCATCCTAATATTGTCTTCCAATCCATGAATGCAAGATGTCTTTCCATTTATTTAGGTCTTTAATTTTTTTTTTTAATTAATAGACTTTTACTTTTTTTTTTTTTAAAGTATTTGTTCATTTATTTATTTATGGCTGTGTTGGGTCTTCGTTTCTGTGCGAGGGCTTTCTCCAGTGGCGGCAAGCGGGGACCATTCTTCATCGCAGTGCGCAGGCCTCTCACTATCGCAGCCTCTCTTGTTGCGGAGCACAGGCTCCAGACGCGCAGGCTCAGCAATTGTGGCTCACGGGCCCAGCTGCTCCGCCGCACGTGGGATCCTCCCAGACCAGGGCTCGAACCCGTGTCCCCTGCATTGGCAGGCAGACTCTCAACCACTGCACCACCAGGGAAGCCCAGGTCTTTAATTTCTTTCAACAATATTTTATAGTGTACAACTCTTTCACCTCCTTGGTTAAATTTATTTCTTAGGTATTTTATTCTTTTGGATGCTATTGCAAAAGGAATTATTTTTAAGTTCCTTTTCAGATTGTTCATTGCTGGTGTATAGAAACATAACTGATTTTTGTGTGTTGATCTTTTTTTTAACCTCTTTTTAAAAACTGAAGTACAGTTAATTTACAATGTATTAGTTTCAGATGTACAGCAGTGATTCAGTTTTTTATATATATATATATATATATATATATATATATATATATTCTTTTTCAGATTCTTTTCCATTATAGATTATTACAAGATATTGAATATAGTTCCCTGTGCTATACAGTAGGTCCTTGTTGTTTATCTATCTTATGTACAGTAGTGTGTATATGTTAATCCCAAACTCCTAATTTATCTCCTCTCCCCCCGCCCCCATTGTGTGTTGATATTGTACCTTGCAACTTTGCTAAATTCATTTATTAACCGTAATAGTATTTTTGTAGATTCTTTGAGATTCTCTCTATATAGGATCATGTCATCTGTAAATAGAGAAAGTTTGACTTCTTCCTTTTTAACTAAGATGCCTTTTATCTCTTTTTCTTGCCTAATTTCCCTGGATAAAACACCCAATGTAATTTTGAATAGAAGTGGTGAGAGGGACTTCCCTGGTGGTCCAATGGTAAAGAATCTGCCTTCCAGTGCAGGGGATGCCGGTTCGATCCCTGGTTGGGCAACTAAGCCCGCACGCCACAACTACTGAACTCACGCACCTCAACGAGAGAGCCCACGTGCCGCAAACTACAGAGCCCATGCGCCCTGGAGCCCGCGCACCACAACTAGAGAGAGAAAACCTGCATGCCACAACTAGAGAGAAGCCCACGCGCCACAAGGAAGACCTGATGCAGCCAAAAAAATAAAGACGAAGAAAAAAAAAGTGGTGAGAGTGGATATCCTTGTCTTGTTCCTGATCATTAATTATGATGTTAGCTGTGGCTCCTTTATCAGGTGAAGAAGTTCTAATTTGTTCTAAACACTCTAATTTGTTGAGTGTTTTTATCATGAAGGGATATTGGATTTTGTCAAATGCTTTTTCTGTGTTTTGAGGTGATCACGTGTTTTTTCCCCTTTATTATTATTATTTTTTAAAGGAATTCCTTTATTTTTATTTTATTTATTTATTTATTTATTTACTTTTGTATGTGTTGGGTCTTCGTTTCTGTGCGAGGGCTTTCTCTAGTTGCGGCGAGTGGGGGCCACTCTTCATCGCGGTGTGCGAGCCTGTCATTATCGCGGCCTCTCGTTGCGGAGCACAGGCTCCAGACGCGCAGGCTCAGTAGTTGTGGCTCACGGGCCTAGTTGCTCCGCGGCATGTGGGATCTTCCCAGACCAGGGCTCGAACCCGTGTCCCCTGCATTGGCAGGCGGATTCTCAACCACTGAGCCACCAGGGAAGCCCCCTCCCCTTTATTATTAATAAGGTATATTACCTTGATTGATGTTCAGATGTTAAACCAACCTTGCAAACCTGAGATAAATTCCACTTGCTCATGTTGTACAGCCTTCACTTCCTGCTTGTGCAGAGCTTCAAGGTCAGCCATATATCACCGATATTAGGGCCTTTGCAGGTCTTTACTGGGCATGTACTCAGTCCTGCATACACACATGACCTTCTAGATTTTCTAGATTCCCAGGAAAATGTGGGAATTTTAAAAACTCCCATATTCTCCTATTTCTCCTTTTTAAAAAATATTTTATTTTATTATTATTATTTTTTATCAGCCTCTTGTCAGCCCCAACTCGTAATCCTGCCTCAGGCAGTTGTGTTGCCCCTGACTTTTTTTTCTTATAAACACCAGGGGTAGGGCTGTTCAGAGAGTGAGCTTTGAGTGAGATCAAATAAAGACAAGCCCTAAGAATGGAGCTTTTCAGCCAGCTGCCAGGCAGGTCAAATGGTGATAGTTCTTTGGGGATGGGGCTTTTGGGGAGCTCCACACCCATCTGCCCCCTCCACCTACTATTAGGCTGCTGCTTTTCACAAGTACCTTAGCCAGGAGGCTACTGGTTTTCAAAGCTAATGTGGAGCTAGGAGAAGGGGAGGGGATTAGGGCAAATTAAAAAGCAGTAAAGATCACTGAACAAAGTTTTAGCTGTTGTTCTTGAATAAATGCTCCTTGGATTGTTGTAAGTCTTTAGTTAATTTCAGAGTTCTGGAAAAGTTGATTTTGATGATTTTTGCCAGTGTTTTCGTTGCTTTAATGGAGGAGTGGTTTTTCAAAGATCCTTACTCCACCATTCCAGAAGTGCACACCCTTCTCAGGGCTTTTCACACTTGATGTTCCTTCAGACTGGAACCATCAGCTCTTCAAAATATTCCTTTTTTCTTTCAGGTCTCAGTTTACCCCAGGTATCTTGTCACCCCAGAGAAGCAATCTAAGAGCATCTTAACTCAAGTTTGCCCCATGACAGCGCATTATTTCCTTCATAGCATTTATTACAGTCTAAATATCTTGTCTTCTCCAGTAGAGTTTATGCTTCAAGTAAGTTTTTTTTTGGCCGCGCTGCGCAGGCAGTTCCCCAACTGGAGGTTGAACCCAGACCACGCAGTGAAAGCCCAGAATCCTAACCACTAGGCCACCAGGGAACTCCCCAAGTAAGTCTTTCATTGTAAAGATCCTCCAGGGCCTCATACCAATTATTGTTCTTAATTTCTAGTGGCAGTAGTCTGCAGAGATACATGCCTTTAACCAGCAGCATTCTGTAACCCAGGTGTCAGGCACAAGAGGTTGGACCAATCCCAGGTTTAAGGACTTACAGGGTGAGGAGCTGGTGAAAGGTTAAGGTTGAGGAAGGTAAAGATGCTCATGTGTAGGCACCCAAAAAATGACAAGGGTATTATTAGAGGAAGAGACAGTGAGTCAGGACATAAAATCTTCCAGGCACAAACTGGAGAGAACTAGAATTTATAGGTAAGTTCAATAAAGAGGAGCAGTGACTGTTGTAGTCTTAGATTCAAAGTTTGGTTTTTAGGGAGGATAGAGTAAGAATGGTCTGAAATTGGCAATGAAGACCATGGAGCACACCTGTCTCCTATCTAGAGAACAGCACAGTCATCCTCCACTTGAGAAGGCTGACAAGAAAAGAGAGAAAATCCCGAAAGAAGTAGATTTATGTTAAAAGGAAACATTCAGAGAAGAGGCTGAAGATATACAGGATTTTTCTGATGAATGACACAGGACACAGAAGATTTTTAGAAAATGAAGAATGGTGGGAGATCGGTTTAAAAAAGATAATATAATACCTATGTCAGGATAAGAGCATGGGTGATAGGTATAATCTGGGTGATGATTTTTTTAAGGTGACTAATAAAAATAGGGACAAAGGCATAATACAATTAATGTTAATGGTCTCAAAGCACATGGAGTGATGGCCTGGCTAGGAGGACAGCAGAAGAGAGGATCTCTCCAGGATCACACAGAATCATAGAGCCCCTGTTTGACTTCTGCTAAAGCAAGAGTAGAGACTTGGAGGGCATGGTGTGGGACACAGAGAACTGTCTTGCTCTGATTTCAAGAACTCCAGAGTCCATCTTGAATACTGCCCCAACAGAGATTCAGATGCATTTATTAGTTTACCTTTCAAGTACATTAAAAAAAAAGGCTCGAGTTCAGGGTTTTTGGGCATGAGCCTTCCATCTTGCGTGGCCCTGCAAGAAACCTTTCTCTGCTCCAAACTCCAACGTTTTGGAATTGTTTGGCCTCACTGTGCATTGGGCGCAGGAATTTGTGTTTGGTTACATCTCTGCTAAAAGAGGACAAAGTACGGACCACAGTGTCTCATGATCTGCAGATGCAGACGACGGTGGTGGCTACAACCCAGAAAAATACTCAGCTCATTTACAGCGCCTCCATGTGAGCAATATGCCACCTACTTCTGCAAGATGTCGAGGTTGTTGAACACCCCAGGTAGCTATAGATTCCACTGCCTCGAATGGGGGACCCCAGGACCGGCTGTTTCCTGCACTACATCCACCCTTACCAGCCCAATGAGTACCTGAAGGCCCTGGTAGCTGTGGGGGAGATTTGCCAAGACTATGACAGTTTTTTGGTGGAATGCTGTGGAAAATTGGAATTCAAAAATCCCACTGTTTCTACCACATTGAGGTCATCCACAACGCGGAAGAAAGTGGCTCCTAATGTAATTTCCCACAGTGCCTCTAAATTACATACAGACTTTGGGTGAATTGGATCTGGGTAAGGCTTTGCCTTTATATGGAAGTTTGATGTTTTCTCTACTTTTCTGGCATGGTATTGACATGGTGTTTTGAAAAGTAATTTACTTTTTAGTAATTTCAAATGTACAGACAACTTTACATACATAAAATAAGTCTAATAACTTGATTAAATATATTCCTAAATATTAATGTTGACATTATTTAAAATGGAATTTTTTTGTTTTTCTGTTTTTTTTTTAATTTAATTTATTTTTGGCTGTGTTGGGTCTTCGTTGCTGCGCGCGGGCTTTCTCTAGTTGCAGTGAGCAGGGGCTACTCTTCCCTGCAGTGCACGGGCTTCTCATTGCAGTGGCTTCTCTTGTTGCGGAGCACGGGCTCTAGGCGCGTGGGCTTCAGTAGTTGTGGCTCGCGGGCTCTAGAGCGCAGGCTCAGTAGTTGTGGCGCACGGGCTTGGTTGCTCCGTGGCATGTGGGATCTTCCCGGACCAGGGCTCGAACCCGTGTCCCCTGCATTGGCAGGCGGATTCTTAACCACTGTGCCACCAGGTAAGTCCTAAAGTGGAATTGTTTTCATAAATTCTTTTTCAGATTATTTATTGCTAGTGTATACATATAACACAGATTTTTGTGAATTGATATTTTGTCCTATAACTGCTAAATTAGTTGACTAGCTCAAATAATTTTTTGTTGTTATAGGAAGTTTTATAAGATGAAGTTTTATAAGATGATGTGATCTGTGTTCTGTGAATAAACACAGTTTTAATTTTTCCATTCACACATGGATGTCTTTTATTTCTTTCCTCAAGACTCTGGGTAGAACTTCCAGTACACTGTTGAATGACTGTGGTGAAGGCCTGCTTCCTGGCCTTCTTCCTGATTTCAGGAGTAAATCTTTCAGTCTTTAACACTGAGCACGATGTTTGCTGTGGCTTTGTATACTACTCTTTTCCATATTGAATAAATTTCCTTTTATTCCTACTTTGAGTGTTCGTATTATGAAATAGCACTGGGTTTTGATTATAGCTTTTTCTGCAGTAACAACAACAAAATG
Source organism: Balaenoptera physalus (assembly GCF_965194825.1). NCBI lineage: Eukaryota > Metazoa > Chordata > Mammalia > Artiodactyla > Balaenopteridae > Balaenoptera > Balaenoptera physalus. The sequence continues at coordinate 159,448,164 of NC_138882.1, read as the reverse complement.
CTCATGTGATACAGACTAGCTGATGGGGTGGACCACTGGGTTAGGTGGATAGAGGAGTGAGACCATGGTGGGTGGGGGTGGGAATGATCAGTCCCATTCTCTTCCAAGCTTCAGACTCATCTTTCCAACTACTTTAAATACAAAGAATAGCACCTATATGTCCCACAGGCAATTCAAACTCATCCTAAGATTGAACTTTCCAGAAACCTGCCTCTCCTGTGTTCTCTATTAATGGTGGTGTCACCCCACCATTAATGTGTTTTCCCAGGGAAGAAACCTCATGTCACTCTTCTCTCATCCCCTTAATCCAGTCTATCACAAAATCCCATCACCCAACAAATGCCCCTTGAATCCACCTTCTCCTTTTTGTTTTTTTGGGTTTTTTTGGTTCGGTTTGTTTTTTTGGTCGCACCAAGTGGCATGCAGGATCTTAGTTCCCCGACTAGGGATCAAACCCTGCCCCCTTAAATGGAAGCACAGAGTCTTAACCACTGGACCGCCAGGGAAGTCCCCACTTTCTCCTTTTTATGTCCAATGCAATTGCCTTTTCTTTTTCTTGTGCCAAGGGGCTGGGGATGGAGAGACGAATGACATATGTGCACTATATTCTTAAGACCTCAGTCTACTGGGAAAACCCATTGAATACAATGTAAGTAGAACAATAATTTACTCAAATATTTGAGTACCATTCAAATATTTATTGAGTACTTATTAAATGCCAGGCATTATTCTAGGTGTTGGAAATACAGTAGTGAACAACACAGTTCCTACTCTCATGCTTATTATATTTTAGTGGGAAGACAGATAATGAGCATGTAAAAACAATGTTAGTATTGAGTGGGTAGAGAAAAAGGAGTGTTGCTATTTAGAGAGCAGGCGCAGGGACTTCCCTGGTGGTGCAGTGGTTAAGAATCTGCTTGCCAATGCAGGGGACAAGGGTTTGAGCCCTGGTCCGGGAAGATCCCACATGCCGTGGAGCAACTAAGCCCGTGCGCCACAACTACTGAGCCTGCACTCTAGAGCCAGCCCGTGCTCCGCAACAAGAGAAGCCACCGCAATGAGAAGCCAGGACACCACAATAAAGAGTAGCCCCCACTCACCGCAACTAGAGAAAGCCCGCGTGCACCAAGGGAGACCCAACACAGCCAAAAATAAATAAACTTTTTAAAAAATTGAGTGGTGACACAGACCCTACAGCCCACAAAGGCTACAGTATTGACTTACCCTTTACAAGAAAAGTTTGCTTTAGGCGCTCTCCCTAGGTTCCGTTCATTCTGGTAGCTTTGGTTACCATTTATATGCCAACGATTCCCAAAGTAACACCTTCTGTCCAGATCCCTTCTCTATGGATGGACCAGACATGACCATCCATCTGCCTGTCATTCCCACGTGCGGGAGTCACCAGAGCTCAAAATGAACACGTCCAGACCAGCTCCTACCTCAGCCTACCCTTTCTCACTAAGTGGCACCAATATTCATACAACTGGTCACGTGAGGAATTCGGAATCCTTGACACACCTCCCGCCCCCTAAACCAAACCCTTCAAAACAAAAGCCAAGTCCCCCTCTCGTTTCCACCTCTACTGCCTTCCGCTCTTCTCCAACGCACTCACAGCTCTCATCCAGGACTACAGCAGTAGCTTCTAAAACGGGTCTTTTCAAAACGTAAATAAAACCAGGCAAGCCCCGCCCGAATTGTGCCCTGGGTCTCTCAACCTCCCCCCGAGGCGCGCACAGGTCCGGGCTCTGTTGCACCCCAGCCTGGCCCTCGGCCGAGCTGCAGCGCCCTCTCGACCCTCTCAGGCCCAAGGCCTCGGCGCCCCGCCCTCTCGACCCTCTCAGGCCCAAGGCCTCGGCGCCCCGCCCTCCGACCCAAGGCCGCTCTCTGCGGCGCCCGGAAGATACGTCAAGAGGCGGGGCTACGTTTTACAAACCGAACCGTGACGCTTTGCGTTTTCTCTTTCTAGCCAGCGCCGAGCGATGGGTGAGTGTTTCTCTGTGTTGGGGCCGTGGCTGGGGAACGAGCTCAATCCGGCGCCATCCTGCCTCGCAGCCCAGCCGGGAGCGCGGGCGCCCGGGCCTCGGGCAGCGAGCCTCCGCGAGGAGGGTGATGCTCGGGCTTGGGCCGCCCGGGCCGCTCCGGGGGCCGCAGGGATCGGGGCCGCGAGCGGCACCATCATGGCTGCCGGGATCGGGACGGGAAGGGGTCGGGCCGCACGTGCATGATGACACCTTGGAAATGCTGTAACCTCCCGACTGCGCTATGGGGGAGCCAACCTTGGAGAGCTGAGCGTGCGGCCACTGGCGCGGGGCGTTGGGCTGGCGGGGCCCGGCCCCGGGCTCCCTGGCTGAGGCTCCCTCCCCCCGCTTCCACACGTAGGCATCTCTCGGGACAACTGGCACAAGCGCCGCAAGACCGGGGGCAAGAGAAAGCCCTACCACAAGAAGAGGAAGTATGAGCTGGGACGCCCCGCTGCCAACACTAAGGTGCGTGCGGGGCCTCACCGCCCGGGAGGTCGCCCACCTGCTCTCCGCGGTCCGCCTGAATCTTTGTGGGGCTCTGCGATTTGCTGTAGGGACTAGGCGGTCTCCTCGCCTTTGCGTGTTCGGTAAATACTGAGAGATTGCATGGTGACAGCTACTGTGTCCTAGTGGTACCTGCAGGGCGCCTGGAGCGAGTGGACTCCTCAGTGATAGTCAGAAACCTGGAATTTTTGTTGCACGGAGAATTAACTTTCAGTGTTTGGAATCAGGCTTTTCCTCTTGGAGGTAACTAGAGTGATGAAGAAGTATCCTTAGGCGTGGTTGTGGCCATCTTGGTCACCTGTGTGCCACTTGCCAATGCTAGGACTTGTCATAGTTACACTGACTTGTTACCTCCGTCCAGCCCGGGTTCCCTTCCCTCTCTCTAGCTTCTCCTTGATAACCTACTTCCTGTCTCCTTGTGTTTTCTAGATTGGCCCCCGCCGCATACACACAGTCCGTGTGCGGGGAGGCAACAAGAAGTACCGGGCCTTGAGGCTGGACGTGGGGAACTTCTCCTGGGGCTCGGAGTGTGAGTGAGGCCCTGCAGGCATGGGTGGGAACTCAGCACCTAAACCTTTTCTAAGCTTCAGTAAGTGCTTTTAGCAGGAAGTCCATGGCCTGAACCAAGATACTGAAGTTTCTCCTGTTGAAAGACCTTGAGGTTCTGGAGCTTTCTCTCCATCCTGTCCTGTCTCTTAACTCCTGTAGCTTCAGGGATTGGGGCTGAATCTAGAGACCATGTATGTGTGGGTGTCAGCCATATCTGGAAAGATGGGTGTGTGGAAGATGAGCTTATGCCCTATGGCTCTGTAAAGGCTTAGAGTTCCCATCTCCTTAGGCCCTACTAGGGCGTGGGTGGGGGACAGTTAACCTCAGGTTCACATGGCTTGATTCTGAATTTCTCCTGTGAGCAGGTTGTACACGCAAGACAAGGATCATTGATGTTGTCTACAATGCATCCAACAATGAACTGGTCCGTACCAAGACCCTGGTGAAGAACTGCATCGTGCTCATTGACAGCACACCGTACCGACAGTGGTACGAGTCCCACTATGCACTGCCCCTGGGCCGCAAGAAGGGGGCCAAGCTGGTGCGTGTTTGGGGAGCCAACTTCCTGTGGGGGGAGGGGAGGCCGCCCTGATTCCAGCCTTCTTGTGATGAAAACTCTGTCCAGTTCTGCTGCTGAAGGGAGAGATGAAAGCCTTTAGTGCTGAGGAAGGTGGCAGGGGCATGGGATATGCAGTGTTCAAGGCTGTGACATTCCTTCCCTGAGAAAGGGTTTGGGGAGGCCCCACTAACCCATGTGTATTTCCTTTATTCAGACTCCTGAGGAGGAAGAGATTTTAAACAAAAAACGATCAAAGAAAATTCAGAAGAAATATGATGAAAGGAAAAAGAATGCCAAAATTAGCAGTCTTCTAGAGGAGCAGTTCCAGCAGGGCAAACTTCTTGGTGAGATGGCTTTTGCATTTGGTGGAGGGGGCTTCCCAAGATATGGTGTGCCCTCTGTGGGCTAGAGAGTTTGGTAACAGCACACAAGCACAAATCAGAATATTTGGTCATCCCATTAGTTTGAAGCTGAAATGGAAAATAGTGGGCAGGAGCCCATAGGCCTGAGCTTGGTTTCTGCCTCTGAGTTTCAGGAGTATTCTGAGAAGTCTGTGTCCAGGCTTAGGGGGTTGTCTCAGTGATGAAAACTTTGTCCAGTTCTGCTACTGACTTTAAGTGACGATAAAGTATATCTGAGGAGACAGTGGGCTTCATGCCTGCCTCCAGTATACCTGGACCAACATGGACTCTTAAGGGGATACGTAGGTGTGGATAGGGCCACAGTGTCATTTTGCTAAGGACCACATACTCTCTTGCAGCTTGCATCGCCTCAAGACCAGGCCAGTGTGGCCGAGCAGATGGCTATGTGCTAGAGGGAAAGGAGCTGGAGTTCTATCTGAGGAAAATCAAGGCCCGGAAAGGCAAATAAATCCTCTTCTTTCCTATCTTAGCTCATGTTATAAAGGTGTTTATTGTTCTATGCCCTGTGTTTGCGTTCTGAGAATGTTTGATTGTTTGCCACACTGTAGAGTGCCCCAACTCCTTTTGCCTGCCTCCCTTTGCCCAGGTCTATTATGTGCCTTTCTATAGCAGGAGGAATGTTTCTCACCCCTAAGGCTGGGTTACAGTGGCAACAGGGATGTGGCATGCAGGCTGAGGAGAGACTGTATGAGGGAGGCATCTCAGCACGGGGCCCCCAACAGTATTGGGCTGTTGACTGGACCATGATTGGAACCTGAAACCATGCTGCTTCTGTAAGGTTCTCTTAGAGACCCTGTGTGCAGACCTTGGTTTTAGGGGTTTATTTCAGGTTCATGGATGGTCTAGAAACCTTGAAATTGTGTTCCAGATTTCTGCGTTGTTGAACAGGTTATACACATTTACATAGTCTGTATCTTGTCAGCTTTTGGATGTCTTTCTGAAGTTAATTTTCTCTTGAACCCTAATCCTTTCTCCTCTCGTTACTCAAAAGTATGTAAAATTACCAGTGATGGCTGCTGAATCTCTAAGGGTCAGCTCTTGTCTTCAGTTTAGCTACATTGTTGTCTGTTATCAACTTTTAAAAGTGGTTTAAGCTCCATCTTTCTAACTAGCCCAGACCTACTTGACACCTGCATTTGGATATCATAATCGGACTCTAAAAGGTCACCGTGTTCAAAACTGATCATGTTCTTCAGCTTTCCCATTTCAAACAGCTTCTCAATTATTTGATTGCAGCAAATAGTGGTCTTCATATGACAACATAAATGTTAGGTGATCCTTGGGTCATAACTCCCACATCTAATGTCACCACATCTTGTTGCTTCAACCTTTAACACCACCTCTACTGTTCTGGTCACCTCTCTGCATCCTACTTGCTCTTCTGTTGTCCCCAACACAATCCCAGCTGTCAGTGATCATTTTAAAAGATAAGATATTTTTTTTACAGGACATCCCATCTCAAAATTCCTACCAGATGGTATGGAACTCAGTGGGACGCGGTCCCTTCTATAGTGACTGCCATCCTGGCCTTACTGAACATATGTTCACTTACTATTCCCTGTGTTGGGAATACTTTCCATCATATACCCACATTGCTTATTCCTTCCAGGTCTTTGTTCTGTTAGTCTAGTGAGTTCTTCCCTGATCACAGGATTTTAAATTGCACTCCCCTCCATGCCATATCCTTTGCCCCTGTTTTTTCTCTTTATCCCTTAATTTGGCATAAATTTTGCTCATTTTATTTGCTTGTCTTTTTTTTGCCCTCTATTAGAATATATCTCCAGGAGAACAGGAATATGTTTCCTGCGGCATCTCCAGTACCTGGAAAGGTACATGGCAATATACCAGGCACTCAAATATGTGCTTAAGTTAATGAGTTCTAAAGAAAAAAGATTTTATCCAATTTAAAGTTGTTGGAAAGCACATGTCTTAAGAGCTAAAGAAGTACAAAATCTAATTGGTCCATCACCTTGGCTAAATTGCAGACTTCTGTGAATAGACATTTGGGAAAGGTGAACCCCCTTTTCTAGTACAAAAACTTAAGGACAAGAAGTCAGTCCAGTCCTCTAAAACCTTACCATTGACTCTGGGGAGACCTGGCCTTGGCCTTCCCACCCAGTGATCTTCCCTTACCATCTGAACATTAGCTGATGTTAGCTGAGCTGTGTGTTGGGCATGGCACAGCAACACTTTGCCTTCATCTTCTAATGTGAGCTCTACAAGGCGTTGATGTTTATTCCTCTCCTCCTTCACCCTCTAGTCAGTCCATAGGATAAGGGGTTCTTTTTCTTTTTCTTTTTTTTTTTTTTAAATTTGCACTGTATCTTCATGACTTTTTTTTTTTTTTTTTTTTTTTTTTAATGGCTGTGTTGGGTCTTCGTTTCTGTGCGAGGGCTTTCTCCAGCTGCGGCAAGCGGAGGCCACTCTTCATCGCGGTGCGCGGTCCTCTCACTGTCACGGGCCTCTCTTGTTGCGGAGCGCAGGCTCAGTAATTGTGGCTCACGGGCCCAGCTGCCCCGCGGCACGTGGGATCCTCCCAGACCAGGGCTCGAACCCGTGTCCCCTGCATTGGCAGGCAGATTCTCAACCACTGCGCCAGCAGGGAAGCCCAAGGGGTTCTTTTTCTAAAGAGCCTTGAATTCATCAACTATCCATCTCCACTGCCCTCATAGATGACCATTCTCACCCTGGAGCAAGGCTACCTCCTCTGTAGACCCAGCAAAACACCTCAGGTGCCTTCTGAGTGAATGGTGACCACAAGGTGCTTTGTCTTCACAGTATAGATTTGTCGACCAAGGCTGAGAAAAATTCAGTATCCCGTCACCCAGCAGGAAAGTAGAAGCCAGCACTATAATCCTGTCAGTCGACAGGAGGCTGCGCGTCCTCGCAACCTCTACCTACACTCTTCATGCCTCCCTTTGAATTCTGGCATTTGTCCTTCCTTTGGCCTTAATGTTCAGTTTTGGCATTCGCCAATTTCTTTAGTGGTGGCTGAGCTTAGGAGGCAGGAATCTTAGAGAAACTCAGTTTAGCAGCAACTCTAATATAGTGCTCTGTGGGGCTGTTTTCCACAATGCCCCCTCTTATTACCATCAGCTGAGTACTGCGGTCCTACTGCAGAGATGGACCTGCAGCTTTCACCCCTTAAACTGTCCTTTCTCCCTGTTTGGTTGGTAGGAGCAGAGAAGGGCTTGGTTCAAATGCTGGAAGTCTAGGCTGGGTGGTGTATGACTACCCTCACGTCTCAGTTGAATCAGCTTCAGGGCAGACTCTCAAACCCTCATCTTTAGTCCATTGGCAGAGCATGCCAATTCAGTTTTAAGCAATTTTAATTGCACAATAATAAATGAATATATTTTCATTGTAAACAAAAAATTGAATATGACAGATGAAGCAAAAGTGCCCCAGCACACACTTTGACCCCTCATCAGAGTGAGGTTATCAGAATAAGGTATATCCTAAACATCTTTTTATGTGACTGAAATTGTGATCCCTGGGGCAGCAGCAGCAGCATTCCCTGGGAACTTATTAGAAATGCAAATTCTTGACCCCATCCTAGATTTAATGAATCAAACGCTGGGAGTCATACCCAAAACTTTTTAACCAGCCCTTCAGTGATACTGATGCTCCCTCAAGAACCGGCCTAGCCCCACATTGTGGAGGAAATTAATCGTGCGCCTGGGCTCTAGTCCTCTATACCTTGCCTCTTGTGTCCTAGCTTCACCTCCCCCAAGCCAAAGTGGACGCATTCCTAACTCTGGTTCAGGCTCTTCTGCCCTCTCAAGGGTCGTCCCTAAGTGCTCCGGCTTAGGGTGCATGGAAGTGCTGCTCTAATAGCTCCGGAGGACCTAGGGGAGGCAGCCGGATGGCCCGGCCCTGCTGCCTCTGCTCAGGGCTCCTGGGCCTCGTCCCCTGACCCCAACGCCTCCTCCTCGATGCGGTCCGCGGCTTCGAGGTCGCCGCCCTCCTCGGCCCGGAAGCGCAGCAGGTGAGGGGTCCGGGGGGCTCCTCGGACGCGGCCGAAGTTCCGGAGGCTGATGGCTGGCGAGGGCGCTCCTACGCCCAGGAAGCGGCTGAGCAGCGGGGTCTGTGCGGCAGTCACCGGCCGGGCTGGCCCAGGGGACGTCTCCACCTGCAGGCTCTGCTCAGGGTCGTCGCTAATGCTGCAGGCGGGTGAGAGGGCGGTGTGAACGAGCCTCTGGCAGCCGGGGGACCGGCTCCCCAGAGTGGGGCCCGGGGCAGGAGGGACCGAGTCCTGGGCATCCTGGAGGGTGGGTGGGGAACTGGGGCCCATGTGCTGACTCAGGTCCTGCCTGGGCCTTCGTGGGCCACTCACCGCAGGTTGAAGGTGGAACCCAGGAAGGAAGGCCGCAGCGACTCGGCCACAGTGGCCACAGTGTAGGGCGGCTGCGCCGAGTCCTCATCCCAATATGGGTCCTTCTCCGCAGGAGGCAGGTTCTGGTACATGTCATCCACGGAGAGCAGGGACACCTGGGGCGGGCAGCGGGTCACAAGGATCCCCCTCTCCTGCATACCTGGGCTGAGAGCTGGCAGGGAGGGAGAGCCCGACTGCCAGTGAGCTGCCACCAGACCCCTAATCACCTGCAAGTTGCGGTCTATAAGTTTGTTGGTTTCAAAGTCGTCATCATCCTCACCAAAGGGATTGATGATCTGTTCTGCCACCTGCAGGTGATGAGAGTGTTTTCTGGGCTCAGAGCCCTATTTTCTAACCCCAGAGTTGGGGTGGGCCCTGGGCCCGTGTCTTGACCACGCGAAGTGCCCACCTTGAGCCAGCCAGCATAGAAGAAGAACTGCAGCAGAGTGGTGAGAGGCACGTACATGTCCAGGTCCCCCAGGGCTGGCCCTGGCTCCAGAGGCTCCCGAGGTTTCTCAGCCCCTGCCTCTGACTCCACGAACTGGCGGCCAACCAGGGAGAGGGCAAAGAAGGAGTATACTGCTATGGTCACCACCTGGAGAAAGGGAAGCCAGGCTAAGTAGGGCAGGGAGAAATGCCGCCCCTGCCCCGAGGGCCAGTGGCAGATCTAATAATAGTTAAAACATGTAGCAAGGTGTGGCAGCACCAGATAGGAGGGGATCATCTTAGTGGGGGGGTCCAGGGAGGCTTTGAAGATGAGCCTGTGGCTGTTGAGTGTCTCACTGGACCAAACTGCCCCAGAGCAGGTACCATCTCTAATTCTCAGTGTCACACAGCACAGGACATACAGTAGGCACTGGGACTGGGGAGGCGAGAGGCAGTTACTTGGGTGTAGACGAGGGGGATGCTGATCCAGTCATAGTGGAACAGCATGCTGCACTTGGCCCGGTACTTGTTCAGCTCCTGGTGGAACAGCAAGAAGAGGAAGTCAGTGGAGGCGAGGAAGGAAGAATGGGGAGGGGACAGGGGAGCCCAGCACACGTTAGGCCTGGGCCAGGTCTAGAGGCTCATTCTGCTTTCAGAGGTGTTGTCAGGCTGGAGTGACTGTGATGGAAAGCAGTTTAGCAAAGTAACTGCAAGGACAGAGCCTGGAGCCAGGTCTGAGGATGATTCCCAGCTCCACTAACTAGCTGTGTGACTTGAGCAAGTTTCTTTTCACTCTGTGCCTCAGTTTCCTCATTTCTTCACACTTGCAACAGTGTGCTGTACATAATTGGCACCATGTAAGTGTTAAGCACTAAAATTATTATTCCAGTTTGCAAAACGAGGGGGAGGAGGGCAGATGGCCCTGGTCCTAGGCTGACTCACTTCCAGGAGCAGGCAGAGAGCAATGTCATCACGGATTCGCCCATCCCTCCGGGCCTGGGCCGCCAGGTTGGTGAACCAGACGCAGGGGACCCAGTACTTATTGAAGTCAGATTTCAGGCTCTCAAACTTTTTCCTCTCTTCCTGGGACATGAAACCTGCAGGGATGTAGTGAGAGGGATGAAGACTCATCCTTGTCCCCAGGGACTCACTGCCTTGGGGCCCTGGAGCTCCCCCTAGTGGTCAAACCTCCCCTCCCAGGAGGCCCGCGGGGCAGGTCCGGTCCCGCCCGCTCCAGGACTCCCCCAGCGCGGCACCTGCGTCTGGCTGTGGGCCGCGCACCTGCGTCCACCACGTGCTCCATGGTGGGGAAGCGCTTGAGCACGCGGGTGCTGACCGAGCGCAGCACCAGTACCGACGCCAGGTTGGCGTAGCGGATGAGGGTGCGGCGCAGCAGGCGGCCGCGCTGGTCCACGCCGTGCACGCTGGCCGAGATGACGCACATCAGCTGGTCCGGCAGCGGGATGCTTGTGTACTGGGCCCACCAGCGGTTCACAACCAAGGTCACGTAGAAACCTGGTCACCGTCATGGGTAGGGGGGACGGGAAAGCAAGATGGAGGGCTCGGGAGTCAGCGTGTCCTGCCCCCACCCAGAGCACGTGGTCCAGGCCAGGTGGAAGCAAGGCAGGGGGAAGGACACATTGGCTCCAGCGCCCTGCCTCTCTGTCAGGGGGACAGCCTCTTCCTCTTGGTCCCTCCCTGATGTACCAAACCAGGCAGGGAGGAAGAAGAGTGCAGACCTCCTCAAGCAGAAGAGAAGTGACGGTTCAAGTCCAGGCAATGGTTAACTCTGAGCCCTGCTTCACATGGGGGTCGGGAGGGAGGTGTCACCTCTCTCCAGTTCTCCTCCAGTACCCAGAGGGTTGTGAAGCCAGCAGGTGGCTTGGGCCTTGTTTGGAGTGAGGGTCCAGCACGTGATAGGCAGGGCCTAGTCCTCTGGAAATCCTGGACCCCGCACGCAGCTCCCATGCCTGCTGAGCCTGCTCTGGTTGCCCTCCAGGCGGTTCCGCTGGGGTAATTCTGACCCTCAGAGCTAGCAACCCAACCCAAAGGTCAGGAAAGATGGTTAGGAGGCTACAAGGGAGAACCCCTGGTCCTTTGAACTTACCCAGTACAAAGGACAAGGGGATGAGCTCCGCAGAGCGATTGCAGTATCGGGCCACCTGAGCATACACAAGCCTCTGCTCCTGGGTCAGCAACAGGCTGGGGAATGTCAGGTGAGGCCAGGGTTAGAGGGAGGTAGGTAGCCTAGTCACCCGCAGGCCAGCCCTGACACCCTGCCCTCACCCTCGCACCGGTAGGTGATGCTGAGCAGAGCATACAGGGCGATGAATAGGAGGAACTCCTTGTAGAGGAGCTTGTAGATGCTTCCCCTCCAACGGAGAAGCAAGCCAGAGAAGCCTCCGAAGCGGGCCTCCGCCACTTTGAGGGTGTATGAAACCGTCATGGTGCTGGGGGCCTGGGGCAGAAGGTCACAAGAGCTGCTCCCAGAGCTGTCCTTCTGCCCCAGCAAACCTTCTCCTTAGCTTGCCTTCTTATCACCCACCTTAGATCCCCAGGCAACCTTCCTTCAACTCTGGTCATCCCCCACCCCAGCCTTCACCCTGTGTCAGTAGACAAGGGGGAGGAAGCTGCAGAGCAGACAGAGCACACCCCCACCCCCTAGAACTCAGTGGTGTGTGGGTCAAACCAGGATGAGGTGGGGCAAGAGCGAGCTGAGGTCTACACCCTCTCATGCATGAAGCTTCCCCAAGCTCCTCTTCCACTTGCAGGGCTAGGAGTAACCAGGTCCTGAACTGCTGAGGACAGGAGATCCAACTCTAGCCCAGACCCACACACCTTGGAGTCTTGCTCTCGAAGCTGATAGCTGGTCTCTCAAGGCCCAGGGTACTCTCACCCGCACCCCACATCTACTTACCTGCTCTGGACGGCAGCCTGTGCTGAGGAAGGGGAACTGGGCTAACCTTCACCCCACAGCACTTAAGTACCTCCTGGGCCCATAAAATTTGGCTGGACTGAGGTTATCGTTGATGGATTGAGGCTGTCACCCAGCTTTCCCTGGTGCTGGGAACTGGATGTGTCTCCCTATGCCTGCAGGGCTGGGCTGGCCTTTGAGTGTCATAAATGCCATCATCATTGACCCCACAGTTCACACCATGTCCTTGAAGCCAGGGTGACAGGAATTACTGTCCCAGCTCCAGGTGAGAAGACAGATGCATGATTAAGTGTTATAACAGCTGCTGATCGCAGAGCACTGACTAAGTGACAGGCACTGTGCCAAACACCACTACATCAAACGTCTGACCTGTCCTGGGAAGCTCCTTCCCCCACACTGTGAGCTGGTTCTCAATGCAAGTGTTTTCTGAAGAGAGGAAGCATGGAGAGGTGGTTAGGAGCACAAGCTGGAGAGTCAGACAAACTTGGGTTTGAATTCTAGCTCTCTGTAACCTTGTCCAAGATACCTAATTTCTCTGAACCTCAGTTTCCTCCTCTGCAAAACAGGATCAATAACTCCTTCCTCACAGGGCAGTTGGTAATATTCAGAGAAACAATGCCTGGAGCCTGGAGCATGCAGGCATTTATCCTGGGCGGCTGTTACCATGAAAAGCCAAGTCTTTTCCCTTTGGTTGCCACCTACTGGTCCACCCACTGTTTGCATCCCAGAACCAGGCAATCCTGCAGAGACAGAGTCAGAGACCTTTCCCCTGATGCCTGTCCTGCCTGTCCCCGAGCCAAACAGTGCCAGGCCTGGCTTTTAATCTGGGTATAAGGCCTCTGAGATGCCCCCCACTTCCACCTGCCATCACCAGCCTCTGGCCTCACTCCTTTTCACTGCTCCTTTGAGGTCCTTTCTTGCATCAGTTAATCATACTGGCCTATAACCCATCTACACAGAGATCTCCCCTCCAGCCCATGAGACCCTTGAGGACAGGATTGCATCTGATTCATCTCAGTAAAGCTGGGGAGGACTTGAACCCAGGCAGGCTTTTCTTTTCTTTTCTCTTTCTTTCCTTTCTTTTTATTTTATTTTTAAAATTTTTATTGGAGTATAGTTGATTTACAATATTGTGTTATTTTTTGCTGTACAGCAAAGTGAATCAGTTATACATATATCCACTCTTTTTTAGATTCTTTTCCCATATAGGCCATTACAGAGAATTGAGGAGTTCCCTGTGTTATACAGTAGGTTCTTATTAGTTATCTATTTTATATATAGTAGTGTGTCTATGTCAATCCCAATCTCCCAATTTTAACCCCCCCCATCCCCTTGGTTTTCTACATCTATGACTCTACTTCTGTTTTGTAACTAAGTTCATTCGTACCCTTTTTTAGATTCCACATATAAGCGATATCATATGATATTTGTCTTTCTGTGTCTGACTTCACTCAGTATGACAATCTCTAGGTCTATCCATGTGGCTGCAAATGGCATTATTTCGTTCTTTTTTATGGCTGAGTAATATTCCATTTTATGTATGTAATACATCTTTATCCAGTCCTCTGTCGATGGACATTGCTTCCATGTCTTGGCTATTGTAAATAGGGCTGCAATGAACATTGGGGTGCATGTATCTTTTAACCTGAGGGGTCCCCCTCCCCACTTTTTATAAGAAACTCCCTGGATGAGCAAGGTCTGGAAGTCAACTCATGGCCTGACAAGTTATGTTCTCCTTCCAGGGCCCAGGTGAGATGTCCATATGTGGAAAGAACAGGACTCCATGTGTGTGTCCTGGAGGTCTGGAAGACCCAGGACCTGACCTGGGAAGGGCAAGATACCAGCTCTGGGGCCTCAGCTATCTTGGCCGTGCAGCCCCTTCCCAAGCTCTGATCTGTGGCTTTTCTAGAGCATTCTGGGCTGCTTACCACTTAAAGAGTCTCTGGTACCTGGGAAGCCAGGCCCTGGGACTGGGGGAGCTCAGGCCCTGAAGTCCTGGTAGCTTCTCTCTGACAGTGCTCCCTGAGGGTAGCCCAGCTGGCTGCATTTCAGTCCTCAGCCCCCATCCCCATCTGAGGCCCCCTCACATCTGCCTGTTACCAACTCTCTGGATCCCTGGGCTGTGAATTTCCCACAGAGCTGTGGGTAAAGGTACAGAACCTGAAGGCTTGCCCCAGGAGGGAGCAGTCCCCAGGCCCCACCCAGCCCCTCCTTCCTCAGTCACTTTATCTCCCTTCCCAGCTGCTGTCAGGTCCCTTTGGTTTATGGTCCAGGAGAGGGAACCACTCCACCTGTAAATCATTTTCCCCACCCTTCTTTATCCTCCTCTGGCTCTTGCCTCTCCTTCTCTTCCAGTCCTAACCACCAATGCCCACTCCCCTCGTCACAGCCGAGAGCTGTATATATGACTTGGCAGTTTACAGCATGGAGTCTGGAGCCAGACCGCCCAGATTTTTAAATCCGGACTTCACTGTGCACTACCTTTGTGACCTTGACCTTGAGCAAACTGTTTAACCTCTCTGTCCTTAATTTCCCCTTGGGGAAACCGAATGATAGTATCTATCTCACAGAGTTGTTGTGACTATTAAATGAATTAATATTTATAAAGCGCTTGGTAAGCATGAAATGCTACTGTAGCTATTAGCATCTCTCTTCTTTTTGGTCCAGCTCTTTTACTTCCACCTCTGCCACCACCAAGGACACCTGAGATCTCCTTATTGCTGAATCCAGTAGGCCCCTCCTGAGTCCTAACCTTACTTGGTATCTTTCATTCTTGAAAGACTCCCTTGACCTCTATGACCTGATACTGTCAAGAGATTCTGACTATGAGCTGCCAAGGGGCAAGGAGTGTGGGATACGTGCTCAACTAGCAGTGGGCCTGAGAGCATCCTCTGGGGGATGGAGACCCAGAGAGCTCAGAAAAACCTCAGCTTGGGCAGGGGTTGTGAGAGTCTTGGGGGTAGGAGAAAGGGCACTAGTAAGAGGGACAGGGAGACATGGAGTAGTATAGGAGGACAGATGCAAGGTCAGAGAACTATGGCTCTGAGAAAACTCAGGCAGGGGAGTTTCCTGGCAGTCCTGGCAGTCCAGGACTCCGTGCTTCCACTGCAGGGGGCACGGGTTCGATCCCTGGTTGGGGAACTAAGATCCCACATACCACGCAGCCAAAAAAAAAAGAAAAAGTCAGGCAATGATGAATAGTGGAGTCAGACATCTTGGGTTCAGATCTTGGCTCTGCCCCTTGGTAGCTGCATATGACCTTGGGCAAGAGGCTTAGCCCCATGAGCCTCGGTTTCCTCATCTGTGAAATGGGGATAATAATCACATCCACATCATAAGGTTACTGTGAGCAGTCCAGAAGATAAATGCTTAGCTCCACGCCTGGTATGTGGCAGGTGCATAAGATCCCTTAATGGCAGCATATGTTACACTGAGGGAGGAGGCAGAACAGGCTGCCAGCCCCTCCAGTTACAGCATCAGGAGGATGTCCTCCTGATGCCCTGGCTCCCGATGGAGGGCTCAGGAGCCTTGTTAACCTCCCAAGGGGAGGAGCCAGTGATGGTAACAGAATATGCCACCCCAAAATATGCCACTCTGGCATACTGATTATTTTGAGCTGTAGGCACTTGAAAAACAGCAAATGCAGGGAGAGGCTTTCTCTGAACTCCTCTTATCTGCCTAAAGACACAGAGCCTCCAAAAGGAACTCAATGGTCATAAATCCCCTTCCTGGGAGTTTCATCTCATATCACAGGAGAGGAAATTAGAATTCTATATCATATCCAGTCCACTTTTGTCATAAACTATCATACCTCCCATTCATTCTTCTAAGGGCCCATTCATCTCTCCTAGAAATTATTTACTCTCCCCTAAGAAGCCTACATTCCCCTCCCCCTTTCTCTACTCAGATGTTACTTATTTTTAAAAATTTATTTATTTTATTTTTGGCTGCGTTGGGTGTTCATTGCTGCACGCAGACTTTCTCTAGTTGCGGCGAGTGGGGGCTACTCTTCGTTGCAGTGCACGGGCTTCTCATTGCGGCAGCTTCTCTTGTTGCAGAGCACAGGCTCTAGGCGTGTGGGCTTCAGTAGCTGTGGCACGTAGGCTCAGTAGTTGTGGCTCGCGGGCTTAGTTGCTTCGCAGCATGTGGCGTCTTCCCCAGCCAGGGCTTGAACCCGTGTCCCCTGCATTGGCAGGCAGATTCTTAACCACTGTGCCAGCAGGAAAGCCTACTCAGATGGTATTTAAGCCTAAATTCTAAGCCACATGGGAGAGTTATCCATTTTTCCCTGGATATCTCCCATGTATACATAAGCTCTACGTGTTAATAAACTTGCTTTTTGTTTTTTGTATTGTTCTTGTTAATCTCTTTGTTGAAGAGTCCTGTATGGGTTAATTTGTTGAGGGAATCCAACTTTAGGTAGTGTGGTTGGGGAGACCTCTCTGAGGAGGTGACATGTGAGTTAAGCCAGAAAAGATGAGAATGAATGAGTAATAAGTAAAGACTAGGGGGAAAGTATTCCAGGCAGAGGGAATAAATGTGCAATGGTCCAGAGGTAAGAACAGTTCTATTATGTGTGAGGAAGAAAGAGAAGGCCTGGCTGGAGCAAAGTAGACAAGAGGAGATTGTTTAGAGAGTTAGGCAGGGCCTGATTATGGGGAATTTTATAGACGGTTGCAAGGATTCTAGATTTCATTCTCAGAGCAATGGGAAACCACTGAAGAGTTACTGTAAGAAATGTACCAACTAATGTGAGATGATAATAATAGGGGAAATTCTGTGTGTGCGGGGGCGGGGGCAGGGGGAAGTATATGACAACTCTCTGTACTATCTGCTCAATTTTTCTGAAAAATCTAAAACTGTTCTAAAAAATAAAGCCTACTAATAAAAAATACAAAACTGAAAAAAAAAAAAGAGTCCTGTATGAAAACCTAAGATGGATGGAGCTTTGACTTCTCCTAACCCCCAGTACCTTAGATTGTGACTATATTTGGAGATAGGG
The DNA here is from genome assembly GCF_965194825.1 of Balaenoptera physalus. Lineage (NCBI taxonomy): Eukaryota > Metazoa > Chordata > Mammalia > Artiodactyla > Balaenopteridae > Balaenoptera > Balaenoptera physalus. The sequence goes on along the minus strand of NC_138882.1, from coordinate 159,431,371 downwards.
CCTTTAAAAAGGTCAAGTTAAAATGAGGTCCTTAGGTAGACCCTAATCTGATCTGACTGATGTCTTTAAGAGATGAAACGATTAGGACACACAGAAAAAGATCATGTGGGACTTCCCTGGTGGTCCAGACAAGACTCTGCGCTTCCACGGCAGCGGGTGTGGGTTCCATCCTGGTCTGGGAACTAAGATGCCACATGCCCCGAGGCACAGGGCGGGGGTGGGGGGTGGGGGTGGGGGTGGGGCTCCAAAAAAGATCATGTGAGGTCAGAGGGAGGCTGCCGCCATCTACAAACCAAGAAAGAGGCCTCAGAGGAAGTCAACCTTGTCAATACCTTGATCTTGACCTTCCAGCCTCCGGAAGTGTGAGAAAATAAACTTCTGTTGTTTAAGCCACCTAGTCTGTAGTATTTTGTTATGACAACCCTAGAAAACTCATACAAAGACATTTTGCTTTATTTTCCAAATATAAAATTGCAATATCGGGACTTCCCTGGTGGCGCAGGGAAGAATCCGCCTGCCAATGGAGGGGACACGGGTTCGAGCCCTGGTCCGGGAAGATTCCACATGCTGCGGAGCAACTAAGCCCGTGCGCCACAACTACTGAGCCTGTGCTCTAGAGCCTGCGAGCCACAACTACTGACGCTGCGTGCCACAGCTACTGAAGCCCACGCACTTAGAGCCCGTGCTCCGCGAGAAGCCACCGCAATGAGAAGCACGTGCACCGCAACGAAGAGTAGCCCGTGCTCGCTGCAACTAGAGAAAGCACAGCAACAAAGACCCAACACAGCCAAAAAATAAATAAATAAATAAATAAAATTTTAAAATTGCAATATCAAATATGCCTTATCAAACTATACATGCCTCAGCCCCATTTCCCCTGTGGATTTGCTTTTTCTGGCCTCACCTCTACCATCTACCCCCCTAGAAAACTGCTGACCTGTAGAATAAAGACCAAACTCCAGAGTATGGCACTTAAGGCCTTCCTGCCCACCCCCATTCCCCTCTCCCCCTCACTCATCTGAACTACTAATATTTCTCCACCTCTCTGGCTGGTTTGGTTCTCCATTCAGGGGACATGGAGAGCAAGGCGAGAGAAGCAGGCTCTTGTGGGCCTGCTGAGGGACTGGGTGGGATATCCATATGGCAAGAGGTTGAAATGGAGATGAGACTAAAGGCAGGGAGACCAGCAAGGTGCTGTAGCAATAATCCCAACCTGAGAGACTGTGACCCAGATTAGGGTGCTTGGGGAAGATGGAGCAAAGTGCATAGATTTCAGAGATATTTGGAAGATAAAACTGACAGGAATTGGGTACTCAATAAATATTTGTTGGATTTCCTGGCTACTCTTTCTAATGTAAGCTCTTTGGTTGCTCCTCTGTTTATTTCCTTCACAGCACTTTTCACAGCCTGCAGCTACCTTGTTTATATACTTGCCTATTATCTGTTTCCATCAAGCAGAATGTAAACTAAATGAAGGCTGCAACCTTGACCAATCTTATACATACAGTGCTTGGCACTTAGTAGGTGCTCTCAGATCTTTGAGGACTGAACAGGTTAATAATTGATTGGATGGTGCAGAGTGAGCACAGAGAGGTGAAAGGACAAGCCCAGAAAGAAGCCTGTGATCCTGGGATTCAGAGGGGTTAAGATCCCACCTCTCTACCACCTCACACCGGTCAGAATGGCCATCATTTAAAAGTCTACAAATAACAAATGCTGGAGAGGCTGTGGAGAAAAGGGAACCCTCCTACACTGTTGGTGGGAATGTAAATTGGTGTAGCCTCTATGGAAAATGGTATGGAGTTTCCTCGAAAAACTAAAATAGAGTTGCTATATGATCCTGCAATCCCACTCCTGGGCACATATCCAGAGAAAACTGTAATTCGAAAAGACACATGCGGGACTTCCCTGGTGGGGCAGTGGTTAAGAATCCGCCTGCCAATGCAAGCGACACGGGTTCGAGCCCTGGTCCGGGAAGATCCCACATGCCGCGGAGCAACTAAGCCTGTGCGCAACAACTACTGAGCCCACGCACTGCAACTACTAAGGCCGCGCACCTAGAGCCCGTGCTCTGCAACAAGAGAAGCCACCGCGATGAGAAGCCCACGCACCGCAACGAAGAGTAGCCCTTGCTTGCCGCAACTAGAGAAAGCCCATGCGCAGCAACGAAGACCCAATGCAGCCAAAAATTAATTTAATTAATTAATTAATTAATTTTTTTAAAAAAAGAAAAGACACATGCACCCCAATGTTCACTGCAGCACTATTTACAATAGCCAAGACATGGAAACAACCTAAATGTCCATTGACAGATGAATGGAAAGAGAAGACATGGTACGTATATAGAGTGCAATACTACTCAGCCATAAAAAAGAATGAAATAATGCCATTTGCAGCAACATGGATGAAACTAGAGATTATCAATCCAAGTGAAGTAAGTCAAAAAGATTAAGACAAATACCATATGCGATCACTTATATGTGGAATCTAAAATGTGACACAAATAAACTTATCTACGAAACAGAAACAGACTCACAGACATAGAAAACAGACTTGTGGTTGCCAAGGGGGAGAGGGCATGGGGGAGGGATGGATTGGGAGTTCGGGATTAGCAGATGCAAACTATTTTATATAGAATGGATAAACAATAAGGTCTTACTGTAGAGCACAGGGAACTATATTCAATATCCTGTGATAAACCATAATGGAAAAAATAAGAAAAAGAATTAATATAGATGTATAACTGAATCACTTTGCTGTACAGTAGAAATTAACACAACATGGTAAATCAACTATACTTCAAATAAAGTAAATTTTAAAAAAAGTCCCCACCTATCTGTCTCTGGCCCTGGGAACAGTGGGCATGGACCAGAGATTTAGGGGTTCAGTTGGCCCGGGGACCACCTGCCCAATTGTCTATTGCTAGATTTGAGAAAATACAATTCCCATTCCTCACTTTCTGGCCTCTGGCTGTTGAGCCAGGCCAGTGGATGTTTTCAGGGAAAGGGAATAGGCACCCCTCCAGAACCTGAGATCTGCCCTTCAAAGGTGTGGATGTGGGTAGCGGAAGATGTGGCCTGGTTCATGTCAAAAGCCTTGAATGCCAGGCTGTTTGACCCCAAAACTCAGCATAGGAGCCCAGGTCTCCACGCTCCTCCCCACGCCAGGCAAGCCCAGCTGGGCGCGTGCAATTCCTTTCAGGCCCTAAGGGGGGCAGCACTGGCCTGAGCCTGGGGGCTTTGGCCAAGGGTGTGGCCAGTGCCAGTGCGCGCAAATTCCCGCGCACTTAAGGGGGAGTGTTGGTGACAAGCTCAGGCAAGAGCGAGCGCCGCCCCTGCCTCTGTCCTCCAGGCTGGAACGCTAGTCCATCTAGTTGCCGGGGAGATTCCCCAGATGTCCAGGCCCCCTCGGACCTCAGCATAAGCCCCTAAGGATGGGGGAAAAGAGGACCCCCATTAGAGAGACTCTCAGTCACCAGGGCGAGGTAGGGGACCAGGGACACAGCTGGCTCCTACATCCTGATGGCCACCCGCATGGTGACTAGCTGTATGGCTGCGTCTTCAAGGGTGGAGCAGGAAGCTGGGCCTCGGGTGCATGGGTGGGAGGCGGAGCTTCTTGATGACGTAAGGCCTGAGGAAGGGCGTGGCTTCTTGGTGACTCGCCTCCAGGAAGGGGGCGGGCTCTTAATGACGAAACGCCAGGGACAGGGCAGGCGTTCATTGATAAAAACGCTGGGCTCTCTCGGGCGCGAGCGCCGCGTAGCAAATCCAGCCAGGGCCACGCGCTGTCGCGGCCTGGCGGAAGCCAGAATTAGCCGGGCCCGCGCTGCGCCGCACCGCCCTCATGGAGCCCGCGGCCGGCTTCCTGTCCCCGCGCCCCTTCCCGCGTGCTGCCGCCCCGCCAGCGCCCCCCGCCGGGCCCGGACCTCCTGGGAGTCCCATGCCGGGACCTGAGCTGGAGGTGCTGGCCGGGCCGCTGGCGCCGGACCCTGGGCGCCTCATCACTGACCCGCGCAGCGGCCGCACCTACTTCAAAGGCCGCCTTTTGGGCAAGGTGAGCTGGGGGGTGGTGTCAGCGAGGGTGGAGGGGGACCCTGCCGGCCTCTTTGCCCGCGCGGGGCGTGGCAGGGGCGTTTGGCCTCGGCGCGGGAACCTCTGCTGGCCTGCCCTGGCGCTCCCCTGGAGCGCCCTGCCTGATGCCCCCTCCTTATAGGGGGGCTTCGCCCGCTGCTACGAGGCCACTGACACAGAGACCGGCAATGCCTACGCGGTCAAAGTCATCTCGCAGAGTCGCATAACCAAGCCGCATCAGCGCGAGAAGGTGAGCCCCAGTCCCAGCAAACGACGGGTGGGGTGGGGACAGTGGCGTGGGAGCCCTTGGCGGATGACAACCCCGCGTCCCCATTGCAGATACTAAACGAGATTGAGCTGCACCGCGGCCTGCAGCACCGCCACATTGTGCGTTTCTCGCACCACTTTGAGGATGCTGACAACATATACATTTTCCTGGAGCTCTGCAGCCGAAAGGTGAGGGATGGTGATGGAGGTGGGGGAGGGAATGGGGACCTTAAGACCCAAAGTTGGAGGCCTGCTCTTCCTCAGCAAGCACAAATGGAGGGAGGATCCGGGAGGGCAGACCAGGGGCTGAGGCAGTGGCTCTCTGCAGTCCCTGGCCCACATCTGGAAGGCCCGGCACACCCTGTTGGAGCCAGAAGTGCGCTACTACCTTCGGCAGATCCTTTCTGGACTCAAGTACTTGCACCAGCGGGGCATCTTGCACCGGGACCTCAAGCTGGGTGAGACTCCTGGGCCAACAGGATGGGGGGTTGGGGAGGCAGAGAAAAAGGCGTCTGACACATTTCTCTACCCCGGTCCAGGAAATTTTTTTATCACTGAGAACATGGAACTGAAGATGGGGGATTTTGGGCTGGCAACCCGGTTGGAGCCCCCAGAGCATAGGAAGAAGTGAGTGTTTGAGGAGGGGGGTGGCCACAGTCTGTGTGACACAGATGATGTGTGTGACAGACACTAAATATGTATGTGGGAGGCACAATGACTGCCTGATGTGTCTGTGTGACAGATGGGAAAGGATGATGGGCTGTGTGTGTGTGTGTGTGAAGGTGGCAGTGGCAACCTGGGTGAATGGGAATGACGGAGAGGCTGTGGGTCCTCTGTGTGTTTAGTCCCTGAGACAGATGGGTGTAAGGATTCTTGGAGGTGTATGACTGATCCTGTGTGTGAATGTGGACGGTGACATAAGAGTGTGTGAGACGGACTGAGAGTGTAGGGATGGTGGGACATGACACCCCGTGTGTCACGATAACCTGCTGTGGCCACGAAGACTGGGTGTAAAACAGATAGCATGTGTGGTAGTTGAGTGTTTATGGGGGACGTGACAGCTGGTGTTGGTGTGTGTGGCACAGACCATAGGAGGTGACAGCCTGTATGGGTGTCTGACAGACAGAAGTGGGGGAAGGAGGAAGGGATCAGTGATGGACCCTCTGTTGAACCTGGAGGAGGGGGCTGGGTTGGGGGTCAGGGCCTCCCCCTGTCCTGCAGAGCAGCTGAGCAGCTGGGCCAGGCGGGTGGGCAGGGACTCAGCTGCCATCCCCGGCATCCATTGTCTCAGAACAAGCAGGAGTTCTCTGGCCTTTGGTGACAGGCAGCTGCTTTGTCTGGACTCACAGTGGGGGCAGGGATGAGGGGCCAGCCAGGCTGCTTCTGAACCTTGCCCTCTGCTCTTCCCTACCCCCTTTCAGGACCATCTGTGGCACCCCCAACTATGTGGCCCCAGAAGTGCTGCAGAGACAGGGCCACGGCCCTGAGGCAGATGTGTGGTCCCTGGGCTGTGTCATGTGAGTCCCAGGGTCATGTGCACACAGCGGGTACCCAGGGGAGCATATGTTCCACTTTACTCCTGACCCCCTTTCTCTGCCCCACAGGTACACACTGCTATGTGGGAGCCCCCCCTTTGAGACAGTTGACCTGAAGGAGACATACCGCTGCATCAAACAGGTTCACTACACATTGCCTGCCAGCCTCTCACTGCCTGCCCGGCAGCTCCTGGCCACCATCCTTCGAGCCTCACCCCAAGACCGCCCCTCAATTGACCAGATCCTGCGCCACAACTTCTTTACCAAGGTTTGTGGCCCCCCAGACATGTCCAGTTTGCGGATTCCCAGGGGATTGAATGGGAGCGGGTGACAGGACCCCTGGGCTGCTCTTCTCTGCTCACATGCCTTCTCTCCTCAGGGCTACACCCCCTACCGGCTCCCTGTCAGCAGCTGTGTGACAGTCCCAGACCTGACACCCCTTAACCCAGCTAGGATTCTGTTTGTCAAAGTTACCAAGAGCCTATTTGGGAGGAAGAAGAGTAAGAGTGAGTCTGGGATGTCAGTGGTTTTGAGGGTACAGAGCAGCAGGGGGCTTGTCAAGTACATGTGAGGGTGTGAGTCTGAGTCCCTGGGGACCCCTGGGGAGAGCATGTGTTACACAGGCACATGGGTATGCCTAACAGTATCATCCCTGCGGGAAGCAGGGGGGCTGGACAGGATTCTGAGGGTTCTATCTCGCCCCACCCAGATAAGAACCATCCCGAGGAGCGGGACGAAGTCTCCTGTTTGGTGAACAGCCTCACTCGGATGTCCATTGGCCATCAGGATGCCAGGCCCGAGGTGAGGTGCTCACGTGGACAATGTTCCCCTGACTCACCCCCACCCTAGCAGCTGTGGGAAGCCTGGGATAAAAGGGGCTGATGAAGCATCTAGCCTCGTGGTGGCCTAATTGGCTGTGTCTCATCAGCCAGGCAGGGCTGACCTGGGGTGCCCCGGGTGCCAGGGCAGGGCTGGGCCATGGACTCTCAAGGATTTGGATTTCAGGGCCTATCTCACTCCCTTTCTCCACCCAACCCTCCAGGCTCCGGCAGCTTCAGGTCCAGCCCCCGTCAGCCTGGTAGAGACAGCACCTGAAGACAGTTCACCCCGTGGGACACTGGCGAGCAGTGGAGATGGTGAGCCACCGGGAGGGTGAAGGGTGCTAGAGGTTGCTGGACCTGAGACCAGGCCCAGAGGGAAGGAGTGGGTGGAGAGTCACTGTCTAGGACCTGGGGGACTATTGCCTAATTCTCAGTGCCCTGTTCCCTTCAGGGTTCGAAGAAGGTCTGACTGTGGCCACAGTGGTGGAGTCAGCCCTCTGTGCTCTAAGAAACTGCCTGGCCTTCATGTCCCCAGGTGAGGCTGGGGTCTGGCGTATGTGAATGGTGGTGGGAGTTCTTTGACTGGGAGGCCAGGAACAGGTCCTCATTCCTTCCTCTTCCATGACAGCTGAACAGAACCCCGCTCCCCTGGCCCAGCCAGAGCCTCTGGTGTGGGTCAGCAAGTGGGTTGACTATTCCAACAAGTTTGGCTTTGGGTATCAACTGTCCAGCCGCCGTGTGGCTGTGCTCTTCAACAATGGCACACACATGGCCCTGTCAGCCAACAAAAAGTAAGTGGTGTCATGGGGTGTCTTGTATCCAGCCCACTGTACTCAGCAGGGCTGTACCTTGGTGTGTGCTCCTGGGCTCCCGGACCTGCAGTCTCTCAGGGGAGTGGCGTGGGTACAGGGCTCCGTCTGACTTCTGTCTCCGTCTCCTCCCCTCCAGGACTGTGCACTACGACCCCACCAGCACCAAGCACTTCTCCTTCTCTGTGGGTGCTGTGCCTCGGGCCCTGCAGCCTCAGCTGGGTGTCCTGAGGTATTTCGCCTCCTACATGGAGCAGCGCCTCATGAAGGTTTGTGGACTGGGGTGGGGCACGTTGAGGATGAACACATCCTGATCCCTTTCTGTTCCCCTTTGGGGGCGGGTGGGCGAGGGGGTGGGTGCTGAAGCTAGAAGCTGAACCTCTAAGGGAGACATGAATGGAGAGAGGACTGACTCATGTCAGACAATTGACCTGCCCCTGCTCCCAGGGTGGAGATCTGCCCAGTGTGGAAGAGGTGGAGGTGCCTGTCCCCCCACTCCTGCTACAGTGGGTCAAGACTGATCAGGCCCTACTCATGCTCTTTAGTGATGGCACCATCCAGGTGAGAGCTCCTCTTGGAGTTGGGGGTAAGGTCTGGGAGGTCCAGGGTGCTGGGGAGGAAACGATCTGGGCCTTAGGCCCTGATCAGTGCCACCCTCCTGCGCACAGGTGAACTTCTACGGAGACCACACCAAGCTGATCCTCAGTGGCTGGGAGCCCCTCCTTGTGACTTTTGTGGCCCGCAGTCGCAGTGCTTGTACTTACCTCGCTTCCCACCTTCAGCAGCTGGGCTGCTCCCCAGACCTGAGGCAGCGGCTCCGCTATGCTCTGCGCCTGCTCCGGGACCGCTGCCCCGTCTAGGCCCCAACCTGCGGGGCCGGCCACCGCCCAAGCCCTCAGGCCTGACGCCTGTGCCTGTAAGGCTCTGGCCCTTGCCTTTGTGGCCCTCCCTGTTCCTTTGGTGCCTCACTGGGGGCTCTGGGCCGAATCCCCCAGGGAATCAGGGACCAGCTGTACTGGGGTTGGAGGCGGCCTCCTACCCCTTCTCCAAGAAAAGCCTGAGCCTTAGCCCCCCGCTAGGGGGCGTTATTTATGGACCACTTTTATTTATTGACAGACATTTATTTATTGGGATGTGAGCCCCAGGGAGGGCCTCCTCCTGGTATAATAAACCGTTTTTGCAAAACTCGGGGGAGTCCTCACTCGCAGTAGAGCCCGTGGACCGTGGCCACGGCGAAGAGCGAGGTATTGGTGATGGCGGCCGAGGCCAGCCAGTCGCGCGCCGCGTCCCAGAGCGCGCGGCTGACCACGCGCACGCCCTGGCCGGCGCGCGGCCCCAGCACCACGCTGCACACCAGTTTGTAGCGCGGCGGGCTGAGCTCGCGCAGGCGCAGGCGCACCAGCTTGCACAGCTCCCGCGCCAGCCGCCCGGCCTCGGCGCCGGAGTAGCACGCGTCGCGCAATCCTGCCTGCAACGCCGCTTCCAGGGCCCACTGTGCGCGCGCGGCCTCCCAGCGCTCCCCTGGCGCCGGCTCCGTGCGGTACGAGGGTTCTGCCCAGCGGGCGGCCGCCAGGGGTAAGCCAGAGAAGCTGACCCGCGAGCCTAGAGGGGGCAGGGGGCCCAGGGATGGGCGCCGACCCCCAAGACCTGCGCCTGGCCCGGCCAGCGAGTTGCGGCGCAAAAAGGACGAGGTCGGACCTAGCACGGAGCCACGGCGGGAGGCCGGGCCCGAGCCCTCTGGTCGGGTCTCATCGATGCTGGGCAGACGGCCTGGAGGCCACGCTGGTGATAGTTTCAGCCCATGGTCTTTGGAAGTCTCCTCCTCCTGGCGTCCGGAGGGCACAGGCCTGCCAGCCATGGACCTGCCGGCTGGAAGACCCACGCTTGGACGGGATGGCCCTCACTGGCCGTCTCTGTACACCATCCCGTCTCTTACTTAAGAGTTTTTACCCCCTAATCCCTTCTTACCTGATTTTTTGGGGGACAGGTGAATCAAATAGTCCGGGGCTGCGTGGATTCCTAGGTGCTTAGAGGGTTAAGGGCTGTTAGGGACACAATAAGAGGAGAGATGCTGCTCAGACTATCTTGCTGTCCCTGCCCCCTGAGCTCCACTTTCCTATGGAGGTTAGTTAAATGAGCTCGAAGTACACCTTTTCTCCCTTCCACCTGACTTCACCAGCAGAAGGGGGAGATGTATCTGCCCTCTGCCTCAGCCTAGAGAGTGGCGCCTCCACCCCCTGACCAGAGGGAGGGACAGAGAGACCCAACTCCTTCAACCCCCACAGATCCTTCTAGCTCTGTGAGTCTTGAATCCAGCCATCCTCCACCCCTACCTGCTCTTAAGGTGGCTGGCACAAAGATCCCTACAACTGGCTGCAGCTGGGGCCAGGTGACTCAGGATGGTCCTTCCACTCTCTGCTTTTGGCTTCTGGCCCTACCTCCAGAATCAATTCTGGGATGGCTGCCCTCTTCTCCCGAAACTCCTTAGACACCTGAGTCACCTGTAGCCTTTGGCCTCCAAGCTCTCTCCTAACAGCCCTTGCCCAGCTGGCCTGGCTGGCAGGTGGGAGGTTAAGGGCCCCTTGCCTTTGTTGTGGAGTTGCCATGGGTTGCTGGGCAAGCACTCCCCTCTTCCTGGTTCCCACTTTCCCGCCCTGGCTCTGGCTTAACCTGGGAGTGTTCCTACGTGCAGGGTGACTGAGTCATCAGAGGAGAGGGATCAGCGGGGGCTTAGAGCCCTAGGGCATACAAGTATGACTGAAGGGGCAGATGTAGAGAGGGGCTCTGGTCAGATTGGTGTCCCCCTACCCCAGAGCTCTTGAGCCACTGTCCATTTCCCCCTTGTGAAGACTGGCTCTCTACTTGTAAGCAAGTCTCAGAGGGCCTGGGATATGGGGAAACCCTGAGGCTGTGGGGGAGGCCCCTCGGAAATCCGGACCTGGGCCTACGGGAAGGAGCGTGTCCCGGCCCTGTCATCTCCCCGTCAGCCTCAACTAGGGCAAACGTTTCCGTTCCCTGTGCAGAGCTAGGGTGTGGCTTGGATGACTTCCTCAGTTCAGGGCTGGGGGAGGGGGGAAGGAAGACCCATCCGAACACAGGCCTGATGCAACAGTGGTGACTCCACTCCTAAGTGCACCCTGCTGACCTCAGCGCCCTGGGGCTTGTCCCCAGCTGTCCACACCTCTTGTGTGCCCTACTGCCCAGATTGCCGTCCCCACCCCCCTTCGGTTGCATTTCAGGGATGCCAGAGACCATGACTCCTCTGTCAGAGGTGACACCTCCTCACCTGACCCCCCTCTGGGAGCGACAGGACTGCCACCTCCCAAACAAGCCAGGTCTGGGCCCTGAAAACGGTCCATAGGGACAAGGACTTTCCCCGCTGAGGGGGGTTCCCCAGGTCTGGCTAGCCCGATCTTGACCCTGTGTGCCTGTTGGGGGGAGGGTGGGAGGAGTCAGGGAGTTTGAACTCTGAACCCAGGACAGGCAGGGGCCAGGGTGCCAAGACCCTCCGACTCTGCTTAGGGCCCCTCTAGGGCTGAAGTTTTCGCTGGGCCTGTGGGAGCTGGGCGGGGCCTCGTCTCTGGCTGGGCTCTAGTTTCCGTGGAAACCCACAGGCTTCCCACCCCAGCGCTGCCTGGGCAGGCTCCCAGCTGGGGCCTCATCCGCAGCCAGCCTCTCCTCCCGAGTCCAGTCCGCTCTACCTTGGCGTCTCTTGGTCCCCTCCCTGAGTCCCCATCCCCAAGCCAAGCCTCTGGCCTCCTCCACTGGCCTCTGATGCCTTCAGGAACCTGGGCCTCCTGCCTCATTCCTAAACTTTAGCTTCTCAGCAAACAGGCTTCCCAAGCTCTTGCCCCTCCCTCTCGGGCCTTTCTAGCTCCTCACCAGCTTTAGGGCTCAACCAGGCCTCCTGCTCCTTCCACCTACCGCCTCCCACAGACCAGCAGACAACAGGCCTCCTAGGCTGTTCCTCCTGCTCACTCCCCTGCCCTACCCCACCCATGGAGACCCCAGGACTGGTTGTGCACGGGGAGGCTGCGCCCTTTTCCACAGCACTCCGAAGCCTCGTCAACAACCCCCTATACAGGTGAGGGGGGGCCCTGTTTGTGGGTTTTCCCTAGCTGGCTCTGCTCGGCCCCATGACTCTGAGGAAGCTCTGGGTACAGAGGAAGTGGGGAATTAGGACTTGACCCTCCTCCCTGGTGAACTCAGTCTGGGGAAGTCAAGTGTAGAGGATAACTACTGGTCGCTTAGTGTCTACGAGAGCCAGAGGTGGGGGCACTGGGGACCGGAGCTCAGAGCAGCTATGTGACCTCAGGGAAAGGCCTTCCTGTTTTGGATCTTGGGCTCCTGGCAGAGAAGAGCCCTCTGCCCCCTGGACCCTGAGAAATGGAATGTAACTTGAGTGCCTCCCTAGGGAGGCAGAGGAGCAGATAACCCTGCTCTGGGAACTGCGGACTCACAAGAGGAACAAAGCTCAAGAGACTGAGCCAGAGTTGCAGACAGGAAGTAGTTCAAGGGTGCTGCCTGGGGCTCACTGCCTGCCCAGGATGCTGTGGTGTCTGAAACCAAGGGATAGAGTACAGGGGCAACGCTGGTCAGGAGAACTAGAATGCAGCTTTCTGTTCCCACTGCCTCAGAGCTGGGCCCCTCCCTATGGGTTGGTGACTCCTATAACCCTACTTCTTTGGGCATCGCAGTCTGGTCTGAGCAGTGGGATCCCCCAGGCCTTGGACCTGAGACTGGGAGGCTCCAGGAAGCTCAAGCTTCATCTCCTGCCTCCTACTTGCTATGCTGTTCAGAGGCCCAGAGGCTGGGGCCGGTAGTGATTGTGAAGATGGAAAATGTGGTCTGGCCTCATGATGGTGCCTCGCTGACATGTCTGTTTGCAGCCGGTGCACTCTGCACCCCCAACCCTACCCTCTCCTGTCTGGAGGAGGCTGAAAAAGCTGAGTCTGGAGGAGGCTGAAAAAGCTGAGTTTGCAGTCTGTGGAGGAGAAGCCAAAAAGAGTTTCCCTTACCCCAAGACACAGGCTGAGGAGGAGAGGGGTATTGGGATCAACCTTGTATCAGCCCTGGTGCCCCCTCAGTGATCAATTGATCAAACATAGCCACCTCCTAGGGTTTGGGATTCGCATCCCATTTCAGGGATGAGAAAGCTGAGAGTTAATGAGTAGGAAGTCTCTTGCCTAGGCACCACAAGGTGGAGCTGGAATTAGAACCAGGCCTGTGTGACCCAGACCTTCGGCTGGAGGGACTGTCTCTTTTACAGGGCAGACAGTAAACGGAGTTGGGCAAAGGCAAAGCCTAGAGTTGCACAGAGACTCTGGCCTCCTCTTCCTGGTTCTCTGCCCCTCTCTCCCACAGTGATGTTCGCTTTGTGGTCGGTCAAGAACGGCAGGAGGTGTTTGCCCACCGGTGCTTGTTGGCATGTAGATGCAACTTCTTCCAGCGACTTCTGGGCTCAGAGCCGGGCCCCGGGGTGCCTAGCCCTGTGGTGCTGAGCACCGTGCCAGCTGAGGCCTTCCTGGCAGTGCTGGAGTTTCTGTACACCAACAGTGCCAAGCTGCACCGCCACTCTGTGAGCCCACTGGGCAGGGGTCTGGGTGGGAGGAGGGGTGGCTGAGGGACGGGGGAGACTTCTTTCCACTCCCCCAATCACCCACTCTGCAGGTGCTGGAGGTGCTGACGGCGGCTGTGGAGTATGGGCTGGAGGAACTGCGAGAGGTGGGTTTATGTGGCGCCTCATCTCGTTTCCCCCGCCTCTTATGGGCTCAGTTCATATCCTGCCTCACACACCGGCTAGCCTGGAGAGCAACATGCACCGGTACAGACAGAAGTATGGGTATCTCTGTGTAGATATGCATTTATGTGTGCCTGTGTGCAAACAGATATGCGTGTACCATGTGTGCTGTGGGGGCATGTGGGGTGTTTATGGATGGTGCTGTAGATACCAGGATAAGTTAGCCTTGATCCCTGTTCTTCAAAGAGAGATAGACACAAGAAAACTCTTAACCCAGTGCCATAAGAAGTGTGACAGATAAGGGCAAATGGTGCTGAGACTGTACGGAGAGTCTCTAGTCTCGCCACCAGGGAGAGAGGAGGGGAAGACTTCCTGGAGGAGGAAACATTTGTGTTGGATCGGGTAGAACAGGTAGGAGTTTGTTCAGAGAGGGGAGAGGAAAGATGGCATTCTAGTTACAGAGACAGAGGTACAAAAGATGCTGGTGAGACATTTAGTGTGGCTGGACTCAGTGTGTGAGAGGAGGAGACGGAGAGATGAGATTGGAGAGCATGCCAAGGGCTGGTTCCTGCAGAACTTTCAAGAATTTGGACTTCTTTTACCCAGAGGGCAGTGGAAATTCATGAGGTTTCAGATAAAGGAGTGAGGATTTGGAAGCTAAGGGGAGAAGGGATTAGGGCTTACCAGTCCAGTAAGGGGGGGTGGTGGCAGTGGTTGCCCGAGAGAGGTGCATGGCTTTGAGAGAAGTGGAATTGGCATGACCCAGTGCTTTTCTGGATGTGGGGGGTGAGAGGGAGGTGTTGTGGATGAAATTCAAGTTTTTGGTTAAAAGAGATGTGTCTTCGAGTCCAGAGGGGGACACATGGAGAAAGATAAATGTCCTGAGAGAAAGGAAGAGTGGAATTTTCACATGGCTCTTATCTAGCTTGATTAGTGAGGAATGTACTGAAAGGTAGGCTGCTGGGCTTGGCTTTGCTAGTTTCTAGTTCCTCCAGGTTTGCCAAGTCTCAGGCCCTGGTGATTCCCTGCCTCCCTTGGCCTGGGACGTCTGTATGGGCCTGGGGCTGCTATAAGCCTGGGTGACTCACTGCTCCAAGCCTGCTCACTGCTTCTGGACTGGGGCTGGGGTCTTGGAACAGGGACATTTGGACACAACTCACATTGGTTTCTGTTCCCAGCTGTGCCTGCAGTTTGTGATGAAGGTGCTGGATGTGGAGCTGGTTTGCGAGGCCCTGCAGGTGGGTGTTGCTGGACAGGCTTGCAGGTGGTCCCCCTGTGGAGGGCTGGGCTACATGGCCTCTCCAGTCTCAACCCGACCTCCCTCATTCTGCTCTCAGATTGCCGTATCCTTTGGCCTGGGACCGCTGCAGGAGCGCTGTGTAGCTTTCATAGAGGCCCACAGCCAGGTACAGCTCCCGACCTGCATACTCCCAACCCCACACGCCTCATCCTGCTCCCCCCTGACCCAATCGCGGACCCACAGGAGACCCTCCGGACCCGTGGTTTCCTGGAGCTGTCGGCACCCGCGTTGCTGCTCCTGCTGCGCAGCGACAAGCTCTGCGTGGACGAGGCCGAGCTGGTCCTGGCAGCCCGGAGCTGGGCGCGCGTGGGCGCGGTGAGCGGGAGCTGAGGGGAGCGCGGGGTGGGGGCGCTGAAGGAGGCTCGGGCCGCAGGAACCCGGCGAGCGGGCGGCTGGGCAGGTGCCCCCGCCCGCCTGGGCTCAACGCTGGCGTCGGCAGGCGGTGCTGGAGCGGCCTGTGGCCGAGGTGGCGGCCCCGGTGGTGCGGGAGCTGAGACTGGCCTTGCTGGCTCCGGCAGAGCTGAGCGCCCTGGAAGAGCAGAACCGGCGAGAGCCGCTCATCCCGGTACGGACGCGGGGAACACGGCTCAGATTCACTCCGTGGCGTGGGGGAAAGGGCGTGGGGCGCAGCCCAGGATCTGCGGGATGAGGTAGGCATTGCGTGACTCCGCCGTGACTCGCCTCCCCTGCAGGTGGAACAGATCGTGGAGGCGTGGAAATGCCATGCTCTGCGGAGAGGGGATGCGGCCCGGGGCGCCCCGTGCCGCCGCCGGA
This sequence comes from Balaenoptera physalus, assembly GCF_965194825.1. Lineage (NCBI taxonomy): Eukaryota > Metazoa > Chordata > Mammalia > Artiodactyla > Balaenopteridae > Balaenoptera > Balaenoptera physalus. The sequence goes on along the minus strand of NC_138882.1, from coordinate 159,416,055 downwards.
GGGGTACCCTGCCCCGGGAGCATCATCGCTTTCTGGACCTGCCCTTTAAGTGACCAAATGCCGCGACTTGCGAGGAATTCTGGGCCTCTCCTAGACTACAGCTCCCAACATGCTCCGAGCTCGGAACGGGTTTCCGCTCCCAGAATGCCCGGCTAGCGGGGCGCAGGAGGGGCGGCAGTCTGACACGCGCAGGCGCTGTGGGTGAGGTTCCGGGGGAGGGCGGGCCTGAGAGGCGCGTTAGTGGGCTGAGCCTTGGCTTCAAGGCCCTCGCAAAGCCGGCAAGTGGGTTCGTTCGCGCTGTGCTCTGGCGTTACAGCCGGCCCTTGGGCACTCTCGCCCGCCCTGTTTACTCTTTTAATTCCCACATATCTTTTCAGCTCAGCCCCTTCTTTAACTCCAGACCTGCCTCCTGACGATCTCTCTCTAAATTTCCCACAGACACCTCAGACTCAATCCAAAATTGAGCTCACCCCTCATCTTTCTCCAGTTTTGCCCCCATCGTGTTTCTCATCTCCGTGGGTGCCCAAGCCAGAAGTCTACCGCTCATCCTTGCTTTATTCCTCTTCCTCACATCTGCCTCCCGTGGCTTCTACCTTTTAGGAGGCTGAAAGTTAGCAGAATATGCCACCCCAAAATATGCCTTTTTGGCATAAGGTTATTTTAAGCTGATTATTTTGAGAAAAGGGAGAAGTTTTTTTTTGTTTTTTTGTTTTTTTTTTTTTAAGGGAGAAGTTTTGAAAACAGAGAAGTTACCCTTTTGTAAGGGAAATTTTTAGAATGGAAATCTCCATTTGTAAGGGTGTCTCCCTCTCTGTACCAGGATGACTAACTCACAGGAGAATCTTCAGTGAAGTCAGTGAAATCTGCTGAATAAACCTTATCCTTGCTTTTGGTGCTTTTTCCTGATGGCCTTCCTATAACTGGCCTCCCCACAGTTTTCTTTCTACTGTTGTTAGCTGAAGGAGGTATTTAAGCAGGTATTTTAGGCCACCTCAGGGAGTTACTCATTTTCCCCTGGGTATCTCCCATGTATACATGAGATATACATGCTAATAAACTTCTGGGTTTTTTTGTTTTCTCTTGTTAAGATGTCTTATTACAAAGGTCTCAGCCAAGAGCACAGAGAGTAGAGAGAAAATCATTTTTCCTCTCCTGCAAGATCTTTCCAGCTGGTTCAGTTCTCTCAGCCCAATTCAGCCAGTCCTATCTGTGGCAGGAATCACTGCCACAGGCTCTTATTAATCCTCCTGCCTTCACTCCAGCGGCGACCCCCTCCCCAACCATTTTCCCACACTGCTGCCAGACTTGTGTAAGATTGTCAGCCCTACTCTCCATACTAAGTTCCTCAACATTCCCACTGCCCTCAGGACAAAATATAATCTATTTCACTTTTACGGAACTCAAAATTACTAGTGGTTCCAAACATTAGCAACTCTTCTCTCAACTACTGCCTTTGCATAAATTCACTGGTCCTGAAGGCAATGGTCCTCTAGCTCTGGATTTACTTTCTTGGTTATTGAAGACTCCCCATGCTCCCCTTTCATTTGTTACACATTTTTGTCTTCCTGAGGATCTGAATCTCCCTGGAGAAAGATCTCTGGGGCCTGGAGTGGTGCCTTATTCATTTCTACTTCCCCAGTCCCTGTCACATAATCAGTGCTCTGTAAATGTTCAGTGATGACTTTGCTTTCTTATTTAAATGTTATTTTATTCCATTAAGATACTATCAGTGTGGGGCTTCCCTGGTGGCGCAGTGGTTAAGAATCTGCCTGCCAATGCAGGGGACATGGGTTCGAGCCCTGGCCTGGGAAGATCCCACATGCCGCGGAGCAACTAAGCCCGTGCACCACAACTACTAAGCCTGCGCTCTAGAGCCCGCGAGCCACAACTACTGAGCCCACGTGACACAACTACTGAAGCCCCTGTGCCTAGAGCCCATGCTCCGCAACAAGAGAAGCCACCACAATGGGAAGCCCGTGCACCGCAGTGAAGAGTAGCCCCCGCTCACCGCAACTAGAGAAAGCCCGCGTGCAGCAACAAAGACCCAACACAGCAAAAAAAAAAAAAAAAAAAAGATACTATCAGTGTGAAATTAGGGACAATTAACTTTTCCTTTTTTTTGGCTGTGCCTCTCGCCTTGTGGGATCTTAGTTCCCCAACCAGGGATCGAACCCGTGCCCTCTGCAGTGGAAGTGCAGAGTCTTAACCCTGGACCACCAGGGACGTCCCTAATTGGAAAAAAAATATTCTTCTTTCTCAGGGATTTTATGTAAAAATATATTGCACATGGATTAAAAATAGTTATTTGCTATTATTTCTCAAGACTGAAAATGTGGTTACCCTCAGTACCACTTTGTTTGGATAATGAAAATTGAAGACAAACTAGTCCTAGAGGACTGGTTTAACCTAGAGGACTGGTTAAATTAACTATGGTATATTCCTACAGTGATATTAAAAAATATCCATGATTGGGACTCCCCTGGTGGTCCAGTGGCTAAGAATCCGCCTTCCAATGCAGGGGATGCGGGTGCTACCCCTGGTCGGGAACTAAGATCCCACATGCCGCGGGCAACTAAGCCTGCACGCCACAACTAGAGAAGCCCGTGTGCCACAACGAAGAGCCTGTGCACTGTAACAAAGACCCAGCGCAGCTAAAATTAAAAAAAAAAAAAAAAAATCCATGATCTTTGGTAAGAAAAGCACGGTGCAGACCAAGTAGAGCATGATTCATTTTGCTGAAAGAAAAGGTAATATTGAGAGGAAAAAGTTTTCCTTGCTCCTCTTCAGGTCCTTGGCTGGATCTGAAGATTAAACTGACAAAAACAATTAACAGGAGAAAAGCATACAATTTTTTTTAAAAATAAATTTATTTATTTATTTGTATTTGGCTGCTTTGGGTCTTCGTTGCTGCGCGCAGGCTTTCTCTCGTTGTGGTGAGCGGGGGCTACTTTTCGTTGCGGTGCTCAGGCTTCTCATTGCGGTGGCTTCTCTTGTTGTGGAGCGTGGGCTCTAGGCGTGCAAGCTTCAGTAGTTGTGGCACAAGGGCTCACCAGTTGTGGCTCGCGGGCTATAGAGTGCAGGCTCAGTAGTTGTGGTGCACAGGCTTAGTTGCTCCGCGGCATGTGGGATCTTCCCAGGCCAGGGCTCGAACCCGTGTCCCCTGCATTGGCAGGCGGATTCTTAACCACTGCACCACCAGGGAGGTCCCTACAAATTTATTTAATGTAAGTTTTTACGTGACATGGGCGCCTTCATAAGGAAATGAAGACCGAAAGAAACAGTTAAGCCTGAGTATTTTTATGCTAGGTTAAAGGGTAGTAATCTGGGGGGAATTTAGCAAGACTTTCTCGTTAGAATTCTTCTCAGCGTCTCCTTGCCCTTGGAGATAAGGATGCTCATTTCCTCTCAGTATACTAAAGGCAGCTCTCACTTGAGGGTTTTATGACCTGTTTCATGGGGGGGGGGTGTCGGGCGTTGGGGGAGTGAGGAGGTCAGAATGACTTTCCTGTTTTCTCAAACTCCTTCAGCTTAAAATACTCAATATGTGGAGGTGCCATATTTTAGGATAGCATGTCCTGAACCCCATCACTAAGTAGCGCAGTGATGAAGAGTACGCCTCTTCTGGAGCCAAGCTGCCTAGGTTTGAATCTCAGCTCCATCACTTTCTGGCTTTGTGATTTGATTGAGGCTATTTAACTTTCTATGCCTCAGTTTCTTTATTTATAAAATGGAGAATGGAGATAAAAATAGAATCTATTTAGTCAGGTTCTCAGGAAGATTAATTTTGTAAAGTGCTTAGGACTGTAGTGGGACAGTACATGTGTTTAGAAAACAAATCTCTTCGTTCATTTGTTACACAAATATTCATTGAGTGTTCATGGGCTAGGCATTGATTTAGAGTCATGGGATCTATCAGAGGACAAATCAGGTAAAGTCTCTGCCTCACAGAACCTACATTCTAGGAGGAGAAAGAGCAGACAAGTAAAGAAATGCATGTACGATATTCCGGGGCAGGTTTGCACTCTGAAGAAAAAGCATGTTACACAGCGATGTGGTGGTGTGATCGGATTTACATTTTAAACAATTACTTGGCCTTTGTGTGGAGAATTGGACAACGACGGTCAAGGGAGTGGGGCGGGGGGTGGGAGGCTTTTGCAGGAATCCAAGAACTCTTGTACCAGCTTGCTGGCACTGGAGGAGGAAAAACATGCAGTTGCATGAAGCATATGCTTTGAATATGGGAGTCAGTGGGAGCAGCTGCTGGCTGTGAATTCGGAGGACACAACGTAGAAAATGATATTCACTTAAAGCCACAGATCTAGATAACCTCCCCTACTGTAAGGTTGATCTAAGACCCAACGACAAGAAAACACATTTGCTAGCTTGCCCTGTCCTCTCAATAATGCTCTTTCTGTAGAGCACTTTTCACTGAGATTCTGTATTATGTACCCAATTTTTTTTTTTTTTTTTTTTTTAGTTCTTGGTTCCGCCAAAAACTTAACCTCCTTAAGAGAAAGAACCGTGTACATTTACACGGAAAACTGGCATCGAGCGAGCATTGAATGGGGACAATCTGACCAAACTGCCTCCTCTGCTAGTTTTGGGAAAGAAACCAATGAGCCTGTTTGGAAATGAGCACTGCTGCGTTTAATCTCTTTCGCTGTACATCGTGCCAAAAACGTTCCGTGCTTTTTCACGCCTTCCTTTATTTAGTTAACTTCTTCACCTACTGCGAAGCCTTGGAGAGAAACTGGCAGAAACACAGAAAAGGCATACCTCGCAAAACGAAGTAAATAATTGGAAAAAACACTCCAATAACCGACACGGGATTTCTGTCTAAATTCCCCCGGGTAATTACAGACAAGTTGTCAAAACACAGAAACAAACATTAACTTCTCGTTTTTTTTAACTCCAATATGTACCTCTTCTAAAATACACAATCTCAAAAACTTAAGTAGACACTCAAAACTGTTTCTCTCCACGGAAATCTTTAGTAAAAAGCGGAAGATTCACATGATATGAAAAGAAACCACAATATGCTTACTCGTTTCCGCTTGGAACACTCCCAGAACAACGTAACACTCAGACGACTTACGGTTGCTCCGCTCCTGCGCGGTTCGCGCTCCCTGAGTGGAATTTACACAGACCATAGATTTCTAATAGGCACTGTCCCCTGCAACAGTGGACAAACCCCGTGGTGGGAACTCAAGCAGCGTGAAACTGTCTTTTCGTGGTGCACCATGGGTATGCAAATCGCAGGCGGTTCCGGCCGCTGGGCGGCACCAGCCGCTGGCCGGGCAGGGCGACACCGTGGGGACCCCAGGGCTGCAGCGCTCTCTCGTCGCTGTGGGTCCGCCCGGGAGCCGGCGCTTCCTTACCCCGGCTGAGGTTAAGTCCTACTATTCCGTACCCTCAGGGACCGCCCCCAACCCTGCTCTAGGGACAGAAGCAGAAACGGTAGAGCACAGACAGGGACTTTGGGACCATGTAGGAGGCAGGTCACCACTCCTTCTGGAGGAGATGACATCCAACTTATCTGCAAGGATGGTTCGGGTTTATGGGAAACGTGTTCTCCGCAGAGGGAATGGCCTCTGTGAAGTTATGGGTGGTGAACATAGAAAGTAATCAGTCTGTCTGGAGTAGAGTGTGGTGTGTCTGAATGAGGGTGTGAATCCAGCCAGTCGCTGTCCTGAGAGAGCTGGGATGATGGCAGAGGCTAGATCGAGTTAGGCCTGGAAAGGGCTTGGCTTTGATCTTGTGATATCAGTGATGGGGAGCCATGAACGGGGCTGAATAGTGTGCGCTGCCACACAGGGTGGGCTGTCCTGCAAACACTGGGACTTGTCCCCAAGACTGGCCGTGGTCAGTGCCCCGGAACTGACCATTCCTCGGGTAGTCCGGCTCCAACTGGCTGGAATCCTTCGGCTGCTGCCACACCAGGACACTGTGCAGTGTTTCAGGGTTATTCACTAAGCATGCAGTTGGAGCACAGACTTTCAGCATAGCTAATATCCCACAAACTACAGAAATAGCACCTATGAGAAGCCGGGTGATGTCTTACATAAATATTTCATTTAAAATCCTGAAAGGAAAAACTAGCACCCTACAAGATAGGCTCTAATCTTCCCATTTCACAGATGAAGAAGCTGAGGCTCAGAGAGGTTCTCTGACTTTTCCAGGTCACTCAGCTGGTAAGTGGCACCAATGGAGTGACATCTTTTGCACTATTCCAGCCTGGTGAGCTCTCCTGCTCTACCCAAAATCCCCTCCAAAGTGACCCAAACACTACTGGCTCCAAATCCAGTGTCCATCCCTTGGGCATCCTGGAGGCATCCCCTACTCTAGGTTCCAAGCCAACCGCCTGCTTCTCTTAAGTCTTCTCAAGCATCTTAGTGTTGATTCAGCTGCAGAAGTCTTCCCCCTCCCCCCCCCCCCCACCTCCCTTCCCACTTTTGGTCAGAACATGATTTTCTGGCCTTTGGCCTGGTGGGGTGGAGTGTGAGAAGGGAGTACTCTGGGGGTGGGATCGTTCCTGGTGAGTGGGTGGCTGGAACCCAGGGTGTGTATGTGTGTCAGTTGAGACGGAGCCCTGGGATAATTGGAGAAGGGCAATAAAAGACCTCCCCCACCTCATGCGTCAGATGAGACTCTGTACTCTACACCCAGGGGTGTGGCCAGAATCTTCCAGGCCTCTGTATAGTGGGCCTGTTCAACCTTCACAGAACAAACAGCTTAAATACAGAACCTCACTGGTTGCTAATGCAACCTCAATTTCAACAGTGCCCTTACTGATCCCCTAGCTGTCTGGCCAAAGATGCCTCTGGGGCGCCAAGCTGACTGCTGACTTGCAGGGGCCTCTGCCTTGGACGTTGGTCTGGGCACAAAACTCCTAAAATACCTCCCTGCTATCCCCATCTCTGTTTCAATTGGCCACCTTCTTCTTTTTTTTATTTTGGCTGCGCGGCTTGTGGGATCTTAATTCCTCAACCAGGGATCTAACCCGGGCCCGGGCCGGCAATGAGAGTGCCCAAGTCTTAAGCACTGGACCGCCAGGGAATTCCCTCAGATGCTTTCTTGATCTGCTTCCACTTCTCCTCTCACCTGTTGCCTGGCTGTGTCCCTCTGCCCATCCCCCCATGCCGCTCACAAAGGAAGGTGGGTGATGAGTCTGGAGAGGTGCGCAAGGCTGGCTTATGATGGCTCTGAAAGCCACACAGTGGGGTTTGACATCAAAAACATTTGTATCACTTTGTGTACTAAGCACTTCAGTCAGACCCTGTTACCAAGTATATGACCAACACATGGGCTGAACATCATCTTCACGTGCCAGGTGAATAGACACACCAAGGACTAGGGTAGCCCCACGACCTGTGGCCCCGACGCCTCCACTTGCAAACTCACAGCTCTATCTGAAAACAAAGCGCCAAAGTCATTTGAGATGAGTTCATATAGAATATATTTCACTTTTAAAAATAAAACTTTCAGCATAGCTAACATCTATACAAACTACAAAAATAAACGTCTCCATATAAATAATTTATGTGGTGAGAGGTGGGCAGGGATACAGAGAGCCTACCCAGGACTCAGCAAGCAGTGGGGGACCAGGACTGGTGAAGGGTGCTAGAGGATCCCTCAGGCTTGGTCTGCTGGGGGCAGCAGGGTGGGGTGGGAGGGGGGACAGGGCTGCACTGCAGCCTGAAGTGCTTGCTGGCTTTCACCCCACCCGGGCATGGGCACAGGCACGGAGCACCCGGGTGTGCAAGGCTGCTCACAGCCTAGAGGGTGGTGGTTTTGTGTGGATCCCAGGGAGGTCTGTGATGGCTGGGTCGAGGAGGGGATGGCGGCAGACAGCAGCAGCAGCAGGGCTCCCCAGGAGTCTGCCCTGCGTTCAGTAACACCCCACAGCTTCCCAGTGCCTTCATGTGGCCTGAACGGGGTCTCCATGCTTCAGCTGCTCTTTCATCAGGTGGCTGGACATGGTCCCCTAGAACTAAGGTTGCTGGAGCCACTGGCAGCTGGTGTGGCAGCAGGGGACCAAGTAGGCTCTTCAGAGGCTGGGTGGATGTAGGCACCAGGCAGTGGAGGTGGGCGGAGGGCCACGGTCATGGAGGTAGTCACTCTGGCAAAGCTCTGGGGAAGGGTGGGGGCTACCCCCCACCTGAGCCCTCCTCCTTGTGCAGCTGGTGGGCTCAGGACCTCTGGGCTCTCCTTGTACATCTGTACCACCTTGGGGGAGACACCAGCCCCAGTGAGCCCAGGGGCTACTGGGGACGCAGCCCCCTTCAGCACCTCCCTGATTGGGAAGCTGGGGTCTTTGGCGGCTTCCAGCAGGGTACGAGAGCTGACAAGGGACAGGATGTCGAGGTCTGGGGCAAACCCTGCACCTAAACGGCTAAGGTGGGTCCCATGAAGAAGTCAGGAGGGCTGAGGGGTAGGGACATGATGTTTGGGCGAAGGGGGAGGCTGCCACCTTCAGTTGGTGGTACTTATGGGGAGAGGTCCCTGTGAGTTGAGCCCCGTCTGTTGGCCGCTGAGGGCATTTTGCCCTGGCTCTGTTCCACCCCATCCCCTGGGCTGGGAGCAGAAGGAGGGTGGTCACCTCTGGTGGGGGGCCCAGGATGGACAGCAGCACAGGCAGCAGCACGAGCCCATGGAGGAGGCCTAGGAGTGTGAGTACTGTCAGCACCACGAAGAAGTACCTGGAGGGGGGCGGTGTGTGGGGCCGGTCAGCCTGGGCAGGTCCTGCCGCCAGTGCAGGGCAGCCCTGCCGCCTTGCCCCGAGCCCTCCCCTACCTTACAATGAAGTCAAAGTTGGAACCAGCAAGCATGAGCAGACCCAGCAATGTGGAGATGGCCCCATCGGTCACCGGGGCCAATGTGTGCTCTAGGGCCCGGGCAGCCCGGAGGTTCCGGCTACCCTGGGAGGTCAGGAAGCCCTGGGGGAATAAAGCGGTCCTGGAGCTGCTCCTTGGCCAACCATGGCCAGCTCATCTGTGTCCCCAGGGCTCACCCATGCCTTGGCCCACAGAAGGCCAGGTGAACCGAGTCCCTGGGAGCTGCCCAGGACACAAGCACGAGTCCATATAGGTAACACTGTATAGATGAGTGAGACACAGGGATGTCTAGAATAGGTTGGCAAACTACAGTCTGTCCCATGTTTTTTTGTAAATAAAGTTTTGTTGAAACACAGCCACACCCATTTGTGCACATAGTACCTATGGATGCTTTTGGGCTACCCTGGCAGAGTTGCCACAGAGACGATATGGCCTGCCAAGCCTAAAATATTTACTATCTGGTCCTTTACAGAAAAAGTTTGCCAACCCCTGGTCTAGAAGGATGGACACCAAAGTGATAACTTCTAGGGGTGGCATTTCAGAAGATTTCTAATTCTTTCTTGGTACTTTCCAGCATGCTGACATTTTTTGTCTCCCAAGGAGTATATATTATTCTTATAAGCGGAAAAATGATAAGGCTTTTATGGGGGAAGAAGGGAGCTGTTTGTGGGGTCTGGCCAGGTCTGTGCCGGAGCTGCCAGCTGGTCCACGCCCCTCACCCCACCCGCACTCCTCCCCCGCCAGAGACCACGAAGCTGTGAGAGAGGCCTGCCTGCCTCTGTTCTAATATCTCTGTCTTGGTGGGATCTCGCCATCCAGCTACCAGCCCATTTCTCTGATCCTCTTCACGGTAAATTCATCCGAAAGAATTGTTGGTTCCCATTTCCTCACCTTCCATTCTGTCCTCCCTCACCCCTTTCTGGTCAGGCCTTTGTCCCTCCTCCCTACTGAAATGGCTGCTTATTTGTTTGTTTGTTTACTTGTTTATTGCTTATCTCTACACTCTAGAATAAGCTCCTTGAAGGGAAAGCCCGTCTGTAGTGCTCTTATCTCCTCAGTTCTTAAATAGTACCTAGCACACAGTAGGTGCTTGATCAATATTTGTTGAATACCAAATCAGCTGGCCCACCCCTCCCCTAGTGCCTGTGCTCACCAGAGCCACATGGACCGTGAACTCGACACCAATGCCTACAGACGCCACAAGGATCACCACGGGGATGGCGCTCAGCTTGATGCCCAGGAAACCCATGATGCCAAAGAGCTCCACGGTCATCACTGCCAGGACCAGTACCTGGGGAGGGCAGGGCTCACCCAGGGCTCCTGGGCAGGGCAGGGGGGCAGCTATGGGTCTCTCCAGCCCCGCCCCTGCAAGGACTCACTATGAGGGAAGCTGCCCAGGGGTTGAGCAGCAGCAGGGCGCAGACGAGGAAAGTGCACACCAGCAGGATGCAGACTGCCAGCAGAAAGCAGCGCCGCAGGCCCAGATACTGCTCCCAGAAGAGGAAGGGGGAGCCGCTGGGGTAGGCGCGCACCCCGGCCCGGCCTGCCTCGGCACACGCTGCCCGGGCCCCCTCAATGGTCTCCACGAAGTCTGCAGTCTTCTGGAGGCCGCGCAGTAGAAAGGGGAACTGGGCAAACTCCAGGGGCTGGGCGGCGGGGACTGTGGAGGGGAGGGGGTGGAGGGAGAGGGAGGGGTGGCCAGTAAGCACAGGGAGCCGTGGGCAGGGCCTCAGGGTAGGGCCTGTGTGGGCCCAGGCCTAGGCTCTTCGGGCTCCCCTGGGACTCACTGCGAAGGTTCTCCCCGGTGGTGTCGTACTTGTCATGCAGCCACTCGGGAGGTGGGGGGTAGAAGTTGGCCTGTGAGGCTGCCAGACCCAGGGGGTCACTGCTCACCCACATGGTCAGCCCCATGTAGAAGAGCTCAGGTGGAATCAGCCCGTCCTTGTCCACCAGCTTCCTTGTGGTCAGCTGTAGAGGCGGAGCGAGCTGAAGGCTGGGCCCATGGGGCCTGGAGCCCCTGGGTGCTCCCTGACCTTTCCAGTCCTCTCCCAACCTGGCTGAAATCCAGAGGCTCCTGGGCATCCCCGGTCTGGATGAGCAGCTTGTAGGCTAGGGCCCCATCCTCAGAGCCATTGCGGTATGAGTGGCGGGTGATGTGCCCAGAAGCCCAGTCCTGGTCAAACGCAGCCTGGATTCCTGGGAGAAAACAGGGTGGGGTCCGGTTGGCCTGGAGCTCTGGGAGCTCCTGCTGGCCGCAGCCCTCCCTGCCGGTCTCCTTGCCTCTCACCCTGTAGCCAGTTGCGGTAATAGTGCAGCCAGGTGCGGGGTGCCTGCGTGGCCGGTGGGGGCAGCACCGCCTTGAGGGAACTGAAGCGCTGGTGCAGATCAAAGAGGGCGCGTTGGGAGTGGGCGTAGTCAAAGCCACCCTGTGTCACCAGGGCCACCTCGTACAGAGAGAAGTACCTGAGCTGGGCGCTCAGGAAGGCATGCTCCTTGGTACCCCGAGGCACCACATCTGTCAGGGCCAGCCCATCCTGCACCAAGGTCGATCCATAGAGGCTCAGGCCCAGAAGAGCCCCAAAAAGTACCAGCACCATGGCCTGTGGGAAACGGCAACTAAGCTGGAGGCCCAGGGATACCCTTGGGCCCTCAGATGTTGGGCTAAGCCCTCTTCCCTTCTTGGGGCCCAGAGACACCTAAGAAGCCTCTGCTGCGTCTCACCTCGACCTGCCTGGGCCTGGAGGCTTACCTTGGTGTGGGACTGGAGCAGCAAGGGTGCCAACTGAGATCGGGCGAAATGGGCAAGATTCCAGCGGGCGCAGGCCAGGGACTTGCAGGCTGCCTTCTGCCTTGTCCCCTCCTCCTGGCCTAGAAGGTCCCGTGTTGACCCTCCTGGGCTGAAGAGCTCAGAGGCCAGTGGGTCAGAAGGTGGGGGCACCAGGTGGGCTTGGGGAGGCAGGATGGTGACCACATGCTGGCTGCTGGCTTCACAGTGTGCAAATGCCTGAACAGTGGCAGTCAGGTGAGCAATGCCCACTGGTACTGTCCTATCCCCCAGCTCCTGGGGCAGAATCTGAATCACCCGAGCAGAGCAGGGGCTGGAAGAGGCAGAGAGAGGGGGTGATGGGTCTGTGCCTGGAAATGCTGCTGAAGGGACAGGATGGGATGGGGCCAAGGAAGGACGGCCTGGTGGGGTAGGGATACCTAGAGAAGCAGCAGAGCACATCAAGGCGCTGGCAGTGGCGCCGGTGCAGGTCCAGGCTGAGGACCGCTGGGAAGACAAGCATCACGGCTGCAAAGTTGCAGCCAACCACTACTGCCGCCTGCGGGATGGACAGGAGGGGCACAAAGCCTGGATGAGGCCTGCCCCGGCTCCATGCCCACCCTGAGCCCAGGCCCCGTTTGTGAGGCCTCACCTGCAAGGAGAAGGCCCGCAGTGCAGGGATGGGAACTAGGGCAGCCATGAAGAAGGCGATCATGTTGTTGATGGATGTGAGTGCAACGCTGGTGCCTGTGCGCTGCAGACACTCACCTGTGCGCTCCTGTCAGGACAATGCAATGTGAAGGATGGCAGAGGTGGGTAAAGGAGCCTCATAGCAGCTAATATTTATCGTACTGTTCTAAGTACTCGACTTGAATTACCTCACCGATCCTCACTACAACCCTTACGACACAAGCACTATTATTACCCCTGTTTACAGATGAGGAAACGAGGCACAGAGAGGTTAATTACCAGCCCAAGGTCACTCAAACCAAGAGGCTCTGAGCCCCTACGCAGCACTGCCTCAGATGAGCCCAGGCTGGAGGACGAGGCCTCACCTGGAGAGGGGTGCCAGGTGGAGCCTCTGTGAAGGCATGTGCCAGCAGGAATATGTCATCCACGCCAATGCCCAGTGCCAAGAAGGGCAGCACCTGGAGGGGCACGGGGCGGGCAGCTGGAGGAACCGAGCAGCCTGGGCCGTCGGCCCCCAAGTCTGCCCCACAGTCTTGGTGTACCTGGGTAGTGGCGGCATTGAAGGCGATGCCGAGCAGGGCGCAGAGCCCGAGGCCCGAGGCCACCGCCAGGGCCACCAGCAGCACCCCGGCGAGGCCCACGGCACCCTGGGACTGAGCACAGTCCCACCGCAGCATTGTCACGCAGGCGTAGGCCAGCTGTGGGGAGAGAGGGCAGTCTTGGATAGGGGCTCCCAGGGTGGGGGCCGGTGGTGGGGGACAAGGTGCCAGGAGGACCCACCATGAGCAGGTAGCCTCCCACCACGCGGGCAGCGCTGACTTCAGAGAAGGCGTGCAGGATGTCATCCAGGGTGGTGGAGGAGAAGGCGTGGATCTGCTGGGACGCGTTCCCAGGCAGGGCCTCCTGCGCCAGCTGGGGAGACAGGGCGGTGTGAGGGGCAGGAGGCGGCAGCGGCCTCAGGGCACCGCGTTCGCCGTCTCCACGCCTCCACACTGACCTGCACGAAGCGCCGCTGCCAGGCCTGCAGCACCGTGCTGGCCTGCTCCTCGCTCCAGCCGATGTCGTGTGTCTGGTAGTCGCCCCGGAAGTGCTCATAGAGCTGGCGGGGACTCATCAGCAGGAAGGTGCTCTGCAGGGCCTCTGCCCTGGTTGGGGTACAGGAGAAGTAGGAGTCAGAGCTGGTCTGAACACCCAGGAGGGGGTGTGCAAGGGGCTTTTGCCAGAGTTGCCTGGCATCAGGGTGTGGCTCCCCATACCTGGGGTGCCCTTACCAACTCCCAGGGGAGGCCCTACCTCAGCAGCTGTCCTCGGGGGTCTCTGGCCAGGCCTCCCAGCAGCAGTTCCTCCTGCCAGTGCATGAACTTGTGGGAGAAGCCATGGCAGCCCCCGCTCAACTCCTGAGCCACATTGGGAGCCTGGAGGGGGACAGCGGAGGGGCTCATTACTCAAGGCCCTGGTTTTGGATAACTGGGTGTCTCTGGGCTGGAATCTGCAGGAACCATGCTTGCCACGGAGCTCTGTGGGCCTGGAGTGTAGATAACTATTATGCTGAGCCTCTTGCCTGCTCTGTAAGGGAGCAGCTAGTGTCCTGCAGAGAGGAGGCCACAAGAGGGAGCCGAGGCCTAGAGACTGGCTGCGGGGAGGAGTGGGCATAACTTTGGTGGTTTTGGAAAAAGGTCCACGTTCACAGGGCCACACAGACACTCAGGAAATTAGGTATGATACTCGTGCTTAGCTAATTTGTCCTGGTTCCCTGTACACTATATTTTGATGAAGTCCAGCCTTTCTGGGCTTAGAAAAGGACAAAGGGATTCATAGGCCACTTGAGGGTTCCTTAGCAGAGCTGAAGAGGAATGGAACCCTCTAGGTGTCTAGCACAGTGGGGGCAGGGTAACAACGTCCAGGAAATGGGGGGCAGAGCACAGAGCAGTCTGCTCTCTCCTAGAACAGGGGAACATATGAGGGGAAAGGGAAGGAAAATAACCTTTCCCTGGCGGACCTGGCTGGAACCCACCTGCCTGCTGTGATGGTTAGGGGCACTAGATGGGCAGTGGAGGTCGTCAGGGTGCAGACAGGGCCGCCCCACGTAGGCCTGGCCCACCTGTGCCTTGTCTAGCAGCTCCCGGAAGCCCTCAAGGGAGGCAAAGGGGCCCAGCTCCTCCAGCAGCTGCTCTGGATCCAGGTTGGTCCACTGGATGTCGGGGCGGCCCCTGCAGGGGAGAGCCCATAGTTGGTAAGGATCAAGGATCAATGCCCACCCTCCAAACCACTGCTATGGGACCCATGTAGTAGCCCACCCTCCTCCTAGCTGCTCATCTGTCCCTCTGTGTGGAGGGTGGTCAAGGCTCAGCCCAGCAGGCTGCTGCAGTGAGCTGTGGACAGATACCTGGGCTGAGATGGACCTCAAGACAGATGGTACTTAACACAATGAAAAGGCCCAGAAAAGCCCTACTGCATTCCTTCCCAAACCGTCTACCCTTGGTTCTAATACATAACCATACAGGCACCTGCTTAGAACAGGTTTTCTTTCTGGCCTGGGTCACAGCTGAGCTGACACCTAGCTAACTCTCCCTGGCAAAGTCTTTCTGGGGATTTTTTCCTTCCTTTGTTCAGATCTTACAGATCTTCGTGTTTTGTCTAAATAAGACAGGTCTGCCTCTCCTTCGGAGGTGAGGCGAAGGGGGATGTGGAGAGAGCCCTGAGGCTGCTGGTGCTCTGACCCTGGCTTGGGAGGTAATTAGGCCCTGGGTGAGCTTTTGATCATCATCTTTACTCCCACCCTTCTTTCTGCTGGGGAGGTCCTAGCAGGGGATGAAGCAGGGCCCTGGGAGCAGCTGTGGCAGCACTCACGGCAAGTAGGCAGAGCCCCCTTGGAGTTTGGCTCCTTCCCAGAAGCAGTCGAGGGGGGTGAGGATCACGCAGGGAAACAGCTTCTCAATCATCTGCCAGGGACATCCCAGGCCACATCAGTCCTGTCCCTGGGCTCTTTTCTCCATGACCTTTGTAGGATGCCCTCTGCAATGCCCCCACCTCCCGACGCCCCCCCCCCACCCCCCCGCCGTCTCTCCAAGCCCTCCCTTACTGCAGAAAAGGCTCCACCTCTACCTAGTCTCAGAGAACAGCTCAGGATACTCACCCGCTCAATCATTCCATTTTCAATTAGGGGAACTCCTGACTTGTAGCAGATTTTGTTCAAATCCCAGGACCTGCAATAACCAGGGGCACAGGACATCAGCAGAAGAAGGGGATTCCCACTCCAGCCCTGCTGCAGCACCTCTCACCCCCAGCTGCTCAGGGGCTCAGCCAGACTCACTTTCCATAGAGTGATACTTGCACTTTACTGGCGGTGAGGGCTGCCTGGAGGTGGAGGCCAAGTGCCTCAGGCGTGAGGACATTCTCCCCCTCCTGGCGCGGGGTCTGTATCAACATCTGGGAGGTGTATGCAGCCTCCTCCCCCAGCTTCTCCTTGGTGTATTGCAGCTCTTGGCTCACTCGGCTGCCCGCTGCCAGAGCAGAGAGAGAAAGCTGGGGGAAAAGAGCCTCAGTGGATCAGAGCTCCGGGGGATGTGGGACCCTAACCCACAGAGGCCTCCCAGGACAAGTGGGAGAAGCTTCTCCCTGATGGCCATGCTGACTCCCCAGGCTCCTGGCCCTCTGCTTGGAATCTGGAGTGGAGAGGTCCAGCTGTGTGGCTCTGTGGAATTCTTGTGGGACCTAAGGTTTAAGCATGAACCCAGCTGGCTGGGTTTGGAGCAAATAACTTTAAAACGAGAGATCAACATGAGCTGGGCCAGGGTGGGGTTCTGGGGGTGTCCTGGTAAGGGAGCCCTCACTCAGTCCCTCTCTACTCTGGTGGGGAGGACAAGGAGGGACAGAGGGGCCAATAGGGAGGCTGCCATTGGAGGGTCTCCTAAAAGAACAGGTCTAGCGCTGGGGCTGGTTCCTAGTTCAGGTTGTCCCAGGCAGTGGTTTATATCCATATGCTTTTTTGCAAACCGCTCTGCAGAGGGGTGGGGGGTGCCTGGCAATAATGGCTCTGTGGTGGCACAGGTGCGGGGGAGGGTCAGACGGTCTTTCAGTGTGATGCTGCCAACATACTGCTTCCACTCATGGATCCTGGCAGAGGTGACATCAAAGTGGGCCTGGGGAAAAAGATCCCTTTCACCAGTCTCTCTGTCCAGACAATGGGGAGTCCCGGCGCCAGGCCTGCCTTCATCTCCTTGATCAAGTCCTGCATTGCACTGGCCACGGAGGCCAGCTCTGTACCTGGGATCTGGGGAGGCGGGGATGCTGTGAGGGATGCTATGACCTGACTGTGGTTTGGGGGAGGCGAGGGCCAGGGCCAAACCACCCCGGAGGCTTTGTGGACTTGGCCTGGTCTTAGACCCATAATCCTGCTTCAACCCATCTGGGGCCTCTTCCTGTAGGTCACTGCCACCCTTGGGGCCCAACGGACTGCTTCTCTGAGACTCCAGCCCCACCTGGGATTATCATGCTCCCCAATCTCTTTTTCAAACCCACACAATCCCCTCACTCATGCGAGCCCCAAACCCTTGGAAACTCCCCATCACAGATTCACCCATATGCTCACACCTCCCATCCCCACAACAGTCTCACACAGCCATCATCCTGCCTTCTCGGCTGGCAATTCCACCTACTCTTTTTCTTCCTTTCCTGACTCCCCACTCCTCTGCAGTAGGCTCGTACTGCAGTGTTTATTTCACCAGGCTTGGGCCAGAGGTGCCACAAGGAGGGACAGGAGGGGAGGGCAGAGATAAGCTCCTCACAGTAAATGAGTTTGCTGAGGGGAAGGAGGCATGGGAGAAAGAAGGAACCCAGACAGAGCTAATAAGAAAGCAAAAGAAAGAGACAAGCACAATTTAAAATACAGCATCAAGGGAGTTCCCTGGTGGTCCAGTGGTTGGGACTCTGCACTCTCACTGCTGAGGGCACAGGTTCGATCCCTGGTCAGGGATCTAAGATCCCTGCAAACCGTGTGGCGTGGCCAAAAAATTAAAAAAAAAAAAAATACTGCATCAAAGAGAATAAGGAATCTTCAGAGAAAATGAGGAAGAGAAAAAGATAAGTCTTCGCTGACGATGACGATGACAGATATGAGGACAGATGCACTAGGATGTATTGTGAGGCAAGAAGAGACGGGGCGGGGTGCCACAAAGGCTCTGGACAGACCTGGCTTTGGGTCTTGGCTCTGATGCTTGGTCTGTGCTTGAGTAAATTACTTAGTCTCTCTGACCCTCAATGTTCTCATCTGTGAAACAGAGAAATGCCTACCTTGGTAGAATTAGAATCAATGCGAGCAAAGTACTTAGGAAGTTGTACACAGTAGGTACAGATATGGAGTTATTATTCAATAGCTGCTGGGAGAGAAATGATATGATGGAAAAATGAGAAAGAACTGGAGAAAAAAAGAGACTGCAACTGAGTGGGGAAGAAGCAGGGGGAACAGGGTAAGGAGACATCAAAATCATCACATTTGTTAAAAACTTTACAAAAGGGGCACATATATACAATGGAATATTACTCAGCCATAAAAAGAAACGAAATTGAGTTATTTGTAGTGAGGTGGATGGACCTAGAGACTGTCATACAGACTGAAGTAAGTCAGAAAGAGAAAAACAAATACTGTATGCTAACATATATATGGAATCTAAAAAAAAAAAAAAAGGTTCTGAGGAGCCTAGGGGCAGGACATAACGATGCAGGAATAAAGACACAGATGTAGAGAATGGACTTGAGGACGTGGGGAGGGGGAAGGGTAAGCTGGGACGAAGTGAGAGAGTGGCATGGACATATATACACTACAAAATGTAAAATAGATAGCTAGTGGGAAGCAGCCGCATAGCACAGGGAGATGTGACGTGTAGAGGGGTGGGATAAGGAGGGTGGGAGGGAGACGCAAGAGGGAGGAGATATGGGGATATATGTATATGTATAGCTGATTCACTTTGTTATAAAGCAGAAACTAACACACCATTGTAAAGCAATTATACTCCAATAAAGATGTTAAAATAAATAAATAAATAAAAGCCACTGAACTGCAGGAAAAAAAAAAAAACTTTACAAAAGGGAGGATATAACTGGTTAGCCAGCATGGAAAAAGAGTCCACTTTATAGGTAATCCAATAAATGCAAATTAAAATAGCAATGAATTATCATCTTTCAAATTAGCAAAAATTTAAGAATTGGTAGTACTCATTGCTGGCTTACAGGAATGCATTCTAACTTACCTACCGCAGGAGTGTAATTTGGTACAATATTTGGGGGAAAGCAATACTGCAGTATGTTTTAGGATCCTCAGAAATGTTCATAATCTTTGGTCCAGAAATTGCACATGTAAGGACCTGTAAGCTATTGTAGGGACTCAAGCTGTCTCTGTGTGGAATGGGAGCCATATTATGTTTTAAGCAGAGAAGTGAGATGACCAGGCTTTTTCATCACCTGATATATTCTGGAGCTGAACTGTGAATGATGAATAGGAGTTGGCCAGGGAAAGAAGTCAGGGAAAGGGGTTCTGGACCAAGTGTGTGCAGGTAACTGTAAGAGGCTCCGTGTTGCTGGGCTGCTAAGAGTGAGGCAGAGACAAAGCTGGATAAGCAACCTAGAGTATGCTAAGGAGCTTGAACTTGGTTTTGGAGACTCCCCGGAACCCAGTAGAGTGGTGGAAGGGCTCTAAATAGGGATTGACTTGGCCAGATTTAGAAGCACCACAGGAGGGCAGTGCGGAGGCAGATTTGAAGGTGAGGGGGAAAGATCAGTCACTTAATAGACCTCGATTTCCTGGGCCATCCTCTGAAAGGCCTAGTGATTCAGGGCAGCTGGGCCCTTCCCCAACCTTAGGAGGTGAAATTTGATTAGTCTAATAAGTCAATCACAGAAATTCCACCGTCTTTGCCAAGTGAAGGATTTAGGCATAGGATGCTACACAGTTCTTGCCAAAGTATAACCAAATGGGAAGTCGGAGGGGGTGGATGGTGGGGAGGGGTAGGTGGTGTATTTTTCCTCACTTTCAAAAAGGGATGCAAGACAGGGATGACTTCTCTTTTCTACCACTGCAGCAGCCACTTTGGGAGAAGGAGGTGATAAGCCTGAGGACAAAAGCCCAACATGCAGAAGGCAGAGGAGAAAGACAGAAAGAAACTGGGTCCTTGATGATGTCCTTAGATTGCTGAATTATCCATCCTGGAACTTCTCTACTGTCTACTGCTAGACTCCTTGTTGGGGGGGATAATAAATCAGTCTTCTTCTTCCTTCCTTCCTCTTTCCCTTTCTCTCTCTTTCATGTGGCTAAAAGCATGCTAAATGATACAATCAGGAGTGTACTGCCAGGCCTCAACTAGAGCAACAGCTGCAAGGGTGGAAAGGAGGGATCTGAGAGAAGCTGAGAAGGAAGAATTTTAACTGTTTAGTGACCAATCAGGTGAGCAAGAAGAACTGAGGCTGACTATCAAGGTTTCAGACTTGGGTGTCTGAGTGAATAGTGGTTCCACCAATTGATATGTGGCTGTCCCCTGCCTTCCAGACAGAAGGGCTGTATGCTCCTTATCTTCAGGGACAGCTCCAGTTTCAAACCATCTCTATCACTGTTCCTGTAAGTACTAGTTGGGCTACATGCTGTGATTTTCCTTTTCTTTTCTTTCCTTCCTTCCTTTCTTTCTTCTTCTTCTTCTTTTGCCCGCACCACCTGGCTTGCGGGATCTTAGCTCGCCGACCAGGGATCAAACCCGGGCCCTCGGCAGTGAGAACGCGGAGTCCTAACTACTGGACCACCAGGGGATTCCCTGTGATTTTTATTTTAGAGAAATTATCTGAGTCCTTCAGCTTTAATATTGATCAGGAAGGAGAAGTCACATTCCAAATCTCACCACGGCAAAGCTGGAGAGTCCAGAACTCTGATAGCTAATGTCTAGCTTCTTTCTTTGCTTTCTGTATTAACAAAACAGGAAAGGAATGGAAAATACCCTTCAGTCTTCACTGCCTAGGGCATTGCTGGAAGAAGCCTCAACAACAGATGTACAGAGAAAAGATCAGGTCAAGATCACTGCTTTTACCTCACCCATAGCCCCAGCTAATACAGGGCAGAGTGATATTCCTTTTTTTTCAAAGTAATTTCTTTCTTTTTTTTTTTTAAATAAATTTATTTATTTTTATTTTTGGCTGCATTGGGTCTTTGTTGCTGCGCGCAGGCTTTCTCTAGTTGCACTGGCGGGGGCTACTCTTCATTGTGGTGCACAGGCTTCTCATAGCAGTGGCTTCTCTTGTTGCAGAGCATGGGCTCTAGGTGCGCGGGCTTCAGTAGTTGTGGCTCGCGGGCTCTAGAGCGCAGGCTCGGTAGTTGTGGTGCACGGGCTTTGTTGCTCCGCAGCATGTGGGATCCTCCCAGACCAGGGCTCGAACCCGTGTCTCCTGCGTTGGCAGGCGGATTCTTAACCACTGCGTCACCAGGGAAGCCCCAGAGTGATATTCTGACATAAAGAGAAAAGACCTAGGAATTGATTACCACCCTCTTATATCACCCTCACACAAGCAGCAGCAAAAATCCAGTGGGATCTAGCCTATCCTGTGCTGGAGTGTAGGAGAAAGGATGAGGAAACATGGAGGTTCAAGCAGTGTTTAGATTGGGAAGATCTGGGGAATGGAGAAAGAAGAAGAGGTGGGAGACAGCCTCTACTGTGGCAGGAAATCCAAGAGTCATTTGGGACCACCCAGGCAGCAGTAGTGTGGGTGGGGCTATGTGCATGTGCCTGTGTGTGTGTGTGTGTGTGTGTGTGTGCGCGCGCGCGCGCACATTTGTCTTGGGGCTGGGGGCAGGCAGGCACAGAGAAACATCTGCTCTGGACCCCAGGGCTGGCCTAGAGTGTGTATATATGTGAGGGTCTGCAGAGGGCTGGGGGGTTGGGTGGGGATGGGGTGTGGGAGCCCAATAGGCAGGCAGGCTCCAAGAAACATCTGCTCTGGATCCTAGGGCTTGCCAGCATTTAAAATAACTCAAGGGTGTGAGAGTCTAACCTGGGCCCTGCCTTTGGGTGTGCGCCAGGGCTGGGGGAGGTTTGGGCCAGCCCACAAATGTAAATTTCCCAGGAAAAAACAGAGGGGAGTTGGACTCTGTTAAAGGGTTGCCATACTAGGCTCCAGGAAAAGAGAGTTATGTCAAAACTATTAATAAGAAATTATTTTACTCTAATGCTTCCATTAGGAAGTGAAGATCTGGTTCCACTTGACTCTGCTGTTGCCTTGAAGTACAGATTCTGTGCCACTTTTCCACTAAATGGTTGCAGGGGACCTCGCTGTATGGGACCTCTCCCTGGAGGCCTGCCAGATGATTTACTGTTTCCCCAACCTTCTAGTTCTAACTTTTCTGATTCTCCTAGTTAGATGCGATCTCTCCCTGCTTTCTTTTATACAACATAATCATTTTCTGCTCTGTATTATATTGTATATTATATCCCAACATATATTTTACTTTCCTTGCTACTGAAAGATGGGTCTTGCTTTAGTTGCCTTTACAAGCACTGCAGTGCAGTCAAATACATATGAAAGATTGCCAGTAAATGCTAAATAAACACACACGCACTCACAGATAACTGTTCCATATACCCATTCACAGGGTTCCACCATCTGCAGATGTCCATTTATGGATGTGAGAGGGAGCAGGGCTCCCAGATGCTCAGGCTCTGGCAGGCAGGTGCCCCCTCCAGACCCAGCGCAAAGCCCACTAGAACTCAGTAGCCAGCTCCTCACCCTATTCTCACCATACCCAAGCAACTATGGCCAGTGTCCACAACTCACCTTCCACCCAGAGCTGTTCTAGGTCTGTCTCAATGATGGCCACGCGGAGACCCAGTGCTAGGGCCCCAAAGGCCAAAAGTCCCAGGAAGAGCACTTTGCCACAGTGTCTCTGGATCCCGCAGCCCAGAGAGAAGAGCAGGCCCTGGAAGTAAGCACGAAGCCAGAGTGGAGCCTGAAGGCTCCCAGCTAGGATCTGGGATGGAAAGAGAAGGGTCAGCCAGGCATTACTGCAACAACGCATGAAACCTTTACCTCTTCTTATTATACCCTCTACCAAGCTCTAGCTTCTTGGTTTCTGGTTACAAGACAGAGGACCTAAACAGACACAGGCCCAAACTTGGAAAAAATTTGACTCCATTCCCTGCCTCCCACCCAATATACACCTGAGGAAGGCACAGATTCCTTTTCTGAGATAGGATACATATACACACACCTGTTCTCAGGTGGACAGAGGTGGACACAGACACACCTACTCTCACCGGGCAGAGCAGGAGGAGACACGGACAGACAGACACACAACACAGCTTTCCCGGGCGAGGGCCAATAACACACGGCATTTAAGAGACATCACACCTTGCCGAGTGACAGACCTGGGGTCTCTAGACCCGGCCCCTTCTTCCGGCTTCCCCTCCACTCACCTGGGGTGCTGCAGATCGAGCTGGGGGTGTGTAGCCCGGGGGCAGCTCCCCGAGGGGTGGCGGCCGAGCCATGCTGGCGGGGATGGGGGGCATGGGCGCCCCCAACCCGCGTTATCTGGGAGCCCCCATAGGCTGGCCTGGTCCCGCGTACCGCGAGGTCCCGCGTCGGAATTCAGTGGGGCCGCTTAGCCGCGGGTACGGGTGTACAGTGGCGTCCGTGAGCTGTAGGAGTGCAGGGCGGTGCGGGCCCGGGGCGCCGAGCCGGAGTCGGTCCCGCGTGCAGGAACAGCTACGCGACGCCCGGCGCGGCTCGAGGTGGCGACCGCAGTGCCGAGGAGGCGTCTGTAGTCCAAGAAAAAGGGAAGGGCCGGGGCTACGCCCTCCCTTTGGCTTAGTCGCCGGCAAATTACCCGGAGCTGCGCGGCTGGATCCGTTGCTAGGCAACGGCGCCGCGGGGGGCGGGGCAGGAGACCACCCAGGCAGGGCCACCCCTCTCCTCGCTTCCCCGCCCGCCCGCCCGCCTGCCTGCCCTCGGGGAGGAGGAGGGAGGGAGAACCCGGAGAGGCGATGCGTTGGCCAAATGTAAGTCAGGAGAGACCAATGCTGAAAAAAGGTATCTGCTGGCCGACGCAGCCAAGACCCAAAGACTGCTTTTCACAACTCTCTGCCTCCATTCTCTCCCCCTTCAGTCCACTCTCTCCACTGAGGCCAGTCATCTCTCTAAAATGCGAATCTGATGACAGCTGCAAAACACAAAGCCCACTTGGAGCACAGGGCCCTGCAGGATCTAAACAGTCTTCCCTCCCATAGTTCCTTCACACCCACCCAATGTTCCTTCCAGGCCTGCAGAGCCACATATAGTTTCCTAAACCCACCATGTTATTCCATGTATTTCTGCCTTTGTACATGTGGCCCTCTCGTTTTGGCAGACCACCTTCAAAACGGAGCATGAGGGAATTCCCTGGCGGTCCAGTGGTTAGGACTCCGCGCTTTCACTGCCGAGGACCCGGGTTCAATCCCTGGTCAGGGAACTAAGATACTGTAAGCCTCGCAGCACTGCCTGGAAAAAAAAAAAAAAAAAAAAGACCCAGAACTGAACATGAATCAACCATCTGCCTTTGAAGTCTTCCTTGAGTCACACCACCCCTCCTAACGGATAGTTGCTTCTTTATGCGCCTTATAACACTCAATTTATATATTTATTATTGCACATGATACAATTTATGTACTTGAAAGTCTGCCTCCCTCACTAGAGAGTAAGTAGGTGCTCAATAATTGTTGAGTGAGTCCTTTGAGAGTTGCACAAACCAGTCTTGGAAGTGACTTGGAAACAGAGCCTAGTCCCTTTATTAAACTTTCTTCAATTGTCTGGCCTCTTGAGTGTGTTTCTGCAGGTTCCTGACTGATTAATGCTGAGTGGCAGAGGAGGGTAAAATCAATATACTAGCATGTAAAGTTTGGGAAAGAGAAAAAGAATCTCCAGTAAACTCATTACTCTAACACAACTACTATTATCTCTGGCCAATTTCTTGGTCAGTTCTTCCAGACTTGTTTATGATTACATCACAAACATTTCATGTTACTACACAGTCTTTGTATCAGTCATTTGGAGAATGTTCTTAGGACAGATTCCCAGAAGTGGGGGTGTTTGGTCAAAAAGTATGAACATTTTTATGGCTCTTGCTACACATTGCCAAACTGCTTTTTGAAAAGTTGTGTCAATTAACATCATCTCCCTGGAGATCTCTCTTCAGTTCTGGTGAAAGGGGAACTTTAGGCCAAGGGGGTGAACACCTAGCAGGTTTGCCACTTCCATTGGTCCATTCATCCAGCAAAATGCCTTGGAGGAACTAATACATATGTGATGCTGTTGGCCAAGTAGTGACTACACAGTAAGAGCAGCGTATGTGCATAGCACTTTGTTCCTCCCTGTCATAGAGAAGAGGGTCCTGTTGTGTATAAAGAAAGTGTACCCTCAGCAATTATCTGGAAATAGAAATAGCCTCTAAACTAGGTTGTGTGGGCCCCTAGATTGCTCTTGCGGCTATAGCAAAGGATGAGTATGGCTGGGTGTCATCAGGACTGGAAGTAGAGAGGCTTTGCTGTAACTAGTTCTTGAGGCCTCCTTCCTTCTCGCTAGATTTGCAGACATAAGGTCCATGGAGAAATAGATTGCTAATCACCTGGGCCTTGCGACTCTGTTTCCACAGCAGGCCCACCATTGCTAACAACTGTGGTAAAGTCTGGCACTTCTATGGATGCTTTCAGGGCAAGGCCTGCCTGCTGAGAAAACTTCTTGCCTTGTAAAGTCCAAACACCAGGGTGGGAGAAACTGGTCTGCAGTTCCAACAATTCTAACCCAGGGCCTAGTGCCCTCTGACTGCTCTGAGCTCCAAAGTGACCTTTCTTCTCCCCAACAAAGTTGAGTTCCTAAGTACAGCTCAGCTCAGCCACGGTGAGCTAAAGCCACAGACCCCAGGGAACAGGGAGGGAAGAAGCTCCTCTTTTCTCTCTATAAACAGCCTGCTTCAACTATGGAATAGCCTGGTTCACAGTCACTTCCACTGGACCTCGGTATGTGTCTTGGGCCCAAACCAGAGAAATTCTCCAAGGAATAACAAAAAGAGAAAAGCAATCATTCATTATCACCAAGGAGTAAATCTAACTACTGATTGAGACAAATATTCCTTAAGGTCTCTTATGGAGCCACCCCTTTGCTAAGCTCTGGGGTTACAGAGTACCTGATTTTTAGAAGTTCATAGCCTAAGAGGGAGCACAGAGACCACATGGGAAACCACTGTGAGCTGGAATACTCAGGGAGGTTTCCAGAAGTGAGAAGATCTGGATGGGAGAGGTGGGAGGGTAACAGAATCTAAAAGGAGAAGACAGGGTTCAAGGTCTGGATCTTTCATTTACTGGCTATGAGATCTTGGGCAAGTCACATAATCTCTGACATTGCCCTAAGGATTAAATGAGATAATATATATAGCTGAGGAACAGTGCCAGGAAAAGTGAAGCAAAACACCACACACACACACACACACACACACACACACACACACACACACACACACACACACACACACTCTGTTGGGGAAAGTCATCAGCCTGGCTTCAGGGTAGGGTCCATGAGGGAGGAGCCAGGGCAGGCCTTCTTTCCCTGGTATTCCCCAAGCTACTCACTCACCATGCTTTGGGCTGGCTTCTGTTACCTGGGCCAGGCAAAGTCAATGACCCTGAGATGTGGAGGAGGGAAGCAGATGCCCTAGCAGCCCCCCACTACCACCCATTATGTTTAGGGGCCAAGCCTGGGAATGTATGCCCCTTCCCTCTAGGCAGATTTATTCCAGTAGCACCTGTCAAGTCTCTAGTGCTAGAGGCTGCAACCAGAGATCAGAGAATGGCCTTTTACCTTGATGGTGAGGGAAGGAGAGAGGATAAGAATCAAGGCAGAACTTCCCCATTTATCCATGGCAGAAAAGCCCCTGATGCAAGCCTTCTGGGTGGTGGCAGATGGCTCAGGCTGAAGACAGGTCATCCTGACCTCTAGTAGAATGTGTTCTCCTGCTCAGCCTCTTTATCTCCCTGTCAGCTCCATCAGAGCTGAGCTTTCTAGACCTTCTGTCTGGGTGGTCCTTCCCACACCCCTCTCCCCCTTCCTCAGACACATTTAACTATTTAAAAAGCAGCATACCAAGACCTGGCTTATGTACCTTCTTAGGGGTAGGGATGCCTGTGGATGAAAAAAAGTCTACTCTTTGCAATTCTCTGGAAATAGGAACAGCTTCTAAACTAGGCTGTGCAGACCCCTAGATCACTCTTGGGATCCAGCTAGAGTGTTCCCTGACGCTTCCCACTGCAGATGGGAGTGGGCTGGCAAAAGTAATGTGGTGAAGAACTGGGAAGTTCAGCCTCTCACCTTGGAAAAAGCTTGGAGGGCAGTCTTGGCGGTCAATCCCCTTACAGGCTCAGGGAGCTCTTGCTGGCAGGTAGGGGAGATGGGTTACTGGCGGAGGGGTTCTTGCACCAGTAGCCATCGAATTGTCTGATCTGGCAAGCTCCCAGAACCCTGTTCCTCAACACCTCCCCACAGTCCTCCTTGATTTGGCATTAAAGGCCCCCTTCCCCCTCTCCTCCACTCCCCTCATGCAGCATCCCTGGGAGAGAGAGGCAGGGCAGATTCTGTCAATTCTTTTGCCTGCCTGGCTCTTCTGGCTTCTGTCCCATGGAGAGGTAGCTGGCCAGTGGACATTCAGTTGCTCACTATATTTCAAACCTCTGTAGATGCTGCCAAAAGGAAACAAAAGCTGTCCCTGCCTTCTGGCAGACAAATAGAGCAAAGAGAAGAGAAATCAAAGCACCTTGGGCACTCAGCCAATTCTGGAGTTGTTGGAGACAATAGCAGCAGTGTCCTGAGCTGGGGGCTACTCCCAGCTGGGACTCAAACTCAGCAAGGTCTTCCCCTGGGGGACTTTTACCTTGTCTTCTTTTTCTTTCTTTTTTAAACTCTTATTTATTTATTTATCTATCTATTTATTTATTTTTGGCTGCATTGGGTCTTTGTTGCTGCGCACCGGCTTTCTCTAGTTGCAGCGAGCGGGGGCTACTCTTCATTGCGGTACACGGGCTTCTCACTGTGGTGGCTTCTCTTTGTTGTGGAGCACGGGCTCTAGGCGCGTGGGCTTCAGCAGTTGTGGCACGTGGGCTCAGTAGTTGTGGCTCGTGGGCTTAGTAGTTGTGGCTCATGGGCTTAGTTGTTCCGTGGCATGTGGGATCTTCCTGGACCAGGGCTCGAACCCGTGTCCCCTGCACTGGCAGGCGGATTCTTAACCACTGTGCCACCAGGGAAGCCCACCCTGTGTTTTCTCCAGCTCCCTCCTTTCCTTGGAGCAGGAGCTGCTCATGGGCTTGTGCAAGGGAAGGTAGAGGAGAGGCTTTTCCTCTACTTTACTGTCAGGGGTTCCAAGAGCTCAGTGGGGAAGATCAGAAAGGGGTATGGGAAGGCTCTGGGACAGTTTAATCAATCCCTTCTCTTCCCCTACCCCACCCTACCTCCAAATCCACCCACCTCTATCCCCTTTCTGCGGTCAAGGAGCAGTCTTCTGGCCTCTTGGGCCACCTGGACCCCAAGGGTCAGAAAGCTCTGAGAGGGGACAAAACCTGAGAAAGTCACTTAAAAGTCACCTAGTCCAACTTTTCCATTTTGCAGATATGGAAACTTAGGGACAGAGAGAGAGAGAGTGATTTGGCCAAAGCCAAACAACATTCCACAGGGCAGGTCTTCTTCCATCGAGGCCAGAACTGTCTCTAGCATCATCGGAGCCTCACAAATTTAACATCACCTCCAAAGGGGATCATCTTGGGCACTACCACAGCTCTTTATTCCCACCTCCCCCGCAGTCCTATCAATTTCAACCACTCTGCTGTGCCATTTCAGCTCCTGTCTGATTAGGACAAACTTTCAGGAACCTTGTCCTGACCAGTGGGAGGAATGTGGAGCTCTAGAGCAACCAAGAAGGCTGGCGGAGGTGGAGATCCCCCAGGGTAGGAATGCTCATCTAGTCTCTGACAAGTTCAATAAAAGCAACTAAGATTCAGGCAAGATCACTCAAATGAACTTGAGAGACTTCAGATTTTTGAAGCACTGTAGAAACCAGTATTTCAAATCATTCTTTATAATTACAGCCACCCACAGTGAGCACATCAAGAGAAACCTTTCCTTTGATAATTCTAGGAGGTGAAATCTCACCCCAGGAACCACTTTCATCTTCCACCAAACACCTGCAGGCTGTAAAAGCAATGTAGGGAGAGGCAAGAGCAGAGTGTGTATGTTTGGGAGCGGGGGTGGTGAAGGCAAGGTGCACAGGGCTCCAGAAGAGCTGTGAGTACTGAAATCTCACTTCTCAATGATCTGAAGCAGGAGAGTCTGTGTAATTAGGGTATAAAGGAGTACAGTTGGAGAAGACTCAGAAAGAATTTCAAATGATGATATAGGTTGCTGGCTCTTCCTTACCAGGTTGGGCAGACCTCACTAAGAGGAGGTGAGAAGGGGTCTAGCTTCTCTCAAACCATGGCTTTCTTTTATTGCTCTTTCCTCCACTAAAACCTGTGGGGATAGGCTTGTTGGCTAGGCAGGGGCTGCCTCCTGATTGCTTTAGGGTCTCCAAGGTAATAACAGTTGAGCTGGAGAAACTGACCCAAGACTGGAAGGATAGGAAGTAAATGGCAGGGGTTAGAGGGTGAGGCTGGCGGTGGCGTGGTGTCAGGGGCCAGGAATCTATGTGGTAGGTATGAGAGCAGAGTAGTAAGTCCTGGACTGAGGTTCAGGGGCCAGGCTGCCCAAATTGACAGCTGTAGAGGGAACATCATATGCAGAGGTCGCAATGGCAGCAGCTAGGCCTATGGGTCTAGAAAGCCTGATTAGGGTCAGGGACTGAAGTACCCCCAGGTCCTTTCAGGTGGGAGATGCTTTTAAGGACTAGGCTGGGCCAGCCAGTCAGAAAGTAGCCCTCCTAGGAACTTCACCACTGGACAGCTGCTGCCCCTGCCTGATAACCTCGGTGTACAAGAGCTAGGCCATCGTTCCACATGCCAGCTCCAGATGGTCTCTACAACATGAACACACACTGTGTATCTTTGGAGCCCATTTGATGTGGAGCTTGGGACTACTCCCTAAGTCTCCAGCATGACTTTGGGAGCCCTTCTTTTATTGGGAAATAAATACAGAGTCAAACAGGTGGGCCAGCCAACATCTGTAGTTCTGGGGGCCAAGAGGAAGGAGTCTGACTTGCTCAGAACTCAGATCTCCATGAGCTGGTCATTCCCCACGATCACCTCGTTCACTCGTTTGGCTATAAAAGAAAAAGAAAAGATTGTTTAAGAAATGGCAGCCAAATATGTCATTTCAAACCCAATTACTTCTCATTCTGTGTTCATAAACATTCATTCCTCTCCTATGTGGCTCTGTTCTTTAGAAGCTCTTGGGAATACAACTTGTCGAAAGGACTTTGGAAGAGACAGCATCTTCCCACACAGGAGGAGGGGACTGACTCTCTATACACCTGGCTTTCAGGAGACTTCACACAGGAGGGGGACTGGAACTGAGTCATAAAGAATGATAGAGTTTTTTCAGGCAGTATATCAAGGGGAAGGTATTCCAGGCTGTTAGAACAACATGAGCAAAGACATAAAGATGTAAGAAAGAGGAATGTGAAAAACTAGTGTGGCCAGAGGATAGGGAATGGGGGAAAATAGTGAGAAGAAAAGAGACTAAATAGTTAAATGGAGATATTCAAAGGAGAAAGGGAGATGCCTCATATGTCACATGTAAATAATACCACATACTCGACAGGTTATTGTGAGGATTCAATGAGTTAAAGAATCATTGAGTGTTTGACAAACAGTGGTCGTTATTATTTTTATAAAGTCCAAACTCATAAGGCCCTCTATGACCTGACCTTTGCCTACCTCTCCAGCTTTATCTTCCATCACTCTCCATTTGTACCTAGAAGCCATGTTATTTTACAGCTCTAGACCTTAGTACATGCTGTTCCCTCTGCCTAGAATGCCTTTCTTCCCCTCCCTACTCACCCTAAATGCCCTAATCAAGCACCTCCACTATGTGATGCCTTCCCTTCCAAACTGTCCATTTCCTGCTCTCTGAAAACACTCTACCTGATGTATATCTCTATCTCTACTTCACTGTAAGAATCTTGAGGGCAGGGGCAGTGGATTTATGATCACACCCCAGTGTCTAGCACAGCTACAGGCACATGAAAGATTTCAGAGGTTTGGGGTAATGAGAGGGATAGGGTATGGTTATGTAAGTGGAGAGCTAAAGTTGTAAGGGAGTGAAGGCTGGTGGAGAAGGTCGGGGAATGGTGAAGCTGAGGGGCTGGATGGTTCAGTGATGAGTATGTTTAAGTTGTCCAAGATGTTTGGAAAAAGAGAGGGAGGAAAGGGGAAGACTGTGAACCCTCAATATATTTAGGGGAGTGCCCTGGAAGCTTACCAATGATGGGGTGAAAGCTAAGAAGAGGGTTAGCTTTCAAGGAGTAAGAGCTATAGAAAGGAGGCAGTGAACCAATGGTCTGGAAGGGGTAGGGGAAACCAGGAGCATGCTGTCTGCTTGTTCCCTGGAGGTATGGAGCAGATGTAGGAGGCAGGAGAGCTTTCACTGTTCTATTGGCTCAGACAGAAAAGGCTGACCACCTGGCTGAAAATGGATTCCTTCTGGGTTAGCTTGGCTTCTAAAGGTCCAACACCTTTCTTGCCACACTTGGGGGCTTGACAGTGACCCTGATAGGTGAGACAGAAACTCTGACTTTCCTGAGGCTCTACTTCAGCCTCAGAAGGGTTTGGTGCAGCAAAATGAAGATCGTTAATGATGGGACCAAGTTTGATAGTAAGAGATGTTTTGTTCTGTTCATACTGCCCACAGCCTGGAGCCTACTTCTGCTCTGTCAGTAGAAAGGGGGTTTCTGACTGAAGCTTTGGAGACTTTGAGATTTCAGACATGTCCTCTGTTCTATCCACCTTTCCAGTTTTGTTTCTTGCTATATCTCCCTTATACACTATATTCTAGATTTTCCAAATGATTTTCAATTCCCAACATATAAGATTGTTTTTTGCCGTCAGGTGCCTGTTTACATGGTTCCCCTTTGCTTGAGAGGTTCTTCCCTTTTGTATATTTGGTAAATAGCCAACAATTTTAAGATTTAGCCTAAATTCTCTCCTTTGAGATGGCGTTCCCGATCCTTGTGCCAGGAACTGACCAATTTCTCTCTTCTGTCCTTAATTAACCCTGACAGTCTTCTACCATCATACCCGTGAAACTTTACTGTACTTATTTCTTTACTCATCTGTGTCTCTATAATAGACTGTGAGCAGCTGGACAGCAAGAGGCAAGTCTTACTCATCTTTACACCCCTAGCCTCCCAGAGCCTAGAAGATAGGCGGTAATTGTTTGTTGAAGGTGTGTGTGTTTTGGGGGTTATGTGAGGGTAGAGAAGTGGGAAAAGGAGCATGTATGGAGGAGAAGGCCTCCAATCCCCTTGTCAAAGAGAATATAACTGACACA
Source organism: Balaenoptera physalus (assembly GCF_965194825.1). Taxonomy (NCBI): domain Eukaryota; kingdom Metazoa; phylum Chordata; class Mammalia; order Artiodactyla; family Balaenopteridae; genus Balaenoptera; species Balaenoptera physalus. The sequence continues at coordinate 159,384,243 of NC_138882.1, read as the reverse complement.
TCCGGTGTGTTACAGCAAAGGTCCTAGTGGGTCTAGAGCATCTTCGGGCCTATTTCTCTAATGTTCTCCAGTAGGAAGAGAAACCAAGGTCTAGGCCTTTCACAGTTTCTTGTTTCAGCACTGTATTTGACAGAGGCAATCTCATGTGACAAGAAAAGGTGACAGTGCAGAATAGGAGAGCTCTGAGCCATAGAGATTTGAATTCTATTGGTAATTTAACTCTGAGCAAATTATTTCATGTCTTTGGGCTTTAGTTTCCTCACAAAGTTGTGGGGATTCAGTAAGATAATTGATGTAAAGAGCCTTGATGAGTATTAAACGGAAGTTACAGGATGTGGCTGCGTCTGGCCTGTGTACTCCTGCCCTAGGAGGTATTCTTTTTATACTTCATAGCCATCTGCTTCCTTCACTGAGAGGAATGGGAGGGAGGCCCAGACAGTGCTCAGGCTGCTAAATTCCCTAGGCCTGGGGCCGGTCCTGGAGTGTGACTGTCAATCAGGCTCTACCTTGAGGTAAGACTGACCAGAAAAGAACAAAGGAAACGCTTCTCTGGCTAGCTTCCCAGGGCACCTCCAAAAGCTCCTCTTTGCCCTTTATCCCTCTGTAGCCATCAGTTAGCCACATCATCTCATAACCAGACTCTGACATTTGCTCTTCCTTCACCCAGTCTCTTCCTAGTTTCCAGGGACACTGGAATGTTCTGAAGACAGTGCCAGTTTCATTAACACTTCTTGGTCCTCAGTGCTCCAGACCAGAGGGGTTAATAAGGGGTTAGGCTGAGGCAAACAACACCTTCTTCTGCTCTGCTAGGCTCCAAATAAATACCTGCACCATCTCTGGTTTGCTCACTGGGACTCAGGGGAGGAAGACTGTATCTGGCATTTTGGGGGAAGATGTATTTTTATGGAGATTCAGTAAGGTGGAGGAAACCTGAAGGGGAAAAGCAAGCAGTACTAGTTCTGCTTGGCCAGGGCTGGAAGCAGGTTCCGATAAACACACTGGAAAAGTTCTGGGCTGGAATCAGGTCGGGAAAGATCCTAAAGGGAAGAGTACAAGGGAGGAAAGTAAGTTGGGAAAAAAACCAGTTGAGGTAGAAGGGAATGACAAGTCACATATGAAAAGCTGCACTGTTGGGAAGCTGGGAGGACTCCTGCTGGCCAGGACTTGACCTATGCACCCATCAGGTCTACTTTCACAGCCAAAGGACTGATCACTGTGGGACCAGGGAAGAGATCCAAGTTCTCTCACTGACAGTAATAAAAGACTCAGATGAAATGTCCAATTAGTTTCCCAGGTTTTGACTTTGTTGGCTGTGGCTTTTCAGTTGGCTTGAGCAGGAGGTCAAACTTGGCTGCCAGGATTTTTGCCAGAGATAATCTCATTAACTGAGCATGCTGGGTGGGGTCAGTAAAGCCAGAATTGTTAGAAAATGCCTTGTTCTCCTGGTAGTGCTAAAAAAGGGCAGAGGGGCCTACGCTGGGTTACGATAGTCCCATTTTTGGTGTGGAAGACTGCTATGGATGTGGTGACTCTGTGGCATGCAAATGACTCGGATTTGGAGAGGGGACGGCATTGCTTCTGAGGATGAATGTTTTTTCCTGAAATCCCTCCATGGGAGGAAGACTGACTGGGGACTTTGCCATCTCCTGACTCTTTGCTAGTGAGGACCTGAGTTGATGTTTGTCTGGGCCATCCATAGTTAACAGGTCTTGATTGCTGCACTGATGGTTTGGAATTTGCATTCTCAATGTGGCTCAGCCTCAAAGAAAAGTGATAGTGGGGACTTCCCTGGTGGTCCAGTGGGTAAGACTCCACGCTCCCAATGCAGGGGGCCTGGGTTTGATCCCTGGTCAGGGAACTAGATCCTGTATGCATGCCGCAACTAAGAGTTTGCATGCCGCAACCAAGAAGTCCGCATGCCACAACTAAGAAGCTCACATGTGGCACCTATGAGCCTGCATGCTGCAACTAAAGATCCCGCATGCCGCAACGAAGATCCCGCGTGCAGCAACTAAGACCCGGCACAGCCAAAATAAATAAGTAAATAAATATTAAAAAAAAAAAAAAAATAGAAAAGTGATAGTGGGAACAGGTGACTGGCCAGGAGTACCTGTGGCAGGAAGGCACTGACTACTGTGCTGGACACATTGGTCCCTCTAGCATAGAGGACAGAGCAAGAAATGTTGGGGTTCTCCAGTTTAAAGTCCAGATGACTTCCCTGGCCATCTCTCCTTCAGGACCGTTAAGGAGAGGGCATGTAGTTAGAGCCAGAAAGCCCAGGAGACGCTGCAGCCTGTGACCTCCTAGGGGTTTGGCTGGCACATCCCTACACTCCCTGATGGGAGATGTGCCTCAATACTGGCATTCAGTTGACATTCATGCATTCTGCACACAGAATGAAGAGGGGTCCTTGCAAAGTAAAAGAAAGGAGCACCATTACTTTGCTGGAAGTGGGGAGAAGAACAAGCAGAAACTGTGAGTTTCCAGGTTCCAGCAAATAAGAAAGGAGGGACACCCTAGGGCAGTGGCAAATGGAGTTCACTCATTCAAATATGCCAGTAAAAACAACAAAAGGAAGCAGCTCCTGGCTCCAGGAGGGACTGAAAGAAGAAAAGCACTAGGGGATGTTTCTACTTTTTGCTGAGCAGGAGATAATTTACAAAGACAAAGAGGCAAGAAGGTGGTGGAAGAAACATGGTGTGGGGCCATAAACCCAAATGGAAGAGAACAAAACAGGAGAGAGAAATGAGAAATGCAATGAGGAGACAGGGGAGGGGATGGGGTAAGAAAGCAGCCCCACAGACCAGCTGATCGGCTGCTTTTGAAGCTCTGGGGATCCCTTCCAAGGCCTTCCATGGAGTCAGAGAAAAGGCTGGTGTTCTGAATCCTATTTTTAAGAAACAACCAACAGGCCTCAGATGCTCAAAAAACAAGTTTCTCTGCAAGCCAAGGGTAGGCCTGGGTGAACTGGTATGCTGAGCAGGAGAAAGAGCTAAGACCTGACGTTCCTGAGGAGAGTAAGAGCCATAATATGGAGGCCAAAAATATTTTTCCTATTGGTCTGAGAAAGATGGACTAAAGGGAGAAAAAGGGTATCAATGACCAAATTCTGCTAGACAAGCCAGGAATGGCTTCTTCTTCTGGTCTTTTTGGAGGCTGTCAATAGTTCAGGCTGAAGACCCAGTTTTGTCAGGTACTAGCTATGACCTTGGGTAAATTTCAACCTTTCAGAGTCTCAGTTTCCACTTCACCAAATGGGTCCATAATGAATCCCTACCTTAGATGGCTTTTACGAGAATCCAATAAGACAATGCATGTGAGAACATTTTAAAGCTGTAAACAATAGCTGTAGGCCGGTGGCGCTCTAGGAGGGCAGGGCCATCCATGCCTCCTGTGCTGGAGTTCAAGCTGGTGTCTCAGCCCTCTCACCTAAGCTAATACTCTCAGCTGGCACGGGATCACAGCAGAAAGTACCAATAGCTGGGGCACCGCTGCTGACCAACACTCCTGTTCAAAGGTTCTCTGGTGAGACACCGGGTGGAGTTTGTCTCCTACTAACTGAACTAAAAATGCCAGCCTTCCCTGTAGCTAGGGCATGGGTATAGGATCTAGGCTTGACCTGTTAATGCAGCCACCACAAACCTTGGGCTGGGCCACCACACAAAAAAGTAGGAACCAGAGAGAATCCACCTGCTCGGCGGCTGGAGTAGCACTGCCAACTGTGATAACCAGTGTTCAGCAAGGATGGCAGCAGTGTCCTCACCAGAATGATTTGGAGTGTAAATCTTGGCTGTAACCCATTTTCTAAGCTTGATTCTGCAACTATCTTAGAGCTGTGAGCTACCTACCTTTACAATGAATTCTTTATCAGCTTAAATCAGCCAGAGTTATTAGTTTATGATGCTTATAACAAAGAACGTTATTGGTAAACTAGTGACACCCAGGAAAGGCCTCTTAGAAATGACAATTCTCATACGTAGAAGAAGAAAGCACTTGAAATGTGAGAAGAAAGGCAATGAAGAGGAGAGCTGCATCTAGTCTCAAGTGAAGAAAAAGGCTGAAGGGTGGTTTCAGGCCAAGGCCACATCTCCCCAGTTCATTTATCGGTGTTGTATGTGGTTCTTCCATCAGCATAAGTTTAGAAGAAAAGCCAGAAGAGATTTCATGGTAATTGCAACTATCTCACAAATGCCTTTCTTGGAACCCGAATTCTCTGCCCTGAAATGCCCCCAAATTCCCTTTATGCATCCAAAATTCATTCACTCATCTCTCCCATTCCCACTATCTACGATAAACCAGGACCTGTTCTGAGAGCTAGGGATACATATTGAAATAAGTCAATCCTTGGCCTGAGGATCTCAGTCTAGTAGGGAAGGTAGATTCATAAATAATAGCCATAACTTGTGTATGTACTTTAATAAAGGTATTGAAAAAGGAGCAGAGGAGGAAGGAATGCTCATTTTGACTGTGGGGAATCATGGGAAGAGTCAGGGAAGGTTCTATAGAGAAAGCACTTGGGCAGAGTCATCAAGAATTCCAGAGAGAGGGGGCATGTGCAAAGGCATGGAGAGGCACAAGAGCATGGTGAGTATCTGGAGCTGTAAGTCCCCTGGTATGCTCCAGAAGCTGTGTGTACTCCTCACAACATTTAACTGTATTTAATTCTCACAACAATCCTCCAAGATAGGTATTATTGTCTCAATTTTTCTAGTTTCAAAAATCTGAGGCCAAGAAATTAAAAACTTAACCTGGTGCACGTCCAGTGAGTTGCACAGCTGAGATCTGAACCCAGGTCTGTTTGAGTCTAAGGCTCACAAGGGAAGTATACAACTTTAAAAAAGGGAAGGAGAAAAAACTGAAGAAGGCCTCTACTTACTGGGAGAAGGAAAATGATGTGGCTTACACCAATTCAGAATTGGTGGGTTTAGTTCCTTCAGCAACTCCCCTATCCCGTCCTATTTTAGGTTTAGGAATAATCTGAAAAGGAATGAGCCATCCTTACTGATCTTGAGCTTTGTCTACTATTTGGTTAAAAATACCCAGCCAAATTATGGACCATTCAAATTTGACCAGCCCAGCAGGGAAATCCTGATGTCTGCATGTCTCTCAAGCACTATACAGTCTTTCTACAGCTACAGCGCAGAGCTAGCTAACAGTAAAGCTCACAGCGTCATCGCTAAGCAGCTGAGGATGGCTCTGAGAAAATGGCTTCTGAAGAAGCTGCTAGCCTTCTTCCAGGCCAAGAATCTATGGGACTCTCTCTCTTAACTATCAGGTCAGATGAGGTAGTCAAGGACTGCAGGAGGCCAGAGCTAGTTCCAGAGCCTTTGTTGGATCACTGGCCCTTCTCTCTTATGCCTAACAGCCACTGTAATGTACTGGTGCCAATCTGGGTCATCAGATCTTTCTGCTATGTTTTCAATTTTTTGGTAGTAAGGCTGCATAAATATATATGAGCTTATCTAACAAGATAAATTCTTAAAAATGGAACTGTAAAGTCAAAGTTAAAAAATTTGACAGTGATGTCAATCCCCTCCTAAGACAGCTCTATCAATTTATGTTCTCACCTGACGTGTATGCATATGCTTGCTCCCCAGTTCTCACCAGCACTGAGCATTATCTGTGCTACTGTGATATGTAAAAAATGGCACCTGTGATTGTAATTTGGTTTCTGGTTTACCTTTGGCTTCAATCCTCTGGCTGCTTCCAATTAGGCAGTTCTTGATGTCTGCTCCCTTCTCGATTACAGCATTGTTGCAGATGACGCTGCCCTGGATGTTGCTTCTGTAACACAGTAACCAAGTTAGGGAGTGTCCATGGCTCTCATCACTATCCTTGTCACTATGGGTTGGGGGTTCTGGCTCCCCCATATGCTAGGACTAGCTGGCCAGTCCAGTTAATGGCTACAAGCTTATCATTAGAAGACAGAATGTCTCAGCTGGGCCAGGAGAGGACTGGGCTTTAGAGAAGATCAGAGTTTGTATATGCTCATCATGATATTCCCCCAAAGCCTGAAAAGAGCAACCAGTCTGCCTTCAGTTCTTTAGGCACCCCAGACTGGGAGGTCTAAATTCCATCCAATCTCTCTTCCTTTGGTCTGGGGGTGGAAGCTGGCCCTGGTCCCTGGGCTGATCCATTGCTCCTGTCTCTCATCTGGGAATATATACCAAATTTCACTGCAGGCTCAGATCCCATGAATCTTCCCAGGAGATCAGCTATGGAAACAGTGGGTGCCCCACAGCTCTCATCATAGACCCTGGTTAATCAAAACCATACTCGTTTAGAAAAAAAAGGATGCTTTTTAAACCAACTCCATTCTACATAAAAGATTACTCATAAAAGCCACAGTCTCAAGAGTAGCTCCACTGGCTCTTAGCATTTGAATGTGTTTAATAAAGCATCTTCTTGGCTTCTGAGGACTGGTGGGTAGGGGAAAAGTCCTTTTGAAAACCTTCACTAGCATTTATTGCATACCTACCTCAGGCCAGGTACTGTGCTAAATATTCTATATACATTACAGGAGTGACTTACAAATCCAGCCATTTCATCAGTAAAATCATCTGGGACATTCCTAAATCATTCTGGAAGTACCATTTTTACCTCTGATGTAGTAAAAATAACCAAATTTTACAGATGAGGTAACAGATTAAGAGAAGTTAAACCATTTACCTAAAACCATGTAACTGCCAAGTAGCAATTTCAAAACTAAGTCTGCCTGACTCCAGAATTCATACATTTAATCATAATGCCATACAAAGAAATTAAGGGGGGACTTCCTTGGTGGTGCAGTGGTTAAGACTCCACACTGCCAATGCAGGGGGCCTGGGTTCGATTCCTGGTCAGGGAACCAGATCCCACATCATGCCACAACTAAGAGCTTGCATGCCACAACTAAGAAGCCAGCAAGCCACAACTAAGGAGCCCTGGCACAACCAAATAAATAAGGTTAAAAAAAAAAAAAAAAGGAAAGAAAGAAATTAAGGGGAGAAAAGGCTAGAGGAAGCCTGGGACTGCCTAGTTTGTTTGTTTTTTTTAAATTTATTTTATTTATTTATTTTTGTCTGTGTTGCGTCTTCTTTGCTGCGTGCAGGCTTTCTCTAGTTGTGGCGAGCGGAGGCTACTCTTGGTTACGGCGCACAGGCTTCTCATTGCGGTGGCTTCTCTCGTTGCGGAGCACGGACTCTAGGCACGCGGGCTTCAGTAGTTGTGGCACGCGGGCTCAGTAGTTGTGGCTCACGGGCTCTAGAGAACAGACTCAGAAGTTGTGGCGCACGGGCTTAGTTGCTCCGCGGCATGTGGGATCTTCCCGGACCAGGGCTTGAACCCGTGTCCCCTGCATTGGCAGGCGGATTCTTAACCACTGCGCCACCAGGGAAGCCCTGCCTAGTTGTTTTTTTGAGCCAAGATGGCTCTGTGGAAGGAGCTCTGCCCTAACAAGGGAATATTTAATACCCTAAAGAGTCAGAAGTGGGCAGCTGGAGGGGAGAAAGAGGTGAGTAGGAAGGATGTGAGTATCCATTTAAACAAAACAAAACACCAACTAAAAAAAAATCCTCAAGCAACCCAGGAGGCATGGGGGATGGAAAAGAGGCCATTCCAAGGACTAAAACTATCATGCACAGGCCATTAAAAAAAAAGATTCTTCCGTGGGACTCCCCTGGTGGTCCAGTGGTAAAGAATCCACCTTCCAATGCAGGGGATGCGGGTTCAATCCCTGGTCAGGGAACTAAGATCCCACATACCGCGGGGCAACTAAGCACGTGCACCACTACTGAGCCTGCATGCCTCAACTAGAGAGCCGCGTGCCGCAAACTACAGAGCCCATGCGCTCTGGAGCCCATGCACCACAACTAGAGAGAGAAAACCCGCGCGCCACAACTAGGGAGAAGCCCACAAGCCGCAACGAAAGGTCCCATGTACCGCAACTAAGATCCGACGCAGCCAAAAAATAAATAAATAAAATAAAATAAATATTAAAAAGAAAAAGATTCTTCCCAAATGCCAAAACTTTAGTAAACTGCCAAAAAGGAATTTTAGCACTTTATGGCATTCCAGAGCCTTTTTTATCTCTATTCTTCTAGAAGGTTAAAGCTTGTTGGAAAGCAGCAAAAGGCCAAAGCCACAGCACCTCTGTGGTGTGGGCTAGAGATGGGTAGAAACAGTTTTAGGTTTTTTTTGGCTGCACCATGCGGCATGTGGGATCCCAGTTCCCCGACCAGGGATCGAACCCATGCCCCCTGCAGTGGAAGTGTGGAGTCTCAACCACTGGACCACCAGGGAAGTCCTAGTATTAGTTTGTTTTTTGGCTCAGACTCAGGATACACTCAGTGGGTGGGCATTAAGGGACCTTCCAGCACTTTCCAATTTGCCCTCTGCCTGAGGAAAAGCAGTCCAGTCAGTGGTTAGGGTGACTCCTGCTCCTAGGGGAAAATTCACCCCAAGAGAAGAGTAAGGAAGTATATAGAAAGCCTCAGACACAGAGGTTTCTGAGACATAGCAGGCTTACAACTGGCTACAAGTTTGTCACTGAAAAGTCTCATTTCTTTTTTCAAAGTGGGAGAAAGGGGATGCTTCTTACTCAGTAGTTTAAGAGTAGTAGCATGCTCTGGAGTTAGGCTAGGGGTAAACATAGTCAGCAAACAAGAAACCGCCAACAGGAACTCCAGCAGCCATAATTAGACAGTACTAAATGGCTATTTTGGAATCTGGGACACAAGTGGGAACCGTTTCTGGAAGGAAGAATCTGGAATGACTGAGGTCAAATTTCTACACCAATGGATAGCCTGGGTTCTCCTTATGTTTAACAGGTCTGATTAAGGTCTCAGGAACCTCCCATATTGCTTTATTGCTTGTCTCATCCAGTTTGTGTGTAACTCCCTCTGAGACAAATAAACCACCACTAGCGAGTCTACAGATGTGATAGGGAAAAAGTGGGTTGATTCATGGGAAGCTGGGGGCTCTTCTGAAGCTCTTGTTCAGTGGATCTGTGAAAGGCTTTGAGACGACAAAATGCTTAGTGAGTGTGAAATCTTTTCTACCACTTGTTTCTCAATTGTTTCCCATGATCACTGTTGCAGTCACAAGTCACCTAGCAAGGCTGAGGTACTTTGGAAAAATTTTAAGCCAATTTAGCTTTCCTCTTGTCCAGAAAGAACTCCAAGGTTAAGGACTTTACAGGTAGTATGTGTGTTTGCTCAGGCTGGAGGGGAAGGACAGACACTACCATATCAAACAAGCCCCCCTCCAGGTCGCCAATCCACAGTAAAGACTTTGCCTTTTCTCCTCAGTGCTTAAAGCAGGAGGGGAGGTACTTCCTATACAGCTCATGAAAAGACCTGGCCCCAGTGCCAGAACTACAGTTTCTGAATCCTACTTTTAACTCTCAGCTTGGTACTAAGGACTCTGCTGTGCCGATGCCTGGCTGTGTTCTCTAACAAGCTGCTCAGAGATGGCTAAGATTAATGGGCTTTTGGTCCTCACTTCTTGGTGGTGTCAAATTTTAAGCAAAGCGGCAGGCCTTGAGAAATTACCCCGAGAACCCTAATGCTTCAGTGGAGAGGTGGCCATGAGAAAAACCGAGGCTTATTGTAAGATCACTGCCAAGATACCATAACATATGACAGGAGGAAGAAACCCTCACCTGGGAAGCAGGAGTGCCTCCAAATTCTCATTCCTCCTCTGGCTTTAGTTAGGACTTTCTTCAGTTTATTCCAAGAGAGAAGGGAACTCACATAAATCTAATGTCTAGTACAGCTCAGTCACTACACAAAGCGCTTTATATTCGTTATGTAACTTAATCCTTTTAGCAAACCTGCAGGAATGGTGGTATTTATTCTAATTTTTACAGAGAAAAGTGGGGCTCACAGAAGTTAAGCAATGTGCCCAAGCCTACACAGTGGTAAGTGACTCTCCACGGTGCCACGGGCTTCTGCCTCAGCTGCTGACTGGCAGTGTGTGGTAAAGAGCCATGAAACTTCTTAGTTAACTCTGAGGACAGGCAGGTTCTTCTCTGGGGATTAGCTGGCAGGCTTTCTAAACTTACTCATAACCTTGGGGGAGAAAAGAGTAAGGAACTGGAGATACACGTAGCTTTTTTAGGCATGTAACTGAAGGTCTGCTTTAGGCCAACCCACTGCTTCAGCCCAAAGATTATGGCTGAGTTGCCCGTATCTCTCCAGATGCCAGAGGCTCCTAATTTTGGCCCAAGAGGCCCTGGTCCAGGTGTTCCTCTAGATGAAGAACATGTATTATTTTTAATGAGATATTTCAGGCATATGGAAAAGTCCAGAGAATATACAGAACACCTGTGTACCCACCAAAAAACAATACAAAAATAAAGTATTTTTCTTTATTTCACATTTCCCTCCTTCTCCTCCCAGAGGTAACTACTATTTGACTCTGGTATTTATTGATCTTAATAAGCATTTTTACTACATATATTAGTAGACAATATATAGTATTCTTTTGCAAAGTTTAAAAACTTTATATATATAAATGCTATCATTCTCTATGTATCCTTCTGCAACTTGCTTTTTTCTCCTTCAGCATCATATTTGTGAGATTTATCCAGGTTAATTCATGTAACGAGATACAATACTTGAAGAAACATCTCACTTTCTTCCTGTCTCTGGTCACTCTTGCTCTTGGGTCCTCTAGATTAAAATGTACTGACTCCAGTGAGCAGGCTGAACATTTCTTCCTTTTAGTTCTACGTGCCTCCCTTTACTGTATAAAGGTTTAGTAGTGAAAAATGTCTTCCTCCTCAGAAATCTAATTATATTCCCTAAGCAGAGGCTAAGAAAAAGGGCTCAGGGGGAATAAAAGTAAAGATGTAACAATATTATTTTTAAAAATTTATTATTATTATTTTTGGCTATGCTGCGTGAGGCTTGCGGGATCTTAGTTACCAGACCAGGGATTGAACCCAGGCCCACGGCAGTGGAAGTGTGGAGTTCTAACCACTGGACAGCCAGGGAATTCCCAGGATGTAACAATCTTAAAAGAAATAAGCTGTAGTAGTCTAAGAAGATGGGCTTAGTGCAAACGGTTCCAAGTAGGGAATGAATCAAAAGTCTGAAGGAGCCCCTTAAGTCCAGGAGATCTTGCCAAAATTTTATAATTTGGTTTTTTGAAAAGTGTGACTGGAGAAACATGGACAGAATTCTTTGAACAATTATGATCTTTTTTCAACTCTAACTGCCACAGACTTAATTTTATGTTTAAGGGAGTTCACTTTTATACTCAACCTACCCATTTGTCAGTATTTTGTTTCATTACTTACTTGGCTATATTATGTCTTTGAGTACAGTTTTCCAGAGGGTTCATGGGTGACAAGTCTCCTGAGCCTTGGAGTATTTCTGATGATTTTATATTTCAACCATATAGGATTCTTAGGTCACAATTGTTTTCCTTCCAAATTTTCTAAATGTTGTTTCACTGTCTTCTGGCCTTAAATGTTGTCACAGAAAAGTATGAGGCCAGCCTGGTTTTCTCCCTTCTATGTGCCTTGATGTTTTTTTCTTTCAGTTCTATGTGCCTTGAGATTTTGCAAAAGTGGCGTTTGCCATTTCTCCTTTGGATCGTCGGTGTTCTCTTTGGATCTGACCTAAATTTCATTGTGTCTGGCAGATATTCTTTAGTCTGCGTATGGGTACATGGCAGTTATCTAGTTTTATTATAGATGAAGCTTCCTTTTCTGGTTTTGTTTGTTTTCATTTTGGTGAGTTTGAAGGAGTAAAGCACTTACTTCATGACTTTTTCTAGAAGTTGACAGGGCTCTTTTGACAGATAGTCAGTTACAGTAGGAGGGCTTAAATTAGGGATCTCTATTTTTCATTCAGTAAATACTTACAAGGTATCTAGTATATAAAAAGTACAGTATTGGGGGGATTTCCCTGGTGGTCCAGTGGTAAGGAATCTGCCTTCCAATGCAGGGGACGCAGGTTCGATCCCTGGTCGGGGAACTAAGATCCCACATGTCGTAGGGCAACTAGGCCCGCATGCCACAACTACTGAGCTCACGCGCCTCAATGAGAGAGCCCACGTGCTGCAAACTACAGAGCCCACGTGTCCTGAAGCCCACATGCCACAACTAGAGAGAGAAAACCTGCACTCCACAACTAGAGAGAAGCCTGCACGCCACCACAACTAGAAAGAGGCCTGCACATCGAGGCAATGACAGATCCTGTGTGCTGCAACTAAGACCTGACGCAGCCAAAAAAAAAATACAGTATTGGGAGTTAAGGGATACAAAGACATATGAGAAGTATTTCTGTATTTAAGGAATTTACAGTCTAGTTGAGGAAAAAAGAAAGATGCAGAAAGTGTCACATGAGCATAAGTAAAGTGATGGGCGCACGGGGAACAGAGAGGTGGGAGAGATAATTTCTGGCTAGGAAAATTCAAGAAAACTGCATGAAGCAGTTAGAATACATATTGGACCTTGGAAGATGGGTAGGATTTCTACAGGTAAAGATCTCTAAAGAGAGGCAATTCAGGCACAGTGAATGTCAGGGATAAAGGGGAGTGGAAAAGTAAGGGGCTCAGTGGGCAGGGCAGTGAGTTGAATGTCGGTAAAGAGGACACTCAGGGTAACAATGAGAAGCAGCAGTACTGTATCTTGCTTGGCTTTGAGGGCTGCACTTGCTGCCTGCAGAAAGCACGGAAAATCCAGGTGAAATCCTGGTTCCCCAGCCTGCCTGCATGTGAAGGTGCTACCCTAGACTGCTGCTTGGGTCATTCACCTTGGACTAGGAGGAAATGCAGGAGATGTTAATCAGGACCAGAGGACCAAAGATGCAGAACACAGGATTGACACTGAAGCCTCAACAATGAAGTTTTCACTACACTTTGGATTGCTGAACATCAGCTGTCATATAAATTGGAAGTGGTAGAAAATCAGAAAGACAGGCAGGAGGCTTCTCTGCATAGTCTTGCCCACACCTTCCCCAAGGCGGTCCTATTAGCATCCTTTAAGTCCTGAGGACCTTGGGCGGGTGTCCAAGCCACTGTCCAGAAAGTCTTAGCAGCTCACCAATGCTGGCAGAGACAAGCAGACTAAGAATATGAGAAACTCCTTTCTAGACAAATTCATGCTCCTACTGTGCCATTTAGTCCAGATGTAATAGCATCAGGGTAATCAAGTCTCACATGACTGCAATTTAATCACCTTTCCTAAATTTACTATAAGTAATTAAAACTAAATGACCCTGGGCTTCCCTGGTGGCACAGTGGTTAAGAATCCGCCTGCCAATGCAGGAGACACAGGTTCAAGACCTGGTCCGGGAAGACCCCACATGCCACGGAGCAACTAAGCCCATGAGCCACAACTACTGAGCCTGTGTGCCACAACTACTGAAGCCCACACGCCTAGAGTCCGTGCTCGCAACAAGAGAAGCCACCACAACAAGAAGCCTGCGCACCACAATGAGAGTAGCCCCCGCTCTCCGCAACCAGAGAAAAGCCCGCGCGCAGCAATGAAGACCCAACACAGCCAAAACTAAAATTAAAAAAAAAAAATTAAAAAACAAAACAAAACAAAACTAAATGGGAAAAATTTCATATGGGATGCAAGATGTCTCATCTTATCACCAGGAGCTAACTTGCAGGTTTGGGTAGTCTCTAATGGCCTTCCTAGTCATTAGTCCCATGTGGGCTGCCTATAGCTTCACCTAAACTTTTTTAGTTGGAAAAATAGCAGCAGCCACCATCTAAACCTTTACTGTTTCCCCAGCTAGAAATCTTATTAGGCTATCCAAGATTATACCTCCCCCAAAACAGCAATTGACTCTGGGATATTATGCTAGGTCTTTCTATGAACTTCTCTCATATAAATAAGCTGGAGTTCCTTACAGAGCCTTAGTTTCCTTACCAAGTCTGTTCATGTCAATTCAGGACACTAACAGTGGGCTTTAGAGAGCTGCTCCTTTGTCTGCCCACCCACAGGAGGGGAGGGAGAGGTTACCAATTAGAGCAAACAAGAGTTATGGTACTGTCTTCCTTGGAAGGTCTGAGGCAAGATGAGACAGAGTGGAAGTTACAAAGCCTCATGAGCTACTCTAGAACCAGGTGATCAAATGGATAAAGGCAAGTGTAGTTCTGGTTTTTAAGAGAATGGTGACATCTGTCAGTCTTACGTAGGAATCTGGAATGGGATATGGATATGCACAGGAACAATAAGAAAAAAGTCTGGATTGCCATGATTTATTCATTGTAAAAATGCAGAAATTGAGCTGGATGATTTCTAAGGCCCCATCTCACTCTAACATTCCAGGACCCAGTGTTGGAGCTAGATCATGAAAAACATGAGAAACTCTGAAGTTGAAACTTTATTCTAAAACTGAATCAAGAAGAAATAGATAACTTGAACAGACCAATCACTAGAAATGAAATAGAATCTGTAATAAAAAAAAGCTCCCTAAAAACAAAAGTCCAGGACCAGATGGCTTCACTGGGGAATTCTACCAAATGTACAGAGCAGAACTTACACCGATCCTACTCAACTTCTTCCAAAAGACTGAAACTTTATTCTAAAGGTAATGGGGATTCTTCAAAAGTTTTTGAATAGAACATGGATATGATCAGAGATATTCTTTAGGACGACAACACTGGCAACATGTCACCTCTCTGATGAGATAAAGTAGTGAAGAAGAAGATGATGATGATAACAGCTAACATTCTTTGTGCCAAGCACTGTTCTCAGTGCTTTATGTCTATTAACTCACTTAGTATTCCCAATAAACCTATGAGGCAACCCAGTTTTTACCCTATTTTATAATGAGAAAATCGGGCTCAAAGAGGTAAAGTCAATCCCCTAAATGACTAGTAAGTGACAGACTCAGGATTCAGTCTGGCAGTCTGACCCCAAAGCTCATGCTCTAATCCACAGGACCAATGCTGGAAGGGTGGATTTGGAAGAGAAAGAAAAATGGAGACAGGAAAATAAGTTAGAGAACACAGTGATTCAGGAAGCGGTCTCTGGGTCTGACCTCTTTTCCGAACCTCTGCTCACAAACTGGCTACCAGATACCTCCACACACCTGGATGTCCTACAGGTACTTCCAATCTCATGTGCCCCACACAAGCCTTATCTCCCCACAAATCTGCTCCTCCCTCACCCTTCCTCATCTCAGTGAGTACACCATCATCTACCGTTTTCCCAACTAGAAACCTGGGCTTCACCGCCAACTGTCCTCTCCCTTTGCCCTTACATTCCTTCCTTGCTCGTTCCTTGTCAGTCTCCTTAGATTCCTTTTCTTATGTCTAAAATTACTGACTTTCTCCAAGGTTCTGTCTTGGTTTCTTTTCTTTCAATGTCACACACTGTTCCTGGGTGGTCTCAGCTGTATCCATGGATTCGGTTACCACCTCCATGCCCACCGCCCCCAATCTGTAGTTCAAGCACAGGCT
The DNA here is from genome assembly GCF_965194825.1 of Balaenoptera physalus. Classification (NCBI taxonomy): domain Eukaryota; kingdom Metazoa; phylum Chordata; class Mammalia; order Artiodactyla; family Balaenopteridae; genus Balaenoptera; species Balaenoptera physalus. Next base: position 159,368,835 of record NC_138882.1, on the reverse strand, counting down.
TCTTTCCCGAACTCCAGTCCTATATAGCAAGTGCTGCACGTCAGGCCGCCTGCCACGAGCTCAACTTGTCACAGATGGAACGTGTCATTTCTCTGCTTCCCACCCTGCAAATCTTGCTCCTTCTCCACTGATTTCTATCTTAGTGACTGGCACACCAGGAACTTTATTGCTCCAGCAAGAAATCTAAGAATTTTCCTTAATTTCTCTCTCTTTCACCTCACATATCCAGGCAGTCATCATGCTTTACAGTTTTCACCACCCTGTTACTTATCCTCTCCATCTCCACTGCTATTGCGTTAGTTAAGGACCTCTTCCATTTTACCAGGATTATTTCAGTAGTCTTCCTGCCTCCGTATTTACCCTCTACAGATCATCCTTCTCACCACAGCCAAAATGATCTTCATAAAATGGGAATTTAATCATGCTATTCCTTTTCTTTAAACTCTTAAATTACCACTACCCATTAAACTCCTTAGAGGATAGTCCATGATTTGGCTTTTGTCCATCTATAGGGCCTTGTCTCCTGTCATATCCATTTCTTTCTGAATTCTATATTGTGGTCATGATGAATCGTTTACCATTCTTTCACATAACAAATATTTATTGAGTTCCTGTAGGCCTTCAGGATATAACAGTGAAACGGAAAGATAAGGTACTTACATTCTCAAACTAACATCTTCTTGTGATAGACAGGTAAACAAGATAACGCCAGACAGTGATAATGTTATAATGAAGAAAATAAGATGTAACAGGGAGTGCTGGGACAGGTTTCTTCTGAGAGGGTAGTCAGCAGAGCCTCTTTTTAAGTGGTGAAATCTGAGCTAACATCAAAATGAGGAGCTGTTTCTGAAATAAGATATGCTCTCTCACACTTTAGATTCTTGATGTATCTAGAACATTCCTTTCTCCAGCCTGGGGGGCTCTACTCATTTTTCAAGATTCAGTTCAAGGGTCATTTCCTTAATTAAGTCTTCTCTGACCCTTTCCTCTTCTGTGACCATACAGATTTCTATCACAGCACTTGTAACTTCTTGTTGCATATAGCTTATGAGTTCCTTGAGGGAAGAGATTGAGCCTTATGTAGTTTTCCGTCTTCAGTTGCCTACTACATTCTTCAGCATAGAGTGAGTCCTTAAGTGTTTGATGAAAGGGTGAAATACTTGAGACAGGTTTCTATATCAGTGCTGTGCTGGAGCCAGCCTGTCCTGCTTGGGAGAGCTGACTCGTAGCGTCTCTTCCCAAATCAGTGTTCACTGATATCACTGGTCATAGGGGGAAACTTTATATCATGGGAATTGGCAAATGCTACAAATCAGGCCACTTATTTTTTGCTTTGGAGAACTGGTTGTTAACAATTTATCAGCACACCACTGGTAGCAGTGTACCAGAAAAATTTCTGGCTTTTTTTTTTTTTTTTGCAGTTAAAGTTATACATGCTTTAAGTTTAAAGCAAATTGTTCTGACGGTTTTATTATGAAAAATAGTAGTCCCCTGTTCCCTCAACTCATTTCCTTCTTCCCAGAGACAACTCTTTGACTTCTTTTTGCTGAGTATTTCAGTATTTACTTCCATGTCTATAGATAATAACATGCTTATATTACATCTTAATTTTTCAGTTTTAAGCATTGTCAGTAGACTTCCCACAATGGAAGATGAGGATTTAGCTTTCCTTTCTCCCCACCACTGCTCCCTTTTCCCCTTCCTACCCTCATCCTTTCAATATAGCTATAGCATAATTTTGGTCAATGCTCAATGTTTATTATGACTATGTTAATTCTATTTCATAGTTGAGCCACATAGCAAACTCTGATGCCTTCTCCTTTCTTGTACAACTTTTTTTAAAAACAGAGTTAATAACTGTTGTGTTTTTGTTAGTGTTCTATGTTATTACTAATTCAAACCTAACTTTTAGCCAGTTGTCTAAATTTTTCAAGATGTTTATATATATCTGGCATTTTATCAGTTTCATCTTCCTAAATAAGTGTTTCCTGGATTCCACTCTGGACTAACTGCTCCCTTTATGCTTCATGCATAGCAGTCATCTTTGGATCTGCCTTCACCATCACCCCATGGATTCTTTTTGCCTTATTCTGAGTTGGATCTCTTGTTTCTCATCTATCTCCTTTTGGTTTACTTTTCATTTTGGTGGGACACACCTTTTCATGTCTGAAAATGTCTTTATTCTACTGTCACACTTCATTAACGCTTACCTTGAGTACAGAATTCTAGGTTGAAATTAATTTTCCTTCAGAATTTTGAAGGCATTGTTCTATTATCTTCTAGCTTTCATTGCTGCTACTGGTAAGTCCAAAGCCATTCCGGTTCCTGATTAGTTGTATATGACCTATTATTTTCTCTTTGTAAGTTGGTAGGATGCTTTGTCTCTGATGTTCTGAAGTTTCACAATGATGTGGGTTTATTTTTACCATTGGGCTGGACCCTTAGTAGGCCCTTTCATTCTGTAAATTCATATCTTTCAGTTCTGGGACATTTTCTTTTCTTTTTTTAATTTTATTTATTTATTTTTGGCTGCATTGGGTCTTCATTGCTGTGCGGTGGCTTCTCTAGTTGTGGACCACGGGCTCTAGGTGTGCGGGCTTCAGTAGTTGTGGCATGTGGGCTCAGTAGTTGTGGCACACGGGCTCAGTAGTTGTGGCTCATGGTTTCTAGAATGCAGGTTCAGTAGTTGTGGCGCACAGGCTTAGTTGCTCCATGGCATGTGGGATCTTCCCGGACCAGGGCTCGAACCTGTGTCCCCTGCGTTGGCAGGCAGATTCTTAATCACTGCCACAACTGCTGAGCCTGTGCGTCTGGAGCCTGTGCTCCGCAACAAGAGAGGCTGCGATAGTGAGAGGCCCACGCACCGCGATGAAGAGTGGCCCCTGCTTGCCGCAACTAGAGAAAGCCCTCGCACAGAAACGAAAACCCAAAACAGCCAAAAATAAAATAACTAAATAAATAAATTAAAAAAAAAAAAAGAGCAAAGGCTTAACCTTTATTTCTATCCCTATGTACTGCCTCTCACCAAAATGCTTCACTTAATCCCTCAAGGGCAGCTGTGAGAGGTAGTTCAGCTTTTACTGGCCTCAGTCTTCCCCTATCCTTCTCTCCTATCAGTTCCCGGACAGAGAAATCAACAGATGTCAGAGCTAGAATCTATCTCAGGCTGATCTAGCCTAGTGGTGTTTTTTGTTTTGGCTGTGCTGCACAGCTTGTAGGATTTTAGTTCCCTGACCAGGGATTGAACCTGGGCCCTGGGAGCAAAAGCACAGAGTCCTAACCACTGGACCACCAGGAAATTCCCTAGTCTAGTGGTTTTTAAAATTTGTTTTATAGATCAGTTTTCACATTCTATAGGAAGGATAAGTGCCCCTTCCCCACTATATTCCAAACAACTGTGCTTTTACCAGTTTTAACTAATGAGTTTCTGCTTAAGATTTATCTTAAGAAAAAGTTTCCTTTCTAAAAAGTCTGAAAACCATTGGTAATATCTTTCCTCTCTTCCACCACTAATGTTTGCATTTTATACAAGGAAAAAACCTGAGGTCCATACAGAGGAAGAATCTTATTAAGCATCATTCAAGTCTTACTCCAAGTTCAGGCTGTTCATAAACTAAGATTTTAGGGCATTCTAAAGCAACTTAAAATGGGGAAAAAAAAAATGGGGAAAGATTCTCTATAACTTGTAACAGAGAAGCTCTCCCTCAAAAATGGAAAGTGGCTTATATGTCCATTCCTCCTAGGCCTCTGCTTTCTTCAGGGCTGCTGTGGGATACTGAGGTAGGGGAAGGTGACCCTTAGACAGTGGTACAGTGTCATTCCAGTCCTGCCAGTGGCTCACTACTGCGGCCATCCCATCAAGTAGAATATCAAAGCAAGAGAAGGCAGCTTCTCCCAGGACTACAATTGTCATAAGTATGAGAAGACTGACAGAAATGCTTTCAGAGACCATATTAAGTATTATGGAGCCCAAACCAAGGCCTAGGCACTATTCCTTCTTTCATCCTTTCCCCTTTCTTCCTCTCCCCAAGCTGACCCCTTTCCTAGGCTGGATTGGCCTCCAAAGCCTCCCAGAGATACCAGGGGCCTTGCCTCAAGTGGGTACAAGGGGAAACATACCCTTCCTCCACGGTAACTGAGTTCATGAGAAGGCAACTGGTGACAGTCACTCTATCCCTTATGACACAGGATGAACCAATGACTGAGTGCTTAATGGATGACTTCTCTCCAACCTGTGTATCTGGCCCAATGAGGCTGTCAACTCCAACCTGCAAAAGGCAAATATAAATATAAAAACTTGTCCACCCATCTCAACCAACTGCAAACCAACCCTCCAGATCCCTTGAGCTGGGTCTAATGGGATGTTTCTCTAGAGACACTTTAGCAAGAGGGATCATCATCAGTATTTCTCAGGGCCACAAGGTCATATAATATCTCTGAGACCAACTCAAACTTACACACTCATGCACTTGTGTATATAGATGTGCTCTCCTGAAGACAGTGCTCAAATCAGGGTAAGAAGAGGGATAATGATGGAAAGCTCCTGTGTCTGAGTCCAAAGACTATATAATGGACCTTCCTTACAGGGTTTGTGTGGCTGGGCTCAGCACCTGTCCAGGCAATCTTCTTGAGTGCTTGGGCTGGAAGGTAAGATTTTATAACCAGAACTCAGTTTGGGATTTCCCTGGGGCCAATGAGGTTCAGGGCTTGACCTGAGAAGCTGGTTTGGGAGAAGCCCCAAACCAGCTTCTCAAGGACAAGCCTCAGTGCACCCAGACACTGTCCCATAACTGCCCTGTCCAAGCCAGCACTTACCAGGTGTTTGCTGACAATCTGGGCTGATGAATGGACCAGTGATTCTTCCGGACAGATAACGGGTAGCAATTTGGACACCTTGAGGAAAGAGGTTTGGTCACTAAAGACAGACCAGAAAACACCTGAAAGCACCTTAAGTAGAACCCTGTGTCCAGCAGAGATGTGGGGAGTTTTCAGCCACAGCTTCCTGTCTGTATGAGGCAGGCTGATGCATTTCCCCTAGGACAGGGATTGTATACACAGCAGCTTCTAGATAATCTTATCCTTAGTTTCCTAGCTGAGAGTCCCCTCCCTGAAATTAATGCCACCTCCCTCAGCTGGAAGGCTGTGAGATAAGCCTTTGAGATACCCAGGCAGCACTTGGGAGAGGAGGCCTAAAGAGAGCAAGGAGCTTCCTGAGGCCTGACCACAGTCATCCTAGGTTCCTGCTCACCTCCTGGACCACAGTGGCCATGCATGAGGTGAGGATGGGAGTAATGTTAGACAACTCCACAATCAGGACAGACCCTGAGAAGGCATCCATGTTCTTCACCAGGCAAAATAAAATGCTGAAGGGGAAATTCACACTATTCTCTTTCCAGTATGAGAAAACTGAAAACGTTATGGGTATGGAGTGTTTTAGCTCTGGACCCATTAGGAAGGCACAGATAGTGTGTCTATCTGTGATTCTCCAGAATGGGCAGAATGCTGGTTGGAGCACTGTGTGTGGTAGTCACACTAGCTGAGGGAGGCCTTGCTAGACTGGCTACAATGGAGATGTGAAGGCTAATCCCTCAGTCCCTATCCCTGAGATCTCCTCTATTACCCTTCAGCCAAGGCCATTCAGGCCTGTCTGATGCACAGCCCCTGCTGACACTTCAGAGGATACTTCTCTGGCCTCAGGCTATCCATGGACTTGCTTTCAGACCAGCCGGACAGACTCTAGCCATAGAATTGAAGAAAGATAAATTAAAGTCAAATTAAGGAAGCTTTCTATACCTCTAACTCTAAATTGGGGCTAACTTTACCCAGGACTGCCCTGGGCAAACATGGGACTAGTTGTGATTTCTCATAAACTCTCTAGCTTGGATTCCCTTGGATTTAACCAATCCAGGTTGAGGCCAGCTTGAGGTCTGGGGCTGGGACCATATCTACCACATGGTGTGGGTCCTGAAGATTCTTGAGTCAGGTTTTCTTCAGGGATTCAATCCCAATCCCAGTGTTCCCTTCCTCCTGTGCCTGCTACACAATAAAGAGCTCCTGCACACGTTCGGCCTCTTCATTGTCCCCCTTCTTCACCCCTTGCCTTAACTAAAACCTGGCCTGCCTTTAGGGCACTGCTTTCCCTTCAATAGAAGCTACTCATTCTTCATATCTCACAAACCTCAGGATTAAAAGGGTGGATTGGCAAGACTCCTCATGCTCTAATGCTGTTTCCCAGACACTTCTCTCTCATGGGCATTCCTTCCTTGATGCTTTGCCATCTGGCTACTCTATACTCTGCTCCTTTGCCTCCTTAAGAAAGCTTCCTCTGTGTGCCTATGTTTACGTCATCACAGTAATGATTACACAGTATTTATCTGCTTGTTTATGAAGTGCTGTAGATATCCCCATGCTGAGCAGAACAGGAGAAAGCTGTTCAACCCAGAGGCCAGAAGTTAAGCCTTCTTGGAGATCTCGGCCTTTCTTTGGAGCCACAGAGGCTCTGCCTCTATGGACCAGACCCCTCACTCCCCCTTTTGCTGTACTTGGGTACCCCAATGGTTTCTCCTGACATGCCAGGTCTTGTTCAACCTTAGGAATGAGAGGGATTCTGAACAACTCACTGTGTATCTAATGAAGAAATAAGACAAAAGGCTCAGTCTGTTCCTGGGACAGGAACGCCCACGATTTCTCTTCTAAACCCATCCTCTCACCTGTCTGTTGGCTTCCATGTAGAGTCCTAGGGTGCTCACTCGAGAGCAGAGCCCCTCTCTCATGATGTGGACGTAACAGCGCACCTGTGACCTGGACAAATCTTCCCAGCTGTCTCCTCGGCAGGCATTCCAGCAGGCATCATAGGGAGCAAAGGTCAGCGTATTGGCTTCTTTTATAAAACTGTAAATATCTTCAGAACAAATACCCAAACCGAGCAAGTGCGTGAGAGACATGACAGAGAGGATACAGAATCAGTCAAGTGTTGAAAGAGGGCACAGCTCAAACCTCTTCCCCCCGCAATGCACCCATGCAGCATGGACCCTGGGGAAATCCCACTAAAACCTGAAAGACTAAGTCAAATTAAAAGAGGCAATGTAAAAAAAAAAAAAAAAAAAAAAGAGGCAATGTGCTTTGCTGTACATCTGAAATACTGTATGATATAAAAATGCTTAAAAAGAGGTCCTATAAGCAAGTTTGACTGACAATCAAGCATTACTAGGGAAAATAAAATAAATTACTCTTGTACACCATGGGGTAGCAGAAGCAACTGTCCAGGCTTTGGTGGCCAGCCATGTTGGCTTTGTGCTGCTAGCCTCCATTATCGTATCAGATAGTTGTGCTATGAGAGAAATAGCACAGGACTTGGGCCTCAGTTTTTCAACTCGTACAACAATCATTTGAAATCTTTTATTTTATGGTAAGAAAACTGGGGCTCAGAAGACTAAATAACCTGCCTTAGGTCATAGAGCTAATAAATGGCAGAGTAAAATTTCAAACCCAGGTCTGAGATGCTAAGTCCTGATATCTTAACCATCATGCTATACTGTCTCCATTTATTCCTTTGATAAGTACATTTTTTGGAACATCTACTATGAGCCCAGGACTGGGCCAGGGACCAGGCAAGGATATGAGAGCAAACAAGACTGACCTCGTCCCTACATCCTGGAAAGGAGATAGCCTGTTGGCTCTGGTTGGACTGTCATTATACAGCCTTTCCACCTTTCTTCCCTTGACAGGAGAGGCTGAGTTTAGTCAGGAGTGGGGCTCCCAGAGCCTAGAGAATAGGGGAACTGAGAAGTGGTGCGCAGAGTTCAAAGTCAAAAAGGTCTAGAGAGGAACACAGCTAAACCACAGCTGTTAACCAGAGAATGGACCAGAGGCATGATTAGCCTGTCCCTGAAGAGCACAGTGACAGGATTTGCTTGAGCAAGCCCACCCAGAGCTCAGGGAGTGGCGTCAGCTAGCCTGTCCTAACTGTTGGCTAGATGAAAACCTGCTGCCTTGAGACAGGCATCTTGGGCTGGGCTAAGTTGCCCAGCCACTCTTCCAAAGGTATTGTTACCCCTACCTTACTGCACCAACTCAAGCACTGACCTAAGGACTTCAGCTCCTTTTTCTTTAGATCCTCTTCTTTTTCTTCTTGTCCTTGTTGTGATGAAGCTGAGGAGAACTGTTTTCTTACTAGGTATGGAATCAGTTCACTCCGGATGGAAGTGATTGACCTAGGAAGAAAGAGTGGTCAAATATGAGAAATCTGACTATCTGGATCCAATCAGAATCAAAAACTGTGCATCCAAGGAAAAGCCAAATTCCTTCCTGTCATGCCACCTTGGGACGGATAGAGATTAGAAATGACAAGGATTTGGCAGTTCTGGAGAAGCAGAGGATCTACATTCTCTATCAGCTTCAGGCTGGAGGTGGGAGGGTAGTGTACTGAATCTGAGACGCCCTTTCCCTGATCTATGCAGAAAATAGTCTTTTACAAGACTTATCTACAGAGTGTGTGCCTGCATGTTTGTATGTGTGTGCACATGTGTGTATCTTAACATGGTGCTTTGACTATTAACTGGCAATAACCCATGAGAAGGTAGAATGCTCTGGCCTTTTGAAAAAAAGTTATTTAAAAAAACATAAATCATTTTCTATAAAGGTCTTGCATATTTTCTGTAAGATTAATCTGGAGTATCTTAGTTTTTTTGTTGTTATAAATGGTGTCTTTTAAACAATTATTTTCTTCTTGTTGGTCAACAGAAACTCAATTCACTGTATTTTGATCTTGTAGCCAAGACTGATAAACAATCTTAATACTAATAATTTATCTGTAGATTCTGGCAGTCATACCAACTATGTAAACAATTTTCTTTCTTCCTTTCTAATCCTTATTTTTCATTATCTTACCATATTGGCTAAGACCTCCAATATACTAACGCTGAACAGAAGCACTAATAGTCATCCTTTTTTTTTTTTTTTAACTTCATAACTCCATTCATTTTATTCACTTGACCGCTGCATGAACAGATACACCTGAAATTTAAAACAAGAGCTTATACAGAGACCTGTTCTTTCTATAGGCATTAGCTCAGAATATATGTGGGTAAGATGACATAGAAAAAAGTTTAAATGTGAAATGTGAATTTAGGGCTGAGTTAAGGAGGTGCATACTCAGTCTCATATCTGGACATGCTTCAGACACCTCCTTAATGTCTATCTCCAAGACTGAAATGACTCCGTACCTCTTTGAAGACAACAGACCATTCTGTCATCTCTTCATTGATGACCAGGCCTTGACCATATGGAATATTGGTGACAAACTCTCCTACTTTAACCAGCAGCCCAAGACCAGCAGGAAAATTCATAGCGTTCTGGATAGCTTATCATGTCACACGGTTCTGTTTTTCATCTAAGGATATGTGGTGTCCAGCACTGTTGGTAAATTGGATTTTCCTCAGAAACGGATGCAGCTCCAGACGCCATCAGGTGATCAATGCAGGTCCTGCTTCTGGAGGGCATTTACCTTTCTTCACCATCTCTGTTTTCAGATACCAGAGGAACTGCTCGCCTTTCAAATCATCAGATACAAATAGCGCCACCCAGGTCCAGCCAACATGCAGCAATAACCACATCATTCCTTGAGCCAGGGAGCTGTCCGTGGTGGCCATCTGATAGAGTGATGGGAACTGGTCTTTATCACTCAGGATGGGATCAAAAGGACCATACGTGACCTGTGGGCTTCTGTAGAGCTCCGGAACTGTTCCAATCTCGGCTGAAAATGCCAACGCGGTTCCTGTAACAATGGCCACAGATTTTCTCTGTCCCTGGCAGTTGTAGTTAGGGAAAGTCTGATTTCCTCCAGAGAGCCAAAACAGGGCACTTTCCAAGGTCCTTTGGTCACTGGGAAAGGCATTGTAGAGGATGAAACCCAAGGACAGATTGGGGAGCAGATGGGAGTCCTTATTGATTTCCTCAATGGCAACGAGAAATGCCAGCATGTATTGGTAGTTCTTCCAAAGCCACCTGGTCACACAGAAATCCACGGGTCAGTGAGGACAGGTGAAACTTGAGGCTGGTTTCAACTCAAACTTGAACTCCAGAGATAACTTGTCTTTAAGTTCATCCACGGCTTTGAAGACTGTAAGACCCTAGAGCAGGTTTCCAAACCCGGGCACTATTGATAATGCTTTGTCACGGGTGCTGCTCAGTGCGGTGTAGGCCGTCCAGCAGCATCCGCGGCCTCCACACACTAGATGCCACTAGCAGCCCCTCCCATTTGTAACAACAGAAACAATGCCTCCACACGTGACTAAAAGTCCCCTGGGGGCAAAGTCACACCGGGGAAAGGATGGGGAGAGGGGGAACTCTGAGGCGGGGACGGCGGCGCCCAGAGCTAGGAGGAAACGGAGGCTCCGGGCCAACCAGTGGGGTGAGCCTGAGGCCCCAGAGTTGGAAACGCGGCTCGTGGGAAAGGGGGAGGAATGCTGGAGCCTGTGATGGGGGTTCCCCAGACCCATGCCCCTCCCTAGACTCCTACGGGAGCCCCGGGACTGTCCGCCGCTCACAGAGTCCTGACCCTCGCACTGAGGCCGAACGTACCATGTGAACCCAGCCCCTGCGGAGAAAACTTTACACAGCGCAGTGAGCCACCCCCCCAAGTCCTTCAGCCAACCTTAGTTATTCTTGATTTTAAAGGGAATTTTTCTATTTTATCATTTAGACTGATGATTGTTACAGTTTTTTTTCCCTATCATCAAAGCCACCATTTATTGACTGTCCTCTATGTGTAGATATTGGGCTTCATGCTTTATAGCCAATACCTGGCACATGTTATTGGTTTTATAAATACCCTTTATCAGGTTAAGGAACTTCTCTTTTATTCCTAACTTGCTAAGAGCTTTCATCAATGAATGGGTACTGACTTTTACTAAAAACATTTTTTTCTTGCATCTATGGAGCTCACTGTATTTTTTTTCTCCTTTATTCTGTTATGGTAATGGATTAAAACATTTTCCGACACTAACAGGTTGAATAACACCTTTCAAAGACTATATACACAATTTCTACTCTATACTCCCTCACAGTAGAGGAATTACAGGTGATTCTTCTATTTTTATGCAAATTATAAAATTTTACAACTTTAGGTTCTTCTTTAAGTTTCTTGTCTTTCATTTTCTCATAGCTTCTACGGTACTACTCTCCTGGCTTGATTCAGACTCTGAAAATTTAAAATTCATTCTGATGACTAAGTATTTCCCACACAGATTTCAACTTCCCTTCTACTTAAGAGTGGGCTCCCTCACATTATAACAGTTGTACTTATTTACCAATGGCTATCAAAGAATTTCCACAACAAAGCTAACTTCAATTTACTTTCATGAAATCAGATCAGTCTAGGACAGCACTTACAGAAAGAAAATCAGACCAAAGATCAAAGAAGAACCTCCAGAAGGCAAAAACATTCCTGTACTACATCACTCAGATACAAGCAGTAAGCAACCTTGGTCAAGAGCTTCGGAACTCTCTTTCATTTGGCCTCGTTGGGTCCCTGGAGGCATGGTGCTTCCTCATGGGTATCGAGTCAGGATGTTGGGTCTAAATGACCAAGAATCTGTAATGGGGAAGAAGGAACCTGATCCTTAGTGCAGTGAGTATGCTTCTGATTTATACTTAGCAAAGGAAATGAAAGACTATCAAATGATTTTTAGTTTTCTCTCTCATACTGTGACCTTGTTAGAATTTTGAATCACTAGTTAATTAATTTGGCATTTAATAAGACTGTAGTAATATGCCAGTCACTGTTCTGTGCCTTGGAAATATACTGTTTCTGCCCTCAAAGAATTCATAATCCAGTGGAAAGTAGCCTGATTATGGATTTAAGGAGAAGAGTAGGAGATGAGGTTGATGAAGGAGGCAATGGAGCCAGATCATGAAAGCCTTCTGTGGCAGTCTAGACAGTTTGGACTGAGACAAGCCAGTGGTAGTTTTTAAGCAGGAAAGTGACATGATCAGTTTTATTTCTTAGTAAGGTAATTCTGATAGCAGTGAAAATAGGCTTGGAATAAGGAGAATGAACACAGAGAGACCAGTTACAAGACTCTGAAAGATGAGATAATGTGGCCTGAGAGAGGGGTTAATGTATAAGCAGCCCAGAAACCTGACAGCTGCTTCATACTTCCCACCCTCTCTCCCAGCCCCTATTCAAAGAAGCTCTGCAGGCTGACACAGGACCACACAGATGGAGTGTAGGTAGGAAGGCAAGACAGAGGTGGAGGCTGAGGAGGGTAAGCAAAATTAGGAACCCTGGAGCTACACAGTTCATGGTTTTTGTCATTTTTAAAAGATCAAGTCAAACATCTTTGAAGAATTCTGTGTAAGCTGGAAGCTCTTTTATTGAATTTCAACGTGCTTTTTCTTCTGATCCTTTGATGGAGATTAAAAATTTCCATATAAATTCAAAGAATGAAATAACACTCACTCTTAGCTTTTTTCTCCCCTTTAAATGCTCCAAACCAGTGTGGGTAGAAAATGTTCCTTGGCCCCCTCTGGTGGAAAACAAGTCAGTTCCCTTTGAAGAAATGACAAAGCATGGACAGCTGGGGGATTTTTGAGCCATGATATTTACACTATAGGCCAAACAGAACTGTCACTGCAAGAGGCAAGCAAACAAGCCTTGGCACACAGCCCTTTTAGGCAGAACCCTTTAAGGAGACCAGACAAGGATCTGAGGAGAGGACCTGAAGCAGTCCTGCCAGGTCCCACCTGCTTCTGCTAGGGCTCAGCAATCAGGTCAATTCTCATAATGCGGTTGGCCTAGCAGCACAATGGAGGACAAAATTACTCTTCCTGCATTGTACTCAAACTAGAGGTAGCTCAAAGCTGTGCCAAGAAGTGGGACAGGCCACTGTGACCCACTGTGAGCATCCTGACCTTGGGGCTGAAGATTAGCAGCTGGATCCACTGCCCTGGGCCCTGGCAACCTCACTTTTTCCCTTCCCTCTCATACACAGCCTTCCCAGAAACACCTGCCTCATGTCATAAAATTATAAGCTCCTAAGAAATAAGAAATCACAAAGGAGAACAACAGATTTGACTATCAGATGCAAACAAATAACTCCACCAAATAAAAAAGAAAAAATAATTGTTACATACAGGACAAAAGATTAATATTTTTAATAGGTAAATAGATATAAATGTTCAAAAATATATAAAAATATTTTTAAGAAATAAATATTAAAAAAAGATGCAATTTCTCTCACAAATTAGCAGATTTAAAATAATTCTCATTAGTGATAAGGGTACTTCTCATGCAATGTATAAACTGGTAAAATCTTTTCTGAAAAGTAATTGGCAATACATAACAAAGGTCTTGAAGACATTCTTATTATTTTATTCTATAATTCTATTTCTATAAATCTATCTTAAGGAAAATACATCATGCTCAATAAATATTTGCTGAATAAACAAAATAATCAGATAATAAAAAAGGATCTTTGCACAAAAAGGTATTCTTCTTAATGTCAAAAAATAGAGAACGACCAAATATCCAACAATGGAAGAACAATCACACACATATGTAATAGAATAGCATATAGGCAAAACTCTGATCGTAAAGAATTTTTTAATGACACAGCAAAATGCTCATGAAATAACACTGAATAAAGAAAGCAGAAAGCAGAGAGGGCAGACAGCAGAAGCAAGAAGAACTACAATCCTGCAGTTTGTGGAACAAAAACCATATTCACAGAAAGATAGACAAGATGAAAAGGCAGAGGGCTATGTACCAGATGAAGGAACAAGATAGAACCCCAGAAAAACAACTAAATGAAGTGGAGATAGGCAACCTTCCAGAAAAAGAATTCAGAATAATGATAGTGAAGATGATCCAGGACCTCGGAGAAAGAATGGGGGCAAAGATTGAGAAGATGAAAGAAATGTTTAACAAAGACCTAGAAGAATTAAAGAACAAACAAACAGAGATGAACAATACAATAACTGAAATGAAAAGTACACTAGAAGGAATCAATAGCAGAATAACTGAGGCAGAAGAATGGATAAGTGACCTGGAAGACAGAATGGTGGAATTCACTGCCGTGGAACAGAATAAAGAAAAAAGAATGAAAAGAAATGAAGACAGCCCAAGAGACCTCTGGGACAACATTAAGTGCAACAACATTCGCATTATAGGGGTCCCAGAAGGAGAAGAGAGAGAGAAAGGACTGGAGAAAAATATGTGAAGAGATTATAGTCAAAAACTTCCCTAACACGGGAAAGGAAATAGCCACCCAAGTCCAGGAAGTGCAGAGAGTCCCATGCAGGATAAACCCAAGGAGAAACACGCTGAGACACATAGTAATCAAATTGACAAAAATTAAAGAAAAATTATTGAAAGCAACAAGGGAAAAACGACAAATAACATACAAGGGAACTCCCATAAGGTTAACAGCTGATTTCTCAGCAGAAACTCTACAAGCCAGAAGGGAGTGGCATGACATATTTAAAGTGATGAAAGGGAAGAACCTACAACCAAGATTACTCTACCCAGCAAGGATCTCATTCAGATTCGATGGAGAAATCAAAAGCTTTACAGACAAGCAAAAGCTAAGAGCATTCAGCACCACCAAACCAGCTCTACAGCAAATGCTAAAGGAACTTCTCTAAGTGGGAAACACAAGAGAAGAAAAGAACCTACAAAAACAAACCCAAAACAATTAAGAAAATGGTAGCAGGGACATACATATTGATAATTACCTTAAATGTGAATGGATTAAATGCTCCAACCAAAAGACACAGGCTTGCTGAATGGATACAAAAACAAGACCCATATATATGCTGTCTACAAGAGACCCACTTCAGACCTAGGGACACATACAGACTGAAAGTGAGGGGATAGAAAAAGACACTCCATGCAAACGGAAATCAAAAGAAAGCTGGAGTAGAATACTCATATCAGATAAAATAGACTTTAAAATAAAGAATGTTACAAGAGACAAGGAAAGACACTACATAATGATCAAGGGATCAATCCAAGAAGAAGATGTAACAATTATAAATATATATGCACCCAACATAGGAGCACCTCAATACATAAGGCAAGTGCTGACTGCTATGAAAGAGGAAATCAACAGTAACACAGTAATAGTGGGGGACTTTAACACCTCACTTACACCAATGGACAGATCATCCAGACAGAAAATTAGTAAGGAAACACAAGCTTTAAATGACACAAGAGACCAGATAGATTTAGTTGATATTTATAAGATGTTCCATCCAAAAACAGCAGATTACACTTTCTTCTCAAGTGCACATGGAACATTCTCCAGGATAGATCATATCTTGGGTCACAAATCAAACCTCAGTAAATTTAAGAAAATTGAAATCATATCAAGCATCTTTTCTGACCACAATGCTATGAGATTAGAAATCAATTACAGGGAAAAAAACGTAAAAAACACAAACACATGGAGGCTAACCAATACGTTACTAAATAACCAAAAGATCACTGAAGAAATCAAAGAGGAAATCAAAAAATACCTAGAGACAAATGACAATGAAAACACGCTGATCCAAAACCTATGGGATGCAGCAAAAGCAGTTCTAACAGGGAAGTTTATAGCAATGCAATCCTACCTCAAGAAACAAGAAAGATCTCAAATAAACAATCTAACCTTACACCTAAAGGAACCAGAGAAAGAAGAACAAACAAAACCCAAAGTTAGTAGAAGGAAAGAAATCATAAAGATCTGAGCAGAAATAAACGAAAAAGAAATGTAGGAAACAATAGCAAAGATCAATAAAACTAAAAGCTGGTTCTTTGAGAAGATAAACAAAATTTGTAAACCACTAGCCAGACTCATCAAGAATGAAAGGGAGAAGACTTAAATTAATAGAATTAGAAATGAAAAAGGAGAAGTAACAACTGACACTGCAGAAATACAAAGGATCATGAGAGATTACTACAAGCAACAATATGCCAATAAAATGGACAACCTGGAAGAAATGGACAAATTCTTAGAAAAGCACAACCTTCCTAGACTGAACCAGGAAGAAACAGAAAATATGAACAGACCAATCACAAGCACTGAAATTGAGAATGTCATTAAAAATCTTCCAACAAACAAAAGCCCAGGACCAGATGGCTTCACAGGCGAATTCTATCAAACATTTAGAGAAGAGCTAACACCTATCCTTCTCAAACTCTTCCAAAATATTGCAGAGGGAGGAACACTCCCAAACTCATTCTATGAGGCCACCATCACCCTGATACCAAAACCAGACAAAAATACTGCAAAAAAAAATAAAATTACAGACCAATATCACTGATGAATATAGATGCAAAAATCCTCAACAAAATTCTACCAAACAGAATCCAAGAATGATTTAAAAGGATCATACACCATGACCAAGTGGGATTTATCCCAGGGATGCAAGGATTCTTCAATATATGCAAATCAATCAATGTGATACACCATATTAACAAATTAAAGAAGAAAAACTATATGATCATCTCAATAGATGCAGAAAAAGCTTTTGACAAAATTCAACACCCATTTATGATAAAAACTCTCCAGAAAGTGGGCATAGAGGGAACCTACCTCAACATAATAAAGGCCATATACAACAAACCCACAGCAAACATCATTCTCAGTGGTGAAAAACTGAAAGCATTTCCTCTAAGATCAGGAACAAGACAAGGATGTCCACTCTCACCACTATTATTCAACATAGTTTTGGAAATCCTAGCCACAGCAATCAGAGAAGAAAAAGAAATACAAATTGGAAAAGTAAAGCAGTCACAGTTTGCAGATGACATGATACTATACATAGAGAATCCTAAAGATGCCACTAGAAAACTACTAGAGCTAATCAATGAATTTGGTAAAGTCGCAGGATACAAAATTAATGCACAGAAATCTCTTGAATTCCTATACACTAATGATGAAAAATCTGAAAGAGAAATTAAGGAAACACTCCCATTTACCACTGCAACAAAAAGAATAAACTACCTAGGAATAAACCTACCTAGGGAGACAAAAGACCTGTATGCAGAAAACTATAAGACACTGATGAAAGAAATTAAAGATGATACCAACAGATGGAGAGATATACCATGTTCTTGGATTGGAAGAATCAATATTGTGAAAATGACTATACTACCCAAAGCAATCTACAGATTCAATGCAATCCCTATCAAATTACCAATGGCATTTTTTACAGAACTGGAACAAAAAATCTTAAAATTTGTATGGAGACACAAAAGACCCCAAACAGCCAAAGCAGTCTTGAAGGAAAAAACAGAGCTGGAGGCATCAGACTCCCTGACTTCAGAGTATACTACAAAGCTACAGTAATCAAGACAATACGGTACTGGCCCAAAAACAGAAATATAGATCAATGGAACAGGACAGAAAGCCCAGAGATAAACCCACGCACCTATGGTCAACTAATCTATGACAAAGGAGGCAAGGATATACAATGGAGAAAAGACAGTCTCTTCAATAAGTGGTGTTGGGAAAACTGGACAGCTACATGTAAAGGAATGAAATTAGAACACTCCCTAACACCATACACAAAAATAAACTCAAAATGGATTAAAGACCTAAATGTAAGACCGGACACCATAAAACTCTTAGAGGAAAACATAGGAAGAACACTCTTTGAAATAAATCACAGCAAGATTTTTTTTGATCCACCTCCTAGAGTAATGGAAATAAAAACAAAAATAAACAAATGGGACCTAATGAATCTTAAAAGCTTTTGCACAGCAAAGGAAAACATAAACAAGATGAAAAGACGACCTTCAGAATGGGAGAAAGTATTTGCAAATGAATCAATGGACAAAGGATTAATCTCCGAAATACATAAACAGCTCATGCAGCTCAATATTAAAAAAACAAACAACCCAATCAAAAAATGGGCAGAAGACCTAAATAGACATTTCTCTAAAGAAGACATACAGATGGCCAAGAAGCACATGAAAAGCTGCTCAACATCACTAATTTTTAGAGAAATGCAAATCAAAACTGCAATGAGGTATCACCTCACACCAGTTAGAATGGGCATCATCAGAAAATCTACGAACAACAAATGCTGGAGAGGGTGTGGAGAAAAGGGAACCCTCTTGCACTGTTGGTGGGAATGTAAATTGATACAGCCACTTTGGAGAACCGTATGGAGGTTCCTTAAAAAAGAAAAATAGAATTACCATATGATCCAGCAATCCCACTACTGGGCATATACCCAGAGAAAACCATAATTCAAAGACACATGCACCCCCAATGTTCATTGAAGCACTATTTACAATAGCCAGGTCATGGAAGCAACCTAAATGCCCATCGACAGATGAATGGATAAAGAAGATGTGGTACATATATACAATGGAATATTACTCAGCCATAAAAAGGAACGAAATTGGGTCATTTGTAGAGACGTGGATGGATCTAGAGACTGTTATACAGAGTGAAGTAAGTCAGAAAGAGAAAAACAAATATCGTATATTAACGTAGATATGTGGAACCTAGAAAAATGGTACAGATGAACCAGTTTGCAGGGCAGAAATAGAGACACAGATGTAGAGAACAAACGTATGGACACCAAGAGGGGAAAGTGACTCGTGGGGGTGGGGATGGTGGTGTGATGAATTGGGAGATTGGGACTGACATGTATACACTAATATGTATAAAATGGATAACTAATAAGAAGCTGCTGTATAAAAAAAGTAAATAAAATAAAATTCAAAAATTCAGGAAAAAAAAGCAGGAAGCAGTTATTTCTACAGCACAATCTGAAGTGTGTATATGTATATATAAAAATAAATAAAATGATGGAAAGAAATACACTAAAATGTTCACAATTATCTCACAGTAGCAGAATCATGGGTAGTATTTTAAAAATATTTTTTGAATCTTCCAAATTTCATAGTCATAGGCCATTCTTCCCTTACTTTCTGTGGCATCACTCTCTTGATCTGTTCCTATTTCTGATACCTCTTTCTTTGTTTCCCCTGAAATATTTGGTGTTTCTCAGGATTTTTCTTTTTGCCTGTATTTTTCTCATGCTATTCGTCTCCCTGAGATAGATCACTTGGTGGCTTCTTTGCAGCTCATTCCCAAATGTAGACCAAGACCTCTTTTCTTTAGTTTAGTCTCACATTTTCAACTGCCTGATGGACTCTGCCACCATTTAGATGACCCACAGGTACCTTAAAAACAATGTTTAAAACTGAACCCATCATCTTTCTCCCAAACATGCTCCCCCCACCCCAAACACTGATTACCTTGCTTAGTGATATGGAGATTCATTTAGTCACCCAAGCCAGAAATGTGGTAATCATCTTGCTTCCTCCTCCTTCCTCCACTCCTCACATACAACCAGTCACCAAACACTGCTGATTTTATCCGCCAAGTCTTTCAAAACTGTCAACTCTTCATCTCTACCGCTACTGCCTAGTCTAAGCCACTGTCATTATTTGCCTGGATTCCTTCAGCTGCTTTTAATTGGTTTCTCCTCCTCCAGTCTTACCTCTTGAAATCTATCCTTTATATTACAGACAGAACACCCTCTCTAAAGCACAATCTGATCATGTCTCTTCTTCCTTCAAACCACCCTCTGTGTTGCAGGCACAGTGATTTTTCTAAAGTATAAATCTGGTCTTATCTTCTTAAATTTATTTAATGCTCAAGATAGTGGTTACTTTTGTGTGTTGGGGGGATAGGTGCTTGAAGGGAGTGTCTGGAAACTGGGTAATGTTCTATTTTTTGACTTGAATAGTAGTTACAAGGGAGTGTTAACTTTGTGAAAATTTATGGAGCCATAAGACTGCTCTCAAATATCATCTCTCCTTGGAAGGCTTTCATAACACTTGCAGGTTTCTGTACTCTCATAGCAAAGACAATTATATGTATTTTTTTTTTAACATCTATAATTGCTTTACAATGGTGTATCAGTTTCTGCTTTATAACAAAGTGAATCAGTTATACATATACATATGTCCCCATATCTCCTCCCTCTTGCGTCTCCCTCCCTCCCACCCTCCCTATCCCACCCCTCTAGGTGGTCACAAAGTACCAAGCTGATCTCCCTGTGCTATGCGGCTGCTTCCCACTAGCTATCTATTTTACGTTTGGTAGTGTATATACGTCCATGCCACTCTCTCACTTTGTCCCAGCTTACCCTTCCCCCTCCCCGTATTCTCAAGTCCATTCTCTAGTAGGCCTGTATGTATTGTTTTTGAATCCATATCATGTGCGAGTTCCATGCTAGGAAATTAATATACATATCTCAAATTCTTACAGCAATCCTCATGGTAGGTATTATGGTCCTCATTTTATAAGTGAGGAAATCAAGGCTTAGAAAGGTTAGTTATCTTGCTTAAGGTTAACACAGCTTTTATAACTGGCAGAGCGGAAACTTACTCCACATCTATCTCAAAGCCTATGACTCTTTCCACTATACCATATTAACTAGTATCCCATGTTTTCTGCAACCACAGCACTTTCCACAGGATTTAAAATTTTCTGCTTACTGTCTCTCTACCAGTAAACATTCAGTCAGTGCTAAATAAATATTTATTTGAATAAACGAATGAGTGAATGTGTGAATGATTGAGTGTAATCCCTCTAGGCCAGACAGCTGGCAATAATTTTTCCTTCTGATTCTTGGAGATAGGAAGCAGAGCTTTCCTGATTTGGAAATGTAATGAACTCTAAATACGTTTCTGTATTATTAATATTACTAGCATTAAAAAACCAACAGTTGAAAAAATACATGTTTTAGTTTAGTTCTGCTTAAATCTGTTATTTTTAGCATTTTGCCTTGATCTGTGATCAGGTCCTCCTTGTGGCTATAAGTTTTCAGGGGAAGTCTAAAAATTATGTCCATGGCAAACGGAAAAATTTGGCTACTTTTGCATTCTGGCTTTTCTGTCTTTGTAAGCAAATCAAAGAGACTTAAAATCCTCTAAACGTCTTCTACTTCAAGTCAGTCCTTCAAAATATTAGTTAGCAAAGAGGTAGAACAGAAAACCTACTTTTATAGGGCCTGGAACTCAAGTCTGCAGAGAATACTAAAGGCTTGGGTTTTCTTGCCTCTTCTCTCAGCAGAGCTGTAATTGGGAAGAAAAGGTGATTGCTGAGTTAACCCTATGCTTTGTTTTCAGTTTTTTTTTTCCTTCAAAGAAAACAGATATAATCTGGAAGAGTAAACAGGGAATTGTTTTAGATTAAAAGGTACTGACTTTAGAACCAAGTATTTGGTATACAGTATTCTGTGATATCCTTTTCCCCTTTTTAACAAAAATACTAAAAGCTTCTATAAGAATAAATTTTCAGTGTTGGTGCATATGTCTTGAGAAAGAAAAACAGGTTCAGATCCTACAGGCTGGAGAGACTGCTTAGGCTTAGGGCAATTCAACAAACATTTTATTCATTTGAATTTATTCACTGAGTACCCAAAATGTGCCAGGCATATTCTAGACAGTGGGGATATGACAGTGAAACAAAACAGGTAAATCCATGCCCTCATATGAAGTTGATGGTTTGGCTGCCTTTATATTTACTGAGCATCTCCTGTGTGTCACAAGATGAATCAGAGTTGGTTTTTGTCCTCAAGGGGTTCAAAAAAGTAGAAAAAACAGACATGCAAATTCAGTTTAATAGGATGCATGTAATAATTGAAGATTATACAAGATCAGAAGAGAGAATGATCTCATGCCTAATGGAGATAAGCACAGAATACTATGGTAGCACAGAGCAAGGGTATCTATTCTAAGTGGGGGTGAAGGGAAAAAAAATTGAGAAAAAACTTCTTAAAGGAGTAATACCTAGGTAAGCTTTAATGGATATTTAAGAATTTGTCAGAGAAGGAAGAAAGAAGGCAAGCACACCAGTTAAGCATTATACTTATAGGGAAATTATTTTTAAATCCTCAGCAAACTAAACACATCTTTTCTTCTGGCTTTAGACTTTCTGGTTCCATATGATTCTTCTTCCTAGGAGTGCTTTAATTATAAATATTATGCCAGTTTAAAAGTCTTCTTTAAAAAGGTTATCTTTCCTACCATAATCTGGCCCATGGTCGCCTATGATAGCTTAGGCAAGGCTCAGCTGGGGGGCTTATATTTAAGTTAACTATAAGTCAATACAATGTGTTGCTAGGCCTTTGTCCCTTTTTCAGCAGCAAGTTATTTCCAGACGTCCCAGAGATCAAAATGAATGTAACCAAGAAGTCCAGAGGAGACAACCCTAGTTTAATCTTGGTAGCACCTACATCTTCAGATGTCAGTACACAGCTACCACATAATAGCTCCAGTTAGAGGGTTATGTCAACCACAAATTCTTAGCTTAATTTTGTTCTGTTATTTAAGTAAAGGATACTTCATGCAATCTCTAGGACATCTAAGGACAGGAAACCAAGTACAGCTAAGTCATATGGATGCTTGAACTGAACAGTAAGGAACCAAGGTTCCTGCCTATCTCCCATGGTCTCTCATTTCTGTTTCTTTTCTCTGCTTTCCTACACTGACTCACGGGTTTCTAGCCAGTCTATAACGTCATCTCGCGTGTGGCTTTAATTATCACCCTGATTCTGACCTTGTAACATGGCTGCCTACCCCCAATTCCTGACTTTAGTTTGTGGGGGCCATCTGTACTCCTCTGCATCCCTGTGTAGCTAAGACTAGGAAGCTGTGACTACTCTCTTATCCCCCCAGGTATGTGTGCACGTGTGTGTGTCTGTAACACAGAGACATCTGAGATATGTGGTAGATGTTGCTAGCAATCAACTCATCAACAGTGGCCGATTTTGTTGGGGTGCTGACTGTATGACACTGAGCAAATGACTTTAAGCCTCATTTCCCTCTTCTATAAATATGAAGATAATACCTAAATAAGAGAACTATTTTAAGGACTGAATGAAGTGTGAAAAGTACCCAAAATAGTATCTGGTGCATGGTTGGTGCTCTGAAGGCCAAACCCTAAGACTGTATGTCCTGCACAGATGGATTGGGTTCAAACACTACAAGAGGTTAATTATAACTCTGGGTTTTTCTGAACAGGAAGGAAGTATTCAGTTTAATTCTTCCTTTTAAGAAGATTAATTTCCTCTAGGTCTCTTAAACAGCTAGCAGGTCTAGCAAGTTAGGAAAAGGGAGAGAAAGACAATTTTTTCTGGGTTTCTGTGGTAAAGGAAACCAGGACTAATTCTGGTATGAACTGCCTGTGTCTCCGGGCTTCAGCTCAGAGACCCAGCATATTGCTTCAGTTCTCTACAGGACCGGTCTCCTTCTGGAGCAACTCCTGCTAAGCCAAACAAAAAGTTCCTAAGAGGCGAGCTTCCTTAGGCTTAGATCAGATAACACTGTAAAAGAGGAGAAACTTTTAGCTCACCACCCAGCATCAAGAGCATCACAGTAACAATACTCAGTCTAAGCTCTGCTCTGGCTCTGGACATAAAATCCAAGACATTTTTGAATTAAAATTTTCAAGACAGTCTTTGGAACATCCGTCTGTCATACTGCATTCAGAAATAGATAAAAAGACCTTCTAAAGCATATATATGCATATCTTTTTATTTCTTTAAAGCAAAAAATAGAATCATATTACACTGAAAATACATGCTAATACTGCAACTTGCTTTTTTTAGTAAATATATCTTGGAAATCTTTCCGTATCACCACACAGAGTTATACTTCATTCTTTTTAACAGTTGCACAATAATATAATTAATTACCCTGTTTAAATTGTTATAACTTTTCCCTGTTATGAAGGATGTTGCAAAGAACATTTTGCAATGAATATTTCCATACTCTTAAGTAAATATTTCTGTGGGATAGATTCTTCGGGAAAGAACTGCTTAGTCAAAGAGTATACAATTTTAAGTTTTGATAGGTATCATCAACTACCCTACAAAAAGTTTATGTAAAACAGTATAAGAGAATTTCCCCACAGCTTTACTAGCTTCATCACAAAATTTAAAAATCTTTGCCATACAATAAAGACAGTATTCTAAAACTGTTTAACATGCATTTTTATTTATAAGAGTAGGCATCTTTTCATATGTGTACTAGCTTTTTCTATGAACCAACTACCTATAACTTTTACCCATTTTTCTATTGAGTCATTACTCTTTTCTTTATTGATTTTAAAGTGCTCTTTGTAATGTGAGGAAACTAGTGTTTGGGCTATCGTGGTATTGCAAATATCCCCTCCCCCCACTTTTGTTGTTTATTTTTACACTATGTTTATTCGGTTTTAATTTCCCCTCACAATACAGAATTTAAAAACTTGTTATTAGTCAAACTTACCAACCCTCTTTTTTTTTTTTAAATGGCTTCTAAGATTTATTTGATACTTAGAAAGCTTGAGTTAGTTCTAAGATCACATACTGATGAAGCTAAGTGCCTTAATGCACATGTAGACTAGCAGACATTCAGCAAAAGATATCAGCATCCAAGCCAAACAGTGGCATCCCTAAGGAAACTCCTGCCTCATCCTTATTACCTCAGGCACTACTCCTGGGCCCATGCATTACTTCAACTGGTAAATGTTGGGACGTGGCAATGCCAGTCACCAAATAACGATGCAGTCAGATTTGCAATTTAGAAAGTCCTCTGGTAGTTTTGTGGAGGATGGATTAAAAGGGGAGAGCCTGGAGGCAGAAGACTACCAAGGAGAATGCTATATTAAGCCAGTTGAGAAATGATGGACTGTTAGCTAAAAATCAATATTGAAATACATTACCTTATTAATTTCTGCCCAGTTTTAGTGATGGATTTTGCCACTAAAGTTAATCTGAACCACTGATGTTGGTTCAGCTCAAAAACCATTCAATCCCTCCCTCCCTCCCATTGCTGCTGGAGCATCTTTCTAAAGCATAGCCGTCATGACACTCCTGCTGCCTGAGGTGCCCTTTTCCCACTTATTAAGACTGGGGATCTCTGGCTTTTTTTTTTTCTTCTCTTGTTTCATAATGTAATTTTCTCAAGGTTACAGAGACTATGGCCTATAAGACTTTGTATTCATCTTGGTATCCTCAGCCCCCAACACAGCAGTTAGAATATATTTAAGTATATATTAAATGTCTGTTACTTTGAATTTTTAAAAAATTGTGGTAAGTCCAATTCAGTTTTTAAACTCTTAAAATCATTGTTTTTGTAAATTTAACTTACATATAATAAAATGTACCTACTTTAAACATACAGTTCAATGAGCTTTGTCAAATGTATACTACTGTAATCACTACTCCAAATCAAGATATAGAGTACTTCCATCATCCCCCCCAAATTCCCTTGTGCTTCTACTATACTATTATACTACTCTACTATACTCTCATACTACTTAGCACATTTTATTGTAATAATTTAACCTGTCCCTCTTTCCCTAAACTGTGAGCAACTTGAAGGCAGAAACTCCATCTTTTTATCTTTAGCATCTAGCAACACAGTAGGTGATCAATGAAAAGTTCTTACTATGCACCAACTACTGCGCTAAGCTCTTTACAAGTATTTTTCACAACCACCATGTGTCAGGTACAGTGTGTCCCAGATGAGGAAAGTGGGGTACAGAAAGGTAGACACCTGTCCAGGGTCACACAGCTCACTTACTAAACTTCTCTCATCAAAGACAGTATAGGTTTTCTTTTCTCCACAGCTTTCCCTATAGTTTTTCTACTTAGTCAACTGCAGAAATACTCGTCTCTTCTCTAACTACTGATGTACAAAATTACTTCTGCTGTCTAAACTGTCACCACATCTCCTTTCCTTCCATTCACCAAGCATATATTGAATGCCTTACCAATCCAGGTAGGTATCTGATGTCAAGGAATTTGGGTGGAAGACATTAACATGTAGACAACTAGAAAAATATACAGGGCAGAATGTTAATTTTCATAGGTAAAACAAAGGATTGCTAAATCAGTCCTTTCTTGAAGCTATGTCTCCTAGGTTTACTTTTTCCTTTCCATTCCTAAAGGAGTCCTCATAGTCAGATTACTATAAATGCCTCTTACTTACCTTGAAAGAGTCTCTTTCCCATTCGGAATAGTCTATGTTCCCCTGCCAGGTTGAATCGTTGCTCATTCCATATGGGACTATTCTGTATAAAGACCTGTAACTCCCTGCTCAGCTGTTAAGGCCTTGTACACACTGCTCCCACCAACCTGTTCAATCCTATCTCTCAAAGCTTTGAGACATAACCTCCACTATTCCAGCCAGGAATAAAGAATCTCCCTCAAGTACCATTCTAATTTGTCCTGCTGTGCCTTTATACTTTTCTTAATTCTATATTGAAATTTACCAATTTTCAATATAATGCCTTTAATCCCAACAACTCTGAGAGGTAAAGGGTAGATGGGGCGAAGAAGAGATAAAGGTCTCTTTAACAGATCTTGAGATGGGGAGGTAGTGGAGCTGAGGCTCTGTATACTTCTTTATCACAGCAAGCTCTGGGAAAGTCCCATTTGGCAGAGCTTCTGGGTTGGAGCCACAGAATCACCAAATTTAGGCTTGCCCTGAAGGAACATACCACTGTACTACACTTGCCAGGTGTGGGAACTGCTAACTGGTGGTGGCCAAATGAGCTACAGCAGCCAGGATGAGGCTAGCTTTGTTGCAAAACTGTCTGCATATCCAGACACCAAAAGCTACAATCCCATTTGGTAGTGTTAAGGAAGTATTGTTAGATTTTTTAAAGTGTGATAGTAATACTGAGGTATTTGTTTATGTTTTAGGGATATATACTGAAATATTTATAGATAATTACAACTGAAATAATTACAGATGAAATTATATCATAATGACTTGCTTTAAAATAACCTGGTGTGACACTAGCAAGATTGGTGGTAGCAAATATAAAAAAAGATTGGCCATGAATTGGTGACTATTGAAGCTGTGTGATGGATACACGGGAGTTCATTGCATCACTTTCTCTACTTTTGTATCTGTGTGAAATTTTCCATAGGAAAAAAATTTTTTTAAAAATCATGATCTCTACCACTATTGTATCCCCTCTCAGCATGTCAAGGGTAGGACCTATTTCACAGGATTTCATTTTCATTTGGGCATAAAAAATAAACCCTTTAGGGACTTCCCTGGTGGCGCAGTGGTTAAGACTCTGCGCTCCCAATGCAGGGGGCCCGGGTTCCATCCCTGGTCAGGGAACTAGATCCCACATGCATGCCGCAACTAAGAGTTCACATGCCACAACTAAGGAGCCCGCCTGCCGCAACTAAGAAGTGGGTGAGCTGCAACTAAGGAGCCCGTGAGCTGAAACTAAGATCCAGAGCAACCAAATAAATAAATAAATAAATAAATAATAAACCTTTAATGGCAAAGAGTTAACTTCATTTTTATAATATGGATAGCCTAGACTGGTATGTGGAAAATGGGTCCTGGATCACTCTAATCTTGGTAGCAAGTTTCCTTGCTATTTAAAAAGCAAAGTCTCTACAATCCACTGTGGAGCTAAGGCTGTAAGTTCCATGAGGGCAGGGCCCATGTCTGCTTATTCACCATGGATCCCACAGTTGATTTAGCACAATGCCTGCTTCGTAACAGGTGCTTAATAAATATATGTTGATTGACTGAAAAAACAGAATAATAAATCAGAGGGGAGCAGGGCAATACTGTCCTGGTGAGAAAAAATAGAGAAACAATAACCCCTGGGAAAGCTTTCCAGGAGTCCAGATGATTTGTTTCACCATTGGCTCTACATGGGCCTTTCTGTAGTGGTTGAGCAGGTGTTGTAGGCAGGTGAGGGTTAGGATGCTGCAAGAAATATTATACTGGGCATGGAGGAACAATTCCTCTTCCCCTTAATATTCCTGTATATATCCCCCTAATATTCCTGAGTTTAAGTGCATGCTTAGCACTTGAACTCTGGTTCTCAGACTCCCTTCCCCAGCTGGTCTGAGGGAACTTGCTGCTGTGGTACCAGCCTGATTGCTTTCCAGTCTACCAGTACTATTCAAGGCAGAAACTTATCCAGCAGCCATCAAGGAAGACTAGCTGCTCCTCTTCTTAACCATGCAGTTATTACATCTTTTCCTTCCTGTTCCTCTGAGGACTCTAGTTGCATTTCCTATCAAAAATCCTTGAGATCAACCACAAAAGGAAGTTTTCTCTCTGGAAATCCACGTCCTATGATCTGCCAGACACAGTCTCTGGGAAGTATTTAAGGCCCACAGTTCTGTTATCAAAGCAAAATCAGGGAAAGCACCAAATTTTGTTTCTCTGCATTCATGAAACTTTATTCGATGTGAAGGACTTTTCCAAAATTGGAGGAAAACTTGCTCTTCTTTCTTTCCTCCTCTTGGGTATAAGTGTCTGGCCCTTTGCTAAGAGGGCCCATCTATAGGATAATTGCCTAGGGAAAGGACATCTGCTTGGAGACAAATAACACCAGAGCTGAGGAGCTCACCCTTACAGAAGGAAGGAAGAAGAGCCTGAAACTGCAGAAAGATGCTTCATAAATTACTATTAGTTTTATACAAATAAATTACTGGTTTATCATAGCACAGGTCCCCAGAATACAAGCAGGAGACTCTGGTACAGACGAAATAACAGTATGCTGTAACATGAATTCATTTCTATAACAAACTGTGTTATTTATATAACTGGTTATTGTCAAGGTTTAAAACTGTTAATTAAGTCACAGGGTAGCTTAAGTGCTGTGGGTTTGACTCTATCCCCCTCCTTCTTACTTATTTTCCATTAGGAAGTCCACAACGTATTTTTTCAAGCAGTAGAGATGGGCGTCCACAAGGCCTGTGTGGAAACGTATTCTAGGGTGCCTGCGAAAAGAATAAGAGAGGAAAGGGTCACGTGAGTTCTACCTTATTATTAGGTAGTAGGCATTAGAAAGCTTATAAGGGTGAGAGCCATGCTGCCTACACCCAACTCTGGGAAGACCAAGAAGGTGGATATCGGCTCTGATCCTACCACAGAAAAGGTCTTCTCTTTATATAAGCCCTATCTCACACTTTATGAGGTCTTCAGGCTTCCAAAGACATTGAAAATTGGTGAGCCATCAACTCATTGACAAGTCATTCTTCTATTTTACAACAAATTCCTACCCACAATTCTTGTAACTGACATTTTCCTGCTTCTACTCCAACTGCCCCACTTCCTGCAGGCCATACTTGAGCCATGCTTTCCTCTAGTATTTGGCATGTATTACTCCATGTGCATAGAAGATGAAGTAAAATTCTATGAATACTTTCTAAGTCCCTACTCTTAATTATTCATTAGGGCTCTCCTCAGGTATACTCCCTCTAGAAAACCTTCCCTGACAACCCAAATTTGTGTTCCCACAACACTTGGTGCCCATCTCTACTAGATAACTTACCATACAGTAAAGTAACAGCTTACTTACTTATGCTCTTTCCCACTAGACTAATAAAAGTTCCCTGAGGGCAGAGATTTATTTTTATAGTCTTAGCACTTAGCATTGTACCTCACACAGAATAAATATTTAATAGATAGTTGTTGAATGGACAAAGACATGAATAAATTAGGTCAAATTAAGGCATTTGCCTAGTTGCTATTTAGTCTGCCATCTTTGGTTTCAGCCTTAAGAAATGTCATGCTTATAATATAATGTTCAAGGTCATTTTATTTAATAAAATAAATAAAAGATAGCTGAAGGAGAGGAGGGGAGGAGTAGGGTGGAAAAATGGCAATTCCAATCATAGCTGCCTGGTTGTCATCCTTCTTCTACTACTCTGTGTTACTCTGCTTTGACTGGCTTATAGTCTTAAGGAAAATTATTCTCATGGGATCTAGATATCCTAGAAGTAATTTATCAAATAGATTAAGGTACACCACCCTGGGCTTCCACTCTTTTGTTAGAAGGGGGAACAAAATGCTTCCAAAAGAGCAAGAGAAGAGTCAGATTTCAGATCTCACACCCATAACCTACACAATCCCACTAAGCCAATTAATGTATACAATGAGGATGAAGAAGAAAGTAGAAGATATATCCCAATTCTAACTTCCTGAGAGTCTTGAGTCCTAAGAAATTCTTCAGGAAATAGAATTTTGCAAATGTGAATGTGGCTACTTGCCTTGTGGTGCCCGGGTTTCATCTGAAGTTCACACCCTGATAATACTATCCCTTGATCTAACCAATCTGGAAAGTTGAACTCTCCTGTTCAGTTCCTTGGTTTACAAATTCCTTGAATCATTCAACATACTCTACTTAAATTATTTTGTCCTTGCAACTACCTCATGAAGTAGATATATTACTCTCATATTTATAGCTGAAGTCAACTTTTATCATATACCCGGGAAAGGAATAACTTAAAAGTTTGAGTAATCATCTTCTAAACTGTTACCAGTCCCTAGCTCATATGGCACTAACATTCATACAGCATTTTACAGTTTATAAACTTTTTTTCAGCTTTTTACTCTCATCACATAAAGTAGGTAAAACCAGAAAGTTCTTGCATTAAAAAAATTTCCAAAAATTTAGCTGGTATAATCCAGGCTAGAGATTTAGCTACAAATCTGGAATACAATGAAGGAACAGAGATGGGCAATTCAGAGATTTTTTTTTCTTTTGCATTAAATTTGTATTGAACGTGAATCTTGGGACCGGGAGATCAATGCCATTTAAGTTGCCAAAAAGGTTGGTTCCTTATTTTATTTTTTCCCATTTAATTTTTTTTTTTTATAAATTTTATTTATTTTATTTTTGGCTGTGTTGGGTCTTTGTTGCTACGCGCGGGCTCTTCTCTGGTTGCAGTGAGCAGGGGCTACTCTTCGTTGCAGTGCGTGAGCTTCTCATTGTGTTGCCTTCTCTTGTCGTGGAGCATGGGCTCTAGGCGTGCGGGCTTCAGTAGTTGTGGCATGTGGGCTCAGTAGTTCTGGCTCGTGGGCTCTAGAGCACAGGTTCAGTAGTTGTGGTGCACGGGCTTAGTTGCTCCGAGGCATGTGGGATCTTCCTGGAACAGGGCTTGAACTCGTGTCCCCTGCATTGGCAGGCAGATTCTTAACCACTGCACCACCAGTGAAGCCCCCATTTAATTGTTTTTAAATGGTATTAGAAATAAGAATTGATATTTTAAAAGAAAACAAAATAATACCAAAAAACCTCAAAGAGGCACCGGCAAGATCTGGGTAACTGGTTAATTGCTCTGGGCCAGGAAGATGTTTTGGATTTGTATAAAATAAAGTAAGAAATCAGTAAATGGAAATGATAAGACATTTAGAAATAGTTATAATTTTATGTTTAAAAAAATAATTTAAAACAAGTTGCCAACCATAGAAAAAGCTTATTACAATAAATATAATATATATATATATATATGAAAAATTTGTGGGAATTCTTTCAGTGATGAAAACTCAGAGGAATGGTATAAAATTTTTAATCTTCAAAGTCTATAGGATCTTTGAAAAGCTCCCTAAGAAGCTTTTTCTTCTCTTCATCTAACATAAAAAGAATTTTAAAAATGCTTTTAAAAAGGTCTATTATAAAAAAAGAAAAGGAGAGTGGAGAAGAAAAGATCTTAGAAAAGCAGAACAAATAATGAACAAAAAGTTAAAAGTCTAGAAAACCTAGGACAATATAAGCCATTAGGATTATTTTTATAGACCTATTTTTAAAATAGTAAGTTGTATATTTTAGAATTTTAATTTGTAATGTTTAAAATTTAAGGGAAATCAAGCATCTTTTTATGACCTTAAGAACAGGAATACCAATTTTTAAAGCAAGGAACAAAACCAATAGGTATTAATTATGACAATTATTAATAATATTATTTTAGAATAAATGAGGAATGTATACATGAAATAAATATTGGGAATGATGCAAGGATAAGCATTTACTGTTTAACTGCAAAGATCAATGGCTTTTAAAGTATCTTCATAAAAGTCCTTAGCTGGTCTGTATAATTTACTATTTTAACCATTTTCAAGTGTATAGTTCTGTGGCATTAACTACATTCACATTGTAGTGCAACTGTCACCAACATCCATCTCCAGCACTTTCTCATCTTCCCCAGTTGAAATTCTGTATCCATTAAACACTAACTCCCCATTCCCTTCTTCCTCCTAGCCCCTTGCAACCACCATTCTACTTTACGTCTTTATGATTCTGACTACTCTAGGAATCTCATATAAGAAGAAGCATACAATATTTGTTTGTTCTTCTTGTGACTGGCTTATTTCACTTAGCATAACGTCTTTACAATTTATCTATATTGGAGCATGTGTCAAAATTTCCTTCCTTTTGAACTCTGGATAATATTTCATTGTATGTATGTACCACATTTTCTTTATCGATTCATCTGTCTATGGATACTTGAGTTGCTTCCACTTTTTGGTTATTGTGAATAATGCTGCTATGAACATGAGTGTACAAATATCAATTTAAGTCTCTGCTTTCACACACACATTTCTTAAATTTTTATCATGGAAAATTTCAAACATACACAAAATAAGAGAAAAACATAATAAATTCCCATGTGCGCATAAAGTAGTTTCAACAATTATCAACATTTTCTAATCTTTTAAAATTTTTTGCTGTAGTATTTATTATGGGTTAAATTGTGTCGCCCCAAAAGATGTTGAAGTCCTAACCCATAGTACCTGTGAATATGACCTTATTTGGAAATATGATGTCTGTAGATGATCAAGTTAAGGTTAGGTCATTAGAGGGCCCCTAATGCAGTATGACTAGTACCCTTATAAAGGGGAAATCTGAACACAGAGACAGACATGCTTAGAGGAAAGACAATATAAAGACACGAGGAGAATGCTATCTATAAGCCAAGGATGCCTGAGGTTACCAGAAGCTAGGAGAGATGGGTGGAACAGATTCTCCCTCATAGACCTCAGAAGGAACCAACCCTGCCAATACATTGATTTCAGATTTCTAGCCTCAAGAACTGTTAAGACAATAAACTTCCGTTGTTCTAGGCCACCCAGTTTATGGAGCTTCGTTATAGCAAACTAATATAGTATTTTAAAGCATATTCCAGACATAATGTCATTTTACTGTGAATATTCCAGTATGTGTAGTATGCATTGCCAACTGATAAGGACTTTGAAATATAATCACTACGTCATTATTACACCTAATAAAATTATCAACGACCTCATAATGTCATCTAATATCCAATCCAAATTCAAATTTGTCTTTTCACAGTTAGTCTGTCTGAATCAGGATTCAGTCAAAGCCTCACAATGTATTTGGCAATTTCATTTTAAAAAAGTTCCCCTTCCTGGGACTTCCCTGGTGGCACAATGTTTAAGAATCCGCCTGCCAATGCAGAGGACATGGGTTTGAGCCCTGGTCCGAGAAGATTCCACATGCCACGGAGCAACTAAGTCCGTGAGCCACAACTACTGACCCTGTGCTCTAGAGCCTGCTTGCCTAGAGCCTGTGCTCCGCAACAAGAGAAGCCACCACAATGAGAAGCCCGTGCACCACAACAAAGAGTAGCCCCTGCTCACCGCAACTAGAGAAAGCCCGCGTGTAGCAACTAAGACCCAACGCAGCCAAAAAAAAAAAAGTTCCCCTTCCTTATTCCCCTGACAAGCCATATGATTAGAGAGGGCGGATCACCTGTCTTGTAGAATACTCCATGTTCTAAATTTAGCTGGTTGCTTTGTTGGAGTGTCTTTTTTTAACAGCTTTATTGATGTATAATTTATATACCATAAAATTCACCTTTTTTTAAAAAAAATTAATTAATTTATTTATTTATTTATGGCTGTGTTGGGTCTTCGTTTCCGTGCAAGGGCTTTCTCCAGTTGCGGCAAGTGGGGGCCACTCTTCATCGCGGTGCGCGGGCCTCTCGCCACCGCGGCCTCTCTTGTTAAGGAGCACAGGCTCCAGACGCGCAGGCTCAGCAATTGTGGCTCACGGTACTAGTCCCTCCGCGGCATGTGGAATCCTCCCAGACCAGGGCTCGAACCCGTGTCCCCTGCATTGGCAGGCAGATTCTCAACCACTGCACCACCAGGGAAGCCCAATTCACCTGTTTTAGGTGTACAACTGAACGAGTTTTAGAAAATTTACAGAGCTGTACAACTATCACCACAATCCAGTTATAGAACATTTCTATCACCTAAATAAAATCTCACATGACTGTTTGCAACCAATAAATCCCCTCTCACCCTCAGTTTCAGACAATCACTAATCTGCCTCCTATCTCTATAGATTTGCCTTTTCTGTTTTTTAAAAACTTATTATAGGGACTTCCCTGGTGATCCAGTGGGTAAGACTCCACACTCCCAGTGCAGGGGGCCCAGGTTCGATCCCTGGTTGGGGAACTAGATCTGCATATGTGCCGCAACTAAGAGTCTGCATGCCACAACTAAAAGATCCCACATGCCTCAATGAAGATCTGTGTGCTGCAACTAAGACCCAGAGCAGCCAAAATAAATAAATAAATATTAAAAAAAATTATTACAGCCATTCTAGTGGGTGTGAAATAGCATCTCATTGTTTAAATCTACATTTCTTTAGTAACTAACAATATTGAGAATCTTTTTATATTCTTATTAGCCATTTGTATATTTTCTTTGGTGAAGTGTCCATTAAAATCTTTTGCCTATTTTGAAATTGGGTTGTTTATCATCTCCTTGAATTCTAAAAGTCCTTATGTTTTTATTTTCTTAATGGTATCTTTTGAGGTTTGAACGGTGACTTTAATTTTGAGGATATAAAATTTATCAATCCTTCTTTTATGAATTATGTTATTGGTGTTTTAACTAAGAATTCTTTCCCTAACCCAATTTCACAAAGATTTTTTTCTAAAACTTTTACAGTTTTAGCTCTTACATTAGGTCTGTAATCCATTTTCATTTTTGTGTATGGAGAGAGGTTAGGGTCTAAATTAATTTTTTTGCATGTGAATATCAAATTGTCCCAGCACCATTTGTGTAAAATACTATCCTTTGCTCATTAAGTTTTGACTTCTCTGGTGAAATTCAATTGACCATAAATGTAAGGGTATATTTTTGCACTCTCAATTCTGTCCCACTGCTCTATATGTCTATCCTTATGCCAGTACCATACTGTCTTGATTACTATAGCTTTATAGCAAGTTATGAATTGGAGAAGTATGAGTTCTTCAACTTTTTTGTTCTTTTTCAAAAGTGTTTTAGTTATTCTGGGTCCTCCAAATTTGCACATAACATTTAGGATCAACTTGTCAATTTCTACAAAAACTTTACTGGGATTCTGATGGGTTTGTGTTGAATCTAAAGATCAGTTGGGGAGAAATGCCATCTTAACAATATTGAGTTGGGATTAACATATATACACTGCTATACATAAAATAGATAACCAATAAGGACCTACTGTACAGCACAGGGAACTATACTACATATATATAACTGAATTACTGTGCTGTACACCTGAAACTAAAATTAACTATACGTCAATAAAAAAATAAAAAATAAAAATATTAACCTTAAAAGAAAAAACCCCCAATATTGAGTCTTCCAATCCAGAAACACTGGAATGTGTTTTCATATACTTAAACTTTATTTCTCTTGCCTTTTGCCTCATTGCAGCCGAGAAAGCAAGATCGTTCACCAGCAGCTCTACTGGAGCCATCCAAAAAAATTCGGCCAGGGTTCTCGCTCTTGCCGCATCTGCTCAAATCGGCACAGTACGATCCAGAAATATGGCCTCAATATGTGCCGCCAGCGTTTCCTCTAGTACATGAAGGACATCAGCTTCATTAAGTTGGACTAAGTGAACTTCCTTGAATGGGTCATCCAGGACATCTACCTTATGCAGAAACAATGCTAGCTCTTTGTATGTAAAATAAAAAATTTAAACTTCAAAAAAAAAAAAAAAACCCACAAACTTTATTTCTCTCAGCATGGTTTTGTAATTTTCAGTATTATGTCTTGATCTTCTATTAAATTTATTCCTAAGTACTTTATTCATTTTGATGCTATTATAAATGGAGTTGTTTTCTTATAATTTCATTTTTATTGTCCATTGACAGTATATAGGAATATAATTGACTTTTGTACATTGATCTTGTATCCTACAACCTTGCTGAACTCTTACTAATGCCAGTAGTTCTGTGGATTCCTTAAGATTTTCTACATATAGGATCATGCTGTCTACAGATAAAGGTAGTTGTACTTCTTCCTTTCCAATCTGAATGCCATTTATGTCTTTTTCTTGCCTGAATGAACTGGCTATAATGTTAAATAGAAAAAGCCAGAGAGGCCATTCTTGCTTTGTTCCCATCTTAGGGGAAAACATTCAGTCTTTCACTATCAAATATGACATTATTTAAGTTTTTTGTATTCTGTAAGTTTTTTGTAGATACCCTTTATCAGGATGAGGCAGTTCCCTTCAATTCCTAGTTTGTTGAAAGTTTTTTTTTTCCTTCTAATTTATTTTATTTTTGGCTACATTGGGTCTTCATTGCTACGCGCAGGCTTTCTCTAGTTGTGGCGAGCGGGGGCTACTCTTTATTGCGGGGCGTGGCCTTCTCATTGCAGTGGCTTCTCTTGTTGCAGAGCACAGGCTCTAGGCGTGTGGGGTTCAGTAGTTGTGGTATGTGGGCTCAGTAGTTGTGGCTCATGGGCTTAGTTGCTCCATGGAATGTGGGATCTTCCCAGACCAGGGCTCGAACCCATGTCCCCTGTGCTGGCAGGCGGATTCTTAACCGCTGTGCCAACAGGGAAGCCTTGTTGAAACGTTTAATCATGAATGGGTGGTGCATTTTTTTTTTATAAATTTATTTATTTATTTATTTTTGGCTGCATTGGGCCTTTGTTGCTGTGCGCGGGCTTTCTCTAGTTGCGGTGAGCGGGGTCTACTCTTCATTGCGGTGTGCAGGCTTCTCATTGCGGTGGCTTCTCTTGTTGCGGAGCACGGGCTCTAAGCGCACGGGCTTCAGTAGCTGTGGCTCAAAGGCTCTAGAGCGCAGGCTCAGTAGTTGTGGCGCACGGGCTTAGTTGCTCTGCGGCATGTGGGATCTTCCCGGACCAGGGCTCGAACCTGTGTCCCCTGCATTGGCAGGCAGATTCTTAACCACTGCGCCACCAGGGAAGCCCGGGTGGTGCATTTTTAAAAATGTTTTTTTCTGTGTCTATTGAGATAATCATGTAGTTTTTAATCTTTTATTCTATTAACATAGTATATTAATTGTTTTTCAGATATTAAACCAATCTTGCACCCTTAGGATAAATCTCACTTAGGCATGGTTGCTGGATTCATTTTACTAATATTTTGTTGAAAATTTTTTCACCTATATTCATAAAGGATATTGGTCTTGTGTTTTCTTTATCTAGCTTTGGTATCAAAGAGTTATACTGGTCTCATAGAATAAGTTGGGAAGTATTCCTTCTTCTTTCATTTTCTGGAAGACTTTGTGAAGGATTGGTATTATTTCTTTTTTAAATATCTGATAGAATTCACTAAAGAAGCCATCCTTACATTTTGAAGCCTCAAAGACGTTTCTTTGTTGAAAGATTTTAAATTACTAAGTTGATTTCATTAATTGCTCTAGGTCTACTCAGGTTTTCTACTTCTTCTTGAGTCAGTCAAGATGTATAGCACATGATCCTTGTGGCTCAGACTATAGCACACTGATTAACCCAGGACTCTCCTATGCTCTCAA
Source organism: Balaenoptera physalus (assembly GCF_965194825.1). Taxonomy (NCBI): domain Eukaryota; kingdom Metazoa; phylum Chordata; class Mammalia; order Artiodactyla; family Balaenopteridae; genus Balaenoptera; species Balaenoptera physalus. The sequence goes on along the minus strand of NC_138882.1, from coordinate 159,331,260 downwards.
CTCACATCTGTTCTCAGTATATTGCTATGTGTGAGCTTTTTTTTTTTTGGCTGCGCCATGCAGCTTGCAGGATCTCAGTTCCCCAACAAGGGATCGAACCCAGGTCCCTGCAGTGAAAGTGGTGAGTCCTAACCACTGGACCATCAGGGAATTCCCTATGTGTGAACTTTAACCCAATACTCTAATTGATTCCAGTTACTTAAGGGAAGGAAGGACTGGAACCAGCATCTGCTGAATAGTTATTATGTGCCAGGCATTTTGCAATGTGCTTTCACATCTTCACAACATCTCCATCTTCCTTTTACAGATTAGGAAAACATAGACTCAGAGAGGTTAAGTAAGTTTCCTAGGTCACAGAGGTAGACAGTAGTAGAACTGGGATTGAAATGTAGGTATTTGGACTCTAAGGCTTTTCTATTACCTCATAAGGTCTCTCAAGCAACTTCTTTCTTTTCTCCGTATATAATCCTAGGAGTTCTATATAGATGAAGCCCTGCTCCAGTCTCACATCTAAATCCAAGGCAAGAAAGGTAGAATGCCTGGCTGTAATTAAAAAAAAAATCCCTGCTTTTGTACTTGTTCCCTTGCTGAATACCCTATTTAGGAGTTCATCAACCACTAGAACCATTCAAGAAGGAATTTGCTAAGGAATGGGGTTCTAAGTGTTGACCTAAGACAAGCCTAGAGGAACTCTTTATCATTCTGCTTCCAAGTTTCTAAGCAGATGTTAAGAAATGCTATCAAAGAAGCAGCTGCCTGTTTTGGGCAAATTACTTTTAAATGTCAAGGAGTTCAAAGACCAAGCTGTACCCGTGTTTCGTTTCAATATTTACTTACCCAAATTTTCTCCTCATATTAACAACTCGAAGTACTGTGTGTGAGGGACAAAGGTTTAAGATCTCCAGAGAAGCTGGAAGAAAGACTGCCACATGGACACTAGTCTTCAGGATTATGCAGGACTGAAGACTCAAGATTTTTCTGAGAGCTTTGCTTTAACTCAAAGAAAACTGAACACAGAGCTATGTGTACCACCCACATTGTACAAAACAAAACAATGTAAAATTACAGAGCTAGGGAACAAAAAAGCAGTTCAGAAAGGCAGCCCAGAAAGAAAGAAATATATCCATGAAAGAGAAGATAAACACTGAAAAAAACCCCACCCAAACCCCCAAAACCAAGTAATTACTATGGTTAAAATCATACCAGTTGGGCTTCCCTGGTGGCAGTGGTTAAGAATCTGCCTACCAATGCAGGGGACACGGGTTCGAGCCCTGCTCTGGGAAGATCCCACATGCCGCGGAGCAACTAGGCCCATGAGCCACAACTACTGAGCCTGCGCGTCTGGAGCCTGTGCTCCGCAACAAGAGAGGCCGCGATAGTGAGAGGCCCGCGCACCGCGATGAAGAGTGGCCCCCGCTTGCCACAACTAGAGAAAGCCCTCGCACAGAAACGAAGACCCAACACAGCCAAAAAAATAAATAATAAATAAATTTAAAAAAAATCATACCAGTTTTCTCCTAGCAGAATAAACTTAAGAATTTAAATGCCCATATCTCTTAATAACTCTAAAAAGAGGTCTGAGTTCCTTTAGTTAATAATAAGATCTATAACCCCCACGCCAAACCCCAAAGATCTTAAGGGATTCAGATGCTCATTTCCTTCAAATCTATAGAATAGAGACAAAACTCCCTCCCCAGAATCATCATGTGTGCAGGAGAAACTGAGTTGTTTTCATCCTGTTCATTGCATAAGTTATAGCAAAGGCCAACTGGGAGTTCTATTCCCTGACATGCTCATAGTACAACGCTCATTACCTAGAAGAATGAGTAGAAAAAGGCAGATAGGTAAAGAAACAGATTATGGTAACTGCATGTTTAAAAAGTGAAATTCATCTAGACACTCCATGTGGACACACTATTAGACTTCCAGCACTGCTATGAATGGGACTGCAAGGATTTCTAGCCTAGTGGGAGAACTGGCATATATGCTGAGACAGTCCACAACAACCTAGTGAAGAAAGAAAGCCTCCACTAACCTAAACTGAGTATGTCCTAATAGTTTATATGGCTATACAGAATGACTTTTTCCAAACCAAATCGAGTCCAAATTTGGGGACAGGAGAATAGCAAGGAATGGGAACAGAATGACAAAAATTCAACTGGACAAAAACTCAAAATACAGAAGAAACTTAACTCTAACATACGCTTCTCTTTGCATAAATATAAATGTTGACAGGTGAAGGAAATGTCATGGATGCCTCCTGAATTCAGATGCCAGGAGATCTGAAACTTGAAACAATGACTCATAAGAACCAGAAGCAACAATTCCAAAGAGGATAAAAGCCTCCTATGACAACTTAGCCATCTTGAAGTGTTCAATGCAACAACATAAACAACTTCTCTCTTTGAAGACCTTCAGACAATCACCTTCTATTTTGTTTGGCAATCTTAAACATGTTCCAACAAAGAAGCATCTTCTCTCCCACTTGAAGAGCCAGAGCTAATTCCCTACTGCCTAATCATTACAATTTAAAAGAAACTAGAGACCAAGGTGTGCTTGAAACAACCAAGGTTGTTCATAAGTAGAGGAAAGAGAGTGATCTATGAAGCATGGCTACTTACTAGTTATCTATAATTCTAATGAGACAGATTTTGGAGTAAGCACCTATTACATAACTACCTGGTAGCTGTTTATAGGAAGGCACCTGCCATACCACCCCAAATGCCTGATCTTGTTGGCACCGTAGGTCGCAGGAATGACAGATTGTTGATCGTTAGGAGTGCATATGGAGTTACAAAACCAAAGGTCTGCCTATGCAGCAGAGTGAGCTATGGTGCTCAGACCCTCTCCAAGAAAAGCAGTTGTACTGAAGTGGAAGCCCTGGACTCAAAGCAGCAGAGACCGCCAGAGCTGGAAGAGTTCTTAAGAGTTCTAAGTGCTGTTCCTCATTGTACCGAGAGAAAAACAAACAGAAATGATTTTAGTCCATGTCAAAAACAAATCACTTGGACTTCCCTGGTGGTGCAGTGTCAAGAATCCACCTGCCAATGTAGGGCACATGGGTTCGAGCCCTGGACCGGGAAGGTTCCACATGCCGCGGAGGAACTAAGCCTGTGCGCCACAACTACTGAGCCTGCGTGTCCCAACTACTGAGCCTGAGTGCCACAACTACTGAAGCCCACGCGCCTAGAGCCCATGCTCCGCAATAAGAGAAGCCACCGCAATGAGAAGCCCGCACACTGCAACGAAGACCCAATGCAGCCAAAAATAAATAAATTAATTAATTAAAAAGAAAAAAATCACTTCACTCCTCTACGAGACAGTCCCTAGCCTATATTCATTGAACACCTACTACATTCCAGGCACTTGGGATACAGAAGCAAACAAAATGGACATGATCCCTGCATGAAGCTTAGAGTTGAATGGAAAATCAATTATTGCAAGTATGCAATAATTGTGAAAGGTGAGCACAGAGTATTACGGAAGCATATAATGGGGGACCTAGTCCAGGGTGGAAGATGACAGGAAGCTTCCCTTTAAGCTTAAACCTGAAAGAAAAGCAGGAGTTAGCCAGGTGAAAGGGGTGGAGAAAATGAGATGGGCACTCTGGGCAGAGAAAATAGTACATGCCAAGACTCTGAGGTAGACTGGTGAGTATGAGGAACTAAAGTCGCTTAGGACCGCTAAAACACAGAAAACAAGAAGGGGAGGGGCACAAGATGAGGCTGGAGAGGTTTCCGGCCATGTTAAGGATTTCTGTTTTTATTCTAATCTTGAGACTAATGACCACTTGTATTCTGTGATATCACTGGCTTAATAGTGAGCTAAGTCAAAGTTGAAAGGCAGCTTGGTGTAGTAAAAAGAGCACTGGACTAAGAGGCAGGATTCTAATTCTGGCTTCACCACTTAAATATGGCATAATCTTTCTTCATGTCAGTTTCTTTGTTATAAAATGGAATATTGTGCTTCATAGAGTCCGAGAGTTTTCTGGAGCTGCTTTGGGAATTGCTACAGGAAACCTGAATCAGAATAAATCCCTGTTCTATGTTTCATATCTCAGGCTTCTATGTAAGATTTTACTTAAAGAAAAAGTTCCACTTCCTTAAGAGAAAATTGGAAAATTATTGCAATTTTTAATCTTAGATAATATATTCATTAATTCAACAAACATGGAGGCCCATCATATTATCTCCTTGTTGCAGAGTTATTAAGATGATCAGAAATTATGCACTTAAAGTGTGTTGCATGGTATTTGCCATATATTAGGCACTCATTAAATGATAACTATTATTATTATTATTATTATTATTATTATTATTATTATTATTATTATTATTATTATCATTGGCCAAGTACCATGCTTGGTACCAGGAACACACAGCTGAAATAGACAGACGTTGCCTTTAGGAACTCATAATCTAGTAGAGAAGACTATGTGTTAATCTATTATGTATAACGTGATAACAGTGTAGGAAGCTAGAACAGAAAAAGATGCAGTGAGCTGTCTAAGGGAGCAGGGATAGGATGAGGTTTCATAGCCTGAGGTTGGTTCTGAATGCTGAGGAGAAATCTGCTACGAAGACAAAGCAGGAACAGGATATTTCAGATTGAGAAACTAGCATATACAAAGGCAAACAGGTATGAAAAAGAAAACAAACAACAAAACCTAGGATACAATGATAAAGGTTAAAGCTAGAGGGGTAGCCAGAGGCCAGATTATGGAGAGCAGCCTACAATGCTTAGATGTCATGTTAAAGAGCTTGGATTTTGTCTCTTAGGTGATGGAAAAACCATGGAAAGTTACTGTTTTAAGGACATACATATACATGGTATGCTGGCTTATGTATTAACTTAGCTGATCTGGAATTATGTTATGCAAAATTCTCTTCTCTGAATCGTTCTGAGTTAGCAATGGCTACAAGAGATATTCTGTGTGACATTTAGAAGGCAGAAGGAAAGCTGCAGACACATTTTTTAATGCTCTGAAGGTCAATGGATGGTGCTAAGTATTATGGCAACCTGTGTATGTCACTGAGACGCTAGCTCACCTAGCAGGCAGAGAACAGTACCCAGACCTGCATTTCCTCCGGATCCTACCAGATATCCTCCTTCAGCTTCTCTGGAATCCTGAGCCAAGCACTGTGTAGCTCTGTGGTGAAGGATGTCAGTTCTCCTGCAGATCACCCACAATAATGAAGCTAAAAGTGGTGAGAGACAGATGTGGGTTCCTGTTTGTTCTTGCTCTTGTCCACATCCAGCTTTCCTTCTGACTGTTGGTCTAGCTGACTGATAGCGATTTCAGGCTCAACACTATACAGAAGCAACAACATGCACACAGAGCTCTACCAGCTTCCACAATTGCAAAATAATCCCTTATTCTATATCACTCATAGCAGTTCTACTTCTCTGATATAGAAATTGCTACCAGAAGTGGTCCTGGAAGAACAGAACCTCCAGCTCTTGCATGGCTAGAGTTACATCATATTCGGAAGATTTTACAAGACAACCTGCTCAGGCACTCCCGCCCTTTGGGGTTCAACAGTTGGGTAAATAAATTTCTCCTGAGTGGTAGATGTGCTAGGCACTGAACTGTATTAAGTATATAACACTGAATGAAACACAGCTGTAACCTAGTAATCACTTTATTGTTTGTAAACCTCTAAGACTTCCCTTTGCTTTTATTAAACCTTCTCATATTATTCTCTGTGCTTCAGAGAAACTGAGTAACTCAGTTACTTTTGCTTTCCGTTCTCTGTGTCTTCGCTCATGTGGTTCCTTCTGGAATGCCTGCCTCTATTCGTGCGCCACTACTCCCAACATGTATAAATCCTTAAAGCTCCAGCCTCACATGTAATTTTCTCCTTAAAAAATTCCCAGATTCTCCTAATCTACTGAGGTTTTTTTTTCCTTTCTAAATACTTATGGAATTCTACCGGAAAAATCACTTATAGTACTAATGTTCTATTCTGCATTGTGTATCTGTATCACCTCTTTCGGGGAAGGAAGATTTGAGACTTGATCATCATAGCAGCACACTGTGTCCAGAACAGTGTATTACATGGCAGGCACTAAATACTTACTGAATGTCCAGAAGAGTATACATTCTAATAAGAGATATAGACTCATCAGAAACAAATGTTAGAGACTTCAGGAGGGTCCTGACGAGTTTGGGTGTACTTCAGAATATTCCTGGTTGGTCCAGGAGAGTTGGCAAGGTTAGGTGCACAGTAGGGAGTGGGAAGAAAGGGGTAGGAATGGGACAAACTACTGAATGATACAGTTAGTCCTAGTATGACAGGCCCCCTACAGTCAGTGTAGCAGCTATTAGCTAGCTATGCTGAGGACGTCCTCCCAACCTCACTTCCACCTTAGGGACTGCCTAACATGCAATATGGCTCATATAACCTTAAAACGTTCTCAGTTTTTCCCAAGTTAAAATATTATTTTTCAAACTTTCCTTCTCCTCCTTCTAGTTCTACTTCTATCCTTCACAGCCAAATTTCTCAGAATAGTCCAACATGCTGTCACCATTTAACATCTTCCACTCTACCCACTTTGATAAAGTCATTAATGACTTCCATTTTAGTAAAATACAGTGATCATTTAAAAATTATCATCTTACCTAACCTCACAGCCACATTCAACACTACTGTTACTTTCTTCCTCTGGCTTCTGTGACGTATGTTCTCTTGGTTTTCCTTTTCTCTTTCTCTCTCTGATTTAAATTCCTTTGGAAGCTCATGATCCTCTAGCTGGCGTAAGCCTGTTCCTAACCCTCTTTCCTCCTCATTCTGTGCTCTTCCTAAGTGATTTCATCCATGCCCATATCTTCAGTCATCATCTATATATCAGTAATTACAAATTTTTATCTTAGGCATAGTGCTAACCTCTGAGCTCCAAGTATATATTGGGTTGCCCAAAAAGTTCCTTTGGGTTTTTTTGTTTTTTTAAAAACATCTTATTGGGGTATAATTGCTTTACAATGGTGTGTTAGTTTCTGCTTTATAACAAAGTGAATCAGCTATACATATACATACATCCCCATATCTCCTCCCTCTTGCATCTCCCTCCCACCCTCCCTATCCCACCCCTCTAGGTGGTCACAGAGCACTGAGCTGATCTCCCTGTGCTATGTGGCTGCTTCCCACTAGCTATCTATTTTACATTTGGTAGTGTATATATGTCCATGCCACTCTCTCACTTCGTCCCAGCTTACCCTTCCCCCCCCCCGTGTCCTCAAGTCCATTCTCTACGTCTGTGTCTTTATTTCTGTCCTGCCCCTAGGTTCTTCAGAACCATTTTTTTTTTTTTTTAGATTCTATATATATGTGTTAGCATACGGTATTTGTTTTTGTCTCTCTGACTTACTTCACTCTGTATGACAGTCTCTAGGTGCATCCACCTCGCTACAAATAACTCAATTTCGTTTCTTTTTATGGCTGAGTAATATTCCATTGTTTATATGTGCCCCATCTTCTTTATCCATTCATCTGTCAATGGACACTTAGGTTGCTTCCGTGTCCTGGGTATTGTAAATAGAGCTGCAATGAACATTGTGGTACATGACTCTTTTTTTTTTAAAATTATTTAATTATTTATGTATTTATTTATGGCTGTGTTGGGTCTTCGTTTCTGTGCGAGGGCTTTCTCTAGTCGCGGCGAGCGGGGGCCACTCTTCATCGCAGTGCGTGGGCCTCTCACTGTCGCAGCCTCTCTTGTTGCAGAGCACAGGCTCCAGACGCGCAGGCTCAGTAGTTGTGGCTCACGGACCTAGTTGCTCTGCAGCATGTGGGATCTTCCCAGACCAGGACTAGAACCTGTGTCCCCTGCATTGGCAGGCAGATTCTCAACCACTGTACCACCAGGGAAGCCCCATATGACTCTTTTTGAATTATGGTTTTCTCAGGGTATATGCCCAGTAGTGGGATTGCTGGGTTGTATGGTAGTTCTACTTTTAGTTTTTGGAGGAACCTCCATACTGTTCTCCATAGTGGCTGTATCAATTTACATTCCCACCAACAGTGCAAGAGGGTTCCCTTATCTCCACACCCTCTCCAGCATTTATTGTTTGTAGATTTTTTGATGATGGCCATTCTGACTGGTGTGAGGTGATACCTCATTGTAGTTTTGATTTGCGTTTCTCTAATGATTAGTGATGTTGAGCATTTTTTCATGTGTTTGTTGGCAATCTGTATATCTTCTTTGGAGAAATGTCTGTTTAGGTCTTCTGCTCATTTTTGGATTGGGTTGTTTGTTTTTTTGATATTGAGCTGAGCTGCATGAGTTGCTTGTATATTTTGGAGATTAATCCTTTGTCAGTTGCTTCGTTTGCAAATATTTTCTCCCATTCTGAGGGTTGTCTTTTCGTCTTGTTTATGGTTTCCTTTGCTGTGCAAAAACTTTTAAGTTTCATTAGGTCCAGTTTTTGTTTATTTTTGTTTTTATTTCCATTTCTCTAGGAGGTGGGTCAAAAAGGATCTTGCTGTGATTTATGTCATGGAGTGTTCTGCCTATGTTTTCCTCTAAGAGTATTATAGTGTCTGGCCTTACATTTAGGTCTTTAATCCATTTTGAGTTTATTTTTGTGTATGGTGTTAGGGAGTGTTCTAATGTCATTCTTTTACATGTAGCTGTCCATTTTTCCCAGCACCACTTATTGAAGAGGCTGTCTTTTCTCCATTGTATATACTTGCCTCCTTTGTCAAAGATAAGGTGACCATATGTGCGTGCGTTTATCTCTCGGCTTTCTATCCTGTTCCATTGATCTATATTTCTGTTTTTGTGCCAGTACCATACTGTCTTGATTACTGTAGCTTTGTAGTATAGTCCGAAGTCAGGGAGCCTGACTCCTCCAGCTCCGTTTTTCTTTCTCAAGATTGCTTTGGCTATTCAGGGTCTTTTGTGTTTCCATACAAATCGTGAAATTTTTTGTTCTAGTTCTGTGAAAAATGCCATTGGTAGTCTGATAGGGATTGTATTGAATCAGTTCCTTTGGGTTTTTCTGTAACATCTTACGAAAAAGCTAAAGGAACTTTTTGGCCAACCCAATATATAAAACTTCCTACTTTAAGACATCATTGGGCTTCCCTGGTGGCGGAGTGGTTGAGAGTCCGCCTGCCAATGCAGGGGACACGGGTTCTATCCCTGGTCTGGGAGGATCACACATGCCACAGAGCAACTAGGCCCGTACGCCACAACTACTGAGCTTGCACTCTAGGGCCTGCGAGCCACAACTATTGAGCCCGCGCGCCTCAACTACTGAAGCCCATGTGCCTAGAGCCTGTGCTCAGCAGCAAGAGAGGACACCACAGTGAGAGGCCCGCACATGACAACGAGGAATAGCCCCCGCTTGCTGAAACTTGAGAAAGCCTGCGTGCAGCAACGAAGACCCAGTGCAGGCAAAAAAAAAAAAAAAAGACATCTTTACCTGGATGCCTTAAAAACACCTCAAATTCAGCCCAAACATTGGATCTCACCTCCACAAACTCAGTGTTCCCTATCTCACTATATATCCTGTAGCTCAAACCAAAATGTGAGTCATTCCTGACAACTTTCCACACCTCAGCACCAAGGTTCAATCACACACCAAGTCCTCATATTTTACCTGTGAAATCCTTCTCTAATTTATCCACTTTTCTTTGTCTCCACTGTCAATGCCATAGTCCAAATTACCATTACTTCTCCTGGATTACTACAATACCCTCCCTTACCTGGTCTCGCTACATCCTCTCTTACCCAACTCCAATCCATTCTCCACACTACATCCAAAGTTATCTTTTCAAAGGGCAATTTGATCATGTCATTCTCCTACTTAAAATCCTTTGGTGGTTAGGACTGTGGTAGATTATTTTCAAAAACGGCCACAATTATTCCTCTCTCTGAACCCACAATTCTTTGTAAAGTAACTCTGCAGTTCCTCCCATCAAGAGGTAAAGTTTATTTTCCCACCCCATGAGTCTGGGCTGGCCTTGTGACTGCTTTGACCAAAAGAATATGGTAGGAATGATGCTGTTTCAGCCCTTTCTCCAATATATAAGATTGAAAGGTCTTACTAGGCTCTGTCCTTAAAAACTCCATGCCAAGAGTACATTCAAACACAAGATGACATGCTGGCTCCATTAATGTCCTCTTCCAACAAATTTATTTGGCTTCTACTTATGTTAGGGCATGTATTAGATCCTAGGGTAAGACAAATAAAATACAATTGTTGTCCTCATGTAACTTATAGTCCAGAGCAACAAAAGTTACAGATGTTTTCTAGAATCTCTATAGTATATAGAAGAACACAAAGGAAGAAGGGTCAATTTTGTCTAGTGCAAAGACAGTCAGGAAAAGCTTCAAAGAGAAGTGACATTTTAGCTGAGTCTTGAAAGAAGAGCAGGTATTTAGCCAGGGATGGAAGGGTAACTTCGGTTGAAGGAGTTCCAGGTATGATGAAAGCAAAAGGACAGAGGTGTAAAAAGAAATGCATAAGTCAGAGAAGTAAAAGCAACTCTCCATAGCCATATGGTGGAGTGTTGAGTATGAGGTTGTATTGGGGGAATGGTAAGATATAAGGTTGGAGGAGTAAGCATGGTTAGATGACTAAGGGTCTTAGGAATTTGTACTTTATCCTATAAGAATGTATTTACAGGTGTAGGAGAAAGAAATAGTAGAAAGCAAAGTTGAAAATTCTGGAAAATGTTGAAAAAACTGACGAAGCAAGATTCCAGGGGAGGCAGAAGAAAATGGGATAAAAGACATAAGTGAAGGGTCTGGTCCTAAATAGGAGAAAGGAAACTTCTAAGGCTACAGAAAAGGAACTGAAGATGGGTCTGAGTAAAGATAAAATCATGGGTATGCTGGGGAAATGAGCATCTGTTAGTTAGGATTCTCTCACAGAAGGAGAAAGCAGGGTCATTTTCTGAAGCAGGAGAGTGGTGGATAGTTGATAATAGCTGCTGAGTGAAGTGGAAAGGTGGTCCAGGACAGGTGTAAGAATGCAGAGTGGTTCTTAGGGCTCAGCCAAGATTGGGACCGTGAATTTATAGTGATGCCAGTCTACAACACTGCAGAATATTTCTCCTGAAGACTTTAATAGAACAGATGTAGGAGTGGACAAAGTAAATGTTAAGAGTAACCCAAAGTTGAGGGTTATGAGGGCAGATATAACAAAAGAACAATGAATGAGGATATGGAAGGAAATGCCTAAAGTAATATAAGGTCTAGATTGGATGAAGAAGAAAATGAGGGTGAGAAAGAGAAAAAAGAGAAAGAGAGAGGGAGGGAGGAAGAGCGGGAGGAAGGGGTGGTAAGTGACTAAAAGATATAAGGGGACTGAAATGAAGTAAACAGGATCCTGGGTAAAGATGGCAGACTGAACACAGGCATTAAGCCCTATTCCTTTTGAAAGCTCATTAAAGTGACAGTAAACAGTTTTTGTTTTGTTTTGTTTTTTTAAAGTTTATTTTATTTATTTACTTTTGGCTGCGTTGGGTCTTCATTGCTGTGCGCAGGCATTCTCTAGTTGTGGTGAGCGGGGACTACTCTTCATTGCGGTGCGCGGGCTTCTCATTGCGGTGGCTTCTCTTGTTGCGGAGCACAGGCTCTAGGCAGGCGGGCTTCAGTAGTTGTGGCATGTGGGCTCAGCAGTTGTGGCTCACGGGCTCCAGAGCGCAGGCTCAGTAGTTGTGGCACACGGGCTTAGTTGCTCCGCGGCATGTGGGATCTTCCCAGACCAGGGCTCGAACACGTGTCCCCTGCATTGGTAGGTGGATTCTTAACCACTATGCCCCCAGGGAAGCCCAGTAAACGGTTTTTCGATTTTGTTTTTGAAGGCATTACCCCCAAGGACAAAGATTAGGAGAGTACAGTAACAAAATTTCAGAAGCTGTAAAGAAGGACAGTGGTAAGAGATTTAGCATATCTAAGAAAGCTGAATCCTAAACCAGCCATAAGGAAAGCTGATTTGTACTGCAGAAGCCCTGAAATGATCAGGAATTGGTAGCACAGCTTTTAACCACCTAGAAAGGAGATTGGAAGATTTTTCTCTGAAGTCTGTAGCCAGTCCAAAAATAAAAAAATAAAAAGACTTAAGAATACTGACATGGCGGTTCTCTTATAAATAACCCTATCTACCATAAACAAAACCCTCAGAATGGGAGAAAATATTTGCAAACGAAGCAACCAACAAGTGATTAATCTCCAAAATATACAAACAGCTCATGTAGCTCAATATCCAAAAAAAAAAAAAATAACCCAATCAAAAAATGGGCGGAACATCTAAATAGACATTTCTCCAAAGAAGACATACAGATGGCCAAAAGGCACATGAAAAGATGCTCAACATCACTAATTATTAGAGAAATGCAAATGAAAACTACAATGAGGTATCACCTTACACCGGTCAGAATCGCCATCATCAAAAAAATCTACAAACAATAAATGCTGAAGAGGGTGTGGAGAAAAGGGAACCCGCCTACACTGTTGGTGGCAATGTAAATTGGTACAGCCACTATGGAGAAGAGTATGGAGGCTCCTTAAAAAACTAAAAATAGGGGACTTCCCTGGTGGCGCAGTGGTTAAGAATCCGCCTGCCAATGCAGGGGACACGGGTTCGAGCCCTGGTCCAGGAGGATCCCACATGCCGCTGAGCAGTGAAGCCTGTGTGCCACAGCTGCTGAGCCTGCACTCTAGAGCACGTAAGCCACAACTACTGAGCCCATGTACCACAACTGCTGAAGCCCGCATGCCTATAGCCTGTGCTCTGCAACAAGAGAAGCCACCACAATGAGAAGCCCACGCACCACAACGAAGAGTAACCCCTGCTCGCCACAACTAGAGAAAGCCCATGTACAGCAATGAAGACCTAACGCAGCCAAAAAAATAAAAACAAACAAACAAACAAACAAACAAAAAAACTAAAAATAGAACTACCATATGCCCCAGCAATCCCACTCCTGGGCATATACTGGAGAAAACCATAATTCGAAAAGATACATGCACCCCAATGTTCACTGCAGCACTATTTACTATAGCCAGGACATGGAAGCAACCTAAATGTCCATCAACAGAGGAATGGATAAAGAAGATGTGGTACATATATACAATGGAATATTACTCAGCCATAAAAAAGAACAAAATAATCCCATTTGCAGCAACATGGATGGACCTAGAGATTGTCATATTGAGTGAATAAGTCAGACACAGAAAGACAAATATCATATGATATTGCTTATATGTGGAATCTGAAAGAAAGGGTACAAGTGAACTTATTTACAAAACAGAAGTAGAGTCAAGTAGAAAACAAACTTATGGTTACCAGGGGATAAGGGGGGTAGGATAAATTGGGACATCGGGATTGACATATATACACTACTATATATAAAACAGATAACTAATAAGAACCTACTGTATAGCACAGGGAACTCTACTCAATACTCTGTAATGGTTTATATGGGAAAAGAATCTTAAAAAAAAAAAAAAGAGTGGATATATGTATATGTATAACTGATTCACTTGGCGGTACACCTGAAACTAACACAACATTGTAAATCAACTATACACCAGTAAAAATTTAAAAATAAATAACCCTATCTATGTCACCTTATAGATGTAAGAGTTAAAAGTATAGAACAGTTAAAGTTTCAGTGCCTATACTGGAGAAGACACCTTGGGAAAGGTTCCTCCCCCCTCCCCTCAAAGAACTGCAAAGTGGAGAAGTACTCTAGGAGTTACAGCTGGTAAGTAGCAGTGGGGATACTAATATAGATAAACAGCACGTATTTCAAGACTTTCCACACCAACAGGAAAATAATCAAGAATGTGAACCCATTTATCATCATCTGTAGTCCCAGAAATAGAGATCTGGCCATGATCTTTGAGGCTCTGACTTAAGTTTCTGTCTTTTTTCCAAGATGAACGTGTGAACATTTTATTCCATTTTAAAAGATATCGTTTAGAAGCTTGTTTTAATATTTTCATTACCCTTCCAGTAATAAAACCCTTGACTAGTATTCAAAAGAAAACAACATAACATTGGAGAAAAGCTACATGATTTTCTTATTAAATATTTGGCACAAATACCTTTACTTATGAGTTATTAAAAGCACATGTCTTTCAGAAATAAAATGGGAATTTTAGAGCTGAGCAGTTGGGAGGGGGTGTTTTAAAGAACAACTAAGCCAACTTCAGCTGGGGAAACTGAGGCTTAGAGAAGCAAAGTGATTTGCTCAGCGTCATACAGCTTTTGTCTCAAGACTAAATTCTAAATTCTCTGGACTTGAATTTCTAGTACCATGCTCTTTCTATCAGTAATATTCTTTTCCACTACATATAATGCCCTTCCAAGTCAGTAATGCATCAATTCAACATGTGGCAAAGGTGTTGTGCTTTCTCCAAATCCACTGAGGTAGTACGAATTTGGGCCCAGTGGAGTGAAGTCACCAGTACTGTCTGATGACAGAGGGAGAATGCCTCTGTACCTGACCATAGACTCAGCAGGACTCCTATTCCAAGTGTCTTACACTATCTCACTTTCCAGGACCAAATATGCCTGAAGCCCAACAAAACAGAACACTCTCTTTGCAATCAAGCAAATACTCCCTCCTCTGCTGGAAACAGAGAAAACAGACGGGATGTACATTCCATCATCACCGTCCTTTTCTCTTACAACCAATACCTATAAAAGTAAGAAAACTATAAAACAAGAGGTTTCTGGCTCTCTATATACACAAACGCCTTTTCCAAGATAACTTTGGTGACTTCCCAATAGGAACTAGCCCCCACCTTTGGAAATTCAGTTTGAAAAGAAAGACAGGAAGTATTGTATTCTCATATTCAAAAAGTGCTTGAAAATCTGAATCTAATTAACTATCCCACCATCTCACTGAGGCCAGGAGGAGCCATAGGAATAGGGTCATAGGAATGGGAGGAACATTTTTACTGCTCATTTATCCAGCCAGCTGCCCTATTACAGCTATACACCAAAGACCCTGAATCACTGGGGGGTAGATTACAAGTTAGAAGAATGGAATGGAGAGAAAAAAATCTGCCAACAATCAAATGTGCAACCTAGTCTTAGGAAACTGGTAGAAGATCTGGCCTTAATGGCCCCAGCATTTACCCAAGGCCCTGAGCTCAACAGGTATGAAGGAAAAATATACCTCCATCTGCTCTTCATTTTCACCTTACCTCTTGGCTGTGTCCACCTTCTTTGATCACATCATGCTCAAACCTTGCTCTCTTTGGCAGGGACCACTGAGACTATGGTATTTACTAACGGTTCACCACATGGAGCAATAAACTAGTTCCCAGGGAGGGTAAAGAGAAAGCAGGAGACAATCTCCACCTTCTAGCTGTAATTATAGAAACATATGACTCTGGCTTCTAAGAACTTTATGTCTAAACCTGCCAAATCTAATGTTGCATAAACATCAGTGCTTGATGGATGCATAAATGAGTCAGGTCCCTTGTTTCACATAATAACAGATGACCACAAGTAGTTCTTTCTGCATTCCAGAGGACAAAATCCCTTCACCCTTTGGAATTTTGTCAATCTAGCAATGCAACGCTGCATTTCTTTTTAGGTCTTATACCTTAAATCTATCCTGCGTACTGCTGTCAGACTACCTTTCCAGAATCCTGAATTATAAATATTTCTCTCCTCAAAATGTCTTTAATAATTCCCCAGTATTCAAGGCCCTCTATTTTTTTAAAAAAATAATTAATTAATTTATTTTTGGCCGCGTTGGGTCTTTGTTGCTGCACGCGGGCTTTCTCTAGTTGTGGTGAGCGGGGGCTACTCTTAGTTGTGGTGCGTGGGCTTCTCATTTGTTGTGGCTTCCCTTGTTGAGGAGCACAGGCTCTAGGTGCGTGGGCTTCAGTAGTTGTGGCACACGGGCTCCAGTAGTTGTGGCATGTGGGCTCCAGTAGTTGTGGCACGTGGGCTCAGTAGTTGTGGCTCGTGGGCTCTAGAGTGCAGGCTCAGTAGCTGTGGCGCATGGGCTTAGTAGCTCCGCGGCATGTGGGATCTTCCCAGACCAGGGCTCGAACCTGTGTCCCCTGCATTGGCAGGCAGATTCTTAACCACTGCGCCACCAGGGAAGCCCAAGGCCCTCTATTTTTGTACCAACTTAACTTCCCAGCCTTATCTCCAAGTGCTCCCCAGTAGGGATCTTCCATTTGGGCTAAACTGTTCCTAAACAAGTCTTGCATACCCTGCCTCCACACCTTTGCTCAGAGCATTCTCCCCACATAGGATTCAGCTTCCCATGTCCCTTTCCATAACAGATCCAAATCCATCCTTCAAGTCCAAATTATTCGATTACCTTTTCCTGACCACCTCAGCCCCTAGGGTTTGATGCTTCCCCTGAGTTCTTAGAACACTGTTGGCCATAATTGTCCAGAATCTGATATTGTTTGCTATTATTCATTAGGCTTTTATATGCATAATCTTATATTCCACCAAGGCTAATGAACTCTTTGAGATAGTCTCCTGCCTCCTTAAATACCAAAACAGTGGTTTAACAAGACGAGGAAACTCAATAAACATTTGCCTGTTGAACACTGTGTTCCTGAAAAGTAGAAAGCATGAACTAACAGAAAAGGCCCAGATCTGTCACTAACTAGATAATGATATGGAATAAACCCTTCTTCCTTTGGCTTTCAGTATCATTATTTGAAATATAGGGGACTGGACCAAACGACCTTCTAGCTGTGACAGTTTATGATTCTAAAATATCTATAAATAAGAACATATTTTCAATACATTAAGAGATACCCTTTCATTGCATCTTTTTTTTTTTTAAACATCTTTATTGAAGTATAATTGCCTTACAATGGTGTGTTAGCTTCTGCTTTATAACAAAGTGAATCAGTTATACACATACAATATGTTCCCATATCTCTTCCCTCTTGCATCTCCCTCCCTCTCACCCCTCTAGGTGGTCACAAAGCACCGAGCTGATCTCCCTGTGCTATGTGGCTGCTTCCCACTAGCTATCTATTTTACATTTGGTAGTGTATATATGTCCATGACACTCTCTTACCCTGTCACATCTCACCCCACCCCCTCCCCATATCCTCAAGTCCATTCTCTAGTAGGTCTGTGTCTTTATTCCTGTCTTGCCACTAGGTTCTTCATGGCCTTTTTTTTTTTTTTCCTCAGATTCCGTATATATGTGTTAGCATACTGTATTTGTTTTTCTCTTTCTGACTTACTTCACTCTGCATGACAGACTCTAACTCCATCCACCTCATTACAAATACCTCCATTTCATTTCTTTTTATGGCTGAGTAATATTCCATTGTATATATGTGCCACATCTTCTTTATCCATTCATCTGTTGATGGACATTTAGGTTGCTTCCATGTCCTGGCTATTGTAAATAGAGCTGCAATGAACATTTTGGTACATGACTCTTTTTGAACTATGGTTTTCTCAGGGTATATGCCCAGTAGTGGGATTGCTGGGTCGTATGGTAGTTCTATTTGTAGTTTTTTAAGGAACCTCCATACTGTTCTCCATAGTGGCTGTATCAATTTACATTCCCACCAACAGTGCAAGAGTGTTCCCTTTCCTCCACACCCTCTCCAGCATTTATTGTTTCTAGATTTTTTGATGATGGCCATTCTGATCGGTGTGAGATGATATCTCATTGTAGTTTTGATTTGCATTTCTCTAATGATTAATGATGTTGAGCATTCTTTCATGTGTCTGTTGGCAATCTGTATATCTTCTTTGGAGAAAAGTCTATTTAGGTCTTCTGCCCATTTTTGGATTGGGTTGTTCGTTTTTTTGTTACTGAGCTGCATGAGCTGCTTGTAAATCTTGGAGATTAATCCTTTGTCAGTTGCTTCATTTGCAAATATTTTCTCCCATTCTGAGGGTTGTCTTTTGGTCTTGTTTATGGTTTCCTTTGCTGTGCAAAAGCTTTTAAGTTTCATTAGGTCCCATTTGTTTATTTGTGTTCTTATTTCCATTTCTCTGGGAGCTGGGTCAAAAAGAATCTTGCTGTGATGTATGTCATAGAGTGTTCTGCCTATGTTTTCCTCTAAGAGTCATTGCATCTTTATGTTGAGCTCTTCTAAAATAAAAAGAAACCGTCCTCTGTTTCCTAAAATTTGATTTTGATAAATGGATTAGGAGAAAAAAAATCTGTAACAAACCCTTTGCTTCTTTTTTCACAGAAAGAATTTCAGATCCAGTCAGCTATATCCTGACTGCGGTAAGAAACAAGCTGTGTTAACAAGGTCCCATCATAGATACTCTTTATAGAGAGGGAGAGGAAAACAAACAAACAAAAAAAACAACAACAAAAAAACCCCAACTCTAGTGGGGCTGGTAAACTACCAGCCTGCCAGTTGGATGACCCTGCTGCCTGTTTTTGTAGATAAAGTTTTACTGGAACACAGCCATGCTCATCTGTTACACATCTATGGATGCTTTTGTGCTATAACAGCAGCGTTGAATAAATGCAACAGACACCAGATGGTCTGCAAAGTCTAAAATATTTACTACTTACCCCTTGCAGAAAAAGTTTGCCAATCCTTGTTCTATACCTCAACATTCATCACAGAGTGCCAAAGCCCTAGATTACAGACTCAATCATAGCTGGTCACTAGGTGATTTCCCACTTATTCATTCAACAAATATTCACTGAGATTTCTTATTACTAACTAATCCTTATTTATTTCCTCATCTGTAAAATGGCATATAATAGTATCTACTTCATAGGGTTATTGTAAAAAAGCCTTTAACACAATGCCAGGCACAAAATTTGAAAAACCATAGCTGCTACTGTCGTCATCGTCATCATAATCATCATCATCATCACCATCACCATCATCACTACCACCACCACCACCACCACCACTACCATCACCATCCTTTCCTGATGCTGTAGGAAAAGTAGGCTCTCTCTGATGGCCATGACCACCTAAGTGAAAGGAGAGAATCCTAGCATCTCTGTGGCTTGACTTCATACTTAGGAAAGAGCTATATGTTGACAGCACTCTGACTGCAATCACAAGAATACAGGAAATGTACTTTTTTTTTTTTAAAGATTTATTTATTGATTGATTGATTGATTGCTATGTTGGGTCTTCGTTTCTGTGCTAGGGCTTTCTCTAGTTGCGGCAAGCAGGGGCCACTCTTCATCGCGGTGCACGGGCCTCTCACTATTGTGGCCTCTCTTGTTGTGGAGCACAGGCTCCAGACGCGCAGGCTCAGTAGTTGTGGCTCACGGGCCCAGTTGCTCCGTGGTATGTGGGATCCTCCCAGACCAGGGCTCGAACCCGTGTCCCCTGCATTAGCAGGCAGATTCTCAACCACTGCACCACCAGGGAAGCCCAGGAAATGTTCTTTTGATATGAAATGGCAGTTGACCCTATAGGCTTCTGACACCAGAAATAACAGACACTCAATATCTTTTCCAGAGTTTATCAGGAAGACAAGTATGATTTGAATTTATGAACACCTCTCTTGAGGACTTAGAGCTTGCTTGCAGTTCCAAACTCAAGCGACAATAAAAAACAATGTGAAATTAAATGAGTCCACTGACTTATCACTACCTTCCAAATCAACCATCTACCCAGATTTGGTAACAAACAAATTTTCTCACTTTCTGTGAGAACTATGATTTTTTAAAAAGTCTAACAGCCTGAAATATGTATGTAGATTTTTCTAATTCAATCCAACAAGCAAACGTTGGATTGAAATGGGTGTCTACTTTTCCCTATTACAGTGTTGGTCATGTCTCTCTAACATGCATAGAAGTTGTCTGAGGAAATAAGTATGCTTTATGTTCTTTTTAGGATCCTTCAAAATTCTGGATAGTAATCCTAAGTGATTCACTGGTGGAATAAAAGATGATTTAAAATCAAGTGCCAACATCAACTGATAAATAATGGATAACTCAAAGGTGATATATCCAAACAACGAAATATTATTCAACAATAAAAAGGAATGAAGTACTGACATAAGCGATAACACAGATGAACCTTCAAAACATTAGGCTAAGTGAAAGAAGCCAGTCACAAAAGGTCACATATTGTATTATTACATTTCTATGAAATGTTCAGAATAGGTAAATATATGTATGTATATATGTATGTATGTATATATATATATATATATATATATATATTATATATATATATATATATATATATATACAGAAAGTAGATTAGTGCTTGCCTAGGGCAGGAGGGGAGAACTGGGGAGAAATTGGGAGTACCTTAATGGGTACCAGGTTTCTTTTGGGGGTAGTAAAAATGCTTTAAAAATGGACTGTGGTGATGGCTGCAAAACTCTGTGAATATATTAAAAACCATGGAATTACACACTTTAAATGGGTAATTGTATGTTGTGTGAATTATATCTCAATAAAGCTGTTATAAAAAAAGGGAAAATCAAATGCTAGGACTTCTGTCTTCCATCTAAGATTTTTCATAAAGCTGGAAAGAGAGCTGTTCTCATTCTAACAACAACAACAAAGAATAATCTACAAAATCATAACTTTTCTTGAGCTCATCACAGGGCAACCAAGTAGTGAGAAATCTAAGGAAAGACAAGAGACTCCAAGGAGAGATGAGATATCAACACTGGCTCAGATATGGCACAGCATGGAAGGAAGACAGGGCTACCATACAAGTAGGTAAGAAGAATTCAGTTAAAATTCTTAACGTGGGCTTCCCTGGTGGCGCAGTGGTTAAGAATCTGCCTGCCAATGCAGGGGACACAGGTTCGAGCCCTGGTCCGGGAAGATCTCACATGCTGCGGAGCAACTAAGTCCGTGCACCACAACTACAGAGCCTGCGTGCCTAGAGCCCGTGCTCCACAACAAGAGAAATCAAAGCAATGAGAAGCCCGCACGGCACAACGAAGAGTAGCCCCCGCTTGCCGCAACTAGAGAAAAGCCCTCGTGCAGCAACGAAGACACAATGCAGCCAAAAATAAAAAAAGAAATAAAATAAATAAATTTATATTAAAAAAATTATTAACATGTTTCTTCTTTGTTTCTTCCCCCCTTCTTCCCTCTCTCTCCCCACCCCCCCTTTCTTTTTTAGCTGTGCCACGCAGCATGTGGCACCTTAGTTCCCCGACCAGGGATCAAACCTGTGCCCCCTGCATTGGAAGTGCGGAGTCTTAACCAGTGGACCGCCAGGGAAGTTCCAAAATTCTTAACACATTTCTAAAGGCTGAGTGGTAACTAGCCTGAGAGGATACCATCCCAGAGACCATAGACACATGAGGTATTTGTACTTACTTTTCTCAAAGACACGGAACTGTGTACTACAAAGAGTAAAGTTTACTGTAGGTAAATGATACCTCAATAAACCCAACTTAAAAAAAAAAAATCTAGTGCCAGGTAATTAGAAACAATCTAAATGCCCAGCAATACTAGATATGGTTAATAAATGATATATGACAGATGATTATACAGCTATTGAAAACCATGTTAAAAAACCAAGAAGACTGTGGTAGTCAGGATAATGGCCCCTCAAAGATGTCCACATCCTAATCCCTGGAACCTGTGAATATGTTACCTTATATGGCAAAAGGGAATTTGCAGATGTGATTAAGTTAAGGATCTTGAGATGGGTGGATTATCCTAGATCATCCTGGTAGCCTGGTGGACTCGATGTAATTACAAGGGTCCTTATTAGAGGAAGACAGTCAGCTAAGTACTTTCTAACTGATATGGCATTTAGTTCTCCAGAATCACCCAGCCCTGAATGCTCAAATGTCAACATATTAGGCCTGACTGCAACACCACAAAACTAGTGGGTTGCCATTTGATTTATTTGGTCCTGCAAACATATCTATGGTGTTGAGCAGATGTTGCCTCCATTAGCTGGAACCCTCTCCTTCCGCTATGAACATGACCTGTAGCCCCTGGAGAATGAGAATCAGAGTTCCAAGCAGCAGTTTCAGGTGCTGGATCCACTTTCATCACTGCTTCCATTTATTCCTAGGGAGCGTGAAAATTCCTTTACACTCTGATAAACCAAATAACTATCCCTTTATTAAATATTTATAGAGCAGCACTATAGGGCCACAAACACTGGTAAATTGAAAGGAGTGTCTAGTACAGTAGTTTTCAACATTGGTACATTAGAATCACCCAAGGAACTTTAAAAAAACGCTCATCCTATGCCAGACTATTTAAATAAGAACCTCTAGGGTACATCAACATTTTAAAATATGCTCCCCAGGGTTGAGAACTGTTGGCCTTGTGAGAAGGACAGACAAGAAATCAATGCTTACAGGAGTGTGAGGCTGGAAAGACTCTAATTGAATGGATATACATTTTTTGGTACATTCTCAGTCCGGAGTTATAAGAGGCACAAATGTTATTAGATACCATTCATCACAGTTTTTATACATGCAGAGGCCAGTGCAACAGGTGTGCTTTCAGAGAAAAAAAAAACCATCCAGGAAGTTTTATTCTACAATTGAAAGAATGATCATGCCAAGAGTGAGAAAGTTTGCTTTATCAGGCAAGGCAAACCACAGGGAAAACCATGTTACTGTGTGTTGAAGACTGGATTCTCTAGAAGTGATGATGAGACACAATTTAGGGAGCAAGATGTTTATAAGGGATCAACACCTGAGTAAGGAAGCGGGGGAAGCAAGATTGGGCAGAGGAAAAACTGAGATGTAGGATCTACAAAGCCTTGGCCAATCCAGCAGAGTTCTGAAGCAAGTGTTGCCTGTCAGAATGGCCGAGACTTTACACCTCTTCCTCATTCAGTCACAGGATGCAGGCTGCCCCAGCGAGGGCATGACCTCAGCCAATGTGATTCTGTACAGATGAGACAGATCCTGAAGTTGGTGACAGCTAGAGGCTGTCTGTGGACTACACTCCCTATTGCTAAGTAACGAGTCCTTCCTTCAAGGGGGACCTAGGCAGCTTATCTCAATGTTTATCGTTCGGCACTATAACAATGGACACCATGGGCCAAGAGGTAATTCTTCTTCTCAGGAATTTATTCTAACCTAGGCCTCTCTCTCTCTCTCTCTCTCTAGGAACACAAGAAAGAAAAATTAGGACTATTTGGTGACAATATTTAAACAACAAAAGCCCTTGAAGTTTAGTAAGACCATAGGATGACTGTCCATTGTCCTTATGTTTTGGATTGAACTGGTGGTTTGTCCAAGGTCTCAGCAAAGGCATCCAGCTGAGGCAGGATGCATCCCACATACAGCCACTGACATTCCCTACTTCAAGGATATGTGGAGAGCAAACTGAGGTTGAAAGGAAAGGAACTATATCCTATTTGAACACCCCTCCTTCTCCCCAGATATCTTTCAACTTCATTGTTTCTAAGAACCTCTTGATTCAAAGCCTAGAGATTTAGGATTGTATTGGTCATCTATAATTGTACAACAAATTACCTCAAACTCAGAGGCTTAAAATAACACACATTTGTTATCTCACAGTTTCTGGAATTGGGGAGTGGTTTAGCTTGGTGGTTCTGACTCAGGTTCTCTCATGAGGTTGCGGCCAAGCTGTTGGTCGGGACTGCAGTCATCTCAAGGCTCTACTGGAGAAGAATCTGCTTTCAACATGGCTGTTAACAGGTCTCAGAATACCTGCTTCCAAGCTCATTCATATGGTTGCTGGCAGTCCTCAGTTCCTAACCATATGGCTTCTCCATAGCCTACCTGAATGTCCTAATGACATGGCAGCTGGCTTTCCTTTTCCTAGAGCTGTGTCATAACGCAGCAGCTGACTTCCCCAGAGTAAGTGATTCAAGAGAGAGCAAGAGAGCATGAGTGGGCACCAAAGACAGAAGCTGCAGTCTTTTTATAACCTAATTTTGGCAGTGACATCCCATCACTTCTACCACACTCTATTCACTAGAAGCAAGTTGCTAAGTCCAGCTCATGCTCAAGGGGAGTTTTCTTCAGAGGAAATGTATCAAAGAATTTATAAATATATCTTTAAAATTACTACAAAATTAAAACAGAATAGAAAGGTTTGGAGTTCAGTTAGGTTTGTTTTTGCAATCGGGTAAGAAAGAAATAAACAGTCCAACAAAAGCCATTAGCCATGTCCACTGCAGAAAGTGTTTTAATTCAGCAAGAGTAAAGACTCTCCCCAGCTGCAATACCCCCCAGCAGGCATCTATGCCTACTAAACCAGGAACGCCACTTCCCAAAAGCAAGAGCAAAGTCAAATACAGTAAATCCCCTACATGCGAACGAGTTCCGTTCCAAGAGCATAAAGATTTGTCATCTTTATGAAGATGACAAATTCATAAGTCCAATTTGTTCAAGTCCAACAAAGTTAGCCTAGGTACCCAACTAACACAATTGGCTATATAGTACTGTACTGTAATAGGTTTATAATACTTTTCACACAAATAATACATAAAAAACAAACACAAAAAACAAAGAAAACTTTAAAAATCTTACAGTACAGTACCTTGAAAAGTACAGTAGTGCAGTACAACAGCTGGTGTACAGGGGCTGGCATCGAGTGAACAGGCAAGAAGTTACTGACTGGAGGAGGGAGAGGAGATGGTGGTGGAGCTGAAGAATCATCAGCAATAGGAGACGGAGGGCAAGCTGCAATTTCACTCTCGCCTGACGTTGATGGAATGCACGTTCGCATCTTTGAAAGTTCGAAACTTGAAGGTTCATATGAAGGGGACTTACTGTACAGAAATGTCTTCATCCACTGGACTGTATCTTTAGAAATAACACTACCCTGAATCCTCCTCACTTTAGGTCCTTAGGCTTAATCTCCAAGGTAGTACATGTTTTTCTTGTTTTTAATACTTTTTAAATTGGAGGAAAATTTAAAATACAGAAAAGTACAAAAGAAAAAAAATAATCATCATCCATACTTTCACCTTCCAGAATTAATTGTTACTGTCTCAGCAGAGATGTTTTATTTGTTTTTTTGTTTCTGTTTTAACATAAATATCCCATTTGTTTTATGACTACCATGGCTTCTCTATTACTAAATTCTTTATTTTGATCAAATTCTTGGCTGCCTTCATTGTCAAGAAGTTTTATTTTGTCTTTTTTCCCCCCCAAGAAGGACTCATAGGTGCCACATTCTTGATTCCTTTCATGTTTGAGAATGTCTTCCCATTATTGCTTTTATATCTGAATGATACCTTCATTATTAATAATATTCGTGAGTTCCACTTTCTTTTTCTGAAAACACAGATTGTGTTTCTCTGGTGTGCAATGTAGTGAAGAACTTGGGGATAAACTTAATTTTTACTCTCATGTAAGTGATTAGCTTTTTGTCTCTGGATGCTTGAAGAACTCTTTCTTTATCTAGGGATAAGTTTAGTAAGTTTACTAGGATACAACTGGCCAAATTTTCATAGAACACAATAACAATATACTCTCAAAATCTGTAGATTTTTCACTTGATTCAGAAAATTTTATTATATCTCATTTTTAATTAAAAAATTAAAATTTAAGTTAAATATGCACATAAAGAGGTAAATAATCTCTCAAGGTTTACAATGAAAAATTTCAGTCTTCCATTCCCTTTCTTTCCCATTTTCTGTCCCCCAGAAGCACACCATTTCAATTCTTTTAGTGAATCCATTTAGTATTTCTACTCATATTTCTAATAACATTCTAATATTGATATTTCTTGGTTTTCCAATTCAGACATTGTCTGTTGATTTCCCACTATGGAAGATGAGGATTTAGCTTCCTTCCATCACCAGCCTGCCCCCACTACATACACCTGTACTTCTTGTATTCTCTACCTTTCTAATATAATTGTTTCATTATTTTGGTTAGCTTAATAATCAATGTTTAAGTTATTATGACTTCAGCTTTAGGTATTAGCTATTAACTATGAAAGAGGAAGTTTATCTCTCTTTTCTTCCCTCATACTTCCAACAGAGTAACCTTCCCTCCCATTATTCCAAAGTAATTATATCATAATTTTGGCTAGTCAGTGATTACATTATTATGCATATATAACATTAGTTACACCTGAGCCATTTAGGAACTAATGGTTTTTTTCCTGAACATTTTTATTTCTTTTTTTTTTGGCTGCGCCATGCAGTTTGCAGGATCTTAGTTCCCCAACCAGGGACTGAACCTGTGCCCCCTGCAGTGGAAGCTCGGAGTCTTAACCACTGGACCGCCAGGGAAGTCTCTCCTGCACATTTTTGTTGTTTGCCTTAGCCTTACTTGTCTTTTCATTTCTTAGTTTTCTAGATACTTATCAATAATTCAACTCCAAACTAATCACTAAGTGCTCAAAACTCCTCTCAAAATGTTGATGCACATCAAGTATTCTATCATTTTCATCAGAATACATATGAACATTTTGAAGAAAATTTTCTCAAATCTTTCTGACCTATTCCAATCTGGTCTGGTTGCCATCTATCCCAGATACACAGGTGTTATCCTGGAATCTCCCTTCATCATTATCCTAGGGATTCTTTTTCCTATATCCTATGTCTTTCTCTTTCTAAGTGTATGCCAGGGTTTTGGTGTTCTATATCCTCTTGTAGCTTCCTGAAACAGATGCATGGAAAGCAAATGCCTGAAAGGTTCTTACTCTACTCTCATACTTGATAGTTTGACTAGATATAGATTTAAGAATTCTGAAAGCATTCTTCCCTTATTTTATAGTTTCTAGTGTTGCTGTTAAGAAATTGAAAGTTATTTTAATTCCTTTATATATGATATCCCCCCTCTTCTCTGGAAGCTTGCAGGATTTTCTCTTTGGTATCAGGGTTATAATATTTCACAATGATAACTTGCTATGTTTCTTTTCATGCACTTTGCTGGACACTTTCCTTTCAGTCTAGAAACCCAGCTTCTTTCATTCTGAGAAATGTTTTTTGTAACAGTTCACTGATGATTTCTTCCCTCTTCATTTTCTCTGTTTTTTCCTTCTGGAACTCCTAATATTCAAATATTGGACCTCCTTGGCTGTTCCTTTAATCTTCTTATCATTTCTCTATTTTCCAACAATTTGTTGTTTTATTCTGCTTTGTGAAAAATTTTTCCAAAAAAATTTCCTAACTTTTCTATTAAATTTTTCATTTTAATATCAGCACTACGTGTTCTCTAAATGTTCCTTTTTAAATACAGCATCCTGCTTTTGGGTTCATGAATGCAATATTCTCTCATCTCTCAATGAGGGCAAGGATTTTAGTGTGCTTTGTTCACTGCTGTGTCCCTAGCTCCTACAACAGTGGCACTCAGATGCTCAAATATTAATAATAAATGTTACCTTTTTGAAGTTTTTTTCTCTCTGCATAATTTGTTTCCTTCAAGTTGATTTTTTTCCTATTATTGTTTTTTTTCCCCACCTGTTTATTTGTTCTGGCCTCTAAACCTGGTAATCCTTGCTTTTTTTGGGTCCAACTTCTAAGACTGGCACAATAAATATGTGATTGGGAGCACTGAACATGTGGTGGACTTTGTCAACTTTGAAATTCAATGTAGTTAGATCCAAGAAGTATGTTATCTGCTGGGAACTCCCTGATGACTGTATCTTTAGGTCTCGCCTTTTGGACTCTGCTACCACAGAGAAGAATTTTCTAATGTGCTTGTTTGACATGTGTAAGCCCGGCTGCTAGTATATAGGAGCCAAGTGGAAGAAGGAAGCTGAGGACCTCGGAACACACATTCACTTAATCCCCACTTTCCGCGTGGTACCTCCACCCTCATCTATGGCTGGTGCCCCAATCCAGAGATCCTCTATCTTACCCTCTTCTGAGAATAAATCTCCAGTCTCTTACTAGAGTTGTGAGGTTTGGGGGAGGAAATCTAAGGATCTACCTTTTAGACAAACTTTGAAGTAATCCTGTTTTTAGCCTCACTACGAGATGTACTTGGTGCTGTTGAATCTTAACTCTTTTGAGAGTTTTATAGTGCAAATCAGCTTGCATCTCAGCTTTCCCCACTTCTGGCTCAGCATTCAGCTTTCCCAGGTATGCTAAATTGTCCTGTTTTTCTGCTTCCCAATTTCTGTTGTTGTTATTTCCTTGTTCATTTTCTTTAGCCTTCTGGATTTACACCCTTCTAAAATCCCTTTACTGTTGTCTTAGTGGGGTTTCAGAAGTCTTATTTACCCAGTCCTTACAACTTTATATTAAAATCCTTAAATCAAATTACTTTACCAAGAATCCCTTATATCTTTGAATGCATCTTTTGGTCACATGTTCAGTTCTCTATTTCAGAGACGTTAACTATATTGAATCATTTTTGTCTTTTATTTCTATTAGATTCTAATTTCAATTATTTTCATTTTCATCTAAATTACTAAATATCTTAAACTTTTCCTCTCTATATATAATTTGATTTTCAGTGGTGTCAGTTCTGCTCTTTGCTATTTTTAAATTAATTAATTCTGTAACTAAGTTATTTGGTCCTCAACTTATTTTCTTAGTTCTATAACATCTTCTTTTATCTCATTTTGTTGTTTTATCATTTCATTACTGAACTCTTATTTATGAAATTCATATTCTACTGAGTTGTTTTGCAGTGGTAGAATTGTATATTTGTAAGGAAATTCTTTCTATTCATTGAGTTATGTTTTTCTCAGGGCAGGTTTTTGTTTTTTTTGCAGGGCATTTTTCTTGCTTTCATTTTTGCTATACATTTGCACAGTTGACACACTGTTTCTTTTGGTCTTGTTCGTGCCTGTTTTATTTATTTTGATATATTATAGATGAATTCTTATCTCTCATCCTCATGTATCTGAGACTGGCTACCAAGTGAGTGCTGGTTATTTTGTATTCTGTGTACTTTTCTATGGCTTCAGGGAATGATGTGAGTGGGAGGGATGGAAAGGGTATAGGGAACTCACCAAGGTACTGTAGAGTCGTTGTCCAATTATTTCTCTTTCCTGAGATTCTGTTAAATATTCTTGTTTCATACCACATACGTAAGGGGTTACCTCATTCCTATGGAAGGACAGTCTCCAGCTTCACATTATTTCACCTATTCATTTTTTTTAGGATTAGATCTTTTGTTTCTGTTAAAGAGTCAACCTCATTGTTCATTTTCCCTGCTTCATCATTTATTCCCCAGCAGTTGTTCCCATTGTTTCTCAGTCAGAAGAAGATAAATGTACAGATATGTACTCAGTTTGCTTCTTTCCAGATCTGGAGCTATTAGTGAGAATTTGCAGGGTTTCATTAACACATCAGTATGGCTTCTGGGGAGTGGTGATAAGGTGGAGTTGGGAGCCTACCGTTATTCCTTTCAGTTCCTCACCAGAATCTTGTTTCTTTCCTTGGCCACCAATTTTTAAGCTTTATTATGTTTGATTATCTTACTGTGTTTGCTACTGTTGAAATTTCTGCCATTTTTTAAATTAATTTATTTTTCACATTTAATTAGAAACTAGTAGTAGGAAGCTCTATGATGCAATCTGAAGCATCCACTTTAATCCACAAGTGTTTCTATGCAAGGCTCTAATATAGAACTCTTATCCATAAGGGTAATTGGGCCAACTGAAGCTAGAGTTTAATTTCATTTTCATTAAAATATATACTTTGAAATATGTCTCCTACCTCTGTTGTGCTGGATAGCAAAGCAAACAAACAAACAAACAGGAAAAAACCCCACCAACCAGTAAGACATTTTTCTTTCCCAATTTACTCCTCTTACATTCATTTCATCCAGGCTCCAAACATTTATTAAGCATTCCTATGTACTGGCATCAGGCAGTAAAGCTCTGAGTATAGTGGCTTCTGAGCAAGCAGTCAATAAAATGCTGATTGAAGAAAATGTGACGAGGTTGCCTTTGTGCAGCCATTAGGATGGCTACTATCAAAAAAATAGAAAATAACAAGCTTTGATGAGGATATGAAGAAATTAAAACGCTTGTGCATGGTTGGTGTGATTGTAAAATGGAAAACAGTATGGAGGTTCCTCAAAAAATAAAAAATAGGAACTATCAAATAATCCAGCAATCCCACCTCTGGATATATATCCAGAAGAATTCAAAGCAGGATCTCAAAGGGATATTTGCACATTCATGTTCACTGCAGCATTATTCACAATAGCTAAGAGGTGGAAGCAACCCAAATGTCCATTGATAGATGAACAGATAGAGAAAATGTGGTGTATACACACAATGGAATTTATGCAGCCTTAAAAGGAAGGATATTCTGACACATGCCACAATGTGGATAAACCTTGAGGATATTATACTAATTAAGTGAAATAAGCCAGTGACAAAAAGACAAATAGTGCATGATTCCACTTATAAATGGTACTTCAAGGAGTCAAATTCAGAAAAACAGAAAGTCAAATGGTGGTTACCAGGGCCTGGGGAGAGCAGATAAGAGAGAGTTGTTTAATGGATACAGAGCTTCAGGTTTGCAAGATGAAAAAGTTCTGGAGATCTGCTTAACAACAATGTCAACATACTTTTAACACTACTGAACTGTACACTTAAATATGGTTAAGGTGGTAAATTTTATGTTGTGTGTTTATCACAATTAAAAAAAAAAAAAAGGAAGTTCTATAACACTGTCAGAAAGACAGTCCTGTTCCCTGTTCTCTCCAGAGCTGCTCTGCCCCGCTCCTATGCAGGATTTGATTCTACCTTGGCAGGAAAAGACACAGGGAAAAGCTAAGCTTGTGTGGTGAAGAAAAGCCTCCATCCTATCTCATGGGAAAACATTCACATACTTTTGTCAATTTCACACAGTTTAATCTAGTTTTCATTCCCTCTTTCCCATCCACTGGGTGGTTTTATTTTGTTTTAAGACAAGGAGAATTGCCAAAAAGAAAAACCCCAGGGCTTACTTCTGCAGGATGGATCCCTTAATGACCAGCTCCTCATCCAAGTCTGCTTCATTAGCCATGAAGAGCAGCCTCTTTCCTGTGCTGTCCACTCCAATGAAGTCACGCTGCTCCACTGAATCACACACAAAAAAGGAAAATCAAACAAAGCCATTTGCCCCACCTGTATGACTAAGTCAGGGGAGAGGGCACCTGCTCACATTGCTCTTAGAACCAAATACAGGAGTGAGTGCTATGTAACACATACCACAATGTTTAAAACATGCGCAGTCAAATTTTTTTTGTATTGCTCTAAAGGATATTATTAGGTTAACAGGTGAAGCCTGAATAAAGTCTGTAGATTAAAGTATGGTACCACTGTAATTTTCTGTTTTAAGAGACTGTGGGGTGTGGGGGAAAGATACACATTGATGTATTAAAGGCAAAGGGAATCATATCTGCAATTTAGTCTCATAAATAGCTCAGAAAAATAATAATTACATATATAATATATTGTATATTCATTAGATATACATTGAATATATATTATAAGAGGGAAAGCGGGAGAATACTAGAGCAAATGTTAACATTTGGGGAATCTGGGTAAAGGACATCTGCGATCTTTATACTACTCCTGTAACTTTCTGTAAATGTAAAATTCTGTCAAAAATTAAAAGTTAAGGAGGTGATGGATATGTTAATTAGTTTGATTGTGGTAATCATTTCACAACATCTACATATGATGCCAAAACATCATGTTGTATACCTTAAATATAGAATTTTTATTTGTCAAAACTAAACAAGTACGGGACTTCCCTGGTGGCGCAGTGGTTAAGAATCCGCCTGCCAATGCAGGAGACACGGGTTTAAGCCCTGGTCTGGGAAGATCCCACATGCCGTGGAGCAACTAAGCCCACGAGCCACAACTACTGAGCCTGAGTGCCACAACTACTGAAGTCTGTGTGCCTAGAGCCTGTGCTCCACAACAAGAGAAGCCACTGCAATGAGAAGCCCGCGCACCGCAACTAAGAGTGGCCTCCACTTGCTGCAACTAGAGAAAGCCCGCATGCAGCAATGAAGACCCAATGCAGCAAAAAATAAAAATAATAAATAAATTAAAAAAAAACTAAACAAGTAAATATCAAAAAATTAAAAGTTAAAAAAAAAAAGAGGGCCAGTCAAGATACTGCTTAGTCAAATTAAGTAGATGAACCACAAGCCCACTGTATGGCACAGAAAGAAAGTGCAACTGTTCCTCTGCAAGTAATAACCTAGGTTTGCTCACTGTGAAAATGGGAATAGCATTTAAGGACATCCACATTTAACCAACATTAACTATATGTCTACTATGCACTAGATTTTGTGCTGTGTATGGGAGCACTGAAAGAAAATAAGGCAGATATTTACCAGATGTGGAGAGTTCTCTGGTAGACAATGATCTTATAGGATGCCATATTATTGCTGTCTTCTGTGTTATATATTTCTTTCCCCCAACAAGATTACAAACTGTTCAAAGGCAGACTTATGATTCCTTTAGATCTCCCACAACATCTAGTGTAGTGTTGAACACTTAATAAAATCTGCTACTAACATCCACACAGTATCTATTTATAGCTTACAAAAACATTTTCACATAGAGGCAGCATAACATAACGATTAAGAAGAGAGCCTCTGAAGCTAGACCACCTGGGTATGAATCCCACTTACTAGTTCTATCTCTTTGAGCAAGATAATAAACTTCCATTCTTCAGTTTCACCTGTAAAATGGGGATAATAGTGCCTACGCCTACCTCACAGGATTTTTAGGAGAACTAAATGAGTTAATATTTGTAAAGCTCTATTTAGTGCTATTAACTAAAACATTAAATAAAATGTTTAAGTTTAAAAAATTAAACAAAATACATGCTCTCATTTGATCTTCACAACAATCAAATAAAGCAATGATTTAATACCTATTTGAAAGGGAGAAACTAAAAGTTGAGCTCTAGGAAAAATGGTATCTCTAAAGATGAATTTGTCTACCTCCTATTGACAGACAATGGCTACTATATAACTGAACACGCTTCCCTGTTGGCTGCAGCTGCCTATATACCTAAACCAAATGCTTTACTCAAGTGTATAATGTGTTTGGCTCAGGTTCTTGAAAGCATCCATTCCTTCAGATGGTCTCTGGTTATCTCATAGGCAGTGTTTTAATCTGAATAGGGAGAAGCTATCATAAAAAATTACATGTTGTTTTTTTCTAATTACCAAGATAAGTGAATGCCAAAGAAGGAAGGGTAAATAACGCCAATTTGAAGGTAAGTTTTACAGAGAATTTCAATTGAAACTAAATTTTGCAGAGAATTTCAAATGTCACACAACAACTCCGACATATATCAATTCATCCATTACATGGAAACTTGAGAATATAACAATGTCTGCAAAGCTCTGATTACGAGCCAACATTTTAAAAAGAAATAACACAGAGATGTTATTTTTGGATATATTTGGAGTGCTTACCCTATCCAACCCCTTAGGCCCACAAAAAACCTTGAATTACTGAATGTCCTGGGAGCTATAATTTCCAACAAGTCAATTTTTCAGCTATGTTGCACTTCAGTCACATTTCCCTCACTCTCAGGCCCCCCTCCTTGTATTTGCTTCTTTGTAGCTACCATAGTAACTGGGACCTCAGAATATGATACAAATTATAGAAACTTGGACAGGTTTCTTTCTGTTCTGCTTTAACAAAGTGAATTCCACTTGGGAAACAGAGCAAGAACATTAGAATGTCCATCCTAAGAGAAAGATTACACAAATAAGGTTAAGAAGGCAGTTAAAACTATGAACTTCCATCTTAAAAAATTCTGTCATAATCAACTATTCATATATTTTTCCAGTTGTTTTTTACTTCTCTGTCTCCTCTATAGTCATTTACTTATTCATTCATTCATTCAACTAATAAATATATTTGTGCACCACCCTAGTGACAGGCATTATGTTTGGAGTGGGGAATTCCGTCTCATTTTATGAGGCCAGCATGATTCTGATGCTAAAACCAGACAAAGATATGACAAAGGAAAATTACAGGCAAAACAAAACATTAGCAAATCAAAACTAACAGTCTATGTAGTAGATTTAAAAGGGTTACAAATCTGTTGTAGCTTTGCCCATCAAGATATAGGGTCGAGAATGTAAGATGGTAGCCACTGTGGAAAACAGTATGGTGGTTCCTCAAAAAATTAAAAACAGAATTACCATATGATCCAACAATTCCACTTCTGGGTATATAACCAAAATAATTGAAAGCAAGGTCTTGACGAGATATTTTTACACCCATGTCCTTAGCAACATTACTCAAAATAGCTAAAATATAGAGGCAACCCAAATGTCCATCTATGAATTAAATAGATAAGCAAAATGTGGTATATACACATAAGAGAATATTATTCAGCCTTAAAAAGGAAGGAAATCCTGAAATACGCTACAACATAGATAAACCTTGAGGACACTATACTAAGTGAAACAAACCAGTGACAAAAAGACAAATACTGTATGATTCTACTTATATAAGGTACTGAAAGTAGCCAAAATCATACAGACAGAAAACAGATGGTACTTGCCAGGGGCTGGGAGGAGGGGGAAATGGGCATTTATAGTTAATGGTTATAAAGTTTCAGTTTTACAAGATGAGAAGAGTTATGGAGATGGGTGCACAAAATTATAAATGTATTTATTACCACTGAACTATATGTTTAAAAAGAGATGGTAAATTTTATGTGTTTTTTACCACAACAAAAAAATTTGAAGAAAAAAAAAAGTGCCCAAAGGAAAAAAAAAAAAGAAGGAAGGTTAGTAAGGTTAGTTCCCTATCCTTTATATCTAGGCTAGCCTAGTGACTAGCTTTGACTAACAGGAGTGCGGAGGAAGTGACACGGTGTGAGTTCTGAGTTTAGGCCTCAAGAGACCTTGCAGCTTCTTTCTTATTCTCTTAGAACCTGTTGCTGCTGCCATGTGAACAAGTCTGGGCTAGCCTCCTGTATGATAAGAGACTAAATGGAAAGAGAAACTCAGCTGTCACAGCTAAGGCCCTAGACATACTAGTGAGTTCAGCTGTGGCAGGCTGGCTCCAAGAATGATAACTGCTTCCTGGCATGCACACCCTTCTGTATCCCCTCCCCTTGAGCATGGGCTGGACTGGCTACTTGCTTCTACCAACAAAAAGTGGCAAAAGTAATCAGATGTTACTTTTGTGATTAGGTTATATAAGTTCATAACTTACGTGTTGCTAGAAGATTCTCACCCTTCCTCCTTGGAGAAAGGAGAGTCTATTTAATAAATGGAGGAAGGAAAAAGAGACATCTATATGGAAAACAAGATTAAACTGGATGCCAACCTCACACCATATACGAGACACAATTCTATTTGGATCAAGGAATTATGTGTCAAGAATAAATCTTTAAAATTCTTATTAGAAAATATAAGTTAAGGACTTCCCTGGTGGCGCAGTGGTTAAGAATCCACCTGCCAATGCAGGGGACATGGGTTTGAGCCCTGGTCCGGGAAGATCCCACATGCTGCGGAGCAACTAAGCCCATGTGCCACAACTATGGAGGCCTGAGCTCTAGACCCTGCAAGCCACAATTACTGAACCCACGTGCCACAACTACTGAAGCCTGTGCACCTAGAGCCCACACTCTGCAACAAGAGAAGCCACCGCAATGAGAAGCCCGTGCACCACAACAAAGACCCAATGCAGCCAAAAATAAATAAATAAATAAATAAATAAAAATAAAGAAAAAAGAAAATGTAAGTTAACATTGTTCAGAACTTGCAGTAGGGAGTTCAAGACACAAAAGATGCTTTTAAAATTTTGGTAAATTTGATTATATTAAAGTTAAGAATTTTTGTTCATAAGACGTTTTAAAGAAAGTGAGAAAAGTTTTCCCATTTTCTTTTGGGAAACTATATTTGCAGTATATCCAACTGACAAACGAGTGGTAAGAATACAAATCAGTAAGAAAAGTGCAAATAACTCATTGAAAACTAGGTAAAATATATAAACAGGCATTTCACAGAAGAGAAAATAAATGTGACCAGTGAACAAATATTCAACCTTGAGAGACCAAGGGAATGTACACAAAGATCACAATGAGGTAAGATACCATTTTACTTCTGCTCAACTGACGCAAAGAATCTGACAACGCCGAGTGCTGGAGAGTAGATGGAGCAATGAATTCTTTTAAATCTCTGGTAGTTGGGGAAACTGATATAACCACTTTGGAAAAGAGTAAAACTGTTTACCAATACCCCACAAATTGAACATTCATATATTCTATGACCCAGCAATTCTATTAAGAAACTCTTACATGTGCCCATTAAACAATATGTACATAAATGTTCATAACAGCACTGGTGACAACAGCAAAAATTTGGAATCAATCTAAACCCCCACTGCTTGAAAAGTGAATAAATGAACTGTAGTGTATTTACACAGTGCAATTTTGTATAGCATTCAAAATGAAGAAACTGTAGCTGCCCATAACAATAAGGATGAACCTCAGTAATATAATATTGGAAAAAGTAAGTCCCAGTAGATTACATCCATCATGCTATCTTTTTAAATAAAATTAGAAGCAACTAAAAAATATATCAGGACTTCCCTGGTGGCACAGTGGTTAAGAATCCGCCTGCCAATGCAGGGGACACGAGTTCAATCCCTGGTCCGGGAAGGTCCCACATGCCACAGAGCAACTAAGCCCATGCGCCACAACTACTGAGCCTGTGCTCTAGAGCCCGTGAGCCACAACTACTGAGCTGGCGTGCCACAAATACTAAAGCCCGCGTGCCTAGAGCTCGTGCTCCGCAACAAGAGAAACCACTGCAATGAGAGGTCCGTGCACCACAACGAAGAGTAGCCCCTGCTCGCCGCAACTAGAGAAAGCCTGCACACAGCAACAAGGACCCAACGCGGCCAAAAATAAATAAATAAATTTTTAAAAATACATATATATCAATATATATTTTTAGAATACATAAAGCTGAGATAAAGGAAAGCCAAAAAAAAAAAAAGATAAACAAGATTCAGTAAGGTGTTGATAATTACCTTAGATGGGGACAATAGTGAGTTGGGAGCGGGTAAGATCACATTGGTAGACGTTTTAAAGTTTGAGTTGAGTGGTGGGTTAAAAAAAAAAAAAGATTAGTATTTTCATTTTCTTTGGATATATACCCAGGAGTGGAACTGCTGAATCATATGGTAGTTCTATTTTTAGCTTTCTGAGGAACCTCCATGCTGTTTTCCACAGTGGCTGCACCAGTTTACATTCCCTCCAACAGTGTACAAAGTTTCCCCTTTCTTCACAGCCTTGCCAACGCTTGTTATTTGTGATGACAGCCATTCTGAGAGATGTGAGGTAACATCTCATTGTGGTTTTGATTTGCATTTCTGAAAAGATATATGCACCCCAATGCTCATAGCAGTATTATTTATAATAGCTAAGATATGGAAGCAACCTAAGTGTCCATCAAATGATTAGATAAAGAAGATGTAGAGTGTGTATATATATATATATATATATATATATATATATATATGCACACACATACACAATGGAATACTAATCAGCCACAAAAAAAGAATGAAAATTTTGCCATTTGTAACAACATGGAGGGACCTGGAAGGTATTATGCTTACTTAGTGAAATAAGTCAGATGAGAAAGACAAACACTGTATGTTACCACTTACATGTGGAATTTAAAAAATAAAACAAAAATAATATATAACAAAAAAGAAATAGACTAACAGATATAGACAACAAACTAGTGGTTACCAGTGGGGAGAGGGAAGGTGGAGGGGCAAGATAGGGGTAGGGGATTAAGAAATACGAAGAACTATGTATAAAATAAGTAAGCTAAAAGGATATATTGTACAGCACATGGAATATAGCCATATTTTAAAATAACTATAAATGGAGTATAATCTTTAAAAATTGTGAATCACCATGTTGTATACTTGAAACATATAATATTGTAAACCAACTATACCTCACTGAAAATAAAACA
The DNA here is from genome assembly GCF_965194825.1 of Balaenoptera physalus. NCBI lineage: Eukaryota > Metazoa > Chordata > Mammalia > Artiodactyla > Balaenopteridae > Balaenoptera > Balaenoptera physalus. Next base: position 159,293,492 of record NC_138882.1, on the reverse strand, counting down.
GGCAAACAAAATAGAGAATTACAGTCTAAGAGAACATGAAACGTATTAATAAAAGTTCATTTAATTTTTTTTAAAGGTAATTAATCTGAGAAAAAATTTTTAGAACTGAGGACTTGAATTTTCAGATTGAAAGGCTTATTAGCATCCAACACAGGGGATGACATTAAACTATACTAAGGCATATCAATGTGAAATTTTAGAAGTTTAGAAATAATAAGATCCTATAAGCTTCTAGAAAGGAAAAAAAATGGTCTCATACAAAAAGAATCAAGAATCACAATGGTGTTGGACTTAATAGAAAAGCTAAAAGATAGTGAAATAATACCTTCAAAATTTTGAGGGGACAGGATTTCCAAGGGAAGTTTATACTCAGCCACCCCCCGCAAAAAAAGTGGATATAAACTAAGAAAGAGGAAAATATGAGGTTCAAGATATGAGAGTGAAGGGTGAACCTAAAATGACAGTTACACAGCAGAGCAGCTAGTCCAGAATCTAGGAGAGAGATCTTTAAGAATTTGAAATTGAGGGAAACAGTGTGTTGGAAAGTAATGAGAGGAAATTCACACAACTGGGGTTAAGGCTGAATTAGTAATAAATACAAAGAAAATGAAGCAAATGAAAAAACGAGACAATTAATTTTTAGGAAAATAAAAGGAAGAAAGAGAAAAGTAACAACATACTACAGGTTGAGCTGTGAAAACCATTTATACATTCAAAATAATGTAAACATCAAATATTCAGTTAATCAACACTACAATATAAGTAACTATATTAGGAAGCTGAGGAGACTGGAAGTTTGCATACGTGTGGTGGGGGCAGAAGGTGTGGTAAAATAGAACTAAATCTTTAACTTTCATAGTAGGAAGTAAATAGATAATTCCTAAAACTAAAAATATCAAGACATAACAAACAAAAGCATGTTATTTGAGAGGTGGGGTTAAATGTGAAAAAAAAATTAGCTAAAAATGTTGAAAGTGGCTGCCTCTGAGTGAGGTGAGGAGAAACAAGATGGGGGTTGCTATTTATTATAATATACCTTGGAGAATTACATCACTTTTAAAATTATGGGCATATAAAACATTGATAGAAATTAAAACTAAATAAAAAAAAAAAAAGAAGTAGAAAGCCCAGGCTATGGAGTTATAAGGCACGGGTTCAAGTTCTGATTCTATCACTTACCACTGATGTGATATTGAACAACTATCCACAAAGTGCTATTAGGCCACAGATGGATATAAAAGTTGGTAAATAACAAAACTACCTAGCCCCATTCATTGGATTTTACCTTATGAGCAAATCTTGATTATTTATGTTTCTTATATAGGACTTAGCATAGATTTTATACACAGTATGTCCTAAATTCAATGACTACATCAAAATTTAATGCATTTGTTAGTCAGGGATCTGATTTCATACCAACCACCCAATCTGTACCTAAGTAAATTGCTCAACTCCTTCTTTTCAAATATCATGTCTTTAAAACATATTTCCCTGTAACTAAGGCATTAAACTGTTCCCTGTATTTTGTACATGCTCCTATTATTGTACTTGTCACACTGTGACACACAATTTCTAGCATATCTGAACTTATTTCTGTATACTGTTTCCTCAATCACAAGAATTTCAGTATTGAGTATGCAGGATTTCAAGTCACTTCTGTTGGATATAATTAGGAAAAAAAGGGGGGAGGGGGCAGTGAGAATAGGATTGAGAAGAGAAAAAAGATAAGTAGAAGCCTAAGCAGGAATAGAAGGTTTTTGCTTTTTTTTTTTTTTTTTTTTGCAGTAGAGCTTTGAGAAAAATCAAGGAAGCTGAAGCAAAAGAAATATAGGCTCAGAACTGCCTGCCAGCATTTGTTAATACAGAGGGAGCTAAGCTGACTGAGAGGTGACAACCAAGTGACAGCTTTCACTTGTGAGATTCTGAAGCCCTTTGATATATACTGATTCTAGTCTGAACCAAAGCTGTATATAACTCTGAGAACTAGGAAGGAGTTTGAGAAATACTACAGTGAACTGGATACGTTAAAAAACAATTGCCTAGAACTTTTTCCATTTCATATATCCCAAGAGACACAGTGGAACTATAGAGATAATAGTCAATAATTTGTGTCATAAAATCATAGTAGCATTAAACATTTGCACACAGGAATGTCCAGAAAAAAAAGCCCCTTAGTAAACATGTTATCTGTAATTAACCAAAATAAACATACTATGTTCTCACTGAAATTGAGAAAGAAGGAAATCTTGGATTTTCTAACAAGCAAGGGATGGTAAGTGGAAATTAATTATCTTTACACAACTGGTTGGTTGAATCCATATTGCGAAACCTGGATATGAAGGGCCAACTACAGTGTTTCAAGTAGCAGATCACATGCTTTACAAACATCTCATTTAATTCTCACACAAAAATCCCCAAAGGATTCAGTCTCATTTTACAGCTAAAGAAAATGAAGTTCAAGTCAGTTAGACAATTTGTCCAAGACCACACAGTTTTTGAGCGTTGAAGCCCACCCAGTCTGAACTCCAGAACGTGTGCTTTTAACAACCATGCTACAGCAGTAGCTGTTTAATTTAAAAATCTTGAAAACATTTCTAAACGCGAATTAATAGGCAATGGGAATTCCCTGTCCAGTGTTTAGGACTACATGCTTCCATTGCAGGGGGCACGGGTTCAACCCCTTGTCGGGGAACTAAGATCCCACAAGCTGCGTGGTGTGGCAAAAAAAAAAAAAAAAAAGAAAAGAAAAAAAAATTAATAGGCAATGTAGTGTCAGTGTGCTAAACCTATATTGCTGAAACTCGGGCTCTTATAATACCCACTCACGAATCTAACTACAGCTCAGACTCAAATTTTTAGGATTTAAACATCTAGGGCTTGAATTTACTTTCTCTTACCTCGGGGGCAATAAGAGTTACCTTTATAGACAGGCCCTTCAACCCATTCAGTAACATCTACTGACTGGTCACCACCGGCCATAACTGAGCCAGACGCTGGGGATAAAGTGAACAAACTGGACATGACCCATATTCTCACGGAGCTTATAGTCCAGAGAGTAAGTAAGAGAATAGGGCTGCCATACGTAGGCAAACAAGGGGCTATAATTTCATATTAGAGGGTCAAGGAAGACCTCTCTCAGCAAATAACTTGAAGGCTAAGCTGGATTTAGAGTGCATGTGTTGTGGGTAAGGGGAGAGCATTTCTGGTAGAGAACATCATGTGTAAAGGCTTGTAGCAGGAAAAAAAAAACAGTCCAAAAAATCCAAACATAAGTTTGATCCTCCCCTCTTCAGTATCTACAGCTCCTACAAATCTGAGAAGGAAGTGGCAACAGGGAGAACGATGGCTCCTGAAACATCTAGCCATTTGGCATTCTCCAATAAGCCAGTAAGAACACAATTTGGGAAACTTGGACCTAAGGGATCTAGACTATTGAACAACATCTGAGAACAAGAGGACTGCAGGCTGTTCTGGCACATAAGAGCAGCCAAGAGGCAGGCCAAATACACAATGAGAAATTTAGGATTCTTTTAAAAAAATGCTTATCACTGAAATGCATAGCATTCCATGGTAAGAATTTAAAACTCAGTCATTTAGGTGAAACTTAGCTGTCAAACATAACAAAATATAGATATTGAGGAGTTCAAAATTTCATGTTAAGAATGAAAAATCTTTCTATAACGCAAATCTGATTATGACATTCTCTTGTTTAAAGTTCCTCAAACAACTCCCCACTGTTTTGGGGATAAAGTTCAAACTCTTTAGTCTAATCCCTGTATTCTCTCCAGTACCATTTCCTGCTTCCCTGCCCTCCATACTCACACTATAACCATACAGCAAGTTACCAGTATACATCATACCTTTTCAAAGAGAATAGAAGAGCCAACATAAAGGAACTTCCACTAACCACGTTGTGACAACTTAAGCATCAAAACATTTTAAAATGAATAGATAGATAATAGTTACAGTTAATTTAAAATAAAATTGTGAAAAGCTACACATTTATAATGATACTTAAGAGATAAAGGCTAATATGTAATGTACTAAAAAGTTATAATACCAAGAAGAGTAACTATAGTAGGGTATTTGATTTTTTAAAATTGTTATAAGTAGAGGAGTGTGAAAAAAAGAAAACATTAATAATTGTAAAATATACATATGTTTATAAAGTCTGGATACACAGTTGTTTGTATCTGTATAGGTAGAAAAGGCTGAATACAGGAAATTGCGAGTAAGCAAACCAGACCTCACAAAAGTAGAAACTGTGTCAAGAACAAAAGGACTGATCCACATGAGAAGCATACATAATAACAAGGTAGAAAGAGGATTCAACAATTGATCTGCACCAGTGACTGCTTTAACACAAAAAGCAACTAGAAAGAAGTTTCAACGCTATAATCCAAAATTACAAGTTAACCAAATGCCCTGAAGAAGAGAACTAAAAGTACAAACTACATTACTCAAATCCTAGGAATGAACATTCTAGGTGGCTCTATTAATAATAGTCAGATACTAATAAGCCATACTTAGCTTCTAATAATTGCAACAGACTGCGTCAATATATAATGACAGGACAATGGGTTACATAATTCTGACTAAGAAAAACCTAAAGAACACATCATTCCAGGGAAAAACTCCAGGGAAAAAACACATCATTCCAGGAAAAACTAAAACCTATATAAAAAGTATGATCTAACAAAGCTTTTTGGTCATAAGTTCAGTTTTTTTTTTTTTTAAATATTTATTTATTTGGTTGCACCGGGTCTTAGTTGCAGCATGTAGAGTCCTTAGTTGCTGCTTGCTGGTTCCTTAGTTGTGGCACGTGGGCTCTTTAGTTGTGGCATGCATGTGGGATCTAGTTCCCTGACCATGGATCGAACCCTGGCCCCCTGCATTGGGAGCGCAGAGTCTTAACCACTGTGCCACCAGGGAAGTCCCATAAGTTCAGTTATTAAAAGTAGCCCAGTCATAGAATCAGTGACTCAGGTTTGAAATACTCTGGGAAAAGCAATCATGAACTATGCCTTAACTAAAAATCAATAACAAGTCAATAACCCAAATTCTATAACCCTGGCTGGACTAGAGTATTATTCCTTTTCTTTTTGGTCTGGTAAGATTACTATAACTCTCTGAAGATTAAAAAAAAAATAACCCACTACTAGAATCCTAGGAAATATCAAGATAAGTATGTTGTAATCCTAAGAAGACAAAGCATGGTTAACGACTATTTTGTTTATTGGCTATTCAGGGTGATTGGTGTATTCAGAAGAATCAACCATACTAAATTTGTAATAATAATTTTAATTGCTTAAAGATATCTAATTTAATGTAATCAAATATTAAGTATTTTTTAAACATTGATTTTAAATTACATTTTTTGGTTTCTTAGTATATGTATTCAATTATTTGAGTTTTAAACACAATGCAAACAGTTCTGAGTGCTCCTCTCTGCAGACAAAAGCCTCTTGGATGGTACAGAATCTAATCAATAGTTATAAGCCTCCTCAAATCAGGGACTGTGTCTTATTTGACTTTATGTCATCAACCTCTAGCACAGTAGAGTCAGTTCTCAATAAATGTTTCTTAAGTGAAAGCATGAATGATAATAATAATTATAAGAACCCAACAAACAAATAAATCAAACTCTAGTCTCCTTACCTGCTTTTTTTTTCCCCTTTTGACCTGGAACTGGTTCTAAGCCATCCTGACCTTTTCTCATTAACATGGCAAGCGATGCATCATGAGCTCTGAACAGGTCCACTACCTCATGTAAGGCAACATCTGTTATCAGATCACAGCTCAGGACCAGTATATCTGTCTGTCAAATGGAGAAGGGGAAAAGTCAATATCACAAAGGACAATGGATCACACAAATCATCACAGGATAAACTTACAATGTCTTCGAAGAACACAAACTGCACACTTGCCCTCAAACCTTTTTTATAGCAGTAGCACAGGTAAAATAAATGGGGTCGTTCTAATTGAGCTGTGTTGGAGGAGGGTCTGGAATTCCTACCTCCCCTTTGTGTACGCCTTACTGCTGCTGTCCCTGAGGCACCTCTGGAATCCTGGGCTCTAAGGAACAGAGTACGAAAACCACCACATTGTCTATTTCTGTGACTACGGAGTTAATGATCTTAAATTTATACATCCCTTTACAGTTCAAAAAGCACTTTGGCAAAGTTTGATGATTCAATATGGTTATGAAATACTTTATTTTAAAGCAGTCACTTTGATTGGAAGATTAGGATTGATACATATACATTATTGATACTATGTATAAAATAGATAACTAATGAGAACATACTGTATAGCACAGGGAACTCTACTTAATGCAATGTGGTGACCTAAATGGGAAGGAATCCAAAAAAGAGGGGATATATGTATATGTATAGCTGATTCATTTTACTGTACAGTAGAAACTAACACAACATTGTAATGCAACTATACTCCCATAAAAATTAATTAAAAAAAACTTAAAGTCACTTTTCTACAATACTAGGAAATAAATAACACATGAATATACTATAATGTGCCCTTCTTTGGAAAATCAGTCTAGCCAATAAACAATTATAATACAACCTCAGGTATGTATAAAAGCACTCATTTAATCCTCATAACAGTACAGGTTCTGCTATTTTAAAAAGTCTGAAAAACATTGGAGTAAATTATTCCAGATTTAAGAATAAAGTAAATATCTACATGGAAATTTCTGTAAGTGGCTCCAACTTTTCTAAGATTTTAATTTAAAATCAAGATTCCTGCTTTGGGGGAAAATATAGATAATTTCAACTTACATTCTAGGAAAGCAAAGAATCATACTTGCTCAGGAAGTGACTCAACCATCAGAATGCCTTATCTTACTGACTGCAATTTCTTAGTCCGAATACAGAATCTGTACCAGAACCGTCATTTCTTTTTCTACATATAACTCATTATTTATAGCTTAAACAATTCCTTTTCAAGTCCTCTTAAGTTTAAGAAGTTCAAATTTGGATTTTTTTCTACTCTTCTACTTAAGGCTCTCTTAATTCTTTCTGGATCTTAACTGAGCTAAAAAAAAAAAAAAAAGTTCCTATAAACATCTTCTTCTTAGGAAAAAAAAATTCCTAAGTCTGCAGCTCACCATCCAGGAACTGTCAAACGTTAACAGATCAGCCCACATACATGCAAGCTAAGGAAGAAATAGCTTGCAGAATCCTACTTCTTGTTAACAATGCTTAGAAAGGAAGTATGGACCATTTACTAAAGACATGTCACTTACAGCAGTACAGAAGTTGCCCCATTTCTTTATAATGAAAATGACAGTTTGTTGAAGAAAAAAAATCCTTTCTATTTTTCTAAGTTTCTTTAATAAGATGACTGATTTCTGCAAGCTGACTGTTCCACAATAAATTTAATTATTAAGTGTACTCCAGAGTGAAGAAAACGACCCCAATGCAGATGCCTCTGAAGTGGTGACAATGTTGTCTTCGAAAATAAATGCTGTTATCATTCAATATCTGCAAAAAATTAATCTGTCAGCATAGTGAATATCAAACAAGTCCTGCATAATTGTGAACAGTCTGCAGCCTCATTTATCTCTTTGCTTTTAGATGACTTTTTGCTAAGCTGAATGCAAAATCCCCAAGGAGCACAAGGAACAGAGCCCTCCCCCGTGTCTGGTTGCCATCTGTTCTCAGCGTGAAAAGAAAGGCTTCAGTCTGAAAGGGCAGGGCCTGGGATACAGATGGAGGTGCTATTCCATCAGGCCCTCTTCCTGCCTCTGCTCCCAGAGAATGGACCACTCTCACTGAGACCAAACACATTCCTGTCTTCTCTGCAACTCCACTTCCAAAGGAAGTCTCTGCTGACAAACTGTACTTTGTTTACAAAGCTAGAAATCCTGGAAGAAACTAAAGTCTAAAAGGAAAATGAAATCATCCTTACATCTTTGTAATGCTATCTATTTTTCTTTACATTTTAATAAAAGTTGTAACAGGAAGAAAATAAATGACTATTGTTTTTATTTTTATTCTAAAAATGCAAAGCCCATTCTAGAAATGCAAATGTTCTTCTACTAATTGGAGCCCAGAGAAAGAAAGTGGAAAAACTGTTAAGAGCCAGAAGTATTTCTGATCATGTGTGACCACAAACCATGAATAAACACAGACTGTTTGGACTGTGAAGCAACTGTATATCTTAACTTGAAAGTTCCTGGGACACACCAACCCTCAGCCGCCTTGTGTTTTGGGCAACCAGTTCTTTTCTAACACCACAGTATGCCTCATCTTCTGCAGAGACCAACTGGCATCTCCACAGACCTCCCTATTCACTATTCTAACAGTCCTCAGTGAGCTTTATCCCAAGTCTGCTCCTCTAGAGGAACCAGGGCAATGTCAAGGGCAAAAAGCACAGCTCTAAAGGACAGCAAATGTGTGCATTTTTCACCAAGTGGAAACATACAAGGTCTTCAAGGGAAAGTAGAAGATAGCACTTTAGTATTCAAGATACCCAGGAATTCAAAATTCAAACTGCTGCCAATTAGTCTTGGCTAAAGCAGACAAATAAAGCTTAGAAAACCCAATTACCAAGCCATGGCAAAGTCCAGAAATCTGTCATTATAAGAACATTTTCTATCAAGCCAAAACCATTGAGTAAAACTAGAAGAAAAAAACAAAACCGGATGTATGCGTGTGTGGTGGTAATGGTGGGGTAGGAGGTGGGGAGAGCCATGGGGACTAGCCTCTTTTCTTTTCCTGGAAGCTGTTCCATGACAGATTGTTATAAATAACACAATCTGGCAAACAATTTCCTCCAGAAAGGAGAAAGAAAAACACACTTACTCCCCTGGAAAAAAACCGTCAGGGCAAGGTAACTACGATGCTTTTACCCACTCAGCACTTCCACAAACAATGGCTATGATCCAAATCACCACCCTACACTCCACCCCTGCCCACACGGAACTAATGAATTCAGCTACTTGGTGTGACTGTGAATGGTCACAATTTACATTACCTATGTGGCCCAATCCCAATCCAATCCCCAAGAGTAGTTTGGTGCTTTAATAATTACTGATGGCTAACTACAATGGAGACCTCACTATGCTCAATTTTGGTTGAAATACTTGGAGAAGATTCCCAGTCTGCAGTCCCCAAAGTGTTCAGCAAAGGGCCAACTGCCACTTTGTTTTTACTAGGGTTTGACCAGCAGGTGCAGGAAGGAATGACCAACTTAGTATGTAAATAAGAAATGTGATAATCCTTAGGCTTAGAACTAAATATCTTTCCTCTGCTCCTTAGCTTATAGTGTCACCACCATCCAGGATCTGAAGACAGAAAGCGGGCCATAGCCTAGGGCTGAAGTCTTCTCTTTCCTACCCAGTACCCCTTCCTCACATCTCACTGGTCCCAAGTCCTCCTCTTTTATTTCCACTGCACTGTCTTAGTTCAGGCCTCAAAATATTTTTCCAGTCTTTTTTTTTCCTTAAATTTTAAAAAAAATTTATTTATTTTATTTATTTATTTTTGGCTGTGTTGGGTCTTCGTTGCTGCGTGCGGGCTGCCTCTAGCTGCGGCAAGCGGGGGCTACTCTTTGTTGAGGTGCGCAGGTTTCTCATTGTGGTGGCTTCTCTTGTTGCGGAGCATGGGCTCTAGGCACGCGGGCTTCAGTAGTTGTGGTACACGGGTTCAGTAGTCGTGGCTTGCGGGCTCTAGAGCGCAGGCTCAGTAGCTGTGGCACACGGGATTAGTTGCTCTGCGGCATGTGGGATCTTCCCGGACCAGGGCTCGAACCCGTGTCCCCTGAATTGGCAGGTGGATTCTTAACTACTGCGCCACCAGGGAAGCCCTTTTCCAGTCTCTTAACTGGTCTCTCTCACAGCAGTTTTCCCATATTCTAAGCCACACTCCAATTTCCACTGCTTATTTAATTTTTCTGCTTAAAGACACCCTAAAATAGTGTTCTCCAAACCAAAAAAAAAAAAAAATGATAAACACTTATCCACTTATTCCCACTTAAAAAATTTATTTGAAAACACACAAATCGGGACTTCCCTGGTGGCACAGTGGATAAGAATCCGTCTGCCAATGCAGGGACACGGGTTCGAGCCCTGGTCCGGGAAGATCCCACATGCCACGGAGCAACTAAGCCCGTGTGCCACAACTACTGAGCCTGTGCTCTGGAGCCCGTGAGCCACAACTACTGAGCCCATGTGCTGCAACTACTGAAGCCCGCGCGCCTAGAACCTGTGCTCCACAACAAGCGAAGCCACCACAATGAGAAGCCCACACACCGCAACAGAGTAGCCCCCACTCACTGCAACTAGAGAAAGCCCGCACGCAGCAATGAAGACCCAACGCAGCCAAAAAAATTAAAAAAAACCCAAAACACACAAACCACTATAAATGATATAATATGCTCTTTCTATAACATATATAAAAATAGATTTAAAAGAAGAGATAAAATTAAAAAGAACTAGATATTCTAATTTATTTATTTATTTATAGATATTCTAATATTTACCTCTGGAACTCCATCTTGCACACCCTCTGGCTTTGAGAACACTCCATTTTGGAGATCATTACTGCACAGGATTGAGTTCAAATCGCTTAGCATGACATTAAGGGTCTTCAAAATATGACTCCACCTACCTAATTCAGCCTTCTTTCTCACAATCCTCCCTCCACATAGTTAATGTTAATTTGCTAGAGTAAACTGCCAAGAATGCGTTCCCTAGTCTCTCTTTCCACGACACCACACATTCATCCATCAAGATTCTGGTCTTGTCACAGTTATCGGAAAGGGAAGAGCCAATATATTATCTCATCTAGAGATGAAGTCTTTTCTGATCCATTACTGACCTTAAATCACTAAACTGGATTACAATTTTTTTCCCATCTAGACTTTGAGCTTCATAAGGAGCTCTTTTACCTTTGTATCCCCAGAGTTCAACCTGGTATGGGCAAACAAAAGCATCAGTAAATGTTGGCACACTTCCTGTTACCTCCTTGTCCTTGTCTAAATTGACTCAAAGATTGAAGATCTAAATGTAAGACCGGACACTATAAACCTCTTAGAGGAAAACATAGGAAAAACACTCTGTGACATAAACCACAGCAAGATCTTTTTGACCCACCTCCTAGAGTAATCAAAATAAAAACAAAAATAAACAAATGGGACCTAATTAAACTTAAAAGCTATTGCACAGCAAAAGAAACCATAAACAAGACGAAAAGACAACCCTCAGAATGGGAGAATATATTTGCAAAACGAAGCTACAGACAAAGGATTAATCTCCAAAATATACAAACAGCTCATGGAGCTCAATGTCAAAAAAACAAACAACCCAATTAAAAAATGGGCGGAAGACCTAAATAGACATTTCACCAAAGAAGACATACAGATGGCTAAGAGGCACATGAAAAGGGGCTCAACATCAATAATTATTAGAGAAATGCAAATCAGAACTACAATGAGGTATCACCTCACGCTGGTCAGAATGGCCATCATCAGAAAATCTACAAACAACAAATGCTGGAGAGGCTGTGGAGAAAAGGGAACCCTCTTGCACTGTTGGTGGGAATATAAATTGATACAGCCACTATGGAGAACAGTATGGAGGTTCCTTAAAAAACTAAAAATAGAACTACCATACGACCCAGCAATCCCACTACTGGGCATATACCCTGAGAAAACCATAATTCAAAAAGAGTCATGTACCAAAATGTTCATTGCAGCTCTATTTACAATAGCCAGGACATGGAAGCAACCTAAGTGTCCATCATCGGATGAATGGATAAAGAAGATGTGGCACATATATACAATGGAATATTACTCAGCCATAAAAAGAAACGAAATGGAGGTATTTGTAGTGAGGTGGATGGAGTTAGAGTCTGTCATACATTGTGAAGTAAGTCAGAAAGAGAAAAACAAATACAGTGTGCTAACACATATATATGGAATCTAAGGAAAAAAAAAAAAAGGTCATGAAGAACCTAGTGGCAAGACAGGAATAAAGACACAGACCTACTAGAGAACGGACTTGGGGATATGGGGAGGGGGAAGGGTAAGATGTGACAGGGTGAGAGAGTGGCATGGACATATATACACTACTAAATGTAAAATAGATATGTAGTGGGAAGCAGTCGCATAGCACAGGGAGATCAGCTCGGTGCTTTGTGACCACCTAGAGGGGTGGGATAGGGAGGGTGGGAGGGAGGGAGACACAAGAGGGAAGAGATATGGGAACATATGTATATGTATAACTGATTCACTTTGTTATAAAGCAGAAACTAACACGCCATTGTAAAGCAATTATACTCCAATAAAGATGTTAAAAAAAAAAAAAGGACACATGTACCCCAGTGTTCACTGCAGCGCTATTTACAACAGTCAGGACATGGAAACAACCTAAATGTCCAATGACAGATGAATGGATAAAGAAGATGTGGTACATATATACAATGGAATATTACTCAGCCATAAAAAGGAACAAAATTGGGTCACTTGTAGAGACATGGATGGACCTAGAGTCTGTCATACAGAGGGAAGTAAGTCAGAAAGAGAAAAACAAATATCGTATATTAACGTATGTATGTGGACTCTAGAAAAATGGTACAGATGAACCTATTTGGAGGGCAGGAATAGAGACACAGATGTAGAGAACGGACATGTGGACATAGAGGGGGAAGGGGAGGGTGTGATGAATTGGGAGATCAGGATTGACATATATACAATACCATGTGTAAAATAGATAGCTAGGTGGAACATGCTATAAAGCACAGGAAGCTCAGCTCAGTGATCTGTGACAACGTAGATGGGTGGGATGGGGGGAGTGGGAGGGAGGTCCAAGAGGAAGGGGATATAGGTACACATATAGCTGATTCACTTCATTGTACAGCAGAAACTAACACAACATCGTAAAGCAATTATACTTCAATAAAAAAAAATCAACAAGAAATCAGTATCTAAAACATACAAGGAACTCTGGCAAATTCAAGTTTTGCTTTTAGAACTTTCCAGAATTTTTTTCTGAATATATTTGATCCATGGTTGGTTGAATCTGTGGATGTAGAACCCACAGATATGGAGGGGCCAACAGTGGATGTTGTAACTTGCATGAACGTTGAAAACATGCTAAATGAAAGAAGCCAGATATAAAGTCCACATACTGGATGATTCCATCATATGAAATGTCCAGAACAGGGAAATCTACACAGGCAAAAAGTAGATTAGTAGTTGTTTAAGGTGAACGAGGAGTGCGGGGTGGCGGGGGGGGAGAGCAATAGTGAAACGGTTGGGGCTTCTTTTTGAGGTGTTGAAAATGTTCTAAAATTGAGTATGATTATGGTTACACGTATTTGTGAATATACTAAAAACCAGTGTGTTGTAGATTCAAATGGGTGAATTGTATGATATGTGAATTATATTTCAACAAATATACATTTTTGCTTAAATAAACAAAAAAAAAAAATCCTTTTTTTTTTTTTTTTTAATTTTTGGCTGTGTTGGGTCCTTGTTGCTGCAAGTGGGCTTTCTCTAGTTGTAGCGAACGGGGGCTACTCTTTGTTGTGGTGCGCGGGCTTATTGCAGTGGCTTCTCTTGTTTCGGAGCATGGGCTCTAGGTGTGCAGGCTTCAGTACTTGTGGCTCGCGGGCTCTAGAACGCGGGCTCAGTAGTTGTGGTGCATGGGCTTAGTTGCTCCGCAGCACGTGGCATCTTCCCAGACCAGGGATCGAACCTGTATCCCCTGCATTGGCAAGTGGATTCTTAACCACTGCGCCACCAGGGAAGTCCAAAAAAATCCAATTTTAGATGTTTAGAAACATCAGACTTTCTGACAGAGCTGAGTACCCTTTGTAGATATTGTGACTGTTCGGAGTTAGGACAGGGATCACAGAGGTAATTTGGCAGCTTCCTAAAGCAATGAGGTAGGGAACGAACTTGCTGCCTCCAAAGAAGAAAAGACAGAGATATTTGAAAGGAAAGACATCAGATGCTGCTGTCCTGGACAGCATGGCTAGAGGGTGATGTGCTACACTTATAATTTTAAAATGTAGGTTCAATACTTATAGTCATAATATTTTTAGTTCATTCACCTTCCTACAGTAAGTTTTCCTCTTCAGTATAGAACAAATAGAAGAATTCTACTCATCTTTCCTGTGTGAAGCTAAAAACTAACTGAGAATGTATTAATTTCTGTTAAATGAGTTCTACATAAAAATGCTGGTCACTTCTCTTCCAGGATTTAGATATCTGTAATTTAATTTTAATCTCCAAATGCACTGATATTAATAGAGAAATAACAAATGCTTTTTGTTCCCTCAAATCAAACCTTCATTTTGAAATAATTTATTATTCTGAATTTATATTAAATAATTTCATTCTTTTTCTTCATGTCAGACACAAATACTCCACATGATAAATGCATCATTGCCTCATTTCAGACCACAGAGTATGCTCTTACATTACATATTTTCTGCCTGTAACTTGAATATTAATTTTATCCTGAAGTATATGACATAGAAATAGTGTCTAGTTTACTTAGAAACCAGAAAGCTCGGAAGAAGATCAGCAGAGGGCTGTGAAAGAGGGGAGTTTATAACAATATGAGAAACAGACAATTAACTAGTTAAAAAAAAAAAGAAACTAAAATCAAGGTTTTATCACCCCCCAAAAGTTACTTCTAAGATTAGATATGTTTATTTTTCCTATTAATTCCACATGTGACTTTGATAAGTCATTCCCTCTTTGGGCCTCAGTTTCCTCATCTATAAGATGAGAGGGCTGCACCAACTCTGAAGTCCTTCATGGCATAAAACTGTATGATTACAAGGGTCAAGCTATTCTCAATTCTTTATCTAGAGCTATGCTCTGGGTTCAGTGGCATTAATGATGGTGGTGACCCTAAAGTCCTGAGTTTCTAATCCACTTTGGGAATCATGATGAAAGATTAAATCATGTTAAGTATAATTTTGAGGCTCAGCACATTTAATTAAACTTGAATTCTTTCTGCACGACATGGGGAATATAGTAAATATTTTATAATAACTATAAATAGAGTATAACCTTTAAAAATTGTGAATCACTGTATTGTACACCTGTAACATATACTATTTATATCAACTATATTTCAATTAAAACATAAATTAAAGTAAATAAACTTGAATTAATTCAAAAGTAATAATCCATATATGGCATGTAAGGCAATTCTCAGTTAAGTCAGTTAGGCACAAAAATCCAGAATCAGGTAACCATTCTGGTTAAAGAGAATGCAACAATCCAAGTTAATTCATTAAAGGATGTGTCTCTGAACACCTTTTTAGCAACAGCCTGACTAACCACATACTTTTAGAATTCCAATCCATAAAGATTCCAGTTCAGAAACTAGTTACACTCTACCTGCTACTGTCAGTTCAACTTGTTCTCTAAGGCTATGTTATCTCTAAGTTGATGGCAAAGACAAGTAACTTAAAATTGGACAGCATTTTACCATTTACAAAGCTCTTACATATACTTTATTTCATTTAATTCTAAATTCACGTAATTCTAAAATATCAGTATAGTTAAACTCATTTTATAGACAAAAAAATAGGCTCAGAAACACTATGTGATCTGTCCCTTTGCCATCACATTGCTTTCCAAAATACACACACACACCCTAACAATAATAGTGGTGCTAAACGAATCTATGTCCTCTTTATACATACCCATGTTACATTTAAATTTGGTCAGGCATCTTACTATTTAAAACTAAATCATACTTAATGAAAAACTAGAAGATAGGTTGTATTTCAAAATAATATGTATGATACTTGAAAACTGTAAAGTACTGTATGATTATAAGACTTTGCTTTTATTGAAATTAATAAATCTGTGATCATTTTGTAATGTATAAAAATATCAATCATTATGTTGTACAACCTGAAACTAATATAATATTGTAAGTCTATTAATTATACTTCAATAAAAAATTAATATATCTCTTATAATAATGACCTCCAGATCATAGAATGTAAATAATACCACTGTGACTTGCACTGTTCAGACCACATTTCTGAACATCACATTCTGAAAGAGACACTGACAAATCAGAGAGGTCAGAGGAAGTTACAGGGATGCTGACGGGTCTGCAAATTATGGGAACTAGCAATCCTTAAACAGGAGAAGAGAAGAACTTGGGGACCCAATAACTGAAAGGCTGCCACTGGAAGAGCAAGATCGTGTGTTTTGATTGCTCAAGGACAGAATATGATCAAAAAGTAGAAATTTAAGAGGAGCACTGATGAGGGACTTCCCTGGCAGTCCAGTGGTTAAGACTCTGTGCTTCCACTACAGGAGGCACGGGTTTGATCCCTGGTCAGGGAACTAAGATCCCGCATGCTGCATGGTGTGGCCAAAAAAACAAAACAAAACAAAACAAAAAAGGAGCAGTGATGAGTTCAACATTACAAAAAACTTTCTAATGTCTAGAAGCTCATGAGAAATACCCATTGGAGGTTTTCAAACACAGCCTAGCATAACCTCCATGGGAATCGATTCTTGTGGAGGGTAAAAGATTAGATTAGATGTCTAATTCTAAGGTCCTAACAGTCTATCACTCTTGATTATAAAAGAACCGAAGGAATTGTTTAGGACATTTTCTCTGTCCTTCATACTGTCCTCCAACCAAAGGCCCCAGAGATGGAGTAAGTAAACTCCTTACTCGTTATCATTTCCAGGCCATTTCTCTCACTCCATTACCCCAGTTCATGACATGAAGCACATGACAACAGACAAAAGCACCTACTCCTCCTCGTTGCAGGCTACAGAACTCCCTTGTCACCCTTCTCCTTCTTTAGAGATTGTGAAAGTTTTAAGTAAAGATGATAGATTGAAGAGGCACAACTATATTTCCCTTTCCCAAAACATCAATGGAATAATAGTAATAGGATATTTTAAATGGGCATAAATGCACAAAAACAGGAAAAATGGGAGAGAATACAACATTGAAAACAATGACTCCTAAGTCAGTCATAGGAAAACTGAGAAGCAACTCAGTTTATACCAGACTCCCCAAAAGGCTCAGAAACTGATATGAGTAGAAAGCTGGGAAGGGAGGGGTTAAAATAAAAAGGCCCTTTGAAAGATCCCTCTTTTCTACTCTGTGCAACCCAACTACTGCACAGGTCCCACTGCTGTAGATGGCTGAAGAGAATAAAATAGAGGATATCTGGACTGGGGAACAAGCATAATCACAGCTGGCAGTAGGGAGACGGGATGGACCTTAGAGAAAAGGAGGGATTTAAAAAAGAATACATACAGGATTCTGAGATACCCACTTCCCCTCCCTGCCCCAACCCCAGCCCTGACTCTCATTCATTTCCTAGAATGCCAGCAGAAAGAGAAAAAACCTAAAGATACAGATGTAAGAGATTCCTCTGAAAGAGCCCAACCATATTACCATATCACCCTACAGTGAAGCTCATAGTCGACATGCTCCATCCATACACAAAATTTGAGCAAAAAGATTAAAAAATGGAAAATATGAGAGAAAAGATAAGAAAATCAGAGTACCAGTCTAAGAGATCCATTATCAGAATAGTAAGTTTCCAGAAAAAAAAAAAACAGAAAAAAATAGTTAAGAATCATCAACAAAATGACTCTTTAAAGTTCCCCTAAACTGAAGGACATGAATATCCAAGTTGAAAGGTTTCACTGAGTGGAGGGCTCACATGGATAAAACAGATTCACATGAAAGTACATCATCATGAAATTTCAGAACACTTGGGACAAAAAGAAGATGACACAAATTTCCAGAGAAAAAGGTGATCAGATTCAAAAGATTAGTAATTACAAAAGCTTAGGACTTAACAACACTGGAAGGTAAAGACAATGGAGCAATGTCTTCAAAATTCTTAAGGATCAGCTTTGCAACTGAGAATTCTATACCTTGTCAAACTATCAATCAAGTATGACGGTAGAATAAAGAGATTTTTCAGGCATGCAAGGTCTCAAAAAATTTAGCTCCCAAACAAATTTTGTCAGGAAGCTCTAGTATGTTTTTCAGAAAAACAAGGGAGTAAACCAAGAAAAAGGAAAATATGGATTCCAGGAAATTGAAGAAAAGAGGCAAAGTAAATCCTCATGATGGTGAAGGGAGATGACAGAATGATAACTACACACACACCAGGCAAAGAAGGCAATCACTACTACTCTGGGAGAGACTTCCTTAGGAAGATGAAATTGACAGAATAGCTGAGGAGTCTAAATATCTTGAGAGACGATTAGACAACTAGTAAAAAGTTGGGGTTAATCAATAAGTTCATAGAAAACTAAGCACAGGAAAGACAAGCTATGATTATTACCTTGCAGGGAAAAAAATGGTGTGGCAAAGGAAAAAAACTGTAGATGACCACAAGGCTCAGCAGTTTACATGGTCAAACTACATAGTCAAGCACTAAATATTGATCTTCCAAAATTACAATATAACTATATTAGAAGGAGCAAAATCCTCATCTGTCATAGTAGGGAATCAATAAGTAGTGTCTAAAACAGAAAGTAACCATTTAAGCATGTTATTTAGAGATACAAAGGTAAAAACCAAAATAATTAGCTAAAAGAAGAGAATGTGATTACCTTTATGGTAAAGACTATGGGGAGAGGGCGACAGGGGACTAAAATTTTTAGGGACAAACTCTGAACTGCTGAACTCTTTAAATTATGTGCACACATAACTTTGATAAATATTTATTAAGATTTTTAAAAAACTACTTTAGAACTATCTTCCTCTGTTTCATTCCTTCTTGTATTACCTCAGTAATTTCAACATCCTTATGTTAGGGTTCCTTGACCACACTTCTGATTATTTTTTGCTCCACCTCACTCAACCATTTTGTCATACCCTATTCCTTGGCATTACCAATAACTGCACTATCTCCAAAGTCTCATTTTAAAATAACCTATGAATTCATAAAACACACACATATTGAACCCTTAATACGACCAGGTACTATTTTAGGGGCTAGAGATATAGCAGTGGACAAAACAAAAATCCCTGTCCTCACTGAGCTTACATCCTATTCTCTGACCACCACCTTCTCCTATTTTTCCAACTAACTTACTTTGGTACTCTGAATCCAGCAATTCTGATTCTAACAGGATCCTTGATTCATTCACTACACTGAATTTTCACATCCTCGTTCCCCTGCTGACCTCACTTACACAGCTTATGGTGGTCAATCACTATAATTACTCCCTTACATACATCTTTGCCTTCCTCACCACTCTATCCCTTGTACTCATCTGGCAAAGCTCCAATGTTGGATAAATCCCAGCTCTTTGCCTACTTTACACCTGAATCCAAGAAGCTGAACACAGGTGGAAAAAACTCATAACAGTATTTGCTAGACTTATTTTATTTATTTTATTTTAAAATTTATTTATTTATTTAATTTTTGGTTGCGTTGGGTCTTCATTGCTGCGCGTGGGCTTTCTCTAATTGCTGCGAGCGAGGGCCACGCTTCGTTGCGCTACACGGGTTTCTCGTTGCGGTGGCTTCTCTTGTTGCGGAGCACGGGCTCTAGGCACATGGGCTTCAGTAGTTGTGGCTTGCGGGCTCTAGAGCGCAGGCTCAGTAGTTGTGGCGCAAGGGCTTAGCTGCTCCGCGGCATGTGGGATCTTCCTGGACCAGGGCTCGAACCCGTGTCCACTGCATTGGCAGGCAGATTCTTAACCACTGCGCCACCAGGCAAGCCCTCTAGTCAATTAACTCTTACATCCTCTGAGATGATTTCATATCTTCTCATCCTTCCTTAAAATTTCAATAATCTTCTCCCTTCCTTACTCTTAGCTGGTGGCTTCACTTCTTATTTCAATGAGAAAACAGAAGCAGCGAACATCTTTGTGGCAAAAAGTTAACAAATGTACATGCATTACATATTACATATTCTGTCTGTAATAATGGATTAACTGTCCCTCCTCCGATCTAAGGCAAACCTACCCACTTGCACACTGGATCACATTCCCTCTAATCTACTCGATAAATTTCATAAGGGCAGGGACTTTGTTTTATTCACTGTTCATCCCAAGAGCCCAGCACAGTGACTAGTATATTGTAGCTAGGAAAAATATAGTTGAATTGAATAACTGAATGCTTTCTTTTCTCTGTCATCAATTTCCTCCTCTTCGAGATCATTCCCATCAGCATACACATATGCTAAAATATAATCCATCTTAAAAAAAAAAAGAATGTCATTTTTATAAGCTAAGCAAGGGAGTATTTCTATCACACATATTCTTTTGTAGGTATGAAATATTTCATTCTGTCCTAATTTTCTTCTCACCTCATATCAAAATTTCTCGAAACAGCTGTCTCACTGTCTCCATTTCCTCTTCCTCCTCCCCTCCTCTCTAATCAGGCTTCTGTCCCTACCACTCCAGCAAGGGTGTAAGTCATGAATGCACCCATCTTGCCAAATTCTTAGTTCTCATTTTACTCAGCTTCTCAGTAGTATTTGGCACAACTGATCACTCCCTCCTTGATTCACTTTCCTCACTCAGCTTCCATGACATCTTAATTTCCTGATTTTTCTGTCTACTTCAGTGGCCATACTTTCCTAATCACTTTTGTTTGTTCCACCTCTGCTTCGTGATATCTAAATACTGGGCTCAGACTTAGGCCCTCTTCTCTTCTTCTGCTACACACACTCCTTAGATGATTTCACATTGGCTTTATTTAATTTTTTTTAAATTAATTAATTAATTAATTTTTATTTATTTATTTTTGGCTTCATTGGGTCTTTGTTGCTGTGCGTGGGCTTTCTCTAGTTGCGATGAGCAGGGGCTACTCTTTGTTGCAGTGCACAGGCTTCTCACTGTGGTGTCCTCTCTTGTTGTAGAGCACGGACTCTAGGCACGTGGGCTTCAGTAGTTGTGGCACGTGGGCTCAGTAGTTGTGGCTCACGGGCTCCAGAGCACAGGCTCAGTAGTTGTGGCGCACAGGCTTCATTGTTCCACGGCATGTGGGATCTTCCCGGACCAGGGCTCGAACCCGTGTCCCCTGCATTGGCAGGTGGATTCTTAACCACTACGCCACCAGGGAAGTCCCGACATTGGCTCTAAATACCATTTAATTTGTTGATGATCCCCAGGTTTGTATCTCCAGCCCTGACTTTTTCATTATTATTATATTTGTTATGGTGATCAGTGATCAGTAATCTTTGATGTTACTTTTGTAATTTTTCGGGGGTGCCATGAACTGCACCCATTAAGACTGCAAACAACAGATAAATGCTGTGTGTCTTCTGACTGCTTTACCAACTGGTCGCCCTCCCCTACCTCGGACTTCCCTAAGACACAACAATATTGAAATTAGGTCAATTAATTAATAATCCTACAATGGCCTCTAAGTGTTCAAATGAAAGGCAGAGTCGCATGTTTCTCACTTGAAATCAAAAGCTAGAAATGATTAAGCTTAGTGAGGAAGGCATGTCGAGAAGTGAGACAGACCAAAAGCTGGACTCTTGTGCCACAGCCAACTTGTGAATGCAAAGGAAAAGTTCTTAAAGGAAATTAAAAGTACTACTCCAGTGAACACATGAATAAGAAAGTGAAACAGCCTTACTGCTGATACGGAGAAAGTTTTAGTGATCTGGATAGAAGATCAACCAGCCACAACATTCCCTTAAGCCAGAGCAAGGCCCTCACTCTCTTCAATTCTATGAAGGCTGAGAGACGGGAGGAAGCTGCAGAAGAAATGTTTGAAGCTAACAGAGGTTCATTCATGGGGTCTAAGGAAAGAAGCCATCTCCATAACACCAAAGTGCAAGGTGAAGCAGGAAGTTATCCAGAAGATCTAGCTAAGATAAGTAGTGAAGGTGGCTACACTAAACAACAGATTTTCAATGTAGGTGAAATAGCCTTATATTGGAAGAAGATGCCATCTAGGACGTTCATAGCTAGAGTGGAGAAGTCAATGTCTGGCTTCAAAGCTTCAAAGGACAGGCTGACACTCTTGTTAGGGGCTAATGCAGCTTTAAGTTGAAGCCAATGCTCATCTACCATTCCAGAAATCCTAGGGCCCTTAAGAATTATGTTAAATCTACTCTGCCTGTGCTCTACAAATGGAACAACAAAGCCTGGATGACAGCACATCTGTTTACAACATGGTTTACTGAATATTTTAAGCCAACTGTTGAGATCTACTGCTCAGAAAAAAAAATTCATTTCAGAATATTACTGCTCACTGATAATACACCTGGTCACCCAAGAGCTCTGATGGAAGTGTACGAGATTAATGTTGTTCTCATGCCTGTTAACACAACATTCATTCTGAAGCCCATGGATCAGGGAGTCATTTTGACCTTATTATTTAAGAAATACATTTCTTAAGGCTATAGCTGCCATAGACAGTGATTCCTCTGATGGACTTAAGCGAAGTAAATTGAAAACCTGGAAAGGATTCACTATGCTAGATGCCATTAAGAACATTTGTGATTCATGGGAAGAGGTCAAAATATCAATATTAACAGGAGTTTGGAAGAAACTGATTCCATCCTTCTCAGATGACTTTGAGGGGTTCAAGACTTCAATGGAGAAAGTAACTGCAGGTATAGTGGAAATAGCAAGAGAACTAGATTTAGAAGTGGAGCCTGAAGATGTGACTGAATAGCTGCAACCTCATGATAAAACTTTAATGGATGAGGAGCTGCTTCTTACAGATGAGCAAAGAAAATGGTTTCTGGAAATGGACTCTACTCCTGGTGGAGATGCTGTGAAGATTGTTGAAATGACAACAAAGGTTCAGAATATTACATAAACTTGGTTGATAAAGTAGCAGTACAGTTTGAGAGGATTGAATCTAATTTTGAAAGAAGTCCTACTGTGGGTAAAATGCTGTCAAGTAGCACTGCATGCAACAGAAAAATTGCTAGTGAAAGGAAAAGTCAATGAATGCGGCAAACTTCACTGTTGTCTTATTTTAAGAAATTGCCGCAGTGACTCCACCCTTCAGCAACTACCACTCAGATTGGTCAGTAGCCACCAACATCAAGGCAAGACCCTCCACCAACAAAGATTACGACTTGCTGAAGGCTCAGACGATGGTTAGCATTTTTTAGCAATAAAGTACTTTTAAAATTAAGGTATGTACATTGTGGGGTTTTTTTAAACATTTTTTATTTCTTTAATGTTGTATCTATTTTATTTATTTATTTTTGGCTGCACTGGGTCTTCGTTGCTGCATGCAGGCTTTCTCTAGTTGTGGCGAGCGGGGGCTACTCTTCATTGCGGTGCACGGGCTTCTCATTGCAGTGGCTTCTCTTGTTGTGGAGCACGGGCTCTAGGCGTGCAGGCTTCAGTAGTTGTGGCACATGGGCTCAGTAGCTGTGGTGCACGGGCTTAGTTGCTCTGCAGCATGTGGGATCTTCCAGGACCAGGGCTCGAACCCGTGTCCCCTGCATTGGCAGGCAGATTCTTAACCACTGTGCCACCAGGGAAGCCCCTGTATATTGTTTTTTAAGACATAATACTATTGCACGTTTAACAGACTACAGTACAGTGTAAACATAACTTTTATGTGTACTGGGAAACCAAAAACTTCATGTAATTCACTTCACTGAAATATTCACTTTACTGTAGTAGTCTGGAACCGAACCCTCTGAGGTATGCCCGTAGAGTTTTATTTTCCATTAAGCAGCTGAAGTAATCTTTTAAAAGCATAAACCACATGATGTCACTCAATATCCCCCAAAGGTTTCCCAACAGAGAATAAAATCTAAATTCCAAATTCTTACTACAGTCTATAAGATCCTTTATGATATGGTTCTTACCCAACTCTCAGGCCTCATATGCTACCATTCAACTACTTAATTACTGTGCTCCAGTCATACTAGTCTTGCTGCTTCTCAAACATACTAAACTTATTCCTACCTCAGGGTCTTTGCTATTCTCTCTGCGAGGAAAGATCTTCTTATGGCTCACTACCCTACATCATTATGGTTTCTTCTCAAATATTATCTCCTGTCTAAAAGAGCTCTCCTTCCTCCACCACTTTTTTTTTTAATTGAAGTATAATTGATTTACAATGTTGTGTTAATTTCTGACGTACAGAAAAGTGCCTCAGTTATACACATAACTGAGTGTACACATATATACATTCTTGTTTATATTCTTTTCCATTATGGTTTATCCCAGGATATTGAATATAGTTCCCTGTGCTATACAGTAGGACCTTGTTGTTTATCCATTTTATATGTAATAGTTTGCACCTACTAACCCCAAATTGCCAGTCCATCCCTCCCCCACCCCCCATCCCCCTTGGTAACCACAAGTCTGTTCTCTATGTCTGTGAGTCTGTTTCTGTTTCATAGATAGGTTCATTTGTGTCGTATTTTAGAGTCCACATATAAGTTTGAAATATATGTTTGGTATATGTCTTTCTCCTTCTGACTTACTTCACTTAGTATGATAATCTCTAGTTGCATCAATGTTGTTGCAAATGGCATTATTTTCTTCTTTTTTATGGCTGAGTAGTATTCCATTGTACATATGTACCACATCTTACTTACCCATTCATCTGCTGATGGACATTTAGGTTGTTTCTGTGTCTTGGCTATTGTGTCCTCCACCACTCTTTATCCCCTTATCAGACTTTTTTTTTAAAAAAATTTATTTATTTATTTGGCTGTGCCAGGTCTTAGTTGTGGCATGCGGGATCTTCATTGTCATGTGCGGGATCTTTTAGTTGCAGCATGTGGGATCTTTAGTTGCAGCATGCAGGTTCTTTTTAGTTGCGGCATGCAGGATCTTTTAGTTGCAGCATGCGGGACCTTCAGTTGTAGCATGTGAACTCTTAGTTGCGGCATGTGGGATCTAGTTCCCTGACCAGGGATCAAACCCGGGCCCCCTGCATTGGGAGTGCGGAGTCTTAGCCACTGGACCACCAGGGAAGTCCCCTGACTTTATTTTTCTTAGCACTTGTTATCACCTGAAATTATTTATTTATTGTTTCCTTATTATATCTCTCTCTCTCCTTAAAGAGTAACTCCATGAGGGCAGGGATCTTGTTTATCTGGTTTACCACTGTATTTCTAGAATAGCACCTGGCATATAGTAGGTGTTCAATACATATTTGTGAATAAATGAAAAATACGAACATTTTATAGATGAATTAAATGCAAACTTGGAATGGACTTGTAATATCATCAAAGGTGACATAGCTAGTAAGTGACAGAACAAGAATTAGAATCCAGGTCTACCTGTTTTTGTGAAAGTCTGTATTCTTTTCACTATGCCATCCTACCTCTTCAATAAAATAAAAGAAAATAATCCTCCCTCTGGGATAACCTACTTGGGGTAGAGGGCCAGCCAAGTCAGTAAACGTAAGGCTTGGTGGGAACTTACAGATGTAGATAAAGTGAACACCAGACGGCCAATGTTATGATCCCTCTGGTCTACAATCACTGAATCTCATCCACTCACGCTTAGACTCACATAAACATCTGTGTCTATATGAAAAGGAGTAAGAAGCTTGTTCCAAATGTTTATAAAGAGCTTACCTCCATCTGTCATTCATTAAAAACAAATACTGAGGGGCTTCCCTGGTGGCGCACTAGTTAAGAATCTGCCTGCCAATGCCTGGGACACGGGTTCAATCCCTGGCCCAGCAAGATCCTACATGCCGCGGAACAACTAAGCTTGTTCGCCACAACTACTGAGCCTGCGAGCCACAACTACTGAGTCTGCACTCTAGAGCCCGTGAGCCACAACTACTGACGCCCATGTGCCTAGAGTCCATACTCCACAACAAGAGAAGCCACCGCAGTGAGAAGCACACGCACCACAACGAAGAGTAGCCCCGCCTGCTGGAACTAGAGAAAGCCCACGCGCAGCAACAAAGACCTAACGCAGGCCCAACGCAGCCAAAAATAAATAAATAAATAAATTTATTAAAAAAAAAACCAAAACCAAACAAATATTGAACATCTTCTCTATGAGAGGCCCAGATATGGTTCTTATTCCGCAGTCTAGTGCAGGGAGATGATGATTTAACAGATAATTTAAATCCTCTGTGTGACTACAGAAAAATGGTGTTAATTC
Source organism: Balaenoptera physalus (assembly GCF_965194825.1). Classification (NCBI taxonomy): domain Eukaryota; kingdom Metazoa; phylum Chordata; class Mammalia; order Artiodactyla; family Balaenopteridae; genus Balaenoptera; species Balaenoptera physalus. The sequence goes on along the minus strand of NC_138882.1, from coordinate 159,267,434 downwards.
AGTCTTAGAAAGCTAGGGAAAGGTTGCTGGAGCAGATGATACCCAAGGTAAGAGCTGAAAAAAGGTTGGGTAGCTACAGGCTTCTTCAAATGAACTCTCTGGTCATGATGACAGAATGCTTACTGACTTCCCACAAATTGTACATATGGGTCCATTTCACTGGTCAGGCTATGGTGTTACCTTATCATTCAGAGCAGGATAGGTGGCCCAACCAAGAGTTTCAAAAAACCTAAGCTTTTCAAAAAACCTAAGCTATGTGGGCTGCTTGTCACCCAAAGGTAAAGAGAGTTTGTGATGACAGCCTGGGCTTTCTATCATAATCACATTTATTATCACATTTCACATTTCCCCCCTACCCTACAGCCCTCATTCCATGAAAGTTTCCCTACAGAAGGAAAGAGACTCAAAGGAATCAAGCTCACACAAAACTTGCAAGTTTTCTGGCTACCAAATGTGGTATATGGCTGTAGAAATCCCATCCCACAGACCAGAGTTCCAACAAGGGTAAGATGAAAACATTTCAAGCTTGTGGACACATATACTAGATTAGTACAGTCAAGAGAAAAGCTCCATCGAGATTTCCCAGAGGGGGTATGGGAAATGGAAAAAAAGGTTCAAAAATTCCCTCATCTAACTTTTTAACTTCTTTCTGTCGTAACTCCTGGGGTTTTCTCTATGCCACCAGCAGGCTCAACGGAGGCACCATGGAGGATATACTGAGGCCCTCCCAGGCAACCACAGCCTACCAAAGCAGTCATAAGAAGGAAAGTTACCACTTAAAAAAGTCTTCAAGCAAGTTGGGGCCAAGTTCTCAGATCTTCCCCTGACCAAACTGTACTCATTTTTTTCAAGCAGATAGAAATCTGCCAAAAACAAATCCTTGGGCAAAATGAAAGGTTCCAGGAAAGAATGACAGAGATTTGTAATTTGATAAAGACATCAAGCACTCAACTAAAAACAACTTGCACCTAGCTTTTTGAACACCTAAAAATAGCACATATGCTCAATCTTTCTAATAAGCTGTCTCTCCAATGGGGATTTCATCAGCATAGTTTGTTCTTTGTTGTAGCATGTTAGCTGTTTCATAAGACATGTGACAATAGTTTTTTTTCTACATCAAAGGACCTAAATAACTAAACCTCTAACTAATGTGTTGGTATCATTATCCCTATTTTCTTCATTGTGAAACTGAGGCAGGGGGTAAATGAGGTCTGCCTGACGCCAAAGAAAGATTCCTGTCTAGATTTGATAGAAAATTATCAGCTCCACAATCCCTAAATTAAGAGAAGCCATGAGACCTGCAATATAAGATAAGTGCTTTAAACACAGGCTACAGAACTCCATTATAGATTTAGTCTGCTGAGGCCTCTTAAATATACTTCACTAACCTGTTCTCAAAACGTGTATCTAAGGAATACACTGTTTCTAAAGCACAAAAATGGCACCATTGGCCACTTACTTCAGACAATCAGAGGAGCAACTAATGTAAGTCAGGCTCAATGTCCAAGGAGTCAGCCAGCTTTGCTTTATGTGCTGATCCCAGATTGCATCCTTACTTCCTGCACAAGAGATAGAGATCTTCTTGCTCAAGAAGAGACAGGTTTCTTGCTCATATGGTCTAGACAGGATAGAAAGTCTCCCTACAACACTCGATCTCCCTCCACTTAGAGAAAGATATCATCGAGCAAAAGCAGTACTCTTGGAAGACAAGGATACAACATAGTTCCTTGAGTCTTGTTAGGAGATTTGCTAATTTTTAAATGTTTTACACAAAAATATTTATTTAAGAGTTCTAGGGCTTCCCTGGTGGGGCAGTGGTTAGGAATCTGCCTGCCAATGCAGGGGACACGGGTTTGAGCCCTGGTCCGGGAAGATCCCACATGCTGTGGAGCAACTAAGCCCGTGTGCCACAACTACTGATCCTGCACTCTAGAGCCCATGTGCCACAACAACTACTGAAGCCCAGGCGCCTAGAGCTGGTGCTCTGCAACAAGAGAAGCCACCCCAATGAGAAGTCTGTGCACCGCAACAAAGAGTAGCCCCCGCTCGCCACAACTAGAGAAAGCCCACGTGCAGCAACGAAGACCCAATGCAAAAAAAAAAAAAATATATATATATATATATAAAGAGTTCTACATACACTAAGAACCACTGAATTGCACACTTTGAAAGAGTTCTATATATAAAAATAACTACCAACCGCACAGACCCAAAAAGAAGAGGAAAATATAATTTTGAAAAATACCAGACCAACTAAACCTGTTCTAAAGCCAAGAGTCTAGAGTTAGACTATAAGGACTACTGATACTTGTCTTTTGGAGGCAACATGATTGAGTGAAAAAAGCATAGGCATTTGAAATTCATAAATGCATCTCAAAATCCAGGACTGGGTTCTAGCTCTCGCTCAGCACCTAACCAGGTGTGGGATTTGGGGCAGGTTATTTAAGCTCTCTGAGTATCAGGTTTCTCAACTGCAAAATAGAGTAATACCATCTACCTTTCAAGGTGGCTGTGGGGATCAGAAACCCAGGCCAGACATGCACAGTAAATATGAAAGATCTCCCTTGCAATCTTCAGAGCAAACGTTCTAGGTAGCTCCAAGGAAAATAAAATTTACATCCTCATATTTAGCTAATAAATTAACTCCCTACTTTAGAGTAGTCTCTAAGAACAGAAGCTAAGGTTCTGAAGTAAATTAACTAATTTCTCAAATGTACTCATTTATAAAGCTTTAGCCAATTTAATTATCCTCAAAAGTGCTCAATTGGCTACAGATAGAGATCTTGTGTGAATAATCAGCTGTTACTGCAAAGCAGGTCACTGTTGCTTTTCGATTTCATTTTTCATCTGCTTTTCTGTTCTCTCCCATTATTGTTCAACTTTTTAAAAAATGATCAAATTAACCTTAAATGGATATAATTCAGGCTGCCACCCAGAAAGACAAAAGAATACCAATTAAGTTATTTAATTGGCATGTTTTCTTCTTTAGTATATTTCAAAAAAAAAAATATAGACTTGAGTATAAGTTTTAAAGATATATGCTTAACACTGGGTGAGGCCTTCAGATCACACAATTTGGAGCTAAAAATACCCCCATATCTCAGTTTTGTAGTAATTCTTCAACAAAATCTACCAACATTTTCATGTTTTTTTTCTGGAGCTATTCTACCTCCTTCACACAAGTAATATCTATCCCTCCTCATCACCCCACCATCACAAATTCCTATTCTTCCCACAATACTCAATTAGAAAGTGATATTCATGAAGCATTCCCTCTTCAATAAGCAGATCCAAGTAGTGTTCCCTGATACTCCTCTAGAGGGCGCATAGTACTCTTCTAACTCTACCATGTCCCTAACCCACACCACTACTGCACTCTTGAATAAAAATTCAATTTCCACTGAGATAAGTGTCATCTGACTGTACCTAGCAGACATGATCCTATTAATCCCTTGATTACTCAATGCACTTACCGAGACTTTGGCACCTAATGCACAGTCTTTCTTTCCACCTGAACTTTAGGCAAGTTATTCAACCTCGTTGCCCCAAAGCAACGTACAGATTCAATGCCATCTCTGTCAAAGATCCAATGGCATTTTTTACAGAGATAGAAAAAAATCCTGAAATTCATATGGAACCACAAAAGACCCCTAATAGCTAAAATGTACTTTTCCTGAATCATTTTTTTCTTATGTTTTTTTCAATATCTTGTAATAACCCATAATGGAAAAGAATCTTAAGAATATGTATATATATATATATATTTTTCTATCTCTGTAAAAAATGCCATTGGATCTTTGACAGAGGTGGCATTGAATCTGTACATTGCTTTGGGTAGTGTGGACATTTTAACAATATTAATTTTTCTAATCCATAAACATGGGATATCTTTCCAAACAACAAAAAAGGAGAGATAAAGATAACATCTACCTCAGAGTGTAGTTGGAAGATTAAATGAAATAATGCATATAGAGTGTTTAGCACAGAGACTTCTGGTGTTGGAAAACTGGTGGACTAGGAACCCAAAAATGGTTATAAACACCTAAGAATTTTGGATAAGACAGTAACAAAAAATTACTCCAAATGTATTCAAACTTACGAGAAAGAATAGGAAAATACCAAGTGCCAGGACTGAAGAAGGAAATGAAAACTAATTTGAAACCTTGGCTGCCCTAACTGGGGTTTTAAAGTGTTACATTGGGCCAAAAGATGTAGCTTGAAGCTGGTATGAAACCTGGGAGTTTGAACTGAGACCCTGCATAAATGGGACCTCAGTGAAAGGGTAAACTCTGGAGAAAAAAAAAAAAATCTACCTATAGCACAGGTAGTCATCAAAGATGTTTGTCTGTTTGGTCTTGGAACAAAAAATTCTGAGAGAATATTATTTCTAACCTAGAATTCTGTACAAAGATAAGTTATCATTCAAGAGTAAGGATGGAATAAAACATTTTCAAACATGCGAGTTCTCAAAATATTTAACTTTTAGGCTCTCTTTAAAAAGCCAATAAGGACTGGGTTCCTTTGAAATGAGAGAGTAAACCAAGAAAGAGGAAAACGTGAGATCTAGGAACCAGGGCATCCAATACAGGAGAGAGAAGGGAATTCACAGAATGATGGTGAAGAGAAGTCCCAGGATGACAGATCTGCCGCAGGCTAGAGAGCAACCAGTAGAAATCTGAAGAGAGAATGGATGGCTTCCAGGAGGGTTGTCTTAAAGGAAAAAAAAAAAGTGATTGACAGAATACCTGATGTGTTTAAACATATTGATACATTTATGTTCCTTTTAAAGGATCTGAGGATGAACGAGCAATAGAAACAGAAAACCAAGCAACTTTAAAAGTGAGGCAATTAATAACTAAGAAAAACAAAACATTGTATTTTTTTTTAAAAAGTAGGAGCTTGGAAGAGTTGATAGAACTTTTCTTCTATATCTTGATTGTGGTGGTAGTTATACCACCACAGTACATTTATCGAAACTCAGTATAGGGACTTCCCTGGTGGTGCAGTGGTTAAGAATCCGCCTGCCGGGGCTTCCCTGATGGCTCAGTGGTTGAGAATCTGCCTGCCAATGCAGGGGACACGGGTTCGAGCCCTGGTCTGGGAAGATCCCACATGCCGCGGAGCAACTGGGCCCGTGAGCCACAACTACGGAGCCTGCACGTCTGGAGCCTCTGCTCCGCAACAAGAGAGGCCGCGATAGTGAGAGGCCCGCACACTGTGATGAAGAGTGGCCCCCGCTCGCCGCAACTAGAGAAAGCCCTCGCACAGAAACGAAGACCCAACACAGCTACAAATAAATAAATTAATTAATTAATTAATTAAAAAAAAAAAAGAATCCGCCTGCCAATGCAGACACGGGCTTGAGCCCTGGTCTGGGAAGATCCCCCATGCTGCAGAGCAATTAAGTCCGTGCGCCACAACTACTGAGCCTGCACTCTAGAGCCTGTGAGCCACAACTACTGAGCCCTCGTGCCACAACTACTGAAGCCTGCGCGCCTAGAGCCTGGGCTCCGCAACAAGAGAAGCCACCACAATGAGAAGCCCGCACACCGCAATGAAGAGTAGCCCCTGCTCACCGCAACTAGAGTGAACCCGCATGCAGCAATGAAGACCCAACGCAGCCAAAAATAAATAAATTTATTAAAAACAAACAAAAAAACATACAAAACAACACAGTATACTACACGCACACTACTATATATAAGATAGATAACCAACAGGGACCTACAGTGTAGCGCAGGGAACTCTACTTGGTATTCTGTGATATCCTGTATGGGGGGTGGGGGAGTCTGAAGGGGAAAGGATATATGTGTGTGTGTGACTGGGTCACTTTGCTGTACACCTGAAGGTAACACAACATTATGGATCAACTATACTCCAATAAAATTTTTAAAAAATTTTTTAAAAACTCAGTATACCAAAAAGGGTGAATTTTATGTATGTAACTTATACCTCCATAAACCTGATTTAAAAAAAAATCAAACTGTACAATTTAAAATGGGTGTATTTTATTGTATACAAATTATAACTCAATAAAGTTGATTTTTTAAAAAGGGAAATACAATACTCGTACACTATTAGGCTCAGCTATAAATAAGCCCTCATAATTGATTTAATAAAAATTATGATGCTACTATATTTGGGAGATTAGGAAAGGGGGAGCTTGCATATGTACATGGACAGGGGCAGACAAAGTGTTAAATGAGTCAAATCCTTACTTTCCATATTAGAAATTCAATAGATATTAACTAAAAATGAAAGAAAAGGACTTCCCTGGTGGCGCAGTGGTTAAGAATCCGCCTGCCAATGCAGGGGACACAGGTTCGAGCCCTGGTCCGGGAAGATCCCACATGCCGTGGAGCAACTAAGCCCATGCGCCACAATTACTAAGCCTGCGCTCCAGAGCCCGTGTGCCACAACTACTGAGCCCGTATGCTGCAACTACTGAAGCCTGCACGCCTAGAGCCTGTGCTCCACAACGAGAGAAGCCAACACAATGAGAAGCCCACACACCGCAACAAAGAGTAGCCCCCGCTAGCCGCAACTAGAGAAAGCCTGTGCGCAGCAAGGAAGATCCAACACAGCCCAAAAAAAAAAAAATTTAATTAAATATTTTTAAAAATAAAAATTAAAGAAAATAATAGTATAAATATGATACTTAAAAATATTGAGGACATTATCAGAAGGAAAAAAAGAAGAGTTGAAAGCAGTTGCTTCTGAAGAGCAAAAATAAGGAATGAGGAATGATAGTGCAGGAGACCCTTGTCCTTCACTCTAAGTCTTGTAGAACTATTTGATTCTTTAAGTTATATATATATTATTTACATATACAGTATATATACTAATAAAAAGAGCATGAAAACACAATCTGGGAACAAATCTAACAAAAGATAAATAAGATTTTTATGAAGGATATTACAAAACTTTGAGATATACTTAAAAAGACTGAAATAAACAGAGAGATTCTAAGTGAATTAGAGCCTGAAATGTGAGAAGCAAGACTAAACTTTTACATGAGATTATAAGAAAATATCTTTAAGACTTTAAAATAGGGAAGAATTTCTAAAGCAAGGCACAGAAATCACAAACCATAAAAGAAAAACTGAAAAATCAATTACAATAAAATTTAAAAGCTTCTATTTTTCCTACAGCCCAGATTGTAGTCCATAAACATCATGTTCCACAAAAAGAAACCAGGGCTCTTTTTTTTTTAACCACTTTTTTGAGGTATGACTGACATCATAATCAAAATCAAGGTTTTTTAAAGAAATGCCTGATTTCAGATCTGAACATAATGAAATATGAAGTATACATATGAAGTATTACTGACAAAAAACTTGAAACTGAATCTAATCAACAGTTAGAGCCAAACTCCAGTTTACAAGAAAATACTGAAAAAGAGAAACAAGTTAGCCAGTGTCAACTGCAATATTATTTACAATTGCCAAGATATGGAACAACCTGTGTCCATTGACAGAAGAATGGATAAAGAAAATGTGGTATATGAATAGAATAGAATATTATTCAGCCATAAAAAAGAGTGAAATCTTGCCATGTGCAATAACATGGATGGACCTCAAAGGCATTATGCTAAGTAAAATAAGTCAAACAGAGAAAGACAAACACTATATGATCTCACTTATACACGGAATCTTAAAACAACAACAACAAAGCCAAGCTCACAGATACAGAGAACAGACTAGTAGATGTCAGAGGTAGGGGGTGGGAGGTAGGTGAAATAAGCAAAGGGAGTCAAAAGGTACACACTTCTAGTTATAAAATAAGTAAGTCATGGAAGTGCAATGTACAGCATAGTGACTAGTTAATGATACTGTACTGCACATTTTTTAAAGTTGCTAAGAGAGTAGATCTTAAAAGTTCTCATCACAAGGAGAAAAAATTCTGTAACTACATATGGTGATGAATGTTAGCTAGACTTACTGTGGTGATCATTTCACAATATATACAAATATCAAATCATTATAACTGTATACCTGAAACTAATATTGCATGTCAATTATACCTCAATAAAAAAATAAAACAAAATACCGATCAAAAATAAGTTAAATGACATCAGTAGAAAGCAGACATACCCGAGATGTGGGAGACTCTATAGGACAAATACTTGTTTTATTTGATAAGTCAATGGCATAAGAAAAAAAAGGAGGTGGAGGGGAGATTGTTCTAGAGTAAAAGAGACTAAAAAGACATAACCAAATATAACGTGTGGACCTTTAAAAACAGTACCATTGCAATTACAACACTAGAAAGCATCTACTAATAAATTCAACAAAAGATGTGTAAGACATTTTTATAGGAAATTATTAAATTTTATTTAAAAACACAAAAATAGTCTTAATAAAGAGACATATTATGTTCGAGGAATAGAAAGACTCAGTATTAAAAAATGCCAACTCTCCCAAATTAATCTGAAAATCACTGTAATTCCAATCAAACACTAAGATAAGATTTTTCACGGCTGATACTAAAATTCATATGTCAAAGGTGAAGAGTGGCCAAGACAACTTTAAAGAAAAATTATAATAAGGTGAGGTAGAGGGGAGTCATCCTACTAGACAGAATTTCTATAAAGCTATGGTAATTAAAACAATAGGATATCGGTGAAGGAAAAGACAACTAGACTAGTGGAACAGAACAGAAAGCTTAGAAATAGTCCCATGTATATGTGGAGCTTGGTATAAATCGGGGAAGAAAAGATTATTCAATAAATTGTGCTGGGATAACCAACTCTTCATTTGGGAAAAAGATAAAAATAGATATCTATTTCACATCATATGCAACTATAAATACTAATTTAAAAATCCAAATATGAAAAGCAAAATTGTAAAGTTTTAGATGGCAGGAGTCTATCTTTAATACTTTAAGTTAAGACACAAAAAGCACCAACCATAAAGGAAAAGATTGATCTAGGTCACCACAAAAAAAAGCTAAGACTTCTGTATGACAAAAGATGCTATAAACAAAGAGAAAAGAGGGGTAACACTGGGGGGAAAGCTGCAACCCATATAATCAGCAAAGGATTAGTATACAGAGCGTAGAGAGTATATACTACAAATTAGCAAGAAAAAGACAAACAACCCAAACAAAAAGTGGGCAAATGATATGAACAGGAAATTCATTGAAAAGGAAAAGAGCCAATATACTTAGCAAAAAATTCTCAAGTAATCAAGAAAATGCAAAACTAAACCAACAGTGAGGGGAATTCCCTGGTGGTCCCGTGGTTAGCACTCGGTGCTCTCACTGCCAGGGGCCTGGGTTCAATCCCTGGTTGGGGAAGTAAGATCCCACAAGCCACGTATCATGGCCAAAAAACAAAAATGAAAACAAACAAACAAAAAAACCCCAACACTGAGGTACCATTTCACACCCATCATATCACTGAAAACGTAAAAGTCTTAGAACATCAGTTGTTAGTGAAGACAGGGAGAAATCAGAACTCTTCATTTATACTACTGGCGGGAATGTAGATTAGTATGACTACTTTGGAGAACAATTTGCCAGTATCTAGTAAACTTGGAGATGCACATAACTTACAACCCACACATCACTTCAGGTGTCTACCTTCACAACAAGAGCACAAATAAACCAGGGCAAGGATGTTCATTGTAGCACTATACATAGTGAAAGAAATGAAAGCAAACTAGCTATCCCACAGAAGAGGAATGAATGTATAAACTCTCACCCAGGACTCAGATCCAATCTGGAGGGACTGGCTCTGGGAGGAAAGTTTGTGCCAAGATCATGCCAGAAAGAAGAGAAGGAAGGGCTTTGTCCGTTAAGTCCTTAGCCAAATCTCATTCTTCCTAGCCTCAGTTTTCTCCTCTCTCCAGTGGGTACAAATGCTGACCTTGCCCATATCCTTGATCAATGCAAACATGTCTTCTCCTCCATACCTAGACACCTGAGCAATGGTGAAAGGGGAAAAAAAAAAAAAAAAAGGAAATCCCCCCAACAATTGTGCTAACTGAAGTAACTATAAATTTATATTCTTCAACATCAGCTACACCCCTGATGTTGCCTAGACCTCCTTCTCAGTGTCTCTGGTCAGCTCTCTCCCATTTTCCAGTGGTAATTCTAAAGCTTCATTACTCACAAGTCCCAATCCCATCACCTTCTCTTTCTACATTCTCAACAGACAACTTTGCCTCCTACTTCATCAAAAATATAGAGGCCTCAGGAGGGAATTATTTTAATTCCTGCTCTCCTTCCTGATCTGCATTTGAGCCTTTTCTTCCCTCCTGTCCTCTCATTTCAGTGGAAGATGTAAGCCTTCTTCCTGCCCAAAACTGTACCTTAATTCCTTCTTGTCTCCTTGGGAACCTTATCCATCATTTATCTCCTTTCTTCTGTACTTCTCCACTGTCTCTTTTGCTCTCTTATAAAAATGTTCAAGTTGCTTCCATCCTAAACTAAAACACCCTCAAAGTATAAGAAACTAATAACAGTGGCTAATAAGGAGAACTGGATGGCTGGTAGATACGGAAGAAAGGAAAACATTTCTCCATAAACCTTTTTATATTTTTAAAATTTTTGAACCACATGTATGTATTAGTTATTATTTATCTATTATTTTAAAACATCCATGATCATGAGTGTCTCTCTTTCAGAGGGTCCGCTTCTTCTACCTGTCTATTAAGTATTGGTGTTTCCTAAGGCCCTCTGGACTCTGTCTTTTATTTACTCTACTTATTCCTGGAAAGATGGTTCACATCCATAGCTTCAGCTATCACTTATAAGCTGATGACTCTTAGACCTGTATCTCTAGCTCAGATCTTCTTCCTGAACTCTACATAAGTTTATCAACTACCTGCTAGATATCCTACTTGAATCTAATTCTTAACAGGTCTGAAGCCAAACTCTTATTTTTTTATCCATCAATCCATTCATTCATTCAGTCAGTCAGTCATCATTCATTCATCCATTCAAAAATATTTAAATTTTGACCAGTAATAAGTGCCTAATTCTGTGCTGGGCACTGTAGATTCTACAGTGAAGGTAAATTTCCAACCACCTAGATCCTTATGGCCTTTAATATTTAAAGTGGCTGGTTTAATCCTTTACTATCCTTCAGTTTCTCTCATCTGAAACAAGAAAATTGTTCCCTTGGACTCTAATTCTATCCCAACCTATCAAGAGATAGGAAGAGAGGGAAACAGATAACTAACAGGAATTACAATACAGTTTTATATAAAAAGTTATATAATAAGGATAAACACAGGGGTGCTTAGGGAACAATTAGATGGGGCAATTAATTTAAACTTGGAGGCTAAGGAAGGCTTCAGAGGCAATCAAAGTTTTAGCCAAATCCTGAAAGATGAGTAATACATCTCTTGTGACCCATCTTGCATTCTGTGGGTCCATCTTTTTATTCCAGACATTTCTCTTGCCATCAGCTATGTAACCTGACAGCATTTCACTTCATGCACCAGTCATCTCTCATTTTCTGTCCTGAGATTTCCAGCAACCACCATGTGGGATACTTGTGGGAACCCACTCAGCCATTCTGGCACACATACAAACCTTAAAGAGTGAGGAAATTTATACCCACGGGACAACCTTTGACCAATGGGTAAAGGAAGCTCGTGAATAAATACTCCTCTTTTCCAAGTCTTGGGCAATTACTCTAAGGTACATTCCACATGGCCCCTGAGAAGGTCTCCAGAGCTAAGCTTCAGTTGTCCACAGTGGTAACCAAGTCCATAACACACACTTAGACTGCCATCCCCCTTTTCCCTATATCACTCTTTCCAAATCCCACTCCTGTTCCTTAGAATCACTTCTCAAAATAAACTACCCATACACATACCCTTATCTCAGGCTCTGCTTTTGGGGGGAAATCCACGTTAAGGAAGATCAGGAATTAGTTATTTAGGTATGGATAGAGGGAACTGAACATGTTCCAGGTGGATGTACAAGTATCCAAATTGGTGGAATTGCAAAGGCAGAGTGTATTTAGTAAGCTAAATGTAGTTACTCGTCATATTACCCCTATAAATTTATTCCTTGTCCTGCAGTCTCTAACTTTGTGAATGTCACCACCATCCATCCAGTTGCTCTTGCTAGAAACCTGGAAGTCACACTTGACCACTCCTTCTTTTCCTCCCACATCCAGTTAATTAGCCTTAAAGGTCTCCTAAATATTCTCCAATTTGTTCCCTTCTCTCTATTACCACTGCCATTGACTTGGTTTGGTCCTTGTTAATTTCTTACCAGGCTACTGCAAGAGCCTTCCAGGGTCTCTCTAGCTCCCCTCAGTCATGCAGTAATAGTTCTAAAATATCAACCTGTTAATGATCCTTCAAAGTATCCCTACAGGATAAAGTATACATTCTATTCTTACCTTTATCCCAGACTATATGGCACAGTATGGTAGTTAAGAGCATGGGCTTTGAAGTAAATGACTAAGGTTCAATCACTAACTCTTCCATTAAACTCTCCTAAGACAGTCCCCTTATCTAGTCTCAGTAATGTCTGAAGGGGCTGGTGTAGTCCTGGCCCTATGAATTCTCAAAATTAACGAACCACCAATACTCACTTTCAACATGAAGTCTTGCACTGAGGAGAAATCACTGGGAAAAGAATCCAAACTGGGCAGCACAGGGATAATCAGTGCAAAGGAAAGAAAAAGGCCAGATAAAATGAAGATAATGAAGCAGAGGAGAAAGATCTCAAAAGAGGGGGCCCTAGAGCTATGAAGCTAGAAAAGCTATGCTGACAGCCTTCCCTTCTAAAAATTTAGGAAAACTAATTTCAGGTTAAAATTAGTAATAGAAAAGGATTACAGTCAAATCCTATACAAGGTTATTGTTGAAAAATATAATAATAAAAGTTAGAATAACATCTCTACCATAAAAGCAGATGTCAGAAAGACATGCTCAAAAGACAGATTAAATTCATAGCCTAAGATTTCAAAATTATCTAAAATAAGAAAATGATAGAAAATGTCAAAGAACAACATAAATCTGAATTAGAATAGTTAGAAATGAAATGACAGAACTCAAGAATGAATTAAAAATAAAATTAAAAAATCATTTCAGAAATAACAGCTGAACTAGGAAGAACACAAGAATGAATAAAACACAACTCTTAATGCCTTAAGGCAGGGGTCCTGGTCCATGGCCTGTTAGGAACCAGGCTGCACAGCAGGAGGTGAGCAGCAGGCGGGCAAGCGAGCGAGCGAAGCTTCACCTGTATTTATAGCTGCTCCCCATTGCTTGCATTACTGCCTGAGTGCCACCTCCTGTCAGATCAGCAGCGGCATTAGATTCTCACAGGAGCATAAACCCTACTGTGAATTGTGCATGCGAGGTATCTAGGTTGTGCGCTCCTTGTGAGAATCTAATGCCTGATGATCTGAGGTGGAGCTGAAGTGGTGATGCTAACGCTAGGGAGCACTGGGGAGCGGCTGCAAATACAGATCATCATTAGCAGAGAGGTTTGACTGCCCAGAGACCATAATAAGTCAACTGCTTGCAGACTCATATCAAAACCCTACCAGTTGAACCTAGCTGCAGGGCAGGAATAAAGAGGTAGACATAGAAAATGGACTTGAGGACATGGGGTGGGAGGGCGAAGCTGGGGGTAAGTGAGAGCAGCATCAACATATATACACTATCGAATGTAAAACAGTTGGCTGGTGGGAAGCAGCAGCATAGCACAGGGAGATCAGCTCGGTGCTTTGTGATGACCTAGAGGGGTGGGATAGGGAGGATGGGAGGGAGGCTCAAGAGGGAGGGGATATGGGGACATGTGTATGCATATGGCTGATTCGCTTAGTTGTGCAACAGAAACTATCACAGTATTGTGAAGCAACTATACTCCAATAAAGATCTATTAAAAAAATAGATAAATAACAAGGTCCTACTGTATAGCACAGGGAATTATATTCAATATCCTGTAATAAACCATAATGGAAAAGAAAAGGAAAAAAAAAAACCCTATCAGTTAGTGGCAAGTGAAAACAAGCTCAGGGCTCCCATGATTCTGCATTATGGTGAGCTGTATAATTATTTCATTGTACATCACAATGGAATAATAATAATAGAAATAAAGTGCACAATAAATGTAATGCGCTTGAATCATCCTGAAACCACATCCCCCACCCCCACCCCCCCACCCCGGTCCATGGAAAAACTGTCTTCCACGAAACTGGTCCCTGGTGCCAAAAAGACTGGGGACCGCTGCCTTAAGGGAAACAGAATGTAAAAAAGGAAGAAAATCCTTAAAAAAAATTTGTTTTTTAAGATAAAAAGGATTTGAGGCAAAGTAGCAGAAAGAGAAGATAAGCAACAAAGATCCAGCATACACATAAGAGTCCCAAAGACTAAAACCAAAGCAATGTAACAGAACGAATGCCTAAAACTGTAATTCTAAAAAACTTCTCTGAAGTAATAAAAAAGGCAGAAACTTCACAGGGAAAGGACATACTACATATCTAGAAAATATGATTCAGAACATCAACGGGACATATTATGTAGTAAAACCACAAGATTTTAAAGAAAAATAAAAACTCCTTTGGGAGCCTAGACAAAAGGACCAATTCACTCATAAGGGAAAGAAAAGCACATTTTCACTTGGACTGTTTTGACAGCAGCACTTTACAATAGAAGATAATGAAAGAATTCGTTTAAGATATTTAAGGAAAAAATATGAGTCAAGGATATTATATCCCCATAAATTGGCTTATGAATACAAAGGCTGCAGATAATCTGTTGAGCACTGATATCATGACCACTTCTTAAGGAATCTACTAGTAATAAGCTTCAGACAGCCAAATGACCAGAGAGACAAGGACTAGGGACTGGTGGTAATGATCATTAACAGCTGCTAACACCAAAAAAAGACAATTAGAAAATGATTTGCCTCAAGATAGAAGACACCACCACCTACAAAAGCATTTTGCCAAAAAAATTCAAACTGGAATTTAATTTAGCCTCTAGGCCCAACTACCAAGTTATAGAAAATACAGAGAGAGGAGTACTTTTTAAATGACACCACAGGGCTTCCCTGGTGGCACAGTGGTTAAGAATCCACCTGCCAATGCAGGGGACACAGGTTTGAGCCCTGGTCCGGGAAGATCCCACATGCCTCAGAGCAGCTAAGCCCGTGCGCCACAACTACTGAGCCCACATGCCACAACTACTGAAGCCCGCACGCCTAGAGCCCGTGCTCTGCAACAAGAGAAGCCACTGCAATGAGAAGCCCGTGCACCGCAACGAAGACCCAATGCAGCCAAAAATAAATAAATAAGTAAATAAATGTACATAAAAAAAAAAAAGACGACACCACAGGGTCACAATCAGCAAAATGCAGACTGTGGGAAACTCTACAAGAAAAATACCCAGTTCCTTCAACATATAAATTATAAGGCGGGAAAAAAAAAAGAGAGATGGAGGGGAAATCTATATATTAAAAGAGATATTTTAATCAATTATAATGTGTAGTCCTTATTTGCTTCCTGATTTTAATAAACACACTAAAAAGATTTAAAAATTCTATTTATGAGGCAACTAGAAACTCGTATACTGATTGGATACTTGATGATACTAATGAATTATTAATTTGTTTTTTTAGGTGGTATAATGGCATTATACTTTTATTTTTTAAAAAGCCCTCATATACCAATGTTCTGAAATATTTACAGATGAAATAACATGATGTCTGAGATTTCCTTCAAAAGAACATGAGAGGTAGCAAGTTGGGTGGGAATACAGATGAAATAAGATTTGCCATGGGTTGATAACTGTTGAAGCTGGGTGACAGATACATAGGCAATGTTCCATGTACTTTTGTACATGTTTGAAATTTTCCATAATAAAAAGTTTAAAAAAGTGCTTGCTTCGGCAGCACATATACTGAAATTGGAACAAAACAGAGAAGATTAGTACGGCCCCTGAACGAGGATGACACGTAAATTCATGAAGCATTCCATATTAAAAAAAAAAAAAGTTTAAAAAAATAACTGGTCCACAATTGGTATTTAATAAATAACAATTTTAATCATTATTATTAGTTGACTGAACAAATATTTGCCAAATGAATGAGTTCAGACATAGGTAAGACTGAATCATTCATCAGCAAATATGAAACACAATTATGAAGAAAATATAAAATCTAAGAACTTTTATATTATCAGCACCAGTTGTAAGAATGGAGCTCACTCACCCAGGGCCTGGGAGAATGAATGAGCCAATAATCTCTCTTGATAAGTCAGGGAAAGAGGTTTGGGCAGCTGAAACAAAAAGTGAAAAGCCAGTAAATCAGCAAAATTGTGGGATGAGATAAGGCAAAATGAAGTAGAAAACAGTGCCAGAAGAATAAAACCAAATGAAATATGTTGAAAAAACATAACAAAGCAGATATGATGTCCAGCTCCAATATTCTATAAGAACACATGACAGAAGTTTCCACATACAAGTAGGACTGCAATACATTTAGCAAATACAAGGCAAATGACAAAGATGATAAATTAAAATGATAAAACATATTTTAAACAAAGAAGCCAAATAAAGCTAATATACTACTGTGGTCTTTCTCTGAGCAAAGCAGAAGCCACATGGGATAACCTCACAGTAATATTTGGGGAACTCAATCTGGAGGAAGTGGGTAAAGATAAAAGAACCAAAAGCAAATAAACTCAAAACTCTCAAAGGGAATATTCTTATCTTACCTAAAATCTTATTGAAAAAGAGTCTCCAAATGTTTAGGAAGCTGCTTTGTGGGCACAGGGGACGAGAAATAAATGCTCAAAGGGGCACTGCTTTTAAACCATGGCACAGCCTGTGGGTACAACTTTCTCCCTTAAGGAGGTACCAGTCATCCCTCAGCAAACACTAACAAACTGCCTCCTAAGGCTGTCTCACTTTTTTAACTATTTATACGTACTTCCATTGTGCTTCCTACAAGCTCATGTTGATCCCAATCAGATGGTTCTGAATTTTGGCTCAGGTTTTACTTTGTTCTTAATGGCTTATTCAGGCGTCTATTTATGTTCCTCCACAGGTTAGCTCTGCTGCCTTCTATTCCAGGTTGGAATACAAGCTGATGTGAAGCCAGGATTTCAGGTGCCATTGGTATAGGAGAAACCAAGTGGAGACAGCAAAGAGAGCAGAGACTTGCTAGCCAAAGTCACAGCTTGAGAAGAAAGCTCAGAGGTAGGACTGTATATAAAGGATGCCGTGTAAATGATGTGAAAACAAAGGGGTAAGGGAGGAATAGAAATTAGACTGTGCAGAATGACTTAATGAGGATTCTGATCCTAGGTATAAGGAGAAGCCCTAAAATAAGAAGTGATCAAAACCATAAGAAGAGGTAGTAACTTGGGAGTAAAATGTCCTTTTGGCAGTTACTTTACCCTTCATCTCATGCCCTCTCCTATTTATTAATAGTTGCCCCCATTATTTCTCAAGCCTCTAAGAGTTACAGGAACTTATTTGCATGAAACTCCCAGGATCTCCAGTTCTAGGCTAGGGCAAAAATAACATATCTAAGATTTATAGATTAGGGAGCAGAGAGTTTAGTTTATACCTCCATACTAAATTGTTAGTAACTAAAACAGCTCCTGGGAAGACCACTAAACACCCTTAGCTTCTTGGTAAACCTGGCGTCTATCCCTGTGAAAGAACAGAGTTCTCATGACCCTAGTGAAATTCTCCATATCTTCCCTAAAGAAATAAGCAGCTGCACTAAAGAAAGCAACACACCCAACATTATGGTATTAGAAATCCCCACTGTAATTCAGAAGCACCAAAGCCTACTTGGGTGGAAGCATAGAAGGACAAAAAGGAGGCCAAAAAGTGAAAGGAAATGCCTATATACATTGCACTGGAGGCCCTGGCCAGGGCAATAAGACAATAAAAAGAAATAAAAGGCATTAAAATTAGAAAGGAAGATATAATACTGTTTTTATTTGCAGGCAACATGATGATGTATATAGAAAATCCTAAAGAATCTACAATTTAAGAAAGTCACAGGGCACAAGGTCAATATACAAAAAAACAGTTGTATGGCTATATACAAGCAATAAACACTTAGAAAATAGAATAAAAAATACTAGTTACAATATCATTACATTGAAATGAAATAGGAATAAAATTACTGAAAGATGTTCAAAACCTCTATACTGAAAATTATAAAAATATTACTGAGAGAAATTACAGAAAACCTAAATAAATAGATGTTCAAGGATTGGAAGATTCAATATTAAGATGTCAATTCTCCCCAAATTGACCTATAGATTCAATGCAATTCCAATCAAAATCCCAGAAAGCTTTTTTTGTAAAAACTGGCAAACTAATTCTAAAATTTATATGGAAATGCAAAGGACCTAGAATAACCAAGGCAATTTTAAGGAAAAGGAAATCCAAAGGACCTAGAATAGCCAAGGCAATCTTCAGGAAAAGGAACAAAGTTGGCAGATTCATAGTACCTGATTTCTAGACCTACTTTATAAAGTTAAAAATAATCAAGACTGGGGCTTCCCTGGTGGCGCAGTGGTTGAGAATCTGCCTGCTAATGCAGGGGACACGGGTTCGAGCCCTGGTCTGGGAAGATCCCACATGCCGCGGAGCAACTGGGCCCGTGAGCCATAACTACTGAGCCTGCGCGTCTGGAGCCTGTGCTCCGCAACAAGAGAGGCCACAATAGTGAGAGGCCCGCGCACCGCGATGAAGAGTGGCCCCCGCTTGCCACAGCTAGAGGAAGCCCTCGCACAGAAATGAAGACCCAACACAGCCAAAAATAAATGAATAAATAAATAATAATTAAAAAATAAAAATAAAAATAATCAAGACTTTATTAAATGTGGTATGGAAAGTAGAGACAAAAAGACCAATGGAACGAAGTAGAGAGAACAGAAATAGCACACACAGGGACTTCCCTGGTGATGCAGTGATTAAGAATCCACCTGCCAATGCAGGGGACACAGGTTCAATCCCTAGTCCGGGAAGATCTCACATGCTGCAGAGCAACTAAGCCCATGCACCACAACTACTGAGCCTGTGCTCTAAAGCCCACGAGCCACAACTACTGAGCCCGTGGGCCACAACTACTGAAGCCTGCTTGCCTAGAGCCCATGCTCTGCAACAAGAGAAGCCACTGCAATGAGAAGCTCACACACCGCAACGAAGACCAAAAAAACGGAGCCAAAAATAAATAAATTAAATATAAATAAATTTTAAAAAAGAAATAGCACACACATAATCGGTCAATTGATTTTCAACTAGGCATCAGAGCAATTCAATGGGGAAAGGCAAGTCTTTTTAACAAATGATGCTGGGACAACTGAATATCCATACAGAAAAAAGTAAACCTTTATTCCTTTACTTTTAGAAGTAAATACAAAAGAATATCTTTATAAGCTTGGGGTAAGCAAAGATTTCCTAGGACACAAAAAGTACTAACCATAAAAGAAAAAATCAGTAATCTGGATTTCATCAACATTTAAAACTTCTGGTCATCAAAGTCACCATTAAAAATGTAAAAAGGCAAGCCACAGACTGGCAGAAAATATTCACAACGCATATCTGACAAAAGGCTTGCATCTATAATATATAAAGAATTTCTATAATCAATAATAACAAGGCAAACAACTCAAAAAAAAGGCAAATGCCTTGAACAGACATTCCATGAAGATATACAAATGGTTAATAATCACATGAAAAGGTGATCAGTATCATTATTATCAAGGAAATGCAAATTAAAACCACAATGAGATAGTGCTACGTAACACACACTAGAATGGTTAAAATTAAGAAGACTGACAATACCAAGTGTTGATGAAGATGTGAAGCAAGTGCAATTCTTATACATTGCTGATGAAGTGTAAAATGTACAACCACTTAGAAAACTATTTGGCAGTTTGCAATAAAGTAAACCCTATAACCTATAATATTTTTACAAAAAGACCTGCAGAACAATGTTCGTAACTGCTTTATTCATAGTATCTAAAAATTAGAAACAATCCAAATGACCATCAACAGAAAAATGGGTAAATAGGGGTATATTTAGTCAATGGAATACTACTCAGCAATAAACAAGAACAAACCAGTTATACCTGCAATCATATGAATGAATTTGAAAAATATTATGTTGAACAAAAGAAACCAGAATAAAATTATATAATTTCATTTATACCTAGTTCATGAACAAGCAAAATTAATATATGGTGATAGAAATCAGAACAGCAGTTGACTCTAAAGGTGCAGGATTGACTAAAATAAAGCACAAAGGAACTTTGAGAGGTGATGAAAATGTTCTAGATTTGGATAATGATAACCTGGGTATATATAATTGTCAAAACTCACTGAACTATATAATTAATAACTGTGTATTTTACTGTGTGTAAATTATTCCCCAATAAAGGGAAGGAAAGCCCGTGTACATATATGCATTAATTTTTTGTTCTTTAGTGCATAGGTAGGTTGAAAATAATAATACATCTGTTTGCAGTCACTAGAAATAGTAGGAGAAATTTTGCCCCCCAACTCAAGTAAGATAGCAACATTATCACACAGAATGAATTTTTTCCAAAGGACATCAATTTTAGAACAACTGACAGTGGATCTTTCTCACTTTATGGGCCACAGGCCACTGGGGAGACTGTACCCTCATATCCATAGACCCGTGTTAATTTCTTAATCAAAGGAGACTAAACATTCAAATATTATCATGTGGGGGAGCTGAAATTTTTGAAAGTTTCTTCGTACTTCTTTCCAGTCGATCTCTCATCTGCAGAGTCAACTGCTGGTCTGATTTCTATTACTATATATTAGTTTTGCTTATTCATGAACTTTATATAAATAGAATCTTTTGAAGTATATCTGAAGTATATCTTTTTTATAAAGATGTACTATGACTGCAAAATATTGGAAACTAGTGACTGTAACAACTGTCTAAATCTTCACTAGTAACCAAACTAAAAAGCAGTTGAAACATGGGCAAGAAAGTATGTGATGCAAGAATATATTTTTTAAAAAGCACTGTAGGGAGTTCCCTGGCAGTGCAGTGGTTAAGAATCCGCCTGCCAAGGCAGGGGACATGGGTTAGATCCCCTGTTCTGGAAGATCCCACATGCCGCGGAGCAACTAAGCCCGTGCACCACAACTACTGAGCCTGCGCTCTAGAGCCCAAGAGCCACAGCTACTGAGCCCACGTGCCTAAAGCCCATGCTCTGCAACAAGAGAAGCCACTGCAATGAGAAGCCCTCGCACCGCAATGAAGAGTAGCCCCCGCTCGCCACAACTAGAGAAAAGCCTGCATGCAGCAGCAAAGGCCCAATGGAGCCAAAATAAATAAATAAATAAAACAAAATAAAAAATTTTTTTAAAAAAAGCACTGTAAACTGCAATGCATTGGGAAAACATAAGATGATATTTATCTTCAATGAACAATAAAAATCAAGAAATAGTTTTTCACCTTAAGTTTCTGATATATGTGGCGCAGAGAATCTGCAGTTCCCATGTCAGCTTCATCAGGAATACACACAATATCTAGCTTCATTTTCAGCTTGAAGTCTGCACATAGAGCCTTTTGGACATCTCTGGTTGTAATGACAATGACTTCTATAGCATGAAAGAAAAAAAGAAGGAAAAATGCAAAAACTCTCATTCATTTAGACAATGGTTACACTTTTTCAATTAGATTTGGTCTGTTTCTAGATTTAGTAATAACAGCTAATATTATTGAGACTTTTCAATGTATTTTACATGCATTCTCTCAGTTAATTCTTACAGCAATCTCATTTTACAAATGAGAAAACTTGGAGTAAAAGAAATGAAGTGACTTTGTTCAGGGTACTAAAACTAGTAAATGAGATCTAAGATAAAACTCGCGTCTGTATGATTAGAGCCCACACTTTAACTAATACATAACACACTACTTCTTCCTGATGTAAAGAATTTAGAAGAGCATTTATCAAAGCATATACAAATAGGATCACATTTTAACTCTTCATTCACTCCAAAGAAAGAGCTATCACCACTCTTCATCAGACAGCCATCAGTGCTTCACTGAGGATCACAAGGAACCCAGTAACAGGCAGTTTCCACGTAATAGATGCCTTCACCTTAACCATGTAGCTATCAATTAATGACAGAAAACTTGGGGTTTTGTCATGGATCTTTGGCAGGGTAATGTAATCCACTGCAATATAACCTGTGTTGCTGATATCTGAAGATCAGATTTTAGCATCTCTAAAGTGTAACAATTTCCACTACTTGTTCCATGATAGTGCTCAATTATCTCTCCCTTTCACTATAATCATTCTCTTTTCTATTTTCTTCCCTTCTTTCTCCCCCTTTCTTTTTCAAATCATTTAACCTTCCTTCTTTCCTTCTCTCTTTTTTCCTTTCCCCATTTAGCTTTCTTTCAGTCATTAACTCACTCATTCAACCAATCAGTACAAATACATTTAATATGTAAAGGACAAATAGGCACTGAGAATTCAGAAATGAACTAAACATGGTCCCTATTCTTAAGAAACATAACATGGAAAAATTAGACATGGAAATGATTAATTAAGGAAGGCTTCATGGAAGGGATCGCCTCTGAGGCAGGCCATGATGAATTCAAGTCCAACAAAAATTTCTTTATTACATACTGTACATAAAATGCTGATGTTACAAAGATGAATTAGACACAGTACCTGCTCCCAGGGAGATCAGTCTCCCATGCCACTAACTACAGCATAAAGCAGGCCTTGAGAGGTACTGAGATAGAAAAAAAAGTGTGATGAAAGCATGAAAAACAAAGTGTGATGAAAGCATAAAGCTCTGATTAAAACTGTTTGTAATTTCAAAGAGAAGGTGACATTTCCATAGGTTGGAGAGGACATTTTAGGTAGAATGAAGGGAGTAACTATAAATACGGGACAGTCAGTCTCATAATTGGACCAGAACTCTTCCGTATGGAGAGACACTAATGCTAAGCAGGGCTATGTTAACTTCCCTAAAATCACAAACAATATGAACAGAGTGAACATACAGTTTACTGTTCAACTCCAGAATCCCATGTTTAGGAGACATTCTCCAAATTCTGACTGAGCCTCACTGAGAAGGAATTTTCTATATACCACAAAAGGCCATCACAGAGCATAACTAAAGATATATAGCAAAAGTAAAAAGAAAAAAAAAGTTATAGATGACAAATCCATAAGAACTTACTAAAGGGAAGTAGTATATTTAAAAGTGTATTAAGATGTGTCCTTCACCTGTGAGATTGAGATCTAAAAAGAAAATCTTTTCTAAAACACATCTCTTTGGGACTTCCCTGGTGGCACAGTGGTTAAGACTCCAAGCTCCCAATGCAGGGGGCCCAGGTTCGACTCCTGGTCAGGGAACTGATCCCACATGCATGCCGAAACTAAGAGTTCACATTCGCATGCCACAACTAAGGAGCCTGTGAGCCACAACTAAGACCCAGCACAACCGAATAAATATTTTTATTTTATTTTATTTTTTTAAAATAAATATTTAAAAAAAAGTTTTTTAATTAAAAAAATTAAAAAAGTAAAACACATCTCTTAATGTCAATGTCATACAGACTACTGCAAAGAAGTGTTCATGGGTCTGTCTCAAGAAGGTATGAGTGGAATAAACACTGGATCACAACCCAGGGGCCCAGGATCTGGCACCACCCCCATCTGGTATTCTGATTTGCTATATCTAACTATAGGACACCTCAAACTCATTGTGGCCAAAGCCAAACTCATTGTCTTCGCTCAAACCTGTTCCTTGGGAAGCAACCTAAATGTCCATCAACAGAGGAATGGATAAAGAAGATGTGGTACATACATACAATGGAATATTACTCAGCCATAAATAGGAACGAAATTGTGCCATTTGCAGAGACGTGGATAGACCCAGAGACTGTCATATAGAGTGAAGTAAGTCAGAAAGAGAAAAACAAATGTCGTATAATATCGCTAATATGTGGAATCTAGAAAAATGATACAGATGAACTTACACACAAAGCAGAAATAGAGACACAGATGTAAAGAACAAACGTATGGATACCAAGGGGGGAAGGGGGGGGTGGGATGAATTGGGAAATTGGGATTGACATATATACACTACTATGCATAAAATAGAAAACTAATGAGAACCTACTGTATAGCACAGGGAACCCTACTCAGTGCTCTGTGGTGACCTAAATGGGAAGGAAATCCAAGAAAGAGGGGATATATGTATACATATAGCTGATTCACTTTGCTGTACAGCAGAAACTAACACAACATTGTAAAGCAACTATAGTCCAATAAAAATTAATTTAAAAAAATAAAATAAAAGTCACCTGAAATGAAAAACAAAAAAAACAAAAAACCTGTTCCTTGTCTCATATTCCCTTTCCTATTATTGGCATCACCATCCACCTAGTTACCCAAGCAAAAAGTAGAAGGAACTCTTCCCTTTCTTTCTGCTACCCATTCCCATTAATCAACAACTTTTTCAGATGGTCCTTCTTCTCCATCCTTAGTGCTAATGCCTTAGTTCAGACCCTCTTCATTGCTAGTGTGGACTTTTGTAACAATCTCCTAATTTGTCTCCCTGCTTATAGTCTTAACTCCTCCACAATGATTCTTCATAAAGCTTCCAAAGCAATTTAAAAAAAAATCTGAGTTGTCAAATTTATCACCATAAAGTTGTTCACAATATTTACTTATTATCTTTTTTGTTTGTTTTTTTTGGCTGCACTGAATGGCTGCGGTATCTCAGTTCCCAGACCAGGGATTGAACCTGGGCCACGGCAGTGAAAGTGCCAAATCCTAACCATTAGATCACCAGGTAACTCCTCTGCTCATTATCGTTTTAATGTCTGTAGGATCTGTAGTGATGTCCCCTCTCTCATTCCTGTTATTAGTAATTTGTGTTTTCTCTCCTTTTTCTGATCAGTCTAACTAAAGGTTTAATAATTTTATTGGGGCTTCCCTGGTGGCGCAGTGGTTGAGAGTCTGCCTGACAATGCAGGGGACACGGGTTCGAGCCCTGGTCTGGGAAGATCCCACATGCCGCAGAGCAACTGGGCCCGTGAGCCATAATTACTGAGCCTGAGCGTCTGGAGCCTGTGCTCCGCAACAAGAGAGGCCGCGATAGTGAGAGGCCCATGCACCGTGATGAAGAGTGGCCCCCGCTTGCCGCAACTAGAGAAAGCCCTCGCACAGAAACAAAGACCCAACACAGCCATAAATAAATAAATTTTTTAAAAAAATAATAATTTTATTGATTTTTTTCAAAAAAACCCCCATCTTCTGGTTTTACTGATTTTCTCTAACACTTTTGGTTTCTATTTCATTTATTTCTGCTCTTATTATTTTTATCTCCTTTTTTCTCCTTATTTGGGTTTCATTTGTTCCTCTTTCTCCAGTTTGTCAAAGTAGAAGCTTAGATGATAATTTGAGACATTTTTTTCTTTTCTAACAGAGTGCTTAATGCTAAAAAATTTTCTCTAATCATTGCTTTAGCTATATGCCTCAAATTTTAATACACTGAATTTTCATTTTCAGTAAGCTCAAAATATTTTCTAATTTCCCTTGTGGTCAGATGGCCAAAAAGCACATGAAAAGATGCTCAACATCACTAATTATTAGAGAAATGCCAATCAAAACTACAGTGAGGTATCACCTCACGCTGGTCAGAATGGCCATCATCAAAAAATCTACAAACAATAGATGCTGGAGAGGGTGTGGAGAAAAGGGAACCCTCCTACACTGCTGATGGGAATGTAAATTGATACAGCCACTATGGAGAACAGTATGGAAGTTCCTTAAAAAACAAAATAGAACTACTATATGACCCAGCAATCCCACTCCTAGGCATATACTTGGAGAAAACAATAATTTGAAAAGATACATGCACCCCAATGTTCACTGCAGCACTATGTACAAAAGCCAGGACATGGAAGCAACCTAAATGTCCGTCAACAGAGGAATGCATAAAGAAGGTGTGGTACATATATACAATGGAATATTACTCAGCCATAAAAAAGAACAAAATAATGCCATTTGCAGCAACATGGTTGGACCTAGAGATTGTCATACTGAGTGAAGTCAGACACAGAAAGACAAATATCATGTGATATCACTTATATGTGGAATCTAAAAAAAGGGTACGAATGAACTTAGTTACAAAACAGAAGTAGAGTCACAGATGTAGAAAACCAAGGGGATGGGGGGGGTAAAATTGGGAGATTGGGATTGACATAGACACACTACTATATATAAAATAGATAACTAATAAGAGCCTACTGTATAACACAGGGAACTCCTCAATTCTCTGTAGTGGCCTATATGGGAAAAGAAACTAAAAAAAAGAATGGATATATGTATAACTGATTCACTTTGCAGTACACCTGAAACTAACACAACATTGTAAATCAACTATACTACAATAAAAATTGGAAAAAAAAAACCTTCCCTTGTGGTTTCTTCTTTGGGTTATGTAGAAATATGTGGTTTAATTTCCAAATACTTAGGGATTCTCTTGATACCTCTCTGTTATTGATTTCTAATTTAACTCTACTGTGGTCAGAGAACATATTTTGTATGATTTTAATCTTTATAAATTTATTGAGACCTGTTTTATTTTTAAAAATATGGTCTATCTTGGTAAAGGTTCTTAGCACTTGAGAAGAATGTGCATTCTCCTTTACTGGGTGGAATGTTCTATAAACGTCAATTAGGTCAAACTGTAGAAAATCCTAAGGAATCTACAAAAAGCTACAAGAATTAATAATAAGTGTATTTAGCAAAGTTACAGGATGCAAGGTCAGCATAAAGAAACTATTTTTATGTACTAGCAAGAAACTTCTGGAAATTGGAATAATTACCATTTATGATAACATCAAAAATATCAACTTAGAAATAAATCTAACAAAATATGTTTAAGTCCTATACACTGAAAACTATAAAACACTGTTGAGAGAAATTACAAAAGACCTAAATAAATGGAGAGATGTACCACGCTCCTGGATCAGAAGACTCAATATTATTACAATGTGAATTCTCTTCCTACTGATCTATGGATTCAATCTCAATCAAAATCAAAATTAAAGCAACCCTGGGGCTTCCTTGGTGGTGCAGTGGTTGAGAGTCTGCCTGCCGATGCAGGGGACACGGGTTCGAGCCCTGGTCTGGGAGGATCCCACATGCCGCGGAGCAACTAGGCCCGTGAGCCACAACTACTAAGCCTGTGCATCTGGAGCCTGTGCTCCGCAACAAGAGAGGCCGCGATAGTGAGAGGCCCGTGCACCGCGATGAAGAGTGGCCCCCGCTTGCCGCAACTAGAGAAAGCCCTTGCACAGAAATGAAGACCCAACACAGCCAAAAATAAATAAATAAATTAATTAATTAAAAAGAAAAATATTCCTTTAAAAAAAAAAAAGAAAATTAAAGCAACCCTTTTTGTAGAAATTGATAAGCTGATTCTAAAATTTATATAAAGAGGCAAAGGACTTAGAATAATTAAAACATTAATTTAACCATATTAAATCTCGGTTTAAGCCTTTCACTGGTTCCCCACTGCTTTCAGGAAAAAAAATCTAAATTCTTCAGCATGCAATACAAGGCCCTTCATAGCATGATCCCTGTTTATTTCTCTCATTACATCTACTCCTCCCCCTTACACTTGATATTACAGCCAAATAAAATGAAAAGTAGCTGCCAGAACATGCTGTGCTGATCATGACTCTATCTCTGCATACATTATTACTTCTGTATGGAATGCTCTCTCCACGCTGGTAGGCCTGGTAATCTACTTTTCAAGACTCAATTCAAGGGTCAGCTACTCTGTAAGCCTTCTCTGAATCCCTCAAGTAGAAACAGCAACTTCCTTATAACAAGCACTTATAATGTGCCTCTGTTATAACATTTATCACATTACACAATGATAATCTGTTTACATGTGTATCTTTCCAATAGACTTTAAGGTTCTAGAAATCAGGGTCTGAGTTAATATTTTCAATTCTGTACCCTAGTGCTTAATATAGTACCTGGCACATACAGGTTCTCAGTAAGTACTGATTATGAGGCACTTGTATTCCTCATATTATGTTCTGGCATCCTTCCAGGGTTCATCTTAGATCACTGTGGAGACTAGCTCTAAAAAAGTAACACTCAGCACTATCTTCTCAACCTTTTTCACACAGCGATAGAGTACTCCTGAGTTCCTAATTTAAAGAGGCCAGTCTCCAGCCAACATTGAGTCCTAGTCTTCTTTCATTCATCCTGTCTCACCCTCATAAAACTGACAAATCACTGGGATCAAACACCCTAAAAGTTTTATGAGTACATCTCATTGCCATAACTCACCTTCAAATCCAACACGTTCAAGCAGGTTCAATGGGTACCAAATTAAAGGTTTGTTCCCAACTGGAAGCAGAGGTTTGGGAATACCGGAAGTCAGGTCTGTCATCCGAGATCCCCCTCCAACTGCCATTACTACTGCTTGAAATTCCATTTTTACAAACTGCAATCACAGAGAAAAACAAGAGAAAAAGAAGTAACAAAAGTCAAAGCACACACAGTATTAATCCTATTTTTAGTTAGGTTATTGATATCCACTTATGACAAATACATCATTTCCAACTCCAATAACCAGAATAAGAAAGACTCCTTAGCTGCAGTATAAACATCACATTTATCTTATTCTCTTACTCACGGATATATACTCTGAGCTCCAGCCTGGGGAGATGGGCTGGAGGAGGGATATGAATTAAGAAAAAAAAAATCTGGCCCTTGTTCTTGAGTTGCTCACAATTAAGTGAAGACAAATAGAGTGAATTACAATATATTATCATTAATGCATGATACATCCAAGATGCAGTAGGCAAATATAGTGACGCTAACACCTAAGTCTTCCTAGAAAAGATGGAAGGTTTTACAGGAAAGTGATGCTTGAGCTGACTCTTAAAGGAGTAAGAGTTTACCAAGTTGGCTTCTGATATGTGAGTTCATATTCCTTGAAAAAAATTTTAAACTTCTGACTAGAATTAACAGCACAAATACAAGCACAGTAGATCTCTGAAAAGTGTGAAATGACTTAAGATTCTTCTAATAATCCAACCATTTACTCCCATTTTCTCCTTACCCCCAACTTGAAAGATACCACTATAAACACAAAGGTAGGCTTGTATCTTAACCTAGATTTGCAGAGCCCAATTGCAGAAACAAACCAAATTAATTCCTTTTTTTCACACTCAAGGTAATAAATGAACCTGTTTGACATTCAAAAAAATCCCTTTACAGCAGCTACCACAGAAGAGAGGCACAATAAAAGATCATAAATCAAAACCTCAACAAAATACTAGCAAACAGAATCCAACAGCACATTAAAAGGATCATACACCATGATCAAGTGGGATTTATACCAGGAATGTAAGGATTCTTCAGTATACGCAAATCAACGAATGTGATAAACCATATTAACAAATTAAAGGAGAAAAACCATACAATCATCTCAATAGATGCAGAAAAAGCTTTTGACAAAATTCAACACCCATTTATGATAAAAACTCTCCAGAAAGTAGGCATAGAGGGAACTTACCTCAACATAATAAAGGCCGTATATGACAAACCCACAGCCAACATCGTTCTCAATGGTGAGAAACTGAAATCATTTCCACTAAGATCAGGAACAAGACACGGTTGCCCACTCTCACCACTATTATTCAACATAGTTTTGGAAGTTTTAGCCACAGCAATCAGAGAAGAAAAAGAAATAAAAGGAATCCAACTCAGAAAAGAAGAAGTAAAACTGTCACTGTTTGCAGATGACATGACACTATACATAGAGAATCCTAAAGATGCTACCAGAAAACTACTAGAGCTAATCAATAAATTTGGTAAAGTAGCAGGATACAAAATTAATGCACAGAAATCTCTTGCATTTCTATACACAAATGATGAAAAATCTGAAAGAGAAATTAAGGAAACACTCCCATTTACCATTACAACAAAAAGAATAAAATACCTAGGAATAAACCTACAAAAGGAGACAAAAGACCTGTATGTAGAAAACTATAAGACACTGATGAAAAAAATTAAAGATGATACAAAACAGATGGAGAGATATACCATGTTCTTGGATTAGAAGAATCAACATTGTGAAAATGACTATACTACCCAAAGCAATCTACAGATTCAATGCAATCCCTATCAAACTACCACTGGCATTTTTCACAGAACTAGAACAAAAAATTTCACAATTTGTATGGAAACACAAAAGATCCCAAACAGCCAAAGCAATCTTGAGAAAGAAAAACGGAGCTGGAGGAATCAGGCTCCCTGACTTCAGACTATACTACAAACCTACAGTAATCAAGACAGTATGGTACTGGCACAAAAACAGAAATATAGATCAATGGAAGAGGATAGAAAGCCCAGAGATAAACCTACGCACATATGGTCACCTTATTTTTAATAAAGGAGGCAAGGATATACACTAGAGAAAAGACAGTCTCTTCAATAAGTGGTGCTGGGAAAACTGGACAGCTACATGTAAAAGAATGAAATTAGAACACTCCCTAACACCATACACAAAAATAAACTCAAAATGGATTAAAGACCTAAATGTAAGGCCAGACACTATCAAACTCTTAGAGGAAAACATAGGCAGAACACTCTATGACATAAATCACAGCAAGATCCTTTTTGACCCACCTCCTAGAGAAATGGAAATAAAACCAAAAATAAACAAATGGGACCTAATGAAACGTAAAATCTTTTGCACAGCAAAGGAAACCATAAACAAGATGAAAAGACAACCCTCAGAATGGGAGAAAATATTTGCAAATGAAGCAACTGACAAAGGATTAATCTCCAAAATATACAAGCAGCTCATGCAGCTCAATATCAAAAAAACAAACAACCCAATCCAAAAACGGGCAGAAGACCTAAACAGACATTTCTCCAAAGAAGATATACAGATTGCCAACAAACACATGAAAGAATGCTCAACATCACTAATCATCAGAGAAATGCAAATCAAAACTTTAATGAGATATCATCTCACACCAGTCAGAATGGCCATCATCAAAAAATCTACAAACAATAAGTGCTGGAGAGGGTGTGGAGAAAAGGGAACTCTCTTGCACTGTTGGTGGGAATGCAAATTGATACAGCCACTATGGAGAACAGTATGGAGGTTCCTCAAAAAACTAAAAGTAGAACTACCATACGACCCAGCAATCCCACTACTGGGCATATACCCTGAGAAAACCATAATTCAGAAAGAGTCATGGGGGCTTCCCTGGTGGCGCAGTGGTTGAGAGTCTGCCTGCCAATGCAGGGGACATGGGTTCGAGCCCTGGTCTGGGAGGATCCCACATGCCGCGGAGCAACTGGGCCCATGAGCCACAACTACTGAGCCTGCGCGTCTGGAGCCTGTGCTCCACAACGAGAGGCTGCGACAGTGAGAGGCCTGTGCACCGCGATGAAGAGTGGCCCCCGCTCACTGCAACTGGAGAAAGCCCTCGCACAGAAACGAATACCCAAAACAGCCAAATAAATAAATAAATAAATAAAAAGAGTCATGTACCACAATGTTCATTGCAGCTCTATCTACAATAGCCAGGACATGGAAGCAACCTAAGTGCCCATCGACAGATGAATGGATAAAGAAGATGGGGCACATATATACAATGGAATATTACTCAGCCATAAAAAGAGACGAAATTGAGTTATTTGTAGTGAGGTGGATGGACCTAGAGTCTGTCATACAGAGTGAAGTAAGACAGAAAGAGAAAAACAAATACTGTATGCTAACACATATATATGGAGTCTAAAAAAAAAGGGTCTAAAGAACCTAGGGGCAGGACAGGAATAAACACGCAGTCATAGAGAATGGAGTTGACACGGGGAGGGGGAAGGGTAAGCTGGGACGAAGTGAGAGAGTGGCATGGACATATATACACTACCAAATGTAAAACAGATAGCTAGTGGGAAGCAGCCGCATAGCACAGTGAGATCAGCTCCGTGCTTTGTGTCCACCTAGAGGGGTGGGATAGGGAGGGTGGGAGGGAGATGCAAGAGGGAGGAATATGGGGATATATGTGTATATATAGCTGATTCACTTTGTTATACAGCAGAAACTAACACACCATTGTAAAGCAATTATACTCCAATAAAGATGTTAAAAAAGAAATCACAAATCCCTACTGATTTAAAATAAAAGTACTCTTTGACTTACAACAAATGATGTAACCTTTTAAAAACAAGTGTGAAATTCAATGTTTTGGAAAAAAAATTATTTAACTCCAAACTGGCAAATAATGTTGCACCTTTACCATAATTGTGATCAGTCCTGTGCTCCTCACATCAGTATCTGATCTGCAACACTCACACCCTGTACACCCAAGCACAAAGTGAAGGCTCTTGCACAACATCCACAACTTAAAGATATGGTAATTTCAATTCCAGCAGGCACTGCCTCAGATTGGAATTTAACTTCAATCTGGCGCTGTATAACTCCCATAACATCTGATGTTACGTTGAAAAGAGCTCTGGACCCCTAAGGGTCAAAAGACCTTAGTCTGAGTTCTGGTTCTGCCACTTACAGGTGAGGTAACAAGGGGCCTGAGATTTAAAACTCTCAGCGTCCTCAGTTTCTAGAAGGGAGACTGGTGGTTAAGTTCACAGGCCCTCAAGCTAGACTGCCTGGGTCTGAATTCTAGTTCTACCATGAATTAGCTGTGTGATCCAGGGCAAGCTACATAACTTCTCCAAGCTTCAGTCTTAATTTTCTAAGATGAGAATAATTACAGGTTCTACTTCACAGAGATTTATTAATATTAAATGAGTTAATCTATGTAAAGCACACATAATAATGTCAATCCCATGACAAGCATTATCTGTTTGATATTCGACAGGTCATGGAAGCCTTCTGTGCCAGCTGAACCATAATTCTGGTCCCTGTATTGCTATTCTTGCTTCCTAGGTTGCGTTTCTCCTGTGCCTAGTATTTAATCACCTTCTAGACTTTTAAGACTCAGTTCAAGAACCACCTTGCCTAAAAAGCCATTCCTATCCTTTCCCACCCTCCTGGAGAAGTAACTCTTTTCTTAAGTGCCTTCACTCTACTATGTACAGATCATCTCTACCTTTACAGGTTGTATTGCGCATTTATTTAAATGTCTATTTCCTATGAGTTCCTTGACTGTCGCTGCTGTATCCCCAGTGCTTGACACAACTCCCGTCAGATGCTAGGCACTCAATCAGTGCTCTGTGGAATTGAGCATCCGTGAACCTCACAACAACCCCGTGGTAAGACTCAAGCTCAAACATTAGAACCCAGGTCACTAGGTTCACAGAGGTTCCTGCTCTCAATGAGGCTCTGGGTGATAAGCATGAACATAACCATCCGTGATACCAGGCAGCCTGTCAAATGTCTCAGTGTCACTACCACGACTCTGGGTGATGGGAATCAAGGCAAAGACTCGTTAGCCACTCAAGTTTTAGAGGGGGTGTTCATGGCATCCCAGACCTGCCTCGGTCATAGCACTCACTGCCTTCTCCTTTTGTAAACTGGTAAGATAAAACACCGTTATCATAACTGATCTCTCAGCCAGATCTTATTGTATTTCACTGTCTTGCACCCAAACAACCAAAAACAGAATAAAATGAACGAAGAACTGAAGTGTAAAGGACTAGGGACTGTGCTCAGGGCGTCTGGTCCTGGGTCTGGTGCTCACTCGCTGTGACTTCTAGCAGATCCTCCCCTCCCTGAAACTCAGTTTCCCCATCTGTTGCACGAGGTGGCTGGCTCGGATTCTCCCCGAGCTTCCTTCTAGTTCGGGCACTTGGCTCCGCGGCCGGGTCGGGCAGGCACTCGAGCTGGCGACTCAGACTCTGCACCCCCGCCAGCCGCTCAGGCCCTCCTTAACCAGGCCCTAGGAGCCCGCCTCCCTCCGATGCAGCGAGGCCCGGCGGCCTCCACCGCGCGGCTCACCCCGCCAGCCAGCTCGTGCGCGGCCTGGCAGCGCACCAGCCGCAGCTTTACCTCAGGTCCCCGCGTGCCACAACCGCTCGCTCGGGTGGCTCCCCACACCGCCGCCGACTGACAGCCCAAAGGCGCAGGCGCGCGATGGCCGGGCAGATCGATGGGACGATCTGGGCAGGCCCGCGGAGAAGGAACGAGCACCGAGTGATAGATGCCGGCCGAGAAGGGCATGGCGGGGAGGAGGGGAGGAGGCGAGGAGGTGGGGCCGCCTGAGCCTTTTCGTTCGTTCACACATCACCAAGGCCCCTTGAGCGTCCCTCACAGGGCAGGGGAGCTAGAAACAGCCTCTTCCTTCAGGCAGTTCTCCTTCTAGGACCTGGCCTCAACTGCCACTCTGCGAAAAGAGAGCTCTTTCGGAGCTGCGGTTTGGGGCTAGCCAGTGGAGAACTCACCAAGGATTGCCAAGGTTTTCTATGTCCAGTGAGGTCTAACGTGGCGACTCAGCGTTGGCTTTCTGAACCAGACTATTATGGTATGGAAAACATCCACCTGTAGCCATCAAAACAGTTGGTCGGGGGTGTGGGATTAGGGAAGATCTCATTGAGATGGTGACACTGAACAGTGGCTTGGAGAGAGTGAGTCAAATGGATATCTTGGGTAAGAGCCTTCCAAGAAGACTAGCCAGCAAGTGCAAAGGCCCTGAAGAGAGATGGCAAGTTCAAAGAACAGCAAGGAGACCAATATGGCTAAAGCAAAGTAAGCCAGGGGGAGAGTGGATGATGGCAGAGGAGGCTAGAGAGGCAATGGGGGAGAGGGTGAAGAATTCAGATCCTGTGGGTCTTGTAGGCCGTTGTGAGGACCTTGAATTATGCAGAGGAGCAGCGATATAACAGTTTTTAAAAGGATCACTTTGGTTGCTGTGTTGAGAACAGACTCCCTGGAAGCAGGGGCAACTGCACGAGAGAACCCAAACACCTGAGTCTAGACTCCAACAGCTGTGAGAGATAATAATAAAATAATTTTTTTGTTTTAAGCAGTAAATTTTGACACAGATTGTTAAGCTACATTATCTGATTTTTTTTTCTTTTTCTTTTTTTTTTGCTTTGCTGCATGGCTTGCGGGGATCTTACCAGGGATTGAAGCCAGGCCAGGGCAGTGAAAGCACCGAGTCCTAACCACAGGGCCACCAGGGAATTCCCTAAACTACATTAGATAGCAGGAACAATGGTCATTCTTTCACACACACATTCCTGCAATTTCCTAATCTTTTGGAAGCTTCCTCTTTTTCTATCCATCTCTTAAATCTTGAGTTGCCTTAGCTCCCTGCCAGTTAGGAGGCAGAGTCTAATTTCTGCAATAAAAATAAACGAGTTTGACTTCATTCAACATTATTTATTGCGTGCCTAATATGTGCCAACCAATATCTTAGATGCTAGATGCTGGGGATACAGCAAGCAATGAGAAAGATAGGACTTGTAATTTTCCCCAGACTTTCAGCCAGAAGAATAGGAGCTCAGCTTAGAACTTACTAAGAAAAAATCCTGAGCCACATCCATAAAACCAGCCTATCCCTGCCCTGCCTCTCCTTCACTTTAGAATGCTGGTGATGAGTTATTGGGAAATTATTTGTTTTAACTCAAAACACTGAGTTGGTAGAAGGGAGCCGAGCCGTGAAGTGATTGATTTGGCCACAAGAGACCGAAACTTGACTACCCTTTCCTTCTGCAGCAAGATTCTCTCTCTCCTTGGTATTAGCCCAAGCAAGCAGAAGCCTTGGGAATTATAGCATGGTTTTGAGGTAAGAACTAGTTATGAAGTAAGAACAGCATTCAACTTCATATCTGTCATCCATTTTTTAAAATTTAATTTTATTTATTTTTTATACAGCGGGTTCTTATTAGTTATCTTTTTTATACATGTTAGTGTATACATGTCAATCCCAATCTCCCAATTCATCCCACCACCCCCCCCCACACACTTTCCCCCCTTGGTGTCCATATGTTTATTCTCTACATCTGTGTCTCTATTTCTTCCTTGCAAACCAGTTCATCTGTACCATTTTTCTAGATTCCACATATATGCGTTAATATACGATATTTGTTTTTCTCTTTCTGACTTACTTCACTCTGTATGACAGTCTCTAGGTCCATCCACGTCTCTACAAATGACCCAGTTTCGTTCCTTTTTATGGCTGAATAATACTCCATTGTATATATGTACCACATCTTCTTTATCCATTCGTCTGTCGATGGGCATTTAGGTTTCTTCCATGACCTGGCTATTGTAAATAGTGCTTCAATGAACATTGGGGTGCATGTGTCTTTTTTTTTTTTTTTTTTTAAATTATTATTTATTTATTTATTTATGGCTGTGTTGGGTCTTCGTTTCTGTGCCAGGGCTTCCTGTAGTTGCGGCAAGCGGGGGCCACTCTTCATCGCGGTGCGCGGGCCTCTCACTATCGCGGCCTCTCCTGTTGCGGAGCACAGGCTCCAGACGCGCAGGCTCAGTATTTGTGGCTCACGGGCTTAGCTGCTCCGCGGCATGTGGGATCTTCCCAGACCAGGGCACGAACCCATGTCCCCTGCATTGGCAGGCAGATTCTCAACCACTGCGCCACCAGGGAAGCCCCGCATGTGTCTTTTTGAATTACGGTTTTCTCTGGGTATATGCCCAGTAGTGGGATTGCTGGGTCATGTGGTAATTCTATTTTTAGCTTTTTAAGGAACCTCCATACTGTTCTCCATAGTGGCTGTATCAATTTACATTCCCACCAACAGTGCAAGAGGGTTCTGTCATCCATTTTAAATGCTCATGTTTAAACTAGCAAATGTTTTCAGGGAGCTAGAGGACTTTCTCCTCTAGTTGAGGAAAGTAGTTGAGGGATTACTTCAGTTTAAACTCACTTTAAATTATTCCCTTAGGGCAGCAGTTCTCAAACGTTTTGGTCCCTGGACCCTTTACACTCTTAAAAATTATTGGGTGTAAAGCAACTATACTCCAATAAAAATTAGTTGAAAAAAATTATTGGGGGCTTCCCTGGTGGTGCAGTGGTTAAGAATCGCCTGCCAAGGCAGGGGACACAGGTTTGAACCCTGGTCCGGGAAGATCCCACCTGCCATGGAGCAACTAAGCCCATGCACCACAACTACTGAGCCTGTGCTCTAGAGCCCATGAGCCACAACTACTGAGCCCTCATGCTGCAACTACTGAAGCCCACGCGCCTAGAGCCCGTGCTCTGCAACAAGAGAAGTCACTGCAATGAGAAGCCCATGCACCACAAGGAAGAGTAGCCCCTGCTCGCCACAACTAGAGAAAGCCCATGCGCAGCAACAAAGACCCAATGCAGCCAAAAATAAATAAATAAAACAAATTTCTAAAAAAAATAAATGATTGGGAACCCCAAAGAACTTTTGTTTGTATAGATTGTATCTGTTGATATCTACCATATTAAAAATTCAAACTGAGAAATTTTAAAAACAATAATTCATAAAAAAATAGAAACAATTAAACCTATTACATGGTAACAGTAACATTTTAATGAAAACATAACTATGTTTCCAAAGCAAAAAAATTAGTGAGAAGAATGCAATGGTTTCATCTTTTTGCATGTCTCATTAATGTCTAGCTTAATAGAGAACAGCTGAATTTTCTCATCAGTTGTGATACGTTGTTTTGGGTGATGAAAACCCGACCTCACACAGATACATCGTTGGAAAAGGGAAAGTTATTTTAATAGCCTTTGTCAGATAATGGGGGTATTCTTCGATACTACACACCAAACTCAATAAGTGGTAGTTTGTTAAAGATTAGTTGCGATGTAGAATCATTTATATCAATGACCATTTTGTACTCTTATAATACTTGCACTTTGAATGGGCATTTTACCCATGCATGATTTTGCAACTTGACGTATTGATCATTTGTAAAATACTGGTTCACAAGGTTATGTAGATCTTCCCAATGTTGACTCATTATACAATATTTTTAAAGTCACATTTGTTAATATCACCACCAATCTCATTAGAAAAGTCCTTAAGAATGTTGGCAAGCTTGTGATGACAAATACAAGTTTCCCAGACTTCTGATTTTCTCTTGAAAGCTCAAATATTATCACTGTTAGTGGTTTTCCTTGAAATGACTGGCTTACTTCACTCATTTTGATAATTTTTTGTCCACAGTTTGTCAGTTGTTCTTTCAAGTAAATATAGTGTTTTGTGAAAAAAGCAGTAGGTCAAAAATCAAACAATGGCCCAAGTGCTTTTCTGGAGACAACTATCATACTTCTTTCATATATGCACAGAAGTTTTACATGTGTACTTCCTGTTTCATCACATAGAATATTAAAAAGATGTGTACTCAAGGACAAAGATTTAATAAAATTATTTTATTGCCTCATCACAGACATTAAGTGAAACTTATTTTGTTTTATTATTTTTTTATTTTGATTTTAATTTTTATTGCAAGTGTGTGGCAGTGAAGAATACAGTGACTATTAATACAGTTTGGTATCTCTGATTTGATTGATGCTAAAGCACCAGCAGTTTTATCCACCATTGCTTTTGTACCATCAGTGCAGATATCAGTGCAGCGAAAGAGGCAGATAGTGTTTTAGTATTATTATAAAAATAGCCTTGACCTGATAGATCCCCTGAAAGGGTCTTGGGGACTCGCTGAGGTCCACGGAGCTTACTTTAAGAACTGCTGCCTCGTGGACTTCTTGCTGGCTCCCACTGCTTCTAGTCCTTACATTATGGCACTCACCACAAAGGACTGTCATCTCCTTTTTCATGTCTTCTGTATCACACTGGGAGCCCCCTGAGGACAAAGGCTGTATCTTATTTACTTCTCTCTCCACACATCCTAGCACAGGATCTGGGACATGCTAAGTAATAATATTAAACAAATTAGAAATTTCTCAGAAATTTCCCTTCATCCTCCCATTTGGTGGTAGGAAAGCTGGGCTGAGGGCCTGGGTCACTGACAACATCTCTTCTTCGAAACACTTCTTTTCACTAAGTCAATCTACATTATTAGCCCTCATGCCTAGCCTCATTCTTATTATTTACTTTTAATTATTAATTACACAGGAAGTATTTAATAAATGCTTATTGAATACAGGCTATTCCCTATAATGTGTTTCCTGTGCACATTTCTTCCCTAAGGGACATTTATGTGTATGTGTTTGTATGTGGTGGGGAAACAGTTTAAGAAGGTCAAGCTCTAAAGTTCTCTTTAAACTATGGGAGACAAAAGAAACCTTTCAAAAGTTGGGCCTTGGCTCAGAAATACTCTTCCCACGGTCTGCAAGAGATCTCTCTTTGGGAATTTACTGGCCACATCACAATATTCATCTACTCCATCTGGCTGAAGACTTGTCAGTGGGGCAGGGAATTATTATTTTTAGAGTGCTGAGTGAAAGATAAAAGTGAAAAGAAACTCTACTTTGGCAACCAATT
Source organism: Balaenoptera physalus (assembly GCF_965194825.1). Lineage (NCBI taxonomy): Eukaryota > Metazoa > Chordata > Mammalia > Artiodactyla > Balaenopteridae > Balaenoptera > Balaenoptera physalus. The sequence continues at coordinate 159,228,031 of NC_138882.1, read as the reverse complement.
GCAGGTCCCAAAATATTTGTGTTTTATTTTTGTACATAAGCCCAGCAGTTTCCTAATAGATTCATGACAAGTTAGACAGCTAATGATGCTCCAGTGTTTACATAAAGAGCTTGGAAAGAAACTTCATTAACTTCATTAATATTGAAGGAATTCAATATTTCCTTTCAAGCACACAGAATTTTCATTGTTGGTGGTTTTGAAGGTCAGAATCTGGACATTTATGCTCTAAACTGATGGGCCAACTTTAAAAATAAGTGATTTAATCAATTTTAAAATTTTCTTCCTTTATTGAAAAACTTTTCAGATGGCTGATTTTCCTTGTTTTTAAATTGGAAAGTATGGTTTATTGGCCACCGTTCATTTATTTATTGAGTGACTACTATGTGCCAAGAATAGTTTTTGGCTCTTAGGATATATTAGTGAACAAAAAAGGATCCAGCCTTCATTGTAGCAGGGAGAGGCAGCATAAATTATAAGGAAGTTTAAATAATAAATGAGTAAACTGTACCATATACTAAAAGGTGATAAGTACTTTGGGAATATGAAAAAGTTAGGCAGGGAGGAGGGACAGGGAGAGGAAGAACACCATATTGACAGCATAAAGTCTTAGAATTTTATAGAGGTTATTGAAATTTGTGATCTGTGTCTCATTTAAATCTTTCCACAACTTTTTAAAAAAATATTTTATTTATTTATTTATTTGGTTGTGCCAGGTCTTAGTTGCAGCTTGAGGGCTCCTTAGCTGCAGCTCACCAGTTTAGTTGTGGCATGCAAACTCTTAGTTGCGACATGCATGTGGGATCTAGTTCCCCGACCAGGGATCAAACCCAGGCCTCCTGCCTTGGGAGCACAGAGTCTTAACCACTGCGCCACCAGGGAAATCCCTTTCCACAACTTTCTATCTAATAAATTTAGAAATAGATACAAAAGGAACAGGTGAGATCAGTAAAAATGGTGAAGTTCCTCCAAAAATTCTCTCCTCCATAAAAGCAAATTGTCAGAATCAACTTGGATCATGTTGGATGTGCATCCATGAATGAACAATCATGTCGCTTTTTAAAGTCTGTTGGTAATTAGTCACTGCTCATCTCTTATTCAGTTCATTCACAGGCAGCAAAGAATGTAGTTGTGTTGCTTCCTTGTCTTCCAGTGATAAACCCACGTGACGTTAAAAAAAAAAAAGGATAATTGAGAATTGGCCAACAAAATGAAAGTGCAGCAAATAAATGAGAAGTGATAATGCTGGAAGTGAAATTCAAATTGAGCATAAATGGAGTCGTATCATGGGGAAGTTAACATTTCTGTCTTGAAAGAGTATAGATATGCAGCCAGAAGGACTTAGTGAGGGCAAGCTTATCCACATAAATGAGGAAAGTGGCTGTGACAAAAAGGATGAAGGTGTCCCAGAGGAAGTGATGTCAGCAACAACTTCACATGAAAGGAATTCTCAGAGAGATTTCATGAGATTGAAAGTACAAAGAATAAAATGTTGGAAGGTGATCCAAACCTAGAAAGGAGTATGACCATTCACCAAGACTTAGAGTAAATGCTTGCTCCATATTATAAGACAAGAAAAAAGAGGTAAGCACTATTCAAACTACTCTTTTTTTTTTTTTTTTTTTTTTTTTTATGAAGAAGCCTCAGAAACTAGGGACTGAGGGAGGTTGTTTTTTATTTATTAATTTATTTATTTTTGGCTGTGTTGGGTCTTCGCTTCTGTGCAAGGGCTTTCTCCAGTTGCGGCAAGTGGGGGCCACTCTTCATCGCGGTGCGCGGGCCTCTCACCGTCGCGGCCTCTCCCGTTGCGGAGCACAGGCTCCAGACGCGCAGGCTCAGTAGTTGTGGCTCACGGGCCTAGTTGCTCCGCGGCATGTGGGATCTTCCCGGACCGAGGCACGAACCCGTGTCCCCTGCATTGGCAGGCGGATTCCTAACCACTGTGCCACCAGGGAAGCCCTCAAACTACTCTTGATAAGCGTTTTACAAAGAAAGCAATTTAATTCTTAAATCTTCTAAATGCTTTAGATTTCAATGTACTAAATAAATATTAGTTTTACTAGTTTTTCGTTTCCTTGTACATTTATAATTGTAGGAGAGTTTTTAATGTTTTAACAAAACATTTGTCATGGAAGAGTGGTAATTTCCCCCATTGATTATTATTATTTTTTAAAGTTATTTATTTGTTTGTTTATTTATTTATTTACTTTTGGCTGCGTTGGGTCTTCGTTGCTGTGCGCGGGCTTTCTCTAGCTGCGGCGAGCAGGGGCTACTCTTCGTTGCGGTGCGCGGGCTTCTCGTTGCGGTGGCTTCTCTTGTTGCGGAGCACGGGCTCTAGGTGCGCGGGCTTCAGTAGTTGCAGCGTGTGGGCTCAGTAGTTGTGGCTTACAGGCTCTAGAGCGCAGGCTCAGCAGTTGCAGCGCACGGGCTTTGTTGCTCCGCGGCATGTGGGATCTTCCTGACCAGGGATCAAACCTGTGTCCCCTGCATTGACAGGTGGATTCTTAACCACTGTGCCATCAGGGAAGCCCCTCCCCCCACTTGATTATTAAGATCTCTTTGCATGGTTTCAAAGTGCAGGATCATTTTTACAGCCTGGCACTACTGTGCAAAATGAAGATTTCTTATATATTAAAATTTAGCATACAATGATGATAAGCATGTGAAAATGCAGCATTTCAAAGCAATGGTAAAGGATAGGTACTTCACAAAAGGAAGCTGAGGGACTTCCCTGGTGGTCCAATGGGTAAGACTCTGTGCTCCCAATGCAGGGGGCCTGGGTTTGATCCCTGGTCGGGGAACTAGACCCCGCATGCATGCCACAACTAAGAGTTTGCATGCCACAAGTGAGAAGTGTGCATGCCACAACGAAGATCCCGCGTGCCACAACTAAGACCCGGTGCAGCCTAAATAAATAAATATTTTTTAAAAATTACTGTTAAAAAAAATAAAAGGAAGCTGAGGAAACTGGCAAAGGATTTGGAAAACCTGTGGCTGTTGTCTGTTGTCCATGGTCAACATGTGGTTAAGCCAGGATATGAATACAGGCAAGCTAACTCTAGAGAATGTGCTCCTAACTAGTATACTATATTGCTTTCCTGTGGTGTGTATCCAATATAGGGTTTCTTCCATAAAGAAAAAGAATTTTAATTCATAAAAATTTAAAATTTTGTATATTAGGAAAGAACATACATGAAATTAAATGGCAAAGTACAGACTGGGAAAACATATTTATAACACCTGACACAACAAGGGGGTTAATATACAGGACACAGTGCCTTAGTTAACATGTCAGCAGGCTTTGGAGCTGGCAGACAACAATCCAAATTGTAGCTTCATCACTTACTACTTACGTGACCCTGGGCAAGTTGATAATTAATCTTTGCTCTAGGTTTCTCATCTGGAAATGGGCATAATAATAGTACTTACTTCATAGAGTTGCTGAGAAGATAAAACAAGATAACATATGTATAGCATCTAACACAGTGCTTTGCTGTGCTTATTATATTAGTACTATGCAAAGATTATTATAAATCAATAAGAAAAGAATAATGAAAATAATAGAAAAACGGACAAAAATACATAAAGAGCAGTTCATGAAGAAGAAAAACAATTGTTCAATATAGTAAATAACCAAAGCAATGCAGATTAAAATAAAAATCATATAATTTTTCTGCACATTAAACTAAATGCCCAAGGTTGGTAAGAGTTTAGGAAATAGATACTAAAGGGAGTGAAAACTGATACATCCTTCCTAGAGGGCAATTTGGCAGATTGATGAAGTGATTTTAGGAACTTAGTCTAAGAAAATAAATAGGTAGGCAAGGGTATATGCATGAGGATTTTTTTTTTTTTAGTTCATTTATTTATTTATTTATGGCTGCGTTGGGTCTTCGTTGCTATGCACGGGCTTTCTCTAGTTGCGGTGCGTGGGCTTCTCATTGCGGTGGCTTCTCTTGTTGCGGAGCATGGGCTCTAGGTGCACAGGCTTCAGTAGTTGTGGCTCGTGGGCTCAGTAGTTGTGGTTCGCAGGCTCTAGAGCGCAGGCTCACTAGTTGTGGTGCATGGGCTTAGTTGCTTCGTGGCATGTGGGATCTTCCCGGACCAGGGCTCGAACCCGTGTCCCCTGAATTGGCAGGCGGATTCTTAACCACTGCTCCACCAGGGAAGTACCTGCATGAGGATGTTTATTATAACATTTGTAATTTTCAATACGAAAATTTGTAAACAACCTTAATGTCCATCTGTAGAGGGTTTTAAATGAATAAAAGTTATGAAATTCCTTACAATGTAATACAATGCAGCCAATAAAAATAATGGTTAAAATGAGTATCTGTCTTGTTCCAGTGACCATTATTTCCTGCTTGGATTCCTCCTTGCCTCCAGTTTCTCTCCCTGTCAACTCATTCTTTACGAAGCTGCCAAAGGCAAATCTAATCATGTCACTCCCTTGCTTAACTCTCTCATGCCGGCTCAATGCAAAACCCTCAAAGAGCCTCCAAGGCTGGAGTCTTAATCTCTTTCTTCCCTTCACACTCCAGTTAACATGCTTCTCAGCTGGCCTTTGTATCGTTATTCTCCCTAAGGATTTAGCATTTCTCTGAGCCACTTTGGTTAGAATCATCCTGTTCTGTCTTTTGACGAAACCCTTCATTTCACCTTTGGAGCGCTTACGTAAATGTTAATAAATGTTGTTTATGCCATTATCTGTTTAATATATGTCTTTTCCATTAAAGGTTAAATCCCAAGAGGGACAAAATTATCTGTTTAGCCACCGTTTTACCCATTGCACCTAGTGTGGTGCCTGACATAGCTGTTCCATGCAGTCACTGAATGAATGAATGAATGAAGAACTAGCTACAAACTATACAGTGGGACTCCAATTTGGTAAAAGAGGAACCAAAGACTGTGTGGCCGGTACCAGACAGAAACGGACTACCTCCTGCAGGCGCGTGCTGGCCACGCCCTTCCCTGAAGAGGAGAGAAGGGGGAAAGGCGCGCCGGGCGGGTGGGACAAGGCAGCGGGAGCTTGGCGGGAAAGCCGAGCTGCGGGGGAGTCGCGGCCTCTAGGGCTCTCGTGCCTCCAGCTCCCTGGGCGGAAAGGGGCTGCCGGAGGAGGGGGCACGTCTCCTGTGGACCACCCAAGGCGCAGGGGTCGGGGAGCCGTAAGGCGAGTGCTGACGGCGAGGCTCATCTGGAGAGTCAGACTCCGAAATACGGGGAGGCAGTCTTCGGGGTGCGCACAGCCCCAGGGGAGGGGCTCAAAGCCAAGGCCGAGCTTCCCGCCAGGGCAGCGTCAGGGCGCGCCCTAGAGGACGGCGTGGAGAAGCGATGGGAGAGCGCGACTTCTGGGGGGACTGCACCCGCACGATGCTCTTCTAGACAGCACCTTAGCTGTGTGGTACCTGGAGGCGGCGTGTGGGGGTGGGTGGCAATGCCGCTGCCTCCTCTTCTGTCACATCCTGATTTGGGTGTCTCTCAGCCAGTGCAAGGCTCTGTCCTCTAGGAGGTCAGATTCTTCTGCCCACCTGGTTACTGAAGGTGGACTCCCATCCTCTAAATCGCCACACCCATCCCGGAAGATGCCAGGCCAGCTTTCTTTCCCCCTTCTGGGCAGAGGACGCCTTATTTCCCTGCTTAGCTCCAGATTTCATCTTTGTCATTGAGAAGCCCCACCACTCCCACGTTGACACACATCTCCTTTGCTCCCAGCAGGACCCTGAAGTCCTGGAACAGTCTTCTTTAACATCCCTCGGGAGCCCAATAAACGCACTCTGAAGGAATGAATTCATCCATTTATTCAACTTTCCCATGTACGAGAGCTTCTTTGATGGAGTGTCACAGAGGCCCTTAAGGGAGGGAGGGCTGGGGCAGGGACGTGCATAAAGCCTAGGAAGAGGTTTAAAGTCTAGGCTTTATTTTAGAGTTGGGTAAAGAGGAGCTATTGAAGATTTCAGAGAGGACATAACTGGCCTTAACCCGTGCAAAGTCTTGGGGGTAAGACAGCAGACAGGGAGTCAGGCTGGAGGTGATGCAGAAGTAATGAATAGGGGGTGGTAGTGGTAGTATAGATTTAATGTTGAATACACGTATGTTCTGAGCCAGGGACGGTGGTGGCACTTTGTCAGCTGAGACTTAGTTGGAGAAAGAAAGTCAGAACTCACACCTTGGGGTTGGAGGGAGAGGAGGAAAAGACCAATATGTGAGGGAGAGGGTGTTCAGCAGTTTCTTCATGCTTGGTTCAGGCGACCAAGGAGGATGGCCATCATTCCCTATCCATCCCTGGAGCCTTGTGCGGGGAGGAGCCTCCATCCTCCCCTCTCCCCCTGAGTTTTTAGTTTTGAGTCCAGGCTGAAACCAGAGAAGAACAAGAAGAGAAAAAAATGAGCTGAAAACTGAAGCAAAGTCCATGGGGTGGGGAGCTAGAAGGCCCCCTTCAAGTAGCTCAGGCCTGGCAGCTTGTGCTGGGCTTCTGGAAGATTCCTCTCACAGACGCGAAATAATGCTGGAAGCAACCCGAGCACACGTAGGGCTTGAGGGTCTGCGGGGCTGGGCCACCAGTATCAACCCACTGCTCCACTCCAACCACACCCAAGGGCGGAGTGCGCTGGCTTCCTGGGCGAGGCCGAGTGGGACCCGTGCAGGAGCAGTCCTGCTGGCCCGCGGCTGCCCCCTGGCGCCGACTCACTCCTCCCAAGGGCTCATGTCGGTGTCGATGGCCACACAGTTGTATGCAGCGTAGCGGAGCTTCTCCTCACACACCTTGGCACTGCAGGGGGCAGGGAGCTAATCAGCGCCAGGTGTAGAGGTCCCTCCATCACAACCAGGGGCTTTGTGGCTCCAATTTGTGCACCCAGTACCCGAAGCCCTCCTCCACCCTAGGATGCCACCCTCCCCGCCCACCCCCCCCCCCAACTCCCCAGGCTGGAACCTAGGAAACCCACCTGGCATAGTGCGGTAGGAAGAGGGTGCTGGAGCAGGTGGAAGACTCAGGCAGCGCATCTGTGGTCTCATAGCTGGGGGTGTGGAGGGACCAAAGATCAGAAAGAATTGCAGGGGCACAGGGCAGGGGTCTGACACGTGAATATGTTTGTGGGGCAGGGCAGAAGGCCAGCCACAGCCTCCTTCGACTGGACCTCCCCTCCCCATCCGCACTCACCCCAGCTTGTCCGGGTAGATGTAGATCCGAGCTGGCAGACGGCTGCGGCCTGTGACAAAGCGCAGGAAGCGGCTCCGGTCCTCTAGATGGAGGAGAAGGAAATCAGTGCCCGTGTGCTGATCGTGGAAGAAGTTCTTCAGCTTCAGCCCTGTCTCTGTATCCCAGGAGTGGAGTCCGAACCCAGACATTACTCTGCCCTTTCCACTGACCGTTGGTGAAGTTGTTCAGTGCCTCCCAGAAATACTGCACCCGTGTGTCAGATGGCTCGAAGTCTTCAAACCGGGCTGGTGGGGACAAAACCAGACGGAATTAATTCTTAGGTCCTTAAGCTCCACCCTGGGACTGCGCTGCCCTGCCCCACACTCACTGAGCTTGCGCAGAGCATCCACAGTGACCTCTGGGTCCCCGCACACCTTCTTCTCCAACTCTTGCCACGTTAGCAAGTCCAGCACAGCCTGTGGCACCACTTTCAGCAGACCTGCTTGCATGGCTGACACCTGCGGAGGAGGGAAAGGGCCTGGCTGGGGAAGAGGGCACAACTCCCAGCTCAGCATGTGGTGGGGACCCTTGGCCTCCACTCATGGAGACAATGTATCTCTGTACTTCACTGATCAGCAGGAATGTGGGGAGAGGGATGGTGGGGGTCGGAATTCTTGGGATTGGGTTCTGGTGGCCTATCAGGCTGGGCTCTGGCTATAAGGAGCCCAAAGCTCTCTGTTCCACTGGCCTCTGGGTAGTACCTGCTCCTTGCTCTCCTCTAGCCGTGCCTTCTGCACCAGTTGGATGAAACGGGAACGGTCCTCAAATCCCACCACGATGCCCGCACCCCCAGGGATCAGCTCCACCACCTGCTGGTCACTCAGCACAGTGGTGAAGGTTAGCTCCTTTCCAAATTTGAACTCAAATGTCTCCTTGTCCATTCCTTCCATCACTTCCAGGAGCTTTACCTGGGGGTTGAAGAGAGGCAGGAAGGTCATCTTTTCATTGTGAAGACAGTCCTTGTTTTTCCTCAAGAAGCTCACAGGGAAGCAGGAGAGGCAGCCAGGCAAGGCAGTCCTCACGCAGGCAACGAGGGCGGTGAGGGGGTTAGTACCAGGGCTGTGAAAGCATCAAGACGATGCCTAACCAGGCTTGGAGATCAGGGAAGGTGTCCTGGAGGAAGGGGCAGCCAAGCTGAGACCCAAATGATGGCTGGGAATTGGCTGGGCCACCAGGAAGTCAGGAGAGAGAACATCTTGGAAAAAGGTGGAAAGAGCAAAAGGCCTTAGGAATCTGTCTGGCTGGAGCCTGATCATGAACCAAGTGTCCAGAGATACAGGGGTCACGTAAGGCCTTTCCGGACTCTGCATTTTATCCTAAGCCCAGAGTGGATCTACTGAATGGTTTAAACAGGGAGAGTGAAATGAATTACTCTGGATGCTGGAGATCAGATGGGTAAGAATGGAGACAGGGACACTGACAACTTTTGCAGTCAGTGGTTGGGTCAGAAAAGAAAGTGGCTGAACCAGAGGGAAAGCAGTGAGATGGAAGAAGTGGACAGATTCCAGAGGCAGATGTGACAGAATGTGGGAGGTGAGGGAGAAGGAGGAGTGCAGAATGACCGTGAAGTGCTTGGCATGGGGAGGGGTGGGTGGTGGTGCCATCGTCAGACAGGGAGCCCTAGAGGGCAGTAGACTGGGGACAGGATGAAGAGTGTGTTGATCCTGAGGTGCCATCTTGGGACAGATGTCCAGCAGGTAAATGAATATATAGCCCCAGGCTTAGGAGAGAGGTTGGGGCTAGAGATAAGGAAGTAGGGGTCACCAGAATAGTGACAGTAGTTGAAGCTACTGGAGTACATGGGATTGGAGAGGGAGCACGTATGTGGTAAGAGAAGGTTCAGGACAGCCCTGGGGAGCAGCAACCTTGGGGGCTGGGCAGAGGAAACACTGGTGTTAGGCCCTAACTCACCAGCACAGAGTCCACAGCTGGGAAGTCCTTGCTCCAGCTCACCTCCTCACCAGAGAGCTGCTTCCACACGAAACCAGGCAGAGCCAGGACCTGTGAGACAAATACTACTGTCTTCTCACCCTGAGCTGCCCAGGTTTGGCTGGCTCTTCTTTCTTCCAAGAGCCAGGATTAATCTGGTGGGGTGCAGAATAGGCTACTCACCAGGAACTCCTTACCCCGAAGGGCAGCCCCCATCAGCTGTCCGATCCACTCGTACTTGGCAAAGTCTCGGCAGGAGGGGTTGGGCACATACATATCCCGGGCCTCACCCGTGCCATTGCCCTGTCCCCGAGACAGAGCTGTCAGCACGGCATGGGATGGACCCTACTTTGTTGCCCCAGATGCCTCAGAGACTTCCCTGAACACCTTCCACTGGGGGCCCTGAATGATCCCTCTGAATATACAGTGGCTCCTCCTTCCCTGTCTGTCCAGAGGCTGCCCCAGGCAACTCAGTCTCTCCTCTGCCCCATCTCTAGCTTAGCCTGGTACCTGGGAGGTTCGCAGAGACAGAACAGCAGAAACAGTTTGGGAGGTAGGGATGGGAGATTACCTGGTTGGCCGTTCGGACAAAGAAGGGCAGAGGCACAGGGGTGTCCGCCGAGCTAGGGCACAGTTCTTCTGACATGTCTGCCAGGCTATCCCGGAAACCACCCCCTGAAATGACAGATAGATGCCCTCAGCTGGGGCACACAAAAGCCCCAGCCCCCATAATGGGGTAATAAGCAAGTCCCCTATCTGGTTAGCTGGTGATCTCAGAAGCCTCTACCACTCGAAGTAGGGCTGGACCCTTGTTATCGTCCCTCAGGGCCTCACCTTGGTCAATGATGCCTTCTGCAATGAATTTGCACTCCCACCACTGGTCATAGCGCATGGGCCACCTGCAAGTAGGAGTGGGTCTCTGTCACCACACTGGGCCAAGGCTCAGAATGATGCACCTGCCCAGAGTCCACCCAGGAGTAGGGGCTACAGAGGGGTAATGGTGAGGGGACCAGAGGCAGTGCGTGGGTATACATGTGTACATGTATACCCTGAGCAGGTCCCTCGCCCCCATGCCATACCTGTAGTCCAGGGGCTTTTCATACTTGTCAGAGGGCTTGAGGCCTTCATAAACCTGGGGGCAGGGGAAAGGGGAGGGAGTTGTGGGAAAGTCTGTGTCAAGACCTGGCCCCACTCTTGCCCAAAGACCTTGCTCAGGTCCCTGTTGGCCCAGTCCCCTAGGCCCCTTACTGACCCTCCCTCAGTCTGACCCCAGGTGGTCCAAACCTGGGTGAAGACAGCGTTCTTGCAGGCAGGGTCCCTTAAGGGGCAGGCACGGTGTTCCATGGCGAGGCGCCGGTTGATGTATAGGCGTGGCATGAAGCTGGGCTTGCTGCTCTCTGAGTCACGCAGGCACTGGGCCACCAGGCCTGGCCGCTGGCGTGACAGCAGCAGGAACTGCTTCACTTGCTGGGGAGGAGAGGTGGCCAGAGCAGGACCAGCAGGCAGTCAGCCTCTGTCCAGGCCCTGGAACCTTTCTCTATTCCTGGACCTAATCCCATGGTTCCAGTTCAAGCCTAGTCCATCCCTGGTCCTTGCTTCCAGTCTCTCCCTTAGTCCGGCCACCAGGGAGAGCTTTCTAAAACAAAAAATCCAACTTTGTCATTTCCTTACATAAATCCTTTCCAGTGGCTCCACTGACCAGGAATAAAGTCTGGCCCCAGGGCCGTCTGCTACCAGGGCCTGCTTCCTATCCACCTTCCCCCAGCCTCATCCCCATGTCATACTCACATCTACGGGCAGGCTTCTCTCACGTCATTTTGAGGTGCTGGTAACTCCCAGTGTGCACCTTTTATGCAACCTGCCCTGTCCATGCTGTAACCTCTCCTCCCCGAGCTCTGTATATTTCACATGCTCTCTGGGGAATAGCACCACAAACGCGACATTTTGACTATTTGTGTCTGGCTTTCTTCCTATGTTCCCAGAGCCCCACAAAAGCCCACGCCTAGAGTAGGTCTAAGAACTCTCTGATGAAGAGTGAACAACTGCTTGAGCAGAAAGGGGGTGCCCAATGCCAAGACCAGTATTGCATGGGTCAGGCTCACCTTAATCTCACTGAAGGTGCCCAGCGTGTGGTCCCAGGCAGGTACCAGGTGGTGCAGGACGCTGTCTAGGATCTTTATGAATCTGGGGTGGGTGGGTAAAGATAACTGCAGCTAAAGAGTTTGGTATGGATGCAAGACCCCCTCACTCCCCAACTCACAGGGACAGGAGAAGGCAGGGCCCAGGGACTGCTCTGCCTCTTGAAGTGGAACAGCTTACAGTATAAGACCTTGGGGGCCTCTTCCACACAGACATACAAGGCTCAGGACGGGGGACAAGGAAGGGCCTGACTGGCCCAGGACCACAGCCACCTCTGCAGGAGAACAGCTCTGCGGTATAGCACTTCCGGATCAGTGCCTTCCAGGCGTGGATATCGCACCAGACTGGTGGGCTGGAACAGGTCTGCATTCAGCCCTAGTTCCCGCTGTCTAGATGACTTGATCTTGACCCCTCGAAGACGCACGTCAATCCCATCATCTGGAGGAAGGAGTTAGAGTGAGATCACTTACTGTGCCTGCTGCCTTTTTGGCCCTCAGACCTGAGAAAGGCTCCTTAATGCTCAGCCTTTTGTTACCCCAGCCCCTAGAAACTTGGGACCTTTGGGATCCCCTCCTATAACCTGATTCTGATTATTATATTCTTTGCTAGTTCCTGTGTCCACCACGATAGTTTGGGGATGCCTGAGGGTCCCAACTTCGTTCCTCTTCCAGGTGAGCCCAAGCACTTCTATGGCTTTAAGGCAGGCCTCTTACTCAGCACCTTCCACCTGGCTTGGGCCCCAAAGCTTCAGATCCTAGAGTTAGTTCAGCTATCACCTTTACCTCAACTCCAAGCCCATTTCCTTCTCTCCACACTCACTGCCAGCTAACCCCCATCTACAAACTGGGCTCCCTTTCCCTCCTTAGGGCCTTAAGCCCCACCTCGGCACTCGACGATGCGGATCTCGATGACTGGAAGGTGGACGGTCATGTCCTCCAGGACACAGACATCCCCGATCAGGGTCCTGAGAGGATGAACGTGAGGCACTTTGGAGACCCCTTGTCTTCAGGGATTGCTGGGGTCTCGCTCGAACTTTTGCTTCCAACGTGGGCCAGATCCTACGCTAGGATCATGTCCCACCTCCCACCCCAGGCCAGTTCACTCACTCGTCAATGCTCACATCACTCAGCTTCTTCAGGTTGTCCCCTTCACCCCCATAGATCACCACCCGCTTAGGCATAAAGTTGTCATCTGTGGTATCCACCGTGAGTAGCAGCTTCCTGAGGGTTAAGAGTGTGCACGTGGGTCTTTTACACTCACAGGCATGTGGCTCACCCACCCCGTCCTACTCAGAGCCCACTCACTTCACAATGGTGCCCTTTTTCATGGTAAGCCGTACCCAGTGCTGGCACTGGGACCCATCGCTCTCCCAGTAGGTGTCTGCATTGCTGTCTGTCAGGCAGGACACATTGAACTCCTCCTGGGGAGGGGCAGAGAGGTGGAATCAGTGTTTACCCCCACTCCCTGAACTGGGGGTGTGCTTTGGGCCAGGGAGCACAAGAGAGAAAGTACAGTGGAGCTGGGTTAGAAGCACATCTGGTATGGGTGGAGGTGTCTAGGGGTTCCTACATGACTTCCAAGATGGGGGGTTGGACTGAGTATGGCCTGTGGGGATTCAGATTTGGTCCTGGCCTAGAGGTGAGAGTTCTGGATCTAGCAAGATGTGACTACATCTTGTTTGGGGTGGGAGGAGTCCCAGCACCCACCGTGTAGGAGGAAACGTCTATGCTCTCCACATACTGCTTCACGCTACCCAGGTTCTCATCCTCCTTGCCCAGGTGGTCGTACAAGAAGTGGATCAGGTCCTCGTCGCACTCGTAGGTCCACGTCGGGGGCACATAGCTAAGCAACCCCAAGTCCCTAATTAGGTCGGGCCCAGACCTGGAGCTCCTTCCTCCCCATCCCATCCCAGCTCACTCACAGTAGCCTTTGTACGGCTTCTGTATATGCCTCGGCCGGCTGAGGCCTTGATCCCAGGCGATGCGAGTATGTCAGGTCCACCACCTGTTCCCATCTGTGCGCACAGAATCGGGGACGGGATGCGGAGACATCAGCGAGCAGCAGGAGACCCTGGAGCCTTCTCCAGATCTCTACCTCCTCTAAACTGCGCCTCCAGAAGCCCCACCCCAGCTCCCTTCAGGTCCCGCCCCTTTCTGCTGTAAACCCTGCCTCCACTCCAGATCCCACCACCCGGGCTTTGCCACACTAGGGCCCAGCAGTCTGACAGCAAGCCCCGCCCCTCCCAGTGCAGGACCTGAGCACCGGGCGGTAGTCCACTCCAAAGAGTTGCTGCTGCCGTTGGAGGTGGTCTGGAGTGTCGATGGGTACGAGGCGGGCCCCGCCTTCTGCCGGGCGGCACACCAGCAGCCAGCCTTCGTCCAGCCCGCAGTCGCCCAGGTGTTCCGCCAGCTGCTCCTGCCGGGACGCGCCAGACGGGGACAGCCGTCAGGGAACCGCCGGCGGCAAGCCCTGCCCAGCCCACGGCAAAGGGCACCGAACGCTATGTCAGCTCAATATGGGGGAGGGGAGGGGAACAGCCAAGGGCTTCCCTGGTCCCGGGTCTTTTGCACCTTGGTCAGCTTCACCCAGAGCCCGTGGCCGTTGCACAGCTCCTCGCCCGTGGTGCGCACGCAGGCGCCGCGCCGGAGCTCGATGCTGTCGCGGGCGGCGCGGAGGGGCCCGGAGCCGGTACAGGTGGCCGGGCCCGTGGCTCCCACACGCAGCCCCGGGCCCTCCGCCTCCCACACTGGCAACAGCACGCGCGACGGTCCCGCCGGGTCCTTGTAAAGCTTGTAGAGCACCTCGCGCGGCACGAAAGCTAGCGCCGCCGGCAACGGCCGCCCAGCGCGGAGGCTCTTCGCTGCCTCCGCCAGGAAGCGCACGCGGCCCAGCAGCTGCCGCGGGGACTCTAGCGCCGCGCCCGGGCCCGGGCCCGCCATAGCGCGGTGGCCCAGGGAAGCCCAGGGGCGATCCGGCCCCAGGAGCTTCGGCCCGGAAGGCTGACGAAGCTTCCCACCACCTTCAGCCCCGCCTTCGGCCAGCCTTCGCCGTAAGTTCTGGACTAGACGCCCCGCACGTTCCCGCCGTATTTGTCCTGTGTACTCGGATACTCAATCCTGTTATCTGTTTCTGTGCCTCCCGCTCAGCCAACCAGACCCAAGTTCAGTAGTAGTTCCTACCTGATCAATCTACCCACTCCAATCCCATTGCTACTACCATTTAATCCCCACTGCTGCTACCCTCATTCAAGCCACCATCCATCCTATCTAGCCCGGAAAGTTGCAACAGCTATTTCTCAGATCCTCCGGCCTTCTGTTTTGCCTTCGTGCCCCCAGTGAGTCACACTACAACCAGAAGAATCTTTAAAAATCTGTTAGATATCCTCTCAGGCTCCCCATCCTAGGGGCAGTGTGACTAAAATGTTTGGGAAAATAACCCCCTCCTCAGCTCGGCTGCTGACAGGAGTCTTGAGTCATTTAGGCTTGATCCTGGTGTTTACTCCTAATCCCAGGACACTGGTAATCATTATCCAGTTTCTCCCAGTAATTCTGAACCAAACGAGAGGAAAGGCCGAGGTGGTTAGGGAGGAGGCAAAAAAACACGGACAGAAGCTGCTGGTGAAGTACAATCATGGAGGAAAAGGCAACTTGGTCCTGCCCCGTTTCTTTTAAAAGTTTACTGAGATATAACTCACACCATATAATTCACCCATTTAAAGTGTACTACTCACTGGTTTTTGATATATTACATTAATTTAAAAAAACAGTGGAAAATATATATAACAAAATTTGCAATCTTAACCGTTTTTTAAATGTATAATTATCTATTTCCAATACTTTTTCATCACCCCAAACAAGAAACTCTGTACCCTTTAAGCAATGACTCCTCATTGCCCCCATTCCCCAGTCCCTGGTAAACTCTAATCTACTTTCTGCCTCTATGAATTTGCCTATTATAGATATTTCATATAAGTGGAACCATACAATATTTGTCCTTTTGTGTGTCTTATTTAACTTAGCATGTTACAACAATGTTGTAGCATGTTTCAGAATAATTTATTTTTATGGTTGAGTAATATTCCATTGTGTGTATATATATATATATATATATATATATATACACTCACTACATTTTGTTTATTTGTTCGTTGATGGACACCTGGGTGGAAAGTTTGTTTTGATATAGTTTTCAAATAATTGAAGTTATCAAGAAAAAAATAAATGATCCCATGTAATTATGACAGTTTGCCATTTTTTTCTCCTTAATAAGTTGGGAACACAGTGCCTCTCTTCCCTTCTCTCCAAGCTATTTGTATGCTTTCACACTACTACAAGATAAAGTGAACAAATGCACTTAACAAAGGCTTGCATGATCTGGACTCTGTAGACAGCTCCAGCCTCTTTATTTATTTATTTATTTATTTATTTTTGGCTGTGTTGGGTCTTCGCCTCTGTGCGAGGGCTCTCTCTAGTTGCGGCAAGCGGGGGCTACTCTTCATCGCGGTGCGCGGGCCTCTCACTATCGCGGCCTCTCTTGTTGCGGAGCACAGGCTCCAGTCGCGCTGGCTCAGCAGTTGTGGCTCACGGGCCTAGCTGCTCCACGGCATGTGGGATCCTCCCAGACCAGGGCTCGAACCTGTGTTCCCTGCACCGGCAGGCAGACTCCCAACCACCGCGCCACCAGCTCCAGCCTCTTTAATTCCACCAGCTTGATCTTGTTTCCCATTAAGCCATTTGCTCTTTTTCGTCTTCTCTTTACACATGCCGTTCCCTCTGCTTGGAATACCCCACTGCTTTCCCCAGTTAAATGGAGCCCTTGCTACTGCTTCTAGCTCTTTCCCTTTAAAACATTTACTATTGTGATTGCTGATTTCTGTTTCTGCATCAGTCTGTAGCTCCTTAAAGAAAGGAAATGTCTTGTTCTCCACTGTAATCTCTGCACCTATTGTAGTGCCCACCTCTTTCT
Organism: Balaenoptera physalus; assembly: GCF_965194825.1. Taxonomy (NCBI): domain Eukaryota; kingdom Metazoa; phylum Chordata; class Mammalia; order Artiodactyla; family Balaenopteridae; genus Balaenoptera; species Balaenoptera physalus. The sequence continues at coordinate 159,211,803 of NC_138882.1, read as the reverse complement.
AGGTAATATAAATATTTATTTCAGTTCCCTGTACAACTTGGTTCCATAATTCACCATATGCCTGGTTGGGCCAGGCATAAAATTGTTAAAATCGTTAGGAGTGGGAGTGAAAGTGAGACCTCGGCCGAGTCTTCCGGGATTCCCAGGCCGTCAGAGGAGAGCAAACTCCTCACGCCACGTGAAGTGTAGTTACAGCGAAGTTCTTTTGTGGGGGGAGGGGTAGGAGGTGTTTGTTGTTGCGTCGCTACAGAGGACTTTACGGTGAAGAGACCTAAGGGGTCCTACGGGCAGCAGCCGGGGCAGCCCGGGAGCCCGTTGCTGGAGTCTGATCATGTGACTTTCAACATGGCGACAGCCTTGGCTCATTCCAGGAAGGGGCGGAGCCTGGGCAGGGGGCAGGCTCAGAATTAGGCTACAGTGGGGGCTGTGCTCGCGTTTACAGACAACTTACCATGGAGGCGAACGAGTGTGGGTGAGTTCTCTGTGCCACCACGCAGTGTGGCCATACGGGCTTCTGACCTGAGTCTTTCAGCTCAGGAATCTGTCCCTATACCCATCTTCCCCAACCCCGGAGAACCCAAGTCTCTGGAATCCCAAATCCTCCAACCATTGATTCCTGAGATGTTCATCCCAGGGACCGCCTAGCTGGACTGAGTACCCCAGACCTTTATTTAGGAGATGCCCTCTGGACTTTGTAATCCTCAACTAAGATCCCTTTTTCGGACCGTCATCTCTGATCTCCCCCATGACCATCCCCCAGCCTGGAGATCTTCCAGCCCTAAAAGCAGCCCACTAGTACCCTTGTTCCTGAGATTTTTTGGTCCAAAGACCCCCCAAACTCTCCTAACTGGACTTTCGTTCCCTCCCACCCCCCTTCTCCCAGTCCCTCCAGTGGCTTTGCGCCTGGGGAAGCTGCGACTATGTGTAGGGTAGAGGCCCCGGCACCGGCCCTTCTAGTCCTGTACACCACCTGATAGGCAGAGGGGAGGCGGAATCGGCGGGGAGCCACAGCTTGGTAGCTGGTCTGGAGAAGGCAGATAGCTGTGCTGGACTGTATCTGCCTTTAGAACCCGAGCCCTGCCCAACCCCCAGCCTAGTTTACTGACACCTACCCTACCCGCTCCTGATCTCCAGACCTCAGGGTTTCCCGGAGCTGAAGAATGACACCTTCCTGCGAGCAGCCTGGGGAGAAGAAACAGACTACACTCCTGTTTGGTGCATGCGGCAGGCAGGCCGCTACTTACCAGGTCAGGGTCAGGGCCTCGGAGTCTAGGTAAAACTCTGGAGGGTGAAAAGTTTTTGAGGGGCAGAGGAGGGCTCTGGAGGTTCCTCAAGGCTGAGCCCTGCTTTCCCTTTTTTGTCTGCAGAGTTTAGGGAAACTCGGGCTGCCCAGGACTTTTTCAGCACCTGTCGCTCCCCAGAGACCTGCTGTGAACTTACTCTGCAGGTGAGGGGTCCACAAAAGAGGGAGAGATTTATGCTCTCAGCTCGCCACCTAGCAATCTGTCTTCTGTTCCCTATAGCCACTGCATCGCTTCCCTCTGGATGCTGCCATCATCTTCTCCGACATCCTTGTTGTACCCCAGGTACCTGCTCAAATCTGATTCTTGAATGGGTAACAAAGGGAAAAGACAGTCAAGGCTCAAGATAAGCACTTATCCTTATGGGACAGAGGGAAAAACAGGCTGGAAGAGATGGAGTTTGGCTGAGTTTTATTCTCCTTTTCCTCCTTCCTGGCATGGGTTGAACAGATCTCCTCCTCCTGGAGTTACAGGTTGGGAACCCGGACGTTTTCTCCCCCGCCAGGCACTGGGCATGGAGGTGACCATGGTGCCTGGCAAAGGGCCCAGCTTCCCAGAGCCATTAAGAGAAGAGCAGGATTTACAGCGCCTCCGGGATCCAACAACAGTGGCCTCTGAGCTGAGTTATGTGTTCCAGGCCATCACCCTCACTCGACAACGTCTGGCTGGGCGTGTGCCACTGATTGGCTTTGCTGGTGCCCCGGTAATATGGAACAGGGCAGGGACTTGGGCTTGGAGAAATTACTTTGGCAGATCTGGGTGCAGACAAGGGAAGGAAGTGTCTATCTGGCTTCTGCCTTTTGCAGTGGACTCTCATGACATACATGGTTGAGGGTGGTGGCTCAAGCACCATGGCTCAGGCCAAACGCTGGCTTTACCAGAGACCGCAGGCCAGTCACCAGCTGCTTCGCATCCTCACTGATGCTCTCGTCCCATATCTGGTGGGACAAGTGGCTGCTGGTGCCCAGGTAAGTCCTGGGGGAGAGACAAACAGGCTGGGGTTTCGTCTTTATTTATTTATTTATTTTTGGCTGCGTTGGGTCTTCGTTGCTGCGCGCGGGCTTTCTCTAGTTGTGGCGAGCGGGGGCTACTCTTTGTTGCGGTGCCTGGGCTTCTCATTGTGGTGGCTTCTCTTGTTGCAGAGCACAGGCTCTAGGTGCGTGGGCTTCAGTAGCTGTGGCACGCGGCCTCAGTAGTTGCAGCTCGTGGGCTCTAGAGCGCAGGCTCAGTAGTTGTGGTGCACGGGCTTAGTTGCTCTGCGGCATGTGGGATCTTCCCGGACCAGGGCTCGAACCCGTGTCTTCTGCATTGGCAGGCAGATTCTTAACCGCTGTGCCACCAGGGAAGCCCTGGGGTTTAGTCTTTAACGACCAGAAACAATACAGTTCCTTATACCTGTGAGGGTAGGTGTCTCAATACCAGGCACAAAAGAAGCTTGGCATGAAATGATCTGGCTGGAGCAGCTAAGCCCAGACACTGGCAGGGGGGCTTAATGCTCTGTATATTAAAAGACCAAACCTAGCACTGGGATCTGGAGAAGGCAAAACTTTTTGACTGGAACTGGGCTTATAGGCTTAGGCAGTCTCAGGGGTTGAAGTCACTTGGGGAAAACTGAAGGAAGACTGAGGCACATTCTGTATGTGGGGCCCAAGATACTTCCTCTTTATGTGTTATGCATTTCTTTTCTAACTGTAGGCATTGCAGCTCTTTGAGTCCCATGCAGGGCATCTTGGCCCACAACTCTTCAGTAAGTTTGCACTGCCCTACATCCGTGATGTGGCCAAGCGAGTGAAAGCCGGGCTGCAGGAGGCAGGCCTGGCACCGGTGCCCATGGTAAGGATGGGGATCAGATGAGTGAAGGTGGGCTCGTGGAACTATCAGGTTAAGTCCTGCATGGACCGAAGTGACCACTGGAGGGCAGAAGCACAGCTGAGTTATATTAGGAGGCATAGCAAAGCCCTCGGCAGCCTGAGATTTGCCCTTTCCCCCAGATCATCTTTGCTAAGGACGGACATTTTGCCCTGGAGGAGCTGGCCCAGGCTGGCTACGAGGTGGTTGGGCTTGACTGGACAGTGGCCCCAGAGAAAGCCCGGTGAGTGATGGAAGGTGAGGTGGAGGGGATGCAACTGCCATATGTGCAGTCACCACAACAGGGCACTGACTCTACTTCCAGGGACCGCGTGGGAAAGACAGTGACCCTGCAGGGCAACCTGGACCCCTGTGCCTTATATGCATCTGAGGTAACAACCAGGTCCCTGTGTGTGTCTGTGGTTGTTTCTGTGCACGCCCATGGTTCTGGATATGGTTGTGTTTATTACTATGTGTGTGCTTCTATTATCTGTTTATCCCTCCCTTCTACTCCATTCATACCACGTGAACTCTAGGAAGGCAGGAGTTTCTTTTCATTGATTTTGTTCATTTGTGTTTTCTTAGTGCCTGGCCCATACTAGGCATTTGATTGATAGTTTTTTGAATGACTGTATGAGTAACACTGAGTAGAAGCATGCCTACATGTATGTGTGCCACTATTATGTATAGGGAGGGCAGAGGTGTGCTGGCCCCCCCTGTAGCCAGTGCCCTGTTGGTCCCCCCAGGAGGAGATTGGGCGGTTGGTGCAGCAGATGCTGAATGACTTTGGGCTGCAGCGCTACATTGCCAACCTGGGCCATGGACTTTACCCTGACATGGACCCAGAACACGTGGGAGCCTTTGTGGATGCCGTGCACAAACACTCACGCCTGCTTCGACAGAATTGAGCATAATCCTTTTCTCTGAAGTACCACTAACACAGATGATTGTTTCCAGGAGAATAAAAGTTCCAGAGTTGAAGTCTTGCGTGTGGTTTTGTTTGTGAAAGATCTGTGCCCTTATCCTCAGTTCCTTCTGAGCCTCTTCCTTCCCTGGGCCTCTTTCTGCATCCTCTCCCACAAGCCATGGGAGCTCGGGTATCAGTGAATATGTATGTAGGACTTAATGTCAGGACCTTTACCACCATCTTGCTCTCAGATCTCCAAGCCCCAGAGCTCCATGGGGCTATGCAGATCTTCCTAGGAGCTGGAGCTGTGACATTTGCAGGGAAATGGGGTCCCTATAGCATATGAGGCCAAATTGACAGGGCTTTGTGTCTGGGGAGGGAAGGGTGTATAGATCAGAGTGGGACACAGAAATGGCTAGAATACTTCAGAAAGGCCTGTTGAGGAAGATGGAGTCTAGGTGAGCAGGGAGAAGCTGAGAGGCCTTCAGCTTTGACACCAAAACTTGGGAAGACATAAAGACTCGGTTAAGTTGCTTAGGATTAGAGCCTTAGACTTGCATCACTGAGGCAAGAAGCCTTCTGAAGCCAGTAGGCCCCATGGCACTCAGGGTTGCTCTGCATTCTTTTCTGCGCATACCCTCTAATTTTCTCAGTATCTTGCTGTTTCTGCTCTTCACGGTGGTACCTACTTCCTGGGATCAGGCTCTGACGGGCCTGTGAGCTCTGGAGAGGGGTGTGGTGCAGTAGGAAATTTTTCATTTGTCATTCCACATCTTAGACCATTAGGAACCCACTGTGCTATATAGCCTAACCAGCTCCCTGTCCCAGCCAGGGTGATGGAGAAGAGAGAGAAGGGCCCCATTTATTGAAAGAACGCAATTTCTGATTTTAGAAAAATGATCTTTTCTGTGATCCATGATTTATTCATAGAAAAGCACTGTGAGTTCACACACTTGCTAAAAAACGGCAATTGTGATACAGAAATGGGAGTGGCGTCGTCTTTTTTTTTTTTTTTTTAAACCAACCTATTGGGCTGAGAGGTTGTTGGGCCCGTAGCTGGATGGTGAGACTTTGGTAGCCACAAACAGCAAATGCAACTTACTGGTTAGTGTGGAGAAAAAAAAAAAGTGACACAAACAGTTTGTCAAAGACAGGAAAGTAAAGCAGACAAAGAGGTCTTTAGTTCACACTCTAACTATACCACCCCTTCCCTGTCACACCCCACCCCCTACTCGGGAACTAAAACATGAAACAGTAACCACCAAGACACTGGCATCTAAATGACTCTTCTGAATGCCTGTGCTACCTCCTATTACAATTCCAGGCTGAGCAGAGGGGTCAGGAGGGTAGCAGGAACACGATACACTGTGGAGGTCAGCCAGGGCTAAGACAGGGGTTGCCCACTAGAGCTAGAAACTAGTCAGAAAGGAAAAGGCCAAATGCATTCCAGCCACAGCCTCCAAACCAATGACCAATGGGACTGTGACAGAAGCAGGCAGAAGAAGCTTGAGGTAGAAAGGCAGGGGAAGAAAGCAAGTACAGGGTAAGAAGAGAAATGTGGCGCTGAAGGAGCCACTCAGAGCAGAGGGAGACTAGTGCTTAGAAGCTTGTTTGGTGAGACAATGGTGAATAAAGGAGGCACAGAGATGTGGAACATGTTTAGCTGGTGAGAGAATAAGAGAAATGGGGATGAGAGATCTGGCAAAAAGAGAAGGGACACATTCATGCAGATCCTCAAACATGAATTCACAGACAAAGCTACATGTGGAAATATACACAGTTACAGACATGGACATGTTTATACACATGCACTTACGTGTGCCCAGATACACAAACACTACACATGCATCGACAAACAACACACACACACACACACACACAGATATGTATTTTTATATGTTCACAAATGTGTATACCCTCACACAGAAACCCACCATCCAGTACACAGACATGTCTTCACACACAGACCTGACACAGATACACATAAATATACATGTGCACATACAGGCATGCACAGATATATCTATGTGCACAGATGCACGTACGTAGCCATTCAGATCCACACACACACAAGTATAATGAGAGATGAAACCAGATGCTCTCTAACACAAAGGTGACCAGAGTAGATGAACATTATGAGCCCAGTGGCCTCCCAGACCTTCACCTTCTCCCCGCCCTTGTTTCTCAGGAGCTCGGCAGGCCCCCAGAGAGAGAGGCTGTGTGAGGCAGGAGCAAGAGCTTCTGTGTCCTCATGGCTTCGTGAGGTGAAAGTCTAAGTCAAGACGGGGCCCTGCCCCTCACCCACCACTGGGCTGTCAATGCCCATCTGCAGGCCGGGGTTTCTGCATAGACTAGACTTGGGGTTTACTCTAATGGCCATTTTTCTCTCTGCCACCCCCACTCTTCCACTGCCAATAGCATATACTCTGGAAGGGAAACCTGAGAAATGGTTGTGAATCTCCTCAGAAAACAAGCCTATCTTCCCACCCACAGCTACCCATCAAATTAGAACCAGAATTATAAATAGTTACAATTTTACAATGTAATTGGCAACACATATATTATAGTATTTACAGTACCATAAATGCTTCTGTTTCTCTGGTTAAGCAATCCCTGAGACGGAACAGTGTTCTGTGTTTGCCAAGGAGAGAGGGCCAACGCCCAGGACACGCAGGATAGCGGGGCGTGAGGTGGCATGTGTGGGGTTTCTGATTGGTCTGCAGGGCCCAGCTCCTCCAGGAACAGTGGGCTGTTGCGAGAACCTTGACAAGGCATGTTGGCTAGAGTTGGACTCTCCCCATGCTTAGCCCTGTGGTCCTCTGGCTTCAGCCACAGGTGCTCAGAGTCCTCTCAGGGTGGACAAATGTTTGTGTCCTTGGCCTGACCGGATGGTACCTGGGAGCGCAGGATGCCCCAGCAGCGAGCCATCTGCTCTCTCAGCCAAAGCGCTCTCGCACCAGCAGCATCAGCTTCTTCTTGCCTTTGTAGATTTGTTTGAGGTTGTCGATGAACTGGGCAAACTGCAGGTGGCCATCCTGCGGCAGCAGGAAGGTCTCCCGGGCCTTGCTCAGAAACTCAATGAACTCTCCGTAGTGGCGAGGGCTGATGTGTGTCAGGCGCGAGTGTGTGGTGTTGATATAGGCATTGATGGTGGCATCCAGCAGCTGGCGCAGGGGAGCTTTGTCGGTGGACATAAGCTTTCCCGAGCTGCGGCGGCCTGGGATGCCGGCCAGGCCAGGTGCAGTGACCGTGCAGCGCCGTAGGATGTCTGAAAGCACTGTGGCACAGTGCACGCTCTTCACCACCAGGGGAATCAGGGCCGCCAGCTCATTCTTGCCCAGGGAGTGGCTGAGGGCACACGCCCAGAGCACATCGTTGATGGCCGGGTGGGTGTCCTGGTTGTAGGCCAGGTTGAGATGGCTCATGGCCAGTGAGGCCAGCTTGAAGGCACGTAGCGGGTAGCCACGGAGCTCCATGTAGCGGGCGATGGTGAACAGCTGTGAGTGAGTCATGCCGCCGGCAGCAGCATCGATGGCAATCTGGTAGGCTGCTTCAAAGGCGATGTGGTCCTTCTCACAAAGTGTAAGGGCCGATAGGGCGCAGCTCTGTGGATCCTTCATAGCACACTGCAGGGCCAGCGTGCGAGCACAGCTAGCCAGCTCCTCCCGCTGTGGATAGTCAAGACTGAGGCGCAGGATAGTGGTGTGGGATACGGCTGTGGCAGCCACAATGCTGGTAGCCTCGGTGGGGGTGAAGAGTGTGTACCAGCTCTGCAGGATGCTCACCAGGGCCTGCACACCTGTCAGGGAGAGCCTGAGCTCAGCTGTGGCCATCCGGGTCCTGATCCAGGTCTGCCCAGACTACCATTTGGGGTCAGAACTTGGCCTGCAGAGACGAGTTCTCCCTCCTTCTCAGCAGCCTTGAGATGATCTGAGGCAACCAGGGCAAGGGGACCATCCCAGATGCCCAGACCCTGTTTGGGGTCTCTTCCCATCCCTTCCTTCCCCAGGTGAGAGTGTTGAAGGTTTCTGCAGGTGCTCTAAGCCCCTCACAAGGATGGAGCAACAGAGCCTGTGGTTTGCCTGCCCCAAGGCAGGAGTTGCAGATCTGCCTGGGGGTTCTAGCTGAAGTGGGGCCTCTCAGGGTAGAGTCTTGTGCTGGGGCTTTGGGCTCTAGATGGGGTCCCGAGCCTCCAAATTGTTTGGGGTTTCTCAGAATCATGGACAGGGACTGGGACCAAACCACTGGGCCAACTACCTCCCAAGGCTGCACTTGAGTACTTGTGGCTGAAAATTCACTCTCTCAGAATGTCTCTGATCAGAGGGTCAAAGTGCTGCTGACATCAGGGTATGGTCCAAGCAGTGAGGGCAGAGTTTGGTCAGGCTGAACAGAGGCCATCTTCTCCTACCAGCAGCCTCATCCTTTCCTAGCCATCAGTAATAGGAATATGAGCGCTCTAAAGATTCGTCGTCCTGTCCCATGAGTAGGGCCTAGGAATCCTTTCCCCTGGGGGTACAGGGAGCTGGGATACTTACCCACTTCTGTAGCACATGTCACCAACCACCGCACCATCTCCCGGCGCCTCCAGTTAAGGGTTGATAAGGTCATCCTCATCACCTGGGCAAAAAAGCAGCCTTCCCAGTTGGCTAAGCATAACTGCTATAACCTCCCCCTTCCCACTCCCCCTTGCCATTCATTTATGCAACAAGTATTTATTGGTGCCTTAAACAGCCATCTCTCCCCTGATAACTACAGATGGGTTTGTTTAATTTCTGCCCCATCCCTGCTACCAATCAGATAGAACACTCCTCTGATAACCTGTAATGAATAAAGCCCTTATTACCACACCTTGCTTGACTTGGAGGAAGGGGGATGGGGTAGGGAGAAGAAGGGGACCCTGTGGAGCCTAAGGCTACACTGCTTAACTGGCCTTAACTTCAAAACAGAGGCCAATGTTGAGTCCTTACCTTGTGTCTAGCCTAGAAGCTGTGTCCTGGGGACAGAGAAAGAACCAGTCCTGGCCCATGCCCACTCCAGTCCCCGTGGGATCTTATCTTCTACCAGTTGTCACTAGGCCAGAAGTCTAAAGTGGGGATGGCCCGCTTGTCCTCCATACCTGTAACCCCAGCTCCAGGGCCACGTTGAGCAGGGTGCTGTCTGTACTACTGTCCGTGGGTGTAGCAATCTTGAATGCATCTTGGGCCAGTTTGAAGATGAGGGAGGAAGAATGGATGTGCTTCTGTATTGCTTCCAGGATTGTGCGGAGCCTCAGAGTGTCTCCTACAGGTGCCGAGAGAAGGGGCAGGGACAAGGTCTTCTTTAAAGCTTCCCTGAACAGTCAGCTGATCACAACAGGTACTGGTTGAACTGGCGGCTATCAATGCACTGAGTGCTTCTGAAGGCCACCATCTCTTCTGGGTGGTCAAGCTCTGTCTCCACTGAACCCGCTGGAGGCTCCTTCCTTCCCCAGGCACCCACATGAATTCACCTCTCTCCACCTTTTCATCTGCCTCTACCCCTCACCCTCTTTTCCCTCAGGATCTTTAGGTCCCAGAAGTCATCTTCTCGAACACCTGAATTTTGAGAGCTACTTATACAGGAGAAGGAAGCCACATTATTGCCAAAAAAGTATGCCAGTCCCATAGTTTGTTCCTCAGTACAGCTCCCTGGAGCAAAAAGGAGCTGGGCCACCACTTCCTATCCAGTAGGCAAGTATGAGTGCACAGAGTCAAGGAATACATTGCAGGAATGCCCTGTGTACCATATGACGTGAAGGTCACTGTATAATGGCAGTAGGGTATATGAAAGATTGGTGTATCTTCTGAGGGGGTAAAATGTGAAGTAAAGATAGAACAAAAAGTAGGTCTTACGTTTTACCAAGAGGTGCAGTGGTAAGAGTATACAAACTTTGGAGTAAAATACATTGGGAAGTGAACCTAGTTCAGCCATTTACCAGATCAGTTACTTCATGGAAGTAATGGAAACAATAACCTTTTAAGGTTGTTGGGGGAATTATAAAAAATTTGTGTATAGTTAATATTCTATGATTCTACTTTTATATAAAAAAGATAAGTAGCAGTCTGTGTGTGTACAGCATGTGTGTGCACACATATATGAACAGGAAATATCTGGGAATATTTATTATAACACTGTCTTAGTAGTAGTAGTTATCTTTGGGGGTCAGGATTGAGAGACTACCTTTTTTTCTTCTATCATCTTTAAAAACAATTAAAACATTTAATAGACTTTGTGTTTTTTTTTGGCCACACTGCGCGGCTCGTGGGATCTTAGTTCCCTGACCAGGGATTGAACCCGGGCCCTTGTTAGTGAGAGCACGGAGTCCTAACCACTGGACCACCAGGGAATTCCCCACAAGTTTGGTCTCTATATCTGTGAGTCTGTTTCTTTTCTGTTATATTCACTAGTTTGTTGTATTTTTTTTAGATTTCACATAAAAGTGCTATCATACAATATTTGTCTTTCTCTGTCTGACTTAATTTACTTAGCAGAACACCCTCCAAGTCCATCCATGTTGTTGCAAATGGCAAAATTTTGTTCTTTTTTATGGCTGAGCAGTATTCCATTGTGTATCTATCTATACCATCTCTTCCTTTTTTTTTTTAACATCTTTATTGGAGTATAATTGCTTTACATTGTTGTGTTAGTTTCAGCTGTATAACAAAGTGAATCAGCTATACATATACATATATACCCATATCCCCTCCCTCTTGCGTCTCCCTCCCACCCTCCCTATCCCACCCCTCTAGGTGGTGTACCATCTCTTCTTTATCCATTCATCTGTTGATGGACACTTAGGGTGCTTCCATTTCTTGGCTACTGTAAATGATGCTGCTATGAACACTGGGGTACATGTATCTTTTTGAATTAGTGTTTTAATATTTTTTGGATATATACCCAGGAGTGGAATTGCTGGGTCATATCGTATTTCTATTTTTAGTTTTCTGAGAACCCTCCATATCATTTTCCACAGTGGCTGCACCAATTTACATTTCCAGCAACAGTGTACGAGGGTTCCCTTTTTTCCACATCCTCGCCAACCTTTGTTATTTGTGTTCTTTTTTTTTAAAATTAATTAATTAATTTATTTTTGGCTGTGTTGGGTCTTCGTTTCTGTGCGAGGGCTTTCTCCAGTTGCGGCGAGTGGGGGCCACTCTTCATCGTGGTGCGCGGGCCTCTCACTGTCACGGCCTCTCCCGTTGCAGAGCACAGGCTCCAGACGCGCAGGCTCAGTAGTTGTGGCTCACGGGCCCAGCCGCTCTGCAGCATGTGGGATCTTCCCGGACCAGGGCTTGAACCCGTGTCCCCTTCATTGGCAGGCAGATTCTCAACCACTGCGCCACCAGGGAAGCCCTATTTGTGTTCTTTTTGAGGACAGCCATTCTGACAAGTGAGGTGATTATCTCATTGTGGTTTTAATTTGCATTTCTCTGATGATTAATGATATTGAGCATCTTTTTATGTGCCTGTTGAGCATTCCAAATAGACATTTGGAAAAATGTCTATTCAGGTCTTCTGCCCATCTTTTAATCAGGTTGTTTTTTTTTTTTGATGTTAGGTTTTATGAGCTGTTTATATATTTTGGATTTAACCCCTTATTGGTCATACTATTTGCAAATATTTTCTCCCATTCAGTAGGTTGTCTTTTCATTTTGTTGATGGTTTCTTTTGCTGTGCAAAAAGCGTTAAGTTTAATTAGGTCCCATTTGTTTATTTTTGCTTTTATTTCCTTTCCTTTAGGATACAGATCCAAAAAAACATTGCTACGATTTATGTCAGAGTGTTTTCTTCAAGGAGTTTTATGGTTTCTGGTCTTACACTTAGGCCTTTGATTCATTTTGAGTTTATTTTTGTATATAGGGTTAGAGAATGTTCTAACTTCATTCTTTTACATGTAGCTCTCCAGTTTTCCCAGCACCATTTATTGAAGGGTAGCTCATTTCTTTTTATTGGTAAATAATATCCCATTGTATGGATCTACCTCAGTTTGTTTATCCATTCACCTACTGCAGGGCATCTTGGTTGCTTCCAGTTTTGGGCAATTACAAATAAAGCTGCTATAAACATTTGTGTGCTGGTTTTTGTGTGGACATAAGTTTCCAACTCATTTGGGTAAATACTTAGGAATGTGATTGCTGGATCATATGGTTAGACTATGTGCAGCTTTGTAAAAATACTGCCAAACTGTCTTCCAAAGTGGCTGGACCTTTTGCATTCCCACCAGGAATGAATGAGTCCCTGCTGCTCCACATCCCCACTAGTGTTTGGTGTTGTCAGTGTTTTGGATTTTAGCCATTCTAATAGGTATGTAGTGGTATCTAGCTTTTGTTTTAATTTGCATTCCCCAAATGACATATCATGCTGAATATCTTTTTATATGCTTGTTTGCCATCTATATATCTTGTTTGGTAAGGCATCAGTTCAGGTCTTCAGTGCATTTTAAAATTCAGTTGTTTGTTTTCCTTATTGTTTAGTTTTAAGAGTTTTTTGTATATTTGGGATATAAGTCCTTTATCAGATATTGTTTTGCAAATATTTTCTCCCAGTCTGTGGCTTGTCTTTTCAGTGTTTTTCACATAAGTTTTAAACTTTAATGACGTCCTACTTGTCAATGTTTTCTTTCATGGATTGTAATTTTGGTGTTGTATCTAAAAATTTATTGCTGGGAATTCCCTGGCAGTCCAGTGGTTAGGACTCCACGCTTCCACTGCAGGGGGCCCAGGTTCGATCCCTGGTCCTGGAACTAAGATCCCACAAGCTGCACGGTGTGGCCAAAAAAAAAAGTTATTGCCAAACCCAAGGTCACCTAGATTTTCTCCTGTGTTATCTTCTAGAAGTTTTATAATTTTGTGCTTTACCTTCATGTCTGATACATTTTTTTTTTTTTTTTAAAGAACACTTACTTTCTTTTTATTTATTTATTTATTTATTTATTTATTTATTTATTTATTTTATGGCTGTGTTGGGTCTTCGTTTCTGTGCGAGGGCTTTCTCTAGTTGTGGCAAGCAGGGGCCACTCTTCATCGCGGTGCGCGGGCCTCTCACTATCACGGCCTCTCTTGTTGCAGAGCACAGGCTCCAGACGCGCAGGCTCAGTAATTGTGGCTCACGGGCTTAGTCGCTCCGTGGCATGTGGGATCTTCCCAGACCAGGGCTCGAACCCGTGTCCCCTGCATTGGCAGGCAGACTCCCAACCACTGAGCCACCAGGGAAGCCCTGTCTGATACATTTTGAATTAATTTTTGTGAAAGGTGTAAGGTCAGTGTCTATATTCATTTTTTTAAATGTGGATGTACAGTTCTTCCAGTACCATTTGTTGAAAAGACTGTCCTTTTCTCCTCTGTCAAAGATCAGTTGACTATATTTGTGTGGGTCTATTTCTGAGCTCTATATTCTGTTCCATTGAACTATTTGTCTATTCTTTTGCCAATACCACACTATTTGATTACTGTAGCTTTATATTGTCTTGAAGTCAGATGGTGTTAGTTCTCCAACTTTGTTCTTCAATATTGTATTGGCTATTCTAGGTTTTTTGCTTTCCCATATAAAGAGAGTTTGTCGATATCCACAAAATAAAATGCTAGGATTTTGGTTGAGATGGTACTACTGAATTTATAGATCAAGTTAGGAAGCACTGACATAATAACAGTATTGAGTCTTCCTATTTATGGACATGGAATATCTATTCATTTAGATCTTCTTTGATTTCTTTCCTCAAAGTTTTATCATTTTCCTCATATAGATCTTGTACATATTCTGTTAGATTTTTCTTAGTACTTTTTTGAGGGGTCCTAATGTAAATGGTATTGTGGTTTTTAACTTAAAATTCCAACTGTTCATTGCTGGTATATAGGAAAGCAATTGACTTTTGTGTATTACCCTTGTATCCTGAAACCTTACCATAATCAGTCATTAGTTCCAGTTTGTTCTTGATTCTTTGGGATTTAACATAGACAATCAAGTCATCTGCAAACAAAGACAGTTTTATTTCTTCCTTTCCAACCTATATACCTTTTCTTTCCTTTCTTGTCTTACTGTATTAGCTAGGACTTCCCGTATAATGTTGAATGAGAGTGGTGAGAGGTGACATTCTTGTCCTATTTCTGATCTTCAGGGGAAAGCATCTATGTTCTCTCCATTAAATATGATGGTAGCTGGAGGTTCTTTTTAGATGTTCTTTATAAAGTTGAATCAGTTCTCCTCTATTCCTAATTTGCTGACAGGTTTTTTTTTTTTTAAATCATGAATAGGTGTTGGCCTTTGTTAATGTTTTTTTCCTGTGTCTATTAGGAAAAGATCTAAAGGATAATCTATGATCTTTCTTCTTTAGCCTGTGGATGTGATGGATTACATTAATTGATTTTCAAGTGCTGAATCAGCCTTGCATTCCTGGAATAAATCCCACTTGGTCATGGTGTATAATTCTTTTCACACTTTGTTGGATTCAGTTTGCTAATATTTTGTTGAGGATTTTTTGCATTTATGTCCATGAGTGATATTAGTCTGTAGTTCTCCTTTTTTGTACTGTCTTTATCTGGTTTTGGTATTAGGTAATGCTGGCCTCATAGGATGAGTTAGGAAGTGTTCTCTCTGCTTCTGTTTTCTGGAAGAGACTGCAGAGAGTTGGTATCATTTTTTTCAAGTATTTGATAGAACTCACCAGTGAAATCATCTGGGCCAAGTGCTTTCTGTTTGGAAGATTACTGATTCAATTTCTTTAACAGATATAGGCCAAGATTTATTTATTTATTATTTATTTCTCCATGTGTGAGTTTTGGTAGATTGTGTTTTTCAAGGAATTGGTCTGTTTTGTCATCTAAGATATCAAATTTTAGAGAATATGGTTTTTCATAATATTCCTTCATTATCCTTTTAACATCCATGGATCAATAATGATGGCCCCTCTTTTCATTTAAGATATTAGTAATTTATGTCGTCTTTTGTTATTTGTTTGTTTTTGTTTTTTGGCTAGCCTGGCTAGAGGTTTATCAGTTTTATTGATCTTTAGAAAGAACCAGCTTTTGCTTTCTTTGATTTTCTCATGTTTTCCTATTTTCAGTTTCATTGATTTCTGCTCTAATTTTTATTATCTTTTTTTTTTTTTTTGTGCCAGCTTTGCTCTTCTTTCTCTAGTTTTCTAAGGTGGAAGCTTATTTTATTTTATTCCCTCTCACCTTTATTGAGACATAATTGACATATAATACTGTGTTAGTTTAAGGTGTATAATGTGACTTGATATATTTATTGCAAATGATTACCATGATAAGGTTAGTTAACATATTCATCACCTCACAGTTACCTTTTTCTTTTTTTTCATTGAGGCCAGAACATTTAAGATCTACTCTTTTAGCAAATTTCAAGTATACAATACAGTTAACTATAGTCACCATGTTAACTATAGTCACCATATTAGATCCCAGGAACTTATTCATATAACTGGATGTTTGTATCCTTTGACCAACATCACCCCATTTCTCCCACCCCCTACCCCCTGTCAACCACCAATCTACTGTTTCTATAGTTCAGCTTTTTTTAGATTCTCACATATGTGAGATCATACATTTGTCTTTCTCTGACTTATTTCACTTAGCATAATGCCCTCAAAGTTGCAAATGACTGGATTTCCTTTTTATGTTTGAATAATATTCCATTGTGTGTGTATGTGTGTATGTACATGTCTGTATATATACTACTTTTTCTTTATCCATTCATCTGTCAACAGACACATTGTTTCCAAATCTTGGCTATTGTGAATAATGCTGCAATGCAATTAACATGGGAGTGCAGATATCTCTTTGAGATAGTGATTTCATTTCCTTTGGATATATGCCCAGATGTGGGATTGCTGGACCATACATGGTATTTCTATTTTTTAATTTTTTGAGAAACCTCTATACTGTTTTCCAGAGTGGCTATACCAATTTACATTCCCACCAACAGTACACTCCACATCTCTTATCTTTTTGATAATAGCCATTCTAACAGGTGTGAGGTAATAGATTATTGGTTGCAAATATTCCTTTTCTAACATTTGCATTTAACGCTATAAAATTTCCCTCCAAGCACTGCTTTCACTGCATCCTACATTTCTGATTAGTTGTATTTTAACTTTCATTTAGTTCAAAATATTTAAAAATTTCTCAAGACGTCATCTTTGATCCATGTGTTACTTAGAAGTGTGTTGTTTAAACTCCATATTTTGGGGGATTTTTTTCAGTTATCCTTCTGTTCTTAATTTCTAGTTTAATTCCACTGTGACCTGAGAGTATACTTTGTATGATTTCTGTTCTTCTAAATTTACTGAGGTGTATGTTATGGTCCAGAATGTGGTCTATCTTGGTGAATGTTACATGTGAGCTTGAAAAGAATGTGTATTCTACTGTTGTTTGAGGAAGTATTTTACCAATGTTAATTAGATCCAGTTAATTGATGGTGCTGTTCAGTTCAAGTATACCTTACTGATTTTCTGCCTGCCTGATCTATCAATTACTGATAGAGGTATTGTGAATTCTCAGTGGATTTTTCCATTTCTCCTTGCAGTTCTATCAGGTTTTTGCCTCACATATTTTGATGCTTTGTTGTTAAATGCATATACATTAAGGATTATTATGATTTCTTGGAGAACTGACCCCTTTATCACTATGTAATGCCCCTCTTTTTAAAAATTAATTAATTAATCAATTAATTTTTGGCTGCGTTGGGTCTTTGTTGCTGTGCATGGGCTTTCTCTAGTTGCGGCGAGTGGGGGCTACTCTTCATTGCGGTGTGCGGGCTTCTCATTGCGGTGGCTTCTCTTGTTGTGGAGCATGGGTTCTAGGTACGCGGGCTTCAGTAGTTGTGGCTCACGGGCTCTAGAGTTCAGGCTCAGTACTTGTGGCACACAGGCTTAGCTGCTCCGCGGCATGTGAGATCTTCCCGGACCAGGGCTCGAACCTGTGTCCCCTGCATTGGCAGGTGGATCCTTAACCACTGCACCACCAGGGAAGCCCCGTAATGCCCCTCTTTATCCCTAATAATTTCCCATGTACTGAAGTCTGCTTTGTTTGATTAACATAGGCATTCCAGCTTTCTCTTGATTTGTGTTAACATGGTATACCTTTCTCCATACTTTACTTAGTTGTTGTTGAAGGAATCTGACTGTGGTTAAGAAACAGTTTTTAGATGAAAATAAACTGGCTCAACTAGTATGCATGCTTTCCTGAGAGAATATCTTTTCCAGACTCTTCCTGCCTTCAGTGCAGCTGGTTTGATAGTGAGTCTCCAAGGTATGGAAAGTGGGGGCCAGAGTGCTGACAACACCTCATATGTGTGGTTTATTTGTTTAAGCCCTGGCCTCTGTTTTTAGTTCAAAATGTATGGAAAGGTAAAGCATACAAACTCAGTCACAGAAGAGTTAAATATCTGCCTAAAGGTACAGGATATAAATGAAGCACAGTGCTGTTCAGTGTTTGTACTTAGGGTGTATTTGCTTGTTTTAACACTGCCTATCTATTAATTGTGGTAAAAAAAACAAAAAATATATATATATAATAAAACTTGCTATTTTAACTGTTTTAAAGTGTACAGTTGAGTGGTGTTAATCATATTCACCATTGTGAAATACCATTCATTGTGTAAATACCAGCACCATCTATTTCCAAATAGATATACAATTTATAAATATTTTCTCCCATCCTTTAAGTTGTCTTTTCACTTTCTTGATAATGTCCTTTGATGAACAAAAGTTTTTAATTTTGATGAGGTCCAATTTACTCTTTTCTTTTGCTGCTCATGCTTTTGGTATCATAATCTAAGACTCTACTGCCATATCCAAGGTCATGAAGATTTATTCCTATGTTTTCTCTTATGAAATTTATGGCTTTAGCTCTTATATTTAGGTCATCGATCCCTTCCCTTTACTTTCACTCTATCTGTGTCTTTATATTTAAACTGGGTTTCTTGTAGACAACATACAGTTGGGTCTTTTTTTTTTTTTTTTTTTTTAAATCCACTGTCAGTCTGTCTGTTTTTTTTTTCCCGCCCGGCCGAGCCATGTGGCTTGCAGGATCTTAGTTCCCCAACCAGGGATCAAACCTGGCCCCCTGCGGTGGAAGCATGGAGTCCTAACCACCGGACCACCAGGGAATTAACTTTTTCTTTTCCAGTCTGTCTTTTTTTTTTTTTAATCTCAAAATTTCCTTTTATTTTTTTTCCCATAAACAAGAAGGCAAAAAATTCTACTGTAAATTCTTGGGGGAGGAAGCAATCATTCTCTTTTGGGATACGAAATTTATTAAAATTATGCTGACATGGAAAATTGAGTAATTGCTAGCAAGTGGCATTGGTGATAAATACTTCATAAGTATCCCTACAGACAGCCATGTAAATGCAGTAGGTCAACCATTGTTTCTATTATAGACTAGTGTTTGTTGATTAGTCACTAGGTATATGTCATTAAAATATGCTGAGAGGGATTATTACCCCAAAGAAACTTACAATAAATCAAGAAAATAGAAATAATTTTTACTATGTAAGTTCTCCAGTCTGTCTTTTAATTGGTGTATTTAGACCATTTAAAAGACATTTAAAAGACATTTAAAATGATTATTGATATATTTGGATTAATATCTACCATATTTGTAACTGTTTTTTATTCACTGCACTTGTTTCTTTCTTTTAAAAAAAACCAACAAACTTTCCTCTTTTCTGCCTTCTCTGTTTTAAACTGAGCATTTTACATAATTCAATTTTCTCTTCTCACGGTTCTGTTTCTTCAAAAAATTACTTTAGTGTTTGCCCTAGAGTGGCAGTATACATTTACAACTAATATAAGTCCATTTTCAAATAACTATACCACTTCATAAGGTACCTTATAATAGTATTCCCAATTCTTCCCTCTGTCTATAACATCATTGCTTTCATTTATCTTTAAGCTATAGTAACCCAATACATTGCTATTATTATTTTGAACAGGCAGTTATCTATTAGTTCAATTAAGAATTTTTTAGAAAACCCAAAGGATTTATTTTACATTTATTCCTTCTCTAACACTCTTCCTTTCTTCACAAAGATTTGAGTTTCAGCTCTATATCATTTTTCTTCCCTGTGAAGGATTTCTTGCAATTTATTGTCTACAGCCTTTGTCTGAGACAGTCTTTATTTCTCCTTTACTTTTGAAGGCTAATTTATTTGGATACTGAATTCTAGGTTGGTGGTGTTTTCTTGCAACATTTTAAATATTTCACTTCACTCCCTCTTGCTTGCATGGTTTATAAAGTGAAGTTGATGTAATTCTTTTTTTTTTAAATTAATTAATTTATTTATTTTTGGCTGTGTTGGGTCTTCGTTTCTGTGCGAGGGCTTTCTCTAGTTGCGGCAAGCGGGGCCCACACTTCATCGCGGTGCGCGGGCCTCTCACTATCGTGGCCTCTCTTGTTGCAGAGCACAGGCTCCAGACGCGCAGGCTCAGTAGTTGTGGCTCACAGGCCCAGTTGCTCCGCGGCATGTGGGATCTTCCCAGACCAGGGCTCGGACCCATGTCCCCTGCATTGGCAGGCAGATTCTCAACCACTGCGTGACCAGGGAAGCCCAAGTTGATGTAATTCTTATCCTTGTTTCTCTATAGGTAAGGTTGTCTTGTTCTCTGTCTTCTTTCGAGATTTTCTCCTGGTTTTTGATTTTCTGCAGTTTGAATAGGACATGGCTAGGAGAAAATTTTTTGGTATTCATCCTACTTGGTGTTCTCTGAGCTTCCTGGATCTGTGTTCTGGTTTCTGTCACTAATTTTGGAAAATTCTCAGCCATTATTACTTCAAATATTTCCTCTGGTCTTTTCTTTCTTCTCCTTTGGGTATTGCAGTATATAGTGCATATGTTATTGGGTTGGTCAAAAAGTTCATTCAGGTTTTTTCCATAACATCTTATTTGGCCAACCCAAAATATATCTTTTGTAATTGTCTTACAGTTCTCAGATATTCTGTTCTGGGTTCCCCCACCCCCATTCTTTTTTAATTTTTGCATTTCAATTTGAGATGTTTCTTTTTACATTTATAATTTAAAATTTTGGAAATATTCACATGGTTCAATGTTGAAAAGATACAAAAGGTAAATAATGAAAAATTCTTTCTTCCCCTTACCTCTGACCCACATTCATCCAATTTTAACCCAGTACACAACCAATAGTTTTTGTTTTACCTTCCAGGATATTCTATGCATAACAAGGAAATACTTTATTTCCTCTCCTTTAAAAAAAAATCCACAAATGGTAGCATAGTATATACAGATTTACATGTCATTTTTTCCCTACATATCAGTATATCTTGGATATTATTCCACATCAGTACATAAAGAGATTCTTGTTCTTTTAAATGGCTGCATAGTATCCCATTTATGTACTTATAGGTCCACAACTGCTTATTCAAAACCCCTGGGTTTGGAATGCATTTGGAATTCATTATTTTTAAAGTTATATACAGATAATTTGTGCATATATTATATATAATACAGGAGGTCTGAGGCAGCATCCCATAATTAAACACATTACTATTTGTGCAATGAAAGTATGAATATTCACACTAGGTAGGATAAATAGCAAAATTAGTATTGTAGTTTTTTGATACAGTAACAAACTGATGAATGAAATAGTGTGATACAGACCATGAATACTTGGTACTCTTTTATTTCTAAGGAAAACATTCAATAAAACCTCAAACCAAGCTAAGTATCTGTACATACGCATACAATAAATACTTCTTCCATTTGGTTTCTTGAGGATCTTGGACAAAAGGCTTCATCTGCACTGCTATTATTGCAACGAAAGATTAGAGTTGGATATTTAATGATGGGTCAGGATAGAGATTCTTTAATGATGAAGCAACTACAATAGATGGCCTTAAAAAAGGTGTACTTCTAGGATAATGTGTCTCATTAACATAGATTTTTATATAAGCAGTCTCTTCCAATTAAGTAAGCAGCAATAATCCCTTTTTCACTGATAAATGCATGTTATTCAAGGCCAATTAACTGCTCATACATTTCCTCCATACTGTCTATGGAGATTATTTTTCATCTGTGTTACATCTCATCATTGTCATCATTACTAGCCTCATGCTTATTTGGGTTAACACTATTTTAGCAATTTTTCTATCTTGCAAGGAATGAACAACAGGTATATAACATATAATATTCAGTATTTTTTTGATGTCAGCTTGTTCTAACTCAGTGCTTCTACAACCTTAGTTGGCATAAATGTCATCTGAAGAATTGTTTAAAGCATAAGATTCTTGGGCTATACCCACAGAGATTTTGATTCAGTAGGTCTAGAGTTAGTTGGGTCTGGGAATTTGCATTTCTAACAAGGTTCCAAGTCATGTTTGTTTTTGTTTTTGGCTGCATTGGGTCTTTGTTGCTGCACACGGGCTTTCTCTAGTTGCAGCGAGTGGGGGCTACTCTTTGTTGCTGTGCGCAGGCTTCTCATTGCAGTGGCTTCTCTTGTTGCGGAGTGCGGGTTCTAGGTGCATGGGTTTCAGTAGTTGCAGCACACAGGCTCAGTAGTTGTGGCATGTGGGCCCTAGAACGCACGGGCTTCAGTAGTTGCAGTGCGTGGGCTTAGTTGCTCTGCAGCATGTGGTTATCTTCCCGGACCAGGGATTGAACCCGTGTCCCCTGCACTGGCAGGTGGATTCCTAAACATTGCGCCACAAGGGAAGCCCCTCCAAGTCATGTTTTATTTATTTATTTATTTATTTATTTATTTATTTATTTATTTATTTAGGCTGTGTCGGGTCTTCATTGCTGTGCACAGGCTTTCTCTAGTTGCGGCGAGTGGGGGCTACTCTTCGTTGCAGTGTGTGGGCTTCTCATTGTAGGGGCTTCTCTAAGTATCAGCAACTGTGTAAATGGCATAATTAAGGTATACCTGAACAAGCTTCTACAATAACTCTCTTAGAAAGACTTGGGAGTTACCTGCTGCAAGTATCTAGTATGAAAACAAATAAATATTTATATTTGCTCTTCCCTGGTAGTAAAATTTCTTGGTCACAAGAAGTTCATGAGGCATGTGTGTGGAACAGTGGTCCAGGAATGAGTATAGTTTTCTTCCATTCCAGTTTGTGTGCAATAAGCTCATGCCATTGGTACAGATTATTAAGCCAGGTAGAAATTATCTCTTCAATTACCCATGCTTTTTTGTTTACATACTAACAAATAAATCGTGAACAATTTTTTTTTTTTGGCTGCGTCACACGGCTTGTGTGATCTTAGTTCCCTGACCAGGGATTGAACCTGGGCCCATGGCAATGAAAGCACGGAGTCCTAACCACTGGACTGCCAGGGAATTCCCTGAACGACTTTGAACCATTGTGGATGTTGGCTTTTTCCAGCTTTACCTGTCTGCTGCATTGGCACATCCCAGAACTTTCAACCTGTGCTTAGAGTCCTTAAAACCTCTTGTTTGCTCATCAATCATTGTTAATTTTTTTTTTTTTAAAGAAAACAGAACAGAACAAAGCTGTTTCATCCACTGTATATACATGTTTGAGACTAAGGTTTTCAATAAAAATTACCTTAACAAACTGTCAATATAATTTTCATCTTCTTCACGAAAAGAAGCTATTTCATCATAGTTGTCCGGATATTTTATACTGTGATGCTTCTGAAATTTCTGCAGCCAATCTCCTTTTCTTTTTTTTTTTAAAAAATATTTATTTATTTGGCTGCACTGGGTCTTAGTTGAGGCATGAGGGATCTTTGTTGCGGCATGCGGGATCTTTAGTTGCTGCATGTGGGATCTAGTTCCCTGACCAGGGATCGAACCTGGCCCCCCTGCATTGGGAATGCGGAGTCTTAGCCACTGGACAGCCAGGGAAGTCCCATGCAGCCAATCTTCTGATATTCTATACTCACCATAAAGGTTCAGTCTTCCATGGCATAATCTAGCTTGTTTCATGAACAACAAACCAGTCAGTGGCATATTCACGTTGCTTCATTGTTGAATCCATTCAATCATGGTCGTGTCAATATCTTCATTTTTTGCCCTCTGAACAATTTCTGTTCTTCATTAGTTCTGGTCATTGTTGTCCCTGTAAAACTTCAACTCTTTGTCCTTCTATTATTTCAAGTCATATGTGGTGTTAATTCCCATACCTTATTCTTTAGTAAGATGTCTCATAGACATACCTGATCAAACTTTGCACTAACTCTATTTTCTGTGCTATTGTTAATGACAGATGCTTCCTTTGCTTCTTATTCTTACCCACAGGAGTATCTTCAATTTTCTGGGCATTTTTTACAGGGCAATTAAACTCAAACTGACAAAATAACAACCATCTAAACGAAAAAGGCAAACAATATTAGTGAACAGTAGAGATGTCTGTGACTGGTAAGAGTGTTGAGAAGCAACTAATGCCTCATAACAGCTGAGGCCAGGTTTTGCTGTCAACTTAGAAAAAACTTTGGATTTTCAAAGTTTTTCAGGTTTGGGAATTCCATGTTAAGAGATTTTGGAGCTAAAGTAATATATTTAATCAGTCTCCTATTGATGGCTATTTAGAATGTTTCAAGTATTTTGCAGTTGCAAACAAGGTTGGAGTGAATAACTTTGTACAAATACCATTTCACATTTGTATAAATATATTTGTAAGATAAAATCCTGGAAGTGAAGTTGCTGGGTCAAAGGACATGTACATTGTAATTTTGATAGATATGCCAAATTGCCCTCCACAAAGTATTACCAGTCTATACTCCCACTCTACACCTTTGCAAACACAATGTTTTATCAAAATGTTTTCTTTTATTTTGAAATAATTTCAAACTCAAAGAGAAGTTTCAAGAATACTACAAGCATCATAATTTTCTTCCCCCCGAACCATTTGAAAGTAAGTAACTGATTTGATACACAATCACTCCTGAACTCTGCAGTCTATTTCTGGCAAACAAGGACATCTTCTACATACCTGCCACATAACTATCAAAATCAGGAAATTTATATTGATGTATTACTACCACCAAAGGAGACATGACAAACTAAATGCAACACGTGATCTTGTATAAACACATATAGATTTTATACAAGATCATGTGTTATGTTTAGTTTGTCATGTCTCTTTAGTCTTTGACAATTTGGAAAAATTCCTGAGTCTTCCCTTGACATTCATAACCTTGACACCTTTGCAGATTAGACTGGTTATTTTGTAGAATGTCCTTCAATATGGGTATGCCTAATGTTTCCTCATGATTAGATGGAGGTTTGCATTTTTGGTGTAATATAAAAGAAGTGATACTGAATTCTTATTCCTTCCTGTTAGTTAATATATGATTGTGACTTGACTCATTACTGATGACATATCCATTGCCCCAAAGTTTCCTTGGGACCCTTGGTAATGCCTTCTTCCCTTCCATCCTAACCTGCCCCAGCTCCCATTCTCAGGAAACTGCTGATCATCTTTCTGTCACCATAGTGTGCATTTCTAGAATTTTACATAAATGGAGTAATACAATAGGCACTGTTTTTTCTTTGGTCTGGCTTCTTTCACTCAGCATAATTATTTTGAGATTCATCCATGTTGTAGTATGTATCACTAGATTGTTCCTTTTCATTACTGAGTAGTATTCTACTGTATGGTTATATCACAGTTTTTATCCATTCACCTGTTGATGTGTTTTCTTCTAAAAGTTTTATAGTTTTAGCTTTTACATTTAGGTCCTTGATCCATCATGAGCTAATTTTTGTATATGTTTTACCACTTGTTGAAAGACCTTCATTTTCTTCAACTGAATTGGCTTTGCCCCTTTATTGAAATAGATTGGCCACATATATGTGGATCTGTTTTGGGACTCTATTTTCTTTCACTGATCTATTTGTGTATCTTTACACCAATAACCCTTTGCTGATTACTACAGCTTTAATAATAAGTCTTGAAATCAGGTGGTGTTAGTCGTCCCACTTTATTTTTCTTTCACAAAGTTGTTTCTGGCTACTCTAGGTCCTTTGAATTTCCATACGAATTTCAGAACCAGATTATCGATTTCTACTCAAAAAAGCCTGTTAGGATTTTGATTTGGATAGCACTGAATCTATATATCAAATTGTAGAGAATCAACATCTTAATAATACTGTCTTCCAATCCATGAGTGCAGTATGTCCCATTTATTTAGGTTTTCTTTAATTTCTCTTCTTTAATTTCTCTCAGCAATGTTTTATGATTTTCATTGTATATGATTTTCTTGTACATATTTTGCTAGGTTTATTCTCAAGTATTTCATGTTTTCTTGATGTTATAGTGATAATTTTAAAAATTTCAGTTTCTGATTGTTTGTTGCTGGTATATTGAAATACCATTGATTTTTGTATATTGATCTTGTACCCTGAAACATTGCTAAATCTATTATTAGTTCTAATAGCTTTCTGTAGACTCCATAGGATTTTCTACATAGACAATCAATGTCATTAGAGAATAAGGACAGTTTTACTTCTTCCTTTTTAATCTGGATATCTTTTACTTCTTTTTAGTGTTTTATTGTACTGGCTAAAATCATCGGTATGATATTGAAATAGAAGAGGTGAAAGTAAACATCTTTGCCTTGTTTTTGATGTTAGGAAGAAAACATTCAATCTTTTACCATTAAGTATAAGGGTAGCTGTATCATAGATGCCCTTTATCATGTTGAAGAAGTTCCCTTCTATTCCTAGTTTGTTGAGGGTTTTAATTGTTTTTATTAGGAATAAATGTTGGATTTTATCAGGTTCTTTTTCCATATTACTGAGATGATCATATGGGTATTCTTTTTTACTCTATTAGTATGGTGAAATACAGTGATTGATTTTTGAATGTTAAACCAGCCTTGCATTCTTGGGGGTAAACCTTACTTATTACAATATATTATCCTTTTTTATACATTATTGGATTCAATCTGTTAAAATTTTT
This sequence comes from Balaenoptera physalus, assembly GCF_965194825.1. Lineage (NCBI taxonomy): Eukaryota > Metazoa > Chordata > Mammalia > Artiodactyla > Balaenopteridae > Balaenoptera > Balaenoptera physalus. Next base: position 159,185,827 of record NC_138882.1, on the reverse strand, counting down.
ATTAAGAATTTTTGCACCTATGCTCATGAGAGATATTATTCTGAGTTTTCTTTTTTATAATAGTTTTTGTCTGATTTTGGTGTCAGGATAATACTGATTTTATAGACTGAGCTGGGAAATATTTCCTCCTCTTCAATTTTCTGCAAGAGTTTATACAGAATTGTTATGTTTTCCTTAAATGTTTGGTAGAATTTACCATTTAGTCCTGGATTTTCTTTCTTTTCTTTCAAAGGTTTTTAACTACCAATTCAATTTCTTTGAAATTCAATTCTATTTACTCTTTTCTTTTTACTGTGGTAAAATATGCATAATAAAATTTACCATTTTAACCATTTAAGGGTACAATTCAGTGACATTAAAGACATTCACATTGCTGTGCAACCATCACCACTATTTCCAGAACTTTCTCATCATCCCAAATTTGTAGAGAGATACTTTGAAACTATGTAAATATCCTGTTCCTCATCAAATGTTCAACCACTAGCTTAGCATCTATTGCTATTTCTTCCCTGTGGCTATTCTAGGTAACTCATATAAGTGGACTCATACAATGTTTGTCTTTTTGTGTCTGGTTTATTTCACTTAGCATAATGTTTTCAAGGCTCATCCATGTTGTAGCATATATCAGAATTTCATTCCTTTTTATGGCTAAATAATATTCCGTTGTGTGCATATACTCCATTTTGTTTATCCATTCACCTGTTGATAGATACTTGAGTTATTTCCAACTTTTGGCTACTGTGAATAGTGCTGCTATTAATATTGGTGTACAAATAATCTGTTTAAGTCCATGTTTTCAATTCTTTTGGGTATATACCTAGCTAATTCTTATTTATTTTTGAGTGAACTTTGGTAGTTTGCATCTATGAAGAAATTAATCTATTTCATTATGTTGTTTAATTTATTAGCATAAAGTTATTCATAATATTCCCTTATTATCATTTTAATGCCTTTAGAATTTGTTGTGATATCACTTTTCCCATTCTTGATATTGGTAATTTTTGTCTTCTCATTTTTTCTTGATCAGTCTGGACAAAGATTTCAATTTTATTTATCTTTTCAAAGAAACAGCTTTTGTCTCATTGATTTTGTCTGTTTTTCTATAGTTTATTTCATTGATTTCTGTTCTGATCTCTATTATTTCCTTTCTCTTGCTTACTTTAGGTTTCATTTGCTCTTCCTTTTCTGGCTTCTTAAGGCAGAATCTGAGATCACTGATTTGAAACCTTTCTTCTTTTCAAATATAGGTATTAAGTGCTAAAAATTTCCTGCTAAGTAGAGCTTTAGATCCAATCCACAAATTTTTATATGTTGTGCTTTTTCATTCAGTTTAAAATATTTTCTAGTGTTATTTTACCTTTGTCCAGTGAGTTATATGGAAGTGTGTGGTTTAATTTCCAAAACTTCGGTGGATTTTCCATATACCTTTTTATTATTGATTTCTAATTCAACTGTGGTTGTCTGGAAAAGATTTTTATTTCACCTTTGTTTTTGAAAGATATTTTCACTGGTATAGAATTCTAGGTCAAAAGTTTTTTTAAAAAGTACTTTAAAGATTTTTCTCCGTTGTCTTCTGGCTTACACTGCCTCTAATGAGAAACCTGCTCTCATACTTATCTTTTGTCCTTTTTATGTAATGTGTATTTTTTCCCTCTAGTTGCTTTTAAGTAAGATTTTCCCTTTTATCACTGGTTTTAAGCAATTTGATTATGATGTGCCTTGGTATAATTTTCTCCATATTTCTTGTGCTTGAGGTCATTGAGCATCCTGGATTTGCAGTCATCCTTATCCTGCTTGGAATCTCCATGCCAGGCCACTGCCACCCCCACTTCCGACATGGATGACTATTGTCAAATTTATTACTTTTGCCAATAAGATTTGTGAAAAATGTTATCTCAGGGTAATTTTAATTTGTATTTCTCAAGTGAGGCCAGGCATTTTAATTGTTTAAAAGTCATCTGTATCTTCTTTTCTGTAAACTGCCTGATCATATTTTGTTCAATTTTTGTATTGGTTTTTTGATCATTTTTATATTGATTTATCTATATCTTTTATCTTTTCTACAATGAGCATGCATTTTTTTTGCAATAAGAAGACACAACATAAAGTAATTTTAAATTTAAAAAGTGCTTTTAAAAATTCATGTAGTTTCCTGGTATTGGAAAAATATTCATAGTCCATGGTAGCTAGTATTTTATTATAACTTCTCAGGGGCTTATTTTCACTTCTCTTTGTGATAAAACCTACATAACTAACATGGAGTATGTGAGCTTAAAAGCCTGAGTCACTCTGGACTGCCTATCTTTTGACCAGGGGCCCTAGAAAAATCATAAACTCTCGTATCTGTAAAGAGATCTGGAGCTCCATCACTTCAGTAGATCTTCCAATGGCCCTGGGAAGCTGACAGGTCATTGACAATGATCCCAATTTTATAGATTTTTAAACCAGAGGCTTAGAAAGGTAAAGTGACTTTATCATATGGAAGGTTAGATTTAGAAGTTACCTTAAAGATGATCTCATTCTCTGTACTCAGAGTCCTACAATTAGTAACTACAGCAAAACTTTGGCTTGGACTCAGGTGTTCATTCTAATAGCAGTAATCAAAGCGAGGACCCCTATCACTATAAGTGCTCAGGGGAGGACAGAGAGCTTCTCTTCTTCAGGAGACAGCAGGCTAAGCCTTTGACAGGCCATGACTGGGCAGGCATACTGGGGGTGCTGGAGCCTTAGGTCTTTCTATGCTCACCTTTGGCAGCAGTCAGCATGGTGGAGGCCAGTTCACACTGCTGTGATTCCAAGTGTCCAAGCGTGAACCAGCGAGGGTAACGGCTGGGCACCACAGATACCATATGGTGAGGGTGGGAAGTGTCGCCTGCAGAAGTTGAGTTTTCTAGAACAGGTAACCTAGAAGACCCAGGGAGAGTCATAAGCTATCACCCAGACCCTTGCCATTTGGAGCCACCTTAGAGCAGCTTGTTCTTTGCTGGGGAGGAATTGGGCAGGAAAGGGTTAATGAAGAACTTTGAAGGTTTTAAAACCTATGGTACCGTACTTTATATGAGGTGAGAGCCTGGGCACTTGGAGAACTCAAGCTGAATAGTTTCTTACTGCAAATGGATTTGAAAGACAGTTCAAAAACCATAAGATTATTTTTAAAAGCATAAGAAATATATGCCAAGTAATCCTCAGCAGTCCTTTTTGGTCGAGCTGAGGAGCTTTCTCAGCCTTATAGCCTAACTAAAATTCTTCTTCTGTATGTTCTGCTGCATCCTAGAGGTCCACCTGCCTGAACCAAGGATCCTATTCTAGTTTGGAAACAGGATGCCCATAGCTCATTGTTCTCAAGTCTTGATATAGAAAGACTTACTTCTACTTCCCCAGATGTATCTGGTGACCTAAGCCTGGGAACCATTTCTCAGTTAGGTATGAAAAGGCTCAAACCCCTTGTGAAGCTGCCAAACTGGCCCCAGAACAAAGAGACTCAGGCCTTGGGTGCTCCATATCTGTTAAAAATTCAGAGACTTCCTCAGACAGTTCACTGAGAATGCAGCCAGGGAGCAAGTGCGTCACCAGCAAGGCATCCCAGATAAGAATCGTAGATCATATGAAAATATCTGAATCATTTTAGGGCAGGCTGATGGCAGGTCCAATAGAATAGAGAAAGAGTGAAAGAGAAGAAAGTGAGACAAACAAAGAAAAAGAACATCTGAGACTTCTGGTTTAGTGGAGGCATTTGGGCTAGGAAAGGGCTACCCACCTCATGGCACGTAAGGCTAATTTATAGGACAGGTCTGGATCATGAGGCAGTAGAGCTGAGAACAAATACTTGGCAAAGGTATGCATGGGAACACTCTCTCGGTGGATGACTTCTCCCAGACCGCTGAAGGGGCCTCCTGCAGGAAGAAGATAAGCCAGCCAGTTATTTATCTGTATGCTTGTATTTGTCTGCCTGGACTTGAGCCTTAGGATCCCACATGTGTTTGCTAGCCATAAGAACCTTCACTACAGTTTAATGTCAAAAATGTTGCTGTACCTGTGCTCTGTTAGAGAGGGGAACCCAGAGTCACAGGCCTAAGACTCGGTGACAATAGCCCCTTCTCTACTTACCTTCCAGGAGTAAGATGCACTGCTTCTGCAGTGTTTGCACTAGCTCATCATCCAGCTGCAGCTCCTGGAGTCGACTCAGGAGCTGCTCCTCATTACGGCACACCTTGTCCTGTGCGTAGAGGCCTTCAGGCATCACCCTCTGTTGACCCATCCCCATCAGAGCAACTTCCATGGCCAATGACAGGTAGGACTCACTGCTGTCTGGGCAGCCTGCAGCCACAGGCACATGCTGGTACACAGGGGCTCTGCTTTCATTCATATCTGAGGACGACAGGGCACCGGATTCGGTAGGTCAGGCCCCATGGATTTTTCTGCCTCTCTTCCCCCCACACTTTGGAATACAGCTTGGTCAAGAGCTAACACAGGGAAGCTGAGTCAAACACCAGAACAGTAAGACAAATATACTGAAAAAAGGTTATACAGGGTTACAAAGATTCCTAACTCCTTCCTAATGCATTATCTGGTTAGGCCAGCTGGGGAAGAATACAATCATACTAATCTTTTGCTAGAATGTTATGTAATACTATAATTATCTATTTTTGTGTCTGTCTCTTCACTAGAATGTAAGAACCTTAAAGGAAAGAGACTTTATCTTACTGCCTGAGGCATCTCCAGGGCCTGGTATGTGGAAGCAGCTAAGTGTATGTCTATGGTAAATAAACCCCAAGTACAACTTCAGGTTTTCAAGATGTAAGTGTCATTTTGCAGATGAAACAGACCAAAGATGATGAGTCCTTTTTCAGGCGATCAGAAAGAAGTTAGGGTAGCCGCTACCTTGCACTGGGGCCACCCCTTGTATCTCTACCCACAGAAATCCAAATCCATCCAGTTAAACTATTACTTTTGTGACATTTGCAACTTTTATGTTATTATTACTTTATATGTTCCACCTTTGGGTTCAAAGTTTCAGGAGGAGAGCACAGGTTTAAAAGCCAGAGTCTTAATTTCTTTCCTTTCCCCTTCCTCCATCTGGTAAATATTTATGGAAGACTATTAAATGGGAGTTATTGCCCTAAGTGCTAGGATCACAATGATAAGTCGTAATTTCTGCTTTCAGGGACCTGACAGTCTAGTAAGAGATACTTACTTGTAAACAAATTGTAATGCAGTGTGCTAAATACCGTAATAGATGTATGTATACAATACAGTGATAGCATAAAGGAAAGAAGAATCAGTTCTGTCTCAAGTCCTTGCTACTTTGAGACTTTATTAAATTACTTCCCTTTTATTTCTGTTTTGTAAATTTGGTACAAAACCACCATAAAGGAGAATGTTCAAGGGGAACATGAGAGTATTACACAAGGTATACACACACTGCTGATGGAAGTTTTTTCCCCCTTCCAGACTCTGAGGACTACTTGGCCTCTGACTCCTCAAATCCCCCTAGCCCTTCTTATTCCCCTTGGATTACTCTTTAGGCATTCACACAGTAGGGAAGTGAGAGGAGCAAAGGAAGACTGAGGCTGGCACAGTAAAATGGGTGAGTAGGACAGGGCCAGTCCACAGAGTGGGAAAGGAAGGTGGGAAAGAGAGCAATCCCAAGAAAACCTCTCAGGGGAGGTCCAGTTTGGAGAAGAGACCAAAAGGCTGCAAGAGGGGTAAAACAGCCTCTGTCATGGAGGAGAAGAGAGCTCCCAAGGGCAGTTTCGGCTTGCCTTGGGCTGACCCCTGTACCTGACACTTCCAGATAGCCATCATCATTCAGGCGGCAGGCCTCAGTCAAAGTGAGAAACAGGCAGCCAATGGGATCCAGTGGGTGGCCCACCCAGCCTTCTAGGTTTGTGATCGTTGTGGTTCCTCTCTGCAACAGTTCTGGAAACAAGCAGGTCAAGGTTTCAGAGAGTGATAGAGACACACGGCTCTCTGTCCCTGCCTGGTCTCTCCATTAGTCTCTTCACCAGTCTCTTTCAGACACCGGCCCTGAAACTCAAAGTAAAGCTTCCCTCACTGTCTTGCTTTGGGTTGATGAGACTGGTCACAAGCTCATCAGCCAGCTCTGAGGCCATGTGGTATGCATTTAGGCTGCCTGCTGACAGCACACATATGTAGATACAGCTTTACAGATCTTCTCATACCAGATCTTAGTGGATTCAACTGTCCTGTGAGAGAGGCAGGCCAGCATTATTATTCCCATTTTACAGATAAGAAAACTGATATTCACAGAGGTAAAGTGAGACACTCCACACAGCAAGGAGAATGACCTAGAATCCCCTAGCCCCTGTAACACCAGGAAACTTAATGAAAATTAAGTACTAGGCCTTGCAGCCCCTGAGGATCCTCATCAGCCTCAGCCTAAGGAGTTAAGACGGCTCTTGATCACTATACCTTTCTTCTGATGCTTGTAGATTTCCAGCTGCCGTTGCTGCTGCAACCTCAGAGTATTGATAATGGCCACTGTGAGTCTGAGGGCCTCTTTTGGGTAACCATGGGAACGCAGGGCATCAACCCGAGCACAGGCTGTAGGCACATGCTCTACCAGATGAGAAGAAAATATTTTGATTGAGTTAAGTTTTCAAATCAGGAAAATTCATGCTTGACAAAGGGAGACTGTACTCAGTTCAGTTCCTCAAATTCAACCTGACATCTACTGTGTACCAGAAATTGTATTTTATCTTTTAGGGATAGAAAGTTGAATAAGTCACACGTACTACCTCCAAGGAGATACCCTGCAGCCTCAGTGTAGTGGTTTGGTGTAGAAAGGGGCAAAGAACTAGGATAATAAAATGTTGTACCTCTTTGTGAACATGTACTACAGGAATGCAATGTAGCAACAAACTGCCTTTATAGAGGGAAAGGCCTCATTTGTTTATTAATCCTATGCTTCCTGAGAACCTATTAAATGCCAGGTAGCATGCTGGGCAAAGCAACTACAAAGATGAATAAGAAATGGTCACTTTCCTCAAAGTGCTCACAAATGATACATAAACAGATCATTATAAAACAGTTGAAAAGAAGTGACATGATAGAAATATACACAGAAAGAAAATAATATTTGAGCTATATCCTTTGTAGGGCAAGTAATATTTTAAATATGTAGACAAGCAGGGAAAGGCATTCCTGGTTGCCTTTATATATAACATATAAACAGAGGCATATAAGTAAAAGCATAAAAAGTATTCTAGATAACATCTTCAGAGTATGGCAAATAGCTCTGTGTAGAGTTAGGTTATGTGGCTAGAGATAGCCTGGAAAGGTAGAGTCTGGGATGTTAAGAGCTTTGGATGCCATACTAAGGAGTTTGGATTTACCTTAGGTGTAACAAATGACTACCAAAGGCTTATAAATGGGGAAGTGATTATAATGAGATTTATGGTTTATTTTGTGATTTCTTTTAAGATAACATTAAAAATTATACAAATAATTATAGAAAATTTGAAAATACAGATAAACAAAATAGAAAATAAAGATTGGAGATAACCATTATTTCTAGTTTCATATTTCATTTTATGAAAAAAATATATATCCAGACTTTTCTATTTAATTTTAATAAAAATGGGATATTTTAATTATTGTTTTGTAACTAGGTTTTTCCACTTAATAACATATTGTAAATATTTTCCCATATCATTAAATATACTTCTATAACATTAAAAATGATTACATATCATTCCACTGAATATGCATACTATCCATTAAGTCAATCAATCCCCTATTGTTGGACATTTAGATTGCTTCCAGTTTTTCTCATCTGTACATTATACATCCATGCTCTAATAAACCCCATAACTTTATGCATATTCTTAGTTAATTATAGCTCAGGATAAACTCCTAGAGGTAGAATTCCTGGATCAAGGGCTATGAATGTATTTTAAAGGCTTTTGATAAATGTTGTTGAAATGTTGTGAGCATTTACATTCCTACTAGTAGTATATGAGATTACCTCTCCTACATGTAACCCCTCCTCTACCAAAACCTAATTATCTTTTTTTTAAAAAATTTTATTTATTTATTTATTATTTATTTTTGGCTGCGTTGGGTCTTTGTTGCTGCACACGGGCTTTCTCTAGTTGTGGTGAGCGGGGGCTACTCTTCATTGCGGTGCGCGGACTTCTCATTGTGGTGGCTTCTCTTTTTGCGGAGCATGGGCTCTAGACGCATGGGCTTCAGTAGTTGCAGCATGCGGGCTCAGTACTTGTGGCTCGCAGGCTCTAGAGCACAGGCTCAGTAGTTGTGGTGCCCAGGCTTAGTTGCTCCACGGCATGTGGGATCTCCCTGGACCAGGGATGGAACCCGTGTCTCCTGCATTGGCAGGTGGATTCTTAACCCCTGCGCCACCAGGGAAGTCCCCCTAATTATCTTTATTTATAAAATTTCTGACTATTTGACAATCGAAACATGACAATTCAGTGTTGTTTTGATTTGCATCTTTGTTTATTAATGAGGTTATATTTTTTCTCATGCTAGTTATATATATGTTTTAGAAGTGTTAGATCAGAGAAGAAGAAATATAATCAAAGGGAATTTCAGGTGGATTCAGCAAGATCTTGTGAAAGACAAAGATATGGGGTGAGGGATGGAGGTAGGGAATTGGGAGATGATAATAAAAATGTACGCTATTGTCGTTAAGACTCAGAAAATGTGTATTTTTAAAAAGTGTCTAGTTTGGAATGGGCATTCTATAATAAAGTCAAGAATAGATTGACAGAGGCTAGAGGAGGGTTTAAACTCACAATGGAACAGCTCTATCCTGTTATGATGACGGAAGGAATGAGGAAAGGAAGACAGCTTGGTGACAAATGCAGATAGTGCCTTAGCTACTAGTACAGAGTAATTTAAGTTTCAAAGTTCATGCCTTTTCAGCAAAATATGTAATTTCAGAGTAGATTACAATGTTGCTCGGTAACTGCTGATTAAGAGAGCCTGTGAACTAATGTCTAATGATTTTGTTAGTACTCTTTCAGATTTACTAACTCCTTTCCCCTCCCCAAACTTAGGAAACAATATAAATCCCTCTATTTGAGGTTACTGTACCTCATTTGTACATATGCAAATCGCCCAGGCTACACATAAATACCCTGAGGCCCTAGTCAAGGCCCCAGAAGATCTGTATGAAGACTGTCCAAAGTGTAGTTGTGTTGCTGGTACCTATGCAGATGGCTCACTCAGGCTTGGCATGAGGTGAGAGTGGGCTCTGAAATTGTGAGAGTAGGACAGGTACACTTACCAAGCCACAGTGGCTGGCCTTGGGAATTAAAGAGTAGTCTCTCACTTTCCTGCTGGCAGGCAGGAGCTATATATACATCACTGCTGATTATTCGCTGTAAGTGGCTGTCCTGCCAATGCAATTCACGGCCCTCGATGGCTCTAGTGAACACTGTCCGTCTTGGTCTGGATAAAGAATCTGGGGAAAGAAAGAAATGCAGCAGTTTGATGACGGGTAATCTGAAGCTCTAGCTCCTGTGTCTTCTTCAGGCTGGGAGGAATGGCAGAAGAATACTGTATAGTTAGTGACAGCAGTCACTCTGCCATCTGTCTGGGTGTTCGTTGTGTTGCTTCTTTACTGGATAGCTTTTCGTGTGTCTGTGCCCTCTATGGGAAGAACCTTTCTACATAGATCTATGGCTGAAGACCAATTTCTCCTAGGACCCAGAGCCACATGAAAGAGAGGAGGGACAGTGGTGCTCAGCTGCTCAATTATGAGGATACAAACTGCTTCTGTAGAAGCCAGAGGAACAGAGAAGCAGCTAGGTAATATCCCTGGCCAACCCATAACCTGTTTCTTTTACAGCATGACCCACATCAGACTAAGTACTTCTGTGACATTGATATAAAACCTGAAAAAGAGCTGAAGCCCTGTGTATTCTGGTATCTTTATCACACTAGTGTCTGCAAGCTTACAACCTTGTTCTCCAATAAGAAAAACTGATGCTGACAAAAGACTAAATTGTTTTCTCATTGGAGTCCTACCATGCCATCTCGCTTCAGGAAAAGGGCTGCAGGGAAACAGCAGACAAAGTAAGCTCAATTCTTCAGGGTGGTGTGTAGGAAGACCAGATGGAAGATACAATCATAAAATGTGGATATAGAAGGACTCATGGAAGTGACATTTAAGGAAATAAAAACATAAACAATCATTTAACTGACTCTCTGCCAGACTAAGAACAGTTGAAACTATTTTGGGATCAAGAACTGAAATACAGATATTTCCAGAGATGCCCAAATGAGTTGTGCATCTACTGAGCCTGTGCAAAAATATTGGGAGGGAAAGTCAGAGGATTCAGACTGAACATGAAAGAAATGAACATATTCATCTACTAAGCAAAAGTCCTTGGAATCTGGTCATCTCTTCAGAAACTGGTATATTCCTTAGAGTGCAGGCTCAGAGGATTAAATCAGAATAGCACTTACAATATTTACTGAAATTGCTCCTCCTTCATGTCACCCCTCAGTTGAAGCACAATGACCCTTCTACTGGCTGCAGTCGGAGCCCCTCTCCTGCTAAACTGAGAATCTACCATGGGTCTGCTCAGCCCACAGTGGGGATTAGGCTCCCAATATGTTTTGTATTTCATGAAGTCAGCAAATAATGACTGCCTACTACATGGCAGGTACTGTTCTAGGTATTGAGGATATAAGAAGTCCTTGGCTTCATGGACCTTTATATTCAAATGGGGAGAGACAGTTAAATGAATGTATAGTATAGTAAATATATAAGATGGTTATGAGTGCTAAGGGGGAGACTAAAGCAAAGTTAGGGAGAAAGGCAAGCTGGTATTGGGTGGGGGTTATTGTTTTATATAGCATGGTTTTTAATAAGGTAACATTTGAACAGAGACCTGAAGGAACTGAAGAGCAAGCCTCAGATATAACTAAGGGAAGAGCATCCTAGGCAAAAGGAACAGTAAGTGCTATTGGTGGGAACATATTTGGAGTGTTTGAGGGTAGTGAGGAAGCCAGTGTACCTAGAATGGAGTAAATAAGCAGGAAAGTCATAGGAGATGAGGTCAGAGAGGTACTAGGAAACCAGACCATGGAGGGCCTTCTGGGCCATGAGGCAAAGATGAGAAGCCACTGGAGGTCTTTGAGCCATTGAAGGTGTATGATCTGATTTGCATTTTGAAAGGACAACTGGCAGCAGTATTGAGAACAGACTTTACGATGGAAGCAGTTAGGAGGCCACTGCAATAATTTGTGAAAGATGGTGGTAATCTGTTCAGAGCAATAAGCAGTGGAGGTGATGAGAGTAAATGAACCCTGGATATATTCTGAAGGTAAAGGTAATAGGATTTGCCCATGGATTAGATCTGGGATGAGAAAGAGAAGAATCAAGGATGACTCCAAGGTTTTTAAGATAGACTTGTCATATATAGAGACAGGGAAGACTGCAGGAGGAGCAGGTTTGGGTGGGGCTAGAGGGGTAAGAAATCCTACTGAGATCCTATTAATATCTAAGAGGAAACATCAAAAAGGTAGATGAACATGTAAGTCTGGAGTTGAGAGGAAAAGTCTGGGCAAGAGATATAAATCTGGATGTTGTTAGTATATAGATGATTATTAAAACAATGCAATTACCAGGGGAGTAAATATAGAAAGAGAAGTGGTTTGATAACTGAGCCCTGGGTACTCTAGCATTTTAGGTTGGGAAGTGGCAGGGAGACAGTAAAGGAGACTGAGAAGGAGGGGCCAATGAAGAGGAGAACCAAGAGAGCAGTGTCTTGGAAATAAGGTGTTTGAAGGAGAGAGTGATCGATTGTGACAAATACTGCTGATAGGTCAAGTAAGATTCTGACTGAGAACTAGATTTAGCAATCGTCAGCGTTAGTGACCAGTACAAGAGATGTTTCAGTACTGAAGGGATGAAAGCCTGACTGGAGTGAGTTGAAGAGAGAATAAGAGCAGAAGAAGTAGAGAAGATAAATACATAATATTCTTTTGAGCATTTTTCTTAATTCTACCACTTATTTCTACTACCTCAGAGAAACAACGTGGTAGACAGAGAGTCATGTGGGGTCAACAAGAATGTTTTTTGCTTTGTTTTGTTTTGGGATGAAAGATAAAACAATGTGCTTGTATACTCAGAGGAATAATCCACAAAAATCTGTGATGCAGGAGAGAGTAGAGATAATTCCTGGGGTGATGTCCTAGATAAAAGGAATAAGATCTCAAGAACAAGTGGAGGGTTTGGACTTAGACAGAAGCACAAACAAAAACAGCAGAAGAGGCAGAGTAGATGGGTATAGACAGAAGCAGATGTGGTGATAGAGTTTTGGAAATTCTCTTCTGTTTGCTTCTATATTCTCAGTGAACAGGAAGCAAGTCTTCAGGATGAAAGTGAGGATGGGGAGAAAGTATAGAAAGTTTTAAGGAAAAGGTGGTGTGAAATAGTAATTTAGAAGACTGAAAGAAGGCATAGACTAGGGAAATGTAGTTGATGTCTGAACAATACTATGGACCCACTTGAGATTAGTGGTCATAAACTTAAGATAAGACCAGTTATCACAGTCATGTTTCTCTCCACCATGTTCAGCTGTGTGGGTGTGAGCACCGAGTAACTAGAAAGTTAGACTGAACTACTAAGGTTAGGGTTTTGCTATGTGAGTGTAACTAAGGGAACGAGGGGGTTGAGTATGTATGCAAGGTAGTGATTATAATGATGCACCAAGGAATCTAATCGGGATAAGAAGGAAAATGAGGCTACCACAAGAATGAAAAAGTGATAGGATCAAAATTCCTAGTGGGTCAAAGAATTACTGGAACTGGAATACCAGAGAAAATAACCTAGTAAGACTGGTGGTGCTAATTGGAGCTGCTTGAAATTGCGATTGTGAAGAAGGTGTAGTTATTGGTAATGACAAGCTTTAGGGTATGATCTTGAGGTTGCATAGCTAAGTTATGATAGAAGATAGACTATTAAAAGAGAGGAGGTCAAAGAACTGAAAGACTAGAATACTGAAAGTACCATTTATGCGGCTATTTAAATGATCAAGAATCATGACAGAAGTAGAGGCAGAGAGTAGTGTTAGTGAGCCAGTAACCAAAAATCTCCAAGGAATGAGGGGGATTGCCCCAGAGGTCAAACGACCAAAACCTGGAGGGCAGCAGACAGCATATTTTAACAGCACTGACTTTAAAGCTGGGGGGTATTTTAGGAAGGAGGGTAGGACAATGATGTAGAAATGGCAATGAAGAATAAGCAGGATGCCTATTGCTCCATCAGGCCCAAAGGTAAAGAGATATGAGAGATAAATCAGCCACAGCTTGAGAAGACTTAAGAGGAAACAACATCCTCAAATAAGAACCAGTAACAACGAATAACCAGTATACTGTGACAAGGAAGAAACTGCCAGAATGGAGGCATGTGTTTATACACATGTGACTCTCTCTATGCCAAACCAAAGTCAATACTAAAAGGATAGATTCCTGCATTGTGGAGGTTAGATGAATGCCAGCAAAGGGTAGCTTCAAGTGGCAAGTTGTAGGCTTTTCATCTCTCATTACCTTGGTTGCCTTAAATACACTGATAATCAATTATGGTACAGTAGATGAAGACCAAGCAAGAACAATAATTTAAGTGATTTCCTCCTAGAGGTTAAAAATATCAGTAGATTTATCACTTAAAATAAAAGGGAGGACATGTAAAATCAATGTCTGATAAAATCTACCAATAAAGGATCCCCATGGGCTAAAGAGCAATCAATTGCCAACAGCAAATGGCCTGAGTTAGATGAACTAAAGCTGATGTGAATGTTGATGTCCAGTGATACCTGGTCAGTGGGCTCAAAAGGCAGAGGGTACAATATCACTGTACTGGATTTGTCTTAAAATGGAGCAAGAGTCCTAGCCATATCTTGGAACAATGACCCCCTCCTAGAAATCTGCTGTATAAAAATTAGAGGAAAACAGAGAAAAGTAAGTAAGAAAGGCAATTGTCAGGACATTTTTTTAAGTTTTTTTTTTTTTTTCCTCCCAGGTCTTCTATCATTCCCTTGAGGTAGGTCTTCTGAGCTAAAACCAACCCCAACTGAGGCCAAGATCCATTAGTCATGAAAAACTTGAAGGGTAAAGAGGATTCATGAAGAGGGCTCTAGGAATTTATGCTGGACACTGTAAGGACACTCTAGATGTGGAAAAGGACAGCATCCTCAATGTCAAAGATACAAGCTTACCCTTATTTAAGGTTTGGCATTTCAAGACAAACAAAAGGACAGGCTTTTCTTATTTAGGATGACAATTCTGACAGTCCAAAAGTTGTCCAGCCACCTTTGTTCTCAGGCTTTACCCTCCGACCTTTTGGAGTTCCAGGCATGAAGACGCTAAAATGATATCTGGCTCACCTGAACGGTGACTGGCATTCTGGGGAAGTGCGTTGGTGATGTTGGGCAGCTCATGCCCATAGTTCCCATCCTCCAGGGGACAGACATCCAGGTCATTCCACTTCTGCAGTTGCTGCAGCCAACAGGATTTTTCCTCCAGTTTGCAATGTGGATTTAAAATGATGCACACCCATAACGCCCCTGGAAAAGAAAACAACCCACATTCTTGACATCTCTCCTTTGATGTATGTCTAAGCCTTAATTTTTCAGTTTACTCTTTTCTTCCATTTTTTGTTGGTAGGAAAAGTTTCCAAAACATCAGCTTTTCTCAATATAAAAAACCAAATCTGCTAAAGTTTTCAGAAATGCTTATTTTTCCTTCCCAAAGGTTTCTTAAAGCAGAGTGACGATCTTGATATCTGGATATATGCCTGTGATGATGAACAAGACAGATTTGGGCTTGAATTCTGAGCTCAGATCTGCAGTCCAACAAACATTTATTGAGAGAGTTCTTGTTCAAGACCTTGTATTGGAGAATAAGACCCTGTTCCTACCCTTGAGGAGCTGTCCAATGGGGGAGATAGATAAGTAAACACAGTGTCATTTGAATATGATAAGTGTTAAGATAAAGATATATTCAGGGTACAATAATAGCACAGAGGAAGGGCATTTAGCATAAGAAGGAAGGTGCTCAGAAAAGGATTCAATTTTAGTTGACCTTGGACTTTCTGAGCTTCAAATCCCTCAACTGTAAAACTGAGATCATAATGTAAAGGGCCTAGCATATTATTTGGCACAGAGTGGAATTTAGTATTTCCCTTTTCCAGGGAAAATTGTTTATTTGTACTTGGATTTTGATACTGTTGATCAGCTGTGATGCCTTAAAACTATCACATTCTTGGATCTTCTCTGTCACTATAGCAGAATATCACATATTCCACATAACCAATGAGTACTGTTTCTTTGACCACATCACCCTTCTCTGCAAGCAAACCTGCTTCTTATTTTCAAAGTTGGCTATGTGGCTAAGACAGAAATATTCTCAATCTCAAGTTAACAATAAGCCTGGCTGCAGAGTGTCTTAAGTTAAACATCCTCTGGGATGGTGTTATATCTATAGACGGCGGTATATTCAGACACTATTTCAAGGCCCCTCAAAGTCAAATAGGAATGTTTTAAAAGACCATTTAAGCCTCAATTTCAGGTACTAACTAGAGATGATGAAAATTCATTTCTATTGGCTCAATTCAGTTTTTCAAATCCAAAATGAAAAAGAAACTACACTATGTAATATAATAGTATTATATAATGATGGTTCTTAAGGGGATTATAGTTAGGAGTCCCTCAAAAAATAATTATACTAAAGCATAGTAAATGCTATTATAGCCACATATAAAGTGCTGTGAGAATATGTATGATGGAACAATTAACTCTGTAGGTGGGGTCAGGAAAAGTTATAACATTTGAGTTTGTCCTTGAAGAATAAACATGAGTTAATTCTAGTTAAAAAATGGCTAACTAAATACATATGGTCATTATCAGTCCCTCTTGATACTTCACTAAAATGAAAGTAGAGGGATAAAAACAGGCATAAACTCACATAGGCACAGAGAATGGGAGAGATGAAAGAGAAGAGTCATAAAATTTTGGAATCTGGAAAGCATGTGGATGAGAGATAGCTGACATAGCAGAAGAAAGTTGAAAACTCCATTAGCAGTTAGGAAAGCCCAGCAGCAGACTGATTCATGCTGCAGAGCCCCGCTGAAAGTGGGGCCGAAAAATAGTGGAACAGGTTAGAAGTTTGTCAAAGGTCTCAGGATCACAGACTTCCTCCTCTATTCAAGGTAGCTCAGTGCCTGTTCATTCTCTCTCCTGGAAGAAAACCAGAGCTTTACTCACTGGAAAGATAGATTCAGAGAGGCTCTGGATTGGGAATACTGTGTACAACTGAGGGTGGGGTTTCCATGCGAAAAACTGAGGGATTAAGAAAAATATACATATTGTACAAATGGACACCCTTACCCCCACCATCCAACCCTCTTTCCCTACTTAGTTCTGAGAAGACTGTGACAGGCTTATAATCCAGACATGGTGTTCATGTCCTAGTGTTTTGTGGAAGGTAGAACTTGTGAGTAATAAAATTAGCTGAGGAAATATCTAAGCAAAGTGTTGAAGGAGCAGCCTGGTTTCTATTGACTGCTTATAGTAAAATGCAAGAAGAAAGAAATTAAAGACAGAACTGTGAACCAAAAAGGAAGCAGAACTTAAAGATGTGGAACATGCTCAGCCTATCCACATTGAAAAGAATGAGAAAGCCTGTTTGGGAAAGAATATAATGGTGTGACCCTTAGAGAGGTAAATCTTCATCTTTTATTGTAGGAGTAAAAAGAGAATACCTAGAATTAAAAAATCAAGAAAGAACAGTTATTTAGAAATGTGGAGGCATGTTAGAAAAAGCAGCTAAAAGAATTAAAAATTGCTCTTTCTGAGAAGTAGTAACTGACAATGTGAAGGAATATGGCAGAGGAATATTGTTTTTTATTAAAAAGTTTGTAGAACTCTTTGACACTTTAACCCGTATACATGTATTACTTCATTTTGAAAGAAGAACGAGAGATAAATAGGAGTGGTTTGGGCAGAGAGATCGAGGGAGGGTATATACCCAAACAGGAGAAAGGACATAAGCGAAGGCAAATACGTTCTCATGAGTCATTTTAGTCTCTTTGGATATTTAGTCTGTTGGATGTTTTTTCCTTTTGGTAGAAAATTTTTGTAATATAGCATGTTAGCTTTTAGTACTATTGGGACTGTGAGTTCCTACCAATTACAGTGTCCTTTCTGAACACCAGGTGGCAGGAAATCCCTAATATATAGGAGGTAAAGGAGGTAAAAAATTTCTAACCGTGTGACAGTAAGAAAGATGCACAAATATTCAGATCATAAAAGTTACTTTCTCTACTTTTAGAATTTAAGAATCCTAAAGGCCTCTATAAACCTCATGAAAAAAATTTTTTCTTCACATTGTAGTCTTTTCCTATGGTGTCTGTGTTACACTGTTTGCTGGTTCTTGTAAAATTAATGTAGGGATAGGGTCCCACCCACCAACAAACAAAAAAGATAAGAAAACCTCATCATTTAAGATGAGGGAAGAGGAGCGCTAAGAAAAGAATTTTGAGGAAGCACCAATATTTAAGTTGTGAGCAGAGGAGAAGGAGGAATAAGCAAAAGAGATTAAGAAAGAAAGATAAGAGAGATGGAAGAACCAGGAGAAATTAGTGACACACAAGCCAATCAGCAATGTCTAATGAGGCAGAGTGTCAATATTAGTAACAAACATTTACTTTACAGTTTAAGATGTGCTTTTTGTTTATAGTGAAGTAAAAGATTTTCACATTTAATCTTCATAAGTATAACGAGAACCAAAGAGAGGCCATTAAACTTGGCCTTATGAAAGGCAAAATCAATAGGGTAACAGGAACAGAAAACAGATTGGGGTGAGTTGAGAGAGGCTTAAGAGGTAAAAAAAACAGGGAACTAACTACAGTCATCAAGGAGTTACTATTTCCTAGGCACTGAAATATTAAAAAGGGGATCCCTAGAAAGTGAGTACTTTCACCTGTAAGTTTAAAATGAGTTTTCTGTTTTATTAAGTCATTATGGATTTGTTTTTTAAAAAACTCAAGAGATTGCTGCATCTCTAAGAAAGAGACAAGGTAAAAAATCCTGCAGGTGCCTACATGTAATAGGCATGTAGGGACTGTGTTACCACGATCCAAAAGCAGATTTTCCAGCAACTTAAAAAAAGCATCACTTGAGGATATGGGGAGGGGGAAGGGTAAGCTGGGACAAAGTGAGAGAGTGGCATGGACATATATACACTACCAAAAGTAAAATAGCTAGCTAGTGGGAAGCAGCTGCATAGCACAGGGAGATCAGCTCCGGGCTTTGTGACCACCTAGAGGGGTGGGATAGGGATGGTGGGAGGGAGGGAGACGCAAGAGGGAAGAGATATGGGGACATATGTATATGTATAGCTGATTCACTTCGTTATAAAACAGAAACTAACACACCATTGTAAAGCAATTATACTCCAATAAAGATGTTTAAAAAAAAAAAAAAAGCATCAAAAACTCTAACCAAGGGCTTCCCTGGTGGCACAGTGGTTGGGAATCTGCCTGCCAATGCAGGGGACACGGGTTTGATCCCGCATGCCACGGAGCAATTAGGCCCGTGAGCCACAACTGCTGAGCCTGCGCGTCTGGAGCCTGTGCTCCGCAGCAAGAGAGGCCGCGATAGTGAGAGGCCCGCGCACCGCAATGAAGAGTGGCCCCCGCTTGCCGCGACTGGAGAAAGCCCTAGCACAGAAAAACGAAGACCCAACACAGCCAAAAATAAATAAATAAATTTAAAAAAAAAAAAAGCAAAAAAAACCACCTCTAACCAAGTGTAGGTACCATGGAAGTTAAAATTTTACATAATTATTATATATTAAATATAATAATAAATAATAGCAACAATTTATTTCTTTTTATGGGCTACGCATTATAATAGGCACTTTATATATATTATCTTATTCAGTCTTCCAACTGTGAGGGTCAACAGGTCTTGGATTGGGTGTAGAAGGTAGAAAACAGAGGGAACCTAGGATGACTCAGATTTTCTTTTTCAGCAACTAGATACATCTCACAACCCTGTACTGAGATGGGGAAAATCAGGCTTTGGCGGGAAAAATAAGAGTTCTGTGATGGTCCTGTTAAGTTTGAGATGTTTCCTAGACATGGTGGGAAGCTGGACACTGAGCCTACAGCTCAAGAGAAAGGTCAGGGCTAGAGACATAAATTTGTGACTTGCCTACATCTAGATTATATTTAAAGCCATGGGACTGAATATGATCACTTAGGTACAGAATGTAGACAGGGCAGTGGGTGCTGCAGAATACTCAATATTTAGAAGGGTTGAGGAAAGGAAGAGGAGCCTACAAAGCAGTCTGACAGAAAGCAGCCAGAATGTGGGAGGAAACCCAGGAGGGTGTGGGGTTATGGAAGCTAAGAGAATACGTTTCAAGACGTGTATGGTCAATTTTATTGAAAACTGCCAAGAGGTCAAGTAAAATAACAACAGAGAAGTGGCCACTGCAATATGGAAGTCACTGGTGACTGTAGCAAGAGCTACTTGTCAGTAGAGTGGCAGCAATGAGCAATGGAAGCTCAACTGCAGTGGGCTCGAGAGAGAATGGAGGTAAGCAAATGGAAAGAATGCAGACAAGGTTTTCAAGAAGTGTTGTTTTGTGGGATAGGGAGGGTGGGAGGGAGGCTCAAGAGGGAGGGGATATGGGGGTATATGTATACGTATAGCTGATTCACTTTTTTTTTTTAACGTCTTTATTGGAGTATAATTGCTTTACAATGGTGTGTTAGTTTCTGCTTTATAACAAAGTGAATCAGCTATACATATACATATATCCCAATATCCCCTCCCTCTTGCGTCCCCCTCCCACCCTCCCTATCCCACCCACCCCTCTAGGTGGTCACAAAGCACTGAGCTGATCTCCCTGTGCTATGCGGCTGCTCCCCACTAGCTATCTATTTTATGTTTGGTAGTGTATATATGTCCATGCCACTCTCTCACTTTGTCCCAGCTTACCCTTCCCCCTCCCCGTATCCTCAAGTATATTCTCTAGTAGTTCTGCGTCTTTATTCCCGTCTTGCCCCGAGGTTCTTCATGACCATTTTTTTTTTTAAGATTCCATATATATGTGTTAGCATACAGTATTTGTTTTTCTCTTTCTGACTTACTTCACTCTGTATGACAGACTCTAGGTCCATCCATCGCACTACAAATAACTCAATTTCGTTTTTTTTATGGCTGAGTAATATTCCATTGTATATATGTGCCACATCTTCTTTATCCATTCATCTGTCGATGGACACTTAGGTTGCTTCCATGTTGTGGCTATTGTAAACAGAGCTGCAAGGAACATCGTGGTACATGACTCTTTTTGAATTATGGTTTTCTCAGGGTATATGCCCAGTAGTGGGATTGCTGGGTCGTATGGTAGTTCTATTTTTAGTTTTTTAAGGAACCTCCATACTGTTCTCCATAGTAGCTGTATCAATTAACATTCCCACCAACAGTGCACGAGGGTTCCCTTTCCTCCACATCCTCTCCAGCATTTATTGTTTGTAGATTGATGATGGCCATTCTGACCGGTGTGAGATGATATCTCATTGTAGTTTTGATTTGCATTTCTCTAATGATTAATGATGTTGAGCATTCTTTCATGTGTCTGTTGGCAATCTGTATATCTTCTTTGGAGAAATGTCTATTTAGGTCTTCTGCCCATTTTTAGATTGGGTTGTTCGTTTTTTTGTTATTGAGCTGCATGAGCTGCTTGTAAATCTAGGAGATTAATCCTTTGTCAGTTGCTTCATTGGCAAATATTTTCTTCCATTCTGAGGGTTGTCTTTTGGTCTTGTTTATGGTTTCCTTTGCTGTGCAAAAGCTTTTAAGTTTGATTAGTCCCATTTGTTTATTTGTGTTTTTATTTCCATTTCTCTAGGAGCTGGGTCAAAAAGAATCTTGCTGTGATTTATGTCATAGAGTGTTCTGCCTATGTTTTCCTCTAAGAGTTTGATAGTGTCTGGCCTTACACTTAGGTCTTTAATCCATTTTGAGTTTATTTTTGTGTATGGTGTCAGGGAGTGTTCTAATTTCATACTTTTACATGTACCTGTCCAATTTTCCCAGCACCACTTATTGAAGAGGCTGTCTTTTCTCCACTCTATATGCTTGCCTCCTTTATCAAAGATAAGGTGACCATATGTGCGTGGGTTTATCTCTGGGCTTTCTATCCTGTTCCATTGATCTATATTTCTGTTTTTGTGCCAGTACCATACTGTCTTGGTTACTGTAGCTTTGCAGTATAGTCTGAAGTCAGGGAGCCTGATTCCTCCAGCTCTGTTTTTCTTTCTCAAGATTGCTTTGGCTATTCGGGGTCTTTTGTGTTTCCATATAAATTGTGAAATGTTTTGTTCTAGTTCTGTGAAAAATGCCATTGGTAGTTTGATAGGGATTGCATTGAATCTGTAGATTGCTTTGGGTAGTATAGTCATTTTCACAATGTTGATTCTTCCAATCCAAGAACATGGTATCTCTCCATCTGTTGGTATCATCTTTAATTTCTTTCATCAGTGTCTTATAGTTTTCTGAATACAGGTCTTTTGTCTCCTTAGGTAGGTTTATTCCTAGGTATTTTATTCTTTTTGTTGCAGTGGTAAATGGGAGTGTTTCCTTAATTTCTCTTTCAGATTTTTCATCATTAGTGTACAGGAATGCAAGAAATTTCTGTGCATTAATTTTGTATCCTGCTACTTTACCAAATTCATTGATTAGCTCTAGTAGTTTTCTGGTAGCATCTTTAGGATTCTCTATGTATAGTATCATGTCATCTGCAAACTGTGACTGCTTTACTTCTTTTCTGATTTGGATTCCTTTTATTTCTTTTTCTTCTCTGATTGCTGTGGCTAAAACTTCCAAAACTATGTTGAATAACAGTGGTGAGAGTGGACAACCTTGTCTTGTTCCTGATCTTAGAGGAAATGGTTTCAGTTTTTCACCATCGAGAATGATGTTGGCTGTGGGTTTGTCATATATGGCCTTTATTATGTTGAGGTAAGTTCCCTCTATGCCTACTTTCTGGAGGGTTTTTATCATAAATGGGTGTTGAATTTTGTCAAAAGCTTTTTCTGCATCTATTTATATGATCATATGGTTTTTCTCCTTCAATTTGTTAATATGGTTTATCCCAATGATTGATCTACATATATTGAAGAATCCTTGCATTCCTGGGATAAACCCCACTTGATCATGGTGTATGATCCTTTTAATGTGCTGTTGGATTCTGTTTGCTAGTATTTTGTTGAGGATTTTTGCATCTATGTTTATCAGTGATATTGGCCTGTAGTTTTCTTTCTTTGTGACATCTTTGTCTGGTTTTGGTATCAGGGTTTTGGTGGCCTCGTAGAATGAGTTTGGGCGTGTTCCTCCCCCTGCTATATTTTGGAAGAGTTTGAGAAGGATAGGTGTTAGCTCTTCTCTAAATGTTTGATAGAATTCGCCTGGGAAGCCATCTGGTCCTGGGCTTTTGTTTGTTGGAAGATTTTTAATCACAGTCTCAATTTCAGTGCTTGTGATTGGTCTGTTCATATTTTCTGTTTCTTCCTGGTTCAGTCTAGGAAGGTTGTGCTTTTCTAAGAATTTGTCCATTTCTTCCAGGTTGTCCATTTTATTGGCATATTGTTGCCTGTAGTAATCTCTCATGATCCTTTGTATTTCTGCAGTGTCAGTTGTTACTTCTCCTTTTTCATTTCTACTTCTATTGATTTGAGTCTTCTCCCTTTTATTCTTGATGAGTCTGGCTACTGGTTTACCAATTTTGTTTATCTTCTCAAAGAACCAGCTTTTAGTTTTATTGATCTTTGCTATCATTTCCTTCATTTCTTTTTCATTTATTTATGTTCTGATCTTTATGATTTCTTTCCTTCTGCTAACTTTGTGGGTTTTTTTTGTTGTTGTTCTTCTTTCTCTAATTGCTTTAAGTGTAAGGTTAGGTTGTTTATTTGAGATGTTTCTTGTTTCTTGAGGTAGGATTGTATTGCTATAAACTTCCCTCTTAGAACTGCTTTTGCTTCATCCCATAGGTTTTGGGTCGTCGTGTTTTCATTGTCATTTGTTTCTAGGTATTTTTTGATTTCCTCTTTGATTTCTTCAGTGATCTCTTGGTTATTAAGTAATGTATTGTTTAGCCTCCATGTGTTAGTAGTTTTTACAGATTTTTTCCTGTAATTGATATCTAGTCTCATAGCATTGTGGTCGGAAAAGATACTTGATACGATTTCAATATTCTTAAATTTATCAAGGCTTGATTTGTGACCCAAGATATGATCTATCCTGGAGACTGTTCCATGAGCACTTGAGAAGAAAGTGTATTCTGTTGTTTTTGGATGGAATATCCTATAAATATCAATTACGTCCATGTTGTTTAATGTTATCATTTAAAGCTTGTGTTACCTTATGTATTTTCATTTTGGATGATCTGTCCATTGGTGACAGTGGGGTGTTAAAGTCCCCTACTATGATTGTGTTACTGTCGATTTCCCCATTTATGGCGGTTAGCTTTTGCCTTATGTATTGAGGTGATCCTATGTTGGGTGCATAAATATTTACAACTGTTATATCTTCTTCTTGGATTGATCCCTTGATCATTATGTAGTGTCCTCCTTTGTCTCTTGCAATAGTCTTTTTTTTTTTTAATCATTCATCAATTTCATACACATCAGTGTATACATGTCAATCCCAATCGCCCAATTCAGCACACCACCATCCCCACCCCACCGCGGTTTTCCCCCCTTGGTGTCCAAACGTTTGTTCTCTACATCTGTGTCTCAACTTCTGCCCTGCAAACCGGTTCATCTGTACCATTTTTCTAGGTTCCACATACATTCTTGCAATAGTCTTTATTTTCAAGTCTATTTTGTCCGACATGAGAATTGCTACTCCAGCTTTCTTTTGATTTCCATTTGCATGGAATATCTTTTTCCATCCCCTCACTTTCAGTCTGCATGTGTCCCCAGGTCTGAAGTGGGTCTCTTGTAGACAGCATATATACGGGTCTTGTTTTTGTATCCATTCAGCCAGTCTATGTCTTTTGGTGGGAGCATTTAATCCATTTACATTTAAGGTAATCGATATGTATGTTCCTATTACCATTTTCTTAATTGTTTTGGGTTTGTTATTGTAGGTCTTTTCCTTCTCTTGTGTTTCCTGCCTAGAGAAGTTCCTTTAGCATTTGTTGTAAAGCTGGTTTGGTGGTGGTGAATTGTCTTAGCTTTTGCTTGTCTGTAAAGGTTTTAATTTCTCTGTCCAATCTGAATGAGAGCCTTACTGGGTAGAGTAACCTTGGTTGTAGGTTTTTCCCTTTCCTCACTTTAAATATGTCTTGCCACTCCCTTCTGGCTTGCAGAGTTTCTGCTGAAAGATCAGCTGTTAACCTTATAGGGATTCCCTTGTGTGTTATTTGTTGTTTTTCCCTTGCTGCTTTTAATATTTTTTCTTTGTATTTAATTTTTGATAGTTTGATTAATATGTGTCTTGGCGTGTTTCTCCTTGGATTTATCCTGTATGGGACTCTCTGCGCTTCCTGTACTTGACTGACTATTTCCTTTCCCATATTAGGGAAGTTTTCAACTATAATCTCTTCAAATATTTTCTCAGTCCCTTTCTTTTTCTCTTCTTCTGGGACCCCTATAATTCAAATGTTGGTGCTTTTAATGTTGTCCCAGAGGTCTCTGAGACTGTCTTCAATTCTTTTCATTCTTTTTTCTTTATTCTGCTCTGCAGTAGTTATTTCCACTATTTTATCTTCCAGGTCACTTATCCATTCTTCTGCCTCATTTATTCTGCTATTGATTCCTTCTAGAGAATTTTAAATTTCATTTATTGTGTTTTTCATCATTGTTTGTTTGCTCTTTATCTCTTCTAGGTCCTTGTTAAACGTTTCTTGTATTTTCTCCATTCTATTTCCAAGATTTTGGATCATGTTTACTATCATTACTCTGAATTCCTTTTCAGGTAGACCGCCTATTTCCTCTTCATTTGTTTGGTCTCTTGGGTTTTCACCTTGCTCCTTCATCTGATGTGTGTTTCTCTGTCTTCTAATTTTGCTTAACGTACTGTGTTTGGGGTCTCCTTTTTGCAGGCTCCAGGTTCGTAGTTCCCATTGTTTTTGGTGTCTGTCCCCAGTGGCTAAGGTTGGTTCAGTGGGTTGTGTAGGCTTCCTGGTGGAGGGGACTAGTGCCTGAGTTCTGGTGGATGAGGCTGGATCTTGTCTTTCTGGTGGGCAGGACCATGTCCCATGGTGTGTTTTGGGGTGTCTGTGACCTTATTATGATTTTAGGCAGCCTCTCTGCTAAAGGGTGGGGTTGTGTTCCTGTGTTGCTAGTTGTTTGGCATAGGGTGTCCAGCACTGTAGCTTGATGGTTGTTGAGTGGAGCTAGGTCTTAGTGTTGAGATGGCGATCTCTGGGAGAGCTTTTGCCGTTTGATATTACGTGGAGCCAGGAAGTCTCTGGTGGACCAATGTCCTGACCTCGGCTCTTCCACCTCATAGGCGCAGGCCTGACACCCGGCCCGACACCCTGCACCAAGACCCTGTCAGCCACACGGCCTTACTACATGTGATATACTCTGATTTTTTCTATTCTTTCAACCTCATGATTGATAACGTTTGGGGGAAAGAATGATATTCCGTTCAAAAGTCAGGTCAAATCCTTATCCACTCATTGATTTCTCAATCCAGGATCTTGATAAATAACCACCAAGCCTTTAAAATCCTTGACAGGTCTGTCTCACTGAAAGGTCTTGATCTCATTACTTCCTTTTTTGAGCTAATGTCTGAAAATGGGGATAGCTTGTAAAACTGGTAAAATATTGGCTTTGATGCTTCCTTATCAACATATACACTCTACATGAAGATTCTTCGGGAAATAGAAGGCTGCTGGGTACTGGTACAGACGGGTAACAGTGCCTTAGGAAGTGACGGAATGACAGCAGGCACCGAGAGTGAGATCACAAAACACGTTTGTGCTGCCTACTGGTGGCACCTGATTCACAGGTGCTCAATAAATGGCTGTTACTTTCACTAGTCCATAAATTCACTGGGGGCTCCTGGGTTTCTTTCTTGAACAGCCACAACGGAGGTCTGTCTGTGCGCTCTGCAGTCTTCACACAACCAGAGAAGTGGGGTGACTGCACCCCCTGTGCCACATCCACGCGGCAATCTACATTCTTTACACCCCCCTAGCCCCGCCCAGAGACCTTCCACAAGGCTGTAACCCAGGCCTTAGCCGGGCCCTGAGAGACAAGGCTGTGAGGCTGCCCACCTGGAGTAGAAGCTCAGATTGGGCACCACGCTTCCTGGGACCCAGGCAGCCGTTGTCCTAGGGCTGGAGGAACTGTGTGCAGCTTGATTCACTTTGTTATACAGCAGAAACTAACAAAACACTGTAAAGCAATTATACTCCAATAAAGATGTTAAAAAACAAAAAAAGAATGTGTTGTTTTGAATGGAAGAAGAGAAATGGGGCAGTAATTAGAGGAGGATGGGACCATCAAAGGCACTTTTTTTTTTTTGAGATTGAAACCATTAGAGCATATTTGTATGCTGATGGAACTCATCCAGTATTGAGGGAGAAATTAATGATGCCAGAGAAAGGAGTAACTGAGGAGCAAAATTCTTGAGAAAAGGAAATGGCATAGGAACCAGAGCAAGTATGTAAGGAGTGGCCTTTTATGGGAGCAGAGATACTTTATAGATTTTAAAAGAAGATTTTTAAAAGCATATGTGTACAGACATGGAGAGATGAGAAAACTTCATGTCTGATTGCTTCTGTTATCTCTGGTTCAGGAACTGAAGGTAGTGAGCCCACTCCTCTAAATTCCTACAATCCCTGTCGAGGCCCTCCCCCCAGAGGAGCAGGCCTAGTGACCAGTAAGGAACCCTCAGAGTAGTCAAGGGAAGCATGAACGTACTTGCTCTAGTGTCTGACCCCATAAGGCTTCTCTTAGTGCAGTATTTTTCAAAATGTGGTCTCTGGAACCGTGGCATCAGCATCCCCAGAAAATAGGTTAGAAATGCAAATTATCAGGCCCTACTCCAACCTGTGTAATCAGAAACTCTGGGGACGGGCCCAGCAATCTGTTTAAACAAGTATTCCAGGTGATTTTGAGAAGTTTGGGAACTACTGTCTTTGCAGAATGCTGAGAGTTTCTTGGAATGTTGATATAGCAATTTCGTAGATATGAAAATATCACAATCAAGAGCTTTTCATAATGAACCTAAGTATATGACAAAAGCATTAAAAGCACTGGGATCTAGCTCTGCTTACTTCCTCTTACCTACCTTTGCCCCAAAGGCCAAGCCCAAATCCACAAAACAATCCCATGATTGTCACAGAAATTATTCCCAAGAGATTCAGGCCTCAGATGAAACTGACTCTCTGAAGGCTAATTTCAAATTCTTAAGAAACATGCACTTTGGGAGAAAATAGTACATAACAAGGTGAAACTGAGGGAGATGTTGCAGAAGGATGTTTGATTTGGATTCAGACAGATTGGGGTTCCGGTGTTAGAGCCACCACTTACTAGTGTGTGACCTTGAACAAGTAACTTTTCGGAGCTCATCTGTCTCACCTAAACATATGGAGATGCTGATATGTTACCCTAGAAGGAAGTCCATGCCTACAATTCCTTCTGAGGAAAGAGTGTAAGAAGCTGTTCCCAACTTGCCATGCATTGTGACCCTGGTCACAACTGGTTGGACCAGTAACTTTAGACTAATAGTTCAACATTCCTGTACTTCAGAAAGTGTGATTGTGTCAGAGAGACAGTTTTCTATAATTCTTTATTTTATTCTGTATCCAGAAGTAACCAGAGCTGTCTCTGTTTCTTTGCAACAAACACACAATTACCTCATAGGTTTGTTATGAGAATTACATGAAATAATGTGTGTACAATCTTTAACACAGAGACTGGCACATAACGCTCAATAATGTAGCTCTTCATTATTAATGAGAACTCCAAAGCCATTGGTGCCCCAGGTGATATCAAGAAGCCTTAGCACCCAAATCAAAACCCCACGCTCAGCAGCCCCAAAGTAACTAAGTATAGTCCCAGAGTCATTAAGCCTCATTCCCCATGGCTTTTAGTCCTAAGACTATAATATATATGCTTCGGGGGAATTCACTAAAATCCTAAACTGTAGTTTTTTTCTTGTGCTATTTTGTATGAGTGGAAAGTTTGTCGTTGCTTTCTGGGCTGGAGGGAGTATGGAGAAGCTATATTAGAACTTTTAGAATATGTCGTATGGAAGTTTTCCAGTATAACCCCAGAATGGGGCCATGACTGGATAGTGAGTTCAGAGTATGGAGGATTCTGCAAACAGGGGGAGGAGCTGAGTATTAGCCCTGCAAAACTGGCCTTGGAACAGGGGAATGATAAAGAGAAATAATGACAAAAGAAGATGGCCTTGATGAGAAGAATCTAGAACAGAGAAGCCATTCAGGAGGCCACAGGTCTAATTTAATCTAAAAGTCCCAAGGCCCTCAACCAGATCAGTGGTGATGTGAAGTAAAAAGTGTGAATGGACACTAAATTGCATTCTGAAGGTCAAGGAATCAAATTAATTTGGTAACTGGATGTAGGGAATGAACAAAAAATGAGTGCTTGACAACAAGTTTGATAGAGTAAGAAATGGTGGTGCCAATGCCAGGTTCAGGGGAATCTCTTTTCATAGAAGCCCTGATTTCATCTTTGGGTTTCTCAAGTTTGAGGTGATCAGGAGATTTTTTTCAGTAGAAATGGTCATAGGGCAGCTGCTAATATGAGACTGGAACTCAGATAAGTGGAAAGAAGATGAGGATGAGATCACCATAAAGGAAACTCTGAAGCCATGCTATTGAAAAAAAAGAGTTCTCAAAGGAGTATAGAGAAAGAATAGAAGTCCAAGGCCCAAGTCTTGGAAACTGCCTTATGTCTAAGAGGTTTGTCTGGGGGTGATAAAGAAAAGCAGACCCAGGGAAAGCAAGAAAAGTGAGTTTGGTAAGTATCTGGAGAGCCAGGCTAATGCCATGGAACAGAAGCCAAGGCAAAAGGTTTTCTCTCACCAAAGGCTTCTATGTGGTAATATCTGGAACAGAATGCAGATGTCAATAGCAAAGCACAATGCTGTGGAAGAAACACAAGTGAGTTCAAAACTACTCTGGGTAGCCTCTGTAGAGCCTAAATCTTCTGCCAATTGGGCTAAAGTTCACTTAGCAAGATCCATGTAATGACTGATGGCAAGTGTTCACTAACACTATTGCCAGGGGGCAAGCTGATAGGATAGACATGCAGTTCTCTGAGATATGTGGACTTACCTAGCTCATCCCAGAGCTGCCTGCACTTATCTGTCATGGTTGTTCCTTGCTGCCTCCAGAGTGTGAGTCGTGGGTCAGCCATAAACTGCTCAGTTATTAGTGTCAGCATCCTGGCTCCATTGGAATCTCTCATCCGCAGCATCTCTCGAACCTGACACATAAGGAGGGGCAAGAGTTGGTGACTGCACATCATAACAAAGTAGGAGGAGAAAGAAGGGGAGGAGGGGGAGGAGAAGATGAAGTAACTAAGCACAGCATATCCAAAGAGCCAAAAAGAAGGCCTCTTGTTCTGTATGTAAGTTCTTTGCATGTATCAAGAAAGCCTGCTGTGGGCAATGAGATACCACTTCACACTCACAAGGATGGCTAGAATCAAAAAGCCAGATAATAAGTGTTGGCAAGGATATAGAGAAATCAGAACCCTCATACATTGTTTGGTGGGAATGTAGAATGATGTAGCCACTTTGGAAATCAGTCTAGAAATTCCTCAAATGATTAAACACAGAGCTACCATGTGGCCTATCAATTCCACTCCTAGAGAGAAATGAAAATATATATGTCCACACAGAAACATTGTACAAGAATGTTTATAGCAGCATTATTTATAATAGCTAAAAAATGGAAACAATGCAAATGCCCATCAACAGACAAATGGATAAACAAAAAGTGTGGTATCCATGTAATGGAATATTACTTGGCCATAAAAAGGAATGAAGTACTGACACATGCTACAGCATGGATGTATGTTTTTAAATACTTTAAAATACTATTCCAGGGCTTCCCTGGTGGCGCAGTGGTTGAGAATCTGCCTGCCAATGCAGGGGACACGGGTTCGAGCCCTGGTCTGGGAAGATCCCATATGCTGCGGAGCAACTAGGCCCGTGAGCCACAATTACTGAGCCTGCACGTCTGGATCCTGTGCTCTGCAACAAGAGAGGCCACGATAATGAAAGGCCCGTGCACCGCGATGAAGAGTGGCCCCCACTTGCCGCAACTAGAGAAAGCCCTCGCACAGAAACAAAGACCCAACACAGCCATAAATAAATAAATAAACCCAAAGTTAAAAAAAAAAAAAAGCTAACGTTTAAAAAAAAAATACTATTCCAGGAGAAAGAAGCCAGTCCAGAATAGGGAAATCTATAGAGACAGAAAGTAGATTAGTGGTTGCTTAGGGCTGGGGGAGTGGGGCATGGGGAATAGGGGAGTGATAGGTAAAGGGTATGGGGTTTCTTTTTAAGATAATGAAAATGTTCTAAAGTTGACTGTGGTGATAGCTGTACATATCTGTGAATATATTAAAAACCATTGAATTGTACACTTTTTAAAATGGGTGAATTTTATGCTATGTGATTTATATTTCACTAAAGGTGTTAAGAAAAAAAAAAAAAAACAGAGAGAGAAAGACTGCTGTGAGAGTCCCCAGTTCCAAAATACTAAGTCTCTTTAAAGCCTCATCGGGCAGCCTTGGGTTCAAAGCAGAGGGAAGGTGGCTTCATTACTAATCCCCCCAGGAATGCTAACTCACTTAGAGAGCTGAGCAGAAGGAAAAAGACTACCAGGGTGAGGCAGTAGGGGTCCCTGGATGCAACCTGCTCAAGTCTGCTCTGCTCAGCTCCCCTCCCCACAGTTAGTTTTCAAGCATTCAGTACAGGTAGGTCAAGTGAGCTAGCTACAATGCATGAAGCCAGAAGTGTGGTAAGCCTAGTTTACTTAAGAAAAAAAAAACTTTTCATATCTTACCTTGGCAAACATTGAATTGAGTTGCTTTCCAGAGCCATAGTAACCACCCTGGGAGAGAAAGAGCTTCACTTGTTCTTTCACCTGTTCCTCGTCCAAATGCCAACAGTTCTCATCATCAATGCTGGCCCCAGCTGTGGGGTCAGGGGCACCTGTGAGGAATGGGAATGATGAAATGAATCCCTTGAGTTCCTACCCTACACATTCAGCAGGAGGGGCCCTCTGTGAATCTATTCAGAAACAGGTGGGTATTCTGCCTTAATCTGGGCTTTGTCAATTGTGTGGGCCTAAATAAATGTAAGAGAGCTAATGCTAGTTTCATGTTCACTAAACTCTCAGTTGTATCCTCTTCCAAAGTCTACAAATACCATCCTGGGGGAAAAAGCCCAGAAGGAAATACACAAACATGAAAATAGCGATGTATTTTTTTTCCCTAAGAGAATGACATTTTTTCTTCTTTTTGGTTTTTCTATGAAGTTCAAATAAGCCTTAAAGCACACATATTATTTTAAAATTAAAAAATACTTTCTTAGAAAATAAAAAATTCTCTTTTTAAAGTTCACTATAAAATTGTAGCTTCTCAAGTGGTGTCAACACTTCTAAATTTCTAGAAACTTGCCCCTGGGGACTTCCCTGGTGGCCCAGTGGTTAAGAATCCGCCTGCCAATGCAGGGGACACGGGTTCGAGCCCTGGTCCAGGAAGATCCCACATGCCGTGGAGCAACGAAGCCTGTACACCACAACTACTGAGCCTGCGCTCTAGAGCCCGCGAGCCACAACTACTGAGCCTGCGTGCTGCAACTACTGAAGCCCACATACCTAGAGCCCATGCTCTGCTACTAGAGAAGCCACTGCAATGAGAAGCCCGCGCACCACAACAAAGAGTAGCCCCCGCTCACCACAACTAGAGAAAGCCTGCGCGCGGCAACGAAGACCCAATGCAGCCACAAATAAGAAAAAAAAGGAAAAAAGAAACTTGCCCCTGAAGCACAGGCGGAGTTATATACCTGGTGATATAATTTTACAAATTTGCACTCAAGATATCGTTCATATCTAGGCTCACCTCAGCAACATCACTTAAAACACAGTTTTAGTTATTTATGCATCCCTCTCCCCTAGTAGCCTGTTAGCTCCTTGCTCACAGTTGAATTACCTATAGCACAGTGCTGGTAATATGACAAGCACCGAGGAAATATTTGTGGAATGAGAACTGAATCTTCTTCTGTCACTTTCTCAAAGACAGAGTCCTATGATAAGTTTTTAGAACCCTGTCTCCAAGTGACAAAAGACTGTAAGTCAATACTCTATAGGTGTGGTCATGCAGTCAGTTACAAATTCATGTTGTGTTTCATCAGTACGTCTACCAACCTTCTTGTACTCTAATATCAAAGCCTTGCTTAAATGAAGTCTGCAGAGAAAAGCTGCTCTTCAAAATAAATTTATTTATTTATTTATTTTTGCTGCATTGGGTCTTCATTGCTGTGCATGGGCTTTCTCTAGTTGCAGTGAGTGGGGGCTACTCTTCGTTGTGGCGCGCAGGCTTCTCATTGCGGTGGCTTCTCTTGTTGCAGAGCATGGGCTCTAGGCGCGTGGGCTTCAGTAGTTGTGGCATGAGGGCTCAATAGTTGTAGCTTGCGGGCTCTAGAGCGCAGGCTCAGTAGTTGTGGCACATGGGCTTAGTTGCTCCGTGGCACGTGGGATCTTCCTGGACCAAGGCTCAAGCCTGTGTCCCCTGCAGTGGCAGGCGGATTCTTAACCACTGTGCCACCTGGGAAGCTCCTGCTAAGCTTTTTTAGTGCATCTTATTCTCCAGGGAATCAGGAGGGCTCACACATTAATTTATTCTATAAATACTAATTAACACTATAAGCATCCAGTTTATGGAATCTACTATATGCTACTTTTCTTCAAATGTAGTATTCTAAACCAAGTTCTGATCATATCACTTCCCTGCTCAGAAGTCTTCAGTGATAAACTATTCTTAATAAATGAAGTCCAAATTTAGCTTAGCATTCTGGGCCCTCCCTGGTCAGGCCCTTTTATTTCTAACCTTGGCTTTCCTATACTTATGCTGTGTTTCAGCTAGAAACTTAGTATTCGCAGAAGTCAACGACATTTCCTTATGACTTTACTTATGCTTTTATCCTTTACTTCCCTTCCTCTCCCCACAACCTGTTCTTTGGCCAAAAAACACTACTTCTCGTCAATATTGCCTCAGCTCTATAGTCACAGCTGCAATGAGAAATGGAAACCATAAAGTAAGTATACAGAGAGGCAAATGCTGCCAAAACTCACCTACTGCTTAGTTCACTTGGTAGGACTTTTTTACCCCCTCACTGAATTAGCCATATACCCCATTGCCACCTGTCAAAACTATGTCCATCTTATGCTCATATGCATAAAAAGGCAGTAACACTCTTCCTAGTACTTTATAATTACTTCTCTTAAAGACCTGTTGCATTTTTTTAACATCTTTATTGGAGTATAATTGATTTACAATGGTGTGTTAGTTTCTGCTTTATTACAAAGTGAATCAGCTATACATATACATATATCCCCATATCTCCTCCCTCTTGCGTCTCCCGCCCACCCTCCCTATCCCACCCCTCTAGGTGGTCACAAAGCACCAAGCTGATCTCCCTGTGCTACGCGGCTGCTTCCCACTAGCTAGCTATTTTACATTTGGTAGTGTGCGTACGTCCATGCCACACTCTCACTTTGTCCCAGCTTACCCTTGCCCTCCCCATATCCTCAAGTCCATTCTGTAGTAGGTCTGCATCTTTATTCCCGTCTTGCCCCGAGGTTCTTCATGACCATTTTTTTTTTTTTTAGATTCCATATATATGTGTTAGCGTACGCTATTTGTTTTTCTCTTTCTGACTTACTTCACTCTGTAAGACAAACTCTAGGTCCATCCACCTCACTACAAACAACTCAATTTCATTTCTTTTTATGGCTGAGTAATATTCCATTGTATATATGTGCCACATCTTCTTTATCCATTCATCTGTCGATGGACACTTAGGTTGCTTCCATGTCCTGGCTATTGTAAACAGAGCTGCAATGAACATTGTGGTACATGACTCTTTTTGAATTACGGTTTTCTCAGGGTATATGCCCTGAGAAAAGTGGGATGGCTGGGTCATATGGTAATTCTATTTTTAGTTTTTTAAGGAACCTCCATACTGTTCTCCAAAGTGGCTGTATCAATTTACATTCCCACCAACAGTGCAAGAGGGTTCCCTTTTCTCCACACCCTCTACAGCATTTATTGTTTGTACATTTTTAGATGATGGCCATTCTGACTGGTGTGAGGTGATACCTCATTGCAGTTTTGATTTGCATTTCTCTAATGATTAATAATGTTGAGCATCCTTTCATGTGTTTGTTGGCAATCTGTATATCTTCTTTAGAGAAATGTCTGTTTAGGTCTTCTGCCCATTTTTGGATTGGGTTGTTTCTTTTTTTGATATTGAGCTGCATGAGCTGCGTCTAAAGTTTGGAGATGAATCTTTGTTAGTTGCTTCATTTGCAAATATTTTCTCCCATTCTGAGGGTTGTCTTTTCATCTTGTTTATGGTTTCCTCTGCTGTGCAAAAGCTTTTACGTTTCATTAGGTCCCATTTGTTTATTTTTGGTTTTATTTCCATTTCTCTAGGAGGTGGGTCAAAAAGGATCTTGCTGTGATTTATGTCATGGAGTGTTCTGCCTATGTTTTCCTGTAAGAGTTTGATAGTGTGTGGCCTTACATTTAGGTCTTTAATCCATTTTGAGTTTATTTTTGTGTATGGTGTTAGTGAGTGTTCTAATTTCATTCTTTTACATGTAGCTGTCCAGTTTTCCCAGCACCACTTATGAAGAGGCTGTCTTTTCTCCACTGTATATTCTTGCTTCCTTTATCAAAGATAAGGTGACCATATGTGTGTGGGTTTATCTCTGGGCTTTCTATCCTGTTTGATTGATCTATATTTCTGTTTTTGTGCCAGTACCATACTGTCTTGATTACTGTAGCTTTGTAGTGTAGTCTGAAGTCCGGGAGCCTGATTCCGCCAGCTCCATTTTTCTTTCTCAAGATTGCTTTTGGGGGGGAGCTTCAAATTGGCAGAAGAGTAAGACGTGGAGATCACCTTCCTCCCCACAAATATATCAGAAATACATCTACATGTGGAACAACTCCTACAGAACACCTACTGAACGCTGGCAGAATACTTCAGAACTCCCAAAGGGCAAGAAACTCCCCATGTACCTGGGTAGGGCAACAGAAAAAAGAAAAAACAGAGACAAAAGAATAGGGATGGGACCTGCACCAGTGTGAGGGAGTTGTGAAGGAGGAAAGGTTTCCACACACTAGGAAGCCCCTTCGTGGGCGGAGACTGCGGGTGGCGGAGGGGGGAAGCTTAGGAGCCACGGAGGAGAGCGCAGCCACAGGGGTGTGGAGGGCAAAGCAGATAGATTCCCACACAGAGGATAGGTGCCAACCAGCACTCACCAGCCTGAGAGGCTTGTCTGCTCACCTGCTGGGGCGGGCGGGTGCTGGGAGCTGAGGCTCCAGCTTCGGAGGTCAGATCCCAGGGAGAGGACTGGGGTTGGCTGGGTGAACACAGCCTAAAGGGGGCTAGTGTGCCACAGCTAGGTGGGAGGGAGTCAGGGAAAAAGTCTGGAGCTGCCAAAGAGGCAAGACACTTTTTCTTGCCTCTTTGTTTCCTGGTGCGCGAGGAGGGGGGATTAAGAGCACTGCTTAAAGGAGCTCCAGAGATGGGCACGAGCCGTGGCTATCAGCGCAGACCCCAGAGATGGGCATGAGACGCTAAGGCTGATGCTGCAGCCACCAAGAAGCCTGTGTGCAAGCACAGGTCACTGTCCACACCTCCCCTCCCGGGAGCCTGTGCAGCCCGCCACTGCCAGGGTCCCATGATCCAGGGACAACTTCCCTGGGAGAACACATGGCGCGCCTCAGGCTGTTGCAATGTCATGATGGCCTCTGCCGCCGCAGGCTCACCCCGCATCCGTACCCCTCCCTCCCCCCGGCTTGAGTGAGCCAGAGCCCCCCAATCAGCTGCTCCTTTAACCCCGTCCTGTCTGAGCAAAGAACAGACGGGCTCAGGTGACCTACACGCAGAGGCGGGTCCGAATCCAAAGCTGAACCCCATGAGCTGTGTGAACAAAGAAGAGAAAGGGAAATTTCTCCCAGCAGCCTCAGGAGCAGCAGATTAAATCTCCACAATCAACTTGATGTACCCTGCATCTGTGGAATACCTGAATAGACAACGAATCATCCCAAATTGAGGAGGTGGACTTTGGGAGCAATGATATATATATATATATTTCCCTTTTTCTCTATTTGTGAGTGTGTATGGGTATGCTTCTGTGTATGATTTTGTCTGTATAGCTTTGCTTTTACCATTTGTCCTAGGGTTCTGTCTGTCCGATGTTTTGTTCTTTTTTTTTAGTATACTTTATAGCACTTGTTATCATTGGTGGATTTGTTTTTTGGTTTGGTTGCTCTCTTCTTTCTTTTTTTTTTTATTACTTAAAAAATTTTTTAATAATTATTTTTTATTTTAATAACTTTATTTTACCTTATTTTATTTTTATTTTATTTTATCTTCTTCTTTCCTTTTTATTTTTTTCTCCCTTTTATTCTGAGCCGTGTGGATGGCAGGCTCTTGGTGCTCCAGCCAGGCGTCAGGGCTGTGTCTCTGAGGTGGGAGAGCCAAGTTCAGGACACTGGTCCACAAGAGACCTCCCAGCTCCACGTAATATCAAACGGCAAAAATCTCCCAGAGGTCGCCATCTCAACGCCACGACCCAGCTCCACTCAACAACCAGCAAGCTACAGTGCTGAACACCCTAGGCCAAACAACTAGCAAGACAGGAAAACAACCCCATCCATTAGCACAGAGGCAGCCTAAAATAATAATAAAGTCACAGACACCCCAAAACACACCACCAGCCATGGACCTGCCCACCAGAAAGACAAGATCCAGCCTCATCCACCAGAACGCAGGCACTAGTCCCCTCCACCAGGAAGCCTACACAACCCACTGAACCAACCTTAGCCACTGGGGACAGACACCAAATACAACAGAAACCACGAACCTGCAGCCTGCGAAAAGGAGACCCCAAACACAGTAAGTTAAGCAAAATGAGAAGACAGAGAAACACACATCAGATGAAGGAGCAAGGCAAAAACCCACCAGAACTAACAAATGAAGAGGAAATAGGCAGTCTACCTGAAAAAGAATTCAGAATAATGACAGTAAAGATGATCCAAAATCTTGGAAATAGAATGGAGAAAATACAAGAACCGTTTAACAAGGACCTAGAAGAACTAAAGAGCAAAAAAAAAGTTATGAACAACAGAATAAACAAAATAAAAAATTCTCTAGAAGGGATCAATAGCAGAATAACTGAGGCAGAAGAACGGATAAGTGACCTGGAAGAGAAAATAGTGGAAATCACTACTGCAGAGCAGAATAAAGAAAAAAGAATGAAAAAAACTGAGGACAGTCTCAGAGACCTCTGGGACAACATTAAACGCACCAACATTCGAATTATAGGGGTCCCAGAAGAAGAATAGAAAAAGAAAGGGACTGAGAAAATATTTGAAGAGATTATAGTTGAAAACTTCCCTAATATGGGAAAGGAAATAGTCAATCAAGTACAGGAAGCACAGAGAGTCCCATACAGGATACATCCAAGGAGAAACACGCCAAGACACATATTAATCAAACTATCAAAAATTAAATACAAAGAAAACATATCAAAAGCAGCAAGAGAAAAACAACAAATAACACATAAGGGAATCCCCATAAGGTTAACAGCTGATCTTTCAGCAGAAACTCGGCAAGCCAGAAGGGAATGGCAGGACATATTTAAAGTGATGAAGGAGAAAAACCTACAACCAAGATTACTCTACCCAGCAAGGAACTCATTCAGATTTGACGGAGACATTTAAAGCTTTACAGACAAGCAAAAGCTAAGAGAATTCAGCACCACCAAACCAGCTTTACAACAAATGCTAAAGGAACTTCTCTAGGCAGGAAACACAAGAGAAGGAAAGGACCTACAACAATAAACCCAACACAAGTAAGAAAATGGTAATAGGAACATACATATCGATAATTACCTTAAATGTAAATGGATTAAATGCTCCAACCAAAAGACATAGACTGGCTGAATGGATACAAAAACAAGACCTGTATATATGCTGCCTACAAGAGACCCACTTCAGACCTAGGGACACATACAGACTGAAAGTGAGGGGATGGAAAAAGATATTCCATGCAAATGGAAATCAAAAGAAAGCTGGAGTAGCAATTCTCACATCAGACAAAATAGACTTTAAAACAAAGACTATTACAAGAGAAAAAGAAGGACATTACATAATGATCAAGGGATCAATCCAAGAAGATATAACAGTTGTAAATATTTATGCACCCAACATTGGAGCACCTCAATACATAAGGCAAATACTAAGAGCCATAAAACGGGAAATCGACAGTAACACAATCATAGTAGGGGACTTTAACACCCCACTTTCACCAATGGACAGATCATCCAAAATGAAAATACATAAGGTAACACAAGCTTTAAATGATACACTAAAGAAGATGGACTTCATTGATATTTATAGGACATTCCATCCAAAAACAACAGAATACACATTCTTCTCAAGTGCTCATGGAATATTCTCCAGGACAGATCATATGTTGGGTCACAAATCAAGCCTTGGTAAATTTAAGAAAATTGAAATCATATCAAGTATGTTTTCTGACCACAATGCTATGAGACTAGATATCAATTACAGGAAAAAATCTGTAAAAAATACTAACACATGGAGGCTAAACAATACAGTACTTAATAACCAAGAGATCACTGAAGATATCAAAGAGGAAATCAAAAAATACCTAGAAACAAATGACAATAAAAACACGATGACCCAAAACCTATGGGATGCAGCAAAAGCAGTTCTAACAGGGAAGTTTATAGCAATACAATCCTACCTTAAGAAAAAAGAAACATCTCAAATAAACAATCTAACCTTACACCTAAAGCAATTAGAGAAAGAAGAACAAAAAACCCCCAAAGTTAGCAGAAGGAAAGAAATCATAAATATCAGATCAGAAATAAATGAAAAAGAAATGAAGAAAACGATAGCAAAGATCAATAAAACTAAAAGTTGGTTCTTTGAGAAGATAAACAAAATTGGTAAACCAGTAGCCAGACTCATCAAGAATGAAAGGGAGAAGACTTAAATTAATAGAGTTAGAAATGAAAAAGGAGAAGTAACAACTGACACTGCAGAAATACAAAGGATCATGAGAGATTACTACAAGCAACAATATGCCAATAAAATGGACAACCTGGAAGAAATGGACAAATTCTTAGAAAAGCACAACCTTCCTAGACTGAACCAGGAAGAAACAGAAAATATGAACAGACCAATCACAAGCACTGAAATTGAGAATGTGATTAAAAATCTTCCAACAAACAAAAGCCCAGGACCAGATGGCTTCACAGGCGAATTCTATCAAACATTTAGAGAAGAGCTAACACCTATCCTTCTCAAACTCTTCCAAAATATTGCAGAGGGAGGAACACTCCCCAACTCATCCTACGAGGCCACCATCACCCTGATACCAAAACCAGACAAAGATGTCACAAAGAAAGAAAACTGCAGGCCAATATCACTGATGAACATAGATGCAAAAATCCTCAACAAAATACTAGCAAACAGAATCCAACAGCACATTAAAAGGATCATACACTGTGATCAAGTGGGGTTTATCCCAGGAATGCAAGGATTCTTCAATATACACAGATCAATCATTGGGATAAACCATATTAACAAATTGAAGGAGAAAAACCATATGATCATCTAAATAGATGCAGAAAAAGCTTTCGACAAAATTCAACATCCATTTATGATAAAAACCCTCCAGAAAGTAGGCATAGAGGGAACTTTCCTCAACATAATAAAGGCCATATATGACAAAACCACAGCTAACATCATCCTCAATGGTGAAAAACTGAAACCATTTCCACTAAGATCAGGAAAAAGACAAGGTTGCCCACTCTCACCACTATTATTCAACATAGTTTTGGAAGTTTTAGCCACAGCAATCAGAGAAGAAAAAGAAATTAAAGGAATCCAAATTGGAAAAGAAGAAGTAAAGCTGTCACTGTTTGCAGATGACATGACATAGAAAACTACTAGAGCTAATCAATGAATTTGGTAAAGTAGCAGGATACAAAATTAATGCACAGAAATCTCTTGCATTCCTGTACACTAATGATGAAAAATCTGAAAGTGAAATTAAGAAAACACTTCCACTTACCATTGCAACAAAAAGAATAAAATATCTAGGAATAAACCTACCTAAGGAGACAAAAGACCTGTATGCAGAAAATTATAAGACACTGATGAAAGAAATTAATGATGATACAAATAGATGGAGAGATATACCATGTTCTTGGATTGGAAGAACGAACATTGTGAAAATGACTATACTACCCAAAGCAATCTACAGGTTCAAGGCAACCCCTATCAAATTACCAATGGCATTTTTCACAGAACTAGGACAAAAAATTTCACAATTTGTATGGAAACACAAAAGACCCCGAATAGCCAAAGCAATCTTGAGAACGAAAAACAGAGCTGGAGGAATCAGGCTCCCTGCCTTCAGACTATACTACAAAGCTACAGTAATCAAGACAGTATGGTACTGGCACAAAAACTGAAATATAGATCAATGGAACAGGATAGAAAGCCCAGAGATAAATCCATGCACATATGTTCACCTTATTTTTGATAAAGGAGGCAGGAATATACAGTGGAGAAAAGACAGCCTCTTCAATAAGTGGTGCTGGGAAAACTGGACAGCTACATATGTACAAGAATGAAATTAGAACACTCCCTAACACCATACACAAAAAATGAACTCAAAATGGATTAAAGACCTAAATGTAAGGCCAGACACTATCAAACTCTTAGAGGAAAACATAGGCAGAACACTCTATGACATAAATCACAGCAAGATCCTTTTTGACCCACCTCCTAGAGAAATGGAAATAAAACCAAAAATAAGCAAGTGCGATCTAATGAAACTTAAAAGCTTTTGCACAGCAAAGGAAACCATAAACAAGATGAAAAGACAACCCTCAGAATGGGAGAAAATATTTGCAAATGAATCAATGCGCAAAGGATTAATCTCCAAAATATACAAACAGCTCATGAAGCTCAATATTAAAAAATCAAACAACCCAATCCAAAAATGGGCAGAAGACCTAAACAGACATTTCTCTAAAGAAGATATACAGATTGCCAACAAACACATGAAAGAATGCTCAACATAATTAATCATCAGAGAAATGCAAATCAAAAGTACAATGAGATATCATCTCACACCAGTCAGAATGGCCATCATCAAAAAATCTATAAACAATAAATGCTGGAGAGGGTGTGGAGAAAAGGGAACCCTCTTGCACTGTTGGTGGGAATGTAAATTGATACAGCTACTATGGAGAACAGTACAGAGGCTCCTTAAAAAACTAAAAATAGAACTACCATACGACCCAGCAATCCCACTACTGGGCATATACCCTGAGAAAACCATAATTCAAAAAGAGTCATGTACCACAATGTACATTGCAGCTCTGTTTACAATAGCCAGGACATGGAAGCAACATAAGTGTCCATCGACAGATGAATGGATAAAGAAGATCTGGCACATATATACAATGGAATATTACTCAGCCATAAAAAAACGAAATTGAGTTATTTGTAGTGAGGTGGATGGACCTAGAGTCTGTCATACAGAGTGAAGTAAGTCAGAAAGAGAAAAACAAATACCGTATGCTAACATATATATATGGAATCTTAAAAAAAAAAAAAAATGGTCATGAAGAACCTCGGGGCAAGATGGGAATAAAGACGAAGACCTACTACAGAATGGACTTGAGGATACGGGGAGGGGGAAGGGTAAGCTGGAACAAAGTGAGAGTGTGGCATGGACATATATACACTACCAAATGTAAAATAGCTAGCTAGTGGGAAGCAATTATACTCCAATAAAGATGTTAAAGACATATATATATATATTTATATATTTAAAAAAAAAAGATCGCTTTGGCTATTCAGAAGACCTGTTTTCATTTTCTTTTACGTTGGAATTGTGCACTTCTCATATATACCCAACTAAATTGAAGTTTTTAAAGACTAGTGTACAGATTCATTTTTATACCTCACAGTGTCTGGATCATTACAGCACTGAGTTAATATTTATAGAATGAACAAACATTTGTCCTGTTGACCACCTTGATTTAAGCTCCAGGTGGGCAAATAATATATCCTATACTTCTTCTGTAAACTGAAAGTGGCAAAGAAAAACAAATACACTCCTTATCCTTAAATATTTGTTAATAACAGCCATTCATTGAATGTTTCCTCCACGCCAGAGTCTAAGCACTTTTTATACACATCCCCAGTAGAATGTATGCTCCTTGTGGGCATAAATTGTTTTATTTCCTGGTATATTTGCAACATGTGAACAGTGCCTGTCACATAGTAGATGCTCAATGAATATCTGTTGAGTATATTCCAGTGAACTCTCCCAACAACTCTATGAGGTGGCATTATTCTAATTTTAAAGCGAAAACAACTAAAGCTTATACAGGTAAGTAATATAACAGATGGAAATTATATGAGTTAGAATCTATATGTTGGTCTCTCTTCAAAGTCTTGTTCTTCACTACAAAGCTATACTTTGGCCTCTAGCCTCATATTGCTGTGACCTACCACCTGGTTTCAGACCCTGAATGTAAGCTGGATGGTGTGTCTGAAAATAGCCAAATCCTTTCTTGGTTTATTCTACCACACAGAATATAGGGTAAGTCAGAATAATGCATTTTCCGCACAGTGAAAATAACAAGAGTTCTCACCAGTACAGTGATTCTCAAATGTTAATCACTTGGGGTTTGTTGTTAAAAATGCAGATTACAGAGTCTCACTTCTGATTCTAGTTTTCACTAGCTCTACAGAGATGCAACTGAGATAAAATAAAATAAACTAGGTATAAACCAAGGATTGGGCCTCTGAGTACCTTGCTGATGAGGAAAGAATAGCAATGGTGCTCCGAAAGCAAGGGGCAGAGATGGTTTGAATACCAATTCTTACCCTTGGGTGGTTCAACTAGAAAAAGAAAAATCAGGAGCAGGACCCAGTCTCCCAGGGGAGCTAGCCTTAGTCAACAGATTGGAGGTGTGGAGTGACACCGCCTCTAAGGATTTGGAGGGGTATGGAGCAAACTGGTGCATCTTTTGGGCCCAGCTGGTGGTTGTAGCAGCAGCTGTGCAAGAAATCAGGCACAGTTTATTAATACCGAGTGTGCACATGATGGAAAACTTCTGGGATAGTGCAATTACTGCTGGAATACCAGGAGGGGATTTTGAAAATGAGAGCTCAAAATTATAATAACGGCAAGCAGTGATTAGGCCTCTACTATGTGCCAGGCACGGCATTAGGTACCTTACATTAGGCTAGGATAAGGCAAAGCCTAGAGAGTTATTAACAGTAAAATTTCACCTAAAACTTCAAAAGGGTTTGTTTATCTGATAGGAAAGAAAGGAAGGTAAACTGTGTAAATGTTTTCTGGTCTATAAGGAACCCAGGAGACAAGAAACTGAGCTGCCAAAATGGGTGCCTGCAGAAAAAAAAAGGGAGTAAGTCAGTATTTGAGACGTCCAGGTAACAGTCTATATGGAGCTGGTGTGGCTGTTGAAGAAATCAAAGTCATGGGAGTTCCGTGGCGGTCCAGTGGTGAAGACTCGGGTTCTCACTGCCGAGGGCCTGTGTTGGATCCCTGGTCTGGGAACTAAAATCCTGCAAGCCTTGAGGCATGGCCAGAAAAAAACCCAAAAGGCCCGAGAAGGATTTTCTAAGACATTTCCGTTTATTCAATATTTACTGAGAGCCTCCTATGTGCCAGGGGCCTGTGCCAAACACTGGATAGACAGTGTTAAATAATCAGACATAGTCCCTGTCCTTGTGGAGCTGATAGACTAGTTGGGGAAAGGGATGTCAAGCAAATAATCACCCAGGTACATATCTGTGTGTAAAGAAAGGTCAAATAAGATTTCCCCGAGAAAGTGACATTTAAGTGAATAATTGAGGAATGAATAAGAGTTAGCCTGGCAGAGAGTGGAGGAAATACTGTGTGGATTTTTTGCTCAAAAAAGCATGAAGCCATAAATCATTGTGGTAATTAAGTACATCTATAACAAGGGGGAGAGGATAGGAAGAGTATTCCAAGGAGAGGGAATATCATGTGAAAATGAAGGCAAAAGCCAGGTCATGCA
Organism: Balaenoptera physalus; assembly: GCF_965194825.1. Lineage (NCBI taxonomy): Eukaryota > Metazoa > Chordata > Mammalia > Artiodactyla > Balaenopteridae > Balaenoptera > Balaenoptera physalus. The sequence goes on along the minus strand of NC_138882.1, from coordinate 159,141,400 downwards.
AGGTTTTGTAGGCCGTATGAAATTTGGATTTTACCCTAAGTGCAACAGGAGGCCACTGAAGGATTTTAAACAAGAAGTGATATGACAAAATCTGTAGTTATAGAAAAGTTACTTTGGATGGCTGTGTGGAGAATGGAATAGAAGGGAGCAACAGTGGATATGGAAAGATCAGTTAGAAGGCTATAGTAGCAATTTAGGTGGGAGATCATAGTGGTTTTATTTAGGGTGATGACAGTATCAACAGAGAGAAGTGGAAAATGATGAAAGATATTTGAGAGGTAAAATTAACAGGTCTTGCACTGGAATGCATGTGGATTATGAGAAAAAAAGTGTTCTATCATGATCCAGTGGCTAGATGATGGTGCTATTTATTGTGCAAGTTTGAGGAAGAAGATAAATTCATGTTTGGATATGTTGATTTGGGGATGTCTTTGATATAGAATAGTCAGTTGGATATAGGAGAAGTAAATCTGTGAGTCATAATACATAGATGACATTAAGGTAAAGGAGGTAGCTGAGATTGCCTGCAGAGATCATATAGCATAAGAGGAGAAAATTTAAGATTAATTTTTAAGAAATAGCAACATTAAAGGTCAGATAGCAGAGAAGGGTACAGCATTTAGGAATGAACGAATAAGAACAAAGATTATTTTAACTAGATAAACCAGGCCTGGAGTTCACAACCAGCTTCTCTAGCTCTCTCACTAACTCCCAGGCAAAATCTTAAAAAAAAAATGATCCTTTGGTTAAAAACAAAAGATAAATATATCCCTATATGTGTTCACTGGTTAGAACATTTTAGTCTTTTTATAAAAAGAGATGAGTATGAAACTAATTACCCTCAGTAGTGGTAAAGTGGACTTGGTCAATATAAATGATACTTTGACATTTTTGTATGAAAATTTCCACAGGATTATAAGACAAACGATAACAAGTGAAGATAAAATAAAAGGATGTTTTATAAATAATTATTAAACAAACTATCATGTGGGTTGAGGCTCCAAGTTAGCATTAAGACTGTAACAGTGAGACCTGTCCTGAGGGAACTGATAAGTCTGTGGAATCAATTTTTCTTTCATTCTTAAACATCCTTTTTTAAATTATAAAAACAATACATGCTTATCATAGAAAATATACTGAAAAATAAAGAAAATAAAAATCCGCTCATAGTGCCTCCAGCCATAAGTTCCCTTGTTAATATCATGGTGTATTTTCTTCCCGTCTTTTTGTTCTGTACATACACATATGTGTATACACATATGCATGCATACACACAAACACACAAACAGCTTTTTAAATTAAATTTAGAAATTTTAATTGAAATATGAATTATGGAAAGTGCACAAATCTTAATTGTAAAGCTTGATGAATTATCACATAGTGATTATAATAACTATCACTGAAGTCAAGAAAACAGAATACTACCAGCAGCCTAGAAGCCCCTTTGCAAACACCATCTCCCTTCGTCTTCTCCCAAATTAACCACTAACCTGACTTCTAACACTAGGGACTTGTTTTTGAACTTTACATAAATGGAATCATACAACATTTATTCTTTTGTGGCTGGCTTATTTCACTCAACATCATGTTTGTAAGATTCACTCATATTATTATGTTTAGCAAAACAATTTATTTTCATTGATATATAGTATTCCATTACATGAACGTTATTAATTTATTAAGCCATTCTACTGCTGATGGACATTTGGATTGTTTCTATTTCAGGCTCTCACAAATTATGCTACTCATTTCCACTGGGTAGACATCTAGGAGAAGAATTTCTGGGTCGTAGGGTACACATAGGTTCAACTTGAGTTAGATGATACCCAACCGTTTCTCAAAGTGACTGTAACAATTTACACTCCTACCTGCAATATATTAGTTCCAGTTGCTCAATATCCTCACCAATACTTGATACTGATAGTTTAAAAAATTTAGCCATTCTGGTGGCGATGTAGTGGAATCTCACTGTGGTTTTAATTTGCATTTCCCTGATTACTAATTAGTTAAAGTGCCTTTTAATATGTTTATTAGCCACTTGGATATCCTTTTTGCCAAGTGCCTTTTTGTGTCTCTGTCCATTTTACTATTTGTAGGGGTTCTTAAGGTATTTAGGATACAAACCCTCTGTCAGCTGTATGTATTGTAAATATCTTCTCCCACTATTTGCGTGCCTTTTTAGTCTCTTAATGGTGCCTTTTGATAAACGGAAGTTTAAAAATTTTAATGTAGTCCAATTTATCAATCTTCTACTTAATTTTTTTTTTTAAAGTGAAGGTACTGGTTATTGCTCATTAAAGGATTTGTATACCTCCATTTTTTTAAAAAAATTAATTTTATTTATTTATTTATGGCTGTGTTGGGTCCTTGTTTCTGTGTGAGGGCTTTCTCTAGTTGCGGCAAGCGAGGGCCACTCTTCATCGCGGTGCGCGGGCCTCTCACCACCGCGGCTTCACTTGTTGCGGAGCACAGGCTCCAGACGTGCAGGCTCAGTAACTGTGGCTCACGGGCCCAGCTGCTCTGCGGCATGTGGGATCTTCCCAGACTAGGGCTCGAACCCGTGTCCCCTGCATTGGCAGGCAGACTCTCAACCACTGCACCACCAGGGAAGCCCTAAATTTTTTTTACCTCAAGAACATGAAAATTTTTTTCATATTATCTCCTATATGCTTTATTGTTTTACTTTTCACATTTATATCTGCAATTCATTGGCAATTAATTTTTCTGTATGGCATGAGGTAGGAATCAAGTTTTTTTTCCCCAGTATGAATTTCCAATTGATCCAGCCTTATTTATTCAAAAGATTCTTCTTTTCCCATTGCTGGGCATTTAGTGGAATCCTTTCACTTTGGAAACTCACACATTTTTGTTCTAGAAAACATTCTTTAATTATTTTATTGATTAATTCCTTACCTCTGTTTTCTATTTCTGGAATCCCTATTTTTCAAACATCGGAATTCCAGGACTCATTCTCTTAATTTATTTTATTTTATTTTATTTATTTATTTATTCATTTATTTTTGGCTGTGTTGGGTCTTCGTTTCTGTGCGAGGGCTTTCTCTAGTTGCGGCAAGTGGGGGCCACTCTTCATCGCGGTGCGCGGGCCTCTCACTATAGCAGCCTCTCTTGTTGCGGAGCACAGGCTCCAGACGCGCAGGCTCAGTAGTTGTGGCTCACGGGCCTAGTCGCTCTGCGGCATGTGGGATCTTCCCAGACCAGGGCTCGAACCCGTGTCCCCTGCGTTGGCAGGCAGATTCTCAACCACTGCGCCACCAGGGAAGCCCTCATTCTCTTAATTTTTAACATCCTTTTTTCTTCCTATTTTTCATCTCTTCATCTTCTTTTTTAAAAAAATCTTTGTCTTTTTGCTCTACTCTATAGGAACTTTCCTTACCTTTATTTTCCATCACTTAGTTTTATAATTTTTTTTGCCATTATATTTGTAATATTCATTAGTTCTTTCTGTTCTGTGAATTTCTTTTTATAGTATCCAGTTTTTATTTCATGGTTACAATATCTTCTTCTATTCCTATGATGATATTAATAATAATTTTTCAAGGTTTTCTTCTCTCCGCATAGTCTCTATTTCCCCCAAATTGCTGTTCTATGTTTGTTAGTTCTGGTCTGTATCTTCCACAATATTCAACATTGTTGACCATTTACTTCTTAAAATTCAATTTTATACTTAAAACTCAATTTTATAGTTACTTGCTAGCTTCTCCTCATTTCTCATTCTACTTTGCAAATTCCTACACTGGCCCCTGTTTCATCACCTGTATATGCATGGCTGTATTCATTCAACAAAACCTTATTATTTTCCAGGTACCATGCTTGGTGATGGAGACTCAGAAATTTGTAAGACATGGTTCCTGACCTAACTCCTCAAGTTATCATAATTTTCTCTTGGTATCCAAACTCTCTGTATGGATAAAAAGCAACTGAAGCCCTGGCCTGGACGCTATATGCCAGAGAATCTCGGGGTATGGAGTTACCAGAGAAAATCACAAACAGAGCATGGAGCAGTGCTAAATGAAGAGTTGGAAAGATAGTCCAAATTGAATCACCAATCCAAAGGGGACAAGGCAAAGTCTAGCTAAAACCACTTACAGGGACTAATAAAAGTTTTCAGGGACATGAGGAGCAGAGCAATACCTGGATCCATTCCTGCGATTAAAAGCAGGTATCTAGGGCTTCCCTGGTGGCACAGTGGTTAAGAATCCGCCTGCCGATGCAGGGGACACGGGTTCGAGCCTTGGTCTGGGAAGAGCCCACATGCCGTGGAGCAACTAAGCCCGTGCGCCACAACTACTGAGCCTGCACTCTAGAGCCCATGAGCCACAACTAATGAGCCCATGTGCCACAACTACTGAAGCCCACGCGCCTAGAGCCTGTGCTCTACAACAAGAGAAGCCACCGCAATGAGAAGCCCATGCACCACAACAAAGAGTAGCCCCCGCTCACCGCAACTAGAGAAAGCCCACATGCAGCAACGAAGACCCAACGCAGCCAAAATTAAAAAAAAAAAAAAAAAAAAAAAAGCAGGTAGCTAGCAGTTTTAGAAATTTATTCCTGCTTTTTAAAGTCTGTTTTGGTGAAGAGTAGGGCTTGAGAGAGAGGAGATGGAAGATGTCCTAGGTGTTTATAGATCTAGCAGGGAACAGAAACAGGACTTCAAAGATCATCTCTATGCTAATAACTCCAAAATTCTGACTTTTGTCCTCAGTTCCAGATCCACATACCCAATTTTGTATCAGAAATCTTCACCTAAGTGTTCTACAAGCACCTCAAACTTAAACTGAATTCGTCTTCCTCCGAAATTTATCCCTCCCCTTACGTTCCCTAAGTGAATGGCAACACTATTGTCAAATCCAGCCATCGTAGCTGGACATTCTGGAACTGAGTTTTTTCTCATCTTCCTCTTCTTCACTCCCCACCCATCCTACACACCTGGATGTTGAATCCCGTCCATGTTGCCTCTAAGATATATCCACTCCTCCCCCTCACCATTTTCAGTATCATTGCCTATATCAGCACTGGTTATTAGAAATATATTAAGAAAGACCTTGTGGAATACTAGGGAACCTGGGGTAGAAAGCTAATATTAGTCTGGAATAAACACAGGTACAGAAGGAGTAGTTCCTGGGGAAGGTTGAGAATAACATCTCAAGTTCACTGTGGCAACTTAGACTAATTTCAGACAAATAATAAGATGCTGAGATGGGAGGTATAACGAGGAATAAAGATTGCTTCAGCACACTGGTAAAGAGGAAAGAGGGTTGCTTTGGTGACAGTGGTGATGAACAAGGCAGGTGCAATACAGGTACTCAACCAAGGTGGTTAGTTCAAGAAAAGGCAAGAGAGCTTGGATATAGGCAAAAATTCTGAGAAAGAGCTAGTGGGAATGATGCACGAAAGTAGGCCATAGCTCAGCTGTGGTGTTAACAGACCTGGATCTGAACTCAGGTCCCTAAGAACTCTAGACTTAAGGAGGCCAGAGAAATAGAACAGCCTCCCTATGTGCGATAAGAAAATATAGATATAGATATAGATATAAAGTTACTCTTTAACAGTATCTCTCAAATAGAGCTGTTACCATGTAAACACTACAACTTTGAGGATAAAGCAACAGAAGATTATTTCCGCTAGTTAGCAAGAGTTCCTGGAAGCCTGTCTGACTATCCTTATTTCTGAGGAGTGGTGAGGCTGTGTGTAGGACTTGATTAGCTCTATTGGGCAACTGAGAAAAGCAGGCCCTTTGGCACATACTATAGTATTATACAGGCCATTCATCTGGTCTCACTGCCTTGTTCACACTAACACCAAAGTTTCTTCTAAAAATAGAGAGGTAGTATAGAGAAGCATTAAAAACCTGAGTTCTGAAATCAGGTGAGCCTAGGTTATAAATAATTTCCTTATTTATAAAACGGAAATGGTTGTAATACCTACCTCACAGGGTAGTTTTGAAAACTAAATGAATTAACATATATAAACATGTATAAAGTCTCTTGCATGATGCCTGGAACATAGTAGGACCTAACCAACAAAATGAAAAATTGGCTCATATAGCTCCTCTTCTCAAAATTTTTCAATGGTTTCCTGTGATTAAGTATCTACAACCTGGCTTCATAATAAAGGCAAGCATTTATTTCAGACTTAGCTGTCTTTTCTACTAGATTATAAGCTGTTTGAAGGCAGGAACCATATCTGTTTTATGCTCTCAACAATCAGTGCTACCACTTGCACAGTGTAGGTACTCAACATATACTTGTTGAATGAGTAAGTGAACATAATATCTTTCTCCAACCATAAACTCTCCCATTATATAGCTCATAAACACAATGCTAGCAGATGCTCTTTGGAATAACCCTGATGTTATGCAGGTTTCTGAAATGTTAAGGAATTCTCATATCCATTTCAGTTCACTGAATGGCACTAATTATTTTATGCTTTCTCTCACTCCTGAATATCCCAGGCTCCTGGGGCAGGGATTGTATGGAAAAATGAAGTCCATAAACTAGATCAATATGTAACTGTAACATTCTCTGTCCTTTTTTGCCAAACCTTTGTGAGGTGGACAATTGGATTGCTTTAAGAAACAGAGTTAATAAATAGTTTGGATAGAATGAACTGATTAAGGTTGAGTGATTACAATGGCAAATGTATCCCAATCTCTAAACATGCAATAAAGCAACAAAATATATTTTTAGCAAAAATGTTGTACAATTACCGTTTACTTGGTTGATTTCAGAGTTGGAGGATAGAATCTCATCTGCCAGCTTCTGTGCAGTAGGAAGAACCTCAGTGTGGTGTGCCGTGATTAAATACTGAATAAACTTTTGTAGCTGGTCCCTGTTCATCTGGAAAAGGGTTTCTGAGATAGGAAGACGCAGTTTGACTTGGTCTGGTTTACGGATCCTGTAGAGTGAGAGCGCTACCACATGGGCACAGTAGAATATGTCTTTGTTCCCACAGCCACACGCCACTGAAGTGATTTTGCATCGATCAAAACTGATGGCAACTTTATAAGTCACTGCTGGTTCAGAAGTAGTGGCCGGCTCAGTTACTGTGCCACTGAGATGGAAGCCTAAGGAAACAAAAAAGACATGTTTAGAGATTCTGTAGTAAGAAACCTGAAGGTTTTCATTTTGCATTTAAATTCATCAATTCAGAAACTATTTGCTGAGTATCTCCTACATACACAGTAGGCTCTGTCAAAGGTCAATGAAACCCAGGTATTGCTTTTTTTTTTTTAAGTATCTATCTATCTATCTATCTATCTATCTATCTACCTACCTATCTATCTGTTTTTGCTGCGCCAGGTCTTAGTTGCAGCATGCGGGCTCTTAGTTGTGGCTTGCACGCTTCTTAGTGGCAGCTTGCAGGCTCCTTAGTTGCAGCATGCGGACTCTTAGCGGCGGCAGGCACGTGGAATCTAGTTACCCAACCGGGGATCGGACCCTGGCCCCCTGCACTGGCAGCGTGGAGTCTTACCTACTGGACCACCAGGTAAGTCCCCCCAGGTATTGCTCTTAAGAAACACACAATCTAGAAAAAGAGTCTTTACCCTGGAGTCCATGAACCTCCAGAACTAAAAAGAAAACTTTTGTTTGTACATATGTACATTCTTCTAGGGGGACATTTCATACCTTTTATCATAGTCTCAAAAAGATTATTCAAGAACCTTGAATAAGTTAAGAACCTCGGTCGTAGATTTTGAGCTCTTTGTGGCCAAAGACAAGTCTACAAATAACGTCAGTACAATCTAGAGTAAGGTGAGTGTTATAAACGAGAGAAACCAAAAGGATGCCACGAGGAAGGACAAGGAAGATAAGGGCAACATTTCTTCCTCAAAACAAACACTTCCAAAATGGTAACCACATGGAATACCTAAAAGGCAAGAAGCCTCATAAGATGTAGAAAGCAGAGAGCTTGGTGCAGTGAGACTATGCAGTGTTAACCTCCACTCACTAGCCACAGCACCAATAATTCTGAAATGTAGACAGAATACATTTTTAAGTTACAACTAAATTGAAAAAAGTTAAATTTAATAGCAAATTCATTCTATAATAACTGTTTATTCTTTAAATATGATTCTTCTTTGACAAAATATGTATTCAAACAATCATTCAGTCAATCAACAAAAGTTTAATAAGACTTTAAGTAACAAACTTTTTTTTAAGTATCCCTGTTAGCCTAGGGATGCTAATACGAAAAGGAGAGGAATATCAAATATTCGTGAAGCACCTATTACGTAGCAGAACTGTGTTGGGTGCATTTAATAATTTGTCATAACAACCTTATGAAGGTGGTATTATTTTGCTTATTTTAAAGGTATGTAAACTGAGGCTCAGCGGTTAACAAATTTGCCCAAGGGCCCTCAGCTGGAAAGTGATAGACCTAGGATTTGGAACCAGGTCTGACTGACTCTAAAGTTTATTTTCTTTTATTTATACTACACTACCTCTGAAAATGCCATGACAAAGTCCTCATCCTCAAAAACCACAGACAAATAAATGATTACAATATAATATACCAAACGGTATAGTAGAGACAGGAACAAAGGTGAAGCTAATTTCATAGATTTTCTTGTTTTACTGCACTCCACACTGTGAATAGGAAAGCAATTTAAAATAATCTTATATTTGTTGGAGAAATATTTGCCAAATAATAAAAGGTGCATATATTAGTTTCAGAGCTACCATCGTGACCTGGCGGAATTAAAAAATGAGGAGAAAAAAACATTCCAAAGTTCAAGTTTCAGATAATTATGGCTAATTAAAGTAAGAATAAGTCCTAAATTTATAAGCATACCCATAAAATCTAGCAAAATTAACATTACTAAAGGCACATTTAGGTCCAATCCAAAGAAAGGTGCACATTACTGAAAAAGTTAATTTCCAGACTTCACAGAGGCTTTTTCTCAGTTAAACTTAGTTGCAGATTTAAAAATATTGATTGTCATTTGTTCAAAGCAAAGTAGAAAAGTTATATTCAAATGTGATTAAGTATGGCTAAAGACTGCCTTCACTTTAGAACTAAGGAAGGGAACCTTCTGCAGAGTTGAGAAGTAACTCTTCTCCAGATTCCTATCCCCTGGACATAGCCAGTAGAATAACACAACAGAGAGCACATTACACTACGAATTAGGCAGCCATGATCTGCTATTTACTATGTAGTTCTGGGCGACTCACTTTACAACTTTGAGCCTAAGCTTCCTCCTTAATAAAGTGGGGATAATAATACTTGCTCTGCCTAGCTCTTAAAAGTGCTTTGTCAAACTGTAAATGTCCTACAGATTTATTATTCATACTTTTATGCAGTTTTTGTTAATGGGTCTTCATGTCAAGGGAATGAGACAACTTCCCCAGTGGCCAAGTTTCACAGTGGTTGAAAATCAGGTGCTAAGAAAGTACATTTTTTATTTCCCTCAGGCCCTCAGGAGTATTTAGTATATTCTTGAGAAATGACTTAAGTCCTGATGAAAAGAGACCCCATAGAAGGACTACTTTATTTTTTTATTTTTATTTATTTTAAATTAATTAATTAATTAATTTTTGGCTGTGTTGGGTCTTCATTGCTGCGCACAGGCTTTCTCTAGTTGCGGCGAGCCGGGGGCTATTCTTCGTTGTGGTGCGTGGGCTTCTCATTGCAGTGGCTGCTCTTGTTGTGGAGCACGGGCTCTAGGCGCACAGGCTTCAGTAGTTGTGGCACACGGGCTCAGTAGTTGTGGCACGTGGGCTCAGAAGTTGTGGCTCGCGGGCTCAGTAGTTGTAGCTCGCGGGCTCTAGAGTGCAGGTTCAGTAGTCGTGGCGCATGGACTTAGTTGCTCCGTGGCATGTGGGATCTTCCCAGGCCAGGGCTAGAATCCACGTCCCCTGCACTGGCAGGCGGATTCCTAACCACTGCGCCACCAGGGAAGTCCCTAGAAGGACTACTTTAAAATTTCAAATAAGATAATGATGCCAATGTGGGAAAACCTTAGGTTCCAACTAAAAGTTGAGTATAAACATTTCTACTTGCTTGGGGGCACTTGGCCTGTAGCACAGTCTCTGAACCCAATTCTCTCATTCCCTTCCTGCATGAAAATGAATAAGAATATTGGTTAGAGTTGGGACAGAAACTATGGGTATCTTATTAAGATGTAAGCCGCATGAGGGCAGGGCTTTCTCTGTATACTGTTCACTACTGTAAAAAAGCAAAATCACTATGGCTGCACTATGAAAAACAGATTGGACCTCGGCCTCCATATTTTTAAGTTGAGAGGCTGGCCTAGAAGACCTCCAAGGTTCTATCTAGCACAGATATATTATGATTTCATAGTAACTATTACTAAATCTTATTATCTTTTCTAGAAATAGAGTACTTCTGGGATTTAAAGAGTATACAATAATAGCTAACCTTTATGAGTGCCTCCTATGTGTTCGGCTCTGTTCTAAGTACTTTACATGCATTAACTCATTAAATTTTCACAATTTTTATGAATTTGATAGTAGGTATAATGGTAAGCTTTATGTGTCAATTTGACTAGGCTATAGAACCCAGTTATTCAATCAAATACTAATTAATCTGGGTGTTGCTGTGGAGGTGTTTTGTAGATGTGATTAACATCTACAATCAGCTGACTTTAACTAAAGGAAATTATCCTTAATAATGTGGGTGGGTCTTGTTCAATCAGCTGAAAGGCCTTATAGGCAAAACTGAGGTTTCTCTGTGAAAGAAGAAATTTTGCCTTAAGACTGTAGCATCAGATCCTGACCAAGAATTTCCAGCCTGATGGCCTGGAAACATATACTATATATGTATATACAGTTATCTCCTACTGATTCTGTTTCTCTGGAAAACCCTGACTGGTTACTATTATTATTCCCATTTTATGTATGAGGAAACAAGCACAGAGAGATTAAGTAAATTGCTCAAGGTCATTCTGCTAGTAAGTGGCAAAGCCAAGATTCACAGCCAGGCAGTCTGGCTCAAAAGCCCATACTCTTAACTATTACATTATACTGCCTCTGTATAATACTGTGTTGTATGGCAATCAATACCACATTTATATAAACTGTAAAACAACTATAAAACTAGAAACATTATTAGAAAATAACTTCTATGTTTACTGAAATTCTACAATTTCAGTTTTTATAGCATTGGTAATGGTTTGAACTTCTAGGTTAATCTGGAATTAGAGACAAAATGTTGAATATCAATTTAGATTCCATCTGTCTCCACAGCAGGTCAATGTTAAAACAACTGAGAAACTTTCTGCAAAATATTTTTCAAAAGCTAGTTAGACATGGCTCCCTAGAGGCTTTGATTAAGGTCCATGATGCTCTTGGGAACATGTTCATTTGAGTTGGGTAAATCTTTGGGCTCCATCAGCTGTATTAACACTGGTATAGCTCATGCTCCACGCCTCAGCCCATTTGAAAGGCAGAAGGTTCTGGGTGGCTCCGTGGAAGTTTCCTTGCTGGGAGTTCCTTTTTCCCTTATTATAATCTAGTAACACTTTTTTCAAGATTAATTACTCCTGAGAATAAAGCTACATAGAGGTTCAATGTAGTATTTCTTTCCCATTGCAAACCTAACTGCCATCAATAATCTGCTGATTTAAGCAAAGATGTAGAAGCCTAATTTTAAAAAATTTCTATTGAATCAGCATGTATTTATTGAATACCCACTGTGTGCTCTTTTTACCTTTTAACTCTTTTATTTGGACATTTTCAAACAAAGAAGTAGAGAGAATGCTGTATAATGAGTCCTCTACATCCATCACTCAGCTTCAACAATTATCAATACAAAGATAAACTTGTTTAATTAACCTTTACCCTCTCCCAGCTCCTTCCCTGTCCTCCTCAATTAATTATATTGAAGTAAATCCCATAAATATCCTTTCATCAGTAAATACCTCGGTATACATTTCTAAAAGACAAGAACTTAATTTTTGTGTGTGTGTGTGCCACCCCGTGCAGCATGTGGGATCTTAGTTCCCCAACCAGGGATCAAAAACCTGCTCCCCCTGCATTGAAAGCACAGTCTTAACCACTGGACTGCCAGGGAAGTCCCACAAGAACTGAAAATTAATAATTCCTTAATATCAAATATCCAGTATTCAGATTTCCACAACTGACTTCAAAAACAGAACAGAGCAAAAAACAGGAAAGGTCTGTTCAAATCAGAATACAAACAAGGTCCAGATATTACATTTGGTTGATAATGTCTCTTAAGCTACAAGTTCCTTCTCCTTCCTCTTCCCCTTCAATTATTTACTGAAAAATAATAGTTAGCTCTAGAGAGACTTGACCAGATTCAGGGTTTTGGTAAAATTACTTCACAGGTTGTGTTGCATACTTTCTAATACATCACATCAGGAGACACATCATGCCCGATGATCCTTCTTCCTGTGCTGTTAGAATTCAGCACTGGGTTCAGGTGTTGTTAGCCTGCTCCATCCATTATAAAGTTCCTTGTCAACTTTTCACCTAATAGTTTTAGTAGTCATTGATGATCATTGCCTTGATCTATTGATATTATTTCACTTGGGTGGCTTTACTTTAAAAAAGAAATTTGGCTCTCTCACATTCTCTGACTCTTAACAGCCTAAACTGCAAAATAAGGAAAAAAACATAAAATGGTTAGCTCAGTGCCTGGAACAAGGTGGGCTTTTAACAAAAAAAGTGACAGAAACAACCACAAAAATTGCTTAGAACTCATGGGAAAAACAACTACTTTATAGACAAAGTTTTCCTGAATATCAGCTTTGTGATGATCCTTCATTCACATTTTCTTAAAATATAAGAAGAAAATACATATATTGTGAAATCATCCTGCTTATCAAAATGCCCAAGAGACTTTAAAACAGTCTCTTTTTATCAGTTGTAAGTCTTGAAATGATTAAGATAATGGATGGACTGGTGGGAGAGGGAGTAGGCAGGCACATAGGGAAGCAACGTGCTTGCTTCACTAGTGGCTCCCGTAGGCCGTAAAGGTCAAATGCCCATACTTCCTTCCTCCTTACAGCATGTCTTTTGGTGCAAAGCAGTCAGGGATGGTGGGTCTAGTAGAGACCTGGCTTTCTGAAGAAACAGTCAGTCAATCAGGCAGCTGCTCCCCTTGTGGCCCTATCAACTTCATACACAGGGGGAAAAAAAACCTCAAGTGCTTTAACACTGAGTGAGCCCTGAATGCACCATATACTTTCAAGGAGTTCCTGTTTAGTTTTGCAAGCACTGCATCCCTCCAACTCACCCCCAAATCACAAAGCTAGCTTTGCCCTGAGAAAAAGATTTGAAAAAATTTCAACTTCCTGTTCTGTGGCTGAGGCACCTTTCCCACCTGGCCTCTACACTGTTTAGAAATTTTAGAATAAAATTGTACTGCAGCCCCTTCTCCACTACATATCACAATGGCTCTGATGTCTCAGCTTCTAGGAAAAAAATGACCTTCTATAAATGCCTGCTATGAGGTAAGCCCCTACCAGAATGTTATCCTATAAGTGTGCCATGTTTTCCTTGCCTTCAACATGCTCCAAGTACCATTTAGGAGTGGGAAAAGATTCAAAAAGTGTGCAGAAATGGCCTCATAGGCCCCTAATAACTGAGTTCTTTGCAGGCAGTCCTTGCTAGAGCTTGTCACGCTTAAATGTGCAACAAGAGCTCTGAGAACTTCAAGATTAGCAAGAAATTGTTAAAAATCCAGGAGTGGGGACTTCCCTGGTGGCGCAGTGGTTAAGAATACGCCTGCCAATGCAGGGAACGTGGGTTTGATCCCTGGTCCGGGAAGATCCCACGTGCTGCGGAGCAACTAAGTCTGTGCACCACAACTACTGAGCCCGAGTGCTGCAACTAGTGAAGCCTGTACGCCTAGAGCCCGTGTTCTTCAACAAGAGAAGCCACTGCTATAAGAAGCCCACGCACCGCAATGAAGAGTAGCCCCCACTTGCTGCAACTAGAGAAAGCGCGCGCACAGCAACAAAGACCCAACGCAGCCAAAAAAAAATAAATAAATAAATCCAGGAGTGCTCATGGCTTAAGAGTTCTTATTCTCCTGCCTTCTAAACTAAATGGTGGCACAAGAGGAAATGGAAAAGACTGAAATTGTTTACTTAACATTTCTTTTCCAGCATCAGTGCCGGGGAATCCAGGGCATGGGCTGGACCCAACCTTGGACTAAACAGAAAGTACCAAGGACCAGTTTTATACTTGAGGAAAATATAAATAAAATATCTCTTTCTCAAATAAGGAAATCCTATGTTCTTCATGGCTTTGCTCAAATATCACCTCCATATGAAACTCTATCTGGTGCCCCAGTTGCTAAACTGAATCATGTTTTGTTGTTTTTTACATTGGAGTATAGTTGATTAACAATGTTGTGATAGTTTCAGGTGTACAGCAAAGTGATAAACTGAATCATATTAAATGAAGAAACTTTAACATTTGTGCCTATGGAGCTTACAGTTTAGTTCACAAGAAAGCATTTTACCCAGAATCAACTAATGAAGGACCGAAGAGATAATAATTTCACAGATGAAGAACAGGCTCAGAGATGTTATGCAATTTGCAGCTTGTAATCATTTACACGATTACAGTCATGATAACAGAAATTAAAATGACGATAAATTCACATTCTGAAACATTTTAGGCTTTAAAGACTAGGAAAAATAAACTTGTGAAGAGTTTCCTTCAAATTAATATACTTCCTGAATACAGTCAAATTGCTTCTTTTGATTTAAAAAGAACCAAAATAAATAACTTTTAATCACTAAGTTTTTGAGCACTTACCATGTGTTCTTTTACAAACATTGCATCACTTAATCCTCACCACAATGTTATGTGTTTAGTACTATTATCCCCATTTTTTGTAAAGAAACTGACGCTTAGAGAAATTATCCAATTTGCCTAAGTTTACACAGCCTGTAAGTGGCAGAGCTAGGATTTGAACCCAGGCATTCTGGCTTCACAGAGTCTAAGCTCCTAACAACCACATTTTATTTCTATTATAGTGTTTCCCAAACACCAACTTCATTTTCCTGGCTTAGGAAAATCAGAGTGATGTTTGGTACTGCTCCTTAAACTTTTTTTTGTAAAAATTAGGACATTGCTAAATCATACTAATTCAATTTTCATCCTTTGTTTACATACAGTCAGCAACTATGATACTAAGTTACCAAACTGATAGAAAAATGGAATCCTAACAGGGACAAGTGGCAGAGAATATGCAAAATGTATTCAATCTGGTAACCCAAAAGTTACAGCACATGTCTTCCCCTTAGAGGCTATAAGAAATTTGAAGAGCCAGAACACATAAAGATGTTAATTTCTCTTTTTAAAAAGTATCTTAAGGTTAATTCATTCATTAAATAACTATTTAAGATCTACTATGTTAGGTCCCAAGGATACATCTGTGAAAAGACCAAATGATCCCTGACTTTATGGCATTTATAGTGTAGCTGGGGAGACAGATATTAAACAACTAAGTCCACATAAAATTATTTAATTTTAATTGTGAAGAAGTACAGAATGATAGAATAGTATATAATATGGAAGACCTGACCTGGTTTAGCATTTTGAGCAGAATTTTATAGAATAAATCAGAATTAACTAGGTGAAAGGATAGGGAATGCAGAGTAGTGGTAAAGAGGACTCCAGGTAGAAAAAAAAAAGTACATATGCAGACGGATAAGAAGGCTATGCAGAGGTGCTAAGGCCAAGAGGAACATGGAATGTTTAAAGAACGGAAAGAAGACCAGCAACTGGAAAGCCAACAGGGAGGGGGGTAAAGGGGCATACAATGAGGCTGGAGAAGCAGGCAGGAGCTATGGCTCTGGGATGCATCCTAGCTCCTGCCTCTGCTCCATATCCAAGAGGGTCACTAAGTCCTGTGGATTCTGCCTCCTAAGTATCTCTACATTCTAGTGCTTCTCCTTTAACTCTGTTAACACTGCCTCAGCCCAAGATCATAATAATCTCCTGCTTGGATTAACTAATCTTCCTGCCTGCAAGTCTTATTCCCTCTACCCACCTTCCATAACATCAGCAGTATGATCTTCCTAAAACAAAATCATGTCATTCCTACTAAACTGTGACCTATTCATTTCACAGTCTTGGTATCTAACACAGAGTCTGGCATAGAAAAAACATTTATAAAAATGTTTGCTTAAAATCTTTCAAATGGTTCCTCACTGATTATACGGTAAAGTTCAAACTTATGATGTGGCCTCTTTTTATCTCTTCAGACTTGCTTCCTGCCACTTCTCAAAGCACTAAACACACTAAACTACCTGCAGATTCTTGACTATGCAGTGTTTCCTTAGCCTTTATGTCCCCATACCAGGTGTGACCTTCTCACCTCCTTATCCTTAATTCTCAACTCAAATGATACCTACGCTGGGGAATCTTCCCTGATCTCCCTGGAGAATTAAATGCTTTTTCTTGAGCTCTCATTTTTTTATCAGTCATATCTCTCTTACAGCACTTGACATCAGTGTAATTAATAGTTTTTATATTTGCCTTTTCCCTTTAGATTGTGAACTCCTTGAAAGCAGAGGTTATGTCTTTTTCACCTCTATATTTTCATTTCAGGCACATTTTAAGGGTTTCATAAGTATTTGTGTATGGATGAATGAATAAATGAACACTAAACTGAATCTTTAATTTATATATCCATATTCATGATACACAGAGAATTAAGCATGTTTATAAAATTCTTGATTTTATGACTTAAAAAAAATCAGCCAATAATTAAACAATTTTGCTGGGATGGTGAGCAAAGTAACAAGCTAATAATAGTGAAGCATAAGATTATCTTCCATAATTCATATTTATGCCTCAAATGGACAGCTGTTATGCTTCCACCAATTTTCAAACCCTTTTTTAAAATATAAAATATGAGCAATTTATTAGTTAACAATTACTGGATATTTACTATGTGCCAGAGAGTGTTCTAAGTATTGATACTTTCCATGTATTAACTAATTAAACCCTCACAACAGCTCTACAAGATAGGTTTATTTATTAGTCACCTTTTTCAGAAGAGGAAACTGAGGCTCAGAGAGGTAAAGGAACTTGTCTAAGAGCACACATTCTGTGAAAGGTTGAGTTGGGATTTGTACCAGGCAGAGCCTGCACTCTTAACTACAATATATGGAATATGACTATGCAGTTTAAATTATGTATACAAAATTTTATAAAAGTCATTAGCAAGCACAGTTCTACAAAGATGCACTAATGACAAGTCAGTAAACTCTGATGTTTGCCTGGTTTCCTGGGCAATTGTTCAAGGCAACTGAAACTAAGTGCTCTGTGATGCTCTCACAGTTGGAATGAAGATACGTTTACGAATTTATCTGTACAAGACAATGTCTCAGCACAGTGAGTGAATCATCTGAAAGTTCTAAAGGAAAGCACTTCTCAGTACAGCCCTCTGACACCATTCAAAGTCTTTTGTGTTTCTGAGTGCAAGAAAGCCTCTAGTAAAGCTTGGGCAATTAAAACCACTTTGCTCATTGCTCTTTTGATTCACCAGACCCTTGAGCAGGTGCTAATGCATGAAAATGAATGTAGTTTCAGCCAATGGCAGGGAAAAGGAGAGCTGTGGTTTACAAAAAGAATAATTTTTCTTATAGTCAGTTTAAGTGTATACACACACAGAGATATACAAACTAGATAACTCCTTTGAATGAGAACGCTTTCCTCTTGAATAAATTTGGTTTTGATGAAACTATATAGTATAAATTAGACCTTCTCACTTAATTCCTGTCTCCTGTAAGGCCAAAGCAGTATACTAGCAGCCACTCTTTTTCCTTTCTGTCACCTAGCAAAATGGTAGTCACACAAAGGCTTAAAACAGTGCAAGTGACATCCTCAAAATAACTAATTTCCCTTCTAGAAAACCTTACTCAAAAGCTGGGTAACTACTGCCTAAACAAGAGCACTGGAATGGCTCTGTGGACTCACACTATTATATACAGAGCTAAAGAATCAGGGTGCTTGAGTTCTAACTCCAATACCCCTCAATTCCTCTTTGCCTCAGTTTCTTAATTATGCAAATAGACATTATAATACTTATATGCCTACCAGATTCATATGAAAGTAATTTGTAAAGAACACATTTCCCAGAGAAATGTGTTTGCTATCATTCAATAGTGATCCCAACTGGCCAGAGCCAGCACCTATATAAGTTCACAAGAAGCAGATGGCGCCCACAGACTGGGTGAGGGTGCAAGAGACTGCAAAGTGAGGAGCAGTATTGTTATTCGGGAATACAAATGATGCTGCCCTATTACCCTGAGAGCTATTCGGTTTGTTTGTATTAGAGAGGTCACCCTAAGCTTCTCAGAGCAGCTGAGTAAGCTGGAGGGCCCTTCTTGTGGCCATCTGCTCCCCTCCCAGACTCCTCTGGCAAATCAAGAGGTTTTCCTTGTATTAACCTCTGAAGAGCAGCCACAGGCCCTTCTCAGCATCAGCTTCAGCAGGCAATGGTCTCCGCTCTCCATCTGTCCCAGCAACACAGTTAAAGAACAATGAGGCTTCCCAAGCCCAGGTATTCACTTAGAGATACCCTTGCATTACCTAGTTTTCCAGTACTCTTTTACTTGGATCTCTATTAAGGGGATTAGGTGTATATTTTAAAAGATTGAATTATTTTTCTTTTGTTATTTTAGAAACATTTTATTTAGAAAAAATAAAATGGGAATGATTTGTCCAGAAGATTCATTTACAAATCTAATACGCATAAAACATAATCACTTTAAAAATGATAAATTCATTCCCCCTACCCCAACCACTCTGTGGAGCAGAAGACTTATAGAACAAGTTGTCTTGTATATTGATGGACAATCAATCTATTCAGAACTGCATATCAGATGCGCTCCTCAGTTCACAGATTGGGAAAAAATACTACACCCTTTAAGCAGTTATCTGCAGAAACAATGTGTATACATATACAAGGTACACATGTTGCCAAAAGGGGTGTTATAGGCTAATAATTACCACCTGGGTTATTGATTTGAACAGAGAAAAGGGCAACATACAATTGTAAAATGATTTCAGAAATTACCTTACTCCATTTAGTAGTCTACATCAATGGGGGAAAATAAAAATGAAACAATAAATTGTTTTTCAAAAGGAAAAGGAGGGACTTCCCTGGTGCTCCAGCGGTTAAGACTCCACACTCCAATGCAGGGGGCCCGGGTTTGATCCCTGGTCAGGGAACTGGATTCTGCATGCCGCAACTAAAAGATCTTGCATGCCGCAACGAAGATCCTGCGTGCCGCAAATGGAGACCCGGCACAGCCAAATAAATAAATATTTTTTTAAAAAACAAAACACAAAAAGAAAAGGATACCCATAGGTGTTTTTGATCAACCACAATATTGAGTGACGAAATGTTTATTTTTGAGAGTCTTCAAAAGAGTATTCAGATTTATATTAAAGCATTAAAAATTACCCAGATATCCTTTTCCAAGAGGAAAAACTTCTGGCTACTTCTTTGAGATTGTATACACTGAATCAAGTCATCAGAATATACTGAAATTATACTAAAATGAGGTAATAAATAGCACTTAGAATAGTGTCTGGCATACCATAAATACTCAAAAAATGTTATTATTATGTTAGTATTCCGACTATAACTGCAGTTAGCTCAAAAAATGTTATTATTATGTTAGTATTCCGACTATAACTGCAGTTAACTCCTTTATTCCAATATCTAAAGACCCCCTCATTTTGAGCCGAGTCTTAACCTCAAATGATTTAAAGAAAATGCCTATGCATAAATATCATTTGAACTGTAATCAAATTCTTACAGCAATCAAAAGACTAATTTTCAGGCGATCTTAATCCTCATTTTTATTAAACTCCATGACATTTTATTTCCAACATGGTCTTTTTAATATGGAGATGAATGCATATCCCACATAACATTCTTTATTTAAAGGTTTCATGTGTTAGTAAGAACATCATTCCTAACATTTACGGCATTTTGGTCAAGGCCTCATATTACCCTCTAGCTTTATTCTTTTGTTCCATCTTGCGACTTGACCTGTGTGGGGCAGCAAGAATGTCAAAACAAATTCAATTAGGACAATGCTTTTCATTTTGTTTAGAAACTGGAGAAAAGCATTTTTCCACATTCTACAGTAACCTGATTCAATACAAACACCAATCAACTAGAAGACATTCTCATTAGGTCTTCACTCAGGGTTCTAAATGCATTCACATCATCCACTGGATCCAAGGAGCAGTCTCCATTGGAAAAATCTCTAGTGTCAGCAACTCTTCTGAATCAAAATTACATTCTTACTGTACAATCCCATCAATTGCCCAGCATTTCCTTGCTCCCACTGTTTTTTTTTTTTTAATTTTTAAAAATTTATTTATTTATTTTTTATATATTTTTTTGGCTGCATTGGGTCTTTGTTGCTGCACGCGGGCTTTCTCTAGTTGCAGTGAGCAGGGGCTACTCTTCGTTGCGGTGTGCGGGCTTCTCATTGCAGTGGCTTCTCTTGTTGCAGAGCATGGGCTCTAGGTACCCGGGCTTCAGCAGTTGTGGCACACAGGCTCAGTAGTTGTGGCTTGCGGGCTCTAGAGTGCAGGCTCAGTAGTTGTGGTGTGCAGGCTTAGTTGCTCCGTGGCATGTGGGATCTTCCCAGACCAGGGCTCCAACCCGCGTCTCCTGCATTGGCAGGCGGATTCTTAACCACTGCGCCACCAGGAAAGTCCCGTGCCCACTGTTTTTGTTTTTTTTTTTAATCAATTTTTTTTTTAAATTACACTATACTAGGTGTGCTTTATTTATTTATTAATGGCTGTGTTGGATCCTCGTTTCTGTGCGAGGGCTTTCTCTAGTTGTGGCAAGTGGGGGCCACTCTTCATCGCGGTGCGTGGGCCTCTCACTATCGCGGCCTCTCTTGTTGCGGAGCACAGGCTCCAGACGCGCAGGCTCAGTAATTGTGGCTCACGGGCCCATTTGCTCCGTGGCATGTGGGATCTTACCAGACCAGGGCTCGAACCCGTGTCTCCTGCATTGGCAGGCAGATTCTCAACCACTGCGCCACCAGGGAAGCCCCCACTGTTCTTATATGACTTTTAACTCCTTTGCTGCTCCAACCCCAAAGGCAGAGAACAAAACTGCTAACCAGAATGTTCCTCCTCGTGTATACTTCTTTAGAAGGATTCCCTGAATCACCTTTGGAATATCTAAATTGTGAATTGTGCATTTATGGGTTCTTATGCTCTGTGTGATGTAATTTATTTTTCTCTTCTTTAAACTGAGTTTAAATTTGTTTATAAAAGTCATGATCTGAGCTAAAGTCCAATGTATTCTGGCTTAGTCTCAGAATTATAGCACATTAGAACTCAGAAGGTATAGATATCAAGGAAAAGAAAAGCTTCCTTCTGTGAGTCAGCAAACTTGCTTACTGAGAAGCCTGTACGAGAAACAAAAAAGCTAGATGAAGTTTTCTCCCATATAACCCAGGTCTATATTCAAGAGTTCCTCTGTGGTTCATGTCGGGACTCTCAAAACCAAGAATACAGTGAAGAAGAGGGCTGTAGAATGTTTCTGTAGGCATGGAAGTGCAGAGTCCTGGAAGATGAATAGAAATACTCTTACCTGAGAGGTAGCTAAAAGATGAAAATCTATACGGTCCACAAAGACTAAGAGCCAAAGAAGTTTCTTTGGCTCAAAGGTCTAAGACCATACAGTGGAATCCCAGTCTATACCAAAACATTATGCCAGGTAAAATATTTGATTTTTTCTCATGCAAAACTGAAGGGAAAGAGAAAAACAATCAGGTTGTTATCTAGGGAAATAGTGCTAAAATTTAATGATCATTTGAGGCAATGAATGCTGAAAGGGATAAATCTCAGATCAGCAGGGTTATTACCATATTTGTGATGGTGGCCACCGTGAGCTATTTTTCTTATTTTTCATACTCTGATGAAGAAAAAAACTGATTTTCAACCTCAGGATGAATATAATATTCCAACAGCAATTTTAAGTGATAGAATAACTGATTCATTGATTCATTCATCAAACTTTATTTAAGCTCTTAAATGTGCAGGTACTAGGCTGGGTACCAAGGATACTAAGATAAGAAGGTACAGTGTCTAGTGGGAGAGCAGACAAGTAAACATAATTAAGAAAGTAAATGTTATGACAAAGATCACTAAGTGGCATTAAAGGAAAACAGAGCAGGAGCAACTAGTCCAGGCTGAGGGGCTGGGTTTCAGGAAAGACTTCCAGGCAGTAGTGACATTTGAGTTAAATCTGGAAAGGTGAAAAGGAGGTGGACAGGTAGCTAAGATCTACATTACCTGACATGCAATATGAGAAGTGCTATAGAGTGAGATGGAAACACAGGGGTTAAACAACCAATCTAGACTGAAGAGGGGGCCAGAAAAGGGCTTCCAGAAGTGGGCAAAGGAGGCAGAATGTCATATGCAGAAGCAAACCAGCAATGTGGGATGGCCTGGCAGCAAGAAGTATAGTATGTGAGATGCAGTAATATAGTGATTGTATTAGTTTCCTATTGCTGCTGTAACAAATTACCATAAACTTGGTGGCTTAAAACAACACAAATTTATTATCTTACAGTTCTGGAAGTCAGAAGTCCAAAATAGGTCTCGCTAGGTTAAAATCAAAGTGTCTGCAGGACTTCCCTGGTGGTCCAGTGGTTAAGATTCTGCGCTTCCACTGTAGGGGTCACAGGTTCGATCACTGGCTGGGGAACTAAGATCCCACATGCCACTTGGTGAGGCCAAAAAAAAGTGTCTGCAAGGCTGCATCCCTTCTGGAGGCTCTAGGGGAAAATCCATTTTCTTGCCTTTTCCAGCTTTTCCTTGGCTCGTGGCCTCTTTCTCCATCTTTAGCATTAGTAATGGCTGTACCTCCACTGTGTCAATATGACACTGTATCTCCTGCTTCCCTCTTTCACTTATAAGGACCTCTGTGGTTGCACTGGGACTACCTGGATAATCCAGGATAATCTTCCCATCTCAAGGTCAGCTGATGAGTAAATTTAATCCCCTCTGTAATCTTAATTCCTCTTTACCACTGGTGACTGAGAGGTGGTCATTTGGAAGGCTATTATTCTGCCTAACACAATGATTAAGAGTGTACATGCTGGAGTCATACTGCCTGGGTTCATGTTCTAGCATCTTTATTAATAGCTGTGTGACCCTGAGTAAGTTACATTACTTCTCTGTACTTCAGTTTCCTTACCTGTAAAAAGGGATAATAATATTAACTACTTTATTTTGTTGTAGTGAGGTATAAATGGGTTAATATGTGTGTGGGTAAAGGGTTAACAAAACTCCCTTTCTTCATGAGACTTTGACCTTTGATTAAAATTTTAACTATGTTCCCTGAAGACCTGAAAAAGGTAAAATGTCAACTATGTTCCTAAGCAACATTATGGTTAAAAATGACACATGATTGGTTAGAACTGGAAGAATTATAAATACCTAATTGTATGCCAAATCTCTGGGCTCCCTGAAGTGGTGACTCTTGTAACTTGGCACAACCTTTATGGGAACCCTGAACACTATGCCTATGGAACTGCTATAAGAGATACTGACTCCTTGGGGACATGAGCCTTTTAAGTCAGGGCACCTCCTAGACCTGTCCAATGTGGATCTCATTTCTTTATACTTCAGCATCACCTAGAGGAATGAGGGCAAAGAATAGCTCCTGAACAGCTGTACAGACAGCTCTATAAACTGCTACAAGCTCTCACTGAAGAAGAATGCCTGTTGCTGCCTTGCTTGCAAGCTTTGGATCCTATCCTATATACTTCGCTTTCTTTCAAATTGTGTTAAAATACACATAACATTGCATCTTAGCCGTTTTTTAAAAATAGATCTTTATTGGAGTATAATTGCTTCACAATACTGTGTTACTTTCTCTTGTACAACAAAGCGAATCAGCCACATGCATACATATATCTCCATATCCCCTCCCTCTTGAGCCTCCTTCACACCCTCCCTAACCCACCCCTTTAGGTCATCACAAAGCACCAAGCTGACCTCCCTGTGCTATGCTGCTGCTTCCCACTAGCTAACTATTTTACATTTGATAGTGTATATATGTTGATGCTACTTTCACTTCACCCCAGTTTCTCCCCCCAACCCCGTGTCCTCAAGTCTATTCTCTATGTTTATGTCTTTATTCCGGCCCTGACACTAGATTCATCAGTACCATTTAAAAAAAATTATTTATTTATTTATTTATTTATTGGCTGCATTGGGTCTTCGTTGCTGCGCAGGCTTTCTCTAGGTGCAGAGAGCAGGGGCTACTCTTCATTGCGGTGCGCAGGCTTCTTGTTGTGGTGGCTTCTCTTCTTGTGAAGCACGGGCTCTAGGCGCGTGGGCTTCAGTAGTTGTGGCAAGTGGGCTCAGTAGTTGTGGCTCACGGGCTCTAGAGAGCAGGCTCAGTAGTTGTGGTGCAGGGGCTTAGTTGCTCCGTGGCATGTGGGATCTTCCCGGACCAGGGCTCGAACCTGTGTGCCCTGCATTGGCAGGTGGATTCTTTTCTTTTTTTTAAAAAACCAATCTATTGACTTTTAAAAAATTTATTTACCTTATTTATTTTTTTAATTTTTGGCTGCATTGGGTCTTTGTTGCGGTGCGCGGGTTTCTTGTTGTGGTGGCTTCTCTTGTTGCGGAGCACAGGCTTCAGTGGTTGTGGCATGTGGGCTCAGTAGTTGTGGCTCGCAGGCTCAGTAGTTGTGGCACATGGGCTTAGTTGCTCCACAGCATGTGGCATCTTCCCGGACCAGGGGTCGAACCCATGTCCCCTGCATTGGCAGGAGGATTCTTAACCACTGCACCACCAGGGAAGTCCCTGGCAGGTGGATTTTTAACCACTGTGCCACCAGGGAAGTCCCCATCAGTACCATTTTTTTTTTTTTTGGATTCCATATATATGCATTAACATACAGTATTTGTTTTTCTCTTTCTGACTTCACTCTGTATGACAGACTCTAGGTCCATCCACCTCACTACAAATAACTCAATTTCATTTCTTTTTATGGCTGAGTAATATTCCATTGTATATATGTGCCCCATCTTCTTTTATCCGTTCATCTGTCGATGGACATTTAGGTTGCTTCCATGTCCTGGCTATTGTAAATAGTGCTGCAATGAACATTGTGGTACATATGACCCAGCAATCCCATTACTGGGCATATGCCCTGAGAAAACCATAATTCACAAAGAGACATGTACCATCCTAGCCATTTTTAAGTGTGCAGTTCAATGGTATTAAATACATTTACATTGTTGTGCAGACATCACCACCATCCATCCATATAACTTGTTACATCTTGTAAAATTGAAACTCTGTACTTATTATACAATAACTCTCCATTCTTCCCTCCCCCAAGCCCCTGGCAACTGCCATTCTACTTTGTGTCTCTATGATCTTAACTACTCTAAGTATCTCATATAAATGGAATCAAACAGTATTTGTCTTTTGGGGACTGGCTTATTTCACTTAGCATAATGTCCTCAAGGTTCATTCATATTACAGCATATTGTAGAATTTTCTTCCTTTTTAAGGCTGAATAACATTCCATTTTATGTATTACCATATTTTGCTTATCCATTCATCCATCAATGATACTTGGGTTGCTTTTGCATTTTTTTTTTTGGCCTTGCCCTGTGTCATGCAGGATCTCAGTTCCCTGACCAGGGATCGAACCCATGCCCCCTGCAGTGGAAGCGCAGAGTCTTAACCACTGGACAGCCAGGGAAGTCCTGCTTATGCATTTTAGCTATTGTGAATGATGCTGCTATGAACAAGGGTGAACAAATATCTCTTTGAGACCCTACTTTCAATTCTTTTGGGTATATATCCAGAAGTGGAATTGCTGGGCCATTTTTAATTTTTTAAAGGAAATTCCATACTATTTTCCAGAGCGGCTGTACCATTTTACATTCCTACCAGCAATATACGAGTGTTCCAATTTCTCCACATCCTTGTTAACACTTGTTTTTTGTTTTTTGTTTTTTTGTTTGTTTTTTAATAATAGCCATCCTACTGGGTGTGAGGTGGTATCTCATTAGAGTTTTGATTTGCATTCACTTCCCTAATAATTAGTGATGTTGAGCATCTTTTCATATGCTTATTAGCTATTTGTATATCTTCTTTGGAGAAATGTCTATCAAGTCCTTAGCCCATTTTATAATCAAGTTGTTTGGTCTTTTGTTGTTGAGTTTTAGGAGTTCTTTATATATTCTGGATATTAATTCCTTATCAGATATATGATTTGCAAGTATTTTCTCCCATTCTGTGCATTGCCTTTTTACTTTGTGGATAGTGTCTTTTGATGTACAAAATTTTTAATTTTTACGAAATCCAATTTCTTTTATTACCTGTGCCTTTGGTGTCACATCCAAGAAATCACTGCCAAATACAATGCCATGAAGCTTTTGTCGTATGATTTCTTCTAAGAGTTTTATTGTTTTAGG
The DNA here is from genome assembly GCF_965194825.1 of Balaenoptera physalus. Taxonomy (NCBI): domain Eukaryota; kingdom Metazoa; phylum Chordata; class Mammalia; order Artiodactyla; family Balaenopteridae; genus Balaenoptera; species Balaenoptera physalus. The sequence goes on along the minus strand of NC_138882.1, from coordinate 159,114,938 downwards.
TCTTAAATTTAGGTCCTTTGATCCGTTTTGAGTCAATTTTTGTATATGGTATTAGGTAAGAGTCCAGCTTCCTTCTTTTGCATGTGGACATCCATTTTTCCCAGCACAAATTGTTGAAAAGACTGTCCTTTCCCCATTGAATGGTCTTGGCACCCCTGTCAAAAATCGTTTGATCATATATGCGAAGGTTTATTTCTGGGATCTATACTCTATTCCATTGGTCTGCATGTTTGTCTTTATGCCAATACCACACTATTTTGACTCATGTAGCTTTACAGTTAAGTTTTGAAATGTCCTATATACTTTTGAGTAGATTAATGTCAAGTGTAGCCTATTACAGTCTTGAGTTTGAATGTTTAACTGAACCTAAGAAGACACCCTTCTCTGGTTGATGTGGCAAAGTGTTAAGCTCTTAGAAAGGTGCTGTTACATGGTGTGTGCTACATTAAGTGTTAGCTATTTTATTATTATATATAAATCCTTAAAATAACAACTGGCACAATCCTGACATTTGTTGAAAAAATACTGCTATTAGTAGTAGTATCACCACCACCTCCACCATCTATTCTTCTATAATAGTGGCCTCTACATGGGACTTCAAGCAGTTCTGTATGGCTGCAGGATGGAGTGTAAAGAAGAGGATGGAGAGACGTGCCCGAAGAGGTAAGGAGGGATGAGACTATAAAGGAAACAGGTAAAGAGTGTTGATTCTTTTCTGAAAACAAGGAAGAGCCGTTAAAAGATTATTTTTATTATATTTTAAAATAAATTTATTTAATTAATTTATTTTTGGCTGCGTTGGGTGTTCATTGCTGTGCACGGGCTTTCTCTAGCTGCAGCGAGCAGGGGCTACTCTTTGTTGCAGTGCGTGGGCTTCTCATCACGGTGGCTTCTCTTGTTGCAGAGCACGGGCTCTAGGCACGCTGGCTCAGTAGCTGTGGCTTGCAGGTTCTAGAGTGTAGGGTCAGTAGTTGTGGTGCATGGGCTTAGGTGCTCCGCGGCATGTGGGATCTTTTCGGACCAGGGCTCGAACCTGTGTCCCCTGCATTGGCAGGAGGACTCTTAACCACTGTGCCACCAGGGAAGCCCTAAAAGATTATTTTAATAAGACAATATCATTATCAGATTTATGTTTTAGGAAGATCATTCTGGTAGGAATGTGGAGGATGAATTGAAAGAGAGGCTGGAACAGAAGCAGAGAGATTAGTTAGGAGGCTGTTAAAGTTACTTATAGAAGAGAAGCGATGGTGAGAACTAGGATAGTGTCAAGTAATTTCAACGGTTACTTTTTGCTGGAACACCCAAAAGGATTATCTCTAAAAATCTTCTAGGCTCCAGATCTACATTTGCAACTGCCTGCTGAACATCTCCTAAGGAAGTCACTTAAACTTAACATGTTCCAAACTGAACTCATCATCTTTCCCCCCAGAATTATACTCCTCTGATTTCCCAGACCCTATTAAAGAAAATATCCTGGTCATTCAGTGTTGAACTTTGGTCGAATGTTCTACAACTTGTTCTCTTCCTTGCCTCCTACATAAAAAGTTTACAAAGTTCTCTAAAAATGGTTCTATAATCTATCTATTCATTCACTCTGTCAAGCAAATAGACAATCAAATAACATCTTCTGAACAATGTGCTAAAGTTGAGCAATAAAGATGCAAAATTAGACACAGTCTTTGAGTATATTATAATGTAAAAAAAAGAGAGACATGTAAACAGATAATTATAATACATGGTAAAAAACTCCTATGATAGAAATGAGAAAAAGTTATAGAAAAATAGTAAAGAGAATGGCAAAAATACAAGTTGCATGCCATTTCCTTTTTTAATTCTTACAACCACTTTAGTGGTTCAGGCCCGCATTACTGCTTATCTAGATTACTACCTCCAATAGTCTCTAAACTAGTCTCTTTTCTCCAAACTAACCAACACTTAGGCACAAGTAGAGGTGGCTGTGGTATGATGGAAAGTACATTACGCTTTAAATCAAAAGCTATGTATTTAAGTCTGGGTCCTGCCACTCACTAGCTGGCTTATCTTAGGCAAGCCCTAATCAGAGAGCTACTCCTTCCATCATACTGTCCTATTAAATGATACTAATCTATTTACTTCACTGGATTACAATAAGGCATAAGTAAAGTGTAACACGGAGTACATCTGGTCAAAAAAAAGCTGCGCTGGAGCAACATCCTAGAAGGAGCAAAACCCCAGACACCAAAATCTCAACCACAGAAGTCAGAGGCTTCTGCCCACTCTAAGTATCCACATGTATCAACACCTGGAGGAATAGTTTAAATAAAGATTTTATGAGGACAACTTAAAAATTAGTTAAGTAAATTCTGCAACACAGAAAACTAAATGTCCAAATAAAACCTCTTGGTTTAGAATAACTAATGATAAAATTCAATCTGTAATCATGATAAAAACTGTTAGCAAATAGGAAGACATGGGAACTTCCTTAATCTGATAAAGGGTATCAATAAAAACTTGCATTAAACATCAAACTAAATGCTGAAAGTTTGTTGTTGGTGGTGATGGTTATTTTTAAAAGATAATTGAACAAGAAAGGGATACTACTAGCACCGTTTTTATTTGACTTTGTGCTGGAGGTCCAAACCAGTGCAGAAAGGCAGAGAAAATAAAAGTATAATGATTAGAAAGAAAAACAAAAAAAAAAGCTCCCATTATTTGTAGAGGATATGATTGTGGAGGTAGAAAATCCAAAAGAATCTACAAAAAATTAATTAATGAATTTAAGGTTACTGGATAGCAATTTAATACACAAAAATCCGTTGTATTTTGACAGAGCAGCAATTAGAAAATGCAATTATAAAATACCATTTACAACAGCATAAAAATTTCAAATATTTAGAAATAAGTCTAACTAAAGATATAGATGAGGCTGTCAGAAAAACTATAAAAACATTATTGAGAAAGTAATAATCATGAAAAACACTGATAAATCAGACTTTGTCAAATTTTCCACTCTACAAAAGACACTAAGAAAATGAACAGGCAAGACACAGACAAGGAGAAAATATCTGACAAACACATCTGCTAAAGGACTTGTATCCAGAATCTATAGAGAACTTCTAAAACACAGTTTAAAAAACCCCCACACAACCCAACTTTTTACAATGGGCAAAAGAGGGACTTCCCTGGTGGTCCAGCGGTTAAGACTCCGCGCTCTCAATGCAGGTGCCTGGGTTCAATCCCTGGTCAGGGAACTAGATCCCACAGGCTGCAGCAAAGATCCCACCAAGTGGCAACTGAGACCTGGCGCAGCCAAATAAATAAATTTTTTTAAAATGGTCAAAAGATTTGAACAGCTACTTCACGAAGGAAGATATAGAAGTGATTAATGAACACATGAAAAAGTGCTCAACATCACTGGTCATTAGAGAAATGTAAATTAAACCCATAATGAGATACCACAACACACTCACTAGAATGGCTAAAATTAAAAAGACTGACATCACAAAATGTCGGCCAAGAAGTGAGCAACTTTGATATAATGTTAGTGGGAATAACCATAAATAAAATGATGAATTCCAAAATAATAATTACTTACATCTCTGTATACTTTGACCCAACAATTGCACTCCTAGGTATTTAGCCAAGAGAAATTTAAAAAAATGTTCACATGCCCTTGTATTAAAATGTTCATAGCAGCTATAGTCACAACAGTAAAACATCTGAAAAAACTCAAATATTATTCAAAGAAGAATGGACAAATTGTGGTATATTCATACAATCAAATACCACTTGGCATTAAAAAGGAATGAACTACCGATACATACAATAATATAACAAATCTCACAAATATAATGCTCAACATCGATACATGTTACATAATCCCATTTATATGATGTTCTCGAACAGGGAAACTAAGGTGAAAAATATTAAAACGGTGGTTGCCTCTTGGCAGGTGGGGAAATTGACAAAAAGCCACCTGACAGAAATTTTTGGAGACTTGAAAATATGCTATATCATGATATCGATATCTGCGGATTATACTACAGTATTACTACATTTAACAATATGAATGAATCTCATAAATGTAATGCTGAGTAAAGTAAGTTAGACAAAAAGTATACTGCATGAGTACACTTATATAAAGTTTAAAAAAACATGCAAATTTAAACTGTAGTATTTAGTGTTATATGCTTAAGTGGGAAAACAAAGAAAATCAAGAAACTGATTACCATTAAACCCAGGGTAGTAGTTATATTTGTGTGGAGGGTGGAGATAGTGACTGAGAGGCAGCATGAGTGAGACAGGGTGCTGACAATATTCTATTTCTTGTTCTGGAAGTGGTTAAATGGATGTTTGCTTTGAAATAAAACACTGAGCGATACAAAATAAAACCATGGTAAAATACTATGTTTTAACTAAACAGAGGATAGCAGCTGATTTTTCCAAGTTTCTCTATAATAATTTCATTTTCAATTTGTAAAACTGCAAAACATTTTTTATTTACAAGAAGATGTGCATGTATATCAATGTAAGTAATAAGTGGCAAATAAATAATATAAATAATAATAGAAACCCAGGAAAAATTAACTTTAAAAATATTATGAAGACCATCTTGAAGACAGGAAGAAAAAGCAGTTTAGGACTCTTTTCGTTGAAAGTGACAGACATTCAACTCAAACTGCTTAAACAAAAAAGGGAATGTCTTCACTCATTTAACCAGGAAGTTCAAGTGGGTGACTCCAACTATAGGTATGGGTGGATGCAGTGATTCAGATGATGTCATGAAAAAAATCTGTCTTGACTCTGCTTTCATGATGGCAAAAATGGATCATTCTCATCAACATAAAAACCTGATGTAATTTTCCCCATCTTTAGAAACAAAAGCACCTCCTATTGACTCTACTTTCCCTGCTATCCACCATCCCATTTCTTTGCTCCCTTTGGAGCAAGACTAGAGTTGTTTATAGTATCCAATTCTTTTCCTTCCATGCTTTCTGAATCCATTCCAATCAGGGGCCCCCACCTCTCCAGTGAAAAAAATGACTTCATCTAAGTCATCAATGACCTCCACATTGCTAAATTAAATAGGCATTTCTCAGCCCTTATCTCACATTTGACACAATTAACAGCTTCCTCATCTTTGATATGCTTTCTTCATGGGCTTCCAGGACCCCACACTGTCTTGGTTTTCCTTTTATCTTATTGAGCCACCCCCCTTTAATATTCTTTGCTGACTCCTCCTCTTGTCCCGAATTCTTAATGTTAGAATGTTCGAGGGCTCAGTCCATGGTCCTTTTCTCTAGTCAGACTTACTCCCTTGGTTATTTCAATTAGTGCCTTTGCTTTAAATAACATCTATATGCCAATGACTTCCAAATTTATATCTCAGATAAAGACTTCTCTCCCAAACTCCAGATTTGTACATCCAACTCCCTACTTGGAGGTCCACATAAACACCTGGAGGTCTTAATAAACATCTCAGACTTAACAAATCCAAAATTTGTTTCCCCTGTAGCCTTCCCATAGCAATTGATGGCAAACTTCATCCTTCCAATTGCTCAGGCCAAAAACCTTGCAGTCATCCTTGATTTCCACATCCTACATACAATCCATCAGGAAATCATACTTGTTCTACTTATAAAATATTTCCAAAATTTGACCATTTCTCAACATTTCCACTATTTCTACTCTGGTCCAAGCCAGGATTATTTCACAAGCCTTCTAACAGGTCTACCTGTTCTACCTTTCCACTCCTTCTTCAAATCTATTCTCCATACAGCAGTCAGAGAGGTCCTTTAAAAATCTGTCTGAGGGCTTCCCTGGTGGCGCAGTGGTTGAGAATCTGCCTGCCAATGCAGGGCACACGGGTTCGAGCCCTGGTCTGGGAAGATCCCACATGCCACGGAGCAACTAGGCCCGTGAGCCACAACTACTGAGCCTGCGCGTCTGGAGCCTGTGCCCCGCAACAGGAGACGCCACGACAGTGAAAGGCCCGCGCACCGCAATGAAGAGTGGCCCCCGCTTGCCGCAATTAGAGAAAGCCCTCGCACAGAAACGAAGACCCAACACAGCCCAAAATAAATAAATAAATTAAATAAAATAAAAAGAGAATTACTTCTAAAAAAAAAAAAAAAAAAAACTGATTGGCATTTAAAAAAAAAAAAAATCTGTCTGACCTTGACACTCCTCTACGCAGAAACTTCCAATGGTTTCCCATTTCATTCAAAGCTGAGATTCCTATAATGGTCTACACAGGCTCTCTGTGATCTGGATCCCACTTCTCCGACTTCTTTTTTTACTACTCTGCTGCAGTCCTTGATGCTCTTCAAACACTAGGCACGGTCCTACCATAAAGCCTTTGTTTTAGCCGTTCCCTCCAAATATCTGCTTGGCTAATATCCTTCCCTTCTTTAAGTCTCCTCAAATGTTACCTTCTCAATGAGGTCTACCAGATAATCCCATTAAATACTGAAAATGTTCCATCTCCCCACTGCTATCCAAGCACTCCAAATTCCTTCAAACCCTATTCTACTGTTCCTTTTTTCTACAGCACTTACTTTCTAACACACTATGTAATTTACTTATTATGCATAAATAATTGTCTCCCTCTGCTACAGTGTAAGCCACCACAAGAGAAGGTACCTTTACTTTATTCATTAATGTATTTTACGTGCCTATAATGCTTGGCATTCAAAAAATATTTGTTAACTGTGGAATAAATACCCATTGGCTGCTTTAGACTTGTGGAACCCTTATGATTAACACTACCAGTCAAAAGCACATGCATTTGATTGAATCCTGAATCAGTCATCCTAGTCAGGAGGTGGGGTATTCAATCAGCCGGGCCTCTCATGTACCCTCATGTGTGGTAAGAAGGGAAGTGGTCAACACTATCTGAACCACATGGAATGATTTCCTCACAAGAACGAAGGATGGCATTATCAGAAGAAAAGGTAAGGGAAAGCATGTTGGGCAGGCAAAAAAGCACAACTGGAGGGATGTATAGTATAGTAGTTAAGGGTGGTTAAGGGACAGACTCTGGAATCAGGAAGCCTAAATTGTATTCCAGCCTTGCTACTTGCTAGCTATGGGACCCTGGGCAAATTATTTATGCTTCTGTGCCTCAGTTTCTTCATCTGTAAAATGGGGAATAAAACTAATAACTACCTCATAGAGTTGTTATAAGTATTAAATTCGTTTTTTTTCTTTTTTGTTTTGGCCGCACTGCACGGCTTGTGGAACCTTAGTTCCCCAACCAGGGACTGAACCTGTGCCCTCGGCAGTGAGATGGTGGAGTCCTAACCACTGGACCACCAGGGAATTCCCTTAAATTAGTTTTAATGCATATAAAAACACTTAGTAGAGGGCCTGGCATATAGTAAGCACTATGGAAATGTTAGCCATTATTATCGGTGTTGTTGTTATTATTGATTGGAGCAAAGTATTTCTCATCACAGCAACTGAATCATAGCAGTTGAGGCTTGGTGAGACACAACAAAGAATAAGAACTGCAAGGTGGCTTGCTTAATTAATCATCTTATCAGGGTGGCTTGCTTAATCATCCACACATTCACTAAATATATACTTTGTGTCTGGCACTTCGCCGGTCCTAGCCTTTAAGGAGTGCACAGTCTACTCTAGGGAGACATCTAGCAAATAAAACCAATAAAGTTTTATAGGTGCTATTTTAGCTCCATTCTTCCTACAATCTCTCATCTTTCTGTTCTTAGAACCCAAGTTGGAGACTAAGCCCTTAGAAATCAGAGATGTCTTCTGCATTAAATCATTATTTAACATTCTCTAAATTTTAAAAAAATTTATTTATTTTTTATTTTTTAAATTTTGGCTGCATGGGGTCTTCGTTGCTGCATGTGGGCTTTCTCTAGTTGTGGCGAGCGGGGGCTACTCTTCGTTGTGGTGCTCAGGCTTCTCATTGCAGTGGCTTCTCTAGTTGCAGAGCACGGGCTCTAGGCACGTGGGCTTCAGTAGTTGTGGCATGCAGGCTCAGTAGTTGTGGCGCATGGGCTTAGCTGCTCTGCGGCATGTGGGATCTTCCCAGGCCAGGGCTCGAACCTGTGTCTCCTGCATTGGCAGGCGGATTCTTAACCACTGTGCCACCAGGGAAGTCCCTAAATTTTTAATAATCATCTTAATTCTAGGTCTAGGGGCATCTCTTGACCCTAAGCCTCACCGCCATAGTACAATGAAGTATCTCAAGTTTCTGTGGCAGATGACTAGTTGGCCTATTCTGTTTTTGGTTTATGATCAACTGCGACACAGACAGTTCTTATTTGCTTCAATCCGTCTTCTACATAAACTGTGGACTTTCTTTTCTTTTTCTTTTTTTGGCTGTGTTGGGTCTTCATTGCTGCGTGCAGGCTTTCTCTAGTTGCGGCAAGCGGGGGCTACTCTTCGTTGCGGTGCACGGGCTTCTCATTGCGGTGGCTTCCCTTGTCGCGGAGCATGGGCTCTAGGTGTGCAGGTTTCAGTAGTTGCAGCATGCGGGCTCAGTAGTTGCGGCACGTGGGCCCTAGAGTGCTTGGATTTCAGTAGTTGCGGTGTGAGGGCTCAGTAGTTGTGGCGTATGGGATCAGTAGTTGTGGCTTGTGGGCTAAGCTGCTCCGTGGCATGTGGGATCCCTGTGGACTTTCTTATGATCAGCTCTGGGGTACAAGAAGATGACTGGGAGTCTTGAAGTTGTAAGAAGACCATGGATAAACCTCATATTTCACTCAGACACTAATGGATCACTACATCACCGTTTGAAATGTCAGACTGAATGAACGAAATAGTTGGTTGCTTTTTTTTTTTTTTTTTTTTAGTTGGTTGCTTTTTATTTGATTACCTTGAAAGATTAAAAGTTCCCTGTCATTGGAGATACTAAAGAAAATGTGACCACCTATTTTATTAATTCCAATCATTCATTTGCATGCAAGATCCAATACTTAGTGTTAAAAATACAGTGATGAGTACGGTATAATCCCTAGCACTGATCTCAGTGTCTAGTACTTGAAGGGGATATAGTAAGTTTAGATTAGTAAATGAGATTTTGAATCATATGATAAAGTTCATTTTTTCATTCATTCTTTTTTTTTTTTTTTAATACTTTGGCTGCGCTGGGTCTTCATTGCGGCGCGCAGGCTCTTCATTGCAGCATGTGGGCTTCGTTGCCCCATGGCAATGTGGAATCTTAGTTCCCTGACCAGGGATCAAACCCATGGTCCCTGCACTGGAAGGTGGATTCTTAACCACTGGACCACCAGGAAGTCCCCATTCATTCATTTAAATTACATTATTGACTGTCTACTCTGAGCCAGGCACTGTGGGAATGCAGTAGTGAATAAGACAAGAACAGTTTCTCCTCTTAGCATTGATTCTGATGCGGATGGTCTAGATGACGTCAAAGATTTCTTCTAAATATGGAGTTCTTTTAGTCCCCTGTAAATCAGGGGTGATAAATGACAGTCAAACTGGAGACTAAACTGATGGCTACTACCCACAACTATAGGTTGGGAAGAGGTTAAAAGGTAGATAGAAGAGAAAAAAGAAGAAAAAGGCAAGGCAGAAATAAAAGAAAGGAACTAACATAATAAGTACTTGCACTGTTATTTTTATCATCTAACAAATGAAAAAACTAAGTTTTACAGAGATTAAAGAACTTTCTTGGGGTCACACAGTTAGTAAATGGCAGGACCAGAATGTGAACTTAGTCTAGCACTGTTTCCTCTCCATCTTATAGACACAGAAGTAAAAAATTTAAAGTAAAGGGGAAAAGAAGGACATTAGGGAAAGCAAGCTAGAATGAGCTCTGGATGATGGATGGCCACTCAGAAGTAGAATAAACTCAAGCCCTTCTTGAATTAGTAATCAAAAAACTCTCAGCAAACAAAAGTCCAGGACTGGACATCTTCACAGCAGAATTTTACCAAATATATAAAGAAGAGCTAATACTTATCCTTCTCAAATTATTCCCAAAAAACTGAAGAGGAGGGAACACTCCCAAAGGAGGGAACACTCCCAAATACATTCTTCATGGCCACCATTAGCCTGATACCAAAACCAGACAGACACTCCAAAAAAAAAAAGGAAATTACAGTCCAATATCTCTGATGAATATAGACAACAAAATCATCAACAAAATATTAGCAAACCAAGTTCAACAATTGTTTTATATAAAACAATCATATACCATGATTAAGTGGGATTTATTCCAGGATGCTTCAATAACCACAAATCAATCAACGTGATACACCATATTAACAAAAGGAAGGATAAAAATCACATGATCATCTCGACAGATGCAGAAATGGCATTTGACAAAATTCAATATTCATTCATGACAAAAACTCTCATCAAAGTTGGTTTAGGGCTTCCCTGGTGGCGCAGTGGTTGAGAATCTGCCTGCCAATGCAGGGGACACGGGTTTGAGCCCTGGTCTGGGAGGATCCCACATGCTGCGGAGCAACTAGGCCCATGAGCCACAACTACTGAGCCTGCACGTCCGGAGCCTGTGCTCCACAACAAGAGAGGCTGTGATAGTGAGAGGCCCGCGCACCGCGATGAAGAGTGGCCCCTGCTTGCCGCAACTAGAGAAAGCCCTCGCACAGAAACGAAGACCCAACACAGCCCAAGATAAATAAATAAATAAATAAATAAATAAATAAATAAATAAATAAATAAATACAGGAGTTCCTTTAAAAAAAAAAAAGTTGGTTTAGAAGGAATATATCTCAACACAGTAAAGGCCATTTATGACAAACCCACCACTAACATATTCAATGGTGGAAAGCTGAAAGCTTTTCTCCTAAAAACAGGAATAAGGTAAGGATGCCCACTCTTGCCCTTTCTATTTAACGTAGTATTGGAAGTCCTAGCCACAGCAATCAGATAAGAAAAAGAAATAAAAGACATCCAAATTGGAAGGGAAGAAGTAAAACTGTCACTATTTGCAGATGACATGGTACTATATATAGAACCCTAAAGTCTCCATCAAAAGACTGTTAGAACTAATAAATGAATTCAGTAAAGTCACAGAACACAAGATTAATATGTAGAAATCTGTTGTTTTTCTATACGCTAATAATGAACTATCACAAAGAGAAAGCAAGGAAATAATCCCATTCAAAATCACATCAAAAAGAATAAAATACCTAGGAACAAACTTAACCAAGGAAGTGAAAGACCTATACTCTGAAAACTATAAAACATTTATGAAGAAAACTGAATAACAAAGAAATGGAAAGATATTCTTTGCTCTTGGATTAGAAGAATTAATATTGTTAAAATGTCCACACTACCCAAAACACTCTACAGATTTAATGAAATCTCTATCAAAATACCCATGACATTTTTCACAGAACTAGAACAAATCATCCTAAAATTTATATGGAACCACAAAAGACCCTGAATTGCCAAAGCAATCTTGAGAAAAAAGAACAAAACTGGAGGTACCACACTCCCTGTCTTCAGGGACTATACTACAAAACTATGGTAATCAAAACAGTATGGTACTGGCACAAAAACAGACACATAGAACAATGGAACAGAATAGAGAGCCCAGAGATAAACCCAGACACCAATGTTCAATTAATCTGTGACAAAGGAGACAAGAATTCACAATAGGGAAAAGACAGTCTTTTCAATAAGTGGTGCTGGGAACTGGATAGCTACATGTAAAAGAATGAAATTAGAACATATTCTCACACCATATACAAAAATAAACTCAGAATAGATTAAAGACCTAAATGTAAGACCAGAAACCATATAACCCCTAGGAGAAAACATAGGCAGAACACTCTTTGACATAAGCCATAGCAATATTTTTTTGGATATGTCTTCCCAGGCAAAAAAGACAAAAGCAAAAATAAACAAATAGGACCTGATTAAACTTAAAGACTTTTGCACAGCAAAATAAAAAGACAAGCTACTGAATGGGAGAAAATGTTTGCAAATGATATGACTGATAAGGGGTAATATCCAACACATATAAACAGCTCATACATCTCAACATCAAAACAGAAAAACCCAATTAAAAAAGGAACAGAAGACCCGAATACCAATTTTTCCAAAGAAGACATACAGATGGCCAAAAGGCACATGAAAAGACACTCAACATCGTTAATCATCAGGGAAATGCAAATCAAAACCACAGTGATATCCCCTCACACCTGTCAGAATGGCTATCATCAAAAGACCATAAATAACAAATGTTGGCGAGGATATGGAGAAAAGAGAACCCTAATAACACTGTTAGTGGGAATGTAAATTGGTGCAGCCACTGTGGAAAACAGGATCCTCAAAAAACTAAAAACAGAACTACCATATGATCCAGTAATTCCACTCTTGGGCATATATCTAAAGAAAACAAAAACACTAATTCAAAAAGATACACGCACCCCAATGTTTATAGCAGCATTACGTACAATAGCCAAGATACAGAAGAAACCTAAGTGTCCATCAATAGATGAATGGATAAAGAAGATGTGGTAAATATATACAATGGTATATTACTCAGCCATAAAGAAGAATGAAATTTTGCCATCTGCAACAACATGAATGGACCTGGAAGGTACTATGCTTAGTGAAATAAGTCAGATATAGAAAGACAAATATCATATATTGTCACTTACATGTGGAATCTAAACAATAAAACAAATGAATGAAAATAACAAAACAGAAACAGACTCACACATATAGAAAACAAACCAGTGGTTATCATGGGGAGAGGGAAAAGGGAAGGGGCAAGATAGGAGTAGGGGATTAAGAGGTACAAACAAATGTGTATAAAATAAATAAGCTACAAGGATATATTATACAGCACAGGGAATATAGTCAATATTTTATAATAATTTTAAATGGAGTATAATTTATAAAATATAGAATCACTATGTTGTATACTGGAAACTAATATAATATTGTAAATCAACTATACTTCATTAAAAATAAACAAAAAACAAAAACTCAAGCCCTTGCTAAAGAACTGGCATGCTGCATATCAAACATACTCTACCCTGGATCCTAATTAAGGCAGCTCTGCTTTTTTGTTCAGCCAGGTTGGACTCTACCTTAAGACTAGCCCCAGGGTACTTCCAGGGTGGTCCAGTGGTTAAGACTCCATGCTTCTGCTGCAGGGGGCACAGGTTTGATTTCTGGTCGAGGGAACTAAGATCCCACATGCCGCATGCGTGACTAGTCCTCATTTAGCGTCATCATATCTATGATTAAAATTTACTAAACTTTCCCTACATCTAAGTAGCTGTTCCTTTGAATAGGATAAAAAGAAAAAAGATCAGAATACTTAATTTAAGAAAATACATTGACCACATCTAAGTCCCCCAAATAGGTTGTTTTGCTGAAAACCACTACTCTAATTGCATTTCAAGAATGTGGTGTTGGATAAAATGCATATTCCTAGGGCTCTTTTCAGATACACTAACTCAAAATCTCTTGGCCTGGGGCCTATAGTCTGCATTTTAAATAAGCCTTTCAAGTGGTTCTGATACAATCTAAAATATGCTGAGACTAGGACTCTAAAGGAAAGATTATAAAACCATGTTACCATCTGACTATCCAGTATTTTCTCAGGAGGCCATGTGTCTTAATTGGACAGCAAGTCTTTACAAGACGGATAAAATGGAGCACTTGATAAGGTGAAAGAAATATAAGAACTCCCTTAAACTGAGTGCCCTTTATGAGCTAGATACCTATCTATCTTCTTACAACAACCCCATAATAATTAGTATTGTTTTCCATATGAATATCTTGAGGTTCAGTGAACTTAAGTGACTTTCCCAAGGCCACATAATTTGTAAATAGGAGGGCCTGGATCAAACCCAAGGACACCTTTCAAAATTCTTCTTCCAGAAAGTCCATCCTTTCCCCACTACAACCCTGTGCCTCTAACCAAGTGTACAATACATGTAGTGGGAGTAAACAATGAAAAGACAAAAGGATGGGGGTAATGGCCAGAGAGCATGATTATTAAAACCTTAAGATTTCAAAGGAAGAGTTAAATATAATGGAGATGGAAGTGGGTAGCTGAAATGGAATGAATTAGAGGTGAAAGTACTGGTGTCTACGACATCAAAGAAGACCAAGTATAGGATAGTGATGAGTATTGTAACAGGTAAAATAATGCCCCCCTCCCCCAAATAATGCCCACTTCCTAATCCCTGGAACCTGTGACTATGCCTTACATGGCATAAGGGACTGTGTAAATGTGATTAAGTTAAGAACCTTGAAATGGGGAGATGATCCAGGTGTGCCCAATGTAATCACAAGGGTCCTTAAAAGTAAAGAGTGAAACAGAAGAGGACAGAAAGGGAAATATGACTATGGAAAAAAGGTCAGACAGATGCAATGCTGCTGGCTCCAAAAATGGAGGAAGTAAGCCAAGGAATACCGGTAGTCTCTGGAAGCTGGAGCTTCTATTTCTGCTTCTGCAACTAACTGTAGCAATATGATTCTGGGCCAGCTACCTCACCTCATCTCCTCTTTCTTTTCTACTCATTTTACAAACTGGCTTAGTTTTTGCTGAAACGTGGAGTCCAATTTGTAGATTAGTCTTTCAGTCCTGTATATATTTGGTGCTAATATATTTCAACAATAGTTTAAACAAGCTATTCTCCTAATCTCAAAGAAACAGTGAATTATAAAACCACCTAAAGATAGAAAACATGCTCTATCCTCTGCAAATGTTTCCATATTTATATCTGAATCACTTTGCTGTACATCTGAAACACTGTACTTGTACACTTGTACATCTAAATCAACTATACTTCAATTTTAGAAAAAGGAAAAGCACATTTTAGAAAAGAAAAAAATAATATCAGCTTGCTATAACATTTAAATAACGTGGAAGCTTATAAAATAATAAACTAAGAATAAAAGCCAAAAAAAAAGTAACTCGGCATCCTTTGTTTCCCCCCAAATTACAACACTTCTAAAGTGCATTGACAAATATTTAATCTAGTATTAAACTCCTCCCTTATATTTCTCAGTTAGACTAAAGGCACTATGGAAACTGAATTACTTTCACAAGCAGAAGACAACTAGTTTATTTGACTTTAATGCTACAAGGTCACTTTTCCAAAATGAACTGATATAAAAACTTTATCTCCAGTATGACTGATTTAAACTTCAAAAAATCATGGACTTATGGTTCCTTTTTCAATAAAACAAAACTGTTAAATAATAATTGAAGAATAAAGGAGTTGCTCAAGGTAGAAAGACTTCTATAGATAAGACTGGATATCAATTAATGCCAAATTATTAACACAGAGGACTATTTTTCTACGTTAGGTGATTTTCATAATACTAAACACTTGTTTTAGTACACTCTTACAGCTACTGCAGAACAAGGGAACAAGAAAGTTTTTTTCACAGTCAGAAGTAAATTATATGATAATTACCTAAAAATATGTCGGTATACCTTTCAGTATATTTTTTCAAGGTCTTCAATATTTTAATCAAGGGAGACTGTATGAACTCATTTTATTATTAATCTGAAGTGAATTTTTTAAATATCGTGTAAAATTCAGGAGATCTGATTTCTTATCCAAGCTTTGCCACTAATTAACTGAGTAATCTCAGAAAAGTCACAAATTGAGTTCCCTCGTCAATAAGAAAGGTCACAACTAAGTTTGAGGATAGTCTCTTTAATTTCCTCTCTTTGTATTTTCAACTCTGTAGAGGAGAAGAGAGAATTATGCCAACACGTGGATCCTACTCAACTATCACTTTTCATTAATCTTTGATTAATTAAAAAACTCACCCAGAATTAGTAGGTCAGTAAGTATTCATTTAGTATTTACTACTTTCGCTAAAGTTTTTGACTTCCACAGGAAGTGCTTCAAGAGCTGAGTAATATTCCATGGTGTATACATACCACATCTTCTTTATCCATTCATCTGTCGATGGACATTTAGATTGCTTACATGTCTTGGCTATTGTAAATAGTGCTGCTATGAACATTGGGGTGTATGTATTTTTTCAAATTAGAGTTTTTGTCTTTTCCAGACATATGCCCAGGAGTGGGATTGCTGGATCATATGGTAACTCTATTTTTAGTTTTTTAAGGAACCTCCATACTGTTTTCCATAGTGGCTGCACCAATTTACATTCCCACTAACAGTGTAGGAGGGTTCCCTTTTCTCCACACCCTCTTCAGCACTTATTATTTGTAGACTTTTTGATGACAGCCATTCTGACCGGTGTGAGGTGATACCTCATTGTGGCTTTGATTTGCTTTTCTCTAATAATTAGCGATGATGAGCATCTTTTCATGTGCCTGTTGGCCATCTGCATGTCTTCTTTGGAGAAATGTCTGTTTAGGTCTTCTGCCTATTTTTTGATTGGGTTGTTTGTTTTTTTGATATTGAGCTGTATGAGCTGTTTGTATGTTTTGTAAATTAAACCCTTGTCGATCACATCGTTTGCAAATATTTTCTCCCATTCCAAAAGTTGTCTTTTTGTTTTGTTTATGGTTTCCTTTGTTGTACAAAAGCATTTAAGTTTAATTAGGTCTCATTTGTTTATTTTTGCTTTTGTTTCCATTACTCTAGGACACAGATCCAAAAAAATATTGTTGTGATTTATGTCAAAGAGTGTCCTGCCTATGGTTTCCGCTAGGAGTTTTATAGTATATCTGGTCTTACATTTAGGTCTTTAATCCAATTTGAGTTTATTTTTGTGTATGGTATGAGCAAATGTTCTAATTTCATTCTCTTACTTGTAGCTGTCCAGTTTTCCTAGCACCACTTACTGAAGAGACTGTCTTTTCTCCATTGTATATTCTTGCCTCTTTTGTCATAGATTAATTGACCATAAGTGCGTGGGTTTGTTCCTGGGTTTTCTATCCTGTTCCATTGATCTATGCATCTGTTTTTGTGCTGGTGCCAT
This sequence comes from Balaenoptera physalus, assembly GCF_965194825.1. Taxonomy (NCBI): domain Eukaryota; kingdom Metazoa; phylum Chordata; class Mammalia; order Artiodactyla; family Balaenopteridae; genus Balaenoptera; species Balaenoptera physalus. Next base: position 159,098,060 of record NC_138882.1, on the reverse strand, counting down.
AGTGTTTTGATTATTGTAGCTTTGTAGTATAGTCTGAAGTCGGCACATGATCAGGACTGGACTTCTTTTTTTTTTTTTTTTTTTTTATTTTTGGCTGTGTTGGGTCTTCGTTTCTGTGCGAGGGCTTTCTCCAGTTGCGGCGAGCGGGGGCCACTCTTCATCGCGGTGCGCGGGCCTCTCACTGTCGCGGCCTGTCCCGTTGCGGAGCACAGGCTCCAGACGCGCAGGCTCAGTAGTTGTGGCTCACGGACTTGGTTGCTCCGTGGCATGCGGGATCTTCCGAGACCAGGGCTCGAACCCGTGTCCCCTGCATTGGCAGGCAGATTCTCAACCACTGCGCCACCCCGGAAGCCCAGGACTGGACATTTTAATTTAGCCTTATCCTCAGTGTTCTCATCCATAAGATGGAAATAAGAACCACCTCAGAGGATTACTGTGAGGATTAAAGAACAAAAATATGTAATGCAAGTATACAGATACTATAACACAACTGTCTTTCAAAAAATGTAAGTTAATAACATTCTTAACTTTTAAGTTTATTTTTAATAGCTTTACTGAGGTATAACTGACCTACAGTAAAATGCTCATATTTAAAGGGTACAATTAGATAAGTTTTGACACATGTAAATATCTGTGAAACCATCACCACAATCAAGATATGAACATATCCATTACCCTCAAAATTTCTTCATGCCTCTTTGTAGTACCTAACTTATGTTCCTCCTTACCTCTCCTTGGACTGCAGGTAAACACTGATCTGTTTTCTGTCACTGTATATTAGCTTGTATTTCCAAGAATTTTACATAAATGGAGCCACTATGGTATGTATTCTTTTTTGTCTGGTCTACTTTGCTCAGCATAGTTACTTAGAGATTCATCCATGTATGTATCAACAGCAAGGTTCATTCCTTTATATTGCTGACTAGTACTCTGTTGTATGGAAATACCACACTTTTGTTTATCCATTTATCTGTTGAGAGACGTTTGGGTTATTTCTAGTCTTCGGTTATTACAAATAAAACTGCTCTGAATGTTTGTGTGGCAGTTTTTGTATGGATATATACTTTCATTTCTCTTGGGTAACACCTAGAAGAAAAATGGTTATATCATACAGTAGATGTCTGTTTAACTTTTTTAAAAAATAGACTTTATTTTTTAGAGCAGTTTTAGGTTCACAGCAAAATGGAGCAGAAAGTACAGAAATTTCTCCTATACACCCTACCTCACATATGCAAGCTTCCTCCACTATTAAAATCCTTCCCCCACTATTAAAATTACCAGAGTGGTAATTTGTTACAACTGATGAGCCTACACTGATACATTATACCTAAAGCCCACAGTTCATATTAGGGTTCACTCTTGTGTTGTACAGTCTATGTGTTTTGACAAATGTGTAATGACATGTATCCACATTATAGCATCATACTATAGTATAACATAGTATCATACTACTATTTTCAGAGTAGTTTCACTCCCTGAAAATCCTCTGTGTTCTGCCTATTCATCCCACCCTCCCCCCCAACACCTGATCATTTTACTGTCTTCATAGATTTGTCTTTTCCAGAATGTCATATACCTGGAATTACATAGTATGTAGTCTTTTCAGATTGGTTTCTTTCTCTTAAAATATGCATTCAATATTTTGCAAATATTTTCTCCCAGTCTGTGGCTCACCTTCTCATTCTTTTTACAGTGTTATTTCACAAAGCATAAGTTTTTAATTTTAATGAAGAACAGCTTATCAAATCTTTCTTTCATGAATTGTGCTTTTGGTGTTCTATCTAACAAGTCATCACCATATCTGAGGTCCCCTAGGTTTTCTACTACATTATCTTCTAGGAGTTTTATAGTTTTCCACTTTACACTGAGGTCCATGATCCACTTTGAGTTAATTTTTGTGAGGGGTGTAATATCCATGTTAGTTTTTTGTTTGTTTGTTTTTTAAATTATTTATTTATTTATTTATTTATGGCTGTGTGGGTCTTCATTTCTGTGCGAGGGCTTTCTCTAGTTGTGGCAAGCGGGGGCCACTCTTCATCACGGTGCGCGGGCCTCTCACTATCGTGGCCTCTCTTGTTGCGGAGCACAGGCTCCAGACGCGCAAGCTCAGTAATTGTGGCTCACGGGCCCAGCTGCTCTGCGGCATGTGGGATCTTCCCAGATCAGGGCTCGAACCCGTGTCCCCTGCATTGGCAGGCAGATTCTCAACCACTGCGCCACCAGGGAAGCCCTGTTTGTTTGTTTGTTTGCATATGGATGTCCAGTTCTTCCAGCACCATTTGTTGAAAAGACTACTTTGCACCACTCTATTGACTTTGCTGCTTTGTCAAAGATAAGTTGACTATATTTGTGTGAGTCTATTTCTAGGCTCTCTATCCTGTTCCACTGATCTGTCTATATACTTTAACCAATTCTACACTGTCTTAACATTGTAGCTTTATAATAAGTGTTGCTGTTGAGTAGTGTCACTCTTCCAACTTTGTTCTTTTTCATTATTGTGTTGGCTGTTCTAGGTCTTTTGCTTTTCCATATAAACTTTATAAACAGTTCATCAATGCCCACAAAATAACTTACTGAGATTTTGATTAGTATTGTGTTGAATCTTAGATCAAGTTGTAAAGAACTGACATCTTGACAATACTGATTCTTCCCATCCATGAACATGGAATATCACCCCATTAATTTAGTTCTACTTTGATTTCTTTCATCAGAATTGTATAGTTGTCCTCATATAGATCTCCTACATACTTTGTTATATTTAAATCTAAGTATTTCATTTTTTTGAGTGTTAATGGAAATGTTACTTTGTTTTTAGTTTCAAATTCCAACTGTTCATTGCTGGTATACAGGTTCAATGATCAACTTTGGTTATTAATCTTGTATCCTGCAACCTTGCTGTAACTGCTTATTAGTTACAGGAGGTTTTTTTTCTAATTGATTCTTTCAGATTTTCTAAGTAGATGATCATGTCATCTCTGAACAAAGACAGTTTTACTTCTCCTTCCCAACTGTATAGCGTTTTTTTTTTTTTTCCTATTCTTGTCTTATTACATTAGCTAGGACTTCCAGTGCAATTCTGGAAAGGAGTTATTTTAAAAAAAACTGCCAAACTGTTTTCCAAAGTGGTTGTATTTTACATTCTCACCAGCAAAATACGAGTCCCATGTTCTTGCCAGCAACTGGTATAGTCAGGCTTTCTAATTTCAGTCATTCTAATAGGTATGTAGTGGTATCTCACTGTGATTTTAATTTTCATTTCTCAAGTTACTTATAAACTTGAGCATCTTTTGATGTGCATATTTGCAATCCATATATCTTCACTGGTGAAGTCTCTACTCAAAATTTTGCCTATTTTATAATTGGGTAGTTTGTTTTCTCATTAGTGAGTTGGAGTGTTCTTTCTATTTCTGGATACACGTCCTTGATTAGGTATGCAATTTGAAAATATTTTCTCCCAGTATGTGGATTGTTTTCATTCTCTTTATCATGTCTTTCAAAGTGCACAAGTTTCTAATTTTGATAAAGTCCAATTTAACACTATATTCTTTTATAGATCATGATTTTGTTGATGTACTGAAGAAATCTTTGCCTAACTCAAGGTCGAAAGATTTTCCCTGAGAGTGACATCAGCATCATGGTAGCATAAGATGTTGCTCCTTCTTGTTCCCCCTTTTAACAAGAAAAAGTCAGCATCCATCCACAAATAAAGGTACCTCTGGGAGTTGTGAGATCCAACATCATATGCCAAGGGACCTGGAAGGAGTCTCGCCTACCTGTGCATCAGGTAACAGGCAGACAGAACTCAATAAGGAGTTCTGCAAACTGGTCCCAAACCCTCTTAGCTACAGCTAGGGAAAACCCAAAGAGTGCTAATGTGGAAGTCACCCACAGATAAGAAAATGTTTGTAGAGTCCAGACTTCCTGAGGGGAGATTTTAGCACTACACTGGAGCAAAAACAAAACAAAGCAAAACAAAAAACAAATTTGGATGCAACAGAGAGAGTAATTAGAACTTTGCCAGTGTTATCCCTCTCCCAAGGCAATACAGTAGGGGGAAGGGACAGTGATGAGTGAGTACTTAGCTACTCTAGCTGTGCAGACACTGCTGGAGAAACCTGTTTCTTTTCAGCAGTACCCAGAGTATTGAGGTTGGACCTCCATGTCTGGGGGTAGGGAGGAGACTAGGAAAGAGGCAGATAAGAATATCAAAGGGCATAAAAGGGACATGGTTCCTGCTATCTGCCCACCCATGAGCTACTGGGAGAACCTCACCTAATGATCTCCCCACCTGGCCCACAGGCACCCCAACATCCCAAGTGCTAAACCCACAGCCCCCATTTCTGCAGTTAGCTCCTTCTGCACATTCCCAAATGAGAGCCCAGTGAGAGTGAGATCCAGTGGAATGGATGGACTCAGATAATGAGACCAGGGTCTGTGCGCAAGAGAAACCACAAACTTAAGCTGTAGCACCACCTTCTGGAAAATAAAAGAGAGGTTTCCAGCAATTGGCTTTGTGAGCTGTAAAAATCAGAGAAGACATAGAAGCTTAAGAATTCTGCCACAAGAATGAGCAAGAAGTGTGAAACAGGTGTACCCATTTGAGGTCGGAGAAAGCCCCAGATACAACAGGACCAACAAACAGTATATCCCACCTGAAGGCAACTAGTAAAGACTTGAGGAGGTGTCTGCTACTCCAAATGGGAAAGCAGCAACACAGAACTCCAAGGAATCTGAAGAATCAAAGAAACATGTCATCACCAAAAGACAACAATAATCCTGCAATAAATGAATACAAAGATACAGAATTCTTCAATCTAAATGATAAAAAATTCAAAATAGTTGTTTTGAGGAAACTCAATTTGCTACAAGAAAACACAGAAAGATAATTCAATGAAGTCAGGAAAACAATACCTAAACAAAATGAGAAACTTAACAAAGAGATAGAAATCATAAAAAAGAAACAAACAGAAATTCTGGAGCTGAAGAATCCAATGAATGCAATGAAAAATTCAATAGAGAGAATCTACAGCAGAATAGACCAAACAGAAAATAGAAATAAGTGATCTAGAGGATAGTCAGAAGGGAACAACAGAAAAAAAGAGGAAAGAAAGCCTATGTGATCCATATGACACTAACAATGTTCAGTTATTAGAATAACTGGAGTACCAAAAGGAGAAATGGGGACAAAATGTTTATTTAAAGAAATAATAGCTGAGAAGTTCCCAAATTTGAGGAGAAAATTGGACAACTAGGTTCACTATCTCAATGCAAAACAACCTTCTTCAAGATATATTATGAAACTGTCAAAAAAAAAAAAACACAAAAAGAGAATCCTAAAAGCAGCAAAGGGAAAAAAGACTGTAACATATATAGGAATACCCATTAGAACATCAAATGATTTCTAAGCAGAAACTTTGCAGGCCAGGAGAGAATGGAATGACATATTCAAAATAATTGAAAGAAAAAAATTGCCAGCCAAGAATACTCTATCCAGCAAAGTTATCATTCAGAAATGAAGGAGAAATAAAGACTTCCTGAGACAAACAAAAGCTGAGGGACTTCATCAGCAATAGACTTGCCTTGCAAGAAATGCTGAAAGGAGTTCTTCAAGCTGAAATGAAAAAACACTAATTAGTAACATAAAAACATACAAAAATACACAACAAACTGGTAAAGGTAAATACAGAGTCAGATTTAGAATACTAACTGTAATAGGATGGTATGTCAGCCACTTAACAACATAAAGCTTAAAAGAAAAGAGTTTTTAAAATAACTATAGCTACTATAATTTATTCAGGAATACACAATACAGAAAGAGGTAAATTGTGATACCAAAAATATAAAAGGGGAGAGTATAAGGGTGGAGCATTTATATGTGATCAAAGTTACATTGCTATCAGCTTTAAGTGGACTGTTTTATCTATCAGATATTTTATGTAAGCCTCATGGTAACCTCAAAACAAAAACCTAGAGTAGATTCACAAAAGATAAAGAAAGGGAAATCAGAATATACCACCATGGAAAATCACAAATTTACTAAAGTAGGCACAAAACAGAGGGAAAAAAAAAAGTAACAATGGAACTACAAAACAGCCAGAAAGCAATTAACAAGATGGTATTAGTAAGTACTTACATATCAATAACTACCCTAAATGTAAATGGACTGAATTCACCAACCAAAAGGCACAGAGTGGCTGGATGGATAAAATACAAGACCCAACTATATGCTACCTACGAGGGACTCACTTCAACTATAAGGACACATATAGGCTTAAAATGAAAGTGAAAAATTATTCCATGCAAGTGGAAACCAAAAGAAAGCAGGGGTAGCTATACTTAAATAAGACAAAACAGACTTTGAGCCAAAAAAGGTAAGAGGAGACAAAGAAGTTCATCGTATAAGGATATAGGGGTCAATTCATCAAGAAGATATAACAATCATAAATACATACACACTCAACATTGGAGTATCTAAATATGTTAAGCAAATACTAACAGATCTAAAGACAGACAACAATACAATAATACCAGGGGACTTCAGTACCCTACTTTCAGCAAAGAGTAGATCATCCATACAGAAAATCAACAAGGAAACACTGAACTTGAATGATACATTAGATCAAATGGACCAAACAGCATTTATAGAACATTCTATCAAAAGCAGCAGAATACAGGGACTTCCCCAGTGGTCCAGTGGTTAAGACTCGGCACTCTCAATGCAGGGGGCACAGGTTCAATCCATGGTCGGGGAACAAGATCCTGCATGCCCCATGGCATGGACAAAAAACAAAGCAGCGGAATACACATTAAGTGCATACAGAACATTCTCCAGGATAGATCATGATAGGACACAAAACAAATTTTTCTTTGCAAATTTTAGAAGATTGAAATCATTCTGACCACAATGGCATGGAACTAGAAATCAGTATCAAAAGGAAAGTTAGAATTTTACAAGTATGTAGAAACTACCTTACTCCTAAACAACCAATGGGTCGAAAGAGAAATAAAAATACACCTTGAAACAAATGAAAATGGAAGTATACACCAAAACCTATAGAATGCTGCAAAAGCAGTTCTTAGAGTGAATTTTACAGTGATAAATACATGTATTAAGAAAATAGAATGATCTCAAGGAAAAAACCTAACTTTATACCTCAAGGAACAAGAAAAAAAATGAAGCCCAAAGTTAACAGAAGGAAGGGAATAAAGATCAGAGTGGAAATAAATGAAATGAAACTAGAAAAATAATAGAAAAGATCAAAGAAACTAAGAGCTTTAAAAAAAAAAGATAAACAAAATTGACAAACCTTTAGCTAGACTCACTAAGAAAAAAAGAGAGAAGACTCAAATAAATAAAATCAGAAATGAACAAGGAGGCATTACGGCCCATACCACACAAATACACAGGATCATTACAGACTACTGTGAATAATTATATGCCAACAAATTGGATAGCTTAGAAGAAATAGATAAACTTCTAGAAACACAACCCACAGACTGAATCATGAAGAAATAGAAAATGTGAACAGATCAACAATGAGTAAGGCGATTAAATCACTAATCAAAAACCTCCCAACAGGGAAAAGCCCAGGATCAGATGGCTTCACAGGTTAGTTCTACCAAACATTTAAAGAAGAATTAGTGCCAACCCTTCTCAAACTCTTCCAAAAAACTGAAGAGGAGGGAACACTCCCAATCTCATTTTGCAAGCCCAGCATTATCCTGATACCAAACCCAGATAAGAACACTACAAGAAAAGAAACTACAGATCAATTTCCCTGATGAATACAGATATAAAAATTCTCAACGAAATATCAGCAAACCAAATCTGACAACACGTTAAAAGGATCATACACCATCACCAGTACCTGGTATTTATCTCCAGGATGCAAGGATGGTTCAATATATGCGAATCAATATGTGTAATAAACCAAATTAATAGAATGTAGATAAAAATCATGTAATCATCTCAATGGATGCAGAAAAAATATTTGACAAAGTACAACATCCTTTCATGATAAAAAGCCTCAGCAAGTTGGGTATAGAAGGAACACACTGCAATACAATAAAGGCCATATATGAAAAACCCATAGCTAACATCATACTTAGTGATCACAGGTTGAAAGCTTTCTCTCTAATATCAGGAACAAGATAAGGGTGCCTGCTCACTTTCACCACCCTTATTCATCATGGTACTGGAAGTCTTAGCTGTAGCAATAAAACAGGATTTTTTTTTAAGAAGGCATCCAAATTGGAAAGGAAGAAATAAAATTGCTGTTGTTTGCAGATGCTATGATCTTATATAAAGAAAATCCTAAAGATTCAATCAAAAAGCTGTTGGAATTAATCAACAAATTCAGTAAAGTTGCAGGATACAAAATCAATGCACAGAACAGTTGCATTTCTATACATTAACAATGAAATACCTGAAAAAGAAATAAAGAATAACATCCCATTCACAACAGCATCAAAAACAATAAAATAGTTAGGAATAAATTTAACCAAGTAGTTGAAAGACCTATACAATGAAAACTAAAAGACTCTGATTAAACAAATTGAAGACACAAACAAATGAAAAGATATCCTGTGTTCGTGGATCAGAAGTATTAGTATTGTTAAATTTCCATTCTACTCAAAGTCATCTATAGGTTCATGCAATGCATATCAAAATTCCAATGACATTTTTCACATAAATAGGACAAACAATATTAAAATTTGTATATAACCACAAAAGATCCCCCAAATAACCAAAGCAATCCTAAGAAAGAAGAACAAAGCTGGAGGCATCACATTTCCTGATTCCAAACTTGACTACAAAGCTATAATAATTAAATCAGTAGGGTGCTGACATTAGAAATACAAAAACAAAACAAAACAACAAAAAAAAACCCTAGACCAATGGAACAGAATATAGAGCCCATAACCAAACAACTGCACATATGGTCAATTAATATTTGACAACAGAGCCAAGAACACTCAATGGGGAAATGACAGTGTCTTCAATTAATGTTGTTGGAAAAACTGAATAACTACATACAGAAAAATGAAACTGGATCCTTATCTTACACCACTCACAAAAGTTAACTCAAAATGGAGTTAAATGACTTAAATGTACAACTGGAGACCATAAAACTCCTAGAGGAAAAATAGGGAAGACGTTCCTTGACATTGGTCTTAGCAATGTATTTTTGGATATGACACCAAAAGCACAAGCAACAAAAGCAAAAATCAACAAGTGGGATTATATCAAACTAATAAACTTCTGCACAGCAAAAGAAACAATCAACAAAATGAAAAGGCAACCTATAGAATGGGAGAAATTATTTGCAAACCATAGATTGGATGAGGCATTAATATCCAAAATATATAAAGAATTCATACAACTCAACACCAGCACCACAAATAATCTGATTAAATAATGGGCAGAGGAACTGAATAGACATTTTTCCAAAGAAGACATCCAAATGTCCAGAAGGTAAATGAAAAGATGTTATAATCACTTTTTTGTTATAATCACTAGTTTGTTTTACTTATTAGATTCCACATATAAATGATATACAGTATTTGTCTTCCTCTGTCTGACTTATTTCACCTAACATAATACCCTCCAAGTCCATCCATGTAGTGGCAAAAGGCAAAATTTCATTCTTTTTTATGGTTGATTAGTATTCCATTGTGTGTGTGTGTGTGTGTATACATACACACACACATACATACCACATCTTTATTCATCATCTGTTGATGGACACTTGGTTGCTTCCATATTTTGGCAATTGTAAATAATGCTACTATGAACACTGGGGTGCGTATATCTTTTCGAATTAGTGTTTTTGTTTTTGTTTTTGTTTTAAAGATTTATTGATTGATTGATTGACTGATTGCTATGTTGGGTCTTTGTTTCTGTGCTAGGGCTTTCTCTAGTTGCGGCAAGTGGGGGCCACTCTTCATCGCGGTGCGCGGGCCTCTCACTATCGTGGCCTCTCTTGTTGCGGAGCACAGGCTCCAGACGCGCAGGCTCAGTAGTTGTGGCTCACGGGCCTAGTTGCTCTGCGGCATGTGGGATCTTCCCAGACCAGGGCTCGAACCCGTGTCCCCTGCATTAGCAGGCAGATTCTCAACCACTGCGCCACCAGGGAAGCCCGTGTTTTTGTTTTTTTCTATGCAAAAGGTTTTAAGTTTAATTAGGTCCCATTTACTTATTTTTGCTTTTATTTCCTTTGCTTTAGGAGACATCCAAAAAAATATTGCTACAGCTTATGTCAAAGAGTGTTCTGCCTATGTTTTTTTTTTTTTAAAGATTTATTTATTGATTTATTGATTGATTGATTGCTATGTTGGGTCTTCGTTTCTGTGCTAGGGCTTTCTCCAGTTGCGGCGAGCGGGGGCCACTCTTCATCGCGGTGCGCGGGCCTCTCACTGTCGCGGCCTCTCTTGTTGCAGCGCACAGGCTCCAGACGCGCAGGCTCAGTAGTTGTGGCTCACGGGCCTAGTTGCTCCGTGGCATGTGGGATCTTCCCAGACCAGGGCTTGAACCCGTGTCCCCTGCATTAGCAGGCAGATTCTCAACCACTGCGCCACCAGGGAAGCCCCTGTTCTGCCTATTTTTTCTTCACGAAGTTTTATGGTTTCCAAGCTTACATTTAGGTCTTTAATCCACCGTGAGTTTTTTTTTGTATATGGTGTTAGAAATACTCTAATTTCATTCTTTTACATGTAGCTGTCCATTTTCCCAGCACCACTTATCGAAGAGACTGTCTCATCCTTATTGCATATCCTTGTCTCCTTTGTTACAGATTAATTGACCATAGGTGCATGGGTTTATTTCTGGGCTCTCTATTCTGTTCCATTGGTCTATGTGTCTGTTTTTGTGCCAGTACCATATATATATGATTATTTTAAATTAGTGATCTTTTAATTTCAAATGCATTTTAATGACCCTGCATTTGTACTCTCCTCCCCTCACAATTACTGCTTTTGATATCATATTTTACATCAAATTATTTTATGTATCCCTTAACTGCTTATTGTAGATATAGATGAGCTTTTTCCTTTTGTAATTTTCATGTTTCTATTTGTGGCCTCTTTTTTGGTTTTCTTTTTGCATAGAGAAGTTTCTTTAACATTTCTTGTAAAGCTGGTTCAGTGGTTCTGAACTCTTTTAGCTTTCACTTGTCTGTAAAGCTTTTGATTTCTCCATCAAATCCGAACAAGAGTCTTGCCACGTAGCGTATTCTTGGTTGTAGGTTTTTCCCTTTCTTCACTTTAAATATATTGTGCTACTCCTTTCTTGCCTGCGGTTTCTGCTGGAAAGTCAGCTCATGGCCTTATGGGACTTCCCTTGTACGTTTCTTGTTGCTTTTCCCTTGTTGTTTTTAAGATTCTCTCTTCAACTTTAATTTTTGCCATTTTAATGGCAATGTATCTTGATGTGGTCCTCTTTGGGTTAATCCTGTATGGTACTCTCTGTGCTTTCTGGAATTGGATGTCTGTTTCCCGAGTTAGGAAATTCTTCAGCTATTACGTCTTCAGTTATGCTCTCAGCCCCTTTCTCTCTCTCTTCTCCTTCTGGACCCCTATCATGTGAATATCAGTGCACTTGTTGTCCCAGAGATCTCTCAAACTGTCCTCATTTCTTTTCATTCTTTTTTCTGATCAGCATCAGTGATTTCTACTACTGTCTTCCAACTCACTGATCTGATCCTCTGTATCATTTAGTCTACTGTTGATTCCTTCTAATGTACTTTTCCTTTCAGTTATTGCATTCTTCATCTCTGTTTGGTTGTTCTTTATATTTTCTCTTTGTTAAAAACTTCTAACCTCTTGCTCTGTGCATACATTCTTCTCCTCTTTATGATCACTATCCTTAACTCTTTCTCAGGTAGACTGCCTATCTCCACTCCATTTAGAACTAAATGGAGTTTAGTTCTAAACCTCTTCTGGGGTTTTATCTTGTTCCTTCATTTGGAAAATGTTCCTCTTTCACCTCATTTTGCCTAACTTGCTGTTTCTATTTTTATATATCTGATAGGTTAATTATGTTTCCCAACCTTGGAAAAGTGGCCTTTTGTAGGACAGGTCCTATGCGTCCCAGCAGTGCACTACCCTCTCTTCACCAGAGCTATGCTCCAGGGGTTCTCCCTATGAGGGCTGCATGGGTCTTTCTGTTGTGGTAGACTGACTATGTGGGTAGTCTGGTAGGCTTTGTTAGACCCTAGTCCGGTTGGTTGCTAGGTCCTGCCTTGTGTGGAGGCTGCTGGCCACTGATAGGTGGGACCAGGTCACTAGGTGGCTGACTGTGGAACCCCAGGCAGCCCCGGGACTAGTGCTGAGTTACTGGTGGGCAGAATCAGGTTCCAGAAGAGCCTGGGGCTACTGCCTGCCCACTGGTGGGTGAAGCTAGGTCCTGGGGCTATTGCTGGCCAGCTGGCAGGAAGAGCCGGGTCTTGGGGTCTGGTGGCAGGGCTCTCAGACCTGATGTCAGATCACTGATGGGAGGTGTTGGTTACTGACACAGTTAGTTGGCTGTGGGGCCCTTGGTGTTTTGAAGCTTGCATTGACTTGCTAGAAGGTGGGACTAGGGCCCCACTGGTCCCAAGGCAGGATCTGTCCTGCTAGTGGGTGGACTGGGTCCACATGCTGTGGGGCTGTAGTTTTCTTGTGGCTGGTATATGCCTACTGGTGGGCAGAGCTGGGCCTGAGACTACAGCAGGGTTGCTGGTGGGCAGGGCTGGAGCCCAGCCAGTCCCAAGGGAGGATCTGGGCTGCTAGTGGGCAGACTGGGTCCACAGACTGTGGTTTTCTTGTGGCTGGTGTCTGTCCCTGCTAGGTGAGGCTTGTCCTGATGCTAAAGCAAGCTCCCTGCAGGGTAAGGCTGGGGGCCAGGGATTCTGAGGCTGGTGCCTGCCCACTGGTATGTGGGGTCCGGTCCTCGAAACTCTGGGGAGCAAGCCTGTGTCCAGAAGTGGCTGAGGGCTCAGGGGGTTTTAAGGCAGCCTGCCTGCTGGTGGGTGGAGCTGTGTCCATGCCCAGTGAGTTGCTTGGCCTGAGGTGTCCCAGCACGAGTGCCTACAGACCTCTGGGTCAGGGAAGGGCTGGGCCCTGGTACTAATAAGCTAGAGGGAGGATTCCAATATGGTACTTGCTCATACCAGTGTCCAGAGGGTAGAAGGATCTCCCCAAAATGGCTGCCACCAGTGTCTTTGTCCCCACGGTGAGCTGCAGTTGCCTTCTGCCTCTCTGGGAGACTCTCCAAGATCAGCAGGTTGGGCATGACCCAGGCTTCTATCAAGTTATCACTTCTGCCCTGGGTCCCAGAGCATGTGAGATTTTGTATGCACTCTTTGTGAAGTCTTTTCCCCCCAGACCTCTGAAACTCCTGAAAGTAAGCCCTGCTGGCCTTCAAAGCCAAATGCTCTGGGGGCTTCTCTTCCTACTGCAGGACCCCAAGGCTGGGGAGACCAATGTGGGGCTCAGACCTCTCACTCCTTTGGGAGAATCTCTGCAATTGTAATTATTCTCTCATCTTTGGGTCACCCACTTGGGGGTATGGGACTTGACTATATCACGAACCTGCCCCTCCTACCCATCTTGCTGCAGTTCCTTCTTTGTATCTTTAATTGTAGATCTTTTCTGGTAAGTTCCAATCTTTTTCATCAATGGTTGTTCTGCAAACAGTTGTGATTTTGGTGTGCCTGTAAGAGGAGGTGAGCTCAGGGTCTTTCTACTCCACCATCTTGGCCCATAGCCCTCTGATCTATTTTTATATATTTACACCAACACCACTTTTTTTTTTTTTAATTTTTGGCTGCATTGGATCTTCGTTGCTGTGCATGAGCTTTCTCTAGTTGCGGGGAGTGGGGGCTAATCTTCACTGCGGTGCACAGTCTTATTGCAGTCGCTTCTCTTGTTGCGGAGCACAGGCTCTAGGCGCACAGGCTTCAGTAGTTGCGGCACGTGGGCTCAGGAGTTGTGGCTGGTGGGCTCTAGAGCGCAGGCTCAGTATTTGTGGCACATGGGCTTAGTTGCTCCGTGGCATGTGGGATCTTCCCAGACCAGGGCTTGAACCCGTGTTCCCTGCATTGGCAGGCGGATTCTTTTTTTTTTTTTAACATCTTTATTAGAGTATAATTGCTTTACAATGGTGTGTTAGTTTCTGCTTTATAACAAAGTGAATCAGTTATACATATACATATGTCCCCATATCTCTTCCCTCTTGCATCTCCCTCCCTCCCACCCTCCCTATCCCACCCCTCTAAGTAGTCACAAAGCATGGAGCTGATCTCCCTGTGCTATGCGGCTGCTTCTCACTAGCTATCTATTCTACATTTGGTAGGGTATATATGTCTATGCCACTCCCTCACTTTGTCCCAGCTTACCCTTCCCCCTCCCCGTATCCTCAAGTCCATTCTCTAGTAGGTCTGCATCTTTATTCCCGTCTTGCCCCTAGGTTCTTCTGACCATTTTTTTTTCATTTTTCTTTCCTTTTTTTTAGATTCCATATATATGTGTTAGCATACAGTATTTGTTTTTCTCTTTCTGACTCACTTCACTCTGTATGAGTCTCTAGGTCCATCCACCTCACTACAAATCACTCAGTTTCGTTCATTTTTATGGCTGAGTAATATTCCATTGTATATATGTGCCACATCTTCTTTATCCATTCATCTGTTGATGGACACTTAGGTTGCTTCCATGTCCTGGCTATTGTAAATAGAGCTGCAATGAACATTGTGGTACATGACTCTTCTTGAATTATGGTTTTCTCAGGGTATATGCCCAGTAGTGGGATTGCTGCGTTATATGGTAGTTCTATTTTTAGTTTTTTAAGGAACCTCCATACTGTTCTCCATAGTGGCTGTACCAATTTACATTCCCACCAACAGTGCAAGAGTGTTCCCTTTTCTCCAAACCCTCTCCAGCATTTATTGTTTGTAGATTTTTTGATGATGGCCATTCTGACTGGTGTGAGATGATATCTCATTGTACTTTTGATTTGCATTTCTCTAATGATTAATGATGTTGAGCATTCTTTCATGTGTCTGTTGGCAATCTGTATATCTTTTTTGGAGAAAAGTCTATTTAGGTCTTCTGCCCATTTTTGGATTAAGTTGTTTCTTTTTCTGATATTGAGCTGCATGAGTTGCTTGTATGTTTTGGAGATTAATCCTTTGTCAGTTGCTTCATTGGCAAATATTTTCTCCCATTCTGAGGGTTGTCTTTTCGTATTGTATATGGTTTCCTTTGCTGTGCAAAAGCTTTTAAGTTTCATTAGGTCCCATTTGTTTATTTTTGTTATTTCCATTTCTCTAGGAGGTGGGTCAAAAAGGATCTTGCTGTGATTTATGTCATAGAGTGTCCTGCCTATGTTTTCCTCTAAGAGTTTGAGAGTGTGTGGCCTTACATTTAGGTCTTTAACCCATTTTGAGTTTATTTTTGTGTATGGTGTTAGGGAGTGTTCTAGTTTCATTCTTTTATGTGTAGCTTGTCCAGGTTTCCCAGCACCACTTATGGAAGAGGCTGTCTTTTCTCCACTGTATATTCTTGCCTCCTTTATCAAAGATAGGGGGACCATATGTGTGTGGGTTTATCTCTGGGCTTTCTATCCTGTTCCATTGATCTATATTTCTGTTTTTGTGCCAGTACCATACTGTCTTCATTACTGTAGCTTTGTAGTATACTCTGAAGTCAGAGAGCCTGATTCCTCCAGCTCCGTTTTTCTTTCTCAAGATTGCTTTGGCTATTCGGGGTCTTTCGTGTTTCCATACAAATTGTGAAATTTTTTGTCCTACTTCTATGAAAAATGCCAGTGGTAGTTTGATAGGGATTGCATTGAATCTGTAGATTGCTTTGGGTAGTAGAGTCATTTTCACAATGTTGATTCTTCCAATCCAAGAACATGGTATATCTCTCCATCTATTTGTATCATCTTTAATTTCTTTCATCAGTGTCTTATAATTTTCTGCATACAGGTCTTTTGTCTCCTTAGGTAGGTTTATTCCTAGATATTGTATTCTTTTTGTTGAAATGGTAAATGGGAGTGTTTTCTTAATTTCACTTTCAGATTTTTCATCAATAGTGTACAGGAATGTAAGAGATTTCTGTGCATTAATTTTGTATCCTGCTACTTTACCAAATTCATTGATTAGCTCTAGGAGTTTTCTGGTAGCATCTTTAGGATTCTCTATGTATAGTATCATGTCATCTGCAAACAGTGACAGCTTTACTTCTTCTTTTCCGATTTGGATTCCTTTTATTTTTCTTCTCTGATTGCCGTGGCTAAAACTTCCAAAACTATGTTGAGTAATAGTGGTGAGAGTGGGCAACCTTGTCTTGTTCCTGATCTTAGTGGAAATGGTTTCAGTTTTTCACTATTGAGGACGATGTTGGCTGTGGGTTTGTCATATATGGCCTTTATTATGTTGAGGAAAGCTCCTTCTATACCTACTTTCTGGAGGGTTTTTATCATAAATGGGTGTTGAATTTTGTCGAAACCTTTCTCTGCATCTATTGAGTTGATCGTATGGTTTTTCTCCTTCAATTTGTTAATATGGTGTATCACGTTGATTGATTTGTGTATATTGAAGAATCCTTGCATTCCTGGGATAAATCCCACTTCATCATGGTGTATGATCCTTTCAATGTGTTGTTGGATTCTGTTTGCTAGCATTTTGTTGAGGATTTTTGCATCTATGTTCATCAGTGATATTGGCCTGTAGTTTTCTTTCTTTGTGGCATCTTTGTCTGGTTTTGGTATCAGAGTGATGATGGCCTCATAGAATGAGCTTGGGAGTGTTCCCCCCTCTGCTATATTTTGGAAGAGTTTGAGAAGGATAGGTGTTAGCTCTTCTCTAAATGTTTGATAGAATTCGCCTGGGAAGCCATCTGGTCCTGGCCTTTTGTTTGTTGGAAGATTTTTAATCACAGTTTCAATTTCAGTGCTTGTGATTGGTCTGTTCATACTTTCTATTTCTTCCTGGTTCAGTCTCGGAAGGTTGTGCATTTCTAAGAATTTGTCCATTTCTTCCAGGTTGTCAATTTTATTAGCATATTGTTGCTTGTAGTAATCTCTCATGATCCTTACTATTTCTGCAGTGTCAGTTGTTACTTCTCCTTTTTCATTTCTAATTCTATTGATGTGAGTCGTCTCCCTTTTTTTCTTGATAAGTCTGGCTAATGTCTTATCAATTTTGTTTATCTTCTTAAAGAACCAGCTTTTAGTTTTATTGACCTTTGCTATCGTTTCCTTCAATTCTTTTTCATTTATTTCTGGTCTCATCTTTATGATTTCTTTCCTTCTGTTAACTTTGGGGGTTTTTTGTTCTTCTTTCTCTAATTGCTTTAGGTGTAAGGTTAGGTTGTTTATTTGAGATGTTTCTTGTTTCTTAAGGTAGGATTGTATTGCTATAAACTTCTCTTAGAACTGCTTTTGCTGCATTCCATAGGGTTTGGGTCGTTGTCTTTTCATTGTCATTTGTTTCTAGGTATTTTTTGATTTCCTCTTTGATTTCTTCAGTGATCTCTTGGTTATTAAGTAGTGTGTTGTTTAGCCTCCATGTGTTTGTATTTCTTACAGATTTTTGTCCTGTAATTGATATCTAGTCTCATAACACTGTGGTCGGAAATGATACTTGATATGATTTCAATTTTCTTAAATTTACCAGGGCTTGATTTGTGACCCAAGATATGATTCTGGAGAATGTTCCATGAGCACTTGAGAAGAATGTGTATTCTGTTGTTTTTGGATGGAATGTCCTATAAATATCAATGAAGTCCATCTTGTTTAGTGTATCATTTAAAGCTTGTGTGTCCTTATTTATTTTCATTTTGGATGATCTGTCCATTGGTGAAAGTGGGGTGTTAAAGTTCCCTACTATGATTGTGTTACTCTCGATTTCCCGTTTTATGGCTGTTAGTGTTTGCCTTATATATTCAGGTGCTCCTATGTTGGGTGCATAAATATTTACAATTGTTATATCTTCTTCTTGGATTGATCCCTTGATCATTATGTAGTGTCCTTCTTTGTCTCTTGTAGTAGTCTTTGTTTTGAAATCTATTTTGTCTGATATAAGAATTGCTACTCCAGCTTTCTTTTAATTTCCATTTGCATGGAGTATCTTTTTTCCATCCCCTCACTTTCAGTCTGTATGTGTCCCTAGGTCTGAAATGGGTCTCTTGTAGACAGCATATATACGGGTCTTGTTTTTGTATCCATCCAGCCAGTCTATGTCTTTTGGTTGGAGCATTTAATCCATTTACATTTAAGGTAATTATCGATATGTGTGTTCCTATTACCATTTTCTTACTTGTTTTGGGTTTATTGTTGTAGGTCCTTTCCTTCTCTTGTGTTTCCTGCCTAGAGAAGTTCCTTTAGCATTTGTTGTAAAGCTGGTTTGGTGGTGACGAACTCTCTCAGCTTTTGCTTGTCTGTAAAGGTTTTAATTTCTCCATCAAATCTGAATGAGATCCTTGCTGGGTAGAGTAATCTTGGTTTTAGGTTTTTCTCCTTCATCACTTTAAATATGTCCTGCCACTCCCTTCTGGCTTGCAGAGTTTCTGGTGAAAGATCAGCTGTTAACCTTATGGGGATTCCCTTGTGTGTTATTTGTGGTTTTTCTCTTGCTGCTTTTAATATGTTTTCTTTGTATTTAATTTTTGATAGTTTGATTAATATGTGTCTTGCCGTGTTTCTCCTTGGATTTATCCTGTATGGGACTCTCTGTGCTTCCTGGACTTGATTAACTATTTCCTTTCCCATATTAGGGAAGTTTTCAACTATAATCTCTTCAAATATTTTCTCAGTCCCTTTCTTTTTCTCTTCTTCTTCTGGGACCCTTATAATTCGAATGTTGGTGCGTTTAATGTTGTCCCAGAGGTCTCTGAGACTGTCCTCAGTTTTTTTCATTCTTTTTTCTTTATTCTGCTCTGCAGTAGTGATTTCCACTATTTTCTCTTCCAGGTCACTTATCCGTTCTTCTGCCTCAGTTATTCTGCTATTGATCCCTTCTAGAGAATTTTTTATTTCGTTTATTCTGTTGTTCATAACTGTTTTTTTGCTCTTTAGTTCTTCTAGGTCCTTGTTAAACGGTTCTTGTATTTTCTCCATTCTATTTCCAAGATTTTGGATCATCTTTACTATCATTATTCTGAATTCTTTTTCAGGTAGACTGCCTATTTCCTCTTCATTTGTTAGGTCTGGTGAGTTTTTGCCTTGCTCCTTCATCTGATGTGTGTTCCTCTATCTTCTCATTTTGCTTAACTTACTGTGTTTGGGGTCTCCCTTTTGCAGGCTGCAGGTTCGTAGTTTCCATTGTTTTTGGTGTCTGTCCCCAGTGGCTAAGGTTGGTTCAGTGGGTTGTGTAGGCTTCCTGGTGGAGAGGACTAGTGCCTGTGTTCTGGTGGATGAGGCTGGATCTTGTCTTTCTGGTGGGCACGTCCACGTCTGTTGGTGTGTTTTGGGGTGTCTGTGGCCTTATTATGATTTTAGGCCGCCTCTCTGCTAATGGATGGGGTTGTGTTCCTGTCTTGCTAGTTGTTTGGCATAGGGTGTCCAGCACTGTAGCTTGCTGGTCGTTGAGTGGAGCTGGGTCTTGGCGTTGAGATGGAGATCTCTGGGAGATTTTCGCCGTTTGATACTACATGGAGCTGGGAGGTCTCTTGTGGACCAGTGTTCTGAAGTTGGCTCTCCCACCTCAGTGGCACAGCCCTGACGTCTGGGTGGAGCACCAAGAGCCTGTCCTCCACTCGGCTCAGAATAAAAGGGAGGAAAAAAAGAAAGAAAGAAGAAAAAATAAAATAAAGTAAAATAAAATAAAGTTATTAAAATAAAAAATAAAAAATAATTATTATGAAAAGACAATTTTTTTAAGAGAAAAAAAAAAAAAGGACACCTGATACCAAAACCAGACAAAGATGTCACAAAGAAAGAAAACTACAGGCCAATATCACTGATGAACATAGATGCAAAAATCCTCAACAAAATACTAGCAAACAGAATCCAACAGCACATTAAAAGGATCATACACCATGATCAAGTGGGCTTTATCCCAGGAATGCAAGGATTCTTCAATATACGCAAATCAATCAACGTGATACATCATATTAACAAACTGAAGGAGAAAAACCATACGATCATCTAAATAGATGCAGAGAAAGCTTTCGACAAAATTCAACACTCGTTTATGATAAAAGCCCTACAGAAAGTAGGCATAGAGGGAACTTTCCTCAACATAATAAAGGCCATATATGACAAACCCACAGCCAACATTGTCCTCAATGGTGAAAAACTGAAACCATTTCCACTAAGATCAGGAACAAGACAAGGTTGCCCACTCTCACCACTATTATTCAACATAGTTTTGGAAGTGTTAGCCACAGCAATCAGAGAAGAAAAAGAAATAAAAGGAATCCAAATCGAAAAGAAGAAGTAAAGCTGTCACTGTTTGCAGATGACATGATACTATACATAGAGAATCCTAAAACTGGCACCAGAAAACTACTAGAGCTAATCAATGAATTCGGTAAAGTAGCAGGATACAAAATTAATGCACAGAAATCTCTTGCATTCCTATATACTAATGATGAAAAATCTGAAAGTGAAATTAAGAGAACACTCCCGTTTACCATTGCAACAAAAAGAATAAAATATCTAGGAATAAACCTACCTAAGGAGACAAAAGACCTGTATGCAGAAAATTATAGGACACTGCTGAAAGAAATTAAAGATGATACAAATAGATGGAGAGATATACCATGTTCTTGGATTGGAAGAATCAACATTGTGAAAATGACTCTACTACCCAAAGCAATCTACAGAGTCAATGCAATCCCTATCAAACTACCAATGGCATTTTTCACAGAACTAGAACAAAAAATTTCACAATTTGTATGGAGACACAAAAGACCCCGAATAGCCAAAGCAATCTTGAGAACGAAAAATGGAGCTGGAGGAATCAGGCTCCCTGACTTCAGACTATATTACAAAGCTACAGTAATCAAGACAGTTTGGTACTGGCACAAAAACAGAAATATAGATCAATGGAACAGGATAGAAAGCCCAGAGATAAACCCACGCACATATGGTCACCTTATCTTTGATAAAGGAGGCAAGCATATACAGTGGAGAAAAGACAGCCTCTTTAATAAGGGTGCTGGGAAAATTGGATAGGTACATGTAAAAGTATGAAATTAGAACACTCCCTGACACCATACACAAAAATAAACTCAAAATGGATTAAAGACCTAAGTGTAAGGCCAGACACTATAAAACTCTTAGAGGAAAACATAGGCAGAACACTCTATGACATAAATCGCAGCAAGATCCTTTTTGACCCAGCTCCTAGAGAAATCGAAATAAAAACACAAATAAACAAATGGGACCTAATGAAACTTAAAAGCTTTTGCACAGCAAAGGAAACCGTAAACAAGACCAAAAGACAATTCTCCTTAGCACTTATCACCTCATTTACTCTTATTTATTATCCATCTCTCCCCAGTAGAATGTGTGCTCTATGAGTACAGAGTTGCTTTGTCGTTTTTTTTAAAAATCTCTTTCATTCTCTGCTATATTCTTAGCACATAGTAAGTGCTAAATATGCTAATGAATTAAATCATAAACAGGTACAAATATGTGAATACTTTATCATGTTTTCTAATGTCTTTCATATGCCCAAGCAGTTATATATTGAAATATATCATCTTGTTATAAATTATCCTTGTTTTACATATTGTTGGGATATTATACTTATTTTTCAGAAATTGTGTGATAAGTAGTTTATATTATCTATGAATTCAATTTTAAAAGAATAAAGGGAGCCTTATAAAATATGTGTCACAAATGGGCATACTGGATGTGATAGGTTGAGAATAACTGACTCAGTCACATCAATTAGTGAGAGAAATATACAAGGGGCAGTAGGCCATTGCTCTGGAAGTTCTTTGAAAGAACTGCTCTCCCCACATTTCTAAAAATATCCATCTATAAAATATCTGCAAGTATTGTGGGACAGGATAAGCTACAGAGAGGAAGAAATTATAAGGACCATCAGCATCTTGACGTTATAGATGGGATCCAAGAGAATTCATACCTTGTTTTCAGGATGTCAGTCAAGGGTGGTGTTAATTATGGAGAATTTTCACCTTAATAATGGAAAAACATTCAAAAGCCACTATACATCCTTGAAGTAAAGATATAGGTAGAATGTTGGCACCCCAGGACTCGGGCTTCCCTTGACTGGTATATCTGTACTCCTAGGTACAGAGGAAAAGACTCAAGCAATCAATGAACTGTTTCTCTAGGCTATCCTGGATGTGGTGGTGAGCAAGTGCAGAGTCATGAAAGTTCAGAGTATCATATGATGCCAGTTTCATTGAAGAAATCAACCTAAATAATTATCCTTCTGCATGAAGGTTGAGGAGAAGACCATTCATGGGGCAGAAAAATTGCATGAAAAGCACTATAATGAGAGTAACCAGTTTGCCTGGTAGAAGTTGGGTTTATACCTATCGTCCCGTATAATTGTAAGGAAGGTGGAATCGCTATATTAATATAAAACAAAATAGACTTTAAGACAAGGAGTATTACTAGAGATAAAGAGGGACATTTTTACAATGACAAAAAGGATCAATACAGCAGGAGATAAAAAAAATCATAAATGTATATGTACCTAATAATAGTACTCCAAAGTATAAGAAGCAAAAACTGACAGAATTGAAAGATGTGGGCAAATCAAAAAATTTAGTTTGATATTTCAATACTCTTTAATCAATAACTGGTAGAACAAGAATGCATAGTTCTGCTCTCTTTTCAACTGACAACTGGTTAAGTATTGTACAACGCACGTTTGTACTCCATGACTTTTCTTTTTGTAGCCAAACATATTCATCCTGTATCATTCTGTTCAATGAAGTTCTGTATACTACAGCAATGAGGTTTACTGCTTCCATGACTTACAAAATTAGAAATAAGGAAGTATTTTCTTTTTCTTTTTAAATATATTTATTTATTTAATTATTTATTTTTGGCTGTGTTGGGTCTTTGTTGCTGTGTGTGGGCTTTCTCTAGTTGCGGCAAGCGGGGACTACTCTTCGTTGTAGTGCGTGGGCTTCTCATTGTGGTGGCTTCTCTTTGTTGTGGAGCACAGGCTCTAGGCGTGCAGGCTTCAGTGGTTGTGGCATGTGGGCTCAGTAGTTGTGGCTCACGGGCTCTAGAGTGCAGGCTCAGTAGTTGTGGCACACGGACTTAGTTGCTCCGCGGCATGTGGGATCTTCCCGGACCAGGGCTGGAATCCGTGTCCCCTGCATTGGCAGGCGGATTCTTAACCACTGCGCCACCAGGGAAGTCCCAGGATCTAGTTTCAATTCCTCATATCTTTCTCCAAGAGAGCACAGATTTTAATCTATACCTGGCACTTGAGCTATCAGTATGGTAATTAGTTTTTTACCCAGAGAAGCACCTCAAGAACTATCTCCTTTCTCCTCCTTATTAGTAAATGCTTATTTAATGCCACAGGTATAGAGTCTGAAGCTGAAAGTATAGATAGTAGGCTCTAATGAAAAAAGCAAACAAAACAAAACCACTTCAAGATTTATTGACAAAGCTTCTCTTCAGTAATGTTAAGCTGCAGAATAAACATCTCCGACAAGGCCAGAATACAACTCAAGGCACCAACGAATGGTAGAAAAACCACTGGACAAATAGTCTAACCTCTGAATATAATAAGCAGTGTCCTTGGGAATTTAAATAAATAAATACATATATACATACTTGGTTATCTCCTAGCTTTGACTGTCTAGGACTATTAAAAAAAAAAAAAGGATGACACTATTCATTGCGGTCAGCAAGGGTATACTGCTTGGCAACATAAAGAATTCCAAGGGATAAGTTAGAACACTATGTTACATTTGCTCCTCACCCTGGTTCACATCCCCCTTTGGATGGGAGAGTTTGAAAAATATGTACAAAACACAAAAGAATCAGGAATTCCCCGGCGGTCCAGTGGTTAGGACTCTGTGCTTTCACTGCCGAGGGCCCAGATTCAATCTCTGGTAGGGGAACTAAGGTACCACAAGCCACATGGCTCAGCCAAAAAACAAAAACAAAAACAAAAAAAAGCAACATAAAAGAACTTTATTTTGAGGAGTTGTATTTAGTATAGTTAAGACTGTTTACAATTAAATAAACCAAAGATAATACATTTAATCAAAACATTTGAATCACTGAGGAAATTCAAGTCATTTTATTAAGTAGTTAGAGATCCATAGGAAAGGTCTATGCAGAAGGCAGGCTGTGTTTTATTTGCGTGAGGGCCAAAGGAAGCTCAAAAGACAGGAAAATGGATGTTTATAAGTTTGATAACTAATCCTCATGACTAAGATTCTAATCAGAAGGAGCATGATACAAAAGAATGTGCATGGGGTGGTAAGGTGAAGGTTGGGCAATAATTGAAGTGAGAAATGTAGTCACCATTTGTACTAATCACTGGTTTTGAAACTCTTTCAACTGCTAGAGAGGATCATTAGCAGATAATTCAGAGGATCATAGAGGGATTAAATCCCATAAAACTTTCCCTGGTTATATGACTGTCCACTTAAATTCACCTTATAAAAGTAACTTAGGGATCCCATTCTCAATCACCTCCTACACAAGTTTAACCAATAGGGTTGTGTTGTATGAGTGCATACTGGCATAGAGACTGGTCACTGTAACTGAAGTGGCCTGGTTTAAATTCAGCAGAGATCACAGAAAACACTCAGTAGCTTTTATAGAAGAGAGTGGTAGCTCAATCTAAACCAACTTGTATGAAAAAGCACATGCAAGTCATTTAGGACAGACTCTTTTTGAGTGCTGTATCTAAGAACAGGTCATACAGGAGCACTGATAGGAGTGCTGGTTGAAGGTAGAGGAGAGTAGTATTCAAACACTGGTTGAGGGACCATCCCTATTAATACAAGAGACAGGTAGATATGTGCAATGGACTTTGAGTCAATACTACTTACAAAAGCAAGTATTTTAAAATGTCTAAGATCACTACAAATGTATTTTAAGGGATGGTTCAGCTCATCAGCTTATCCAACTATATAGTCTCCCTGCACAACAACAAAATTCATTTGCCTTCACAAACTATGAAACTGAGAGCTAATATCAAACATTTTTATGTGAATGAGAAGTATGAAGTGCTCTACAGTGGGCTCCCAGCTACCATCAATTTGTAACTCGCACTGTTATATGTTGCTTGGCAAAAAAAACCCCACTAGTAATATATTTGTTCAAATACTCAGGTTACTATCCTCCTTTGCCTGCACTTGCAGCATTAAATCTCTTCAAATTCTTGTTGTAAATCTATATAACCACTGATTTTAAAGTTTTAAATCAGTATCCCTCTTATGATACTTGCATGTGAAGATTTATTTATATTAAATGCTTTAAAGTACAACTAACCCCACAAGTATTGCCATTAAGAAATAAATTTTAGTCAAAGATGATTTCATTCCTTAAAAACATTTTGTGGCTATAACACTGCTAAGTATTCCAGTAATTTGTAGATGATACTTAGTTTGATACTAACATCCTAATTCAGTATAAGAAAAATTTAAAACTCAGGCAAAATATTACTGATTTTCTTGAATTAATGAATTAATCGCTTAAATATTTACTGAGCACAACTATGTGCTAGGCACTATTTTAGGTGCTAAGGATGTAGTAGTAAATAAGACAGTGTCCTGCCCTCATGGAGCTCATAGTATAATAGAGAGGGACAGGCAATAAATGAATAGACAAATAAAATAATTTCCTCCTGTAATAAGTTCTATAAAAGAAACAATGTGCTCTACATTCAGGGTATACAGAGTGGAGGAGAGCAGAGCAACCACTTAGATAGTTGAAGAACAGCCTAAGGAGATGACATTTTAACTGAAACTAGAAGAAAAGTAGCAATAGGTTCAAAACAAAGCCACTCAAGAACTTTAAACAGGGAAATGATGCAATTCTTTAGCATCTATCATAACCTGAGAAAATCTGAATCTGGAGTTAAGACCATTTTCTCCTACCCATTTTTTTTCTCCGAGTTTATAGTCCTCCTTACTTTACCAGCACCCTAAACCCCTGTTCTTATCCCAAATCTTATGATAATGCTCACTGGATCACAGGAGTCCCTGAGAAATGATTACATAATCCACCATTTATACTCCTGTATTTGAGCACAGAAGATAAGCACTCAGGCCCACCCCTTCACCTCTGTCATGAATCCTTTCACCTTTTACCTTAACTCTTGGGATTATTTCCTCTCATATAGTCAGCTATCCTCGTTCACTGGCTTCTGCTCAACCGTCTCCTCTGTAGGCTCTTATTCCTCTGCCTATCCCTTTACTATTCCTCTTTCCTAAGTTGTCTTCTCCTCTTATCCTCTCTCTCATGATCCCATGGTTTCATTTACCAAACTCATATAATCAACTTCATCACCACTTGGATTTTCCATAGAGACTTAAACTTACAGAGACAGACTTAGTCTTAAAACATCTTCTTCTTCATCCCAAACTTGTTTATCCATTCAATTTGTTTATAGGTAGGAATCATTCTGGATGCCTTTTTTCCTTATTTCCATTATCCAATCAGTCAGCATGTCAAATCTCTCTCAAATCTGACCTCTTCTCTCCATTCTCAGTGCCGACAACCTAGTCCAGGCAGACATTATTTCTTCCTTGGATTATTGCACTGTCTCCTAACTGGTCTCCTTGCCTCTGGTCTTGCTTCCCTCTATACTACCAACCTCCCTTTCTAAAAGAAAAATGTGACAACAGTCTCTTTCAAAACCTCTTTCCCTTAAGACAAAATCCAAAATCCTTAAAGTGACAGTTGCAAATGCCTGACCTTTCCCTAGCATCTTCTCATATCACTCCCTCCCTAAAACTCAATGCTCCAGCTTACCTAATATTTTTCAGTTCCCTGAACACCCTACTCTTTATCTTGCTTCCAGCCCATCACATAAGCTATTTCTTCTCTTGGAAAATTCTCTCTCTCACCCCTTTCCCTGGGTAACTTGGGCTAATTCTTCAAGTCATGGCTAAATGTCACTTCCTTTGAGAAGCTATACCAGAGTCCTAGATAAAGATAGTTGTCTCTATTATGTGCTTTCATTGCATCCTGCACTTCCACTACCATGGTACTCCTATCACACCACTAGCACTAGACTAGTAGGTCCATAAGGGCAAAGACTCTCTCCTGTTCATGGTTGTACTGACATCTGGTTACATGGAAGATATCATAAACTTTTGTTATATAGGTGAAAAAAATAAAGGAAAAAGTACCCATGTCCCTACCCAATCTAGTTCAAAATTAGTACTTGAAATCTAGATCCCTTCTCCTCCCATTCCCTAAATGATGATGCTCCATCAATTATATCCTCTCTCATATGGTAACTTTACTCTTGCTGTTTCAATTGGCTTACTTCTATCCAGAAACAGGCTCAAGACTCTTAACGTAAGCTCCCACCTCAAGAATCTAGAAAAAGTAGAGCAAAATGAACCCCCAAAAAACAGAAGGAAGGAAATAATGAAGATAAAAGCCGAATGAATGAAACTGAAAGCAGAAAAATCAGTAAGAAAAAGCTGGTTCATTGAGAAGATCAAAAGAATTGACAAATCCCTAGCAAGACTGACAAAGAAAAAACAGAGAAGACACAATACCAATATAAGGAGTGAAACAGGTGCTTTCACTACAGGCTGTGCAAACATTGAAAGGATAATAAGGGAATACTATGAGCAACTCTACATACATATATTTGACAACATGGATGAAATAAAACCAACTCCTTGAAAAGCACAAACTGCTATCCAATATGAAACAGATAACTAAAATAACCCTAAAATTGTTAAGAAAATTGGATTCTTAATTTTAAAACTCCCAGACAGAAATCTTTATGCCCAGAAGTTTTTACTGGGGAATGCGGCCAAATATTTAAAAATGAATTAACATCAATTCTACACAATCTATTATGGAAGATGTAAGAGAAGGGAACACTTTACACATCATCTTATTAAGCTAGTATTATCCTGATACCAAACCAAAGACAGTACCAAAAAAGGAAACTAAAGACCAATATCTCTTGTATCTATGTCACAAAAATCCTCAACAAAACATGAGCACATAGAATTCTGCACTATATAAGAAGAATTATACACCATGACCAAGAAGAGTTAATTCCAGAGATGCAAAACTGATTCAACATTTGAAAATGATTCAATATCTGATAATCAATTAATGTGATCCACCATATTAACAGGCCAAAAAAAAAAATCACACAATCATTATCAATTGATGAAGAAAATGTATTTGACAAAATGCAACACAGATTCATGATAAAAACTCTTGGAAAAAAAGTAGCAACAAAGGAGAAATTCCTCAATAAAATAGAGCATCTACAAAAACCCTATGGCATGGGACTTCCCTGGTGGTCTAGTGGTTAAGAATCTGCCTTCCAATGCAGGGGATGCGGGTTCAATCCCTGGTCAGGGAACTAAGATCCCACATGCTGCAGGGCAACTAAGCCCACACACTACAGCTAGAGAAGCCCAAGAGTTGCAACAAAGACCCAGCGAAGACAAAATAAATAAATAAATAAAAATTAAAACCCTACAGCTAACATTATACTTAATAGTGACAGATTGAATGCTTTCCCCTAAGATAGGGAACAAGGAGAGATGTCAGCTCTCATCACTCTTATTCTACAAAGTAATGGTGAATAAATAAGCTCAGCAATGTCACATAACACATGATAAATATTAAAAAATCAACTGTATTTCTCTAAACTAGCAAGGAACAATAAAAACTTAAAATATAGTATTGCCTAAAATTAAAGAAAGAAAGAGGTTCAAGATGGCAGAGTAGAAATACGTGTGCTCATTCCCTCTTGCAAGAGCACTGGAATCACAAACTGACTGCTAAACAATCGTCGACAGGAAGACACTGGAACTCACCAAAAAAGATACCCCATATCCAAAGACAAGGAGAAGCTGCAATGAGACAAGAGGCGGGGCTCAATCACAATAAAATCAAATCCCATAACCGCTGCACGGGTGACTCACAAACTGGAGAACAATTATACAACAGAAGTCCACCCACTGAAGTGAACGTTCTGAGCCCCACGTCAGGCTTCCCAACCTGGGGGTGTGGCAATGGGAGGAGGAATTCCCAGAGAATCAGACTTTGAAGGCTAGTGGGATTTGACTGCAGAACTTTGACAGGACTGGGGGAAACAGAGACTCCACTCTTGGAGGGCACACACAAAGTAGTGTGTGCATCAGGACCCAGGGGAAGGAGCAGTGACCCCATAGGAGACTGAACCAGACCTACCTGCTAGTGTTGGAGGGTCTCCTGCAGAGGCGGGGAGGGGGTGGCTGTGGCTCACCGAGGGGACAAGGACACTGGCAGCAGGAGTTCTGGGAAGTACTCCTTGGCGTGAGTCCTCCCAGAGTCTGCCATTAGCCCCACCAAAGAGCCAGGTAGGCTCCAGTGCTGGGTCGCCTCAGGCCAAAAAACCAACAGGGAGGGAACCCAGCCCCATTCATCAGCAGACAAGCAGATTAAAGTTTTACTGAGCTCTCCCCACCAGAGCAACACCGAGCTCTACCAACCACCAGTCCCTCCCATCAGGAAGCTTGCACAAGCCTCTTAGATAGCCTCATCCACCAGAGGGCAGACAGCAGAAGCAAGAAGAACTACAGTTCTGCAGCCTGTGAAACGAAAACCACATTCACAGAAAGACAGACAAAATGAAAAGGCAGAGGACTATGTACCAGATGAAGGAACAAGATAAAACCCCAGAAAAACAACTAAATGAAGTGGAAATAGGCAAACTTCCAGAAAAAGAATTCAGAATAATGATAGTGAAGATGATCCAGGACCTCAGAAAAAGAATGGAGGTAAAGATTGAGAAGATGCAAGAAATGTTTAACAAAGACCTAGAAGAATTAAAGAACAAACACCTAGAAGAATTAAGGAACAAACAAACAGAGATGTATAATAACTGAAATGAAAATTACACTAGAAGGAATCAATAGCAGAACAACTGAGGCAGAAGAACGGATAAGTGACCTGGAAGACAGAATGGTGGAATTCACTGCTGCGGAACAGAAAAAAGAATGAAAAGAAATGAAGACAGCCCAAGAGACCTCTGGAACAACATTAAATGCATCAACATTCGCATTATAGGGGTCCCAGAAGGAGAAGAGAGAGAGAAAGGACCCAAGAAAATTCTTGAAGAGATTATAGTTGAAAACTTCCCTAATAAGGGAAAGGAAATAGCCACCCAAGTCCAGGAAGTGCACAGAGTCCCAGGCAGGATAAACCCAAGGAGAAACACGCTGAGACACACAGTAATCAAACTGACAAAAATTAAAGACAAAAAAAATTATTAAAAGGAGGAAGGGAAAAACGACACATAACATACAAGGTAACTCCCATAAGGTTAACAGCTGATGTCTCAGCAGAAACTCTACAAGCCAGAAGAGAGTGTCACAATATATTTAAAGTGATGAAAGGGGAGAACCTCCAACCAAAATTACTCTACCCGGCAAGGATCTCATTCAGATTCGATCAAGAAATCAAATGCTCTACAGACAAGCAAAAGCTAAGAGAATTCAGCACTACCAAACCAGCTCCACAACAAATGCTAAAGGAACTTCTCTAAGTGGGAAACACAAGAGAATAAAAGGACCTACAAAAACAAACCTAAAACAAGTAAGAAAATGGTAATAGGAACATACATATCAACAATCACCTTAAATGTGAATGGATTAAATGCTCCAACCAAAAGACACAGGCTCACTGCTGAATGGATAAAAAAAAAGACCCATATATAGGGCTTCCCTGGTGGCACAGTGGTTAAGAATCTGCCTGCCAATGCAGGGGACACGGGTTCGAGCCCTGGTCTGGGAAGATCCCAAATGCCGCGGAGCAACTAAGCCCGTGCACCACAACTACTGATCCTGCGCTCTAGAGCCTGTGAGCCACAACTACTGAAGCCCGCGTGCCTAGAGACCGTGCTCCATAACAAGAGAAGCCACCGCAATGAGAAGCGTGCACACTGCAAGGAAGAGTAGCCCCCGCTCGCCGCAACTAGAGGAAGCCCGCGCACAGCAACAAAGACCTAATGCAGCCAAAAATAAATTAAAAGAAAAAAAGACCCATATATATGTTGTCTACAAGAGACCCATTTCAGACCTAGGGACACATACACACTGAAAGTGAGGGGATGGAAAAAGATATTCCATGCAAATGGAAATCAAAAGAAGGCTGGAGTAGCAATACTCATATCAGATAAAATAGACTTTAAAATAAAGAATGTTACAAGAGACAAGGAAGGATACTACATAATAATCAAGGGATCAATCCAAGAAGAAGATATAACAATTATAAATATATATGCACCCAACACAGGAGCACCTCAATACATAAGGCAAATGCTAACAGCTATAAAAGAGAAAAACAACAGTAACACAGTAACAGTGGGGGACTTGAACACCTCACTTACACCAATGGACAGATCATCCAGACAGAAAATTAATAAGGAAACACAAGCTTGAAATGACTCAGCAGACCAGATAGATTTAATTGATATTCATAGGACATTCCATCTGAAAACAGCAGATTACACTTTCTTCTCAAGTGCACAGGGAACATTCTCCAGGATAGATCACATCTTAGGTCACAAATCAAGCCTTGGTAAATTTAAGAAAATTGAAATCATATCAAGCATCTTTTCCAACCACAACGCTATGAGATTAGAAATAAATTACAGGGAAAAAAACATAAAAAACACAAACACATGGAGGCTAAACAATACATTACTAAATAACCAAAAGATCACTTAATAAATCAAAGAGTAAATCAAAAAATACCTAGAGACAAATGACAATGAAAACACAATGATCCAAAACCTATGGGAGGCAGCAAAAGCAGTTTTAAGAGGGAAGTTTACAGCAATTCAATCTCACCTCAAGAAACAAGAAAAACCTCAAATAAACAATCTAACCTTACACCTAAAGGAACTAGAGAAAGAAAAACAAACAAAACCCAAAGTTAGTAGAAGGAAAGAAATCATAAAGATGAGACCAGAAATAAATGAAAAAGAACTGAAGGAAACAATAGCAAAGATGAATAAAGCTAAAAGCTGGTTCTTTGAGAAGAAAAACAAAATTGATAAACTTTAGCCAGACCCAAGAAAAAGAGGGAGAGGACTCAAATGAATAAAATTAGAAATGAAAAAGGAGTGACAACGGACACCTCAGAAATACAAAGCATCGTAAGAGACTACTACAAGCAATTCTATGCCAATAAAATGGACAACCTGGAAGAAATGGACAAATTCTTAGAAAGGTATAACCTTCCAAGACTGAACCAGGAAGAAATAGAAAATATAAGCAGAGCAATCACAAGTAATGAAATTGAAACTGTGATTAAAAATCTTCCAACAAAAAAAAGTCCAGGACCAGATGGCTTCACAGGTGAATCCTATCAAACATTTAGAGAAGAGCTAACACCTATCCTTCTCAAACTCTTCCAAAACATTGCAGAGGAAGGAACACTCCCAAACTCATTCTATGAGGCCACCATCACCCTGATACCAAAACCAAACAGAGATACTACCAAAAAAAAATTACAGACCAATATCACTGATGAATATATATGCAAAAATCCTCAACAAAATTCTAGCAAACAGAATCCAACAATGCATTAAAAGGATCATACACCATGATAAAGTGGGATTTATCCCAGGGATGCAAGGATTCTTCAATATATGCAAATCAATCAATGTGATATACCATATTAACAAACTGAAGAATAAAAACCATATGATCATCTCAATAGATGCAGAAAAAGCTCTGGACAAAATTCAACACCCATTTATGATAAAAACTCTCCGGAAAGTGGGCATAGAGGGAACCTACCTCAACAAAATAAAGGCCATATACAACAAACACAGAGCAAACATCATTCTCACTGGTGAAAAACTGAAAGCATTTCCTGTAAGATCAGGAACAAGACAAGGATGTCCACTCTCACCACTATTATTCAACATAGTTTTGGAAGTCCTAGCCATGACAATCAGAGAAGAAAAAGAAATAAAAGGAATACAAATTGGAAAAAAGAAGTAAAACTGTCACTGTTTGCATATGACATGATACTATACATAGAGAATCCTAAAGATGCCACCAGAAAACTACTAGAGCTAATCAATGCATTTGGTAAAGTTGCAGGATACAAAATTAATGCACAGAAATCTCTTGCATTCCTATACACTAACAACGAAAGATCAGAAAGAGAAACTAAGGAAACACCCCCATTTACCATTGCAACAAAAAGAATAAAATACCTAGGAATAAACCTACCTAAGGAGGTAAAAGACCTGTACTCAGAAAACTATACGACACTGATGAAAGAAATCAAAGATGACACAAACAGATGGAGAGATATACCATGTTCTTGGATTGGAAGAATCAATATTGTGAAAATGACTATACTACCCAAAGCAATCTACAGATTCAATGCAATCCCTATCAAATTACCAATGGCATATTTTACAGAACTAGAACAAATTTTCTTAAAATCTGTATGGAGACACAAAAGACCCTGAATAGCCAAAGCAATCTTGAGAAAGAAAAACGGAGCTAGAGGAATCAGGCTCTCTGACTTCACACTATACTACAAAGCTACAGTAACCAAGACAATATGGTACTGGCACAAAAACAGAAACATAGATCTATGGAACTGGATAGGAAACCCAAAGATACACCCACACACCTATGGTCAACTAATCTATGATGAAGGAGGCAAGGAAAAACAATGGAGAAAAGACAGTCTCTTCAATAAGTGGTGCTGGGAAAACTGGACAGCTACATGTAAAAGAATGAAATTAGAACACTCCCTAACACCATACACGAAAGTAAACTCAAAATGGATTAAAGACCTAAATATAAGACCAGACACTATAAAACTCTTAGAGGAAAACGTAGGAAGAACACTCTTTGACATAAATCACAGCAAGATCTTTTTTGACCCACCTCCTAGAGTAACGGAAATAAAAACAAAAATAAACAAATGGGACCTAATGAAACTTAAAAGTTTTTGCACAGCAAAGGAAACTATAAACAAGACGAAAAGACAACCCTCAGAACTGGAGAACATATTTGCAAATGAATCAATGGACAAAGGATGAATCTCCAAAATGTATAAACAGCTCATACAGCTCAATATTAAAAAACAAAGAACCCAATCAAAAAATGGGCAGAAGATCTAAATAGACATCTCTCCAAAGAAGACATACAGATGGCCAAGAGGCACATGGAAAGCTGCTCAACATCACTAATTATTAAAGAAATGCAAATCAAAACTACAATGAGGTATCATCTCACACCGGTTAGTATGGGCATCATCAGAAAATCTACAAACAACAAATGCTGGAGAGGGTGTAGAGAAAAGGCAACCCTCTTGCACTGTTGATGGGAAT
Organism: Balaenoptera physalus; assembly: GCF_965194825.1. Taxonomy (NCBI): domain Eukaryota; kingdom Metazoa; phylum Chordata; class Mammalia; order Artiodactyla; family Balaenopteridae; genus Balaenoptera; species Balaenoptera physalus. The sequence continues at coordinate 159,063,561 of NC_138882.1, read as the reverse complement.
GTAAATTGGTGCAGCCACTATGGATAACAGTATGGAGGTTCTTTAAAAAACTAAGAATAGAATTACCATGTAATGCAGCAATCCAACTACTGTGCATATACCCAGAGAAAACCATAACTTAAAAAGACACATGCACCCCAATGTTCATTGCAGCACTATTTACAACAGACAGGTCGTGGAAGCAACCTAATTGCCCATCGACAGACAAATGAATAAAGAAGATGTGGCACATACATACAAAGGAGTATTACTCAGCCATAAAAAGGAACAAAATTGGGTCATTTGTAGCCTAGAGACTGTCATACAGAGTGAAGTAAGTCAGAAAGAGTAAAACAAATATCGTATATTAACGCATATATATGGAATCTAGAAAAAGGGTACAGATGAAGCGGTGTGCAAGGCAGAAATAGAGACACAGATGTAGAGAACAAACATATGGACACCAAGGGGGGAAAGTTGGGGGGTGGGGGTGTTCGTGGTGGGATGAATTGGGAGATTGGGATTGACATATATACACTAACATGTATAAAATAGATAACTAGTAAGAAACTGCTCTATAAGAAAAATAAATAAAATTCAAGAAAGAAAGAAAGAAAGAAAGAAAGAAAGAAAGAAAGAAAGAAAGAAAGAAAGAAAGAAAGAAAGAAAGAAAGAAAGAAAGAGGGAGACATACTTAGGTGTAAATCTAATAAAACATGTGCAGGACTTGCATTCTGAAAACTACAAGTCATTGATGAAGGAAAACACAAAAGACCTAAATAAATGGAGGGAGATTCCACATTCATGGATTGGAAGACTAAACACCGTTAAGATTTCAATTCTCCCCAAATGCAGTTAATGTAATTCCCATAAAAGTCCCAGCAAGATTTTTTATGGATATAGACAAAATTATTCTCAACTTTTAATGTAAAGGCAAAGGAACTAGAATAGTTAAAACAAATTTTTCAAAGAAGAATAAATTGGGAAGAAACAGTCTATCCTATTTTAAGACTTGTTATATAGCTATAGTAATCCAGATGGTGTGGTATTAGAGAGATAGACACATAGATCAATGGAACAGAATAGAGAAGCCAGAAATAGACCCATACAAATATGACCAACTGATATTTATTTGTATGCTTCAAAATTCACAGTTTACATTAAGGTTCAGTCTTTGAGTTGTATAGGTCTGTGAGTTTGACAAATGCATCATGTCATGCATGTATCATTACAGTATCATAAAGAGTAGTTTCGCTGCCCTAAATATACCCTGTGCTCCAGTAATTCACCCTTTCCTCCCCAGCCACCACCACTCCCCAAGCCCCTGACAAGCACTGATTTTTTTTTTTTACTGTCTCTATAGATTTGCCTTTCCAGAATGTCATGTATTTGGAATCATACAGTCTATAGCCTTTTCAGACTGGCCCTTTCACTTAACAATAAGCATTTAAGGTTCCTCCATGTCTTTTCATGGCTTGATAGCTCATTTCATTTTTATACTGAATAAGAGTCCATTGTATGGATATACCAAAGTTTATTTATTCACTCACCTTCTGAAGGACATCTTGGTTGCTTCCAAAATTTGGCAATTATGAAAAAAACTGCTATAAGCATTCCTGTACTAGCTTTTATGTGGACATAAGTTTTCAACTCATTTGAATAAATACCTAGGAAAACAATAGCTGGATTGTATGATAGAGCTATGTTTTGCCTTGTAAAAAAATTTTCCAAAGTTGTTGGAAGTGCATTCCCACCAGCAATGAATGAGAGTTCCTGCTGCTCCACATCCTCATCAGCATTTGTTGCTGTCAGTATTTTGGATGTTAGCCATTCTAATAGGTGTGCTGTAGTATCTCATTGTTGCTTTAATTTGCAGTTGCCTATGGCATATGATGTTGAGCATATTTTCACATGCTTATTTGCCATCTGTATATCTTCTTTGATGAGGTATCTGTTCAGATCTTTTGCCCATTTTTTAATTGGGTTGTCTGTTTTCTTACTGTTCACTTTTAAGAGTTCTTTGTATTTTTTGGATAATAGTCCTTTATCAGATATATCTTTTGCGAATATCTTCTCCAAGTCTGTGGCTTATCTAGTCATTCTCTTAACAGTGTCTTTCACAAAACAGAAGATTTTAATTTAAGGAAATCCATCTTATCAATTTTTTTCTTTCATAGATCATGCTTTTGGTGTTATAACTAAAAACTCATTGCCAAACCCAAGGTCACCTACATTTTCTGTTATGTAACTTCTAGGAGTTTTATAGTTTTGCATTTTACGTTTAGGTCTATAATCCACTTGGGTTTAGTTTTTGTGAAAGGTGTAAGGTCACTGTCTATATCCATTTCTTTCATGTGAACGTCCAGGTTTTCCAGCACCAACTGTTGAAAAGACTATCCTTTTTCTATTGAATTGCTTTTGCTCCTTTGTCAAAGATCAGCTGAGTATATTTCTGAGTCTATTTTTGAGCTCTCTCTTCTGTTTCACTGATCTGTCTGTCTATTCTTTTGCCAATATCAAACTTTTTAAAAAAATTTTTGTTTAAAGTGTTTTTTTGATGTGGATCATTTTTTTAGTCTTTTATTGAATTTGTTACAATATTGCTTCTGTTTTCTTTTTTTCTTTAATGTCTTGGTTTTTTGGCCACAAGGCATGTGGGACCTTAGCTCCCCAACCAGGGATCGAATCTGCACCCCCTGCATTGGAAGGCAAAGTCTTAACCTTTGGACCACCAGGGAAGTCCCCTAAACTGTCTGGATTACTGTAGCTTTATAGTATGTCTTAAAGTCAGGTAGTGTCAGTCCTCTAACTAAAGATTTCTGGATCTTTTGCTTTTCCATATAAACTTTAGAATCAGTTTGTCAACATCCACAAAGCAACTTGCTGGGATTTGGACTGGGATTGTACTGAATCTAGACAAAGTTGGAAAGAATTAACATCTTAACTATACTGAGTCTTCTTATCCATGAACATGAAATCTCTCTTCATTTATTTAGTTCTTCTTTGATTTCCTTCTTTAGAATTTTGTAATTTTCCTCATATAGATCTTGTATATATTTTCTTAGATTTATGCCTAAGTCTTTCTTTTTTCCTTCTTTCCTCTCCCCCTTTCTTTCTTTCTTTCTTTCTTTCTTTCTTTCGTTCTTTTTCTTTCTTTCCTTCTGTTTTGTTTCTCTCTTTCTTTCCTAATGTAAATAGTGTTGTATTTTTTATTTCAATCCAATTGCTCATTGCTGGTCTAGAGGAAAGAAACTGACTTTTGTATATTAACCTTGTTTTCTTCAATATCGCTCTAATCCTAACTTATTTTTCACAAAGATGCAAAAGCAATTCAATGGAGGAAAGAAAGTCTTTTTAACAAATGATATGTTTGGATATCCACAGGCAAAAAATAATAATAATAAACTTCGGCTTAAACCTCACACCTTATATAAAAATTAACTCAAAATGGATCGTGGACTTAAATGCAGAATGTAAAACTATAAAACTTCTAGAAAAAAATAAAATCTTCAGGATTGAGAGCTAGGCAAAGAGTTCTTAGGGCAATCCATAAAAGGAAAAACTGTAAATTGGACTTAATCAAAATTATAACCTTTGCTCTATGAAAGAACCTGTTAATAGGATAAAAAGACAAGCTACAGATTAGGAGAAAATATTGCAAATCACATAGCCAACAAAGGACTAGTATTTAGAATATATTTTTTAAAAACTCTTAAAACTCAACCGTTAAAAAAAAATCCAATTATCAACTGGGAAAAATACATGAACAGATATTTCAGCAAAAATATCTGAATGTTTTCCATACACAGATGGAAAATAAGCACACTAAAAGATGTTCAACATCACATGCCATAAGGGAAATGCAAATTAAAACTGCAATGAGATATCATTATATACCTATCAGACTGGGTAAAACAAAAAATAGCAATACCACCAAATGCTGGTGAGGCTGTGGAGAAAATGGATCACCTGTTAAGTTGTTGGTGGGACTGTAAAATGGTACAGTTTGGCAGTTTCTCTAAACACTAAACATGCAACCACCATGTCCAGCATGATCTAGCAATTGCACTCCTAGGCATTTATCCTAGGGAAATAAAAACTTAGGTTCACACAAAAACCTGTCTATGAATGTTCAGAGAAGCTTTATTCATAATAGCTAGGAATTAGAAATAATTCAGATGTCCTTCAATGGACGAATAGTTAAACTTTAGTATATTTATCCATACTATGTAGCATCCATGCCATGTTTAGTATGTATATCCATATTGTCAAACACAACAATAATTTTAGTAATAATTAATAAATGCAACAACTTGGGTGAATTTTCAGAGAATTATGCTGAGTTACATATTATGTTATTCCTTTTATATAATATTCCTGAAATAATGAAATTATAGGAACGGAGAATAGATCAGTGGTTGCCAGGGATTAAGAATGTTGCTTGGAAAGGGATATGGGAAGGAAGTGAGCGTGGCTATAAAAGGACAACATGCGGGATCCTTGTGGTGATAGAAATGTTTTGAATTTTGATTGTCTCAATGTCAATATCCTGGTTTTGATATTGTACTATAGTTTTGCAAGGTTTACTACTGGGGGAAATTAGGTAAAGGACACAGGGGATTTCTTTGTATTATTGTTTACAAGTGTATGCCAATTTACAATCATCTCAAAGTAAAAAGTTTCATTAAAAACTTATATAACACTTACAAAGTGAGTAATATATAATATTTCTGACTTTGGTGAGCTGATGAGTTCACAGGCCAGTAGGTAAGACAAGTATTCAAGTAAAAAATCACAACGCATTATGATAATAATAATAGCTCTATCCATTTACTATGCACCGGACACTGTCATAAACTCTTTATATATATATTAACTCATTTTGTCTTCATATCAATCCTATGAGGCATTATGATTTATGATTATTATTATTTTATGGATGAACAAACTAAAGTACAGAGATATTTGGTGAGTTATACAAGGTCACACAACTTGCAGCTAACTAGTGCTACAGAAGTTATATACAATGTATGGAGATAACACAGAGATTAGAATGACCCACTATATCCAAAGAGACAAAGGATGATGCAGAAAGGTTCACAGAACTGAATTTTGATGGATATTAAGGAGTTTATCTGGAAATTCTAACCGAAGGAATCAACATATGCAAGTTTCAGTGATGTGAGATAAGAAGATGCCACTGAGGAGAAGTCATTTCGTTTCTAAGGATCTCAGTTTTCTCCCTCATAAAATAAGTAGTTTGGACTGTGTTATATTTAAAGTCTCTTCTAGCTCGTACAGGCTATGATTCTATGCTGCTAGCGTACAAAGTTAAATTACTGGGGCCATTTAGGTACAGTCCTTGTCTCTATGCAATACTAGAAAAACTTATGTGAAATGTGTCACTGTGCCCAAGAAACAAGGATATAGCTATTATCAATTATAAATGAAATACCACTGTGGCACAAGTTTAAAAGGCTTTGGAGTTAGCTGGGGAAACCAAACCACCATTTACAATATTGTTTCTATGGGCAAATAACTTTCGAACTAAATATGGCATATAAAGCAATTGTTTAAAAATTGTGCATTCTCTGTTCAAATGTATTCTAAAATGTCTCTTCAGAAGAAAGAAAGGGATGGGTCCTTCAAAAAAATTAGAATCAGGCTTGGAAGGAGCTGTAGGTCTTAGAGAAAAGTTAATGAATAATCTTTTGTGTCTGATGCCAATAAGCTTTTGTAACAGTTCCAGCCTTCAAAGGACAGGAAGCCGCAGAAAAGAATTCAAGAAAGAATTTCCACAGGAAGGGTGGGAGGGAGGCGCAAGAGGGAGGGGATATGGGGATATATGTACATGTATAGCTGATTCACTTTGTTATACAGCAAAAACTAACACAACAATGTAAAGCAATTATACTCCAATAAAGATGTTAAAAAAAAAATCAAAGTGACATAAAGCAAACATGGAAAAAAAAAGAAAGAAAGAATTTCCACCCAGACTGGAAAAAGTGGCAGAAGGTAATCTCAGGAAAACAGTGCATATGTAAACAAAATCATTTCCTTTCTTTTTGGTTTAAAATGGAAAGAGCAGGATGCTGAAAGATGAGGGGAAGCAAGCAAAACCTGAGCTAGGGTAGCAGGAAAGAAATAGCCTCTAGTGGGAAACACTAGTAGAAGATCAACTAAGAACAGCACTTTTTCTTAGCTTTTCATCCCTACAAGTGAGAAGAAAAGTAAGAATTCTTGTTAAACCAGAGTAAAGCCAAGGTTAAGTCACAGGAGTGGAAGTTTTCTGATGATGAAGTACACAAGTATGCTGAGATGTTTTATTCAACTGTGCCCTGAATTGTATGTTTTAAACTGAAGCCCCAGGTTTACACTGACTATTCCACAATAATTATTTACATTTATAATTTAGGACACTTTTCTAAACTTGAAATCCTTATATTCAACTGCCTACCTGATGTTGCCACTTAGATACCTCACAGGCACATCATACTTCACAAATCTGTACTACTGTGCCTTCTCCTAACCCTAATTCCTGGCACAGCTTCCCTCCAAATCTGCTCCTCCTCCATTCTTCTCCACCTCAAGAAATGGCACCACCTGTAGCCACTATGGAAAACAGTATGGAGGTTCCTTAAAAAACTAAAAACACAGTTACCATATGATCCAGCAATCCCACTCCTGGGCATATATCCAGAAAAGAAGAAAACTCTAATTCAAAAAAATACATGCACCCCAATGTTCATAGCAGCACTATTTACAATAGCTAAAACAAGAAAGCAATCTAAATGTCCATCAACATTTAGATATGGTATATACACACACACACACACACACACACACACACAATGGGATATTACTCAACTGTAAAAAAGAATGAAATAACGCCATCTGCAGCAACATGGATGGACCTTGAGATGATCATACTAAGTGAAGTAAGTCAGACAGAGAAAGACAAATATCATATAATATCATTTACATGTGGAATCTTAAAAAATGATACAAATGAACTTATCTACAAAACAGAAATAGACTCACAGACATAGAAAACAAACTTATGGTTACCAAAGGGGAAAGGGGGAGATAAATTAGGAGTTTGGGATTAACAGATACACACTACTATATATAAAATAGATAATCAACAAGGACCTGCTGCATAGCACAGGGAACTATATTCAATATCTTGTTATAACCTATGATGGAGAAGAATCTGAAAAAGAATATATATATATATATATATATATATATATATATATATATATATATAACACTGAATCACTTTGCTGTATACCTGAAACTAACACAACATTGTAAATCAACTATACTTCAATAAAAATAATAGTAATAACATAAAAATACTGATATATAAAAATAAAGAAGAAGGTAAGAAGGTATTATATAAGGGTCTACAGAGCCATGCCTTACATGAATAATACAGAGGAAAGTTCAGTTGGAGTATTTCTTTAAATGCTGTATTAGGATCTTACATCTAAAGTAAAGTTCAAACACTCTATAGGAGAAATTCCTAAGTAAATGTTAGTACTTTCTAAGATCCACATTTAATAAGTTTGAAACTAGCCATGTTTTTAAAGGGAGAACACTTTAAGCAATAAAAGTATTAGCAAAAGGCAAACAGATAATCTAGGTAATATAAATTATGGCATTGAGGTGGGCAAACCTTCATTATGATATTAGTGCTCTTCTGAGTTTCTCCCTTGACAGTAAGATACTAACAAATGAAATAATCTAGCAAATAGGTTTTATGTGAAACTCCTAGGCAGATAATAGATGAATAAGAGAAACCTTTTTACCAATACCTTCAGCTAAAATAGTACATAGAGAGGGGATGAAAAGAAAAGACAAATCAAAATTCCATTTATTAGCAATATATAAAAACACAGCTATCATATTATTCATAACTGCCTGAATCCACCCTGTTCTTATTTCAGAACAATATGGCATTGGTATTTTCTAACTTTAAAAATTAAGGATATATAATGAATATCACTTATGTCTTCCTTTACTAACCTGAAATTCCGATACCCTCCTTCTATAATAAGAAACAACCTAGGCAATGAATATTAAAGCAGCAAATACTGAAAACAACTGGAAATTTTTTAAACTAGTCTCAGTCACAGTTTCATATTCTTACTTATAAAATTTCTGAACACAGTTGCTAACCAGAAAAAATTGCTATCTTTTTGATTTTCATCTGATCTGTTTTCCTGCCCAACCTCTTTTGGAGATATGAAATAAGCAAAGCGTAAACAACAGAAGGGAGGTGAAAGGAAATCAGAAACAAATTACCTGGTTAATCCATACACTGAATGATCACTCCATGCATGCATAATTAAGAACTAATTGTGATATATATTATCTTTATACTAAAAAAGTCTCATTACTCTAATTTTTTTCTTCTTTTTTAAAATTTATTTTATTGAAGTATAGTTGATTTACAATATTGTGTTAATTTCTGCTGTACAGCAAAGTGATTCAGTTACATCTACATGCACTATATTTGCTTAAAATTAAAACGTTTGCCTCACAAACTTTATAGCTTGCTATTCACATTCTCAGGTGATTGGCTAAGACTAAGTCATGCCCTTCATCCTAGCTGCCAGGGGAATGAAAGAAGAGGAAGAATCCAGCTCTTTTCGCTTCTGAAGTGGATTCTGAATTATTCTCTCCAACTAAAACTTTACATATTTGGATTTCCCTCTAAAGTGGAAAGCTGGACAGCTAAAATAATTCTGAAAAATGTCCATCATAAAGAAGTATGTGTTTGGGGGTTGGGGGAGTAGATGTGTTCAAAGAACAGTGAGAGGATCTATTTCACTGGATACTTGCTGGGGAGCAAAAAGGTCGAAAAAGGTGACGTGTAATTGTAAGGTGCTTCTTGAAAAGAGTAGTATTTGAGAAACTGTTATGATTTAGATAGAGAAGAAAGGTGAGGGGATTTCTAGCAGGAGACTATGAGAGAATAAGGTAGGAATGAGGATAGTGCATTTTCAGCAAAAAAGGGAAATCAACCTTTGGTAATAATAACTATATTAACAAACTATATTAACAAATAACTATATTTGCTATTAATAACTATAATAATTCCTTTCTGCTCTTAACTCCAACATATAACATAAATCTGACTTCTTCTCTTTGGTCAAATTATTCCGATCCCTGTCCAAGCCACGTATATCAGAAAATAGTCCCAGTTTAATACGCCCTTTACAGCCTACACAGCCTTCTATGATCATAGAATACTAGTGTATTTCTGATTTACCCTTACTCCTAGGGTGTAGCTCTTCAGGTCAAAAGCCAGGGGTGTTTACCAGGGCCTCGCCTCCTTGGCATCCCTTCAATTTTTGTTCTTTTGGTATCATGAGACCACTGAAAGCTCTATTCAGCTTCTCAGTCTCTTTGCCATTGACTTTAGAAAAGAGCAATCACCTTGAGTGGCCCCAAACATTGGGCTCACCTCCCTTGGCTTCTCTCTTCTACTAGATCTTCTACCTCATAAATGCTCACTGCCTTGGTTTTTTCTTTTTTTTAATTTATTCTTTTTTTTTTTTTTTTTTTTTTATGGCTGTGTTGGGTCTTCGTTTCTGTGCGAGGGCTTTCTCCAGTTGCGGCAAGCGGGGGCCACTCTTCATCGCGGTGCGCGGGCCTCTCACTATTGCGGCCTCTCTTGTTGCAGAGCACAGGCTCCAGACACACAGGCTCAGCAGCCGTGGCTCACGGGCCTAGTTGCTCCGCGGCATGTGGGATCCTCCCAGACCAGGGCTCGAACCCGTGTCCCCTGCACTGGCAGGCAGACTCTCAACCACTGCGCCACCAGGGAAGCCCTATTCTTTTTTTTTTAATTTGCATTTGTCTGGTGACCTTTGAGATGGAACATTTTTAAAAATTTATTTATATTATTTATCTACTTTTGGCTGCATTGGGTCTTTGTTGCTGCGCTTGGGCTTTTTCTAGCTGCGGCAAACAGGGGCTACTCTTAATTGCGGTGCATGGGTTTCTCATTGCCGTGGCTTCTCTTTTTGTGGAGCATGGGCTCTAGGCGCACAGGCTTCAGTAGTTGTGGCGCACGGGCTCAGTAGTTGTAGCTCGTGGGCTCTAGAGCGCAGGCTCAGTAGTTATGGCACATGGGTTTTGCTGCTCCATGGCATGTGGGATCTTCCCGGACCAGGGCTAGAACCCGTGTCCCCTGCATTGGCAGGCGGATTCTTAACCACTGCGCCACCAGGGAAGCCATGCCTTGGTATTTTCTGATGCTTTCAAAGATTTCTAAAGAAAAAATATTTTGTCCTGTGTGAAGTTTTCATTTTAGTAGGAAAAGAATGGCAATAAAAATAATGAATAAGTAAACTGCAGTATGTTAGAAGATCGTAGGTGCTACACAAAGAAAAAAAAGGAAAAAGAATATTAGGGTTGGGGATAAAAAATAATTGGAAGGTAAGTTATCATTTTAAATACAGTAGACAGGACTTCCCTGGTGACACAGTGGTTAAGAATCCACCTGTAAATGCAGGGGACACGGGTTCAAGCCCTGGTCCAGGAAGATCCCACGTGCTGTGGAGCAACTAAGCCCATGCACCGCAACTACTGAGCCTGTGCTCTAGAGCCCGAGAGCCACAACTACTGAGCCCGCATGCCACGACTACTGAAGCCCACGCACCTAGAGCCCGTGCTCCACAACAAAGAGAAGCCACCGCAATGAGAAGCCCATGCACCACAACAAAGAGTAGCCCTCGCCCTCCGCAACTAGAGAAAAGACCACGTGCAGCAATGAAGACCCAATGCAGCCAAAAATAAATAAATAAATAAATAAATTTTAAAAATAAATATGGTAGACAGGGTAAGCCTACCTACCTCATTTAGAGGATAACAATTAAGCAAAGACTTGAAGGAAGTGAGGAAGTCAGCTGTGTGGATATCTGAGACAAAAAATTTACAAGCAGAGGGAAGAGACAATATAAAGACCCAAAGACAGGAATATGCATAACATGTTCAAAGAATAGTAAGGAGACCATTGTGGTTGGTGCAGAATGAGCTGGTGGGGCAGTAGTAAGAGAGAAGTCACACAGGTAATGAGGTGGAGGAGATGACAGATTAGGTAGGGCCTTGTAAACCACTGAATGGATCTTGGCACACAAAATACTCTGAATGAAATAAGGGGCCTTTGCAGAGACTTAAGAAGAAGAGTGACATGACATTCTGGATTCTGTGTTGCGAATAGACTACAGAAAGGCAGGGGTAGAGACAGTTACATAGCTATAATAATAATTCAGGTGAGAGATCATGCTGGCTTGGATTAGGGTGCTAATAGTGGAAACAATGAGAAGCAGTTACTCCAATGTTACAGTTTACTTTCTTCCTGATCTCATTTTTAGGAAATTACCTGAACATAAACCCCCACAAATATGAAACATGTATAAGGTTATTGATTCAGCATTATTTCTAATATCAAAGGAATGGAGACATCCCTTGGGTCCAGCAAAAGATGTAGAACATTTTTTTCCAAATTCCTCCCATGTGTCTTTGCAATGTGACTGTGCCACTCCTCCCATCAAGAGGATGAGCCTGTTCTTTTCCCATTTAGATCTAGGAAGGTCCCGTGACTTGCTTTAACAAACCAAAGGCAGCATAAAAGACACTGGGCCAGTTTTAGGGTTGGCCTTAAGAGATATTATAGCTTCCACTTTTGCTCTCTTGGAAAGCTGCCCTGACAATCATGTAAGGAAGTCAGGAGAGCCTATTGGAGGATGACAGGCCACATGGAAGAGAATCACAACACCCAATACTTAGCTAGCACTAACTTTCAGACACATGAGTGAAGCCATCTTAGACCATCTGCCCCAGCAGATCCTGTGAAGTGAATTCGGGTGCATGAATGATCCCAGGTAAAAACAGCAGTGGAACCACCCAGCCAAGCCAGGAAACATAGGAATAATCTGTGTTGTTTTAAGTCATTAACTTTTGAAGTAGTTTATGATTCAGCAAAAGGTAACAAACAATAGGAGACTAGTAGGATAAACTAGTATAATATAGTCACAGAATGGAGTACAATGTAACCATAAAAAAGAATGAGGACTATCATTCTTTACTGACATGGAGTGATTTGCAGCTTTTATATTATATAAGTAAGTGAAAAACATCAAGGAACATACAGTGTTTACAACACCATAGTATTTACATGTACCCTATATATAAGAAATAAAGGGAGCTTTGCAAAAACACTAGAAGAATAAAACCTGAAATTAATAAAGATGGTTACCTAGCAGTACGTTAGTGTTGGGCTAGGAAGTATGGCAGAGGGGAAAGAGATGTGAATTAGATATCTGAGTATACAACTTTATAAAATTTTCACTTTGAACCATATAAATGTTCTACATATGCAAAAATTAAATTAAATTTGATAAAAAGCAAACATGAAAACTTTAAACAAAAGGATCTATCTATATATCTGATATGTAACATAAGTAACTTTTATTTTATTTTTTTAAATAAATAAATTTATTTATTTATTTATTTTTGGCTGTGTTGGTCTTTGTTGCTGCACGTGGGCTTTCTCTAATTGCGGTGAGTGGGGGCTACTCTGTTGCGGTGCACAGGCTTCTCATTGTGGTGGCTTCTCTTGTTGTGGAGCATGGGCTCTAGGCACGCAGGCTCAGTGGTGGTGGCACGCGGGCTCAGTAGTTGTGGCTCACGGGCTCTAGAGCACAGGCTCAGTAGTTGTGGCACACGGGCTTAGTTGCTCTGTGGCATGTGGGATCTTCCCGGACCAGGGCTCAAACCCATGTCCCCTGCATTGGCAGGCAGATTCTTAACCACTGTGCCACCAGGGAAGTCCCATAAGTAACTTTTAAACATGAATTCCTTCTATTTATCCTTAGTAGGATATAAATTAAAGAAAGAAATAACTGTATGGAAATCTTCACACAGTAATTTTATTGTTGGAAGTAATATTGGTACAAAAATTTTAAAACCTCTTTATGTATACTGGAGATAAAGTAAGCAAGTAAGCATATTAATGTTATTGAGAACCAAGCTTTTCTGTGAAACAGAAAAAGATAAAATGTAAAATTAGGGAAATTTTAAAAACCTGTAATATTAAATATGATTTAGAAATATCAATGTGAATTCATTATTTTAAAACATATTTCCCAGCTTACTGAAAAGGCCTAGAAAAAATGATGTCACAGAGGCAACAAGCATATAAAGCACGTAGATCTTCATTTCTAAAAACCATTTCTCACCAAAAGTAACCAGAGTTCTGTGGTGAATTCCAGGTCTAGGCAGGGAAGGTGCCAATTTTTTTCTGGGTCATTTTTTATTGCCTGAAATCAAGGAGGCACTCAAAGACAAGTGTTAAAAGAAGACAAGAGCCAGCAGGAAAGGACTTCCACTAGCCAAATAAAGGACAATTTGAATATCAAAAAGAAAAATGACTATGACTGTAAAATATTTTTAAAAACCTATGTGTTGGAGCCTAAGAGGCGGAGCCAATATGGCAGTGTGGGAAGATGCAGAGTTAGAGTCTCCACACAACTAGGGCGCCCGCTGGCTGCTGGTGGGGGACTCTGACGCCCAAGGAGACGGGAGGAACTCCAAACTGAACCAGTAGGATGTAGGGGGACAGAGCGGGGAGGAGAAGTGGAGGCCAGACAGGATCGGCACCTCTGAGGCCAGGGAGATCAGGAGAGGCAGGCAGGAGGGACTCTCCAGGAACAGCGGGAAAGGAGTGGAGGGCGACTGCCCCGCCCACTCGGGCTCAGGGAGCCTGCTGAACTCCCAGGCTGATCCCCTGCCCTCCAAAGCCCCTCCAGACTGCGTGGGTCCTAGGGGGCATAGGAGGGAGGCCAGGGAGACCATGAGAGGCAGGCAGGAGGGGCCATCCAGGAGGAGTGGGAGAGGAGCAGAGGACGACTGCCCTGCCCACTTGAGCCCAGGAAGCCTGCTGGGCGCCCAGGTGAGGTCCCCTGCCCTCTGAGACCAGGGGTGGGGGGCACACCAGGGCCCCTTCTGTTCCTTGAGCCTAAGCCCCACCCCCCACAGCCCCAAGGGCCTTTTCCAGACCTGTGGGTCCTGAGCATTGGCCCCACCCACTGCCCAAACCTTTCCCTTATTTAGGCCCCACCCTCCACAGTCAAGGCCTCCCCCCCACCTTTTTTTTCTTTTCCCTGCTCCTCTTTTTTACTATTGTGGTACTGATGTACCTTCCAGTTGTTGATTCATCTATATTTTTATTTTTATATTCTTCCTAACTTACCTATTAGTTTCCTAATCGAATTTTATTTTTTACTTTGTCATTTTTTTAAATTTATTTATTTATTTTTGCCACCCCAGGCGGCTTGTGGGATCTTGGTTCATGAGACCGAGATCGGGCTCAAGCTCCTGTGGTGGGAGCTCTGAGTCTGAACAACTGGACTAACAGAGAACCTCAGACCCCAGGGAATATTCATCGGAGTGAGGTCTCATGGAGTTCTTCATCTCAGCACCAAGACCCAGCTCTACCCAATAGCCTACAAACCCAAGTGTTGGAAACCTCAGGCCAAACAACCAGTAAGACAGGAACACAATCCCACTCATAAAAAAAAAAAGAGAGACAGCAAAAAAATGTCACAGATGAAGGAGCAAGGTAAAAACCTAACAAGACCAAATAAATGAAGAGGAAATAGGCAATCTACCTGAAAAAGAATTCAGAGTAATGATAGTAAAGATGATCCAGAATCTCAGAAATAGAATGGAGGTACAGACTGAGAAAATACAAGAAATGTTTAACAAAGATCTAGAAGAACTAAAGAACAAACAAACAGACATGAACACCACAATAACTGAAATGAAAAATACACTAGAAGGAATCAATAACAGAATAATTGAGGCAGAAAAAAGAATAAGTGAGCTGGAAGACAAAATGGTCGAAATAACTGCTGAGGAGCAGAATAAAGAAAAAAGAAAAAAGAATTGAAGACAATCTCAGAGACCTTTGGGACAACACTAAACACACCAACATTCGAATTATAGGGGTCCCAGAAGAAGAAGAGAAAAAGAAAGGCTCTGAGAAAATATTTGAAGAGATTATAGTTGAAAACTTCACTAACATGGGAAAGTAAAGAGTCACCCAAGTCCAGGATAAACCCTAGGAAAAATGCACCAAGACACATATTAATCAAATTAACAAAAATTAAATTCAAAGAAAAAATATTAAAAGCAGCAAGGGAAAAACAAAAAAATAACATACAAAGGAATCCCGATAAGGTTATCAGCTGATTTTTCAGTGGAAACTCTGCAGCCCAGAAGGGAGTGGCAGGATATACTTAAGGTGATGAAAGAGAAAAACCTACAACCAAGATTACACTATCCAGCAAGGATCTCATCCAGATTTGATGGAGAAATGAAAAGCTTTTCAGACAAGCAAAAGCCAAGAGAATTCAGCACCACCAAACCAGCTTTACAACAAACACTAAAGAAACTTCTCTAAGTGGGAAACACAAGAGAAGAAAAAGACCCACAAAAACAAACCCAAAACAATTAAGAAAATGGTAATAGGAACATACATATCCATAATAACCTTGAATGTAAATGGATTAAATGTCCCAACCAAAAGACACAGACTGGCTGAATGGATACAAAAACAAGACCCATATATATGCTGTCTACAAGAGACCCACTTCAGACCTAGGGACACATACAGACTGAAAGTGAAGGAATGGAAAAAGATATTCCATGCAAATGGAAATCAAAAGAAAGCTGGAGTAGCAATATTCATATCAGATAAAACAGACTTTAAAATAAAGACTGTTACAAGAGACAAGGATGGACACTACAATGATCAAAGGATCAATCCAAGAAGAAGATATAACAATTTTAAATGTTCATGTACCCAACATAGGAGCACCTCAATACATAAGGCAAATGCTAACAACCATGAAAGGAGAAATCAACAGTAACACAATAATGGTAGGGGACTTTAACACCCCACTTTCACCAATGTACAGATCATCCAGACAGAAAATTCATAAGGAAACACAAGCTTTAAGTGACACAATAGACCAGATAGATCTAATTGATATTTATAGAACATTCCACCCAAAAGTGGCAGAATACAATTTCTTCTCAAGTGCACATGGAACATTCTCCAGGAGAGATCACAGCTTGGGTCACAAATCAAGCCTCAAAAAATTTAAGAAACTTGAAATCGTATCAAGCATCTTTTCTGACCACAGCTATGAGACTGGAAATCAATTAGAGGATAAAAACTGTAAAAAACACAAATACATGGAGGCTGAACAGTGCGTTACTAAATAACCAAGAGATCACTGAAGAAATCAAAGAAGAAATTTTAAAATACATAGAAACAAATGACAACAAAAACACGATGACCCAAAACCTATGGGACGCAGCAAAAGCAGTTCTAAGACAGAAGTTTATAGCAATACAATCTCACCTCAAGAAACAAGAAAAATCTCAAAAAAACAATCTAACCCTACACTTAAAACAACTAGAGAAAGAAGAACAAAGAAAACCGAAAATCAGTAGAAGGAAAGAAATCGTAAAGATCAGAGCAGAAATAAATGAAATAGAAACAAAGAAAACAATAGCAAAGATCAATAAAATTAAAAGTTGGTTCTTTGAGAAGATAAACAAAATTGATAAACCTTTAGCCAGACTCATCAAGAAACAGAGGAAGAGGACTCAAATCAATAAAATTAGAAGTGAAAAAGGAGAAGTGACAATGGACACTGCAGAAATACAAAGCATCATAAGAGACTACTACAAGCAACTAAATGCCAATAAAATTGGCAACCACGAAGAAATGGACAAATTCTTGGAAAGGTACAACTTTCCAGACTGAACCAGGAAGAATTACAAAATATAAACAGAACTATCACAAGTAATGAAATTGAAACCATAATTAAAAATTTTCCAACAAACAAAAGTCCAGGACCAGATGGCTTCACAGACGAATTCTATCAAACGTTTAGAGAAGAGCTAACACCCATCCTTCTCAAACTCTTCCAAAATATTGCAGAGGGAGAAACACTCCCAAATTCATTCTACAAAGCCACCATCACCCTGATACCAAAAGCAGAAAAAGATATCACAAAAAAAGAAAATTATAGAATAATATCACTGATGCACATAGATGCAAAAATCCTCAACAAAATACTAGCAAACAGAATCCAACAGCACATTAAAAGGACCATACACCATGATCAAGTGGGATTGGTCCCAGGGATACAAGGATTCTTCAATAAACGCAAATCAATCAATGTGATACACCACATTGACAAATTAAGGAATAAAAACCATATGATCATCTCAATAGATGCAGAAAAAACTTTTGACAAAATTCAACACCAATTTATGATAAAAACTCTCCAGAAAATGGGCATAGAGGGAACCTACCTCAACATAAAAAAGGCCATATATGACAAACCCACATCAAGCATCATACTTGATGATGAAAAACTGAAAGCATTTCCACTAAGATCAGGAACAAGACAAGGATGTCCACTCTCACCACCCTTATTCAACACAGTTTTGGAAGACCTAGCCACAGCAATCAGAGAAGAAAAAGAAATAAAAGGAATCCAAATTGGAAAAGAAGAAGTAAAACTGTCACTGTTTGCCGATGACATGATACTATACACAGAAAATCCTAAAGATGCCACCAGAAAACTACAAGAACTAATCAATGAATTTGGTAAAGTAGCAGGATACAAAATTAATGCACAGAAATCTCTTGCATTCCTATACACCAACAACGAAAAATCAGAGAAGTTAAGGAAACACTCCCATTTACCATTGCAACAAAAAGAATAAAATGCCTAGGAATAAACCTACCTAAGGGGACAAAACACCTGTATGCAGAAAACTATAAGACACTGATGAAAGAAATTAAAGATCATACAAACAGATGGAGAGATATACCATGTTCTTGGATTGGAAGAATCAACATTGTGAAAATGACTATACCACCCAAAGCAATCTACAGATTCAATGCAATCCCTATCAAACTACCAATGGCATTTTTCACAGAACTAGAACAAAACATTTCACAATTTATATGGAAACACAAAAGACCCTGAATAGCCAAAGCAATCTTGAGAAAGAAAAACCGAGTTGGAGGAATCAAGCTCCCCGACTTCAAACTATACCACAAAGCTACAGTAATCAAGACAGTATGATACCAGCACAAAAACAGAAATATAGATCAATGGTACAAGGTAGAATGCCCGGAGATAAACCCACGCACATATGGGCACCTAATTTATGACAAAGGAGGCAAGAACATAGAACGGAGAAAAAACAGCCTCTTCAATAAGTGGTGCTGGGAAAACTGGACAGCTACATATAAAAGAATGAAATTAGAACACTATCTAACACCATACACAAAAATAAACTCCAAATGGCTTAAAGACTTAAATGTAAGACGAGACCCTATAAAACTCTTACAGGAAAACATAGGAAAAACACTCTTTGACATAAACCACAGCAAGATCTTTTTTGACCCACCTCCTAGAGTAACGGAAATAAAAACAAAAATAAACAAATGGGACTTAATGAAACCATAAACAAGACAAAAAGACAACCCTCAGAATGGGAGAAAATATTTGCAAATGAAACAACAGACAAAGGATTAATCTCCAAAATATACAAACAACTCTTGGAGCTCAATATCAAAAAAACAAACAATCCAGTTAAAAAATGGGCTAAAGACCTAAATAGACATTTCACCAAGGAAGACATTCAGATGGCCAAGAGGCACATGAAAAGATGCTCAACATCACTAATTATTAGAGAAATGCAAATCAAAACTACAATGAGATATCACCTCATGCCGGTCAGTATGGCCATTATCAAAAATTCTAGAAACAATAAATGCTGGAAAGGGTGTGGTGAAAGGGAACCCTCCTGCACTGTTGGTGGGAATGTAAATTGATACAACCACTATGGAAAGCAGTATGGAGATTCCCTAAAAAACTAAAAATAGAACTACCATATGACCCAGCAATCCCACTACTGGGCATATAACCTGAGAAAACCATAATTCACAAAGAGACATGTACCCCAATGTTCACTGCAGCACTATTTACAATAGCCAGGACATGGAGCCAACCTAAATGTCCATCAACAGATGAATGGATAAAGAAGATGTGGCACATATATACAATGGAATATTACTCAGCCATAAAAAGAAATGAAATTGAGTTATTTGTAGTGAGGTGGATGGACCTAGAGTCTGTCACACAGAGTGAAGTAAGTCAGAAAGAGAAAAACAAATACTGTATGCTAACGCATATATATGGAATCTAAAAAAAAAAAAAAAATGTACTGATGAACCTAGTTGCAGGGCAGGAATAAATAGGTAGACATAGAAAATGGACTTCAGGACATGGGATGGGAGGGTGAAGGTGGGGCGAATGAGAGTAGCATCAACATATATACACTACCGAATATAAAATAGTTGGCTGGTGGGAAGCAGCAGCATAGCACAGGGAGATCGGCTGGGTGCTTTGTGATGACCTAGAGGGGTGGGATAGGGAGGATGGGAGGGAGGCTCAAGAGGGAGGGTATACGGGGACATGTGTATGCATATGGCTGATTCGCTTAGTTGTGCAACAGAAACTAACACAGTATTGTGAAGCAATTATACTCCAATAAAGATCTATTTAAAAAAACACAAAATCTATGCATCCATAGAGGTACTAAAAAAAAAAAAGAAAAAAGAAAAATCTCATTTGCCACCACTGGAGGTAACTATTACACCAAATCCTTCTCTGAACTTTTGAATTAAAGGGGAAAAAATTAGCAGTAACAATGTTTTAGTAGGAACTATCCAGCACTTATCAGGAAACATTCTCTTTGCAGAATGCCAGCTGATAAATGTGGAAGGAATGATGGAATTAGAAAAATAACTATTCTATAATACATAATAAAACAATTGATTAAGGCAATTGTTTATATCTGGTTAATACCCAAAACATATTAAGAACTCATACAACTCAAGAGCAAAAATTCAATCTGATTAAAAAATGGGCAAGGGCTCTTTATAGACATTTTTCCAAAGACACACAAATAGACAACAGGTACATGAAATGGTGCTCAATATCACCAATCATCAGGGAAATACAAATCAAAACCACAATGAGACCTGTTAGAATGGCTATTAACAAAGAGACAGGAAATAACAAGTGTTGGTGAGGATGCAGAGAAAAAGGAACGCTTGTGCATTGCCGGTGGGAATGTAAATTGGTGCAGCCGCCATGGAAAACAGTAGAGAAGTTCCTCAAAAAGTTTAAAATAGAACTACCATACCATCCAGCTATTCCACTTCTGGGTATATATCCAAAGGAGATGAAACCACTATCTCAAAGATAGCTCCCATGTTCACTGCAGCACTACTCACAATAGCCAACACATTGATATAACTAAGTGTCCGTTAATGGATGAATGGATAAAGATGTGATACACACACACACACACACACACACACACACACACACACACACACACACACAATGGAACATTATTCAGTTATAAAAAAAAGGAAATCCTGCCATTTGCGACAACATGGGTGGCGCTTGAGGGCATTATGCTAGGTAAATAACTCAGGGGAAAACAAATATTGTATGATTATATGTGTAATCTAAAAGAAACCAAATCTCAAAGATACAGAGACCAGATTGGTGGTTGCCAGAGGCAGGGGGTAAGGGGAATGGGTGAAATTGGTGAAGGTGGTCAAAGGGTATAAACTTCCAGTTATAAGATAAATAAGTCCTGGAAATGTAATGTATAGCATGGTAACTATAGTTAACAAAATTGTATTGTACATTTGAAAGTTGCTAAGAGAGTAAACCTTAAAGTTCTCATCACAAGAAAAAAAATTTGTAACTATCTGTGGTGATGGATTTTAACAAATTATTCTAGTTACTCATTTGGCAATATATACATATTTCAAATCATTATGTTATAAATCTAAAACTAATACAATATTACATATCAACTATCTCAAATGAGTGTCTTATAGACAACAAAAAATTACCGTATTATTCAGCAATTACACTTCTCAAAGTGGTATCTGTATACCCATGTTCATAGCAGCATTATTCACAACAGCTAAAACATGGAAGCACCCCAAGTGTCTACCGACCAATAAATAGATAAGCAAAATGTGGTGTGTGTCCATATATATTATACTGTATTATATATGTATATATGTGTGTATATATATATATATATATATATATATATATATATATGCACACACACCCACACACATACATACACACACACAATGGAATATTATTCAACTTTAAAAAAGGAAAGACTGCAATGTGCTACAACATGGATGAGCCTTGAGGACATAATGCTAAGTAAAATGAGTCATAAAAAGATAAATACTGTGTATTTTCACTTATATGAGGTACTTAGAGCAGTCAAAATCATAGAGACAAAAAGTAGAACTGTGGTTGCCAGGGGCTAGAGAGGTGGGTGGAATGGGGGTCTTTGTTCAATGCATACAGAGTTTCAGTTTTACAAACGGAAAAGATTTAATGAACATGTATGGTGGTGATGGTTGCATAAAATCATGACTATATTTAATACCATTGAACTGTAGAGTTTAAAATGGTTAAGGTGGTAAATTTTGTTATGTGTATTTTACCACAATAAAAATTTTATTTAAAAAAAGGAGAAATTAAGACAGTCACAGATAAACAAAACCAAAATTCACTGTTAGCAAATCTGCCCTATAAGACATAGTAAAGGAAGTCCTACAGACTGAAATGAAAGGACACTAGACATTAATTCAAATGATCACAAAGATAAAGAACACTGATAAAGATAACTACTTAGGTAAATATAAAAGGCACCATAAATGGATTTTTGCTTATGTCTTGTATTGTTCAGATGGCAATACTACCCAAATTGATCTACACAGTCATCACAATCCCTGTCAAAATCCCAGCTGTCATTTTTGGAGAAATTAACTAATTCTAAAATTCATATAGAAATTCAAAGCACCCCCAATAGCCAATACAATCTTAAGAAAAAAAAAATTGGAGAACACACACTTCTCAATTTCAAAATTTACTATTTGGCTACAGTAATCAAGACAGTATGATATTAGCATAAAGAGATAGATAGATAGATAGATGATAGATAGATAGATAGATAGATATGGAATAGAGTTGAGAGCATAGAAATAAACCCTTACATTTATGGTAAATTGGTTTTCAACAAGGCTGCTAAGACCATTCAATGTAGAAAAAGAAGTCTTTTTTACAAATGGCACTGGGAAAACTGGATATCCACACGCAAAAGAATGAAGTTGAACTATGTCCTCATACCATACACAAAAAGGAACTCAAAGTAGACCATACACTTAAAAGCAAGAGCCAAAACTAAAACATTCTTTTTTTAAATTGAAGTATAGTTGATTTATAATATTGTGTTAGTTTCAGGTGTATAGCAAAGTGATTCAGTTACTTTATTCAGATTATTTTCCATTACAGGTTATTACAAGATATTGAATATAGTTCCCTGTGCTATACAGTAAATCCTTATTGCTTACCTATTTTACGTAGAGTAGTTTTTATCTGTTAATCCCATACTTTTAATTTAACTCTCCCCCTTCCCCCTTTGGTAACCATAAGTTTTCTATGTCTTTGAGTCTGTAAAACTACAACATTCTTAAAGGAAAACATGGGAGTAAGTCTCCGTGACCCTGGGTTAGGCAATGTTTTCTTAGACATGTATGACACCAAGAAGAAAAGCAACAAAAGAAAGAATAGGTAAATGGACTTCAACAAAATTAAAACCTTCTTGGCTTCAAAGCATACCATTAAGAAAATAAAAAGGCAACACACAGAATTGGAGAATTTTTTGTAAATCATATAAGGGATAAGGGACTGGTACACAGAATATATAAAGAACTCTTACAGCTCAACAATAAAAAGACAACTCAATGCTAAAACTGGGCAAAAGATTTGACTAGATGTTTCTCCAAAGAAGATATACAAATATTTAATTAGCACATGAAAAGATGTTCAAGATCATTAGCCATTGGAAAAATGCACATCAAAATCACAATAAGATACCACTTTCACCCCTACTAGGATGACTAAAATTAAAAGAGAGCCAACAGTAAGTGATGACAAGCATGTGGAGAAACTGGAACACTGATGGAAACGTAAAATAGTGCAGTTAAGTTCCAGAAACAGGCAGTTTCTGAAAATGTTAAACATAGAGTTACCATACTGACCCAGCAATTCCACTCCTAGGTATCTACCCAAGAGAAATAAAAACATATGTTAAGGGACTTCCCTGGTGGCACAGTGGTTAAGAATCTGCCTCCCAATTCAGGGGGCACGGGTTCGAGCCCTGGTCCGGGAAGATCCCACATGCTGTGGAACAACTAAGCCCGTGCCCACAACTATTGAAACCCGCACGCCTGGAGCCCGTGCTCCGCAAAAAGAAAAGCCACCGCAATGAGAAGTCTGCCCACCACAATGAAGAGTAGCCCTTGCTCGCCACAACTAGAGAAAGCCCACGCACAGCAACGAAGACCCAACACAGTCAAAAAAAATTAATTAATTAATTTTAAAAAAATGTTAACACAAAAACTTTTATATGAGCATTATTCATAAAAGCCAAGAAACGGATATAAGTTAAATGTCCATCAACTGATGAGTGGATAAACAAATGTGTTAAATCCATATAATGGAACAATATTTGGCAATAAAAAGAAGTGAAGTTCTGCTACAACATGAATGAACCTTGAAAACAGTGTACCAGCTTAAAGAAATCAGTCACAAAAAAACCACATATTGTATCATTCCATATATATGACGTGCCTAGAAAAGGCAAAT
Source organism: Balaenoptera physalus (assembly GCF_965194825.1). NCBI lineage: Eukaryota > Metazoa > Chordata > Mammalia > Artiodactyla > Balaenopteridae > Balaenoptera > Balaenoptera physalus. The sequence continues at coordinate 159,039,706 of NC_138882.1, read as the reverse complement.
CCACAGAGACACATATTAGATCAGTGCTTGCCTGAGGGGGAGTATTGGGAGTAACTGCTAATAAGCACAGAGTTTCTCTTTTGGATGATGAAAATGTTCTAAAATTAATGGTGGGACTTCTTTGGTGGAGCAGTGGTTAAGAATCCACCTGCCAATGCAGGGGACATGGGTTCGAGCCCTGGTCCAGGAAGATCCCACATGCCACGGAGCAACTAAGCCCGTGTGCCACAACTACCAAGCCCGCACGCCACAACTACTGAAGCCTGCGGGCCTAGAGCCCATGCTCTGCAACAAGAGAAGCCACCGCAATGAGAAGCCCACGCACCACAACTAAGAGTAGCCCCCGCTCACCACAACTAGAGAAAGCCTGCGTGCAGCAACAAAGACCGAAAACAGCCAAAAATAAATAAAAATAAAAATAAATAAGTAAATAAACAAATAAATAAAATTAATGGTGATAGTTGTGCATCTTTGTGAATATACTAAAAGCCACTAAATTATACACTTTTTATTGATAAAAAGGTAACTTTTATGACATTTGAATTATATCTCAAGAAAGCTGATATTTTTATAAAAAGAAAGAAAGAAAGAAAGAATCTTAATAAGACCCAGAGGAACAAAGGAAAGGATGAGCATAGATTTCTTGACAGAAACAGTACACGCCAGAAGAAAATGAAGAAACATCTTTAGAGTACTGAAAGTAAAAATAAATAAATAAATAAACTTAGAATTATATACCCAACAAAAATATCTTTCAAAAATGAAAGTGAAATACTTTTTCAGACTTACAAAAGCTGAAAGAATTCATCAACAGCAGAAATTTTAAATGAAGTTCTTCAGGCAGAAGGAAAATTATATCAGATGGAAACCTGCATTTACATACAAAAAATGAAGCATACTGGAAACTGTAACAATGTAGATAAACTAAAGACTTAATTTTTTATTTAAATCTCCTGAAAATATAATTGACTGTTCAAAGACAAAACAATAACAATGTATTATAAAGTTTATAGCATATGTAAAAGTAAAATGTATGAAAACAATAGGACAAAGGCTGGTAGGGGAGAAATGGAAGTATACTGTGGTAAGGTTCTAATACTATAAGTGATGAAGTTTAGTACTACTTGAAAGTAGATTGTGTTAAATTAAAAGTATAACCATATGCTGGCAAACTACAGCTCACAGACCAAATCTGCCCTGCCACCTGTTTCTGTAAATAAAGTTTTATTAGAATACAGCCACAGTCATTCATTTACATATTGTCTCTGGCTGCTTTTGTGCAACAATGGCAGTGTCAAATAGTTGTGACAGTGATAGTACAGTCTGCCTGGACCTTTACAGAAAAATATTTACTACCTGGATCTTTACAGAAAAATTTTGCTGACTCTTGGTATACACTGTACATCCTCAAAGAAGCACAAAAAGAGTTATAGCTAATATGCCAACAAAAAAGATAAAATAAAATCATAAAACATACTCAAACCAAAAAGAAGCCTGAAATATAAGAAAAAGAACAAAATACAGATGGGACAAGGAGAAAACAAATAGTATTTGATACATTTAATCACAACCATATCAATAATCTTCAAAAAAGGTCTAAACATCTCAACAAAAAGGAAGAGATTATCAGGATGGATAAAAAAGCAAGCCACAGATTGGTTCAGGATGGAGGAGTAGAAGGACGTGCTCTCACTCCATCTTGCGAGAACACCAGAATCACAACTAACTGCTGAACAATCATCGACAGGAAGACACTGGAACTCACCAAAAAAACATACCCCACATCCAAAGACAAAGGAGAAGCCACAATGAGATGACAGGAGGAGCACAATTACAATAAAATCAAATCCCATAACTGCTGGGTGGGTGACTCACAAACTGGAGAACACTTATACCACAGAAGTCCACCCACTGGAGTGAAGGTTCTGAGCCCCACATCAGCCTTCCAAACCTCGGGATCCGGCAACGGGAGGAGGAATTCCTAGAGAATCAGACTTTGAAGGCTAGCAGGATTTGACTGCAAATCGACAGGACTGGGGGAAACAGAGACTCCACTCTTGGAGGGCACACACAAAGTAGTGTGTCCATCGGGACCCAAGGGAAGGAGCAGTGACTCCAGGGGAGACTGAACCAGACCTACCAGCTAGTGTTGGAGGGTCTCCTGCAGAGGTGGGGGGAGGCTCTGTCTCACCGTGAGGACAAGGACACTGGCAGCAGAAGTTCTGGGAAGTATTCCTTGGCGTGAGCCCTCCCAGAGTCTGCCATTAGCCCCACCAAAGAGCCCAGGTAGGCTCCAGTGTTGGGTCACCTCAGGCCAAACAACCAACAGGGAGGTAACCCAGCCCCACCCATCAGCAGTCAAGTGGATTAAAGTTTTACTGAGCTCTGCCCACCAGAGCAACAGCCAGCTCTACCCACCACCAGTCCCTCCCATCAGGAAACTTGCACAAGCCTCTTAGATAGCCTCATCCACCAGAGGGCAGACAGCACAAGCAAGAAGAACTACAATCCTGCAGCCTGTGGAACAAAAACCACATTCACAGAAAGACAGACAAGATGAAAAGGCAGAAGGCTATGTGCCAGATGAAGGAACAAGATAAAACCACAGAAAAACAAATAAATGAAGTGGAGATAGGCAACCTTCCAGAAAAAGAATTCAGAATAATGACAGTGAAGATGATGCAGGACCTTGGAAAAAGAATGGAGGCAAAGATCGAGAACATGCAAGAAACGTTTAACAAAGACCTAGAAGAATTGAACAAACAAACAGAGATGAACAATACAATAACTGAAATGAAAACTACACTAGAAGGAATCAATAGCAGAATAACTGAGGCAGGAGAACGGATAAGTGACCTGGAAAACAGAATGGTGGAATTCACTGGTGCAGAATGGAATAAAGAAAAAAGAATGAAAAGAAATGAAGACAGCCTAAGAGACCTCTGGAACAACATTAAACGCAACAACATTCGCATGATAGGGGTCCCACAAGGAGAAGAGAGAGAAAAAGGACCCGAGAAACTATATGAAGAGATTATTGTTGAAAACTTCCCTAACATGGGAAAGGAAATAGCCACTCAAGTCCAGGTAGCGCAGAGAGTCCCATACAGGATAAACCCAAGGAGAAACACGCCAAGACACACAGTAATAAAATTGGCAAAAATTAAAGACAAAGAAAAATTATTGAAAGCAGCAAGAGAAAAACGACAAATAACATACAAGGGAACTCCCATAAGGTTAACAGCTGGTTTCTCAGCAGAAACTCTACAAGCCAGAAGGGAGTGGCATGATATACTTAAAGTGATGAAAGGGAAGAATCTACGACCAAGATTACTCTACCCGGCAAGAATCTCATTCAGATTCAATGGAGAAATCAAAAGCTCTACAGACAAGCAAAAGCTAAGAGAATTCAGCGCCATCAAACCAGCTCTACAACAAATGCTAAAGGAACTTCACTAAGTGGGAAACACAAGAGAAGGAAACGACCTACAAAACCAAACCCAAAACAATTAAGAAAATGGTCATAGGAACATACATATCAATAATTACCTTAAACATGAATGGATTAAAAGCTCCAACCAGAAGACACAGGCTTGCTGAATGGATACAAAAACAAGACCAATATATATGCTATCTACAAGAGACCCACTTCAGACCTAGGGACACATACAGACTGAAAGTGAGGGGCTGGAAAAAGATATTCCATGCAAATGGAAATCAAAAGAAAGCTGGAGTAGCAATACTTATATCAGATAAAATAGACTTTAAAATAAAGAATGTTACAAGAGACAAGGAAGGAAACTACATAATGATCAAGGGATCAATCCAAGAAAAAGATATAACAATTTTAAATATATATGCACCCAACACAGGAGCACCTCAATATATAAGGCAACTGCTAACAGCTATAAAAGAGGAAATCGACAGTAACACAATAATAGTGGGGGACTTTAACACCTCACTTACACCAATGGACAGATCATCCAAACAGAAAATTAATAAGGAAACACAAGCTTTAAATGACACAATAGACCAGACAGATTTAATTGATATTTATAGGACATGCCACCCAAAAACAGCAGATTACACTTTCTTCTGAAGTGTGCATGGAACATTCTCCAGGATAGACCACATCTTGGGACACAAATCAAGCCTCAGTAAATCTAAGAAAATTGAAATCATATCAAGCATCTTTTTTGACCACAATGCTATGAGATTAGAAATCCATTACAGGGGAAAAAACATAAAAAACATACACACATGGAGGCTAAACAATACGTTACTAAATAACCAAGAGATCACTGAAGAAATCAAAGAGGAAATAAAAAAATACTTAGAGACAAATGACAATGAAAACACGACGATCCAAAACCTATGGGATGCAGTTCTAAGAGCGAAGTTTATAGCTATACAAGCCTACATCAAGAAACAAGAAAAATCTCAAGTAAACAATCTAACCTTACAACTAAAGGAACTACAGAAAGAAGAACAAACAAAACCCAAAGTGAGCAGAAGGAAAAAAATCATAAAGATCAGAGCAGAAATAAATGAAATAGAAACAAAGAAAACAATAGCAAAGATCAATAAAACTAAAAGCTGGTTCTTTGAGAAGATCAACAAAATTGATAAACCATTAGCCAGACTCATCAAGATGAAGAGGGAGAGGACAAAAATCAATAAAATTAGAAATGAAAAACGGGAAGTTACAACAGACACCACAGAAATACAAAGTATCCCAAGAGACTGCTACAAGCAACTCGATGCCAATAAAATGGACAACCTGGAAGAAATGGACAAATTCCTAGAAAGGTATAAGCTTCCAAGACTGAACCAGGGAGAAACAGAAAATATGAACAGACCAATCACAAGTAATGAAATTGAAACTGTGATTAAAAATCTTCCAACAAAAAAAAGTCCAGGACCAGATGGCTTCACAGGTGAATTCTATCAAACATTTAGAGAAGAGCTAACACCCATTCTTCTCAAACTCTTGCAAAAAACTGCAGAGGAAGGTACACTCCCAAATTTATTCTATGAGGCCACCATCACCCTGATACCAAAACCAGACAAAGATACTACAAAAAAAGAAAATTACAGACCAATATCACTGATGAATATAGATGCAAAAATCCTCAACAAAATACTAGCAAACAGAATCCAACAACACACTGAAAGGATCATACACCATGATCAAGTGGGATTTATCCCAGTGATGCAAGGATTCTTCAATATACGTAAATCAAGCAATGTGATACACCATATTAACAAGTTGAAGAATAAAAACCATATGATCATCCCAATACATGCAGTAAAAGCTTTTGACAAAAGTCAACACCCATTTATGATAAAAACTCTCCAGAAAGTGGGCATGGAGGGAAGCTACCTCAACATAATAAAGGCCATATACGACAAACCCACAGCAAACATCATTCTCAATGGTGAAAAACTGAAAGCATTTCCTCTAAGATCAGGAACAAGACAAGAATGTCCACTCTCGCCACTATTATTCAACATAGTTTTGGAAGTCCTAGCCACGACAATCAGACAAGAAAAAGAAATAAAAGGAATACAAATTGGAAAAGAAGGAGTAAAACTGTCACTGTTTGCAGATGACATGATACTATACATAGAGAATCCTAAAGATGCCACCAGAAAACTACTAGAGCTAATCAATGCATTTGGTAAAGTTGCAGGATACAAAATTAATGCACAGATATCTCTTCCATTCCTATACACTAACAACGAAAGGTCATAAAGAGAAACTAAGGAAACACTCCCATTTACCATTGCAACAAAAAGAATAAAATACCTAGGAATAAACCTACCTAGGGAGACAAAAGACCCGTATGCAGAAAACTACAAGACACTCATGAAAGAATTTAAAGATGACACAAACAGATGGAGAGATATACCATGTTCTTGGATTGGAAGAATCAATATTTTAAAATGACTATACTACCCAAAGCAATCTACAGATTCAATGCAATCCCTATCAAATTACCAATGGCATTTTTTACAAAACTAGAAGAAAAAAATCTTAAAATTTGTATGGAGACACAAAAGACCCCAACTAGCCAAAGCAGTCTTGAGGGAAAAAAACGGAGCTGGAGGAATCAGACTCCCTGACTTCAGACTATACTACAAAGCTACAGTAATCAAGACTATATGTTACTGGCACAAAAACAGAAACATAGATCAATAGAAAAAGATAGAAAGCCCAGAGATAAACCCACGCACCTATGGTCAACTAATCTATGACAAAGGAGGCAAGGATATACAATGGACAAAAGACAGTCTCTTCAGTAAGTGGTGCTGGGAAACTGGACAGCTACATGTAAAAGAATGAAATTAGAACACTCTTTAACACCATACACAAAAATAAACTCAAAATGGATTAGAGACCTAAATGTAAAACCGGACACTATAAAACTCTTAGAGGAAAACATAGGAAGAACACTCTTTGACATAAATCACAGCAAGATATTTTTTGATCCACCTCCTAGAGTAATGGAAATAAAAATAAAAATAAACAAATGGGACCTAAAGACACCCCTCAGAATGGGAGAAAATACTTGCAAACGAATCAACGGACAAAGGATTAATCTCCAAAATATATAAACAGCTCATGCAGCTCAATATTAAAAAAACAAACAACCCAATCCAAAAATGGGCAGAAGACCTAAATAGACATTTCTCCAAAGAAGACATACAGATGGCCAAGAAGCACATGAAAAGCTGCTCAACATCACTAATTATTAGAGAAATGCAAATCAAAACTACAATGAGGGGCTTCCCTGGTGGTGCAGTGGTTGAGAATCTGCCTGCCAATGCAGCGGACACGGGTTCGAGCCCTGGTCTGGGAAGATCCCACATGCCGCGGAGCAACTAGGCCCGTGAGCCACAACTACTGAGCCTGCGCGTCTGGAGCCTGTGCTCTGCAACAAGAGAGGCCGTGACAGTGAGAGGCCTGCGCACCGCGATGAAGAGTGGCCCCCACTCGCCGCAACTAGAGAAAGCCCTCGCATAGAAACGAAGACCCAACACAGCCATAAAAAAAAAAATAAAATAAATCATAAAATTAATTAATTAATTAATTTTTAAAAAAAAACTGCAATGAGGTATCACCTCACACCAGTCAGAATGGCCATCATCAAAAAATCTACAAACAACAAATGCTGGAGAGGGTGTGGAGAAAAGGGAACCCTCCTGCACTGTTGGTGGGAATGTAAATTGATACAGCCACTATGGAGAACAGTATGGAGGTTCCTAAAAAATCTAAAAATAGAATTATCATATAACCCAGCAATCCCACTACTGGGCATATACCCAGAAAAAACCATAATTCAAAAAGACACATGCACCCCAATGTTCACTGCAGCACTATTTACAATAGCCAGGTCATGGAAGCAATCTAAATGCCCATCGACAGATGAATGGATAAAGAAGATGTGGTACATATATACAATGGAATATTACTCAGCCATAAAAAGCAACGAAATTGGGTCATTTGTAGAGCCGTGGATGCATCTAGAGACTATCATACAGAGAGTGAAGTAAGTCAGAAAGAGAAAAACAAATATCGCATATTAACGCATATATGTGGAACCTAGAAAAACGGTACAGATGAACCGGTTTGCAGGGCAGAAATTGAGACACAGATGTAGAGAACAAATGTATGGACACCAAGGGAGGAAATTGGCGGGGGGTGGGGGTGGTGGTGTGATGATTCGGGAGGTTGGATTGACATGTATACACTGATGTGTATAAAATGGATGACTAATAATAATTAAAAAAAAAAAAGCAAGACCCAACGATATGCTGCTTACAAGAACCATTTAAAATATAAAGAGATAAATAGGTTGAAAAAAATGATCAGGGTTGGTTCTGGAGAGTAATACTTCATTCTATCTCTCCTATTGAAAGCCTTAAAACCTAGATAGAAGGCACGAAGTAGTATTTGATGATTGTGAGAAGTCATTATTAGCAGGCAGTTTGGGGAAGACGAGAATTCAAAGTTATCCTTTTTTTCCCTCTAGTATCCTATAGCCTGAGTTCAACACATCAAAAAACCTAGCAATGAGTACTGGGGTACACAGAGCTCCAAGAGAAGTTCTCTAGTTCTGGCTCAAAGTGGTAAAGGAAACTCCTAATGCTCAGACACAGAGTGTGAAAATCCCTCATTTTTTCTTTTTTTTTCTCCATTCTCTCACCCCAACTCCCAGGCAATTCTACAGTGATGGCAGTGAAGGCAGCAGCAGCAACACCGGTGGTAATGGGAATCATTAGAAGCTAAAACTCTAAAGAAAGGACCTTCCTCTGTACTTGGTGAAGCTGTGGTTCTAAGAGGGTGAGACCAACTCCCACTGTTTTTCTCCTTTCTCTGTTCTCATACTGCTTGGTCCTGGATATGGAAGTATACAGCAGAATACTGTGTATAATGTCACTAGGGTAACTAGTGCCCTAAACTTCTGGTTGGAGACCGAAAAGAGGAGCACCAGATAACCAGAAAGTACTAGGAAGATTAAAGAGATGGAGAAACTCAGGAGAGCAACCCCATAAAGTTGTTTATGAACTCATGGGCTCAGCCCAAGCAACAAAGGTATAGACCTGATTCCATGCAGCATACGAAAGACTTTGAGAACTGAACTAACAAATAGAACACTGCCCAAGTCCCAGGTGGTCACTGAGTGGCATACATACTGGCTTTAAAAATGAAACTGACATTGGAATCACTGTCAAATGATTCCTGAGAATCCTGGTTGGAATTTGGGGCCTGAACGTAACTAGGTTAGGCTACCAACATTCTCCATAAGATTTAAACAAGATCCAACTGACTCCAAGAAACCCACTTGAAATATAAGGATACACACAGAAAGATTAAAAGTAAAAGAATAGAAAATAGATATACTACGTAAATACTAATCAAAATAAACCTGGCATGGCTATAGTAACATAAGACAAAATAGACTTTGGACAAAGAAAATACTACCAATAATAAAGAATATTCTGTAATAATGAAAGAGTAAACTCACCAAGAAAATAACAATCCTACGTGTCTATTCACCAAACAACAGTGCTTCAAAATACAAGCAAAAAATGAAGAGATATACACAAATTCACAATTATAATCAGAGACTTCTACATTCTTCTATCAGTAACAAGTAGAACTAGTAGAGAGAATGGGCAAGGACACAGACAACTGAACAACACTATCAACCAACCAGATGGAATTAAGATTTACAAAATACCACCCAACAACAGCAAAACACATTCTTTTCAAATGCATGTGGAAAGAAAGAAAGATAATTCATATTCAAGGTCATAAAACAAAGCTTAACAATTTTTTAAAGAATTAAATTATACAGGGAATTCCCTGGCAGTCCAGTGACTAGGACTTGGCACTCTCACTGCCGGGGCCCTGGGTTTGATCCCTGGTCAGGGAACTAAGATTCCGCAAGCTGCGTGGCACGGCCAAAAAAAAAAAAAAAAGAATTAAATTATACAAAGTATGTTTTTGGATCATGATGGATTAAATTAGAAATAAATAATACAAAAATAAGGAAAATCTCCAAACTCTTGGCAAGTTTGAAAACAGAAAAACAATAGAGAGAAATCGACAAAGCCAAAAGCTGATTCTCTGGAAGATTTTTAAAAAAGGGTAAATCGCTACCATGACCGATAAAGAAAAAAAAGAAGACACAAATTACCAACTTCAGGAATAATAAAGGAGATTATCAACACAGACCATGCAGACATTAAAAGGATAATAAAGAATAACTAGGGATAATTCTATACACACAAGTTCAACAAGTTTGCTTAAACAAATAAATCTCGCAAAAATTCAAACTACCAAAACTCTCCAAAGAGTAAATAAGTCACCACAATAGTCCTATATTATTAAAGAAATTGAATGTGCAGTTAAAAATCTTCTGAATAAAAGAGGATCTTCAAGATGGTGGAGGAGTAAGACATGGAGATCACCTTCCTCCCCACAAATACATCAGAAATACATCCACATGTGGAACAACTCCTACAGAACACCTACTGAACACTGGCAGAAGACCTCAGATTTCCCAAAAGGCAAGAAACTCCCCACGTACCTGGGAAGGGCAAAAGAAAAAAGAAAAAACAGAGACTAAAGAATAGGGATGGGACCTGCACCTCTGGGAGGGAGCTGTGAAGGAGGAAAAGTTTCCACACACTAGGAAAGGAAGCCCCTTCACTGGAGGAGACGGCGGGTGGGCGGGTGGGAAGCTTCACAGCCACAGAGGAGAGCACAGCAATAGGGGTGCAGAGGGCAAAGCAGAGAGATTCCCACACAGAGGATCGGTGACAACCAGCACTCACCGGCAGGAGAGGCTTGTCTGCTCACCTGCCGGGGTGGGTGGGGGCTGGGCACTGAGGCTGAGGCTTCGGAGTTCAGATCCCAGGGAGAGGACGGGGGTTGGCTGCATGAACACGCCTGAAGGGGGCTAGTGCACCACAGCTAGCCGGGAGGGAGTCCAGGAAAAAGTCTGGACCTGCCTAAGAGGCAAGAGACCATTGTTGTGGGGTGCGCGAGGAGAGGGGATTCAGAGCACCACCTAAATGAGCTCCAGAGACAGGTGCTAGCCACGGCTATCAGTGCGGACCCCAGAGACGGGCATGAGATGCTAAGGCTGCTGCTGCCGCCACCAAGAAGCCTGTGTGCAAGCACAGGTCACTATCCACACCTCCCCTCCCGGGAACCTGTGCAGCCTGCCACTGCAGGGTCCCGTGATCCAGGGACAACTTCCCTGGGAGAACGCATGGCACGCCTCAGGCTGGTGCAACGTCATGCTGGCCTCTGCCGCCGCAGGCTCGCCCCACATTCCGAACCCCTCCCTCCCCTGCCTGAGGGAGCCAGAGCCCCCGAATCAGTTGCTCCTTTAACCCCGTCCTGTCTAAGTGACGAAAAGACACCCTCAGGCGACCTACACACAGAGGCAGGGCCAAATCCAAAGCTGAACCCCAGGAGCTGTGTGAACAAAGAAGAGAAAGGGAAATTTCTCCCAGCAGCCTCAGGAGCAGAGGATGAAATCTCCACAATCAATTTGATGTACCCTGCATCTCTGGAATACCTGAACAGACAACGAATCATCCCAAAATTGAGGCAGTGAACTTTGGGAACAACTGTAGACTTGGGGTTTGATTTCTGCATCTAATTTGTTTCTGGTTTTATGTTTATCTTAGTTTAGTATTTAGAGTTTATCATTGGTAGATTTGTTTATTGATTTGGTTGCTCTCTTCCTTTTTTTTTAAATACATAGATATATATATATATTTTTCCTTTTTCTCTTTTTGTGAGTGTGTATGTGTATGCTTCTTTGTGTGATTTTGTCTGTATAGCTTTGCTTTTACCATTTGTCCTAGGGTTCTGTCTGTCCGTTTTTTGTTTTAATATGGTTTTTAGTGCTTGTTATCATTGGTGGATTTGTTTATTTATTTGGTTGCTCTCTTCTTTCTTTCTTTCTTTTTTTTCTTCTTTTTTTAATTAATTTTTAATCTTTTTATTTTTAATAATTAAAAAAAATTTTATTTTAATAACTTTATTCTATTTTTTTTGTTCTTTCTTTCATTTTTTCTCCCTTTTCTTCTGAGCAATGTGGCTGACAGGGTCTTGGTGCTCCGGCCGGGTGTCAGGCCTGTGCCTCTGAGGTGGGAGAGCCAACTTCAGGACACTGGTCCACTAGTGACCTCCCAGCTCCACATAATATCAAACAGCAAAAGCTCTCTCAGAGATCTCCATCTCAACACAAAGACCCAACTTCACTCAACGACCAGCAAGCTACAGTGCTGGACTCCCTATGCCAAACAACTAGCAACAGAGGAACACAACCCCACCCATTAGCAGAGAGGCTGCCTAAAATCATAATAAGGTCACAGACACCCCAAAACACACCACCGGACATGGTCCTGCCCACCAGAAAGACAAGATCCAGACTCATCCACCAGAACACAGGCACTAGTCCCCTCCACCAGGAAGCCTACACAACCCACTGAACCAACCTTAGCCACTGGGGGCAGACACCAAAAACAACGGGAACTACGAACCTGCAGCCAGCAAAAAGGAGACCCCAAACATAGTAAGTTAAGCAAAATGAGAAGACAGAGAAACAGACAGCAAATGAAGAAGCAAAGTAAAAACCCACCAGACCAAACAAATGAAGAGGAAATAGGTGGTCTACCTGAAAAGGAATTCAGAGTAATGATAGTAAACATGATCCAAAATCTTGGAAGTAGAATGGAGACAATATAAGAAACATCTAACACAGACACAGAGGAACTAAAGAGCAAACAAACAATGATGAACAACAAAATAAATGAAAATAAAGATTCTCTAGAAGGAATCAATAGCAGAATAACTAAGGCAGAAGAATGGATAAGTGACCTGGAAGATAAAATAGTGGAAATCACTACTGCAGAGCAGAATAAAGAAAAAAGAATGAAAAGATTGAGGACAGTCTTAGAGATCTCTGGGACAATTTTTTTTTAAACATCTTTATTGGGGTATAATTGCTTTACAATGGTGTGTCAGTTTCTACTTTATAACAAAGTGAATCAGTTATACATATACATATGTTCCCATATCTCTTCCCTCTTGCATCTCCCTATGCCACCCCTCTAGGTGGTCACAAAGCACCAAGCTAATCTCTCTGGGACAATATTAAATGCACCAACATTCGAATTATAGGGGTCCCAGAAGAAGAAGAGAAAAAGAAAGGGACTCAGAAAACATCTGAAGAGATTACAGTTGAAAACTTCCCTAATATGGAAAAGGAAAGAGTCAAACAAGTCCAGGAAGTGCAGAGAGTCCCATACAGGAAAAATCCAAGGAGAAACATGCCAAGACACATATTAATCAAACTATCAAAAATTAAATACAAAGAAAAAATATTAAAAGCAGCAAGGGAAAAATGACAAATAACATACAAGGGAATCCCCATAAGGTTAACAGCTGATCTTTCACCAGAAACTCTGCAAGCCAGAAGGGAGTGGCAGGACATATTTAAAGTGATGAAAGGGAAACACCTACGACCAAGATTACTCTACCCAGCAAGGATCTCATTCAGATTTGACGGAGAAATTAAAACCTTTACAGACAAGCAAAAGCTAAGAGAATTCAGCACCACCAAACCAGCTTTGCAACAAATGCTAAAGGAACTTCTCTAGGCAAGAAACACAAAGGAAGGAAAACATCTACAATAACAAACCCAAAACAATTAAGAAAATGGTAATAGGGACATACATATCGATAATTACCTTAAAAGTAAATGGATTAAATGCTCCAACCAAAAGACATAGACTGGCTGAATGGATACAAAAACAAGACCCATATATATGCTGTCTACAAGAGACCCACTTCAGACCTAGGAACACATACAGACTGAAAGTGAGGGGATGGAAAAAGATATTCCATGCAAATGGAAATCAAAAGAAAGCTGGAGTAACAATTCTCAGGTCAGACAAAATAGACTTTAAAATAAAGACTATTACAAGAGACAAAAAAAGGACACTACTTAATGATCAAGGGATCAATCCAAGAAGAAAATATAACAATTGTAAATATTTATGCACCCAACATAGGAGCACCTCAATATTTAAGGCAAATGCTAACAGCCATAAAAGAGGAAATTGACAGTAACACAATCATAGTAGGGGACTTCAACCCCTCACTTTCACCAATGGACAGATCATCCAAAATGAAAATAAATAAGGAAACATAAGCTTTAAATGATATTTTAAACAAGATGGATATAATTGATATTTATAGGACATTCCGTCCAAAAACAAAGGAATACACTCTCTTCTCAAGTGCTCATGGAACATTCTCCAGGACAGATCATATCTTGTGTCACAAACCGTGGTAAATTTAAGAAAATAGAAATCATATCAAGCATCTTTTCCAACCACAACACTATGAGACTAGGTATCAATTACAGGAAAAAATCTGTAAAAAATACAAACACATGGAGGCTGAACAATACATTACTTAATAACCAAGAGTTGACTGAACAAATCAAAGAGGAAATTAAAAAATACCTAGAAAAATGACAATGAAAACACATCTACCAAAAACCTATGGGATGCAGCAAAAGCAGTTGTTAGAGGGAAGTTTATAGCAATACAATCCTACCTCAAGAAACAAGAAACACTTCAATTAAACAACCTAAACTTACACCTAAAGCAATTATTGAAAGAAGAACAAAAAAACCCCAAAGTTAGCAGAAGGAAAGAAATCTTAAAGATCAGATCAGAAATAAATGAAAAAGAAGGAAACGATAGCAAAGATCAATAAAACTAAAAGCTGTTTCTTTGAGAAGATAAACAAAATTGATAAACCATTAGCCAGACTCATCAAGAAAAAAAGGGAGAAGACTCAAATCAATAGAATTAGAAATGAAAAAGGAGAAGTAACAACTGACACTGCAGAAATACAAAGGATCATGAGAGATTACTACAAGCAACTCTATGCCAATAAAATGGCATAGAGTTGCCAATAAAATGGACAACCTGTAAGAAATGGACAAATTGGTAGAAAAGCACAACCTTCCAAGACTGTATCAGGAAGAAATAGAAAATATAAACAGACCAATCACAAGCACTGAAATTGAGACTGTGATTAAAAATCTTCCAACAAACAAAAACCCAGGACCAGATGGCTTCACAGGCAAATTCTATCAAACATTTAGAGAAGAGCTAACACCTATCCTTCTCAAACTCTTCCAAATTATAGCAAACTCATTCTATGAGGCCATCATCACCCTGATACAAAAACCAGACAAAGATGTCACAAAGAAAGAAAACTACAGGCCAATATCACTGATGAACATAGATGCTGAAATTCTCAACTAAATGCCAGCAAACAGAATCCAACAGCACATTAAAAGGATCATACACCATGATCAAGTGGGATTTATCCCAGGAATGCAAGGATTCTTCAATATATGCAAATCAATCAATGTGATACACCATATTAACAAATTGAAGGATAAAAACCATATGATCACCTCAATAGATGCCGAAAAAGCTTTCGACAAAATTCAACACCCATTTATGAAAAAAACCCTCCAGAAAGTAGGCATAGAGGAAATTTACCTGAACATAATAAAGGCCATTTATGACAAACCCACAGCCACATCATTCTCAATGGTGAAAAACTGAAACCATTTCCACTAAGATCAGGAATGAGATAAGGTTGTCCACTCTCACCACTATTATTCAACATAGTATTGGAAGTTTTAGCCACAGCAATCAGAGAAGAAAAAGAAATAAAAGGAATCCAAATCGGAAGAGAAGAAGTAAAGCTGCCACTATTTGCAGATGACATGATACTATACATAGAGAATTCCAAAGATGCGACCAGAAAACTACTAGAGTTAATCAATGAATTTGGTAAAGAAGCAGGATATAAAATTAATGCACAGAAATCTAGGGGCAGGACGGGAATAAAGACTCAGAGTTACTACAGAATGGACTTGAGGACATGGGGAGGGGAAAGGGTAAGCTGGGACGAAGTGCGAGAGTGGCATGGACTTATACACACTACCAAATGTAAAATAGATAGCTAGTGGGAAGCAGCTGCATAGCACAGGGAGATCAGCTCGGTGCTTTGTGACCACCTAGAGGGGTGAGATAGGGAGGGTGGGAGGGAGGCATAAGAGGGAGGAGATATGGGGATATTTGTATATGTATAGCTGATTCACTCTGTTATAAAGCAGAAACTAACACACCATTGTAAAGCAATTATACTCCAATCAAGGTATTTTTTTAAAAAAATCTTCTGAAAAATGAATTTCCAAGAACAGATGGTTCCACAGGCAAATTCTTCCAAACATTCAAAGAACAAATAACACCAGTTTTATATAATTTCCTCCAGAAAATAGAAAAGGGAGGCATATTTCCAAACTCATTTTATGAGGCCAGCACTATTTGGTACTAAAGGCAAACAAAATCAGAGAAAGGAAGGAAGGGAGGAAGGGAAGAAAAAGGGAGGAAGGGAAGTAAACTACAGACCAATATCCCTCATGAACACAGACACAAACCTTCCCATCAAAATGTTAGTATACTGAATACAGAATAATAATATACCACAACAAAGTGGGTTTTATCCTGGGAATGCATGGCTGGTTCAATATTTGAAATTCAATCTATGTAACCCACTGTATTAACAGTCTAAATTTTTTTAAACGATCATATCAATTGATATAGAAAAAAAAGCATTTGACAAAATACAACATCCATTCATGACAAAAAAATAGAAAAAAATAAAATAAAACTCTTAGCAAACCAGGAATAGAAGGAAATTTCCTCAACCTGATAAAGGGTATTATCTACAAAAATCCTCCAGCTAGAATCATACTAAATGATGAAAGATTTAATGCCTTCTTCCTAAAATCCAGAACAAGGCAAGAATGTATACTCTCACCATCAGAATGGAAAATCTTAACTGGTATAACATGGTAAGAAAAAGTGATAAAAAGCATGCATATTGGAAAGGGCTAACAAGCACATGAAAAGATCCTCAACACCATTAATCATCAGGAAAATGTAAATCAAAACCGTAATGAGATATCACCTCACACCTGTCAAAATGGCTATTATCAAAAAGACAACAAATAGGGCTTCCCTGGTGGTGCAGTGGTTAAGAATCTGCCTGCCAATGCAGGGGACATGGGTTCAATTCCTGGTCCAGTAAGATCCCACATGCCGCGGAGCAACTAAGCCCGTGTGCCACAACTATGGAGCCTGCGCTCTAGAGCCCGCAAGCCACAACTATTGAGCCCACGTGCCACAACTACTGGAGCCCGCATGCCACAACTACTGAAGCCCATGCGCCTAGAGCCCATGCTCTGCAACAAGAGAAGCCACCGCAATGAGAAGCCTGTGCACCACAACAAAGAGTAGCCCCCACTTGCTGCAACTAGAGAAAAGCCCACGCATGGCAACAAAGACCCAATGCAGCCAAAAATAAAATAAATTAAAATAAAATAATTTTTTTAAAAAAAGACAACAAATAAGAAGTGTTAGCTAGGATGTGGAGAAAAGGGAACCCTCATGTACTACTGATGGGAATGTAAATTGGTGCAGCCACTATGGAAAACCGTATGGAGATTCCTCCAAAAATTAAACATAGAACTACCATGTGATCCAGCAATTCCGCTCCTGTTATTTATCCAAAGAAAACAGAAACACTAGAACACTTAGAAAAGATTTATGCACCCCTGTGTTCATCTCAGTATTATTTACAATAGCCAAGATATGGAAGCAACCCAAGGGCCCATCAATAGATGAATGGATAAAGAAGATGTGGTGTGTGTGTGTGTGTGTGTGTGTGTGTGTGTGTGTGTGTGTGTGTGTGTGTGTATATATATATATATATAATATATATATATATATATAATAGAATATTACTCATTCATAAATAAGAATGAAATCTTGCCAACTGCAACAACATGGATGGACCTAGATGGCATCATGCTAAGTGAAATAAGTTAGACAGTGGAAGACAAATACTGTATGATTTCACTTACATGTGGAATCTAAAAAACAAAACAAATGAACAATTTTAACAAAACAGAAACAGAGTTATAGATACAGAGAACAAACAGGTGGTTACCTGGGGCAGGGGAGAGAAGTGAGGGCAATTAAGACCTACAAACTTCCAGTAGCAAAATAAATGAGTTTCAAGTATGAAATGTACAGTGTGGGGAATATAGTCAGTAACTAAGTACCAATGTTATCTTTGTAGGGTGACATATCATAACTAGACTTATCATAGTGATAATTTTGAAATGTACAGGAAAAAATCACTATGTTGTGTAACAGGAACTAACATAGTGTTGTAGGTCAATTATACTTCAAAAAGAAACAAACAAATATACAAACAAACTTGTAGAAACAAAAATCAGACTTTTAGTTACCAGAGGCAGGGAATGTCATGAGGGGGAACTGGATGAAGGCAGTCAAAACATACATAATTACAGTTATAAGATAAGTAAGTATTAGGGATGTGATGTACAACATGATAAATATAGTTACCACTGCTGTATGTTACATACGAAAGTTGTTAAGAGAGTAAATCCTAAGAGTTCTCATCACAAAAAACTTTTTTTCTATTTCTTTAATTTTATATCTATATAAGATGACGGTCACTAAACTTACTGCGATAATCATTTCATAATGTATGTAAGTCAAATCATTATGCTGTACACCTTAAACTTATCCAGTGCTGTATGTCAATTATATCGCAATAAAACTAGAAGAAAAAAAAGCATATATATTGGAAAGGAAGAAATAAAACCATTCAAAGATGAAATGGTTTTCTATATAGAAGCTCCCAAAGAATTTACCAAAAAAAACTCCTAGAACTAATAAGTACTGGGCTGGCCAAAAAGTTCCTTCGGTTTTTAAGTAAAAATAGAAGACACATTTTTCATTTTCACCAAGAACTTTATTGAACAACATATTCATCATTTTGTTCCACTACCTTCTGCCATTTTTCAGGCAACTTCATAATTCCATCTTCCCAAAACCTTTTATCTTTTTGAGCAAAGAACTGTTCCAGGTGCCTTTTACAGTCTTCCAGGGAACTGAAATTTTTTTCACTAAGCGAATTTTGGAAAGACCGAAATAAATGGAAATCTAAAGGTGCAATGTCTGGTGAATATGGCAGATGAATCAGAATTTCCCAGCCAAGCTGTAACAGTTTTTGCCTGATCATCAAAAAACATGCGGTGTTGCGTTATCCTGATGGAAGATTATGCGTTTTCTGTTGACTAATTCTGGACGCTTTTCGTTGAGTGCTGCTCTCAGTTGGTCTAATTAGGAGCAGTACTTGTTGGAATGAATCATTTGGTTTTCCGGAAGGAGCTCATAATAGAGGATTCCCTTCCAATCCCACCATATACACAACATCACCTTCTTTGGCTGAAGACCATCCTTTGGTGTGGTTGGTGGTGGTTCATTTCGCTTGCCACATGATCTCTTCCGTTCCACATTCTTGTACAGTATCCACTTTTCATCACCCGTCACACTTTGTTTTAAAAGCAGAACGTTTTCATTACGTTTAAGTAGAGAATCGCATGTGGAAACATAGTCAAGAAGGTTTTTTTCACTTAACTTATGTGGAACCCAAACATCAAAGTGATTAACATAACCAAGCTGCTGCAAATGATTTTCAACACTTGATTTGGATATTTTGAGTATGTCGGCTATCTCCCGCGTGGTATAACGTTGATTGTTCTCAATTAATGTCTTGATTTGATCGCTATCAACTTCAACTGGTCTACCCAACCATGGAGCATCGTCCAGCAAGAAATCTCCAGCACGAAACTTCGCAAACCACTTTTGACACATTTGACCAGTCACAGCACCTTCTCCATACACTGCACAAATCTTTTTTTGCTTTTCAGTTATGTTTTTACCTTTCTTGAAATAATAAAGCATAATATGCCGAAAATGTTGCTCTTTTTCCTCCATCTTCAATATTAAAATGGCTACACAAAAATTCACCAACTAAGCGCCACTAGAGCCATCTAACAGAAAAAACCAAACAAACATTTTGGCCAATCCAATACATTTAGCAAGGACTTGGATACAGGTCAACATACAAAAATCAATCAAGTTTCTTTATACTAGCAAACAAATGGAAAATAAAATTTTTTTAAATATCCAATTATATTGGGACTTCCCTGGTGGTGTAGTGGTTAAGAATCCTCCTGCCAATGCAGGGGACACGGGTTCAAGCCCTGGTCCGGGAAGATCCCACATGCTGCAGAGCAACTAAGCCAGTGCACCGCAACTACTAAGCCTGTGCTCTAGAGCCCGTGAGCCACAACTACTGAGCAGGCATGCCACAACTACTGAAGCCCACGCGCCTAGAGCCCATGCTCCACAACAAGAGAAGCCACCACAATGAAAAGCCCAGGTACCACAAAATGAGGAGTGGCCCCCACTCACTGCAGCTAGAGAAAGCCCCCGTGCAGCAACGAAGACCCAATGCAGCCAAAAATAAATAAATAAATTTATTTTTTAAAAAATCCAGTTATAAGAACTTCGGAAAAGTAAAATATGTGGATAAGCCTAACAAAACATGTACAGAATCTGGGGACTTCCCTGGTGGCGCAGTGGTTAAGAATCTGCCTGCCGGGCTTTCCTGGTGGCGCAGTGGTTGGGAGTCTGCCTGCCAGTGCGGGGGGCGTGGGTTCGAGCCCTGGTCTGGGAGGATCCCACGTGCCGCGGAGCGGCTGGGCCCGTGAGCCACAATTACTGAGCCTGCACGTCTGGAGCCTGTGCTCCGCAGCGGGAGAGGCCGCGATAGTGAGAGGCCCGCGCACTGCGATGAGGAGTGGCCCCCACTTGCTGCAACTGGAGGGGGCCCTCGCACAGAAACGAAGACCCAACACAGCCATAAATAAATAAAACCCAAAAAAAAGTTTAAAAAAAAAAAAAAGAATCTGCCTGCCAATGCAGGGGACATGGGTTTGAGCCCTGGTCTGGGAAGATCCCATGTGCCATGGAGCAACTAAGCCCGTGCACCACAACTACTGAGCCTGTGCTCTAGAGCCCGTGAACCACAACTACTGAGCCCGAGTGCCACAACTACTGAAGCCCGCGTACCTAGAGCCCATGCTCCACAACAAGAGAAGCCACTGCAATGAGAAGCCCGCGCACCGCAAAGAAGAGTAGCCCCCACTCGGCGCAACTAGAGAAAGCCCACGCACAGCAATGAAAAACCAACACAGCAAGAGAGGAAGAAAGGGAGAGAGAGAGAGAGAAAGAAAGAGGCAGGAAGGAAGGAAGGGAGGGAGGGAGGGAGGAAGGGAGAAAGAAAGAAAAAACATGTACAGAATCTGTATGCCGAAAACCACAAAAGAGTGATGAAATAAATCCAGGAAGATCTAAATAAATAGAGATACTGTGTTCACAGACTAAAGATTCAACATAGTAAAGATTTCAATTTTCCCAAAACTGATACACAGGCTTAATACAATACAAATCAAAATAGTAGCAAAATTTTTTTTAAAATATATATTGATTCGAAAAGGAACTGGAGTGGTTAAAACAATTCTGAAAGATAAGAATAAAGTTAGACGAATCACACTAAGTGATTTTAAGACTTACTATAAAGCTACAGTAATAAAGACTGTGTGGTAATAGTAAAGGGGTTGACACGTAAATCAATGAAACAGAATAGTCTTGAAATAGACCCACGCAAATATGACCAATTGATTTTGACAAAGATGCAAAAGCAATTCAATGGAGAAAAGACAGTCTTTTCAACATACAGGGTTGGACACTGAATATCTACATGCAAAAAAAAAAAAAAAAAAGAACCATAACCTAAACCTCATATTTTGTACAAAAATTAACTCAAAATGGATTACAGAGTAAATGTAAAATGTAAAAATAGAAAATGTTTAGAATACAACATAGCAGAAAATCTTTGGGGTTAGGCAAAGGTTTTTTTGTTTTTTGTTTTATTGAAGTATAGTTGATTTACAATGTTGGGTTAATGTCTACTGTACAGCAAAGTGACTCAGTTATACACATATATACATTCTTGTTTATAGTCTTTTCCATTATAGTTTATCCCCAAATATTGAATATAGTCACCTGTGCTAAACAGTAGGACCCTGTTGCTTACCCATTCTATATGAAAGGGTTTTTAGACATGTCAGTAAAAGCACAATCCACAAAAGAAAAAACTGGTAAGTTGGACTTTATTAATATTAAAAACCTTTGCTCTACCAAAGACGCTGTTAAAAGGATGAAAAAACAAGCAAAAGACTGGGAGAAGATACCTGCAAAGCACATATCCAATAACGGATTTGTATCCAGAATACATAGTGAACTGCCAAAACTCAAAATAAGAAAACAAAGAGCCCAATTTAAAAATAGGCAAAAGATTTGAACACCTCTCCAAAGAAAACATGCAAATGATAAGTAAGCACATGAAAAGATGTTCAACATCATTAGCCCTTAGAGAAATGCAAATTAAAACAGTAATGAGATATATACTTATGAGAATGGCTAATGACAAAACAAGCAAACAAAAAGCAAAACAAGAAAAAGAAAAAAAATATTGACAATACCAAGTTCTGGTGAGGATGCAGAACAACTGGGACTTTCATTCATTGCTGGTGGGAATGCAAAATGGTACAGGCATTCGGAAGAGCATTTGGCAGTTTCTTATAAACCTATACCCCCCATGTTACCCAGAAATCCTACTCCTGGGGGGGATTTCTCCCTAGAGAATGAAAACTTACGTTACACAAAAACCTGATTATCAGTGTTTATAGCAGTTCTGTTCACAACTGTCAAAAACAACTCAAACTGGAAACAACTCAAATGTCCTTTACACCAGGTGAATGGATAAACAATTTGTGGTACACCCATACAAAGGATATTACTCAGCAACAAGGAGGAAGAAACAAAAGATACATGCAACAATTTAGAGGAATATCAAAGGCATTATACTGAGTAAAAGAAGTCAGTCTAGAAAAGTTACATACTGTATAGTTCCATTTATACGAGATTCTCTCAAAGACAAAATTATAATGATGGAGAACAGCGGTGGTTTCCAGGCGATAAATGCGTGGCTATAAAGGGATGACATCAGGAAGATTTTTAGGGTAATAGAATTGTTCTGTATCCTGATTATGGTACTGGTTACACAAATCTATACATGTGTTAAAATTCATAGAACTGTATACATCAAAAAAAGAAGAGTCCATTTTTTTTTTACTATGTGATTTTTTAAAATACTTTTCTAAAGTTGAGGGACAAAAAAGAAGAGGAAGAATGAGCAAAAGAGACTGAGAAGGAAATACCAATGAAGTAGGAGAAAAACTAAGAGTATGGTATCCTGGAAACCTTGTGAAGAAAATCAAGGATGAGGGAGTAATCTATATCAAATATTACTGATAATCAAGTTAGAAAAGAAATGAGAAATGACAATTAGCAATGTAGAGGTCATCAGTGAATTTGATGAGAACAGATCTGGAATAGAATGGTCAACACTGGCTGAAATGGGTTTAAGAGAAAATGGGAAGAGAAAACTTGGAATTAACAAGTAAACAGGATAGGAAAGAAATAGAACAATAGTTGACAGAATTTAGTAGAGTTAAGAGAAGATAATTTTTTAAGAAGCAAGAAATAAAAGTACATTTATATGCTAATGGGAATATCCAATAGAGAATGAAAAGTTGATGTAGTCCAAATTATTTTGCATACAGCTTTTTTTCAGCACTTATACTATAACTAATTGTTTACACACACACACACACACACAGACTCTCCATATGGTAACCATAAAATCTGGAAACATAGGGAAATATACCTTTCACAAGGGCTTCCTGGATCTTAAAAACACGTATATATATAAAATAAAAGTATCTATGTTTCCAGACTTTGTGGATATCATACACACACAATTGCAAATATACACAGTAATAGTGACTATCAGCTCCTTAAGGACAGCTATTATATCTTACTCATTTTTTTAGACCTAGTCCCTATGGAACAGAGTCAGTATTCAATTAAAAATATTTGCTGAATGGTTATAGTACATAATAAGTCAGTCAGATTTTTAAAAAAAAGAATTCAACTCTATGGGCCAGCTCTACAATAATTCAACTCATTTTCCTATGAATATCCAATACAGCACTAAGTAACTCCCTGAGTTTCCTGATCAATCTGACCCACATGACTATCCTCAGTCCTACACTACCCACATGTATTAACTATGAACTTAGACAAATTCTTCTGAGTTTTCATTGCTATAAAATATAGTCCTTTTATTATAAATGTTCCATGGTTTCCTAACGTCCCAATGGGCACAAATGACAAGTTCTAAATAACAAATGACATCACCTTTAATAAAAAAACATTATCAACCTCAAAAAGGGCTAAATATTATACCTAAAAACCTATATTCTGAAAGTGGGAAATCCTAATTCAAAACGTAACTAGATGTAGATACCAGTTTAAATGAAATGTCATATTAATTCAAGAAACAATTTTCCTATATAAAACCCCCTTCAATTACCACAAAGGAGAAAAAATATGTAGGTATACATATTTCAACTTGCCAGGTTCACTAGAAAATGTACAATTACCATCATAGGAGAGGTTTCTGCTTTGCAGAACTCTACTGTGCATTCAAAAACAGTTCTAAGAAAGGCTTCTAATCTCTTCCATTGTTAGTCAAGTGGTTTATACATGCAGGAAAAAAAATGAAAATGAGCTAGATATATATAATATGGGAAGGAAAAAAATAAGGAAAGAAATCACCTCAACAACTCTTACTTTTCTCCTTTCCAAAAATCCCTTCTTATCATTACCCCCTTTTCTCATTCCTCCCTCCCAAAAGAAAAAAGAAGCCAGGATCCTTGCCAAACCCCACAAAAACCCTTAGGCCTCTCTCAAGCATGCAAATGTAATTTTCTACCCAGACAACACACTCCCTTTTTAATGAACTCCAAAAACAATCTGTGAATGCCCACAGAAGAGAAAAGAGGAAAATTGCAATGAAAGAAAATAAAAACAGAGATGTGGGGGAGGGTCAAGATGGATATGGCAAGTCCAGAGTTTAAATAGACATAAAAGATAATGAAGGTGAAGGGACTGTAATCAAATAAAATGGTCTGCAGTCTGTCATTTCATACAAATTAGAGTCAGAGAAATATATGAATATTCACTTGAATAAAAATCATTCATTATAGGAGTGGTCCTTCAAGTAAAAGGATCCCTGTCAAGGCCCAATGTGCTCTTTGTTCCATTTTGTAACTAAAAAACAAAAACAAAAACAATTGTGTATAGATGAAAAAGAAAAAAAAAAAAAATCTACATATACACCCACCTCTGAAATAGTCAAGAGCAGGAGCAAATTTCTTCATGATATAGCCAAATACTATGTCAAAATTAGACATTCAAAGAACGTTAATAAATGACAAGAGACACTTCACTCAGTCACATGATTCAGGATCCCTGCAGATGCACATTATGATTCAGATTTGAACAGCAAACAGAGTAGGCCACAGGGTAGGGTGGGAGGACTTGAAGAAAAACGCAACGTAGGAAAGGTCGTCAAAATGAAAACTGTCTTCTTGCCTCAAAATCTGAAGAGAAGTTTTATTGGAAAAAAATAGCTTTAAACCAATTTAGGCTGAAATAATTACAACATTTTACAGTCTAACCTCTTAATGATGAATAGAATTCTTCTCCCTGCTTAAGGATCAAATTGGTTGGGCTCTACACTTGTCTGGCACCACGCTGTGGGCTATTTCCTTTAATATATAACCAATCAAAGATGTATTCAAGCTTTTGTGAGATCCAAAGCTTTGCTAACTGCATATCCTAGAGCATCATGAGGTTCTCTAAAAGGAAGCAGACAAAGCGATATACAGTGATAGCCTCCCTTGGATAAGTAATGTTGAGTAGACCCTCGTTTCTCAAAGGTAGACATTGAAACCTTTTATAATACACCAAATAGACACTTTTTCTTGTAATCTTTATAGTACTTGTCCTATAATATTTATACTAATTTTTTTCTCCCTTCAATTTATATCAACACACTACAAGGTCATAGCTGCTTAGGGGAGTGACAAAAGAAAACAAACTCTTCAAAATACATAACTGTTAAAAACACAATAATCTATAAGTACTTACTGAAAACTAACACTGCTTTATCAGGCTTAATGATAAATGTCATCAACTAAATATACAATTTAGTATAAAACTTTATGGAGTGACTATGCTCATATAAGGCATATATAAACACTATAACATTGTTATATTTATGATTCATTGGTGAAAGTAATTTTACATATTGTCACATGTTACACAGCAAAATCTATATAAATATGAGACTGATTATACAGCCTTTTAAAACCTTCCTAACAAAATGTATTAAAGTAACCAAATTAAATCAATAATTTAAGAATAAAAGAACATAAAAAACAGTACTATATGAATTAAATCTTGCTTTCATTTATTTATAACAAGTGTATCATCCAGGGCACCCACATGAGAGTACAGAAAATAAACAGAGTTAAACATTTGTTTATATTGAAAAATGACATGTATCTTTGTAATAAATCTATTTCAAGTCTATCACACTCTTTACAAAACAATATTTTGTTCATTTTCCCATATAAATCATTTTAAAGCACAAATTAATGACATAATAACTTATAGACTACCATAGTAAAGCTGCCATAAAGAAGATACACAAATGACCAACAAGCTCATGAAAAGATGTTTAACATCATCGATCATTAAGAAAATGTAAATCAAAACCACAGTGAGATAACACTTCATACCCACTACGACAGCTATAATCAAAACAAAGGAAGATAACAAGTGCTGAGAGGATGTGGAGAAATAGGAACCCCTGTACATCGTTGGTGGGAATATAAAATGTTGTGGCTGCTGTAGAAAACAATTTGGCAGTTCCTTAAAAAGTTGAAAACAATCACCATGTGACCCAGCGATTCCACTCCTAAGTATATATCCAAGAGAAATGAAAGCATATTTCCATCCAGAAGCTTGTACAAAAATGCTTATATCAGCATTATTCATAATGGCTGAGAGGTGGAAACAACCCGATGTCCATAAACTGATGAGTAGATAAATTGTGGTATATCCATACGGTGTAATATTATTCAGCCATAAAAAGGCACAATGTTACAATCTGGACGAACCTCGTAAACATTAAGAGAAAGGAGCCAGACACAGAAGGTCACATATCGTATGATTCCACTTATATGAAATATCCAGAGTGAGCAAATCCACAGAGACAAAGAGCAGACTAGAGGTTTCCAGAGGATCGGGGAGATGAGTTAATTGGTATAGGGTATTCTTCTGGGTTCATGAAAAAGTTCTGAAAACAAGAGTAAGGTGGTGGTTGCACACACTGTGGATGCATCAAATGCCACTGAACTGTATCCTTTAAAATGGGTACTTATGTTGTGTGAATTTCATGTCAATTTTTAAAAAGGGAAAGCTTCTATATTTTTAAAAATTAGGACTTAAAATAGTATAGAAATATTGTATGTTATATGTTATATGAGGAAAAGGAACAGAGAAAGTGGACAGTAAAATAAGATCATTAACTACTGTAATGGTAATTGTGAGATTCAAAGGATACCATTTACAACAGACAAACCACAAAGTAAAAGGTTAAGTTAAAAAAAGATGATTATGGTCATGTTAAAAAGGTATAAACATAAAAATAATCACTAGAACAAAAAAACAGACCTTTCCATATACCAAAAGAAATCTTAAAAGAATAACAAAGACATAGGAAAAACTCCCAGGAAATATAGTACAGCAGTAATTAAAACATAAAATAATCATACAACAGCACTAAGACCAAACATTTTAGTTCCATCAATAAATGGAAATGGGCTTAATTTATTTATTGAAAGAGAAAGATTTGCAATTGGCTCATAATAAAATCTAAATCTATGCTATATACAAGAGATACATCTAAAACACAGAGATTTAGAAATACCGAAAATAAAGGAATAAGCAAAGATATAACAGGCAAATCGAAAAAATAAAAAGCAATCCTGATATCAGACAAAGCAGAATTTGGTGAAAATGATTAAATGAAACAAAGAAGAATATTTTATAATGCTAAAAGCCAAAATTAAAAAGAAGACATAACAGATCTCTATATCTATCCAGAAAAAAGACAAAAACCACCCATATAAAGCAGAAACACCAGGAGATAAAATAAGAAATTGATAGAAACCACTACTAGTGGAAAGCTTTAACAGCACTCTTAGTAAAAGACAAGTGAAGTGGACAAAAAAACAAGAATGGATATAGAAAAATGTAACAATATAATCAATAAGATCTTATGGAGATATTGATATAAATAAAACACTACACTCTAATAACAGAGAATATATTTTCTTTTCAAGTGCTCATGGAATGTTCACAAAAAGTGATCAGAAAACATCAGCAAATTCCATAAAGTAGCAATATTAAAAACAACATGCTCTGACAAAGCAAGATAATTAAAGAAACAAAAAGTCCCTTTGACCTAAAAATGAAAAGGCCTTCTGTTAAAAAACTCTTGAGTGAAAGGCGAAATACAAACAGAAATTAGAGGATTTTGAAAAATAACACAAAACACTACATATCAAAATCTATGGGATCCATTTAAAGCACTGTTCAAAAGAAAAAAATTCATAGCATTGAACACCTATATCAATAAGAATAATGAAAGTTAATTAATTAAATTCCCATATCAAAAAGCTAGAAAAAGAACAAAAAATAAACAGGAAGAAAGCACAGTAAAGTAAATAATAATGATGAAAGCAGAAATTAATAAGGTAGAGAACAGAAATTAGTTATTGAGATTAATAAATTAAAATCCTGGCTCTTTGAAAAAAATTAACAAGATAGACTAGGTAAGAAAAAACTCCATTACAAGAGCAACAAAAAAGGCAAAATACTCAAAATAAACTTAAGAAATGTATGAAGAAACCCATAAAACACTATGGAAAGAACAAAAGTGCTTGTTCAAAGATGTATCTCATTCTTAGGATATCTTAACATCACCAAGATTTTAGTGCTCCCTAAATTAACATAATTTAATGCAACCCAAATAAAAATATCAAGCTTTTTTTCTGGAGCTAGATAAGTTGATATTATAGTTCATATGGAAAAACAGACATAAAAGAATAGCTAAGAAAACACTGAAAAAGGAAAGCTATGAGGAGAAATTACTACCAGATATAAAACTTGCAACGTCTTTAAAAGTAAAGCAGCATAGTACCAGCACATGAGTACACAGAAAGACCAATGGAATAAAACAGCACGTCCAGAAACTGACTCAGTTCGCAAGTATGTGATAAAGGCGATACTTCAAATCACAAGGACAAAGATGGACTTTTTAATAAATGGTGTTGGGACAACTGAAAAAAAGATTAGATCCACTCTTCATACCATATACAAGAATAAACTTCAAATAGATCAGAGATCTAAATGTAAAAGAGTGAAACTATGTTAAGTACTAGAAAAAAACATGGGTAGGTTTCTCTATAATGCAGATGTAGGGAGAATCTATAACTCAAAATCCAGATGAATAAAAGAAAATATTGTTAAATTTGGCTACATAAAAATGAAAAAATTTTTGCATGGTTCCAAACATCATAAAATCAAAAGACAGAGGAAGAGAAGAAGATGGCGGAAGAGTAAGACGCGGAGATCACCTTCCTCCCACAGATACAGTAGAAATACATCTACACGTGGAACTGCTCCTACAGAACACCCACTGAACGCTGGCAGAAAACGTCAGACCTCCCAAAAGGCAAGAAACTCCCCACGTACTTGGGTAGGGCAAAAGAAAAAAGAAATAACAAAGACAAAAGAATAGGGACGGGACCTGCACCAGTGGGAGGAAGCCGTGAAGGAGGAAAGGTTTCCATGCACTGGGAAGCCCCTTCGCGGGCAGAGACTGCGGGTGGCAGAGGGGGGAGCTTCGGAGCCATGGAGGACAGCGCAGCCACAGGGGTGCGGAGGGCAAAGCGGAGAGACTCCCGCACAGAGGCTCGGCGCTGAGCAGCACTCACCAGCCCAAGAGGTTTGTCTGCTCACCCGCCGGGGCAGGCGGGGGCTGGGAGCTAAGGCTCGGGCTTCGGTCGGATCGCAGGGAGAGGACTGGGGTTGGCGGCGTGAACACAGCCTGAAGGGGTTAGTGCACCACAGCTAGCCAGGAGGGAGTCCAGGAAAAAGTCTGCAGCTGCTGAAGAGGCAAGAGACTTTTTCTTCCCTCTTTGTTTCCTGGTGCGCGAGGAGAGGGGATTCAGAGCGCCGCCTAAACGAGCTCCAGAGACGGGCGCGAGCCGCGGCTATCAGCGCGGACCCCAGAGACGGGCATGAGACGCTAAGGCTGCTGCTGCCGCCACCAAAAAGCCTGTGTGCAAGCACAGGTCACTCTCCACACCGCCCCTCCCGGGAGCTGGTGCAGCCCGCCACGGCCAGGCTCCCGTGATCCAGTGACAACTTCCCCGGGAGAACGCACGGCGCGCCTCGGGCTGGTGCAATGTCACGCCAGCCTCTGCCGCCGCAGGCTCGCCCCGCATCCGTATCCCTCCCACCCCCCGGCCTGAGTGAGCCAGAGCCCCCGAAGGAGCTGCTCCTTTAACCCCATTCTGTCTGGGCGGGGAACAGACGCCCTCAGGCAACCTACATGCAGAGGCGGGTCCAAATCCAAAGCTGAACCCCGGGAGCTGTGCGAACAAAGAAGAGAAAGGGAAATCTCTCCCAGCAGTCTCAGGAGCAGCGGATTAAAACTCCACAAACAACTTGATGTGCCTGCATCTGTTGAATACCTGAATAGACAACGAATCATCCCAAATTCAGGAGGTGGACTTTGGGAGTAGGATATATTAATTTTTCCCCTTTTCCTTTTTCTGTGAGTGTATATGTATATGCTTCTGGATGAGATTTTGTCTGTATAGCTTTGCTTTATAATAGCTTTATTTTACTTCACTATATTTTATCCTCTTTCTTTCTTTCTTCCTATTTTTTCTCCCTTTTACTCTGAGCCATGTGGATGAAAGGCTCTTGGTGCTCCAGCCAGGCATCAGGGCTATGCCTCTGAGGTGGGAGAGCCAACTTCAGGACACTGGTCCACAAGAGACCTCCCAGCTCCACGTAATACCAAACGGTGAAAATCTCTCAGAGATCTCCATCTCAACATCAAGACCCAGCTTCACTCAACGACCAGCAAGCTACAGTGCTGGACACCCTATGCCAAACAACTAGCAAGACAGGAACACAGCCTCATCCATTAGCAGAGAGGCTGCCTAAAATCATAATAAGGCCACAGACACCCCAAAATACACCACCAGACGTGGACGTGCCCACCAGAACGACAAGATCCAGCCTCACCCACCAGAACACAGGCACTAGTCCCCTCCACCAGGAAGCCTACACAACCCACTGAACCAACCTTAGCCACTGGGGACAGATACCAAAAACAACGGGAACTACGAACCTGCAGCCTGTGAAAAGGAGACCCCAAACACAGTAAGATAAGCAAAATGAGACGACAGAAAAACACACAGCAGATGAAGGAGCAGGGTCAAAACACACCAGACCTAACAAATGAAGAGGAAATAGGTAGTCTACCTGAAAAAGAATTCAGAATAATGATAGTAAGGATGATCCAAAATCTTGGAAACAGAATAGACAAAATGCAAGAAACATTTAACAAGGACGTAGAAGAACTAAAGAGGAACCAAGCAATGATGAAAAACACAATAAATGAAATTAAAAATACTCTAGATGGGATCAATAGCAGAATAACTGAGGCAGAAGAACGGATAAGTGACCTGGAAGATAAAATGGTGGAAATAACTACTGCAGAGCAGGATAAAGAAAAAAGAATGAAAAGAACTGAGGACAGTCTCAGAGACCTCTGGGACAACATTAAACGCACCAACATTTGAATTATAGGGGTCCCAGAAGAAGAAGAGAAAAAGAAAGGGACTGAGAAAATATTTGAAGAGATTTTAGTTGAAAACTTCCCTAATATGGGAAAGGAAATAGTTAATCAAGTCCTGGAAGCGCAGAGAGTCCCATACAGGATAAATCCAAGGAGAAACACGCCAAGACACATATTAATCAAACTGTCAAAAATTAAATATAAAGAAAACATATTAAAAGCAGCAAGGGAAAAACAACAAATAACACACAAGGGAATCCCCATAAGGTTAACAGCTGATCTTTCACCAGAAACTCTGCAAGCCAGAAGGGAGTGGCAGGATATACGTAAAGTGATGAAGGAGAAAAACCTACAACCAAGATTAATCTACCCAGCAAGGATCTCATTCAGATTTGATGGAGAAATTAAAACCTTTACAGACAAGCAAAAGCTGAGAGAGTTCAGCACCACCAAACCAGCTTTACAACAAATGCTAAAGGAACTTCTCTAGGCAAGAAACACGAGAGAAGGAAAACACCTACAATAACAAACCCAAAACATTTAAGAAAATGGGAATAGGAACATACATATCGATAATTACCTTACATGTAAATGGATTAAATGCTCCCACCAAAAGACACAGACTGGCTGAATGGATACAAAAACAAGACCCATATATATGCTGTCTACAAGAGACCCACTTCAGACCTAGGAACACATACAGACTGAAAGTGAGGGGATGGAAAAAGATATTCCATGCAAATGGAAATCAAAAGAAAGCTGGAGTAGCAATTCTCATATCAGAAAAAACAGACTTTAAAATAAAGACTATTACAAGAGACAAAGAAGGACACTATATAATGATCAAGGGATCGATCCAAGAGGAAGGTATAACAATTGTAAATATTTATGCACTCAACATAGGAGCACCTCAATACATAAGGCAAATACTAACAGCCATAAAAGGGGAAATCGACAGCCACACAATCATAGTGGGGGACTTTAACACCCCACTTTCACCAATGGACAGATCATCCAAAATGAAAATAAATATGGAAACACAAGCTTTAAATGATACATTAAACAAGATGGACTTAATTGATATTTACAGGACATTCCACCCAAAAACAACAGAATACACATTTTTCTCAAGTGCTCATGGAACATTCTCCAGGATAGATCGTATCTTGGGTCACATCAAGCCTTGGTAAATTTAAGAAAATTGAAATCGTATCAAGTATCTTTTCCGACCACAACGCTATGAGACTAGATATCAATTACAGGAAAAGATCTGTAAAAAATACAAACACATGGAGGCTACACAATACACTACTTAATAACGAAGTGAACACTGAAGAAATCCAAGGGGAAATCAAAAAATACCTGGAAACAAATGACAATGGAGACACGACAACCCAAAACCTATGGGACGCAGCAAAAGCAGTGCTAAGAGGGAAGTTTATAGCAATACAAGCCTACCTCAAGAAACAGGAAACATCTCGAATAAACAACCTAAACTTGCACCTGAAGCAATTAGAGAAAGGAGAACCAAAAAACCCCAAAGCTAGCAGAAGGAAAGAAATCATAAAGATCAGATCAGAAATAAATGAAAAAGAAATGAAGGAAACAATAGCAAAAATCAATGAAACTAAAAGCTGGTTCTTTGAGAAGATAAACAAAATTGATAAACCATTAGCCAGACTCATCAAGAGAAAAAGGGAGAAGACTCAAATCAATAGAATTAGAAATGAAAAAGGAGAAGTAACCACTGACACTGCAGAAATACAAACGATCATGAGAGATTACTACAAGCAACTCTATGCCAATAAAATGGACAACCTGGAAGAAATGGACAGAGTCTTAGAAATGCACAACCTGCCGAGACTGAACCAGAAAGAAATAGAAAATATGAACAGACCAATCACAAGCACTGAAATTGAAACTGTGACAAAAATCTTCCAACAAACAAAAGCCCAGGACCAGATGGCTTCACAGGCGAATTCTATCAAACATTTAGAGAAGAGCTAACACCTATCCTTCTCAAACTCTTCCAAAATATTGCAGAGGGAGGAACACTCCCAAACTCATTCTATGAGGCCACCATCACCCTGATACCAAAACCAGACAAAGATGTCACAAAGAAAGAAAACTACAGGCCAATATCACTGATGAACATAGATGCAAAAATCCTCAACAAAATACTAGCAAACAGAATCCAACAGCACATTAA
The DNA here is from genome assembly GCF_965194825.1 of Balaenoptera physalus. Lineage (NCBI taxonomy): Eukaryota > Metazoa > Chordata > Mammalia > Artiodactyla > Balaenopteridae > Balaenoptera > Balaenoptera physalus. Next base: position 159,006,008 of record NC_138882.1, on the reverse strand, counting down.
AAGGATCACACACCATGATCAAGTGGGCTTTATCCCAGGAATGCAAGGATTCTTCAATATACACAAATCAATCAACGTGATACACCATATTAACAAATTGAAGGATAAAAACCATATGATCATCTCAATAGATGCAGAGAAAGCTTTCGACAAAATTCAACACCCATTTATGATAAAAGCCCTGCAGAAAGTAGGCATAGAGGGAACTTTCCTCAACATGATAAAGGCCATATATGACAAACCCACAGCCAACATTGTCCTCAATGGTGAAAAACTGAAACCATTTCCACTAAGATCAGGAACAAGACAAGGTTGCCCACTCTCACCACTATTATTCAACATAGTTTTGGAAGTGTTAGCCACAGCAATCAGAGAAGAAAAAGAAATAAAAGGAATCCAAATCGGAAAAGAAGAAGTAAAGCTGTTACTGTTTGCAGATGACATGATACTATACATAGAGAATCCTAAGGATGCTACCAGAAAACTACTAGAGCTAATCAATGAATTTGGTAAAGTAGCAGGATACAAAATTAATGCACAGAAATCTCTTGCATTTCTATACACTAATGATGAAAAATCTGAAAGTGAAATTAAGAAAACACTCCCGTTTACCATTGCAACAAAAAGAATAAAATATCTAGGAATAAACCTACCTAAGGAGACAAAAGACCTGTATGCAGAAAATTATAAGACACTGATGAAAGAAATTAAAGATGATACAAATAGATGGAGAGATATACCATGTTCTTGGATTGGAAGAATCAACATTGTGAAAATGACTGTACTACCCAAAGCAATCTACAGATTCAATGCAATCCCTATCAAACTACCACTGGCATTTTTCACAGAACTAGAATAAAAAATTTCACAATTTGTAATGGAGACACAAAAGACCCCGAATAGCCAAAGCAATCTTGAGAACGAAAAATGGAGCTGGAGGAATCAGGCTCCCTGACTTCAGACTATATTACAAAGCTACAGTAATCAAGATAGTTTGGTACTGGCACAAAAACAGAAATATAGATCAATGGAACAGGATAGAAAGCCCAGAGATAAACCCACGCACATATGGTCACCTTATCTTTGATAAAGGAGGCAAGCATATACAGTGGAGAAAAGACAGCCTCTTCAATAAGTGGTGCTGGGAAAATTAGACAGATACATGTAAAAGTATGAAATTAGAACACTCCCTAACACCATACACAAAAATAAACTCAAAATGGAATAAAGACCTAAGTGTAGGGCCGGACACTATCAAACTCTTAGAGGAAAACATAGGCAGAACACTCTATGACATAAATCACAGCAAGATTCTTTTTGACCCAGCTCCTAGAGAAATGGAAATAAAAACACAAATAAACAAATGGGACTAATCAAACTTAAAAGCTTTTGTACAGCAAAGGAAAGCATAAACAAGACCAAAAGACAACCCTCAGAATGGAAGAAAATATTTGCAAATGAAGCAACTGACAAAGGATTAATCTCCTAGATTTACAAGCAGCTCATGCAGCTCAATAACAAAAAAACGAATAACCCAATCCAAAAATGGGCAGAAGACCTAAACAGACATTTCTCCAAAGAAGATATACAGATGGCCAACAGACACATGAAAGAATGCTCAACATCATTAATCATTAGAGAAATGCAAATCAAAACTACAATGAGATATCATCTCACACCGGTCAGAATGGCCATCATCAAAAAATCTAGAAAAAATAAATGCTGGAGAGGGTGTGGAGGAAAGGGAACACTCTTGCACTGTTGGTGGGAATGTAAATTGATACAGCCACTATGGAGAACAGTATGGAGGTTCCTTAAAAAACTACAAATAGAACTACCATACGACCCAGCAATCCCACTACTGGGCATATACCCTGAGAAAACCATAGTTCAAAAAGAGTCATGTACCAAAATGTTCATTGCAGCTCTATTTACAATAGCCAGGACATGGAAGCAACCTAAGTGTCCATCATCGGATGAAGATGTGGCACATATATACAATGGACTATTACTCAGCCATAAAAAGAAATGAAATGGAGGTATTTGTAATGAGGTGGATGGAGTTAGAGTCTGTCATACAGAGTGAAGTAAGTCAGAAAGAGAAAAACTAATACAGTATGCTAACACATATATATGGAATCTAAGGGGGAAAAAAAAGGCCATGAAGAACCTAGTGGCAAGACAGGAATAAAGACACAGACCTACTAGAGAATGGACTTGAGGATATGGGGAGGGGGAGGGTGAGATGTGACAGGGTAAGAGAGTGTCATGGACATATATACACTACCAAATGTAAAATAGATAGCTAGTGGGAAGCAGCCGCATAGCACAGGGAGATCAGCTCGGTGCTTTGTGACCACCTAGAGGGGTGGGATGGGGAGGGTGGGAGGGAGAGAGATGCAAGAGGGAAGAGATATGAGAACATATGTATGTGTATAACTGACTCACTTTGTTATAAAGTAGAAACTAACACACCATTGTAAAGCAATTATACTTCAATAAAGATGTTTAAAAAAAAATCAAAAGACAAATGACACTTCTAATAAAAATCAATTTAATTTTCTCTACCTATTCTTCACTCCTCTCCTAGGTGCCTGGTTCATAGTAAGCACTTAATAAATAATGATAAATGAAATTATCATTATCATCCAGCTTAGATTCCTTGGTCCATTATTTTAATTGCTCTTTTGTCAATATCCTAAAACCTGTTACTCAACTATCTTTATTTGACAGCTACCTGGCAAAACCTTAATCCTAGAACTATTTGCCTTCTCCATACCTGATTGACAGACACTGATGAGTAAAAAATCACACATTTAGGTTGACTGGTGCTATTGAAAATTCAGGTTCACCAATTCTATTTGAGCTCACAATATTGTCAGGCATTCTTATTATGTTTTCTTCATCAGCCTCTTCTCCCATTCTCAGCATCAAACCTCATCCTCTTTCTTCAAAATGCCACTTGTTATCTACACTTGGATGCGGCATAGATATTTCAAATTCAACATGTTAAAGACTAAATTCAACATCCTTTCCACCCAGCACTTCCCTCAACTATCCAAATACTTTCCCTCCCTTCTCCAGCCCCCTTACCTTGGTAATGGCACCACCATAAGGCCAGAAACCTGGCAGTCATCCTTGTCTCCAACTGCTGCCTTACCAGCAACCTTCCCAATATCAGATCAATCATCAAATCATGTTCATTACTTTCCATGTACGTGTAGAATCCAACCACTTTTTTCATGGGTTCCATGAACCCAGATAAATATTATTTTCTAACAGCTTATAGTTTTTCAAAACCCACCTCTCTGCCTCCACTCTTACCCTAATTCTAATTCTTTCTCCAAACTGCAGTTAGCTTTCTAATTGGCTTAAGACTCTTACAAGGCCCTCTTTGATCTGACCCTAGCCAAACTCTTCAACTTTACTAAATTTCTTTCAGTCTCAAACATGTCACTCTCTCACCTCTAGGACTTTGCAAACACTATTCTCTCTACTTGAGATACTTCCCTTATACTTCTTAATCTGGTTAACTCTTATTCAAACTTCAGGTTTCAAATACAACATCACTTACTCTGGGCTCTATCTTATTTCTCAGAATAGTTAAGAGCCTGATGTCATTTGTTTCCTACCCTGTACTGTCCCTGCCCTCAAGGAACTTACAATGTAATGTAAATAAACACATAAGAAAGGAGTCTTTTTTTTTTTCTAAATGTGGGCGTCACAGAGAAGGTGACATCTGGATAGTTTTAAAGAATGAAGAGATGTCTGGCAGAATGATGAGGATACTACGCCCTCTCTTCCCCACAAAATACATACACAGGGAGGGAAAGATGTGAGAGGATGGTATCCAAACAGATATATGAACATGTACATGTGCAGGGCATGAGGAAGACGTGAAGGAGGGAGGTCAGGGACAAGTAATTCTGTATTATAGTTCAGTATTTCCCAAGGGTGGTCTGCAGACCATCTGCTTCAGAATAACCAGGCATTAGATTTAATCAATCAGAATCTCTGGAATTGGGTGCCCAGTAATATGCAATTGTGGGTAATAACCCAAGAGATCTTATGCACATCAACGTTTAAGAATTGTTGGTAATAATTTTTTTTAATAGAGAGAAACTGACCTTTATCCTAAAAAGGGTCACTTAAGTAGTTTAACTTTTTATATAAATATAAAGAAAGCTGGAAGATTTGTTTAGTGATTAGAGTTTAGCAAAATACCTTGAGATTCAATGATAGGTAACACACTCCATTCCTGGTTACCAGGGAGAATTAATTGGCTTAAACAAACCAAGACTTTCTGGGAGGAACTCCGTAAGAGGCCTTTTGCATTTGGATGGTAGGGGAAAAATTGCTTAATTCATGGGGAATTCTCATAAAAAGACATTGATTGTGGGCTCTGCATTGAGAGGGTACTCAAACTCAGCTAGGCACTTCTCTGTGACAACAGAGTCTCATAAAAGAATGGATTGTGTTGTATGCCTGAAAGGATTGGGAACTAAAAGTATATAAAGAGGGATACCGTAAGTCAACTGGAACACTGAGAGAGTAAATTTTCCATGGAATCATCATCATCTGAAAGGAGCTTACCAGCTTTTGCCAAAACTTTTTGCCAGTGAAATTTTGCTGTTTGGTGACCAGCAGCACCAGATGATGGAAATGACTATTTGACACCTGTACCACCTAGTAACAAAGAACAACAATAATACCAGACTGAGAATCACCAAGATTCCTCCCTGCTTAGAAGTGGGAATCAGATACACCTTCTGTTTAAAATGAACAAACCCTTTGAAGCTTTCAGACAATACAGTGGAAAGGGAAATGCCTGTATTTCAGATATTATGTGGGAAAGGGTGATATTCTGCTAAATATAGCATATAGGGACTTGGGTTGGCTTTAATTTGTTAGAGAATAAGACCCAGACTGCATTTTCACTTTGAGTTTTATGAAGCAGATCACACCAGTTGTATGTAAAAGATTTAGCAGAGTCTGGATCACTGCAATTAACCAATAAATGGTAGTCATTGTGGTGGTTATTATTTTAGAGGAAGAGAGAAACAAAGGTGGTTATAACATTTATAGTCTGAATATTAGGGAGAATGATCACAAACAGGTAAATTAGGAGAAAGATCAGAGTTTGTGGGGAATAACTGGCTTAACACACACACACGCTGAGTTTGGGGTAGAATAAAGGCATCCAAATAGAGACGTTCATTTGCTTAAGATGCAACTTCCTATCATTTCTGCTGGTTGAAATCTTGTCCTTCCTCTACCTCGTTTTACCTTCCAGCTTCTTTTCTGCCCCTACACCTTTGCAATTATTCTCGCCTTCTCAATCCTGTAGTACATTTATATTTCTGCTATTACTCTTATTACATTCTATTTTATATCATAATTATTTTTCTACATATACGTCTTGTCAACTAGATTGTGAGTTCCTTGAGAGCAGGGAGAGATTAAAGTCAGGTAGACTGTTTTCGTTTTTCCCAAATGATCTTGCTGGTGGTTGGTACTTTACAAATCTATCAGCAGCAATAATCTCATAATGCCCTTTATGCCCCACCACTCCAAGGAGTCCAGAGCTCCTAGGTCATCCCTCAATGCCCAGATTCTAATCCCTATAGGTCTCTATGAGCAATGAGACAATTCTCCACATGCCTCAGCACCACTTATTCCCCTTCCCTGCTCTATTTTTCTCCACAGTGTTTACCACCACCTGACTATTTAACTGTCTGTGTCCTGACTCTTAAGTGTAAATTCCATGAGTGCAGAGATTTTTTTGGTCTGTTTTGTTCATTGCTGTAACTCCAGAACCTAGAATAGTACCTGGTTCCTGGTAGGGCTCAATGGATACGTGCAGAATAAATAAATGGATACATATTTGTTAATTCAGTCAACGAATATTTCAGTGCCTATAATACATTCCTAGGATACATTAATGAACAAGAAAGGCATGGCCCCAATCCTCACGAAGATTATAGTTTAGGTGAAAAGATGACATTAAACAAATACTACATAATTATGCATAATTATGAGAAATGCTCTGAAGGATAGGATATGTAATAGGGAGAATTAATCTAGTGGGATATGAAGGGGGATTCCAAGCTAGATCCTGAAGAAATATATTTAAGCAAAGACTAAAGAATAGGTAGGAATTAGGTGAGCAGAGAAGAGCAAAAGAAGATTCCAAATAAAAAGAATGTGCCAGGGCTTCCCTGGTGGTGCAGTGGTTAAGAATCCGCCTGCCAATGCAGGGGACATGGGTTCGAGCCCTGCGGGGAAGATCCCACATGCCGCGGAGCAACTAAGACCGTGCACCACAACTACTGAGCCTGTGCTCTACAGCCTGCGAGCCACAACTACTGAGCCCACGTGCCACAACTACTGAAGCCCGCGCACCTAGAGCCCGTGCTCCGCAACAAGAGAAACCACCACAATGAGAAGCCCGTGCACCACAACAAAGAGTAGCCCCCGCTCACCGCAACTAGAGAAAGCCCGCGCACAGCAACGAAGACCCAGCACAGCCAAAAAAACAAACAAACAAATAAATAAATAAATAAAATCTTTAAAAAAAAAAATGTGCCAAGACCCTAAAAAGGAACATAGGCGTTTATTTAGCAGCTTTATTGAGAAAAAATTAACATGCAATAAACTGTACCTATTTAAAGTGTACAATAGGTTATGTTTGACATACTAAGTCTGACATAAGTTTTGACATACATACATGAAACCATCATCACAATTAAGATAATGAATATATCCATCTCCGCCTTGGCACATAATCTGTAATTACTCAACTAATATTTATTGGTATCTAACCATGTGTCAGGCCCTGAGTATACACTGGTATATGATCCCTGCCCTTTGGTACTTAAAGTTCAATAGGTATCTGGTTCAAGGAAGCAAAAGAAAGCCAGTGTAACAATGTCTGGGAAAGTAGGCAGAGGCCATACTTGCAAGGTCTCGCAGACCGTATTTTGATCTTAATACAAAGAGTAATGGGAAGCAAGCAGGCAGGGACTCAGTCCATGCTGGACTTGAACAGGAAGGTTTAAGAATGTTTTAAGTAGGGCAGTGACATGATCACATTTGTCTTTTCAGAAAGATCATGCTGACAAAAATGTGAAGAATAGGTAAGTGAAAGTCAAGAGTAGCTTCTGGAGGAACCAGTTAAGCAAGTGCAACAGTCCTGGCCAGACATGATGGTAGTTTGGCCAAGGGTAGTGGTAGTAGAAAGGATAAGTTTTAGACTGATTCAAGAGATTTAGGAAGCAGGACAATCAGGACTTAGTGGTGAATTAGATATGATGGGTAAGGAAAATGGAGGAGTCAAGGATTATTCTCAGTTTTCTGGCTAAACAATTAGTTGGACGTGATGTCACTACCAAGACAGGGGACTCTAGAGGAAGAAGACTTTGACAGAAACAATGAGTTCAGTCTTGGACATAGTGAGGCCGATGATCTAAAGAGATACGTAAGTGGACATACCCAGAAGGCAGTTAATTATACCAAGGTTGGATAGAATAGAAACAGACTGCAAAGGTGACTGAGAAAGGGTGACTAGGCAAAGAAAAGAAATAAAAGGCATTCAAGCTGGGAGGGAAGAAGTAAAACTACTATCTCTATTTACAGATGGAATGATCTTATATATAGAAAATCCTAAGGAACCTACACAAAAACTATTAGAGATAAATAAACAAGTTCAGCAAGGTTACGAGATCAATACACAAAAATCAATTGTACTTATATGCACTTGCACCGAACAATGATACTTTAAAAAGCAATCAAAGATATAAAACCTTACCATTACCCCAGGAAGTTTTCTCATGCCCCTTACCAGTCAATCCCCTCCAGAGGCAACGAGTGTTCTGATTTTTTTTTAAATGATTGATTAGTTTTGCCTATTTTAGAACTTCCTATAATAAAATCAAACAACATGCACTCTTTTGAGTGAGGCTTTTTTCACATAGCATAATATTTTTGAGATGTACTCATGTTGTTGCACATATCAGTAGTTTGCTCTTTTTTTAAAAAATTATTGTCAAACAAAGCTGACTTTATTTTTTTTTATTGGAGTATAGTTGCTTTACACTGCTGTGTCAGTTTCAATACAGCAAAGTGAATCAGCCATACGTACACATATATCCCCTCTTTTTTAGATTCCCTTCCCATTTAGGTCACCACAGAGCACTGAGCAGAGTTCCCTGTGCTATATAGTAGGTTCTCATTAGTTATCTCTTTTATACATAGTAGTGTATATATGTCAATCCCAATCTCCCAGTTCATCTCACCCCCCAGTTTGCTCCTTTTTATTGCTGAGTAGTAGTCCATTGTATGAATATAACAGTTTATTTAGCCATCCTTCTGTTCATGCACAACAAGGCTGTTTCCAGTTTGGGGCTATTACAACTAAAGCTGCCATGAACGTTCTTGTACATGGTTTTTGTTGACATTTTTTTTTTTTTTTTTTTTGGCTGCGCCAGGTCTTAGTTGCGGCATGCGGGATCTTCATCACTGCATGTGGGATCTTTAGTTGCGGCATGCAGACTCTTAGTTGCAGCACACAGACTCTTAGTTGGGGCATGTGGACTTAGTTGCAGCATGCATGAGGGATCTAGTTCCCCGACCATGGATCGAACCTGGGCCCCCTGCATTGGCAGTGTGGAGTCTTACCCACTGGACCACCAGGGAAGTCCCTTTGTTGACATTTTTGAAATGTGCTTTCATTTATTTTGAGTAAATACTTGAGTGGAATTTCTGATCATAGGGTAGGTGTATCTGTAGACCATTGTCCAAAGTGGTTATACCATTTTATATTCCCAAAAATAATGTATAAGACTTCTGATTGCTCCACATCCTTACCAATATTTGGCTTTTTAATTTTAGCCATTCTGGTGGGAACGCAGTAATACTATCTCACTGTGGTTTTAATTTACACTTCCCTGATGACTAATAATGTTGAGTGCTTTTTATTGTGCTTATTAGCCATTTGTATAGCATAATCTTTGTGATGTGTTTGTTTACATCTTTTGCCCATATTATATTGGGTTGCTTGTCTTATTACTGAATTGCAAGAGTTCTTTATATATCTCGATACCAATCTTTAGTCAACATATGTTTGGCAAATATTATCCCAGGTGACAAGTATTTATGGACTGGGTTGCTTATAGTTTTTAAGTAATGTTACAGAACTTCTCTCTTTGAAATCAAACAGATTTGGATTTAAATCCTGGCTTTACCTATAACTAGCTGTGGGAATTTGAGCAAGGTATTTAACTTTGGGGGTATTTTTTTCCATCTGTAAAACAGAGACACCACTTACCTTTAGAGGGTTGTTGTGATGATTTAGACAATGGATTTAGACATATCTGGCATATAAAAGGTTTTCAATAAATGTTAGTTCCATTCTTTTCTGATTTTAGTTCTACGATAATATGGCAATTGCTGCCTTAAATAGCGGAACTGCAATTCTTACACTGTAAAACTCTATAAAAATTTGAATTTTCACAATGGTAAAAATCATTGCAATAGTGGAAACCATAAAGAATTAGGGCTCCTGGGAAGAGAGTAATGTATCTTTCTTTTATTCTAGTTCAGTAACATATTCAAAATAAGGCTGAACCTAAAAGTAGCTAAATCAAATGAAATTCATCTGGAGGTAAAATTGAAAAGAATAAGGTGAAAAATTCAAATTGTGTTGTGCTAAGTCATCTGTTATAGCATGTGGAAAATTTAAATAACATGCTATTGCAAATACAATTGTACTAAATCCCATCTACACCAGAGTTAGTTGTATTTCATCTCTTACAGAAATTCACATAAAAATAGGTTTAACCCAAAAACATTTTTACAGAATAACTTCAACATAATAATGTTTATGTAAAAGTTGTGTTAATAACTTACTATAAATAAGCTAATTCAGTTCTAGTAATTACAATAATTGTTATTATACAGTACAGAACTTGCTTTATTGTTCCTATATTTATTTGTTGCTATAAAAAATTTCAGGTTCTGGATCTAAATTCTGCCCCCTTGGTTTACTAGTCAAGCAAGTTAACTCTTCTAAATCTCATTTCTTTCATTTGTAAAATGGAGATGATAATATTATCTATCTTATATCACTGCTATGAGGATTAAGTAAGTGTATAAAGCCCTTAGCACAGAATACTTTTAGCATATAGTAAGCGATCAATAATATTAGTTATTTGTTATTGTTGTTTACTATGTTATTATTGTTTATTATGTCTTACTTGCAAGATATAAATCTTTCCAAACAGTAAATCCACAGTGGTCTGTGAAAATGAAAATATTGGGAAGCACGGCACTGAAATGAGCTCTTCAATTCATCTCCCACTCCCACTTCCAGCCCTGTGCCACTGCCTTAAGCTAGCCACTTCTCTCACTTTTTCTATCTATTACAATAGCCTTCTACGTTCATTCTTTATTCTCACCAATCCATTCTCCACACTGAGGCGAGAATGATCTATCTCAAGATCAAACCTGGCCATGTCACCACCCTTGTTATTAAAAAGCTTGTATGGCTTCCCATCTATCTACAGCAGAGGCCATAAACTGATAGCCTATGGGTTGAGTAAAAAATAAAGATGAAGGGTTTTTTTCCCCAGACACACAGGTGCTTTGAAAATATGATTTCATATTAAAAATATGGATATGTAACTTCTCTTCAAAAAATTAGAAAATTCAGCAACACTAGGCCCAAATTTCTACATAGAAAACTGTGCTGGAGCACAGGACAGGACACCTAGATAAGACAGGGCATATGTGATTTGTGATTTCCAGTTTACCACAGTCCTTATCCACTTCAATTCATTCAAGTACCTTACCTGCCTGGCTCCCCATAAACAACTGAATTTGTGCTACCTGCTTTACAGGATATATTCTAAACTCCTTAGAAAGACATACCCTTGATGATCTGGGTTCAAGTTAAATTTCCTCTCAATTCCCATCATCTCTCTTATGCTTTCCCTTTACACATGTGCTATAGTCATCACTTCTCAAAAACACCACATTGTTTCACACATTCTTTTACCTTGTAAGCTGTACATTTAGTTCCTTCTGCTTGGAATGTCCTTCCCAAATTTGTTTCCCCAGGAAATGAATGCTTCTACTCCTCCAAATGAGATAATGCATGTAGCACAGAGGCAGGCATATAGTAACCTCTCATTAAATATCCTTACAACAATTCTAAGAGGTAGGTATTATGACCCTATATTAGAGACAAGGATGTTGTTGCCTAAATAAAGTAAGTAACTTAATCAAGACCAAGGAGCTAGTGACACATTTGGAATTTTTTTTCTCACTGTTGATAAGATTTTTTTTTTATCCAATTGTTTTTTTCTTAATTGAAGTATAGTTGATTTATAATATTGTGTTACTTTCTAGTGTATAGCGAAGTGACTGAGTTATACATATATATGTATTGTTTTTCATATTCTTTTCCATTATGGATTATTACAGGATATTAAATATAGTTCCCTGTGCCATACAGTAGGACCTTGTTATCTATTTTACATATAGTAGTTTTTTTGTTTTTGTTTTTTTAATATTTATTTATTTATTTGGCTGCGCCAGGTCTTACTGCGGCACGCAGGATCTTCGTTACCATGTGCGGGATTTCCTTGTGGCGTGCAGGATCTTCGTTGCGGCACACGGGATCTTTAGTTGCGCATGCAAGACCTAGTTCCCTGACAACGGATCGAACCTGGGCCCCCTCCATTGGGAGCACAGAGTCTTAACCACTGGACCACCAGGGAAGTCCCTACATATAGTAGTTTGTATCTTTAATCCTATACTCCTAATTTATCCCTTCCCCCTGCTTTCCCCCTTGCAACCACAAGCCTGTTCTCTATTTCTGTGAGTCTGTTTCTGTTTCAAAGATAAGTTCATTTGTGTCCTATTTTAGTTTCCACATAATTGTGATATCACATGGTATCTGTCTTTCTCTTTCTGACTTATTTCACTTAGGATGATAATCTCTAGGTCCATCCAAGTTGTTGCAAATGGGACTATTTCATTCTTTTTTATGGCTGAGTAGTATTCCATTTTGTGTGTGTGTGTGTGTGTGTGTGTGTGTGTGTGTGTGTGTGTGTGTGTGCCACATCTTCTTTATCCATTCATCTGTCGATGGACATGTAGGTTGCTTCCATGTCTTGGCTGTTGTAAATAGTGCTGCTATGAACACTTGGGGTACTTGTATCTTTTCAAATTAGAGTTTTCTCTAGATATATGCACAGGATTGGGATTGCTGGATCATATGGTAACTGTATGTTTAGTTTTTTGAGGAACCTCCATACTGTTTTCCAGAGTGGCTGCACCAATTTACATTCCTAACAGCAGTGTAGGAGGGTACCCTTTATTCCATGCCCTCTGCAGCATTTGTTATTTGTAGACTTTGTAATAATGGTCATTCTGACCAGTGTGAGATGGTACCTCATTATACTTTTGATTTGTATTTCTCTAATAGTTAGCGTTCTTGAGGATCTTTTCATGTGGTCATTGGCCATCTCTATGTCTTCTTTGGAGAAATATCCATTTAGGTCTTCTGCCCATTTTTGATTGGGTTGTTTGCTTTTCTGTTATTGAGCTGTATGAGCTATTTGCATATTTTGGAAGTTAAGCCCTTGTCAGTCACATCATTTGCAAATACTTTTTCCCATCCCATAGGTTGTCTTTTCATTTTGTTTATGGTTTCCTTTACTGTGCAAAAACTTGTAAGTTTGATTAGGTCTCATTTGTTTATTTTGCTCTGTTGTTGGAAAAGTTCTCTGGAAGGATGTTCAGATGACTTTTACCTTTTTTCGCTGTACTTTTATATTTTGTTGTAATTAATTAGTATGTAATTTTTTTAAAAAAAAGCTATTTTAAGAAATAATTCTTTTTGAATCCTCAAGAGTAAAGGGATTAATCATAATCCCTCCCATCTCACTCAAAAACATACCGAATCACATTTAGGAAGTAAATATTTAAGTCCTAAGAATAGGTAACTACATAAATTAGAAGACAGTTTTAATTTTAAAAAGACATGTTATATACTCAATGTCCCTGAAATAACTTCTTATTAAGTTAAAAATGACTGGAGAATTGCCAATACTTATAGCACAGTACTGAACTTACATTATTTCACATGATTATTGAAAAGTAATTACATTTATCTCATAATACAGCAATCATTTTCTTCAGAGATCATATATATTTCACATCCACTCTAGATTCAATTTTTTTTTTAAAAAAAGACACATTTAACAGTGTGTAGGGAATTCCCTGGTGGCGCAGTGGTTAAGAATCCACCTGCTAAAAAAAAAGAATCCACCTGCCATTAACAGCTGATCTTTTAGCAGCAACCCTGCAAGCCAGAAGGTAGTGACAGGATATATTTAAAGTGATGAAAGAGAAAAATCTACAACCAAGATTACTCTACCCAGCAAGGATCTCTTTCAGATTTGATGGAGAAATTAAAACCTCTACAGACAAGTAAAAGCTAAGAGAATTCAGCACCACCAAATCAGCTTTGCAACAAATGCTAGAGGAACTTCTCCAGGCAGGAAACAAGAGAAGGAAAAGACCTACAATAACAAACCCAAAACAATTAAGAAAATGGTAATAGGAACATACATATTGATAATTACCTTATGTAAATGGATTAAATGCTCCAACCAAAAGACATAGACTGGCTGATGGATACAAAAACAAGACCCGTATATATGCTGTCTACAAGAGACCCACTTCAGACCTAGGAACACATACAGACTGAAAGTGAGGGGATGGAAAAAGATATTCCATGCAAATGGAAATCAAAAGAAAGCCGGAGCAGCAATTCTCACATCAGACAAAATAGACTTTAAACTAAAGACTATTACAAGAGACAAAGAAGGACACTACATAATGATCAAGGGATCAATCCAAGAAGAATATATGAAAATTGTAAATATTTATGCACCCAACATAGGAGCACCTCAATACATAAGGCAAATGCTAACAGCCATGAAAGGGGAAATCGACAGTAACACAATCATAGTAAGGGACTTTAACACCCTACTTTCACCAATGGACAGATCATCCAAAATGAAAATAAATAAGGACACACAGCTTCAAATGATACATTAAACAAGATGGACTTAATTGATATTTATACGACATTCCATCCAAAAACAAGGGAATACACTTTCTTCTCAAGTGCTCATGGAACATTCTCCAGGATAGATCATATCTTGGGTCACAAATCAAACCTTGGTAAATTCAAGAAAGTTGAAATTATATCAAGGATCTTTCCTGATCACAATGCTATGAGACTAGATGTCAATTACAGGAAAATATCTGGAAAAAATACAAATACATGGATGCTAAACAATACACTACTTAATAACCAAGAGACCACTGAACAAATCAAAGAGGAAATCAAAAGATACCTAGAAACAAATGACAATGAAGACACAATGACCCCAAACCTACGGGATGCAGCAAAAGCAGTTCATAGAGGGAAGTTCAGAGCAACAGAATCCCACCTCAAAAAACAAGAAACACCTCAACTAAACAACCTAAACTTACACCTAAAGCAATCAGAGAAAGAAGAACAAAAAAACCCCAAAGTTAGCAGAAGGAAAGAAATCATAAAGGTCAGATCAGAAATAAATGAAAAAGAAATAAAGGAAACGATAGCAAAGATCAATAAAACTAAAAGCTGGTTCTTTGAGAAGATAAACAAAATTGGTAAACCACTAGCCAGACTCATCAAGAATAAAAGGGAGAAGACTCAAATCAATAGAAGTAGAAATGAAAAAGGAGAAGTAACAACTGACACTGCAGAAATACAAAGGATCATGAGAGATTACTACAAGCAACAATATGCCAATAAAATGGACAACCTAGAAAAAATGGACAAATTCTTAGAAAAGCACAACTTTCCGAGATTGAACCAGGAAGAAATAGAAAATATAAACAGACCAATCACAAGCACTGTAATTGAGACTGTGATTAAAAATCTTCCAACAAACAAAAGCCCAGGACCAGATGGCTTCACAGGCAAATTCTATCAAACATTTAGAGGAGAGCTAAAACCTTTCCTTCTCAAACTCTTCCAAAATATAGCAGAGGGAGGAACACTCCCAAACTCATTCTATGAGGTCATCATCACCCTGATACAAAAACCAGACAAAGATGTCACAAAGAAAGAAATCTACAGGCCAATATCTCTGATGAACATAGATGCAAAATCCTCAACAAAATACTAGCAAACAGAATCCAACAGCACATTAAAAGGATCATATACCATAATCAAGTGGGGTTTATCCCAGGAATGCAAGGATTCTTCAATATACGTAAATCAATCAATGTGATAAACCATATTAACAAACTGAAGGATAAAAACCATATGATCATCTCAATAGATGCAGAGAAAGCTTTCGACAAAAATCAACACCCATTTATGATAAAAACTCTCCAGAAAGTAGGCATAGAGGCAATTTACCTCAACATAATAAAGCCCATTTATGACAAACCCACAGCCAACATCGTTCTCAATGGTGAAAAACTGAAACCATTTCCGCTAAGATCAGGAATGAGACAAGGTTGTCCACTCTCACCACTATTATTCAACATAGTTTTAGCCACAGCAATCAGAGAAGAAAAAGAAATAAAAAGAATCCAAATTGGAAAAGATGAAGCAAAGCTGTCACTGTTTGCAGATGACATGATACTATACATAGAGAATCCTAAAGATGCTACCAGAAAACTACTAGAGTTAATCAATGAATTTGGTAAAATAGCAGGATACAACACTAATCCACAGAAATCCCTTGTATACCTATACACTGATGATGAAAAAATCTGAAAGAGAAATTAAGGAAACACTCCCATTTACCATTGCAACAAAAAGAATAAAATACCTAGGAATAAACCTACCTGGGAGACAAAAGACCTGTATGCAGAAAATGAGAAGACACTGATGAAAGAAATTAATGATGATACAAACAGATGGAGAGACATACCATGTTCTTGGATTAGAAGAATCAACATTGTGAAAATGACTATACTACCCAAAGCAATCTACAGATTCAATGCAATCCCTATCAAACTACCAAAGGTATTTTTCACAGAACTAGAACGAAAAATTTCACAATTTGCATGGGAACAGAAAAGACCCCGAATAGCCAAAGCAATCTTGAGAAAGAAAAATGGAGCTGGAGGAATCAGGCTCCTGAACTTCAGACTATACTACAAAGCTACAGTAATCAAGATAGTATGGTACTGGCACAAAACAGAAATATAGATCAGTGGAACAAGATAGAAAACCCAGAGATAAACCCACGCACGCATGGTCACCTTATTTTTGATAAAGGAGGCAAGAATATACAGTGGAGAAAAGACAGCCTCTTCAATAAGTGGTGCTGGAAAAACTGGACAGCTGCATGTAAAAGAATGAAATTAAAACACTCCCTAACACCATGCACAAAAATAAACTCAAAATGGATTAAAGATCTAAATGTAAGGCCAGACACTATCAAACTCTTAGAGGAAAACATAGGCAGAACACTCTATGACATAAATCACACCAAGATCCCTTTTGACCCACCTCCTAGGGAAATGGAAATAAAAACAAAAATTAAAAAATGGGACCGAATGAAACTTAAAAGCTTTTGCACAGCAAAGGAAAATATAAACAAGATGAAAAGACAACCCTCAGAATGGGAGAAAATATTTGCAAATGAAGCAACTGAGAAAGATTAATCCCCAAAATTTACAAGCAGCTCATGCAGCTCAATATCAAAAAAAACAAACAACCCAATCCAAAAATGGGCAGAAGACCTAAATAGACATTTCTTCCAAGAAGACATACAGATTGCCAACAAACACATGAAAGAATGCTCAACATCATTAATCATTAGAGAAATGCAAATCAAAACTACAGTGAGGTATCACCTCACACCAGTCAGAATGGCCATCATCAAAAAATCTACAAACAATACACGCTGGAGAGGGTATGGAGAAAAGGGAACCCTCTTGCATTGTTGGTGGGAATGTAAATTGATACAGCCACTATGGAGAACAGTATGGAGGTTCCCTAAAAAACTAAAAATAGAAGTACCATACGACCCTGCAATCCCACTACTGGGCATATACCCTGAGAAAACCATAATTCAAAAAGAGTCATGTACCACAATGTTCATTGCAGCTCTATTTACAATAGCCAGGACATGGAAGCAACCTAAGTGTCCATCGACAGATGAATGGATAGAGAAGATGTGGCACACTGTTGGTGGGAATGTAAATTGATACAGCCACTATGGAGAACAGTATGGAGGTTCCTTAAAAAACTAAAAATAGAACTACCATATGACCCAGCAATCCCACTACTGGGCATATATCCTGAGAAAACCATAATTCAAAAAGAGTCATGTACCAAAATGTTCACTGAAGCTCTATTTACAATAGTCAGGACATGGAAGCAACCTAAATGTCCATCAACAGACGAGTGGATAAACAAGATGTGGCACATATATACAATGGAATACTACTCAGCCATAAAAAGAAATGAAATTGAGTTATTTGTAGTGAGGTGGATGGCCCTAGAGTCTGTCATATAGAGTGAAGTAAGTCAGAAAGAGAAAAACAAATACTGTATGCTAACACGTATATATGGAATCTAAAAAAAAAAAATGGTCATGAAGAACCTAGGGGCAAGATGGGAATAAAGACACAGACCTACTAGAGAATGGACTTGAGGATACGGGGAGGGGGAAGGGCAAGCTGGGACAAAGTGAGAGAGTGGCATGGACATATATACACTACGAAACGTAAAATAGATAGCTATTGGGAAGAGGCCGCATAGCACAGGGAGATCAGCTTGGTGCTTTGTGACCACCTAGAGGGGTGGGATAGGGAGGGTAGGAGGGAGGGAGACACAAGAGGGAAGAGATATGGGGACATATCTATATGTATAACTGATTCACTTTGTTGTAAAGCAGAAACTAACACACCATTGAAAAGCAATTATACTGCAATAAAGATGTTTAAAAATAAAATAAAAATAAAAAAATAAAAGATACATGCACCCCCCCCCAAAAAAAAGATGTGGCACATATATACAATAGAATATTACTCAGCCATAAAAAGACACAAAATTGTGTTATCTGTAGTGAGGTGGATGGACCTAGAGTCTGTCATACAGAGTGAAGTAAGTCAGAAAGAGAAAAACAAATACCGTATGCTAACACATACATATGGAATCTAAAAAAAAAAAAATGGTGATGAGGAACCTAGGGGCAAGACGGGAATAAAGATGCAGACGTAGAGAATGGACTTGAGGACATGGGGAGGGGGAAGGGTAAGCTGGGACGAAGTGAGAGAGTGGCATGGACATATATACACTACCAAATGTAAAATAGATAGCTAGTGGGAAGCACCTGCATAGCACAGGGAGATCAGCTTGCTGCTTTGTGACCACCTAGAGGGGTGGGATAGGGAGGGTGAGAGGGAAACGCAAGAGGGAGGGGATATGGGGATATATGTATATGTATGGCTGATTCACTTTGTTATAAATCTGAAACTAACACACCATTGTAAAGCAATTATACTCCAAAAAAGATGTTAAAAAAAATACAAATAAAAAATAAAAGAATCCGCCTGCCAATGCAGGGAACATGGGTTCAAGCCCTGGTCCGGGAAGATCCCACATGCTGCAGAGCAACTAAGCCCATGCACCACAACTACTGAGATTGCACTCTAGAGCCCGTGAGCCACAACTACTGAGCCCACGGGCTGCAACTACTGAAGCCCACGTTCCTAGAGCCCGTGCTCAGCAATAAGAAAAGCCACCATGGTGAGAAGTCCATGCACTGCAATGAAGAGTAGCCCCCACTCACCGCAACTAGACAAAGTCCGAGTGCAGCAACGAAGACCCAGTGCAGCCAAAAAAAAAAAAACACAAAGAACATTGTGTAGAACTAAGAAATTTCAACACAAGGATTTATTCAAACAATTAACTGCTATATCAGTTATTGAAAAATGCTGCCAACGGAACAACTTCTACATGTTGGCTTCCAGAATGGCCTATGTTCCTCCATATACATTTTCAATTCCCTACAATCAAGCTTTCTTTAAAAAAATCAATAAAATGTCAAATACTCTCCTCCATTGTCTTTTCAGTGAGCTCCAGTACTACACCACAGCAACTAAGACTCAAAAAAATTAATTTTATATTGAAAACAATTATTGTACGGTATTTCTTTGTTCTAAGGTCAGAAAGTCAACTGCATTTGAACTGTCTACAATGGCATGTATCTGACCAAGATTAATTTAAAACAGATGTCTTTGAAACCAAAGTCCATTCAACAGTTTCACAGCCTATCAACCCTGTGAAAGCCTCTCTGGCTGCAGCTCTGCTGACTATTACACTTCTTTCAGAAATAGTTCAGTCTATTTTTATAAGATAGAAGGTCATATTATTATATTCCATAACCCCATAAGGATCACAGAAGTACAAAAGTACAAAGGAGATAAAGCATGATCTAAGGGGCTTCCTGAGAGTGAACATTAACCAATACTATCAAGAAAAATGCTGAGGAATATTATATGCTGTATGGAACATTATATCACTGTAACCAGTTTTTGTTAATTATGAATAATTCAACTAATATACTTTCAAAGAAATTTAACCAACTGCTTAGCAAATTATTTTAAGAAAATTTTTACAAAGTTATTCGGAATTACAGTTGTTTTTATAACACAAAAAGGTAAAAGATATTTAAATGAGGCTGTTCAAGTAAGAGTTTACCTTTTTCACTCACCTGCTGCTTTAAAGAATCATAAATTTCATTATATGAATTTTTCAGCCTAAAAATTCTTTTTAAAATCTGCCTAAATTCATAATATCCAAAAATGCAGGGGGACAGCTTTTCATATTATAAGAATGCTTATAGGTGTGTACACAGATGTAATGTTCAAATTAAAGGAAAGATGATCCATTCAATGCTGAATCCAAAATGCAACCCAAAGGGTTGTAAAAATGAACAAACAGGATTCTGTTTGGGGGCAACCCTATACTTTGTTTTGACCATACTTGTTGAGTTAATATTAATAGTTGTACTTTCCTCTCAAAAAAATTAATCTGCCCAAAAAAGGAGATAAAATGCCAACCTCAGTTGTAATAAATAGCACATATGTTCATTAAAAGCAACATTATAATAACTGAAGAACCCAGTGCCAAATTAGTACTACAAATATATTCTTAGTGGAGTGAGCTAAAATGAACAAAATATGTTCTTTAAAAAAATGATATATTTTATTTTGCAGAAAACTGAAAAAATTTCTAATTTACAGTTCTGTAGCAAATATATCACACAAGACCTTAGACAAGTCACAACTAATATCAATACAGAACTTTATACTTCAACAAGCACTTCAGATATATTACCTCCTGCAGCTGATCTCTGGGAGAAAATATTCTGCCATAAAAGGAGCTACAAAGATTGTTGCACACGTTTCTCTCCCACAGCATGTCCTTATGATCTTCCCAGAGCCTCTAGGATCACAGGGTTTGGAGCAGTTAGTAAATGAACTGCATATTTAGATTACAACCATCATATAAATCACTTTTTTTTTTGGCTGGGCCGTGAAGCTTGCAGGATCTTAGTTCCCCAACCAGGGATCGAACCCAGGCCCTGGCAGTGAAAGCGCCGAGTCCTAACCACTGGACCGCCAGGGAATTCCCGTAAATCACTCATAAAATGAATTTATAACCCACTCATCAGTAACACTTCTAAATGTTCGGCCTCTTTTCTTCCTTCTACTGCTTTCTAACAAATTCCATAATGTAATGAAAATCGAAACTAACTAAATTGCTACTGGTAAATCATAAAGACAATTAAAAATGAGGTGAAGAAAATCAACAATATATTCCCCATTTATGAAGTCACCTGTTTTTCTTTCTTTCTTTAAAATACTTATTTATTTATTTTGGCTGCATTGGGTCTTCATTGCTGTGCACGGGCTTTCTCTAGTTGCAGCGAGCAGGGGCTACTCTTCGCTGTGGTGCGTGGGCTTCTCATTGCAGTGGATTCTCTTGTTGCCAAGCATGGGCTCTAGGCACGTGGGCTTCAGTAGTTGCAGCACGTGGGCTCAGTATATGCCGCTCAAGGGCCGTAGAGTGCAGGCTCAGTAGTTGTGGTGCACGGGCTTAGTTGCTCCGCGTCATGTGGGATCTTCCCAGACCAGGGCTCGAACCCGTGCACCCTGAATTGGCAGGCAGATTCTTAACCACTGCGCCACCAGGGAAGCCCTGTTTTTCTATCTGTACTGCAAAGTGAATTATTTCCTTCATTTAAATTATAACTATCACTAATTTCAACCATTTTATACTACTGGAGAAAAAGTTAATCTTGTAAGAATATATAATAGGGGGACTTCCCTGGTGGTCCAGTGGCTAAGACTCTGAGCTCCCAATGCAGGGGACCCGGGTTCAATCCCTGGTCAAGGAACTAGATCCCACATGTTGCAACTAAAAAGATCCTGCACACGGCAACAAAATTCCCATGTGCCTCAACTAAGACCCGGGGCAGCCAAATAAATAAATAAATTTTTCTTTAAAAAAAGAGGGACTTCCCTGGTGGGGCAGTGGTTAAGAATCCGCCTGCCAATGCAGGGGACACGGGTTCAAGCCCTGGTCCGGGAAGATCCCACATGACGTGGAGCAATGAAGCCCATGCACCACAACTACTCAGCCTGTGCTCTAGAGCGCGCGAGCCACAGCTACCGGGCCTGCGTGCCTCAACTACTGAGGCCTGCGTGCCTGAAGCCTATGATCCGCAATGGGAGAGGCCGCTGCGGTGAGAAGCACATGCACCGCAGCGAAGGGTAGCCCCTGCTCGCCACAACTAGAGAAGGCCCTCGCGCAGCAACTTAGACCCAACATGGAAAAAATAAATTTTAAAAAAAAAGGAATACATAATAGGTCCATGATATATTAATTTAATATACTAGGCTCAACAATAGATTTATTGTTCTAGTACAGCATCAGCTAGTTTTTTTTAAGTCTATGCATTAAAAATGTGATATAATGTATAAGGCAAGAATGGGTGTTATTAAAAGCAATAATGATTTGTCATAGTCTATATATAAAATCTATGTCTGAATTTTCTTATTTATGGACAGGAAAGGAAAAATAATTTCAGTATATAATGTTTTCACTTAATTGATTTGTTTTGCCCTTCTCAATCACTATTTTGGACTTAAGTGATTCATTTTATTTTTCAATATGCATAATTGAATATAGCATAATGATTAAGATTTTGGACACAGGTACCAGACTGCCTTGGTTCTAACCTCAGCTCTGCCACTTAACTAGTTATGTGACCTTGGACAAATTCTTATGTGGGAATCATGTCCTCATCCATAAAATCAGAATAATAAAATACACACCTCAAAAAGACTATTGTAAGAATGAAATAAGTTAAAACATGTTAAACACTTAGCACAGTGCTAGCATAGTAAATGTTCACTATATATGTATTAGCTATTAATATTATTGTTGCCACTGTTATGCAGAATAAGTGATATATTATTGGTATACTAAATAACAATATTTACAAAGCTTTAAAAATCATAAGACTGTAATTTATACAACCAAGAAAGATATAATTTTTTTAAAACTCAAAACTTTAGCTTGTCATTTGAATAATAACCAAGTATCCTTTAAAATAAATGATGAGGGACTTCCCTGGTGGCACAGTGGTTAGGACTCCGTGCTCCCAATGGAGGGGGTCTGGGTTCGATCCCTGGTCAGGGAACTAGATCCTACATGCATGCCACAACTAAGGAGCCTGTGAGCCGCAACTAAGGAGCCCACCTGCCGCAACTAAGGAACCCACGTGCTGCCACCAAGGGAGCCGGTGAGCCGCAACTAAGACCCAGCACAACCAAATAAATAAATAAATAAATAATTTTTAAAAAATAAATGATGAGTTATACATGTTTGTACTATTGATAATTTAACCTTTAAAATGAACATGAAATAAAACTAAAATATTCGTTTTGATGAAGCCAGCTAATAACTGGGTTTGGAGTACCAAAGTGAATTTATTTAATCCATGGAGGTTGGGACTCTGAGAAACTTGAAGTGGAGTTTGGAGAAGGTGCAGGTTTAGGTGATGACAAAATCAAGGGTATGATTATGGGGATAAGAGCTTACAGTCTATTAATATTTGTCGGGAACAGCGGCAGTCCTAATCCTATCCCCTTGCTCTTCTACAAGAATTGAGAAGAAATGTACAAAGATGACAAATTAGGCAACAGTCTCTCATCAACCACAGATAGCTGTCGATATTAACATCCTTTTAATCAAATCAAGATCTTTACGAGCAAAAATCAAATTAAAGTAGATCTTGTAGATGAGAATTTTACAGAATTAAGAGGAGAAATAGCAGGACCTCCAGACACACCATATGAAGGAGGAAGATATCAACTAGAGATTAAAATACCAGAAACATATCCATTTAATCCCCCTAAGATCCGTTTTATCACTAAAATATGGCATCCTAATATTAGTTCCATCACAGGGGCTACTTGTTTGGATATCCTGAAAGATCAATGGGCAGCAGCAATGACTCTCGGCACGGTATTATTGTCATTGCAAGCAGTACTGGCAGCTGCAGAACCAGATGATCCACAAGATGCAGTAGTAGCAAATCAGTACAAACAAAATTCCAAAATGTTCAAATAGACACCTCGACTTTGGGCACATGTGTATGCTGGAGCACCAGTTTCTAGTCCAGAATACACCAAAAAAATAGAAAACCTATGTGCTATGGGCTTTGATAGGAATGCGGTAATAGTGGCCTTGTCTTCAGAATAATGAGATGTAGAGACTGCAACAGAATTGCTTCTGAGTAACTGAGACATAGAGCTGCTGATATAGTCAAGCTTGCCCCTTCTTGAGGAGCATCAACATCTGTTATTTTTAGGATTCTGCATAGATTTCTTTTAAGCTGGCATTCTTGCCTAATGATGTTATCTAGGCACCACTGGAGACTGAAAAAAATCCCTGCTCTGTAAATAAAGCTAATTAAACGTCTGTAAATTTAAAAAGGGGAAATACTTTAATTTTTTTCTTACTTAATATTGTAAAAATTCTTTGAGCTAAGCTAAAACCATGGAAAAAACATGCTACTTTAGTGTTTAGCAGTGTACCAAGACTAGCAAGAGTTTGCTTCAGGATTTCGTTGAATAATTAAGATAATATTTTGAGTGTGTCAGGGCCATTCAAATTATTGGTGTTGCATCACAGCTACCTTAACTGTTTTTAACATGGATCCTCTGTGGCTGTGAATTTACTTGCATGCCTGTACCTGACTTCTTAGGATGGGTAGCTGAAAAGACCACCATTTTAAGCATTTGAGAATTCTTAAATATGAGATTATTCAGAATTGAAGATGGTGACCTATTCAGAGCCTTTTTGTCCTTGTCAACATATTGGGACACCATATCTGTTTTTCCCCTCTTACCACACACAGCTAATATTCTAATAGTAAATTTCTCTATATTTGGTGGGGAAATGTGCTGAGGGACAGTATCCCTTGCTCCATTTTTAGGTCATCCATTTGGAATGTTTTGTCACAATTCTTCACTCTTAAAACTTTCATATATAAGTAAGTAATAATGTAAAACTGGAGCTGCCAATTTTGTTTCTCTTGCAAAAACAGTAAATACTTGATGTTGCAGTATTCCCAGATTTAATGAAAGAACCCAGCTTAATTTTTCAGTGAATTTAACATCTTTCTATTTTTAAACTGATGAAATTTTTCTTTGACAACTTGCAAGGATGAAATCAACTGTTTGAAGTTTTTTAAGCCTAAGTTTGGCTTTATAAGAGATTGCTTTATTGGATCCTTTAAAAGTCACTCTTGCTTGCATTTCCCCCTATTGACACATGAAAGCTGTGTTGGTATTTTACTCTACATACTTCAAATGCACATAGAAATAGAAGTGTGCTGTAAATCTAGCTTTCATTATGATGTTTCTGATAATAAGAGAATTGAAAAGTTTACCTTCTCTTGTGCATAGTCAGACTTTCTAAACATTTCCTTCTAAGTTCAAAAGTTTGAAAATTATTAGTTTTGCAAGCTCAAACACTAATGTGACCATTTTATGAAGGGTGAAATGGATTTGTGTAGGCTGTTCCACACATAGAAACACAGTTCTTATTAAATATTCAGGGCCAATGCAAAAATAACAAAAATGTAATGGAATCAGAATGAATTAAAGTAAGGCTGTATATTGAAAGTCATATTATAAAAGGTTTGCCTTCTTCAAGCGTTACTTATCCTAAATTATAATGGTGAAGTGTTTGGAAAATAGTTTTGAACCATAAATTCAGCATAATTTCATTTGACTTCTCAATAATCTTAGAAGCAATAAAAGAACCATTATTAAATATATTGTAATGTTAAGACGTGGCGGTTCTTCCAAAAACTTGTATGGCTTTCCTAATGAATAATAAACTCTTGTAGTTGATCTTATTGCATACTAAACACAAGTTGCTGGTTTTTCCCCCTATATGTTTGCTTAAGTATAAATTTCTTTATACAATCACCTCCTTTTGTTGTAGTTTAGTTACTTTCTAAAGATGCCAAAGGAAACAAGATTTTTCTTATTTATATTAAATAGCTAAAACCATGTACTTTTCTTTATATTTTTGAAGGGTGGAATTGTGTGAAAATGTGGACAGTTTTGTTCCATTGTTGGTTAGAATTAATTTTTTTTTTTAGTGGCAGGTGGCTTGGTAATATTAGTAATATTTGGATTATTTTAAATATCAAACACCTCTACCCAGTTTACTATTTGCCTATATTATCAGGGTATATTTAATTGTCCTGTGGTTTGACAAATGAGAGAGAAAGAACTGAGAAGTTACTAAGGGTCAAGCATTATATACTTTGCTCTTGGAGGCAGCTATACCTTGCCTATGACTTTTATGCATATTAGCCCCTTAGGGTTTATGCATCTAACTACAATTCAACATCCCTAATGCCCAGGAAATTGAAAAGTACAATTTTTCATTTCAAAAATTTACCTCATTTACATTTAATGTGATAATCTCTTTCTTTTTCTGGTACATTTCCTACTGTCACCTTCTGTTGTTCTGTTTGTTTGTTTTTGTTTTTTTCCTATTTTTCTACAGGTAGATTTATTTCCCAAACATAGAAATAAAGGCAATTGCTTTTTTCTGTGGTCTTCAAAAAAAAAAAAAAAAAACTAAAATATTAAAAATGACTCTTATTCAAATAACTTTGGAGATTTGAAATGTTAAGCTAAGAAACAAAAAATATTCTCTTAAACAGCTCAAAGTAAATAGGTAATATGGAAGCACTCATTATTAAATAAAGTTCATATGAGATTAATATCGTATTTATTCCCTTTATTTTGAAACAATCTCAAACTTGCAAAATAGGTGCAAGTACAATTCAAATAATTTTTTGGAGGGGGGAATATTTCCTAATTTTTTTCCAACTTCATTGAAGTATGATTGACAAATAAAAATTGTATATATTTAGGTTGTACAACATGATTTTTTAAGTTATACAATGTGATGATTTAATATACATATACATTGTGAAATGCTTACCACAATCAAGTTAATTAACATATCCATCACTTCACATAGTACCATTTGTGCCTGTGTGTGTATGTGTATGTATGGTAAGAAGATCTACTTAAGATCTACTCTCTTAGCAAATTCCAGTATACAATACAGTATTATTAACTATAATCATTATGCTATATATTAGATCCTTAAAACTTATTCATCTTACAACTGAAAGTTTGTACCCCTTGACCAACATCTCCCTGCTCTCTCACTCCCTAGCCCCTGGCAACCACCATTCTACTCTCTGGTTCTATGAGTCTGACGTTTTTAGATTCCCACATAATCTATGGGCCATCTAAGTTGCTGGGCTCTAACACTCCCTTTTAGGCTGCTGCCACTTGGTGCTGCTACGTTCCCTCTTTCCCTGTCTAACTTCCTTTTCTCTCTTGCTTCACGAAGGTTTGGACTGAATTTTTCAGGAATGTAAGGCAGAAGAGAGAAAAGGTTAAG
Source organism: Balaenoptera physalus (assembly GCF_965194825.1). Lineage (NCBI taxonomy): Eukaryota > Metazoa > Chordata > Mammalia > Artiodactyla > Balaenopteridae > Balaenoptera > Balaenoptera physalus. Next base: position 158,978,902 of record NC_138882.1, on the reverse strand, counting down.
GGTTCAGAGACTAGAGAGAAGAGTAAAGAGGAAGAGCAAGTATTTTATTGTATCTTACAATAAGCTATTTTGCTATACTACGACTCCTTATGCTCCCAAAACCTATCTTGAAAATAGAAAATAAATAGTACAGAAAAATAATAGGAAAGAAAAAAGAATATGATACCGAAAAAGAAAGATCGTTTTTCTTAAATGTACTTAATCTTTGTTCTTACTTTATTTTAAGCTTCCAGCCATTAAGAGTTGTCACAGATTATAACAAGGCTATGAACTATGGCCAATCCCTTTTTCTCATCTTGTAATTGAAAGAAACCACATCACATACCCAGGGAATTTAAGGTATTTAAGTTTGGAGGCTATGCAGAACAGCAACAGCAATAGCGAAATTCCTATAATCCTACAATCCCTACAACCCAAACTGTAAAATCAATAATGGTTAAAATTAGAGAAGGATATGCAAAATATACCTTTAATAGCAAAACATTTCCCAGTTCTGAACTTGTTAAATGAGAAATGGGAGCCAGAGGATATTCTCCATGCCCTTTCTATAAGGCAATTCAGGGAGATTGAGCAATCAGTTGCCACTTGATAGCAAATGGTAACCAGCTTTATACACACCTTTATATTACTTCTCCCTCATATCCTGTCTCACTCCCTTTACTTTCACTCTTGCTTCCCTAGGATTGCATTCTCTAATAACATAATTTAATAGCACATTAAAAAGGTTTTCCAAGTTCAATGTAAAGCAGGAACTCTCCCTTAGTCCAATACATTCTATGGCACAAACAACACTGAGTTTCGTGACTTGCAAAAATAAGGACCACAGGTTCCAGATTGGAAAGGAAGAAGAAAAATTATCTCTATTGACAGAACTAATAAATGAGTTCAACAAAGTTAGAGGTACAAGATCAATATACGAAAATCAATTGTATTTAAATACAGCAGAAATGAACTGTCTGGAAATGAAATTCAGAAAACAATTCCATTTATGATAGTATATAAATGAATAAAATACTTAGGAGTAGTCAACCAAGCAAGTAGAGAATTTGCACTTAGAAAACTACAAAATATTGTTGAAAGAAATTAAAGAGGATGTAATAAATAATACCCCAAGACATTGTTAAAATGGTATGGTAGACAAAATAATGCCTCCCCCAAAAAAGGTCCACGTCCTGATTCTCTGAACTTGGCAAAAGAGACTTTGCAGATGTAATTAAATCAAGGTTCTTGTGATATAGAGATTCCCTGGATTATCTGAATAAGCCCAATGTAATCACAGGGTCCTTTATAAGAGGGAGGCAAGGGGACCTGGTGGCGCAGTGGTTAAGAATCCGCCTGTCAATGCAGGGGACACAGGTTTGAGCCCTGGTCCAGCAAGATCCCACATGCCACGAAGCAACTAAGCCCGTGTGCCACAACTACTGAGCCTGCGCTCTAGAGCCCGTAAGCCGCAACTAAGCCCATGTGCCATAACTACTGAAGCCCGCACGCCCTGGAGCCCGTGAGCCACAACTACTGTGCCCACTGGCTGCAACTACTGAAGCCCGCGGGCCCTGGAGACCGTGCTCTGCAACAAGAGAAGCCACCACAATGAGAAGCATGCACACCGCAATGAAGAGTAGCCCCACTCACCGCAACTAGACAAAGCCCACGTGCAGCAACAAAGACCCAACGCAACCAAAAATAAATAAATTAATTAATTAATTTTTAAAAAAAGAGGGAGGCAAGGGGCTTAAAGTCAGAGAGAGAAAATGTGACAATGGAAGCAGAGGTTGGAGTGATAGGCTATGAAAATGGAGGAAGGAGCCATGAGACACAAAATGTAGATGTGGCTTCTAGAAGCTGGAAAAAGGCATGGAAAGAGATTTTCCCCTAGAACCTCCAGATGGAACAAAGCTCTGCCAACAACTTGAGTTTTGCCCAGAAAGACCCATTTCAGATTTCTGACTACCAGAACTATAAGATATTAAATATGTGTTGTTTTAAGCCACCAAGTTCGTGGTGCTTGTTACAGCAGCAAAAGAAAACTAATACAAATGACAATACTAATTTGTACAAATAAACCTGCAAATTCAATGCAATCCCTATCAAAATCCCAGCTGGCTTTTTTGCAAAAATTGACAAGCTGATCCTAAAATTCGTACAGAAACTCAAGGGAACCAGAATAGCCAAAACAATCTTGAAAAAGAAGAACAACAGTAATCAAAACAGTATGGTACTGGCATAAAAACAGACCTACAGACCAATGGAAATCAAAAGCCCAGAAAATCAAAAACCCATGCATATATGGTCAACTAATATTGATATTTGACAAGGGAGCCAAGAAAACTCAATGGGAAAAATAGTTTATATTTACTGATAGTTTCTTCAATAAATGGTGTTGGGAAAACTGGATATCCACATGCACAAGAAAAATTGAACCCCTATCTTATACCACTCACAAAAATCATTGCCAAGACTCAGGTCAGGGAGCATTTCCCCTATTTTCTTCTAGGAGTTTTACAGTTTTAGATCTTAAGTTTCATTCTTTTTTTTTTTTAATTAAAAAAAATATTTATTTATTTATTTTTGGCTGCAATGGGTCTTCATTGCTGTGCGTGGGCTTTCTCTAGTCCAAAAAGAATTAAACTTAAGAATCTGCCTGCCAATGCAGGGGACACGGGTTTGAGCCCTGGTCCGGGAAGATCCCACATGCCGCAGAGCAACTAAACCTGTGCGCCACAACTACTGAGCCTGTGCTCTAGAGCCTGGGTGCCCCAACTACTGAGCCCACGTGCCACAACTACTGAAGCCTGCGTGCCTAGAGCCTGTGCTCTGCAACAAGAGGAGCCACCGCAGTGAGAAGCCAGCGCACCACAACGAAGAGTAGCCCCTGCTTGCCACAACTAGAGAAAGCCCACGCACAGCAATGAAGACCCATTGCAGCCAAAAATAAATAAATAAATATTTTTTTTAATTAAAAAAAAAAAGAATTAAACTTAAGATCTAAAACTGTAAAACTCCTAGAAGAAAATAGGGGAAATGCTCCCTGACCTGAGTCTTGGCAATGATTTTTTGGATATGACACCAAAAGCACAAGCAACAAAAGCAAAAATAAACAAGTGGAACTATACCAAATTAAAAACCTTCTGTACAGCTAAAGAAATAATCAACAAAATGAAAAGGCAAACTATGGAATGGGAGAAAATATTTGCAAACCATATATTGGATAAGGGGTTAATATCCAAAATGTGTAAGGAACTAATACAACTCAATAGCAAAAATACAAACAATCTGATTAAAAAATGGGTGGAGGACTCGAATAAACATTTTTCTAAAGAAGACATACAAATGGCCAACAAGTACATGAAAAGGTGTTCAATGTCATCAGGGAAATGCAAATCAAAACCACAATGAGATATCACCTCCCACCTGTTAGAATGGCTATTATCAAAAAAAGAGATAACAAATGCTGTCCAGGATGTGGAGAAAAGGGAACCATGGTGCATTGTTGGCAGGAATGTAAACTGGTATAGCCACTATGGGAAAACAATATGAAAGTTCCTCAAAAAATTAAAATCTGAACTACCATATGATCCAGCAATCCCACTTCTGGGTACATATTTAAAGGAGTGAAATCACTATCTCGAAGAGATATCAGCACTCCCATGTTTACTGTAGCATTATTTATAATAGCCAAGACATGGAAACAACCTAAGTGTCCATCAAGGGATGAACAGATAAAGAAAATGTGGGGTGTGTGTGTGTGTGCGTGTCTGTGTGTGTGTATTATTCAGTCATAAAAAAGAAGGAAATCCTGCCATTTGTGACAACATGGATGGACCTTGAGGGCATTATGCTAAGTGAAATAAGTCAGACAGAAAAAGACAAATACTGTATGATCTCATTTATATGTGGAATCTAAAAACATCAAACTCATAGAAACAGAGAATAGAATGGTGGTTGCCAAGGGCTGAGTGGTGGGGGATAAGGGGATATGTTAGTCAAACTTTCAGTTATAAGGTGAGTAAGTTCCAGGAATCTAATGTGCAGCATGATGACTATAGTTAACAATACTGTACTATATACTTGAAAGTTGCACATACCACAATGTTCATTGCAGCTCTATTTACAATAGCCAGGACATGGAAGCAACCTAAGTGTCCATCAACAGATGAATGGATAAAGAATATGTGGCACATATGTACAATGGAATATTACTCAGCCATAAAAAGAAACGAAAATTGAGTTATTTGTAGTGAGGTGGATGGACCTAGAGTCTGTCATACAGAGTGAAGTCAGAAAGAGAAAAACAAATACCATATGCTAACACATATATATGGAATCTAAAAAAAAAAAAAAATGGTCATGAGGAACCTAGGGGCAGGACATTCTCTACACAGACGTAGAGAATGGACTTGAGGACACAGGGAGGGGGAAGGGTAAGCTGGGACGAAGTGAGAGAGTGGCATGGACATATATACACTACCAAATGTAAAATAGATAGCTAGTGGGAAGCAGCCACATAGCACAGGGAGATCAGCTCGGTGCTTTGTGACCACCTAGAGGGGTGGGATAGGGAGGGTGAGAGGGAAACGCAAGAGGGAGGGGATATGGGGATATATGTATATGTATAGCTGATTCACTTTGTTATAAAGCAGAAACTAACACACCATTGTAAAGCAATTATACTCCAATAAAGATGTTAAAAAAAAAAAAAAGAAAGTTGCTGTGAGAAAGGACTTTAACGTTCTCACCATAAAAACAACAAAATGGTAATTATGTGAGGTGAAGGATGTGTTAACTAACCTTATCGTGGTAAACACTTCACAATATATACGTGTATCAAATCATCACATCATATACCTTAAACTTGTATAATGTTATATGTCAATTATCTCAATAAAGCTGGGAAAAGAAAGAAATAAAAGAACAAAGTTCAAAACTCACTTTCCAATTTCACACTTTCCAACTTCAAAACTTACTACAGAGCAATACAAATCAAAATAGTGTGATATTGACATAAGTACACACATATAGATCGATCGACCAGAACAGAGAGTCCAGAAATAAATTTAATTAATTTTCAATTAACTTTCAACAAGAGTGCCAAGACCATTCATTGGGGAAAGAAGAGTCATTTAAACAAATTATGCTGGGACAACTGGATAATGACATGCAAAAGAATGAAGTTGAAGGCATTTCTGATACCATATACAAAAATCAACTCAAAATGGAACATAGAAGTACAAGAGCTAAAACTATAAAACTCATAGAAGAAAACACAGGAGTAAATCTTCATGTTCTTGTGCTAGGCAATGTTTTCTTAGAAATGTTAACAAGAAAACAAGCAACAAAGAAAAAAATAAACTGTACTTCATCAAAACTAAAAACTTTTGTGCTTCAAAGGTTATGACTGATAAAGTGAAAAGACAGTCCACAAAGTGTAAGAATATGTTTGCAAATCATAAATGTGATAAGAGACTACTATCTAGAATAAATAAAGAACACTTACAACTCAGCAATAAAAAGACAACCCAACTTAAAAATGGGCAAAGGATATGAAAAGTCATTTCTCCAAAGAAGATACACAAATGACCAATAAGCACATGAAAAGATGCTCAATATCATTAGTCATCAGAGAATTGCAAATCAAAATCAACCATAATGAAATACTTCTTCACTCCCACTAGGATGGCAATAATAAAAAAGATAGATAATAACAACTGTTGGCAAGCATGCAGAGATATTGAAATCCTTATACATTGCTGGGGGGATTATAAAATGGTGTAGCCACTTTGGAAAATAGTTTGGCAGTTCCTCAAAAGGTTAAACATAGAGTTATCATATGACCCAACAATTCTATTCCCAAAAGAAATGAAAACATATGTCCACACAAAAGTTTGTACATGAATGTTCATCGCAGCATTATTCTTACCGAAAAGGGAAACTACACAGAAGTCCAACAACTAAGGAATGGATAAACAAAATGTAGTATATACATACAATGGAATATTATTCAGCCATAACAAGGAATGGAGTACTGATGTGTGCAACAACACAGATGAACCTTGAAATATTATGCTAAGTGAAAGAAGCCAGTCACAAAAGACTATATGTTATATGATTCCATTTATTTGAAATGTCCAGAATAGGCATAGAGACAGAAATTAGTGGTTGCTTAGGGTTAGAGGGGATGATAGGATTGGGTAGTGCTATTAAAGGGTATAGAGTTTCTATTTTTCTTTTTAAGATTTATTATTTATTTATTTATTTTATTTATTTTTGGCTGCGTCGGGTCTTAGTTGCGGCATGGGGGATCTTCGTTGAGGCATGCGGGATCTTTCCTTGTGGTGTGCGGGCTCTTTGTTGTGGCGCGCAGGCTTCTCTCTAGCTGTGGCATGCAGGTTTTCTTCTCTAGTTGTGGCGTGCAGGCTCCAGGGTGCATGGGCTCTGTAGTTGCAGCGCACAGGTTCCAGAGCACATGGGCTCTGTAGTTTGCAGCACGCAGGCGCTCTAGTTGAGGCGCGCAAACCTCAGCAGTTGTGGCTTGCAGGCTTACTTGCCCCGCAGCATGTGGGATCTTAGTTCCCTGACCAGGGATCAAACCCACTTCCCCTGCATTGTAAGGCAGATTCTTTACCACTGGACCATCAGGGAAGTCCCCGAGGGTTTCTTTAAGATGATAAAAATGTTCTAAAATTGACTGTGGTGATGGCTACCCATATCTGTGAATATACACCTGGGTATATGGGTGAGTTGTATGGTATGTGAATTATATCTTACCAAAAGTGTTAAGAAAAAAAGGAAGGGAGGAAGGAAGGAAGAAGGAAGGAAGGAAGGAAGGAAGGAAGGAAGGAAGGAAGGAAGGAAGGAAGGAAGGAAGGAAGGAAGGAAGGAAGGAAGGAAGTCTGCTAAGAGAGCCCCCCAGTTCCAAAATACTAAGTCTCTTCAGGGACACTGCCAACACTCTCACCTCCAAGGCCTCATCAGGCAGCCTTGGCTTCAGAGCAGAAGGAAGGTTCCTTATTAAAACCTCCCAGCAATGCTAACTTGTCTTGATGGTTTGCTACATGACATAATTATGACATGGCTACATAACTGCAGTAAGTTAAAATCCAACTCCTTCTCAGTTTTTCAGTTCTGATCTCTAAGTGAGTAGGTAATGGGGAGAAAGTGCTAAAAAACCACTCACTACTAACTAAAGTTCTAAATAAAACTATACTAAAATACTACAAATAAAAACATAAGATTTTGGATAAGGAACTTCTTTTGTTGCTAATTATCCTGATGATATATTAATAATATTTGCAAGGGACAACACAAGAGGTGACAATCTACAAACCTCTGAAATTAGCATTCCCATCATGTATCAAAGAAACATTAATAAAGCAGATTCAACAAGGTTATATTTGATCTTTAAAACCCAAATAATAGATCTGATTTTAATGTCGCATAAATATAATGTGCTACGTTAGCAACATATGGTGTTTATGAAATTAAGCAGATTTACCAACACAAAGAAGAGTAACATCAGGAAGTAGATGACATTTAGCATCAAGGTTATCACTGGAGCATCTCTTGATACTTCCCCTTGCCCAATGTTGACAGTAAATGAACAAGTATAGTGGCCAAGACCTAAAAAGGGCATGGTAACTAGGCTCAGACTCCTCAGTCATGACAGTCACCCCATCTGGTAAGCCACCTAAACAGGAAAAGATTCTAGCCAAGAATCTAGACTGGAAATTAGTGGAGGGAGACAGTGAATATCAGTTGTTATCTGGAGACTAGCTGTAGTGGAAGAGGTTGTAATTCATCTGCTAATCTCACTCTTGTAAATTCCCCACATTTTATAAGAGACCAAACAGAATGTTACAGAATTTGTTCCCACATGGGGTGAAATTACTATATGAAATGAATCCAAGAGGCACAAGGAATACAGTGACCAGATACTCCCTTCAAAACCAAGGCATTCATTCCTCTGTCAAGAGAGTTGGCTGCTAGCAGCTCACGGCCAAGTCCTCCTCCACAAACTGCCCTCAACCAAAGTATCATGGGTTGCGTTCTCTAAAAGCACACACTGAGAGGGAATTTGGGATGCAAGATGCTCATTAGAAATCAATACCTGTGAAGGAAAGGCAACAGAAGCAGGCTGAGAAGAGGAAGAAGTCAAACTGTAATGCAGGCCTGACAACCAGGTACAGTTCCCTGGAGCAAGTACTGCCTGTCAAAAATAGCTAGACCTTTATACCCCCACTTTGCTCAGCCGCTTGCAAGCTGCCCCTAGAAGACTGTGATCTCAGGTGAAGCAGCTCTCTGTAGGTGAGGCCGACCCTGAACCAGCTGACAGTTGAAAGCCATCTGCTTAAAGCACTTTCTGCAACTGGGAAGGAGAACTGTGTAGTTCCATCTCTTCCACAGAAAGAAACTACCCCACCCAAGGTTACGCCCTCAGGTCAGCCCACATCTAATTCCAGACAGCTCTGAAGTGTCATCCAAGCTCCAGAGTTCCCAAAAGGACTGACTAAAGTCTCTGTTGCAACTGCATCAGTTGAATCTCTCTGCCCTCCTAATCTTGCTTCCCTCGCTCCATTACAAGTATTGTTCTTAATAAACTTTCTGCAGGCAAATCTCCATCTCAGAGTCTATTTCCCAGGGAACATAACCTAAAAAATCTGATTCCATAGGAAAATTCGATAAAGAGGTAGCTATGATCTACTCTATTCAGTAACCTCATAGGATATTATTTCAGCTAGTGCAAATCATTAAAACTTAGCTGTCTATGGCACAATAATGTCAAGGCATCATTCTGTTAAAACAAAAAAAAAGGAACTTAGCAGCATTTAGATAAGTAGCAAAACAGAATAAATATATAAAAGATGACAAAATTGAAGTATTCAGTAGAAATAGCAAATAGTAGATCTGTGTTAACCTTTAAGAAAATAAAGTAACTATCCTATTCATAACCTGAAATGGGTAGAATAAAAATGGTTAATGAATCACATCCACCCATATTACACACATCAAGGCTCAAAGGCAATAGAGGAACTTATTGCAGGATTTTTATCAAATAAAGCAGATTCTTCTGCATAAATTAGTGGTTCCTGAACTTATTTGAGTTATGGATCCCTTTGAGTATCAAATGAAAGTTATATACTGTCTTCTCTGAAAAATGTCCATATGCATTTGTAAAATCTGAAAATAATTTCAGGAGTTCCTGGATCCCTGAAAGCCATTTACAGGTGCCAGGTTAAGAACCCCTCACCTAAATCACATTTATAAAGGTAAAATGACATCTGTCCAACACATGTTAACCTAAAAGACAAAGATGCTGACCAAAATGCAGCTGAATAAATCATATTGTCTTTAACTTATTTTAATTACATTATTATATAAGGAATATGTAAATAGGTTCTCACTATAAAATAATTAAAACAATACAGATTAAATTTCCTCTTGGTCACCCCTATTCCCCTTTCTCTTCACAGAGATTATTTATCAGTTTGACGTAAATCCTTTCAGACTTTTCCAGTGCTTTTTCAAAAACGTACTACCTATTAAAATGTGGAGAATCATTTTGGACACACTATGTTAAGAACTAGCATTTAAAAAGAACAAAGGATAGGGACTTCCCTGGTGGTGCAGTGGTTAAGAATCCACCTACTAATGCAGGGAACACGGGTTCAAGCCCTGGTCCGGGAAGATCCCACATACCACAGAGCAACTAAGCCCGTGTGCCACAACTACTGAGCCCATGCGCCACAACTACTGAAGCCCACGTGCCTAGAGTCCGTGTTCCGCAACAAGAGAAGCCACCGCAATGAGAAGCCCGCGCACCGCAACAAAGAGCAGCCCTTGCTCGCCGCAACTAGAGAAAGCCCGTGCACAGCAACGAAGACCCAACACAGTCAAAAATAAATTAATAAAATAAATAAATTTATTTTAAAAAATTACTCAAATAAATAAATAAATAAATAAAAAGAACAAAGGATAGATATTAGTGGTTTTCCTAATAGCAAATGCAGTGCTGCTAAGATTAATGACTTTTTCATATAACTCTTTCCTATAACCACTCTATCCATTTTTTTCAATTTGACCCACAATTTCCAAATCTGGTTTGGAAAAAGCTAGTGTATAAATCAATCAATAGAGCAACATTTAAACCTGGAGAGCTTGTCAAAGAAACAGATTCCTGAGCCCCATTCCAATTTTAGTTAACTAGAATTTACAAGGGTAGAGCCCCAGAATGTATTTTACCAAAGTTCCTCAAGTGATGTGAGTAAAATATAAAGCAGCAGTGTTGGGAATCACTATTATGAAAATCATAGAAATTAAAAAGATAATTCATTTCCACAAAGACCTCTTAAAAGTCCATTATGAATTCTACTAGGTATTGTGCTGGATGCTGAATATATTGTAGGATACAGTCCTTGCCCTAGAAGTGCTTACAGACTGGAAGAGAAAATCATACCTAATAATAAATAATTATAACACAAGCTGAAAGTAGAACGTGCTGTCTGTCCCCTAACTAAAATGTATGCTCCATGAAAGCGGGAATTCTGTTTTATTCACTGCCATATCTCCAAGCGTCTAGACAAGAGCTTAACACATAATAGGTACTTAATAAACAATTGCTGAATAATGCATAGGACTAAAATGGAAGGTTTAATTTCAACTAAGTAGATAAGGAAAAGGCACTTTTAAGAACAGATGTATAGACTGTTAAGAGGCAGGGAAGGTTAAAACAAAGAGAATTAATATTCATAGTACTACCCTACAATGTGTAAGAAATTCCAAGTTGACTTTGAATACATTATCTCATTTAACTATGATATAAACATTCTGAGATGGTATTGTGTCTCCATTTTAGAGATAAAGAAACTGAGGCACAGAAGGGTTAAGTAACTTGTCATCCAAGGTTACACAGCTAGAAAGTAGCAGAACTGAAATTTGAACCCCAGTCTCTAATAATAAGGCTTAGGAATTTAGACCTCATTTCCTAAGAAAAAAGAATGTCTTTGAAGTTTTTTTTTTTCCTATTTGGAATATTTGCTTTTTAAATAACAGCTTTATTGTGATGTACTTCATATATCACAAAACTCACTCTTTTAAAGTGTACAATTCAGTGGTATTTAGTATATTCACAGATTTGTGCAATCATCACCATTATCTAATATTAGAACATTTCATCACCCAAAAAAGAAACCCCATACCCATCAGCAATTACTTTCCCTACCGCCAGGTCCTGAAAACCACGAATCTACTTTCTGTCTTTAGGATTTGCCTATTCTGGACATTTCATATAAACTGAATCATATGACATGTAGCCTTTTTTAAAACTTTTTTTCTTGTGGTAAAATATAAATAAGATGTAGTCTTTACCCATTTTAAGCATACAGTTCAGTGACATTAAGTACATTCACACTGCTGTGCAACCATCACCATTATCCATCTCTAGAACTTTTTTTTTTTATAAATTTATTTATTTTATTTTATTTATTTTTGGCTGCGTTGGGTCTTCGTTGCTGCGCGCGGGCTTTCTCTAGCTGCAGCGAGCAGGGGCTACTCTTCGTTGCGGTGTGCGGACTCCTCATTGCGGTGTCTCCTCTTGTTGCGAAGCACGGGCTCTAGGTGCGCGGGCTTCAGTAGTTGTGGCACGCAGGCTCAGTAGTTGTGGCTTGCGGGCTCTAGAACGCAGGCTCAGTAGTTTTGGCACATGGGCTTAGTTGCTCCGCAGCATGTAGGATCTTCCCAGACCAGGAATCAAACCTGTGTCCCCTGCATTGGCAGGCGGATTCTTAACCACTGCACCACCAGGGAAGTCCCTAGAACTTTTTCATTATCCCATAATAAAACTCTGTTTACCCCTTAAATAATAACTTTCCATTCCCCTCTCCCCCCAGCCTCTAGTAACCTCTATTTTACTTTCTGTCTCTTATGAATTTGCCTATTTTAGGTAGCTCATATAAGTGGAATCATACAATTTTTGTCCTTTTGTGTCTGGCTTACTTCACTTAGCGTAATGTCCTCAAGGTTCATCCATGTTGTACCATGTATCAGAATTTCCTTCCTTTTTAAGGCTGAATAATAGTAAATTGTATGTATATACTAAATTTTGTCTATCCATTCATCTGTCGTTGGACACTTGGGTTGCTTGTGCCTTTTGGCAATTGTGACTACTGCTGCTATAATGTGGGTGTACAAATGTCTGTTCGAGTTCCTGCTTTCAATTCTTTTGGCCACAGACCCAGAAGCGGAATTGCTGAATCCAGTAATTTTATGTTTAGTTTTTTGAGGAACTACCATAACATTTTCCACAGAAGCTGCACCATTTTATATTCCCATTAGTGATGCACAAGGGTTCCAATTTCTCCATATCCTTACCAACACTCGGTATTTTCTGCTTTTTTTTTTTCTTTATAACAGTCATCCTAATGGATATGAAGTGATGTCCCATTGTGGTTTTTTGCATTTTCCTAATGATTAGTGAGTGATGTTGAGCATATTTTCACGTGCTTATTGGCCATTTGCATATCTTCTTTGTAGAAGTGTTTATTCAAGTCCTTTGACCATTTTTTAATCAGGTTGTTTGCTTTTTGTTGTTGAGTTGTAGGAGTTCTTTACATATTCTGAACATTAATCCCTTATCAGACATATTCATTTTGAGTGGCTATTAGGGTATCCATTTAGAAATATCTAGCAATTAAATATACATGCTGATCTTGATTTCAAGAGGGAGAAACAACGATGTACACTTAACAGTCATAGTATTTGCACAGTGACATTTATAAAGTACTTTCATGTATATTAGTTTCTTTAGAATCTCACAAAAATCCTAACACTTGTACAGATGAGAAATCTCAGGCAGATCTCCAGACTACAAATCCCAAGATTAAGATTATTTGGAAGTGCTTCAGGGATCAAAGGGAAGAAGCTGGCCAAGCTGCCTGAGTTTTGGGCCCCATCCCAATTCCCAAAACATCTCAAATTTTTCTGCTGCAAAAACTGGAATATCATGTAAGATTTCAATTGAAAATAAGTAGAGTTGCTTGAAACAAATTTGAAACCATTACATTATATACTAACTTATGTTCTTAAAATAGTTATTGAAGCTATAGAAATAAATAAGATTGCTTAATTAGAAAACTTGGGGCAAGAAGGTAATCCTACTTTTGTGGGGTAAGAGAATGAAGAAGGAAGGTAGAAGGAAAACCAGAATGGTGAAGTAAAACAAAAATCTAGGAAGAAACATTTCAACAGGAAAGTTCAGAAGACTACAGAAAATGCTATACAGAGGTCATGACGGATGAGGACTGGAAAAAGGATACCGTGTCTGGCAATCATGAGGTCATTGGTGACCTTTAAGAGATCAATTTTAATATAGTGAGCGAAAGCAGAAGTCAGATTGAAAAGGCTTCAGAGGTGGCGAGAAGGTTAAAGAAGGAAAGGTAACAAATATGGAATACTCTCAACAATTCTGACACAAGAATAATAGTGAATGAATATTTACGTAATACCTGATAAGTGCTAGGCCCTGTTCTAAATACTTAACATATTAATTGATGTATACTCAAAACAATTCCTTTTGAGTATAAAACAAATGGACCATCATTCTGGTCCATTTATAGTTGAGGAAACTGAGACATAGTGAGGAGCCAGAATTCTGAGGCTATCTGCTGCATAGTCCCTGCATATATATGATAATATATAATATAATCACATATATATCATATGTCATATTATATAATATATATGATAATATAATATATAGTAGATAAATGCAAATATACACGACAGTAAAGAGTACAATAATATTGAGTATACTCTATAAAAAACTGAATCACTCTGTTGTACACCTGAAACTATAAAATTCTAAATCATCTATACTTTAATTAAAAATAAAAATAATAATATAATATTGAGTGAGAGAAAAGATTAGCAAAAGTATTTTTTCACAAGAACCATAACATGGGGAAGGATTTTATACCACTAACATCAATGTATGTTGGTGATGCTTGACAGTCATGTCAGTTTACCAGGTGTTGATAGATTTAAGCAAAATAAAAACAGGCTGACTTTTACTGAATGTATTAATGTGGCAGGCTTCCATTCAATAAAACCATGAATGAATAGGGAAAAAATGTAATTATCTCCAAAGGCTTTCAAAGGCATAATACATTCTCCTGTTGCTTACAGAATGCAAGATAATGAATGGATGGATGGACCAAAATCTATTTTACTGATTAGCTCTATCATATATTTGTACCTTTAAAAGGCAACAATTTTTTTAAAAAAGAAAAAAAGGATCCTATGAAGATATAACAAAGCTATTGTAAAGACAGAAATCTATAAAATTTATTCTGAAAAAAAAAAAGAATATCTGGCAGTATTTTTGTCATCTTCCTGCCTGCCAATGTTACCCCTTTGAATCAACTATAGGCTAGAGTATTATAGGGTAGAGAAATACCAATATAGAAAGAATTTCATGAAGGGTCAATCTAACTTGTAAGCAATAAATAGTGTTTTCAATCTAATATTGCAATATTAGACATAATTTTTAAATTTCTTATAATTGGAATATTAAAATAGAGCAATTTATCCAGCTGTCCTCATTTCTCTAATCACTTTCTACCCTTTGCCTCCACAGTAACTACCTCTATCATTACAGAACACTGTGTTAAGTGCTATTTTAATGTGTATCCTATACTAAACTGTACACTCCTTAAATACAGAATTTATATTCTATTTTGCACAGAATATTTAAAAATGTTAAATATAAGTTTTATAAATGAATGGAGGAATGACCAAACATGAATAAAATTATATGTTGGCATTACATTTATACAAGTGTCTTTTGATGGCAAGAATTTATACACTTTTGCATAAGACCTTTCCAAAACACAGACACACATTTTAAGTAGTAAGAGAATAATTTTCCTTGAGATCCATTAATAAACCTAAAGATAGATAAAAGAAAATAGACTGAAGTAGAAAAGAAAGTTGACGTAGTCTATAGCACTTGTGTAATAAATATTACATAATGTTTTGACTGCCTATGATAAGTTTAAAAACACTGACAACACTAATAAAGGTGATCATTTTTCTAGAACAGTGTTTTCAAACCTTGGCTGCACGTAAAACAACCTAGGAACTTTTTAAAAATTCTGAAGTTCAGTCCTCATTCTCAACAGATTCTTATTTAATTAATTCAGGGTGAGTCCTTGGCACTATTTTTTTTTAAATCTCCCCAGGTGATTTTAATGTGAAACCAAGACTGGAACCCACCACTCTTTCCTTTAAAATCAATTTTTGAGGCATAATTTACGTTCAATAAAATATACCAATTTTAAGTATACAATTAAGTTTTGACAAATGAATACCGCCATGTAACCACTACCATAATCACAACATAGAACATTTCCATTACCCAAAAAAGTTTCCTCATGCCCCACTTCCCTCTCCCCTAGCAACCACTGATTTACTTTCTGTCACTACAGCTTAAGGCTTTCTAAAATTTCATGTATATGGAATTGTATTGTATGTTCTCTTTTTGGTCTGGCTTCTTTTATTTAGGATAATGCTTTTAAGAATCATCCATGTTTTAGGCCATCAGTTTGTTCTTTTTTATTGCTGAACAGTATTCCACTATATGCATATACAACAATTTCTTTATCTATTCACCCATTTCATAGACATATGGGTTGTTTCCAGTTTAGGGCTATTCTGAATAAAGCTGTTCTGAATATTCAAGTACAAATCTTTATATGAACATATGTTTTCATTTCTTTAAAGTAGATACCTAGGAATAGGTTGCTGAATCTTATGATTAAGTGTATGATTAATTTTATAAGAAACTGTTTTCTGGGAATTCCCTGGTGGTGCAGTGGTTAAGAATCCGCCTGCCAATGCAGGGGACACGGGTTCGATCCCTGCTCTGGGAAGATCCCACATGCCACGGAGTAACTAAGCCCTTGCGCCACAACTACTGAGCCTGCACTCTAGAGCCTGTGAGCCACAACTACTGAAGCCCACGCGCCTAGAGCCGGTGCTCTGCAACAAGAGAAGCCACCGCAATGAGAAGCCCGCGCACCGCAACGAAGAGTAGCCCCTGCTCGCTGCAACCAGAGAAAAGCCTGCGCACAGCAACGAAGACCCAACGCAGCCAAAAAATAAAATAATAAAATAAATAAATTTTTTTAAAAAAGAAAGAAACTGTTTTCCAAAGTGGCTGTATCATTTTGCATTCCCACCAGCAATGTAAGAGAGTTCTAGTTGCTCCACATCCTTGTCAGTACTTGGTAGTGTCAGTCTTTTATTTTACACATTCTAGTGTGTGTATAGTATTTCCTTAGGTTTTAATTTGCATTTCCTTAAAGACTAAATAAATATAAAAACAACTGTTCTTAAGGTAAGAAAACCACCAGGGAGAGGGTACTTCATCTTTTGATTCAACAATGTATTTTTAAAGACGGTAACTATATTATACTGCCTTGCTTACCACATTCATCACTCCATTATAATGAGAAAGAAGCAAATGACCAAAAAAGCTTTTCAAAAGCAGGTTTCAGAGAATTTCTTAGGGTCAAGTACCCACTCAGTTTACAACTTCCCACCTACATAAAGATGGCAACATAATGCAGTTCTAGAAGCATAGGCTTTAGTGCCCAACTTGGGTTTGTATTCTAAGGTAGGGAAATACAAAGTATTTTGGAATGATTTCCACCCAAAATAAGTAAACAATTATTTACTGAGCTTTACACAAAACAAGTGGCTAAATGTTCAATGAATGAATCAAGAACTAGTTAATAATAACTTTCAGTGGTATTTTTTAATCTATATAATGTTTTAAAAATCAAAAACATGCAGAAATTACATCTTTATTTTATTTATATATCTTGCTAGTGTATCTCCTAGGCTCCAGTTACATATAAATCAAGGAAGAGAGATTTCCATACTACATAAATATTTTTTAAATTATACAAGTTTACTCATTCATTCAATAAGCATATACTGAGTACCAATTTATGGCATATCACATTATACATTCTAAGCGGGAGGACAATTTTTCTCAATACTGAGAACCTAAAATTAATCAGTTGGCTACATGTGATTATGAAAAGTATCAGAGTAATTTAGCATATGATAATATAATGCTAAAGCTAATGTTAAAATGAGTGTGATTTCCTTGGCATACCAGCTCCATGACAGGCTAAAAGTGGCCAAGAAGCATGTTGCCTATATGAGGGAAGAAATAAGCCTATAAATAAACCACAAGGTAGAAAGTTCACATAAAAGTAATCTGGAATGGACTGCAGTCTATTTCTAATATCAAACACAATTCTGAACCATATTAACTTGGGGTTTGGAAAAAGGTTAAGACATGGTTCATATGCTTTCAGGGTTACCTATTTCTTTTTTTTTTTATATCTTTATTTTATTTCTTTACAAATTAAAGATGCATTGAAAAATAAACCAATAAAGAGAAATAAGAGGTCCAGAGCAGGGGCATCCCAGGCTGGGAGCAGGTGAGCCTGGCCACCATCAAGGCTAGCCCTTGTCCTGTCCCAGCCAGTTCGGGTTGGAAGATAACTGTCAGCCACTCTGTCAATACTAAAGCCCAAGTGGTGTCCAGGCAGGAGAGACCTGCTCCAGGCACCTCTGCCTCTCTCCTCAAGAACCCCCAGCTTGGAGAAGCAGTGTTTCCAGTAGGAGCTCAGAGTGGGAAATGGGCTGGCTCTGTGAGGTATTGCAAATTGATGATCAGATTCCCTACAGAACCATTCAGTGTTGGGGCCTCTCCAGCTGGAAAGAAGGCTGGTATCTCTCCCAGATCTTAATTTATTTTGTAACTCAGTTCCTAGACTTATTCATCTCTGACAATGTATCTCTATCCATGGGGTGATCACCAATCATTGCAGGAGAGAGAAAGAAGAGTGGAAGCAGAGAGGGAAAGCTAATCAACCACTCTGATGTTGCTGACTTCCAGGCCCAAGAAGGACTGATCATTTTTCTCTCCACCACCTATGGTCTATACCCCAGCTCTTGTCCATGTGTACGTTTTATCCCTAATATAGGAAGTTGTTGCTAACAGAGAACTAAATTAACAGCCCCTCCCCCTGTAGTAATCTTGGGATCCCCACTCCTTCCTGCCTGCCCCTCTCTTCTTGAAGGCTGGTCCAAAGGGACACATAAAATTGCCAGGGTCTGGGTGCCTCCAAATTCCCCAATACCAAATCACATAAAGTGAACTGAGAAACTACATGCATTACCATAGGAAAAGCAAAATAAAGTGACGGGATTAGGGGCACCTTCCATCAGTAGGACATGACAGACTGGTAGGATACTTCAGCTCAGAAAAGAAAGTATCTCCTTAAACTTCCCCCTCCCAGCAAAGAGACTGAGGTCAGCTTACATGACTTATAAGATATGCAACTGTCCAGATTTCTCTGCTCTCCTGAGATGCTTTCTGGAAGCTGGCCTAGGACCCTATTCTGTTTACCCACTTGCTCTAGCTCAGTAGCTGCCGAACTTCCTTGTACGTATGACAGAGAAAGTCCATACAAGGTGCCCCCCAGCTTAGGCTCTTGTTTTCCACCAGGATGAGCTTGTACAACATCTCCAGTTTGTCCTCCTGTTTCTCCATGATAAGCTTCAAGCACTGCGATCTCTATGCCCTTAAGCTATCAGTGAGATCCCATACCTTCTTGTACAGTGGATTATGCAGAACTGGCACAACACTCAAGCCACGGGTGATCTGACTGAAGGAGGAGATGCTGAAGAGGCTCTGGACAACTGAGGGTTACCTATTTCTATACACGAGTTATAAATGGTATGCATGAAAAAAATCCCACAGTAATTTGTTCATCCATGCATGTATACTCTGAGTGCTATATTGCACAGTCATCATTTTTTATAAAGAAGGATGACAGGTTTAACCTTTAAATGACCACTTATTTGTCAAAAAAGTCCCACATGTATTAAAAATATTAAATAATCAATCATGCAAATTGAATCAATTAAATTGAAATAATGCTTACCTAATAAAGTGAATGTGGTGATTTCTAATTTAAGCCATATCCAACACATAAAAGTTTAAAATTCACATGAAACGCTGTTATGCAACAAAAAACAAGCATGAGAAGCTGTTATGAGTTGAATTGTGTCCTCCAAAATTGGTATGTTGAAGTCCTAACCCCCAGTACCTCAGAACGTGACATTTTTTTTGGAAATAGGCTCGTTGCACATGTAATTAGGTAAAATGAGCTCATACTGGAGCAGTGTAGGCCCCTAATCCAATAATCCATGTCCTTATAAAATGGCCATGTGAAGACAGAGATACATAGGAAGAACGCCTGTGACAAAGAAGGCAGAGATTGTAGTTATGCAGTTGTATACCAAGGAATGCCAAAGACTCCTGGCAAACCACCAGAAGCTAGCAAGAGGCAAGGAAGGATTTCCCTATTGGTTTCAGAGGGAGCATGACCCTGCCGATACCTTCCTTGATTTCAGACTTCCAGCCTCCAGAACTGTGAGACAGTAAATTTCTGTTGTTTTAAGCCATCCAGTTTGTGGCAGTTTGTTACAGCAGCCATAGGAAACTAATACAGCATTTTCAGTATTTCTTTTATACATTAATTTACTGACATATTAATGTCTTGATTTTTAAAAATTATTTTCTAAAATAATACAGTAAATGTGACTTTTTGGGGTATAGCGCTATACATTTTAACACGTGTGTGTATATATATATAGCCATCAACCATAAGGTACTGACGGTTAATGTCTTGATTTTTTTTTTACATATTTATTTTATTTATTTACTTATTTATTTATCTGGCTGCACCGGGTCTTAGTTGCAGCACGCGGGACTTTTAGTTGTGGCATGCGGATCTTCTTAGTTGTGGCACGTGGGGTCTTTAGTTGTGGCATGTGGGATCTAGTTCCCTGACCAGGGATCGAACCCAGTCCCCCTGCATTGGAAACACAGAGTCTTAGTCACTGGACCACCAGGGAAGTCTCAATGTCTTGATTTTTAATAGCCATTACTGAAACAAGAGCAAAGAAATTGTTTCACATAGGCTTAAGTAAATTTCCAGCCCTTCCACTTCAAAATTTAGACTTTGTATTCACACTTCAATAATATATTTTTTTAATTCCTAAAATAAAGATAACCTCTAAAAGTCCACTATCTTTAGTTTATTCATTATCTTTAAAATCTAAAGCTCTATTCCTTGAGAAAGTCACTTTCAATAAGAATTCATCTGAAGTTTTGAAGAAACTGATAAATCACCATTCTTCACATAAAACAGACAGTCAACATAAAAGATACACACTGTTGCAATGTTCATACCACTTACTGTTATCAGCTTATTATATGCGCAAGTATGGAGTTTTCCCCATGTCTTCTAACACTGCACTCACTATAAAAATTCATGTCTCTCTCTCTTAGTTTTAGAACACTGAGAAGTCTGTTTTTAAACTTCTAAACATTCACTATTCAACAGACTTTTTTTACCAAAGTATACTTAATTTACAATGTTATGTTAGTTTCAAGTGTACAGCAAAGCAATTCAGTTATACACACAAACATATATACTCCTTTTCATATTCTCTTCCATTATAGGTTATTACAAGATATTGTATATAGTTCCCTGTGCTATACAGGAGGTCCTCGTTGTCTACCTACTTTATATACAGTAGTCTGTATATGTTAACCCCAAACTCTTAATTTATCTCTCCCCCCCACCCCCACTATCCCTTTTGGTAACCGTAAGTTTGTGTTCTATGTCTGTGAGTCTATTTCAGTTTTGTAAATAAGTTCATTTGTATCATTTTTTCAGAGTCCACATATAAGTGAAATCATATGATATTTGTCTTTCTCTGTCTGACTTTCTTCACTTAGTATGATAATCTCTAGGTCCATCCATGTTGCTGCAAATGGCATTATTTCATTCTTTTTTATGGCTGAGTAATATTCCATTGTATATATGTACCACATCTTTATTCATTCCTCTGTCAATGGACATTTAGGTTGCTTCCATGTCTTGGCTATTGTAAAAGGTGCTGCTATGGACATTGGGTGCATGTATCTTTTCATATTAGAGTTCTCTCTGGCTATATGCCCAGGAGTGGGATTGCTGGATCATATGGCAGCTCTATTTTTAGGTTTTTAAGGAACCGCCATACTGTTCTCCATAGTGGCTGCACCAATTTACATTCCCGCCAACAGTGTAAGAGGGTCCCTTTCTCTTCAGGGCCTCTCCAGCATTTATTATTTGTAGACTTTTTAACTATGGCCATTCTGACTGGTGTGAGGTGATACCTCATTGTAGCTTTCATTTGCATTTCTCTAATAATTATCGATATTGAGCATCTTTTCATGTGCCTGTTGGCCATCTGTATGTCTTCTTTGGAGAAATGTTTATTTAGGTCTTCTGCCCATTTTTTGACTGGGCTTTTTGTTTTTTTGATATTAAGCTGTACGAGCTGTTTGTATATTCTGGAAATTAACAAACATTTACTAAATATTAAGATGTGTGTGTGAGGCACTGTGGTGGAGGAGGAAGGAGAGAATTCATTGATCAAAAAAAAAATAAAAGAGCAATGTGATTTTAAAACTTGGTAAGTTTCTACTCTAAAAAATGTTACCACTTATCCCTTAAAGGTATGCAGCTGCTTTCCCTGCTGGACTATCTCACACATAAATAAGTCATTTTTCCCCACATGGAAATTTTATTATGATTTTTCATTCTAACTTACACACATCTAAAAAGCTTTTTAGATGAGGATATCTTTTGTTCCCCTAAATAATAGAGATTAAAAACAAATTACATATAAAAATCAACATCTGTAATACTTGTTACTGCTGCATTTCACAAAAGTTTGTACTATAGAAAAATTTCATAGATGTTTATTGATAATATATACATGCTCATAATTATAAACTTACTAGTTAACTTTTAAGCTATAGGTAACTTCCTGAAATGGACCTTTTTATTATTATCGACTTTGCAATTACACTTCTTCCACATAAAGTAGTACTTAGCATTGTGGCTCTAGTCTTGAAGACTATCCGCATACAAATTATGTGTTTATTAGAAAACATGTAGGCTAAAAATATGGGGCTCAACTGTCAGAATCTATGATAATTTCTGGATATTTATATAATTAAGATATACCAGCACTGAAGGACCCTGCATGCCTTTATCCAATTTTTGAAAATCTAAATATTCGAATAAATATAATATTTCTGCATACAAGAGAAAAACTGTTAATGCTTCTTTTCCCTCAATCAATTCACATTTCCCTGAGAAGACACAAACCTCCCTTAAATTTTACCAAACACAGAGAAATCCATTTAAAATATGATGTATAGCAAAAAAGGGTCAACATCTTAAAATTATTAGTAAATTATAGTTGTACCATTCTTATACCATCTGCAGATTCCTGAGTAAGTATTTTCCCAAGGTTTATACTACCACTATTTCCATGGGCTTCTTAAACAGGTTAAAAATGCAGATGCTTAAAACACCTGAACTCTATTACCGTCATAATACTGAGAGATCAGAAAAGTCTATTCACAGAGCTTCAAACTTACAGACATCCATGAAAACACTAATTTACAATTTTCCCCTTTTAAAAGGAACAGTACTTCTGATTCAGTACTGTCATGGAAAAGAAATGTATCCTTTGAGCATAACAACCTAGTCCTCCCATTTGCTTACATCAAGCTGGGAAAGTTTTAGTTCTGACACAAAATCTGATGTTTTCTACAGAGCATTTGCTTTTCAACCAGTCCATGACTCCCTATTACCAGATTCCACGTGGAAAGTAATCAGAAGTTACCGAATTTAATATACCTGCACTTTGTACAAGTTTTTGTTGTTGTCTAATTTTTTTTCCTTCCAATTTTTTATTCTGTTGTGCTGTTTTATTTTTAAATTTATTTATTTATTTTAAGGTACTCTTGTTTTCCTCATTTAAATCCCCTTATGAATCTTTTCTTTAAAAGATGTTGTTATAGAAATACCCTAACATCCCTTCCTTCCTAAAGTATCAGCCTTTAGTAACTTCCCAGTTCTGAGGTTACAACTATGGCTTGGACACAGTAAGGAAATATGTAGAATTTTTAATAATACCACTGCGTAATTATATTGAGTTTGAAGTGAAGTTATAAAGTGAAGAACATCATTACCATCTTGCTACATACAAATCACTTTTTCACTCATCTCTTGGCAATACTTTTATAAAACCTATCATCTAGATTAAGTCACATACTCGCATTTTAGGTTTAAGAGATGAGGGATGGGTTTCTCACTTTACATATTAAAAGATGGTTCATGCCAAGATACAGAACGCAGAATGCTAGAGAATGGAATATCCTTCTCTTCCACACTTACTAGCATAAATTAAAGTCAGAAAAATAAAGATTACACAGCTCATGGTTCTCAAATAGCATTACTTAAAAGTGATTAATTCATTCTCCTACCTTCATCTATGAAATCCAAAGTAAGAATCAGAAAATATGCTTAAATATGTCCTTTCTCCAGTCCCTAAAACTATCATATAAGAGCTCATCACCCTAATAAGCATGCCAACTATCTTATTATAAAAAAAAAATCTGATTTAAACATGACCTGGATCACCCACAAAATCTGATTTCATTTGTAACTTGACATTATAGTCACTTTCAAAATATATACCTCTTTAAAACTCTTCCTCTCTCTCATCTGCCCCCTCAAAGTTTGAAAATTCTTTCAAACCCAATATTTCTTACTATAAAATGACCACGTAAATTGACACTTTTCAATTCAAAATATTTTAAACAAGAATCTTAAAAGTTAACTGATAGAAACTCATACAAAGAATAAGGTCTACAGACGAATAAAGAAATGCCTATATTCATTTTCATGTTTTCAGTATTAAAGCTGTACACCTTAATTATCTGATTATTCAATTAATTATTTCAAAAATACACACAAACACACAATGGACTAGCCTCAAATAAACAAAACTTTCTCAATCCACTGTCACTATATTCTGACACAGGATAAATTTAGATAAATTTACACTTCACATTTGCAAAACAAACTGTGGCATATGTTGTTTTAAAAAGAAACACAGGGTTCAGTGACTCTCAATAAACAGAAGTAGACTACCTTATATGAAACACCACAATGTACTACTCTTAAAATGAAAAGAAAATTTCAAATATGTCAGTTTTACCTGGGGAGAAGACAGCTAGATGTCTAGGGTTCCTGTGTAAGTGTGTTCCTGTGCTTGTTTAATTCTAAAAACAACCTCTCTCCAACTCCTTTCAAAAATCAATATTTTTTCAATAAATATGAGCATATACTGTACAATAAAATGCATAAAGATAATAAGGTGCACTTCCAAAATGCTATAACAGTTCAAATAGAAAAAAAAAAATCAGTGTTTTAATTTCCCACATAGCAAGTCTATGTTAAACAATGTCATTTTTTCCCCTTTCTTCCTAACCATTCCACAAATCAGGACTACTGTATTTGTATATTTAATAAGATGAACAAACTGACTAGAAGCTCTGGAGGAGTACAAGAGAAAGAAATCCTTTTCATTTTCCCACAAACAAAAAGATAAAACAAAAGCAAATATGAAGACTTGTTAAATGAGAAGCATTTGAAAAACCCAATGTGACCAGCTTTTGATTTACCCCAGTCTGACAAGGAAGATAGACCCCACCCCCACTCCAGATTGTGCCTTTTTTTTCCTTGGGTGGGAGTGTGGAAAAGAGAAGCTGTCACATTTCCATCTTCGGTTATTGTTAAGTCCACAGCCTAGATTCCCAAGTATCACTGGTCCAGGGGGGAAAATATTAAAGCAGGTAATTAAAATTGTCTGAAATGCACAGTATTTTGTTGATTTTTTCCATTTTTAAAGTTAATTATACCCAGCTTCAATCTGCGAAGACTAGATTGCCTTTGACAGCCTGTCCCTCAAACGTTCCCTGTAAGACCGCTTGCTCCAGATTCACTAACAATTCTCTCCTCCCTGAACTTAAATTAGAAGAACGCATTTCAGAAATTATTACATCCAGAAAGCCAAATCTCCCCATCCTTCTTGCCTTGGCCTGGGGTGTAGAACGAAGAGTAAAAAAGAGATCTATTCGCTCTTCAAACAAAAAGAAAAGCGGGTACAGGGCTGGTGGAGGAAAGAGCAGCAGTGGACCTGAACGAAATGTTAAGAAAAGTTTTTTATGTGACTAGTTTGTCCTTTCACGGGAGAACAGGAGTTGGGCAGAAAGCCGGGGTCTTGGCCCAGGGCTTGTGCAAAGAGAAGGCACCTGCGGAAGAGGAAGCCGGGGACAAGAGAGGAGTCAAGCGAGCACCTACCGACTTGCAGCACATTCTCCACGGAGCCGCTGTCCAGCAGACGGATGCCCCGGCGGAACGGGAGCCCCTCGCCACCACCGCCGCCGGCGGCTCCAGCCCCTGAGCCCAGTCCGGGGGACGCCCCCGCCGCGGCTGCCCCGGGGGCGGAGCCGGCCGGAGCGGCGGCCCCGGGGGGTGGCGGCGGCCCCTCCTCGGCCGGCGAAGCCCCCGCGGCGCCTCCAGCCGAGCCGGCGCCAGGGCCGCCGCGGTACTGGAAGCTGGAGTACATGCAGATCTCCCGCTCATTCCGCGGAAAGGACCAGTAGACGATGCGGCGCTGCACGGGCTCCGGGATCCGCTCGAAGCGCTCCTCCACCCGCTCGTACGCCCACTTTTCCGCAACCGTCTTGGCGGCACAGTCCAGCAAGGACTCGGGCTGCAGGTGGGGACGGGCCCCCAGGGACAGGCAGCTGCCGCCGACGCCCCCCACCCCGCCGCCGGCCGCCCCGGGCGAACCGCGAGGGTGGTGAGCCTGCGGACTGGGCCACGAGCACAGGCGCTTGGCCGGAGAGACCGGCGGTGGCGAGAGCAGCTCCTCTCGCTCACCTCCTTCCGCCATTGCTGGGGACTGACTGACTGACTGAGACGGAGGCAGCGGCGGCAGCGGCGACTGCACCGGCTGCGGCGGAGACCCTGGCCACGGCCACGCGCCCCGCGCAAGCGCCCAGCTGCGGCGCCGGGGGTGGGGGGGCGGGGCGAGCAAACCCGCGAGCCTGCCGGCCTGAGTGTGGAGCCTAGGCCGGTCCGGTGCGCGCGCCGCGAGGGCCGACGGGGGCGGACTGAGAAAGAGAGGCGGCGCGCGGCGTCCGGGCCGCCGCGAGCGCGAGGAGGGACGGGAGCGAGCGCGGGCCGGCGGCGCGCGCCAGGCGCAGACGGCCCAGAACGCGCACCGAGCGCTCGCCCCGGGCCGACCTCCACCTAGAGGCCAGCCAAGGGCGAGGAGCGCCGGACCCTCACCAGCTCGCTCACCTCCAACCCACCTGCCGCCTGGAGGGAGAGGAGTGGACTGTGCGGCCAAGTGCAATGGCCGGGCGCGAGCCACGCGAGGAGCCGCCGCGAAGTGCTAGGTTTGCGGAGCGGAGGAAGAGAGAAAACTCAAAATCGGGGTCCTCTGTAGACCAGACGCGCGACCGTCACAGCGGAGCGAAAGATCTGGCAGAAAGACGCTAGGAAGACACTAGGAAAAAATCGGAAAGTTCCAGTGATGAAAACTCTCCTCACACCACAGCAATGTAGAATAAAGTCGGCGGTCCCCTCCGGAGCCGGGCAAAGCCGCACCAGCCCCCGACTGGACGATGGGGCGCCAAGATCTCACCGCCACGGCGGCTGCAGTCTCCGTGGATATTGAAGGGTTTTCGCACCTTGCATCCTAGGGGGGGAAAAAAAACTTTTCGGTGTGGTTTCTGGTAGAGTTCTCTGATCCCCTGCCTCCAGTCTAAATTAGGTCTTTTATGTTTTCCTCACTTGGTTTAGTCTTTCTACACTTTCATGTTAATTATAACAAGTTGCACACATATTTTTACATATTTGTGTAATGTCTGACTGACCAACCGACTGTAAACACCATGAGAGCAAAGATCATGTCTATTTTCTTCTCGATAATTTATCCTCTGCCTGACATACGGCAACTTCACCACTAACTCCTCAATAAACAAAACTGAGTTGTAAGCAACGGTATGTTGCTCAGTCAAGAAAATTTATTATTTCAGATTTGCTGATAAACTAATCTCTAAAACGTTAAAATGTTCCAACAACTGTCTTGAGAGTTCCTTCAGTTGCGTTGTCCCTTCAAAATGAACGAGTTCTAGAGTGTAGTATAAAATAAGGATAAGGGAGTAAATGACTGGAGATGGACATGGGCCAAAGTAGTTTGCTTTTGCTGTAATGTCAGAATTAAAGAGCATAGGCCATAGAGTCAGAAATGGGTGTGAATCACCCTTGCTACTTGTGTGATGCTAATCATGACTCAAGTCATTTGTAAAAGTGAGCTAGTAATAATGCCTATACATATAATTTATTAGAAGTAATTCAAATGTAGTGCTTATTCAGTGTAGTAGATAATAAATATGTTTATATGTGTTAATGGATTTATATCTGTAAATATCTAAATAGATTATTGTGAAGTAGCATAATCCCTCCTGCCCTTTAAATCTGGTACCACAATTATAGACTTTCATGGCACCCAATCTTTTCTTTCCTAGAACTTATCAGAGTTTATTTGGGGCGTGAGTATTCCTCTAATGCCTTTCTCTCTGATTAGATTATGAGCTATGTAAGGGCAGAAAATATTTCTATATCAAGGCCTGTCCCAACACTCACCATAATGCATTCACATGGAAGATGCTCAAGAAACATTTGCTTTCTGAATCAATGAATACGTTACTCTGATTTACTCAACTGCTGGAAAATATAGTTAATAGAGGTTGGGATATATGAAGAAATGTTACTAAACATATTTACTAAGAGTCAAGTTTGATTCTTACAAGTTTGATTTAACTAGGTGATTTTTCCTTATTTGGAAGACATTAAACTTTATAGAAAAGCACAAAGAATAGCACAATCTATGCCCATATACTCACCACTCAGAATTAATAATTATTACTTAATATATCAGAAGTCCACTTTAACCACCTCCATATAGCATCACTGGGAGCAAGTACAACCTGAGTTTGGAGTCCATTTTTAAATTATGTGTGCGTACATATGTAACATTGTTTTTTGTATATTTCATTTAATTAAATGTTATTACAGCTGCCTACCATCACATTGCTAACTTTCTTTTTCCTGTGCATACTGACACACAAAGATCTAATTCCTTTAAGTGCTGTAAAATACTCCACTTTAAGAATATATCACATTTGGGCTTCCCTGGTGGTGCAGTGGTTAAGAATCCCCCTGCCAATGCAGGGGATACAGATTCGAGCCCTCGTCTGGAAAGATCCCACATGCTGTGGAGCAGCTAAGCCCGTGCACCACAACTCCTGAGCCTGCGCTCTGGAGCCCGCAAGCCACAACTACTGAGCCCATGTGCCACAACTACTGAAGCCTGAGTGCCTAGAGCCTGTGCTCTGCAACAAGAGAAGCCACCGCAATGAAAGGCCCATGCACTGCAATGAAGAGCGGCCCCAGCTCGCCACAGCTAGAGAGAGCCCGCACGCAGCAACAAAGACCCAAAAGAGCCAAAAATAAATATATTTATTAAAAAAAAAAAAAAGAGGATAGCTTCAAGATGGCGGAGGAGTAGGAGTAAGATGTGGAGATCAACTTCCTCCCCACAAATACATTTAAAATACATCTACATGTGGAACAGCTCCTACAGAACACCTACTGAACGCTGGCAGAAGACCTCAGATTTCCCAAAAGATGCCCTCAGGCGACCTGCACGCAGAGGCGGGGCCAAATCCAAAGCTGAACACCAGGAGCTGTGCTAACAAAGAAGAGAAAGGGAAATCTCTCCATGCAGCCTCAGGAGCAGTGGATTAAATCTCTACCATCAAACTGATGTACCCTGCATCTGTGGAATACCTGAATAGACAACGAATCATCCCAAAATTGAGGCGTTGGACTCTGGGATCAACTGTACACTTGGGGTTTGCTTTCTGCATCTAATTTGTTTCTGGTTTTATGTTTATCTTAGTTTAGTATTTAAAACTTACTATCACTGGTAGATTTGTTTATTGATTTGATTACTCTCTTACTTCTTTTGTTAATATATATATTATTTTCCTTTTTCTCCTTTTGTAAGTGTGTATGTGTATGCTTCGTTGTATGATTTTGTCTGTAAAGCTTTGCTTTTACCCTTTGTCCTAGGGTTCTCTTTGTCTGTTTGTTTTGGGGGGGTGTTAGTATAGTTTTTAGTGCTTTTATTTTAATAAGTTTATTTTATTTTATTTATTTATTTATTGTTTTTCTTCCTTTTCTTCTGAGCCAGGTGACTGACAGAGTCTTGGTGCTCCAACTAGGTGTCAGGCCTGAGCCTCTGAGGTGGGAGAGCCGAGTTCAGGACATTGGTCCACCAGAGACCTCCCAGCCCCATGTAATATCAAATGGCGAAAGCTCTATCAGAGATCTCCATCTCAATGCTAAGACCCAGCTCCACTCAATGACCAGCAACCTACAGTGCTGGACACCTTATGCCAAACAACCAGCAAGACAGGAACACAACCCCACCCGTTAGCAGAGAGGCTGCCTAAAATCATTATAAGTTCACAGACACTTCAAAACACACCACTGGATGCCGTCCGGCCCACCAGAAAGACAAGATCCAGCCTCATCCACCAGAACACAAGCACCAGTCCCCTCCACCAGGAAACCTACACAACCCACTGAACCAACCAGAGCCACTGGGCGCAGACATCAAAAACAACGGGAACTAGGAACCTGCAGCCTGAGAAACGGAGACCCCAAACACAGTAAGTTAGGCAAAATGAGAAGACAGAGAAATACACAACAGCTGAAGGAGCAAGGTAAAACACCACCAGTCCAAACAAATGAAGAGGAAATAAGCAGTCTACCTGAAAAGGAATTCAGAGTAATGATAGTAAACATGATCCAAAATCTTGGAAATAGAATGGAGAAAATACAAGAAATGTTTAACAAGGACCTAGAAGAACTAAAGAGCAAACAAACAGTGATGAACAACACAATAAATGAAATTAAAAATTCTCTAGAAGGAATCAATAGCAGAATAACTGAAGCAGAAGAACGGGTAAGTGACCTGGAAGATAAAATAGTGGAAATAACTACTGCAGAGCAAAATAAAGAAAAAAGAATGAAAGAATCGAGAACAGTCTCAGAGACCTCTGGGACAACATTAAATGCAGAAACATTCGAATTATATAGGTCCCAGAAGATGAAGAGAAAATAAAGGGTCTGAGAAAATATTTGCAGAGATAATAGTTGTAAACTTCCCTAATATGGGAAAGGAAATAGTCGATCAAGTCCAGGAAGCACAGAGAGTCCCATACAGGAAAAATCCAAGGAGAAACACGCCAAGACACATATTAATCAAACTATCAAAAATTAAATACAAATAAAAAATATTAAAAGCAGAAACGGGAAAACAACAAACAACATACAAGGGAATCCCCATAAGGTTAACAGCTGATCGTTCAGCAGAAACTCTGCAAGCCAGAAGGGAATGGCAGGACATATTTAAAGTGATGAAAGAGAAAAACCTACAACAAAGATTACTCTACCCAGCAAAGATCACATTCAATTTCAATGGAGAAATTAAAACCTTTACAGACAAGCAAAAGCTAAGAGAATTCAGCACCACCAAACCAGCTTTACAACAAATGCTAAAGGAACTTCTCTAGGCAAGGAAACACAAAAGAAGGAAAAGGCCTACAATAACAAACCCAAAACAATTAAGAAAATGGTAATAGGAACACACATATTGATAACTACCTTAAATGTAAATGGATTAAGTGCTCCAACCAAAAGACATAGACTGGCTGAATGGATACAAAAACAAAACCCGTATATATGCTGTCTACAAGAGACCCACTTCAGACCTAGGGACACATACAGACTGAAAGTGAGGGGATGGAAAAAGATATTCCGTGCAAATGGAAATCAAAAGAAAGCTGGAGTAGCAATTCTCATATCAGACAAAATAGACTTTAAAATAAAGACTATTACAAGAGACAAAGAAGGACACTACATAATGATCAAAGGATCAATCCAAGAAGAAGATATAACAATTGTAAATATTTATGCACCCAACATAGGAGCACCTCAATACTTAAGGCAAATGCTAACAGCCATAAAAGGGGAAATCGAGAGTAACACAATCATAGTAGGGGACTTTAACACTCCCTTTCACCAATGGACAGATCATCCAAAATGAAAATAAATAAGGAAACATAAGCTTTAAATGATATTTTAAACAAGATGGACTTAATTGATACTTACAGGACTTTCCATCCAAAAACAACAGAATACACTTTCTTCTCAAGTGCTCATGGAACATTCTCCAGATAGAACATATCTTGGGTCACAAATCAAGCCTCAGTAAATTTAAGAGACTTGAAATTGTATCAAGTATCTTTTCTGACCACAGCACTGTGAGACTAGGTATCAATTACAGGAAAAAATCTGTAAAAAATAAAAACACATGGAGGGTAAACAATACACTACTAAATAACCAAGAGAACACCGAAGAAATCAAAGAGGAAATCAAAAAATACCCAGAAACAAAGGACAAAACACGAAGACCCAAATCCTATGTGATGCAGCAAAAGCAGTTCTAAGAGGGAAGCTCATAGCAATACAATCCTACCTCAGTAAACAAGAAACATCTCAAATAAACAACCTAACCTTACACCTAAAGCAATTAGAGAAAGAAGAACAAAAGGCCCCTAAAGTTAGCAGAAGGAAAGAAATCATAAAGATCAGATTAGAAATAAATGAAAAAGAAATGAAGGAAACGATAGCAGAGATCAATAAAACTAAAAGCTGGTTCTTTGACAAGATAAACAAAATTGGTAAACCATTAGCCAGACTCAACAAGAAAAAAAGGGAGAAGACTCAGATCAATAGAATTAGAAATGAAAAAGGAGAAGTAACAACTGACACTGCAGAAATACAAAGGATCATGAGAGATTACTATAAGCAACTATATGCCAATAAAGTGGACAACCTGGAAGAAATGGACAAATTGGTAGAAAAGCACAACCTCCCGAGACTGAACCAGGAAGAAATAGAAAATATAAACAGACCAATCACAAGCACTGAAATCGAACCTGTGATTAAAACTCTTCCAACAGGGCTTCCCTGGTGGCGCAGTGGTCGAGAACCTGCCTGCCAATGCAGGGGACACGGGTTCGAGCCCTGGTCTGGGAAAATCCCACATGCCGCGGAGCAACTAGGCCCGTGAGCCACAACTACTGAGCCTGCGCGTCTGGAGCCTGTGCTCCACAACAAGAGCGGCCACGATAGTGAGAGGCCCACGCACCGTGATGAAGGGTAGCCCCCGCTTGCCACAACTAGAGAAAGCCCTTGCACAGAAATGAAGAACAAACACAGCCAAAAAAAAAAAAATCTTCCAACAAACTAAAGCCCAGGACCAGATGGCTTCACAGGCAAATTCTATCAAACATTTAGAGAAGACCTAACACCTATCCTTCTTAAACTCTTCCAAAACGTAGCAGAGGGAGGAACACACCCAGACTCATTCTATGAGGCCACCATCACCCTGATACCAAAACCAGACAAAGAAGTCACAAAAAAAGAAAACTACAACCAACATCACTGATGAACATAGATGCAAAAATCCTCAACAAAATGCTAGCGAACAGAATCCAACAGGACATTAAAAGGATCATACACCATGATCAAGTGGGGTTTATGCCAGGAATGCAATTCTTCAGTATATGCAAATCAATCAATGTGATACACCATATTAACAAATTGAAGGAGAAAAACCATACGATCATCTCAATAGATGCAGAAAAAGCTTTTGACAAAATTCAACACCGATTTTTGATAAAAACCCTCCAGAAAGTTGGCATAGAGGGAACTTACCTCAACATAATACAGGCCATATATGACAAACCCACAACCAACATCATTCTAGATGGTGAAAAGCTGAAACCATTTCCACTAAGATCAGGAACAAGACAAGGTTGCCCACTCTCACCACTATTATTCAACATAGTTTTGGAAGTTTTAGCCACAGCAATCAGAGAAGAAAAAGAAATAAAAGGAATCCAAATCGGAAAAGAAGAAGTAAAACTGTCACTGTATGCATATGACATGATACTATGCATAGAGATTCCCAAAGATGCTGCTAGAGTTAATCAATGAATTTGGTAAAGTAGCAGGGTACAAAATTAATGCACAGAAATCTCTTGCATTCCTATACACTAATGATGAAAACTCTGAAAGAGAAATTAAGGAAACACTCCCATTTACCATTGCAACAAAAAAGAATAAAATACCTAGGAATAAACCTACCTAAGGAGACAAAACACCTGTATGCAGAAAACTATAAGACACTGATGAAAGAAATTAAAGATGATACCAACAGATGGAGAGAAATACCATGTTCTTGGATTGGAAGAATCAACATTGTGGAAATGACTATACTACCCAAAGCAATCTACACATTCAATGCAATCCCTATCAAACTACCAAAGGCATTTTTCACAGAACTAGAACAAAAAATTTCACAATTTATATGGA
Source organism: Balaenoptera physalus (assembly GCF_965194825.1). Taxonomy (NCBI): domain Eukaryota; kingdom Metazoa; phylum Chordata; class Mammalia; order Artiodactyla; family Balaenopteridae; genus Balaenoptera; species Balaenoptera physalus. The sequence continues at coordinate 158,945,327 of NC_138882.1, read as the reverse complement.
AAAACAATAGACCCCGAATAACCAAAGCAATCTTGAGAAAGAAAAATGGAGCTGGAGGAATCAGGCTGCCTGACTTCAGACTATACTACAAACCTACAGTAATCAAGACAGTATGGTACTGGCACAAAAACAGAAATATAGATCAATGGAACAGAATAGAAAGCCCAGAGATAAACCCATGTGCATATGGTCACCTTATTTTTGATAAAGGAGGGAAGCATATACAGTGGAGAAAAGACAGCCTCTTCAATAAGTGGTGCTGGGAAAACTGGACAGCTACATGTACAAGAATGAAATTAGAACACTTCCTGACACCATACACAAAAATAAACTCAAAATGGAATAAAGACCTAAGTGTAAGGCCAGACACTATCAAACTCTTAGAGGAAAACATAGGCAGAACAGTCTATGACATAAATCACAGCAAGATCCTTTTTGACCCAGCCCCTAGAGAAATGGAAATAAAAACACAAATAAACAAATGGGACCTAATGAAACTTAAAAGCTTTTGCACAACAAAGGAAACCATAAACAAGACCAAAAGACAACCCTCAGAATGGGAGAAAATATTTGCAAATGAAGCAACTGACAAAGGATTAATCTCCAAGATTTACAAGCAGCTCATGCAGCTCAATAACAAAAAGCAAACAACCCAATCCAAAAATGGGCAGAAGACCTAAATAGACATTTCTCCAAAGAAGATATACAGATGGCCAACAGACACATGAAAGAATGCTCAACATCATTAATCATTAGAGAAATGCAAATCAAAACTACAATGAGGTATCATCTCACACCGGTCAGAATGGCCATCATCAAAAAATCTAGAAACAATAAATGCTGGAGAGGGTGTGGAGAAAAGGGAACACTCTTGCACTGTTGGTGGGAATGTAAATTGATACAGCCACTATGGAGAACAGTATGGAGGTTCCTTAAAAAACTAAAAATAGAACTACCATATAACCCAGCAATCCCACTACTGGGCATATACCCTGAGAAAACCATAATTCAAAAAGAGTCATGTACCAAAATGTTCATTGCAGCTCTATTTACAATAGCCAGGACATGGAAGCAACCTAAGTGTCCATCATCGGATGAATGGATAAAGAAGATGTGGCACATATATACAATGGAATATTACTCAGCCATAAAAAGAAACGAAATGGAGGTATTTGTAGTGAGGTGGATGGAGTTAGAGTCTGTCATACAGAGTGAAGTAAGTCAGAAAGAGAAAAACAAATACAGTATGCTAACACATATATGTGGAATCTAAGGGAAAAAAAAAAAAGGTCATGAAGAACCTAGTGGCAAGACGGGAATAAAGACACAGACTTACTAGACAATGGACTTGAGGATATGGGGAGGGGGAGGGGTGAGATGTGACAGGTGAGAGAGTGTTATGGACATATATACACTACCAAATGTAAAATAGATAGCTAGTGGGAAGCAGCCCCATAGCACAGGGAGATCAGCTGGGTGCTTTGTGACCACCTAGAGGGGTGGGATAGGGAGGGTGGGAGGGAGGGAGATGCAAGAGGGAAGAGATATGGGAACATATGTATATGTATAACTGATTCACTTTGTTATAAAGCAGAAACTAAAACACCATTGTAAAACAATTATACTCCAATAAAGATGTTTAAAAAAAAAAAAAAACTTTTGCTGAGGCTGCAATCATATGAAGGTTTGACTGGGACTAGAGTATCCTCTTCCAAAATGGCTCACTCACATGGCTGATACATTGGTGCTGGCTCTTGGCAGGAGGCCTCTGTTCCTCTCCAGGTAGGCCTCTCCAATGGGTTGCTTCAGTATCCTGTGGCATGGCTGATTTTCCCCAAAGGAATCAGAGAGCAAGGTAGAAGCTGAAATGCCTTATGACCTATCCTCAGAAGTCACTCACCATTACTTCTATAGTATTCTATCTTATCAGACCAACCCTGATTCAATGTGGGAGAAGAGTGTACGAAAGCATGAACACAAGGAAGAGACAAGGCTCACTAGAAGCCATGTTGGATATTGGCTACCACAACAAACGCCCACCAGCACTGAGTAAGAGTACTATTTCCCGTTATCCTCACCAATATTCAATATTGTCAGACAATAATTTTTAACAGCCTGATTAACAAGAAATGTTATCTCTATTTTTATTTGGTTACTGGTGAGGTTGAGCATCATTTTATATGTTTTTGGCCATCATACACCCTCTTCTGTTAATTGTCTAATTACATCTTTTTTTTTTTCCTTCTGGATTGTTTAACATTTTCTTGATTTGTAGTACTTTATATAGTCTGGATAGTACTGCTTTGTTATATGTATTGCAAATATCTTCTTCCCATATGTCTCTTTTCTTTTGATTTTAATATGTCTTTTACTATATATTTTTTAAAATTTATTTATTTATTTATTTATTTTTGGCTGCATTGGGTCTTCATTGCTGCGCGTGGCCTTTTTCTAGTTGCGGCAAGCAGGGGCTACTCTTCGTTGCCGTGTGTGGGCTTTCTCTAGTTTTGCTCTCTAGTTGTGGCGAGCGGGGGCTGCTCTTTGTTGTAGTGTGCAGGCTTCTCATTGCAGTGGCTTCTCTTGTTGCAGAGCACGGGCTCTAGGCATGTGGGCTTCAGTAGTTGTGGCATGCGGGCTCAGTAGTTGTGGCTTGTGGGCTCTAGAGCACAGGCTCAGTAGTTGTGGCACACAGGCTTAGTTGCTCTGCGGCATGTGGGATCTTCCCAGACCAGGGATCGAACCCGTGTCCCCTGCATTGGCAGGCGGATTCTTAACCACTGTGCCACCAGAGAATTCCCTCTTTTACTATATTTTGATGAAATCAAATTACCTATCTTTCCTTTTATGTTTTGTACATATTATATCTTATTTGAACAAGCCTTCCATATTCTACATTTTCTTCTAGTAGTCCTTTAACGTTTAGGTTTTTTGCATCTGGAATTTTTTTCTTTGTATGAATATAATTTTAATTTTTTCTATAGAGAGAGCTGTTTTTATTTTTATTTTTTGGCTGTGCCACACGGCTTATGGGATCTTAGTTCCCTGACCAGGGATTGAACCTGGGCCCTCGACAATGAGAGCACAGAATCCTAACCACTGGACCATCAGGGAATTCCCTAGAGAGAGTTGTTAATTGCTCTAAAACCGTTTGTCAAGTAGTCAGCTTTTCCTCCATTGATCTGTGATGCACCAAGTTGTCTTATATGCACGGATTTTTTTCTGGGCCTTTTTTTCTGTTTTATTTACCTTTCTATCTCTTTGTATTTCAATACTATACTCTTTAAATTAATAATTAAATTTGGTAATATGTAATTAAATTTGGAAATATTTAGATGACTGGTAAGATGAATTTTCCTTCTTTGTCCTTGTTTTCCAAATTTTTCTTAGCTATCCATGTACTTTTTAACCTTCCATACAAATCTTATAATCAACTTTACTATGTTTCCCAAAAAGTCCTGCAGTCATTCTTCTTGGAATTACATTAAATTTATAGATTAATTTGGGGACAACTATAACTGTCTTTATAAATATAGTCTATCTCTTCATTTATATGAGTGTCCTTTACTAATCTTTTTAAAAGAACTAAATACTTTATTATTACTCTTCTATTTATTTTGTGACCCTAATGATTGCTAGATCTTTTCTAAAATATCATTAAACAAGAAATGATCTCACCTCTGGTAGCTTACCATCTAGTTAATGAGATACAATGAAACATGTGAAAAGTTAGATAAAAGTAAAAGACTGAAATAATACAAAAGAAGTAATGGCTTCAGAGGATTGTCAAGTGATTTGAAGAAGCACTCACTGTTTGAGGAATCAGAAGAAAGATCAGCTTGAGTAAAAATTGTGAGAGGAAGCTCTACTATAATTTATTTCATCTAGGTCTCGAAGAATGAGTAGGATTCAAACAGGCCCAAAGGCTTAGGAAAGGAATTTCAATTGGGTTGAACAACTTCAGCAAAAACCCAAAAGCTGAAAAGTACAAAACATTCATGGAATAATTAAAAATAAATCTGCTTGGCTATAAAAATGGGAAATAAAGATTAGAAATATCTTTTAAAGCCAAATTATGGGTAATATTAAGTGTCAGGTTAAGGAATGTGAAGTTAAGTATACAGTATGGGCAATAGGGAACCAAGACAGAGAAGGTTGTTAGATATCTATATAGCATGATAACACTGAATATAACCTATGTTTTTCATATCTTTTCCCCCATTAGTATCCTTTGCACTTAGCACATAATAGAGCCTCAATAAATGTTTCATGAATGAATGAATGAATGATCTGGTTGTGATGTGGAGAATCTATTAGAAGGGGAGAAAAGGAGACATAGAAACCTCTTAGGTACCTATTCCAACAATCTGGTCATGAATTGTAGTGGCCTCAATTCAGATGACAGTAGGAAAAGAGAAATTTCTCTGAATAAAGTGCCTCTGACCTACTGTTCCTAAAAAATGAGACAATGAATATTTATTAACATCTACACTGTACCTTAGAGTAGCAGGGTGACATTTTTTTTCTGATAGACCAGGAAGCTACATTTTGTGTTTTCTGGTATATTTGCCATTTTTAAACAAATACAAATAAATAAGCTACTATTTTGTGAAGCATATAAGTTAAATATAGTAAAGGATACTAGGTTGCTTAAGACAGCCTGGGCATTAAGAATGAAAGAAACCATATGCAAGCCTGAGTTGGGACCAGAAAACTGGGAATTGTTACAGAGGAAGTTACAGGAAGATAAGAAGGCAAGGACATCTAATAATAATGATACTTAAAATTGATACAAATGCTTTACAGTTTTCGGCTAGGAAATAAAGCATTGCTGAAGAAAATTCACCAAATTGGTGCTAACCAAGAATACTAATTTAATTCTAATTCCATTTGGGTCCTAAATGCTGCTTGGTAACCTTATTATTCATCCCCAATTGACTAGCATCTTTTTTAAAATTATTATTTATTTATTTTATCTATTTATTTTTGGCTGCATTGTGTCTTCGTTGATGCTCGTGGGCTTTCTCTAGTTGAGGCGGGTGGGGGCTATTCTTTGGCATGGGGGCTTCTCATTGCGGTGGCTTCTCTTGTTGTAGAGCATGGGCTCTAGGCACACGGGCTTCAGTAGTTACGGAGCGTGGGCGCTGGGACACGCAGGCTCAGTAGTTGTGGCTCGCGGGCTTAGTTGCTCTGCGACATGCGGGGTCTTTCCGGACCAGGGATCGAACCCGTGTCCCCTGCACTGGCAGGCGGATTCTTAACCACTGCACCACCAAGAAAGTCCCTGACTAGCATCTTTATCCTCATTTTACCTATGAAGAAAGGCTCAGAAAAACTGTGTCTTAATCAAGGTCACTAGCAAGTGACTGACAGATCCAGAATTCAAATCTGTGTTGTTGAATTCTGAGTCCAGTGAAGTTTCCTTTCTACACCATAGTTGTCTCACCTAAGAGCCAAAGTATTGTGTAAGGATAGAATTAAAGTGATCATATATTCTCTCCTGGATAGGGACTCAAATTTGGCCAGAAAGGGGCTATCAGATTGATTAACTTAGAAGGGAATAAGCAATTAGATTTCTCAGTAAATCATGAGAACTATTCCATTGGCTATAGTCAAATAATGAAACTTAAGGAAAGAAGAAGGAAAAAGATGGCAAGAACAAGAGGAAGGTGAAGAAGAAAAAAGATGAAAAGGAAAAGCATCAGTGACTTGTGGTAAGAAAGAAACCTTAACACACTGGAAATATCAGCAAGTGGAATAATAAGAGAACCAGTATCAGGCCTTGTTGATATGTGGCTTGTGTGGAGTGAACATGGAAGTCAGTGTTATTGAGAGCTATGTGAGGCCACTGTTGACATCTGCCAGCTCTTTTCAAGATTAACCTAAACATTGGTTCAGATTAAAATAATACCGGTTTGTTGATGTTAGCATTATTGTTCTAATACTTTAAATACAAAAGTTAATATACAATATGGAGCTTATAGTTTAGTTTGGGAAACAGACGTTAAACAACTAAACATATAAATATATAAATACAGATGGTAATAACACGGCATATAAGACTTTGGGGAATATGTAAAATGTGGTGGGGAATAGCAAGTACTTTAGATTAGTTGGAACACAAAGATGGTGGTGAGAAGTAGCAGGAAAAGACTATAAAAGAGACGAGAGACATTGGGAAGAGCTTTAAACTGCTAACTTAAGGAATCTGAGTTCTCTTAGCTTGGCAGAAGGAAGATGATGAAGGTGTTTTGAGCAGGAGAGTAACACCATAAAAGGCAGTGTTTCAGGAAGATTAATCAGACAGATGTGTGCAGAATCAGTGGGGAGGAGAAATGGAGGCAGAGGATGAGTTAGAAGGCTGTGACCACATGTGAGAAGGAGGTGGTAAAGCCCTGTAGAGGACCCACAACATCTAGACATAGGGGCTGAAATCCACCCTGCACTCCATTTGCCCAGCCCTGCACCTAAAGGGTTGCATTTGGGTACCTTTCTAATTCTCACCAAGGAACCATATGGGCAGTGACCCTAGGCCTGTATTACCCGGTTTGATCTCTCTCCTCTGCTGAGAGAATTGACCCATTTCAAAGAGACTGAAGTCTAAAGATACTTTTTTAATAGCACTGCAATGTCCAGGGTGAAAACACTAATACCAAAATCAATGACCAGGAAGAATACATGACATTTTACAACAGCTCTTTTGATGTCAGGAAAATTTTGAGCCAAACTTAAAAGCAAATCTTTAAAATTTCATCTGTGGGACATCCTCAATCCCCTAGGAATTGAACAAAAATCAGTGATGAGATGGGGTGAGGGATACAGTGAGACTTAGAGATGAGGATTTAGGCATCATTTGGCAAGTTAACTACATGCAACCCAGAGTAATTTATTTAATAATGGACTTTATTCTGGTTTCCATTTCAAAATGTAGATGATAGACACCTATGCTTGATGATAATGCTAACTTCGGGTATATATGAAAGACTAGATCAACTGGGGACAGGTAAAGATATTTGAGAAATGGAAAGGAAAACCATGATTAAAACAATATTGAATTGATTGGACCTATTACCCAACTCTGCCATATTTCTTCCAGTAGAGAACAACCATAAAATTAGAGGAATTTAGCTCCAAGGGTAGACCCCAGCTTCTCTAATGGACTGGAGTAATCCCATACCCCATTCTAAAGTGATTCATTCAGGGATAGGCAGTTGTAAGTCAATCACTGTATGGCATTTCCCTTGTCATGGGGATTAGTTCAGGAATAGGCATAACCCATTAGGCCAATGAGGCATGTGGTTTGCTGGCAACTTCCAGGAAAGAAATGTTCTCACTCTTTTAAGAAAACTTGTGGAAGTAATACTCTGAGTGCTCTGACACAGAAAAGGAGACGGTTGATAGCATGCAATGAATACAAGGGTAAGCCAGGCTTCGGTTGAAGGTGATACACCAGAAGCCTTATGGGAAAGATAGAAAATAACTAGATTTCTGATGGCATTCTTAAACAGCTGAATCAAACCTACTTTACTCCCTCTATGCCTATTGACATCCAGTTACATGAGCCAATAAATCTCCCTTATTATTTTTTCAATACTTCATTGAGGTATAATTTACATGCATTAAAATGCACAAACCCTAAATGTACAGCTTAATGACTCTTTACATATGTACACACCTATGAGACCACCACACACATCAAAATATAGAATATTTCTCTCATTCCATAAAGTTCCTTTGTATCCCTTTCCAGTCAATATGCATCCCCCCAGAGATACACATTATTCATTTAAATAGAATCCTATAGTATGAATTCTTTTGTCTGTTTTTTTTTCACTAAGCATATTTTTAAGAGTCATATCTGTTATTCCCACATATCAGCAGTTTGTTCTGTTTTAATCCTGAGTAGTATTCCATTATACAAATGTACCACATGTCCATTCTCTCTTTACCCATTCTCCCTTTGATGGACGTTTGGGGTGTGTGTTAGTTAAGAAGGATTAGAGGTACAAGAGCTTTATTAGAAGTTAAGCTTGATAGGGAACATGGGGAGGGAGCTACAAGCTAGGGAAAGAACGAGAGCCCTCAGAACTCTATGCGGGTGAAGGAGAAAGGAAAGGAAGGAAGTTTGACTGGAAGGGTCTTAGACTGCAGTGCAGTTCTAAGAAAGTTAGACAAAACTGGTCACCCATCAGAGGAGTCCTGCATCTACCAAGATCAGGTCTGCCTTAATATCTCTTCTGCACTCAGTCAGAAGAGCAACCTGTAGAAACCATGGCCTCTGGGTGAATGCCTCTGGATTTTAGAGCACAGCAATCAAGATGGTCAAAAAAGTATGCTCCTCACAACCAGATCTCCAAGAACATTTTCGTGGCTGCCACTGTCCACCCTGTACCTCACAGATTTACTTCTCCATGCAGGATCAGGGAACAGATCTTCCACAGTTCTCTTTCTGAGGGGAAACTCAGAAGAGGAAGGTTGGTGAGGTTAACTACAACCTCATTGCTACAACTGATCCTGGGGCTACAACTAGTATTCATCTCCTTCCTCCTCCACTTATCCATTCTGAATTCACCCCACCCTCAGCTATCACCTCAGAGCTTGCTTAGCGGTGTGACCCAAACCTTCAATCCTTAGGATTCTGAGCACTTAGTAATCATATCTTTCTCAGGCTAGAATTATTTCACTTGTCTGTTCACAGTTACAGCAGGTCAAGGGAGTGCCAGGAGGCACTCAGATAGATCTCTTGGGTTCTACATGTTTCCTCCATGACCCCACTGTGTAAAAGGAACACTACCTCCTTCTGCTAAAGGGTCAATGACTCCTGCCAATATGGTGACTCCTCTTCTTACCTGCTAGTCTCTGGACACAAATTTCTGGTGCCCTGGTAGCAGCTATAGTTAGCTGGTGTAGTGGACCAGGACCTTTAATGATGAAGAGTCTAGCGTTGTGGAGACAGGAAGCACAAATTCCCCCAGAAGGTCCCTGGAACTGTTGATAAGTGGGACCACTCCTGCTTCTATTCTTTGGTTTCAGGGCTTACGTCTTCTTCCTAATAGAGACACAGCACTATATAGAGGTCCCCAGTTTGATGCATACACAGCATCTTGAAGGATGGCACTTATCCCTTCAGAATGTTATCTCTGAGCTGAGCATTTTAAATGCACCTGTAGAAGGCCTTTCCATCATTCTACGAGGCTGGCTCCTTCTGGATGATGTGTTATTTGATATGACCAGTGGATTTCACGGTCATGCCAGATGATTCTGACATATCTTTTGCTATGAAGTGAATCTCCTGATTAGGTGCTATTCTGTGTGAGATTCCATGCCTGTGGATCAGGGATTCTATAAGCCCCTGAGTACTGGTACTGGCTCAAGTCTGTGGGCAGGAAGGACAAACTCATATGTAGAATAGGTATCTATTCCTTTGAGAACAAACCCCTGACCCTTCTAGAATGGAAGGGGCCTTAGGTATTTGATGTGCCACCAGAGACCAGTTGATCTCTGAGGAACAGTGCAATATCAGGGGCTTAGTTTTTCATCTTAGTTATCAACAGTTTGAACATTCAAAGAAGCAAAAGCTAGATCAGCCTTGGTAAGTACCTGCTGTTGGGCCTGTATGTAGCCTCAACTTCTACCACAAAGATCACTCTTTCATGTCCACATCATGCTAGCTCTGGGAGAGCCAATGACAAAGGCTGGCTAACAACAACTAGCCAAGTCATTTTGTCTGCTTGGCTGTTCAGTGTCTCTTTTATGATAGATGCTTTCTGGTGGTGTGTAATACAAAAAAATGGTTTTCCTTCTAAGTTCCTGACCAGATGGCCCATGCCTAGGCCACCGCCCAGGAATCTACATATGCTTTCACCCCTTCCTCACAAAGCAGACAAGCAGATGCACTGCTCTCAGCTCTACCCATTTGGAATATATTTCCTTTCCATCATTTGTCACGGCCACTGCTGAATATGACTATAATAAAATCACTATCCATTTTTGGCTTGCACCCACATTCCAAACAGACTCACCCATAAACAAAGCTCAGGCTTTTTCTTTCTCTTTCAGCTGTCGTATCAAACCTCCTCCTCCCCATATAGTTATAGGTGCAAGCATAGAGAAGGGCAATGGTGCAACTGTGGTAGGTAATACGAGGGTCTGGACTTCCTGCTCATTCCCTCAGGCTCCTAGAGTCTTAAATGTACCATTTCCATCTTATGATAGACACATGCTGGTTATGTCTGAATTTATGACTAGACATGTCCAACAAAATCCAGCTCATAATGAAAGTTCCACACTCAAAGTTATTTAGTGTCCCACAGTCAAGTGTGTACCAGTAATGCACTGGGAGCTGTTGTTTATCATAGGGTGTATAATCCTCTCCTGTGAATGGCATGCCCTTGCTCCATAATTCCAAGACTGCATTATGATTCTAGCACTGGGGCTTGCCATAAACTCCATGTTATATCTTTTCCCATTAGTGACAGCTCCAACTGGGCCTGCTGGATCATATAGCCCAAGCATCAGGGCTGCCTGCTCTGCAGTTTGGACCTGCTTCAGAGCCCTTTCCTGCATTAGGCCCCACTAAAAGCTGGCTGCATTCAGTGTTACCTCAGTATATGGGCTAGAACAGTATTCTTAGGTGTGGAATATGTTACCTTCAGAACCTGACGTGGCCTACCAGGCAATATACTTCTTTCTGTGTGTTAGGGGATGCAAGATGCAGCAATTTTGTCTTTCACCTGGAGGGGATATCCTGGGATGCCCTGAAACTGGACCCCTAAACACTTGCCACTTTAGTAAGTGGTTTACTTACTGTCCAGCTTACTGACTCACCTTGCAGATCTTGGGACTTCTCAAAATCCATAATATCATGTGAGCTAATTCCTATGATAAATCTTGAGATATATATATATATATATATGGTTCTGTTTCTCTGGAGAACCCTAAGACAATAACTGTGTTTCATGTGAACATAACTCTTTCTTGATTAGGACAGAAGGGAATGCATGTGTCAATTCAGTGGCTACACAGTATGTACCGGAAAGCATGTTAATCTAAGTCTGGTATGGCAGTTGCAGTTGGGGCTGCTGCTTGGTGGAGTGATCTACCAACCAATCTTGGTTTGTCATAATCTGTAAAATCCCTCTAGTTGGGACTTCTCTGGTGGCTCAGTGGTTAGGAATCCACCTGCCAATGCAGGGGACACGGTTTGAGCATTGGTCCGGGAAGATCTCACATGCTGCGGAATAACTAAGCCCATGCAACACAACTACTGGGCCTGAGCTCTAGAGCCCGTGAGCTACAACTACTGAGCACACACGCCACAACTACTGAAGCCGGCGCGCCTAGAACTTATGCTCCACAATAAGAGAAGCCACCACAATGAGAAGCCTGTGCACCACAATGAAGAGTAGCCCCTGCTCACCACAATTAGAGAAAGCCTGCATGCAGCAATGAAGACCCAATGTGGCCAAAAATAAATAAATAAATAAATAAAATTTAAAATACCCCTAGTTTCTGCAGGGGCTACATAGGTGAACTAAATGCAGTTACAGAAGCGGTCACCAACCCCTGCAACTTTTGCATTCTTTTGATCTTTAAAGGTGGCACTAGGGCAGACAGCAGAAGCAAGAAGAACTACAATCCAGCAGCCTGTGGAATGAAAACCACATTCACAGAAGGATACACAAAATGAAAAGGCAGAGGGCTATGTACCAGATGGAGGAACAAGATAGAACCCCAGAAAAACAACTAAATGAAGTGGAGATAGGCAACCTTCCAGAAAAAGAATTCAGAATAATGATAGGTAAGATGATCCAGGACCTCGGAAAAAGAATGGAGGCAAAGATCAAGAAGATGCAAGAAATGTTTAACAAAGACCTAGAAGAATTAAAGAACAAACAAACAGAGATGAACAATACAATAACTGAAATGAAAATTACACTAGAAGGAATCAATAGCAGAATAACTGAGGCAGAAGAACGGATAAGTGACCTGGAAGACTGAATGGTGGAATTCACAGCTGTGGAACAGAATAAAGAAAAAAGAATGAAAAGAAATGAAGACAGCCTAAGAGACCTCTGGGACAACATTAAACGCAACAACATTCACATTATAGGGGTCCCAGAAGGAGAAGAGAGAGAGAAAGGACCCGAGAAAATATTTGAAGAGATTATAGTTGAAAACTTCCCTAACATGGGAAAGGAAATAGCCACCCAAGTCCAGAAAGTGCAGAGAGTCCCAGGCAGGAGAAACCCAAGGAGAAACCTGCCGAGACACACAGTAATCAAATTGACAAAAATTAAAGGCAAAGGAAAATTATTAAAAGCAACAATGGAAAAATGACAAATAACATACAAAGGAACTCCCATAAGGTTAACAGCTGATTTCTCAGCGGAAACTCTACAAGCCAGAAAAGAGTGGCACAGTATATTTAAAGTGATGAAAGGGAAGAACCTACAACCAAGACTATTCTACCCAGCAAGGATCTCATTCAGATTCGACAGAGACATAAAAAGCTTTACAGACAAGAAAAAGCTAAGAGAATTCAGCACCATGAAACCAGCTCTACAAGAGATGCTAAAGGAACTTCTCTAAGTGGGAAACACAAGAGAAGAAAAGGACCTACAAAAACAAACCCAAAACAATTAAGAAAATGGTAGTAGGAACATACATATCGATAATTACCTTAAATGTGAATGGACTAAATGCTCCAACCAAAAGACACAGGCTCACTGAATGGATACAAAAACAAGACCCATATATATGCTGTCTACAAGAGACCCACATCAGACCTAGGGACACATACAGACTGAAAGTGAGGGGATAGGAAAAGATACTCCATGCAAACAGAAATCAAAAGAAATCTGGAGTAGAATACTCATATCACATAAAATAGACTTTAAAATAAAGAATGTTACAAGAGACAAGGAAGGACAGTACATAATGATCAAGGGATCAATCCAAAAAGAAGATATAACAATTATAAATATATATGCACCCAACATAGGAGCACCTCAATATTTAAGGCAAATACTAACAGCTATAAAAGAGGAAATTGATGGTAACACAGTAATAGTGGGGGACTTTAACACCTCACTTACACCAATGGACAGATCATCTAGACAGAAAATTAATAAGGAAACAGAAGCTTAAAATGACACAATAGACCAGATAGATTTAATTGATATTTATAAGACATTCCATCCCAAAACAGCAGATTACACTTTCTTCTCAAGTGCACACGGAACATTCTCTAAGATAGATCACATCTTGGGTCACAAATCAAGCCTCAGTAAATTTAAGAAAACTGAAATCATATCAAGCATCTTTTCCAACCACAACACTATGAGATTAGAAATAAATTACAGGGGGAAAACTGTAAAAAACACAAACACATGGAGATTAAACAATATGTTACTAAATAACCAAGAGATCACTGAAGAAATCAAAGAGGAAATCAAAAAAATACCTAGAGACAAATGACAATGAAAACATGATGATCCAAAACCTATGGGATGCAGCAAAAGCAGTTCTAAGAGGGAAGTTTATAGCAATACAATCCTACCTCAAGAAACAAGAAAAATCTCAAATAAAGCAATCTAACCATACACCTAGAGGAACTAGAGAAAGAAGAACAAAAAAACTCCTAAGTTAGTAGAACTAAAGAAATCATAAAGATCAGATCAGAAATAAATGAAAAAGCAGCAGATTTTAGTTTATCAAGGATTGAATGAGAGGAAGGAATGAGGACCTGTAAACACAAATTACTGTAATACAAGGCATTGTGTATATAGTATTAGAAGATAAAAGTATGTTCTATCTGCCATTGGTTTGCTGCTCACAGTCAACTGTCTGCATGGTAGCTGCCTACCTTCAGATTGCTGGCCTCCAAGCTACCCAGACAACGCTGCCCATGTCCCAAGCTCCAGTGGTCCTCCTCTTGCCCATTCAATAGGAGAGCACACTCTGCTTCCAAGGACCAAGCTCAGCAGAGCTGATGGACCCCTAGTATGCAGGACTTTCTTCCATTCAGCCCTCTGCTTTCCAGAACACACAGGCACTCCAGAAGGTGTTGGAAAGGGCTGGATTAAATTATGGTCAGACTTTCCCCACACCTGCAACCACTACTGCCACCACTCTCCAGGGCTTATCAATCGGTTTAGCCCCCTGGGCCAGACTTCTTCATTCATGATGTTTTTCTCTCAGAAGCTCTATGAACTTCTCTCCAATCCTGTCCTGCAGATAGATATGTATATGCCAGAACTCAAACATGAGCTGAGTCCAAGTTCTTTCCCAGAAGATTTCTGGATTTGTAGCAAACCACCGAATTTGGCTGGAAACATTTTTCAATGTCTTCAAATGTCCCAAGGCAGATAAGAGGCAGGAGATAGGTGGGAAATGTAGAGAAAAATAATAATAACTAACATAAATTGAGTTCTTACTATGTGTCAGTAAGGTGCTAAATTCTTTATATGTATTTTACAGATGAGGAAACTGATTTGGAAGCTAAATAACTTGCCCAAAGTAACATGGTTGGTAAATGACAGAGATATTATGTGAACCTATGCAATGTTAGTCCAGAGTTCTTGCTAGATTAAGGACAAAGAATTAAGCACTGAATAAAACAGCAAGTACCTTGTCTCTGCACCAAATTATCCTTTTCGAATTGGAAGTTCAGTTTAATAAAAGAACTAAAAAGTAAATAAAGGAAATGTCAAGGAAGCATAAGAGCCAAATACATAGGTATTAAAAATAGAAATAAACATCAGTTATGATGATAGATGCGAGCAATTAAAATTCGACACTGAAGAACTAAGACTGATCCATTTCAAGCTGTTAATTTGGACACAAGAATTCAATTTCCTCTCTATCAGTCAGAGTCCAGTAAGGAAACAGAAACCACACGAGTAATTAGAACAGGGAAAATTTAATATTTTACTAACTAATAACCTTTTACTAATTAGTAAAAGGTTAACGATTAAAAGGGTAAAAGAGGACTTAAGGGGTACACAAGTCACAAAGTACAAAAAGCAGTTATTATCTCTAAGGCTGAGAAAGAGCAAAGACCATAGAAGAGTCCCACCCCTAAGCTAAGACTCAGACCTTTTTGGAGAGGATCTGGCTGCCGCAGGAACATAAGGCCTGCAGGTGGTGAAGGAACTTGCTGAAAGTAGCAGACCAGAGCTGGTTCATAGGACTGGCCCAGTAGATGGCGGAGAAACTTGCCAAACTATGCAAGTGGGCTGAACCTGGTCTATAGGAGTGACCAGCTAGGTGGTGGAAAAACTTGCTGTAGGGTACAGGTTGGTTGTAGCTGGCCAATGGGAGCAGCCTGCTGGGTGGGAAGAGAAATATGCTGAGGATGCAGGTCATAGCTGGTCCGTGAGGACTGCTGAAATGAGCACTACCAGGCCTCCTCATGTGGTCAAAAACCAGCTCGCTGGAACCAGGAAATGAAGTCTCTCTCTCCTATGGCCTTGCAGTGTCCCTCCAGAACTCTCTGTTGACAAAGGCTAATATCAAGCCAACAGACAAAGTAGAAATGCTCATAGAGTCCAGTGTCAAAAACAGGACAAAGAAGAGTGCATTTGGATCTGAGAAGCAACAAACTAATAACTGGCACAGTTCATCCCTTTGATTTCCACATGCACCCTTCTTCCCACATTCAAACTTCCATACAACAATAAAGCAACAGCTATTCTTTTTTAAGATTTATTTATTATTTATTTATTTATTTATTTATTTATTTTTGGCTGCATCAGGTCTTAGTTGAGGCACGCAGGATCTTCGTTGAGGCAGGCAGGATCTTTTGTTGTGGTGCACGGGCTTCTCTCTAGATGTGGCGTGCAGGTTTTCTCTCTCTAGTTGTGGCGCGTAGGCTCCAGCGTGCTGTGGGCCCTGTAGTTGTGGCACGCGAGTTCCAGAGCATGTGAGTTCTGTAGTTTGCAGCACGCGGACTCTAGTTGAGGTGCATGAGCTCAGTATATGTGGCGCATGGGCCTAGTTGCCCTGCGGCATGTGGGATCCTAGTTCCCCAACCAGGGATCGAACCGCATCCCCTGCATTGTAAGGCAGATTCTTTACCACTGGACCACCAGGGAAATCCCAACAGCTATTCTTCATACAAATGGAATTCTCACCTTCTCCCCAAAATAAGGAGACACATAGTTTAAACAGTCATATCCATTATTGGCTAGATTAATTACTCCTCAAATTCAGTCACAGTTTCACTGAATATTCTGCTACCTAAAGACACAATCGTAAAGTTAACCTCCAGCAATTTGTATAGAAAATAATAAAGAGAGGAATAAAGAATAATAAAGTAGTTAAATATACAAATAAATATGCACATAATAAGTAAAGCGAAAATAGGCAAAGCTACCACAATCTTCATTTCGAAAATTGGTCATGAGGCCATAGTTGATATGACTTCCTTCTTCCCCTAACCACACTAACCATTCCAGTCTTTTATGTGGTAGGGTGACCTGAACCTTCATTCTGGAAGGCTCAATAGTCCAGCCCTTTTTTGATTGCTATAGTTTTCCATAACTTTTACTTGGTTGTGGAAGTATTAAGAGTAGCCCCAGGGAATACCCTGGTTCCAGAATCATTCTTATTGCTCCACTGTGTAGCAACAACTTGATTTACTGATGGTAATCAGGGAGAAATCATCCAGTGGAGCAATTCTTTTACCTGCCTGCTGGTTCAGTGACATAAGAAACCCAAATAGTCAAATGGAGTTTCACCTTCTAATTCAATGGAACTATTGTTGTATTTGTATTCCCCATCAGGAACAAAGATCTCCAAACCAACAGAGCTCAAAGTAGCTGAAAGAGGAGGCAAAAACCCTGTTAGTGGATTATTAGGTATTAATTGTGAGAGGAGCCACTCCCACTTCCACCCCTTTATTTCTAGATTCTGGTTATGAAGGAGACAGCACCACATAATGGTCTCTGATTCAAAGCATATACTGCGTGCTAGAAGACAGAATCCCATTCTTTCATGATGGTGTCTCCCAACCTGAAAATCCAGTCATTTGCCGAAGTCCATCCAACTTCTGCAGAGGCCAAGAAGTATATTAAATGCAGGTGTGATAGGTATCAGCATCCCAGCATGTTTCAAGTCTTTGATTGTGGCACTCATATCTACAGTTTCTACAGGGATGAAGTTTGCTTCTCATTTGCTAATTTGGTAGAGAGAGTTAGCCTTTCTACCACAATGACTCTCATAAACATGTTTATTCCAATTCAGGAACTGGAGAAATAACCATAGGATGTATCTGTGGGAAATAACCATAGGATGTATCTGTGGACCAACTGGTCCCACCTTAAATTAGGCCATCTATCACCTACCACAATAGCCCTCACTGTGAGCCGCGGTGTCATTTTGGATCCCCAGTAATTAGCATCAATTCAGAGTCAGTGTCCATTAACATCTGAAAGGTCTGGATATTCCTTTTTTTTCCAGTGCACACTCACTCAAGCAAATAGATAAAGGTCCCTTTGGAGAAGGCCTGGAGGAAGATTTATGATGTATTCATGCAGCAATGCTGCAGAATCATTCCTGAAGGGAAAGAACACTCCCATTCAATTAAGGAGCTCTACATTTGTGAACTGGCTTAAGGTTGGAAACTGGACAAGAGGCCATGACTCTCCATTGTGGTAACTCAAAGTCAGGTTTTGATCACCAGACATAGACCAGGCTGTTCATCTATTTCACTCCAAGGGACATCATGATCAATTAACCACAACCAAAGGTCCCTATGGGCCAAAGCATTCTTATCACAGATAAGCATTCTTATTACTGCTCCCCTTTATAGTAAACACACCTACCTTGTCTTTTATGGTTAAGTGCTGTCACTTGACCTTTGCTACTTGAGAGCCCATATCATTTCTGGTGAAGTCAGGGAGTTCTCTCAATGGCAGTATCTTACATGGTCATACATGTCCCACAAAGGAAAGTAACCACAGACCTCTCTAATTTATTTCTCAATGCCTTAGTATTTCTCTTCTCGCTAATTTCTCAATGCCTTAGTGACAGGAGTGCCTTCCAGGCCTTTTCAGGAATTATAGTGAGGGGATGGGTATGCAGTTTGCACATGATAAATCCACTCCAACCTACTAATCTCCTAAAGTCTTTGGATTCCCTTCTTTATTTCATGCCATTGAAGCTCTGGTGTCTTATCCTCATTAAACACAGGCCACCAGTGAATCAAAATTTTAGTCCACCAATCCATTGAGCTATTAGAGACACTTTCATTTGCATAAATTAACACATTAAACTTGGAATCTTGAAAAGAATCTGAAAAAGAAAATATATGTATAACTGAATTGCTTTGCTGTACACCTGATACATTATAAATCAACTATACTTCTATATCTATATAATTTAGAAAAACAAAAGCAAAAAAACCCCCAAATCCTGGAATCTCTAGCAAGCAGCTCCATATCAATGAATTCTTCCTGATCTAGTTACATTTTGCTTTCTTTGGCCTGATACCCTTAGAATCTACTCCTACACGTGTTCCCAGGAATTTGTTACACTATATATATTAGCTAAACCTTGTAATAATTCATTTGATGCATCAGCTACTCCTTTCTGGGTCATATTGTATACCAGACTCCCTAGAGTAGACTGAGATTTGATCCTACTTATGGTTCTAGCGGCAGCCAAGTATGATTGTGGTGGTTCTTACGGAAGATGTGTATCCCCTTGCAAGGCATCTGTCCCTGGTCACATTATTGCCAGGTTTTCAAACAAAACTAGGCTAGTTACCTCAGAGTCCTGTTATTTGGAGGTGATGGATATGTTTATGGCATTAACTGTAGCAATGGTTTCATGGATATATACTCATTTCCAAACTCATCAAGTTGTATACATTAAATATGTACAGATTTCTGTATGTCAATCTCAATAAAGAGGCTTAAACTCAATAAAGAGGCTTAAAAAAAGAAAAAATTTTAATTAAGAGAAAATAATTTCATTACGTAAGGCTTTGCCCACCCCTCTACCAGAGGAAGAAGGGGATGGTAGGAGGCTGATCACTGCTCAGGAAATTCTCTCTGGTCCTTCCTTCTGGGCTGCTACCACCACCGAAAACAGATCGGCAGCACGAAGCAGTCTCTCACTGTCATTAATATATACTTCCCACTCTTGCCACTTGTCCTCATCAGTGTTCATCACACTTTCCCAAATCAATATGACTTTTTATTTTTTAATTTTTAAAATATTTATTTATTTATTTATTTGGCCGCACCGGGCAGCTTGTGGGATCTTAGTTCCCCGACCAGAGATGGAACCCGTGCCCCCTGCAGTGGAAGCGCGGAGTCCTAACCACTGTACTGCCAGGGAATTCCCAATATGACTTTTTTAAATGCTGAAAATATAAGGGGACATGGAATTTATTTGAGAAGAGGGAACCCAATAGGTTTAAATTTGTCTCGGTTGCCCTGTTGAGGAAGAACACTCTGATTTTGGACTAATGGCTAAAATTTGGGGGAGAGGAGTTTAAAGAAAAGACAACTATTAAAATTCACTCACAATCATGTTTAGTGATAAGTAGCAGTTGCTTTAGGTCCAAATAGAAATGGAGAAATAGTGCTATGGGAGAAGTAGTATTAGAAACATAATCGAGTCATGTGAAATTTCTAGGAATAATCATGTATTTTCAGTAGGCTTGGGCTAAAGTGAGAGATCTGAAGAGGGAAAAATAGACAAGTAACATATTCATCAGAGAATATATCAAAAAATTTTGGAATAAAAGATACATCTGTAATCTGTGAATTGAATATGTTCATACCTTCTTTTTGGCTAATGTTACACTCTATGAATTACACATTAGAGGATGCATATTTTCTGGACACCTTAACCATGTTATTTAGTTTCCTGCATCTACCTAAAACTAAATTATAAATTAGTTTTCCTTCTTATATTCCAACCACAACTCTCTCACTTTTACCCATGCAGATGTCCTTTCAACATGTTACCTATATGGCGAGTGGAGTGTTGACCATGAGGACATCAGAATTCCTTACTAAAAAATATCTAGCCAGCTAATTCCTTTGTAGTTACCTCAAATGCAGTTTGCTTGTGGCCACAAGTTCCATGAGAATTAATATTTTAAAATATAGGTTGAATACATATTCAGACCTAGAAATAAAATTACTCTTTCCTCCTAGGAACATCCTTCAGTTGAAAGGCCCTGCCACTCACCAGTGATGTTCACTTTGGTTAATTAGAAATACTAAAATAACATGGGAATAATTTTGCTAGCCTAAAAGAGCATGAATAAAGTATATAAAAGCCATGAGTAAACAGAACATTCACATTAACTTTTCACAATGGTTCCCATCTCAACTTCACAGACTTAAAAAGTCTTTGAAGTTCAATGTGATAGAAAGTCAGAATAAAACTGAAATGGGCCCAACCACACTTCAGATGTATAACTAGTTCTTGTGCAACAGATGGCATGCTGCAGGGGTAAGAAATCAGTTTTCCTGAAATGTACTTTGGCCATGTTATCATGTGTACTTAAAGAGAAATAAGGGGTAAATTTTTGACCAACGATGCAGTGTGATCTTGGAATAAATTATTTTAATACAGTGACCCATTTCATAGGCTCTGTTGGTGGTAGTGATGGGGAACAATGGTGAACTACCCTTCTCTCAGGTCTCAGAAAGATACAGAGTGTAGTGGTTCTTGCCAGAATGAATGATATCACAATAGGAGAGACGAAAACTCCTCTGATATGCTGTTTCTCTCCTCCTCTAAGGCGGACAGTCATGATCCAGTCAGAGTTGCCCCTAGGGAGTTCGGGGTACTGGAAAAAATTTTTTTACAGGGCCCCTGTCTATGGAAACTATTTATTTCACCCAAAGCCATCATGTCAGCACCATTCTGGTGACCCAATTGCATGCAATCCCATGAAAGAATACCTTGCTGGCTAAGGAGTATCCAATCTCCAGACCACCTTCCTGGAAGTGGGACTCAGCCATGGGAGCCTGAAATAACCCCATAGCATGAATTCCACAGTCCCTCAGAATATCTAATTACTTCCATGAGTGTGATAGGAATAAATAATTAGAAAATGAGATTTTAAATAATTTTCAGGGGCTTCCCTGGTGGCGCAGTGGTTGAGAATCTGCCTGCCAATGCAGGGGACACGGGTTCGAGTCCTGGTCTGGGAAGATTCCACATGCCGCAGAGCAACTAGGCCCGTGAGCCACAATTACTGAGCCTGCGCGTCTGGAGCCTGTGCTCCGCAACAAGAGAGGCCGCGATAGTGAGAGGCCTGCGCACCGCGATGAAGAGTGGTCCCCACTTGCCACAACTAGAGAAAGCCCTCGCACAGAAACGAAGACCCAACACAGCCATAAATAAATAAAAAATAAATAAATAAATAAAAATTTTAAAAAAAGTTTAAAAAAAGTTTAAAAAAAATAATAATAATTTTCAGTAGCATCAAAAAATATGAAATATTTAGGTATAAATTTAACAAAGTATGCGCAAAACCTGTACACTAAAAACTACAAAACATTTCTGAGAGAAATTAAAGCAGAGTTAAATAAATGGAGAGATATAATCGTGTTCATGGATCAGAAGACTCAGTGTTTTTTTGTTTTTTTGTTTTTTTAACATCTTTATTGAAGTATAATTGCTTTACAATGGTGTGTTAGTTTCTGCTTTAAAACAAAGTGAATCAGTTATACATATACATATGTTCCCATATCTCTTCCCTCTTGCATCTCCCTCTCAGTGTTGTTAAGATGCCAACTCTCCCCAAACTGGTCTATAGATTCAATCAATTTAGGAAGGGTTTTTGTTGTTCTTGTTCTTGTTTAGAAATTGAGAAGCAGTTTCATAAATATATATGAAATGCAAAGGACCTAGACTGGACCAAACAATCCTGAAAAAGGAAACAAGCTGGAGGACTTATACTACCTGACTTCAAGAACTACTATAAGAGTAAAGTATTAAGACAGCATGGTGCTGGCAATATAGACATATATGAATATGTATGGATAGACATATGGATCAATGGAACTGAATGGAGAACCCATAAATTGAGTCAAGGCACTGAAGCAATCCATTAGGAAAAGGAAATCCTTTCAACAAATAGTGCTAGAACCGATAAATATCCATATAAAGAAAATGAATCTCCACCTCTACCTCACACCATACACAAAAATTAATTTGTGACAGCCCTAAATGTAAAGCCTAAAACTAAAAACTTTTAGAAAAAAAATTAGGAGACATGGGAGTAGGAAAATTTTCTTAGACATGACACAGAAAGCAATAATCATAAAAGAAAAAAGTGATAAATGAGACTTCATCAAAATTTAAAACATCTATTCATCAGAAAATATTAAGAAAATAATAAGCCACAGACTGAAGAATATATTCATAAAACATGTATCTGACAAAGGACTTATATTCAAAATATATAAAGAATTCCTAAAATTAATATTAATAAATAGGCAAAATATTTGAACAGATTCTTCAGAAAGGAAGTTATATGAAATACCAATATGCACATGTAAAAGTGCTCAACATCAGTACTCATTAAGAAAATGCAAATTTAAACCACTATGAAATACAACTAACACCCACTACAATGGCTAAAAATTTCAAAAACTGGTCTCACCAAATGTTGAAAAGGTTATGGAAAAAACAGAACTCTCATACATTGTTGGTGGGAATATAAAATGGAACACTTTGAGAAAATGTTTGGCAATTTCTCATAAAGTCAAACATAAACCTATCCTTTATTCAGAAAATTCACTCCTAAGTGGTTAGCCAAGAGAAATAAAAATACATATCCACAAAAAGACTTGTACAAGAATGTTTATAGCAGCTTTATTTGTAACAGCATAAAACGGCAAACAACCCAAATGTCCTTCAGTGGTTGAATGGATAAACAGTTGTGGCATATTCTTACAATTAAATAATTACTCAGAATAAACAACAAAGTCCTACTGTATAGCACAGGAAACTATATTCAATATCCTGTGATAAACCATAGTGGAAAAGAGTATAAAAAAGAATGTATATATATATATATATATGTATAACTGAATCACTTTGATGTACAGCAGAAATTAACACAACTTTGCCAATCAACTATACTTCAATTTTTTAAATTGCTCAGAAATATGAAGAAACAAACTACTGATATATACACCAACATGGATAAATCTCACAAACATAATGCTAAGCAAAAAAAGCTGTACACAAAAGAGTACATACTGTATGATTCCATTTGTAAGAAGTTCTGGAATAGACAAAACTAATTTAAAGTGAAAATAATCAGAACGGTGGTTTCCTCTGGGGGACAGAGAGAGGGATTGATGGAGAAAAGAGAGGATAGAGACTTTGGGGGAGATTGAAGCATTCTATATTATTATAAGAGTGTGAGTTATACAGGTGTATGTGTCAAAATTATGTAATTAACTTTTTTGCATGTCAATATTTGTAAATCTCGCCTTAAAAATAACTGCAAAAAACAAAATAGTCAAACAACAATGGGAAGTGAGTGAGTGGAAGCAAAGATGAAACAGGATTGGTAGAATGTTAATAATAGTTGAAGCTGGCGATAGTTACATTGAGCTCATTATACGATTCTGTTTACTTTGTATATACTTAAAATTTTTCATAATAAAAAGTTTTAAAAATTAGCTGGGCCTGCCTCATTTCCTGATAAGACCCCTGGTAGTCCATCAAAAAGCTCATTTCTCACTATCTAAAGATGATTTCAAACCTCCTCCTCCACTCTCCTCCAAACTTCCACCTGCCCTGTCCCCTAGTCACCTCCCACCGCTGAACCTTCAACTGAAGCTGAAGCTTCAACAGCATCTGTATCCACGCCTTTCTCTTTCCCTCCTGTTCCAAAGAAAGGGGTGGCATTTTTTCTCTCCAATGTCAGTCCCTCTTCCTGGGCCCTAGAGCCCTGTCCCCACCACCATGCCACTTTCTCAGAGATCTTGTGCCTTTGATTACCACTTTCTCCTCTATCTTCTGCGCTGGCTCCTTCCCGTCAACATTCAACCACACTCAAGTCTCTCCTCTCCTAAAAACAAAGCAAAACATAAAACCTTATCTCCACATTTCCCCCTAACTACTGCCTTTATCCCTCCTCCTCCAGAAACAAATTTCTTGAAAGAGTTGTGACACTTACTGTCTCAACCTCTTCCGTTTCCCTCACTCT
Organism: Balaenoptera physalus; assembly: GCF_965194825.1. NCBI lineage: Eukaryota > Metazoa > Chordata > Mammalia > Artiodactyla > Balaenopteridae > Balaenoptera > Balaenoptera physalus. The sequence goes on along the minus strand of NC_138882.1, from coordinate 158,921,131 downwards.
TTGGCCCACTTCAGTCTGTCTTCCATCTCTACCACTTCATTGAAATGGCTCTTACTAAGACCACCAATGACCTCCATGTCACTAAAACAAAAGGATATTTTTCAGTCCTTACCTTGCTTGGACACTCAGTAGCATTTGATATCCCCTTTTTATCAAAAACCCTCTCAAAGTTTCTGTGACACCATATTCCCTAGCCTAAGTCTCATCTGCTAACCTCTGTCCTCTACCAGAACACTATATGCTGGAGTTTCTAAGGTCACTGTCTTAGACCTCTCTCAACACATTGCACCTCTCCTGGGTGATCTCATTTGCTCCCAACTATATGCTGAGATCACCCAAATGTATATAACCAGCCTGCATCTCCCTTCATACTCCAAAACCATATATTCGACTCTCTACTTTATAGTGCTCCTGGGTGTCCCACGGGCATCTGAAACTCTGCATGTCCAAAGTTAAACTCTTGATTTTCCTCCCATATCTGCTTCCCTCAGGACTCCCTGTTTCAATATCTGGCACCACTTTCCACACAATAGCTTAAGCCAGAGATTTGGGCATCCTTCACTTTTACCTTACCACTCACATCCAATAAAACACCAAATAGTGGAGATTCTACCTTTTAAATATCTCTCAAATCTTTGTTATCTCTGGTTCATCCCAGTCCAAGACACCACCCCCTCTTCTTAGGCTCCAGCAATTGTCTTCAGTCTCACAGTCCTCCAGCCCTTCCTACACACAACAGCCAGAGTGATTATTCTACATTTACATTTGATGATTTTCCCCACTCCTCCCCAGTCTGCTTAAAAACATGCAGTGTCTTTCAACTGCCCTAACAGTAAAGTGAAAAATACTTAGCATGGGACTTCCCTGGTGGCGCAGTGGTTAAGAATCTGCCTGCCAGTGCAGGGGACATGGGTTCGAGCCCTGGTCCGGGAAGATCCCACATGCCACGGAGCAGCTAAGCCCATGTGCCACAACTACTGAGCCCGTGCTCTAGAGCCTGCGAGCCACAACTACTGAGCCCGTGTGCCAGAACTACTGAAGCCCGTGAGCCTAGAGCCCGTGCTCCACAACAAAAGAAGCCACCACAATGAGAAGCCTGTGCACGGCAACAAAGAGTAGCCCCCACTCGCCACAACTAGAGAGCACAATTAGAGAAAGCCCACGCACAGCAACGAAGACCCAACGCAGCCAAAAATAAATAAATAAATAAATAAATAAATAAATAAATAAATAAATAAATAAATTTATTTATTTAAAAAAAAATACGTAGCATGGCCTATACAGCCCTGAGCATTCCGTCTTTGCTTACCTCTACAGCCTGGTCTCACGTCTTTCCCCTTCAGTCTCTATCTTCCAGCCGCACCAAGACAAGTGTGGCAGCTGAATCCTCCAGGAAGTAGATGCTGAGATGTAGTCAGGACGGCAAAAGGTTTGTTGGGGAGTAAAACCTATGAAAAGAAAAAGGAGGAAGCAGGACGGGGCAGGAGGAGCCATGAGGACCACAATACAGATCTGTCACAATCTTTGCCAGTACCATGGGGAGCTCTGGAGCAAAGGCTGCACATTACAGGACCCCACATTGGATGGAAATGGCCAGGCTTTTACACCGCAGTCTTAGTCACTGGCTGGGGCTACCAGAGAAGACCGTAACCCCCTCTCACAAGCTGAGGTGGAACTGAAGGAGTTAACAGCTGGAGGTTGTCAATTGATCTTATTCTTAACAGTCCTGTTTTGAAGCGGGAGCAGCCATTTCAGCATCTGCCACCAGGAAGCATATAACCAAAGTCCCCACTGAAGCCTAGGGGATTAGGGACACTTCCCAAGGAAGTGGCATTTAAATTGAGGCCTGGGAATTCCCTGGCGGTACAGTGGTTAGGACACAGCACTTTCAGTGCCAGGGGCCCGGGTTTGATCCCTGGTCTGGGAAGTAAGATCCTGCAAGCCACGCGTAGAGACCTAAATAAATAAACAAACAAACAAAAAATGAGGACTTGTTGGATAGATTAAAATTGGCCTGGAAAGCGTGAGAGTATTCCAGACCAAAGACCAGTATGTGGGAAGCCTCTGTGTGGCAAGGGTGTTGGATCTTTGAAGGAAATGAAAAAAGATCCCTGTGGCCGAGCACAACGTGTTGAGCACAATGTTGGCTTCCAGCACACACTCAGAAAATGGATCTCTTTCAAACTGAAGGTGTATAAGAGTTTTTTGAGAACCTCTAATTAAAAATGCAGATCCCTGATCCTCACCTAGAGAGTCTGATGCAGCAGGTCTGGTGCACAGCCCCATTACCTGTGTTTCAATAAGTCCTTCCCCTTGGGGATTCCAAAGTCACTTGTTCACAAGACACACTTTGAGGATTGTGATAAACAGTAGCTGTTATTATTATCTCTTTACTTTTTTTTTTTTTGGCCATGCTGCGCGGCTTGCGGGATCTTAGTTCCCCAACCAGGGATTGAACCCGGACCCTCAGCAGTGAAAGCATGGAGTCCTAACCACTGGACCTCCAGGGAATTCCCTATTATCTCTTTACTTGTCTGTCTCCCATAGACTGTAAGTTCCTCTCAGAGAGTTTCCTAGCACTGGGCATAAAATATGCACGTAATAAATATTTAAGGAATGAGCAAATGGCAAATAAAAATGGAGACAGGGGGCTTCCCTGCTGGCACAGTGGTTAAGAATCCGCCTGCCAATGTAGGAGACACGTGTTCGAGCCCTGGTCCAGGAAGATCCCACATGCCGCGGAGCAACTAAGCCACAACTACCGAAGCCTGCACGCCTAGAGCCTGTGCTCCGCAACAAGAGAAGCCACTGCAATGAGAAGCCCGCGCACCACAGTGAAGACCCAACGCAGCCAAAAATGAATAAATTAAATAAATAAATTAAATTAAAAATAAAAATGGAGGCAGGGCCGTGTAATAAAAATGGGATACCTAAAAGCACCTTGTAAACTATAAATAAAATGTACTATACTGTACACAGTGACTTTTAAACTTTTTTGGCCATGTCCCACGGTGAGAAATATATTTTACATTGCGACCCAACACACACACACACACACACACACACACACACACACACACACACACACACATACACACACACGTATAACTATAAAACAACAGATTCACTTACCAGTAGTTACCGTTATTGCATGTGAAGCATTCTGATATTTTCTATTCTATCCTTTTTCAAAAACTATGTTGTTTTAATGACCCATTCATGGGTCTTGTGCAGTTTAAAAAACAATGAGTAAAGTGCTGTCACTATCCCTTGACCTACCCTGTCCCCACTCCCCCAGCTACGATTTGGCCTTGCTAAATTAGCAACAAGTACCCACGATTTCTGTGAACTTAATTCTCGAGTCTGGTACATGCTGCTTCTTCTGACTCAAAAGACCCTTCTCCCCTTCCTTACTTGGGTAACTCCCATTTATTCTATCCTGCCCTGTGGCCTGGGAAGCCTTCCCTCTCCTGGGCATAGTGCTCCTATCTCTGTCGCTTTGTATGGAAATTGTCTGTTTACCTGTCCATATCGTTTAGCAGACTGTGAATACTTAGAAGTCAAGGACTGGGCAAAATGGGCAATCAAAAAATGCTTCTCAAATACTTGAATAAAATCTAAAGTGTTTTTATGTGCTATTTTGAGAGGGAAAGTCTGGGTGCTGAAGGGGTTAAGGGGAGGCATGAACTAAATGATATAATTATGTTGTTAAATACATGAAACTTCTTTAAACAAACCAGAAAAAAACTCACATTTTCAGATCCTTCCAAACTCAATGATTCACTAAAACCATTCACTATTTTAGTCAAGTTTTAGGTCAAACAGAGTGCAGGTTCTTGCTGTGGGGTTTTCGTACAGGGCCTAAATATTTAAGAGTTTTAAACATAAATATTAATAGAAATATTGATTCATTGAGAAGTGATAAAGACTTTGGTGCTCGAATCAAACCGAATGGGTCAAACTCAAAGATGTAACCTCTAAGTGTCCAGTATCATGACCATAAATGAGACAGACACAGCCCTCAGAAGGGGGTAGAGTGGCTTTGCTACTGAGCACACCCAAAGGCACCTTGGCTAATGTCCACATATACAAAGTGAGGAATTGAAATTACAAGGTCTTGTCTTTTCTTCACTCCTAGGGTTACTTCTGTTAGTTGAATTCACGTATACTGTATCTTGGAGACAGTGTTAATAAAATCCAGTAACATTTCAAAGATGCCTGTGTTGCTTTTGTAAACTGCTTAGTCTTTGTAAAGACAAAGTATTTTTGTCATTTCTTAGTGTCCTTCACTTTAAGCATTTCTACTTAAAGAGGCTCTTGTCACTTTTCACTCCGCTCTCTGTCCCTGGAGTCTTTCTTCTGTCTTGTATTTCCCCTCTTCTCTTAAGTAATCAGAAACCAAAAGAATCTTTGAAATGCAGCTCTCTGACAGCTGAAAGGGGTAAGGGACTACTTTGGATCATACTTCATAAAGGAGGATGCCAGAGAGCGAGGCTCAGCCCTTGACTCCTGGGAGCTGGGGTTGGTGTTCAGCAGAGGTGGCAGCGATGCAGGGATCTGAGAGCAAAATGAAGCATGGTTACTTGTGAAATGTTTGCTGTGCAGTTGCATTCTCTTCTTCTAGTGCACTGACAAACCCAGATTTAGAGCTTACAGTCTTTGTTTTTTCTATTAAGATTTGAAAAGGGTCGAATACTGGTAAGGCCACTGGTAAGCTATATATTCACTATATGCACTTGTATAACCTTGCTTTCATTCTGAGGGCATGTGATCTAACACTGAGCCTCCTGCTTGTTCCTACTTGTTCATGCTTAATATAGTTGAGAATTAAGAGAACTGTCATAATATTTACGTAAATACTATATTTTAAATGTACAACATTTATAATACTGTGCCTATTATGACCTTTTGTCTTTTAAGATTTTGTTTTTAACATCCAGAAACCCTTGTCAGTCATATAAAGAACATTAGTAGAAGTCGAGGAAAGAAAACAATTACCCTGTCTCACCACTGCAACAAATCAAAACTCTTTTCATTTTCCCATGTTCCCTTCAAGTCCTTGCCTGTATATCTATCAGGTATTTCACCTGCAAATGACTAAACAATAAAGGAGTTGTTGATAAGTCTAGTTTCATATGAGGCTTGACCCAGCAGCTTGAACTAAGTCACCAAGTAAGTACCAAGTTTCTTTCGACTACACTATTCTGCCTACCACTGTGTTGCTTTATCCTCAGGCTCCATATGGTGACCTTAGCAAGTTCCAGGCCCTCCCAGTGTGGTAGCAAAACAGCTGCAGAAGTTCTAGATCCCACATCCTCACACCTCATCAAGCCTTAGCAAATGGGCTCCGATTGGGTTACCTGTCCAACCCTGAGCCAACCACTATTGCCAGGGAGGTGATGTTCAGATTGACCTGAATTATCAGGACCCAACACATGGCTGAGAACTGGTGAGAAGTGGTTTCCTTCAAAACAAAACATATGTGCTCTTAGGAAAAAGAGAAAATGGGCGCTAAGCAGCATAAACAATATATGCCTGTTACCATGTGCAAACGATTTGTTTTATCATTAAAATAACCGTTTGGATGTGATTTTAGATTCTGCTTTTTAAACACAATTTTCTATAGAATTATATCTCAATATGTTGGACTGGTAGTAGGCATATGTTTAATGCTGTTAAATTTATGCCATTTTTAGTGATTCTGTCACCGTTTAAACTTGCATGTGAAATACGCTTGATGCTAAGGAAAAATCAGACAAGTCACTCAAATAATATGAGCATGTAAAATGGATCATCCATGGAAGTTGCTGTATCATAACAATGATCAAAACACGTCTTTGGTGTGGCCAACAATTTAAAGCCAAGACTGTAAGTGAATATTTATTCACTGATTTATTCATTTATTCAACAGATATTCAGCAAGTGTTCATGTTTGCCAGCGTGTGTTAGAGCGGGGAATACAAAGATGAATCAATTCTGTTCCCTGACCTCACTGAACACATTTTTTTGGCAGCCTTTTCCCCAAACCTCATTCTGAGTTTCATAATCTTGTTTTCTGTATATTTTACTTTGATGTAGCAAAATTCAATAACAACATCAAACTTTATATCTCTGATAAGTTTCTTCCCTGGGGTGGCCTGGACATCATTTCTATCTTCTTCAGAATGACCGTCAAGCCACAGGACTGCAGTGTCTGACTACAAAACAGATTCTTGCATATCTGCTTATGTGCTTCCAGAACTTAGTTATTAGCACATAATAATTCCTAGAGATCTAAAGGAAGATTTGACTAAATGGAGACAGGTACCGTACTCCTGGATGTCAGTCCTTCCCCAATTAATGTATTGTTAAGTGCAATTCTAATCAGTCATCATATTAATTTTTAAATTATAACATGATTTAAAGATAATTTGAATATCTTCTGGAGGAATATAAAATAAAAAATGAGTAATGGTTACCCCTTCACAGAAACTTTAAATGTGGTAAAAACTATAATTAATACAGTGATAAGTCTCCCTTTCAGAAGAATTTCAAATAATTATGTAAATGCAAATCCCACCTTTAGGACATATAGCTTAATTCCTGCCCTTTCTGCTCTGAGAGTGGACTATACTTACTGACCCTCTATAAAAGAACAGGACAGGGAAAGGGAAAAATAGTAACTTTGTAGTGGAGAAAACTGGCAAACATGACCTTAACTAAGTGATGAAACTTAACATCATCAGAGATGTCATATGAGTGTCATTTACCCCGATAGAGTATGATGAGAAGGGCACTTCACTTCTGTCATACTCTTTCCAAAAGCCCATAAGCCCAGTCTAATCTTGAGGAAAACATCAGACAACCCAGATTGGGGGACATTCCACAGAATAATTAGCTAGTATTCCTCAAGACCATCAAGGTCATGAGAAACAAAGAAATACTGAGAAACTATCACAGACCAGAGAGATTGAAAAAACATAGCATCTAAATGCTATGTGGTACCCTGGATTGGACCTGGAACAGAAAAAGGACATTAATGGAAAAACTGGTGAAAATCAAAGTCTAGCATTTAGTTAACCATAACGTACCAATGTTAGTTTCTTAGTTTTGACGAATGTACCACAGTAATGTAAGATTTTGACAGTGGGGGAAACTGGGTGAGGGGTATGTGGGAACTCCCTGTACTTTCTTTGTAACTTTTCTGTAAATCTAAAATTATTCCAAAATAAAAGTTTATTTTTTAAAAAACAGCATGATGTTGGCATAATTACATGCAAATAGAGCAATGGGATTGAAGATATTGCCTAGAAAGAGACTTAGTATATAAGAATACAAGAAAAAGGAGTTATTATAAATTATAGGTAATGTATAGATTAATCAACAAATAAGGTTGAGCCACAGTTATTCAACAATTTGAACTAAATCAAATTTGACCTTTACTTCCATATTCATCTATGAATAATCTATAAATATTTATTGAACACCACTCATATGCCAGGGATTATGTTAGGTATTAACACTGCCCCTGTTCTCCAGGTGCTTACAATTTAGTGGGAAATGAAACATGGAATAGTAATTATAAATGTAATTATTATAAAGGGGAAATACTGAGTGCTTGAAAAGTGTTCCTAACCTAGCCTAAGGCATCAAGAAAATCTCTGGGGCAGTCACGTTTACGTTGACATCTGAAGACCAGAAATCAGCCAAGTAACAAGGGAATGAAGAGTATTCTAGGAAGAGAGAACAACCCACGTAAAGACCTGAGATGTATGAGATGACCTAAGGAGAAAGGTTAGTGTGGCAAGAAAAAACAAGAGCTGAGAAAATAGTCCTAAGGTACCCTAACATTAGAGGATGAATAGTGGAGGAAGGGCCAGCCTTGGGACAGAGAAGAAACCATCAAGATGTACAAGGAAGAGATGTACATCTCTTCAAAAGAGAATGGCAACATGGAAGCCAAGAACAGAAATAGTTATATGCTGCTAAAGGTTGAAGTGTCCCTTGGATTTAGTAACACCAGGTTATTGGTAATCTTAAATAAGAGCATTGAAATGATAGGAATGAAAGCCAGATTAAGTGGTCTGAAAGGGCAACAGATAAGACTTCTGTTTTAAAGATGGCAAAATGATCACTTACAACAGTGTCCTAAAAATATAGGACACTATTTTCACCCAGACTCTGAAAATTCTATTGGTGAGGGGAGCACTAGCATCCTTGAAAGGCTCTGTATTGGCCATTGTCTACAAGTCAGAAATGACAGTGGGTGATGCTGCCATTGAAATGGGCTCCCTGAATTCAATGTGTGATAAGAGTGACAGAGACCAAGTGGAGCACTTAACTGTCAGAGATAAGGTAGCGCTCACTCTCTCTCTCTCCCTCTCTGGTGTGCATGGGGGCAGGGGAGGGACACGTGAATGTGTGTGCATGTGCAAACACAACCAGAGCAGTGCACTTTTATTGGCAGAGACAGTTACACCTTCAGTATCTTGCCTCAAGTCTGTGTCAACTCTCCAAATCTCTGTCATAATCTAGACTGTAGAGACTTTGATCATATCTCCTTTCCATATCACCTAACCAACTTCCATAGATAGTTGATTCACTGCCTTGATAACATCTTGCTGACTGTACCTAATGAACAGGAAGTTGCTTATCAAATACATTGGATGCTTTTATAAGACACATGAGTGCCAGAAGGTGGGAAATAAACATAAAAATTCAGGAGACTGTTACATTGACGAATTTTCCAGGGGTCTAGTGGTCTGAGGCATGTAAGCAGTAAGTTCTCCAAGATGAAATGGAGAGCAGAAGAGGGGAGACCATTATTCTCTGGAGATAATTACAGCAGATATGTGGGCAGACATAAGAGCCATAGTAGCTTCCCAGGGAGCTCTTGAAAACTATCTGCTTCTGCTTCACCGCTGCGGGCTAAGACAATTGGTAGAAGCTTCTCAGGTTATTGAGAATTATAGCATCTTCCTAGTAAGTATACCATACACAAATACACAAAAATAAACTCAAAATGGATTAGAGACCTAAATGTAAGACCAGGCACTATAAAACTCTTAGAGGAAAACATAGGAAGAACACTCTTTGACATACATCACAGCAAGATATTTTTTTGATCCACCTCCTAGAGTAATGGAAATAAAAACAAAAATAAACAAATGAGACCTAATGAAACTTAAAAGCTTTTGCACAGCAAAGAAAACCATAAACAAGACGAAAAGACAACCCTCAGAATGGGAGAAAATATTTGCAAATGAATCATCGGACAAAGGATTAATCTCCAAAGTATATAAACAGCTCATGCAGCTCAATATTAAAAAAACAAACAACCCAATCCAAAAATGGGCAGAAGACCTAAATAGACATTTCTTCAAAGAAGACATACAGATGGCCAAGAAGCACATGAAAAGCTGCCCAACATCATTAATTATTAGAGAAATATAAATGAAAACTACAATGAGGTATCACCTCACACCAGTTAGAATGGGCATCATCAGAAAATCTACAAACAACAAATGCTGGAGAGGGTGTGGAGGAAAGGGAACCCTCTTGCACTGTTGGTGGGAATGAAAATTGATACAGCCACTATGAAGAACAGTATGAAGGTTCCTTAAAGAACTAAAAATAGAATTACCATGTGATCCAGCAATCCCACTACTGGGCATATACCCAGAGAAAACCATAATTCAAAAAGACACATGCACCTCATTGTTCATTGCAGCACTATTTACAGTAGCCAGGTCATGGAAGCAACCTAAATGCCCATCGACAGACGAATGGATAAAGAAGTTGTGGTACATATATACAATGGAATATTACTCAGCCATAAAAAGGAAAGAAATTGGGTCATTTGTAGTGACATGGGTGGATCTAGAGACTATCATACAGAGTGAAGTAAGTCAGAAAGAGAAAAACAAATATTGTATATTAACACACATATGTGAAACCTAGAAAATGGTACAGATGAACTGGTTTGCAAGGCAGAAATAGCGACACAGATGTAGAGAACAAAGTATGGACACCAAGGGGGGAAAGTGGCAGGAGGTGGGGGTGGTGGTGTGATGAATTGGGAGATTGGGATTGGCATGTATACACCGATGTGTATAAAATGGATGACTAATAAGAAAATAAATAAATAAATAAATAAACATTAAAAAACAAAAGGAAAAAAAGAATCCACCTGCCAATGCAGGGGACACAGGTTCGATCCCTGGCCCAGGAAGATCTCACATGCTACAGAGCAACTAAGCTCATGCACAATAACTACTGAGCCTGCACTGTAGAGCCCACGAGCCACAACTACTGAAACCTGTGAGCCACAACTACTGAAGCCCATGCACCGCAACAAAGAGTAGCCCCTGATCGCCACAACTAGAGAAAGCCCATGCGCAGCAATGAAGACCCAAGGCAGCCAAAAATAAATAAATAAATAAATAAATAAATAAATAAATAAATAAATAAATACTCCATGTCCGCCAGAACCTAAGAATGTGACCTTATTTGGAGGTAGGGTCTTTGCTGATGCAATCAAGTTAAGATGGAGTCATACTAGATCAGGGTGGGCCCAAATATAATGATTAGTGTTCTAAGAAGCCCGTGTTAAGACACAGACAGTGACACAAGGAAGAAGAACATGTAAAAGCAAAGGCAGAGATTAGAGTGATGCAGCTATAAGCCAAGAAATGCCAAGGATTGCTGGCAACCACCAGAAGCTGGGAAAGAGGCATGGAACAATTCTCCCTTAGAGCCTCCAGAAGGAACCAGAGCTGCTGACACCTTGATTTTGGACTTCTAGCCTCCAGAACTATGGAGGTATAGTTCTGTTGTTTTAAGCCACTCAGTTTGTGGTAATTTGTTACAGCATGCCTAAGAAACTAATACAGCAGCCTTTAGGTATTGAATGGTACTTTATCATTATATTCTAAATACATATCTTTTGTTGGATATCAGGTCACAAATAATTTCGTCCAATTTGCCACTTAGATTTTCACTTTGTCTATGATGCCATTGACCTACATAATTTTTGACATAAAAGGTATAAACATTTTCCTTCATGTTTTGTGCTCTTTGTGTCCTGTTTAAGAAATCCTTCTTACCCTGAAACAATGAAGATATTCTCCCCTATTTTCTTCTATAAGTTTTTATGAATGATATGAGATAGAATTGTAAATTTTTTCAGTCAGTTGCTCCAGCACCATTTACTAAACAGTCTGTCTCTTCTCCACTGATATGTAATTCCATCTCTATCATATATCACATTCCATATATGCAAGAGTCTATTTTTGATCTCTCTCTTCTGTTCCATGCATCTATTTGTCTATCCTTGTACCAATAACACAGCAATTACTGTAACTTTATAGCAGTGGTTCTCAACTAAGGGTGATTTTACCTCCCAGGGGACATTTGGCAAATCAGGAGACATTTTTGGCTGTCATAACGGAGGTTGGGAGTGCTACTGGCATCTAAGAGTAGAAGCTAGAAATGCTGCTAAACACCCTACAATGCACAGGCCAATCCCCACAACAAGGAATTATCCCACCCCACGTGTCAGTGGCACCGAGGTAGAGAGACCCTGTTTTATAGAAGACTTGGTATCTGATAGGACAGTGCATTATCTCACTGAAACCTCAAAATAACTCTATGTGATAGGTACTACCACTATCCTTATTTTACAGATGAGAAATTTGAGGCTCTGAGGTTGAGTCAAGGTCCTAGATCACACATTTGTCAGTAATTGGTGGAACCTGGATATAAACTTCAGTAAAACTCCCTAAAATAAGATAGTTCTCATCCTGTCCTGAGACAGGACTTCCAAATCCCAGCAGGTTTTCCACTGATTGACTGATTTTACCAGAAAACTCACTGTACACCCTTTATGTGTGCCAACCTGGGTTGAATGGTGGGAACACCCAGCAAATAAGCCAGAGCCCCTGCCCTTGTAGAGTTCAGAGTCTAGTGGGGAGATAAACATGGGAGCAGACAATCTCTCCTAAAATGCTGCTGCAGAGGGTAACCATCACCTCAGTTTCCTATCACGAAATAGTGCTTTCAAAGTGTTCAAGGATACTTGTCACCCTATGTACTCCCAAATTTTGTTTAAATCTGAATTTTAATCCATGATGGAAAGGGTTTGCTAAGCAAAGTTCAACTTTAACCCAGCCCCTGTTCAAGTTACTGCAAATTCCAAATATGCTTATCAAGTGGAATTTTACTGTTATGGGTATGTAAATGTAGGGCAAAGACTGTATATAAAAATTGGACAGCAATAAAGACCAACAATTAAATCTTTTATTTTGGTGGGAATGTAAATTGGTACAGTCACTATAGGGAACAGTATGGAGGCTCCTTTAAAAAACTAAAAATAGAGCTACCATATGATCCAGCAATCCCACTCCTGGGCATATATCCAGAGAAAACCATAATTCAAAAAGATACATGCAGGGCTTCCCTGGTGGCGCAGTGGTTGGGAGTCTGCCTGCCAATGCAGGGGACACGGGTTCGATCCCTGGTCTGGGAGGATCCCACATGCTGCGGAGCAGCTGGGCCCGTGAGCCACGGTTGCTGAGCCTGTGTGTCTGGAGCCTGTGTTCCGCAGCAAGAGAGGCCGCGATGGTGAGGGGCCCGTGCACCGCGATGAAGAGTGGCCCCCGCTCGCCGCAACTAGAGAAAGCCCTCGCACAAGAAACGGGGACCCAACACAGCCATAAATAAATAAATAAATAAATAACATAAAATAAAAAAAAAGATACATGCAAATTGATAGAGCCACTATGGAGAACAGTATGGAGGTTCCTTAAAAAACTAAAAATAGAACTACCATATGACCCAGCAATCCCACTACTGGGCGTATACCCTGAGAAAACCGTAATTCAAAAAGAGTCATGTACCACAATGTTCATTGCAGCACTATTTACCATAGCCAAGACATGGAAGCAACCTAAGTGTCCATCGACAGATGAATGGATAAAGAAGATATGGCACATATATACAATGGAATATTACTCAGCCATAAAACGAAACAAAATTGAGTTATTTGTAGTGATGGACCTAGAGTCTGTCATACAGAGTGAAGTAAGTCAGAAAGAGAAAAACAAATACCATATGCTAACAAGTATATATAGAATCTAAAAAAAAAAAAAAAAGGTTCTGAAGAACCTAGGGGCAGGACAGGAATAAAGATGCAGACGTAGAGAATGGACTTGAGGACACAGGGAGGGTGAAGGGTAAGCTGGGATGAAGTGAGAGAGTAGCATTGACATATACACATACCAAATGTAAAATAGATAGCTAGTGGGAAGAAGCTTCCTCGCACAGGGAGATCAGCTGGGTGCTTTGTGACCACCTAAAGGGGTAGGATAAGGAGGGTGGGAGGGAGACGCAAGAGGGAGGGGATATGGGGATATATGTATGCATATAGCTGATTCACTTTGTTATACAGCAGAAACTAACACAACATTGTAAAGCAATTATACTCCAATAAAGATGTTAAAAAAAAATGATACATGCGCCCCAATGTTCAAAGCAGCACTATTTACAATAGCCAAGACATAGAAGCAACCTAAATGTCCATTGACAGATGAATGGATAAAGAAGATGTGGTACATATATACAATGGAATATTACTCAGCCATAAAAAAAGAACGAAATAATGCCATTTGCAGCAACATGGATGGTCCTAGAGATTATCATACTAAGTGAAGTCAGACAGAGAAAGACAAATATCATATGATATCACTTATATGTGGAATCCAAAAAATGATACAAATGATCTTATTTATAAAACAGAAACAGACTCACAGACTTCGAAAAGAAACTTATGGTTACCAAAGGGGAAAGGTCAGGGGGAGGGATAAATTAAGAGTTTGGGGTTAACATATACACACTACTATATATAAAATAGATAATCAACAAGGATCTACTGTATATCACAGAGAACTCTACTCAATGTTCTGTAATTACCCATGTAGGAAAAGAATCTGAAAAAGAATAGATATATGTATATGTATAACTGAATCTCTTTGCTGTACACCTGAAACTAACACAACATCATAAATCAACTCTACTCCAATATAAAATAAAAACTAAAACTAAATAAATAAAAATAAAATTGGAAAGGATTCGTCAAAAAAAAATCTCTTCTTTTGTTTAGAGAGAAAATGCTTGTCAGTTGTACCTGAATTAATACAATAATCATAGCAGGGAATCCGTGATAAAACAACAGAATGAAAGTTAGCGCCATTTAACCTTCCTCTCTGCCCACCCCAGCCTTTCAGAAGTTTGAAAAGAAGGCCTGCAGGGTCATTAAATTCTCTCTGTGGTAGCAGGATGGCTGTGTTGGTCTCAAACCATCCAGAATAGAGGGGTTCTAGTCTAGCCTTAGAAATCTACTCATATGATGATTGTTCCACAGCCTCCCTCGGCAGTTCTTAAGTGTTCTTAGAATTTTAATATTTATTAAATCCAAACCTCATCAACTTATTTCCGAAGCCCAGACAATGGCAGGCAAGATCTGTTGTAATTGATTTGTCACCTGTCCTTCCCTTGCCAGGTTCTCGTTTTACTTGCCAGGCACTTTCCACCGTCAAACTATTTTCTTCCTGTCCTGATTGCCAAACTTTCTTCTACTTAGTCTTACATCACCCCTACCCTCATCTCCTCCCATTCATGCCCAGCCTCTCCTTTTCTGAGTGCTGGATTCTCAGTCTCCTTTAGGCCTAATTCTTGGAGCACTCCTGATTCCAGTTGCTGAATTTTGCAACTTTTCAATTACCTTTTTACTTTTTCTGAACAGTAATGCTTTAGGCATAGATTAATTCTATCTTATTGTGGATTACTGCAGCTGGCTAAAGGAAATTGATGCCTATTTTGTAATGTTACTTTTATGAGAAGTAATTTAGCTTTAAATTTTTTTACCCAGTGATGCTCACATTACCTGTTTAGCCATTTTCACACCATGTTTAGCTATGTATTTCTTATGTACTTAAGTGGATTGGGTAATGCCTTCCTGACAAAGAAAAATTCCCTTAGTATGGTTTGGCTGAAGTTTTGTTGAAGAGTCATAGCAATTCAATTTTTAATGTTCCTACTCCAAGCATTCATCCAACAGATACTTATTAAGCATTCCAAGCACTGGGCCTTTAGGATGAATCAGACTCAGCCTGTCTTCCTGGAGCTCCCCTCCAGTGGCACGCCAGGCATTTTGACTAATAATTACCGTAGGAGGTAATGACTGTTCTAAGTGTCCTGGGAGCAAAATGGAAGACCGGCTTGGTCACAATCATTTTCTGAGTGACTTCAGTCTGACTGGCAGGCACTGTGCTGAGCTGAGAGGGAAGCGGGTACAAAGATGAATCACATATGGTCCCTACCCTCAGGAGTCACAGTCTAGTGGGAGAGACTGAATGGGGTAAGATGCCTGAGGCTTACAAAGCGGAAATGGCTAGGCTGAGTCTTGAAGGATAAGAAGACTGAGGGCAGAGGTGGAGGAGGGAACTCCTCCAGGCAGGGTAACAGCCTGAATAAAAACACAGAGGCATAAAACCTCAGGACCTGTGCAAAGAACCACATGCCTTTTGTTATTCGTGGAGGGTAAAGGACAGACCGGGAGTGCTAAGAAATGAGACCAAAGAGGGAAACAGAAGCCTAGAATGGGATTAAATATTATAACCAAGGAAGTGGTGCT
The DNA here is from genome assembly GCF_965194825.1 of Balaenoptera physalus. Lineage (NCBI taxonomy): Eukaryota > Metazoa > Chordata > Mammalia > Artiodactyla > Balaenopteridae > Balaenoptera > Balaenoptera physalus. Next base: position 158,905,461 of record NC_138882.1, on the reverse strand, counting down.
GTAGACAGGTTTGTGTTTTAGAAAAGTCACTCAGCCTATGAGGTGGAGGGTGGATTTATGGCTTGGGCAAATGATTAGACTTGATGCCATTTACTGAGCAAGAGAACATTGAAGGAGAAGATGGGAGAGTAATGGAGGGGATATGAAAATTTCAGTTTGAGGTATACTGGATTTGAAGTGTCTCTGAGACATCAGAGGGGAAATATTTAGCAGGAGCTTGAATACATGAAGTGGCAGATCTGAGGAGAGGTCAGGACTGGGAAAGATTTGTGAGTCATCAGCATATAGGTACAGTTAAAAGCAGGATAAGTGATAAATCAAATATGTCCAGACATTAAAATATTAATGAATAAAAAGGAATGTCAATTTCTTTGTGACAATCTTCTGGTCAATAAAGTGAGTAACCTAAATTACAATAATTTTTTTCTCCATGGTATTGAATGAAGATTTATTTCATTTTTCATTCCATTTGAGTTTTTAAAATGCACTTAGAAAGGGGCGGTGGAGGTAGAGGCTGGGGCACAATTATATAGTGAAGAAACCTGTCAAACACTGACGCAGCTAGGCAATCAAGGTTAACATCATCATTGATAAGTCATGTTAAAAACATGTACCCTTGATATGATGTGATGAGACTGGCACTTCACCTCATTGGTCTTTCTCCCCAAAACCTATGACTTCACTCTAACCATGAGAAAACATCAGGCAAACCCAAACTGAGGGACATTCTGCAAGAAAACCTGGCCAGTGCTTCTCAAAACTGTCAAAGCCATCAAGGACGGGAAAGTATGAGAAACTGCCACAGGCCAGAATAGGCTAGGGGGATATGATGACTAAATGTAACGTAATATCCTGGATGGGATCATGGAACATAAAAAGGGCTTTGGGGTAAAATAGGTGAAAGCCAAATAAAGTGTTTTAGTTAATAGTAATGTACCAATGTTGGTTACTTCGTTGTAAAAAAATGCACCATGGTGGCATAGGATGTTAACAGTAGGAGAAACTGGATGAAGGTCTACAAAAAGTCTCTGTACTATCCTTGCAAATTTTCTGCAAATCTAAAACTATTGCAAAACAAAAGTGTATTTTTTAAATGCAGTCAGTAAACATGTTTTCCTTGAATTAGCTTTTAGGCAAAAAAGATTTTTCTCCATGGGTGTAGAGTGAGAAAAGCCATGAACAGAGAATTGCCCCTGGGGGAAACCAACATGTACATGGCAATCAGAGAAAGGAGAAAAGACAAGAACCATTACTGAGGTCAGGAGAGTAATGTTTAGGAGAGTGTCAGTAGGATCCAATGCCAAGAAGTCTAGTAAGGTAAGGACTTAAATGTCCACAAGGAAATAGAATAAAAAGCCCAGAAAGAGACCAACACCTAAATGGAAACTTAATATATAGCAAGGTGGCCTTACAAATCAGTGGGGAAAATGATGGATTATTCAACAAATATTTTGGGAGCAATTAGTTACCCATATGGGGGGGAAAGTAGATCCCTATCAATGTTAGGTAGATCGGACTTGATACGAAAAAAAAGTATATAAACCTTTTAGAAGAAACTATGGGAGAATATTTTTGGGGACTTCCCTGGTGGCACAGTGGTTAAGAATCTGACCGCCAATGCAGGGGACACGGGTTAGATCCCTGGGCCAGGAAGATCCCACATGCTGTGGGGCAACTAAGCCCGTGTGCCACAACTACTAAGCCCAGGCACTGCAACTACTGAAGCCCCCGCGCCTAGAGCCCGTGCTCCACAACAAGAGAAGCCACTGCAATGAGAAGCCCGTGCACCTCAATGAAGAGTAGCCCCTGCTCACCGCAACTAGAGAAAGCCCGCGCAGCAACGAAAACCCAATGCAGCCGAAAAAACAAAGGGGGTCAATCTAGAATATTTTTGACCTCAGGGTACAGTAAGAGTTCTTAAATAAGACTCCAAAAGTTCTAACCACAAAATAAAAGATGAATAAATCTGAAAATTAAAATGTAAATTAAAACAAGAGTGAAATATGTTAACATACCATTGTCAGGGAGGGGAAAATTTCCCCCTACTCCTCTTGGTTCTTTTGACTGGTCTAATAATTAAATTGACACAAGACAAATTAACCAGAGAAAAAAATTAACTTTTTATATACAGAGGTCTTATAAGTATAGGACCCAAAGACATGACCAAAGAAGGCAACTTTTATACCTTTTAGACAAAAAACAAAAACAAACAAACAGAAAAAATAAATAAATTTGTGAAGAATTGACAAGACAAAGAAGTTTGGTCTTGGGGTAGTAATTTAGTAAAGAAGTAACAAACTTTGTTTATACAGCCTTCTTGGCTCTAAATTCTCTATCGCTGATGATAAGGATTTCTCTCTACCTCCTGGTACAGGGTGGGTACCTTTCACGTGGGAGATTTACTTCCTGTTTGCAGGGGTACAAAGGAGGGTCAGAGTGTCCTTCTTCTTTTTTTAAAAATTAATTAATTAATTAATTTATTTATTTATTTATTTATTTTGGCTGCACTGGGTCTTCACTGCGGTGCGTGGGCTTCTCTAGCTGCAGCATGTGGGATCCTAGTTCCCTGACCAGGGACTGAACCTGGGCCCCCTGCATTGGGAGCGTGGAGTCTTAACAACTGAATCACCAGAGTGTCCTTTTTGCATCAGCTGTTTCTTAAGTAATTCAATTTAATTCAAAATAATCATTATGCCAAAGTGGCTTATTTGGGGGTGGCCTGCCCTGAACCCCATCATCATCAAATTGACTAAAATCTAAAAGTCTAGCAAGAGCAAGTTTTGGAGAAGATGTGGAGAAATTGGAACTCTCATACATTGCTCTAGAGAGTAAAAACTCATAAAACCATCTAGAAGAACAATCTGACAATATCTAGTAAAAGTTAAGATATACATACCCTCCGGTCAAGCAACTATACTCTTAGATATATATGCAAAATAAAATTGCGTATATATGTCCATGTGAGATATGAATAAAAAAAGTCAAGACTATTCCTTGATGCATTATTCATGACAGTAGAACATTGCAAATGATTTAAATGATAATCAGGAGACTGGATAAATATAGTATCTTTATCAAATATGTGACAGATGTTAAAATTGAACTGTTTTAGTCTCATTCCAAAGTGAAATGCAGAATCACCGTGCAGGACTTGCAAAAAAGATTTTTGAAAACCAGTCTGCAATTCTTTACTTTGTACCACATTGAGGGTAACAAAAGTCTTGGGAATTGGAGATGGAAAGAGGAGAGGTACAGAAATCACGTTAGAATGGACCTGTGCTCTAGGAGTTGGTCTGGGCAAAGAATGCATGTGTGAGCCATACTTTTTCATATTCTTTTCCATTATGGTTTATTACAGAATATTGACTATAGTTCCCTGTGCTATACAGTAGGACCTTGTTGTTCATCTGTTTTATATATAGTACTTTGTATCTGCTAACCCCAAACTCCTAATTTATCACCCCCCAACCCCCTTTCCCCTTTGGTAACCATAAGTTTGTTTTCTATGTCTGTGAGTCTGTTTCTATTTTGTAAATAAGTTCATTTGTATCATATTTTAGATTCCACATGTAAGTGATATCAGATGGCATTTGTCTTTCTCTGTCTGACTTACTCCACTTAGTATGATAATCTCTAGGACCATCCATGTTGCTGCAGATGGCATTATTTCATTCTTATTTATGGCTGAGTAATATTCCATTGTATATATACCACATCTTCTTTATCCATTCATCTGTCAATGGACATTTAGGTTGCTTCCATGTCTTGGCTGTTGTAAATAGTGCTGCTATGAACATTGGGGTGCACATATCTTTTTGAACTATAGTTTTCTCCAGATATATATTTTCTCCAGGAGTGGGATTGCTGGATCATATGGCAACTCTATTTTTAGTTTTTTAAGGAATCTTCATATTGTTTTTCATAGTGACTGCACCAACTTACATTCCCACCAACAGTGTAGGAGGGTTCCCTTTTCTCCACACCCTCTCCAACATTTATTATTTGTAGACTTTTTAAATTATGACCATCCTGACTGGTGTGAAGTGGTACCTCACTGTAGTTTTGACTTGCATTTCTCTAATAATTAGCAATGTTGAACATCTTTTCGTGTGCCCATGGGCCATCTGTATGTCTTTGGAGAAATGTCTGTTTAGGTCTTCTGCCCATTTTTTGATTGGGTTGTTTGTTTTTCTGTTATTGAGTTGTATGAGCTGTTTATATATTTTGGAAATTAAGCCCTTGTTGGTTGCATCATTTGCAAACATTTTCTCCCGTTCTGTAAGTTGTCTTTTCGTTTTGTTTATGGTTTCCTTTGCTGTGCAAAAGCTTATAAGTTTGATTAGGTCCCATTTGTTTATTTTTGCTTTTATTTCTATTGCCTTGGGAGACCGACCTAAGAAAACATTGCTGTGATTTATGTCAGAGAATGTATTACTTATGTTCTCTTCTAGGAGTTTTACGGTGTCATGTCTTATATTTAAGTCTTTCAGCCATTTTGAGTTTATTTTTGGTGTGAGGGAGTGTTCTAACTTCATTGATTTACATGCGGCTGTCCAGATTTGGGAAAGATGTTTTTGCCCACATCAGAGAAATGCCAGTGACAGATCTCCATTATGGGCAGGTGAGTCTCCAAAGAACTCACCAAAGCACCCCATGACACAGATTCAAATGCCTTCCGAGACTGCGTTTTGTAACTAAAGGGACCAGAACACTTTTCACTACCAAAGAGTGATCAGAAAAGTTAGGAGGCCCACCCTAAATTTTATCTAGGAGCAAGGGAAGAAGTAACTCTGTAGAATAAATTTAAGGGGTCAGTGGAAAACAAAAATAAAGCTGCTTTCACATGACCTCCCAAATGTTGTGCTTGTTCAAAGTATTAGTTACATTTGTATATTTTTTATCTTTTTTGTTTATTTTTGGCTGTGTCGGGTCTCAGTTGCAGCACACGGGATCTTCGTTGCGGTAGGAACTTTCGTTGCCACGCGTGGGCTACCCTCTAGTTGTGGCACGTGGGTTTTCTCTCCCTAGTTGTGGTGCGTGGGCTCTGAAGTTTACAACATGCGGGCTCTTGAGGCTCGTGGGCTCAGTAGTTGTGGCATGTGGGCTTAGTTGCCCCATGGCATGTGGGATCTTAGTTCCCCAACCAGGGATCAAACCCACGTCCCCTGCATTGGAAGGTGGATTCTTGACCACTGGACCACCGGGGAAGTCCTTAGTTACATTTGGAATGATGCTACACAGCAGTAAAATGGCTAAAGCAGAGGATGTACACCAATGTAGATAAATCTCAAACCTAGAATGTTGAATGAAAAAAGTCACAGAAGGATAAGTATAGTATGATACCACTTACATAAAGTTTGAATATATGTAAAATAATACCATACATTACTTTGGTATACTTATGTAGTAAGATTATAAAAATATACACGTGAATATTAAATACTAAATCCACTCAGGAATTTGGTTACCTCCAGAAAAGAGCAGGAAGATTGGAGGAAGAAAGGGATACAAGAAGGCTTCACGTATTGTAATAATTCACTTCTTTAACTGGATAGGACCACATGGGGGATCATTATTTTATTTTCTATTGTCTTTTGCATGCAGCGATATTTCATAATTTGTTAAAGTTGGGAAGAAAGGACCTTTTGAAATAGACTGTTAAATTGGGGTAGCTGGCCTTAGGAAGAGCAGTGTCAATAGGAGGTGGGAGCAAAGGCTGAATGCAGTGGTGAGAAGTGAAGGGGAGGTACCATTTGAGCTAAGTCTTAAAGACGTGCAAGGCCTCAACCTGTATTTCCAGCCTCTAGCCAAGCTAAACAGGTCACTATGCCCGAGACATAGCTCACTTGCTCCCTGAACTAAATATTTGCTTACATCAGTCCTGCTCCCAGGGATTAACAATTGTAGCTGCCATTTTGTGACAGCCTATTGCAATCCTGGCCACTATGTATAGAACACCTACTATGTGCCAGTAACTTTACAGATACTATTCTATTTAATCCTGACAACAGACTTATGAAGTAGATATTGTTATTCTCATTTTACAAATGAGAAAATTGAGCTTAAATGTAATATTCCAGGTCACTCAGGAAACGGTAAAGCTGAGATTTAAATCCATGTTCATCTGAACTTAAAACATGTCTTTCCATTATAGCAGTCTGCCCTACCTTCCCACTCTGGCCCCACTGCACTCAGCTTCCATTCCTTGACCCAGCTCAAATGTCAACTCCATTTTCTGATTCAGTTATTCATTCATTCAAACGTTAATTGATTAGAGGAAAACATAGGCAGAACACTCTATGACATAAATCACAGCAAGATCCTTTTTGACCCACCTCCTAGAGAAATGGAAATAAAAACAAAAATAAACAAATGGGACCTAATGAAACTTAAAAGCTTTTGCACAGCAAAGGAAACCATAAACAAGACGAAAAGACAACCCTCAGAATGGGAGAAAATATTTGCAAATGAAGCAACTGACAAAGGATTAACCTCCAAAATTTACAAGCAGCTCATGCAGCTCAATATCAAAAAAAACAAAAACCCAATCCAAAAATGGGCAGAAGACCTAAATAGACATTTCTCCCAAGAAGATATACAGATTGCCAACAAACACATGAAAGGATGCTCAACATCACTAATCATTACAGAAATGCAAATCAAAACTACAAAGAGGGGGGCTTCCCTGGTGGCGCAGTGGTTGAGAATCTGCCTGCTAATGCAGGGGACATGGGTTCGAGCCCTGGTCTGGGAAGATCCCGTGTGCCGCGGAGTAACTAGGCCCGTGAGCCACAAATTACTGAGCCTGCGCGTCTGGAGCCTGTGCTCTGCAACAGGACAGGCCGGGATAGTGAGAGGCCCGCGCAGCGCGATGAAGAGTGGCCCCCGCTTGCCACAACTAGGGAAAGCCCTCGCACAGAAACGAAGACCCAACACAGCCAAAAATAAATAAATAAATAATTAATTTAAAAAAAAAAAAACTACAAAGAGGTATCACCTCACACGGGTCAGAATGGCCATCATCAAAAAATCTACAAACAATACATGCTGGAGAGGATGTGGAGAAAAGGGAATCCTCTTGCACTGTTAGTGGGAATGTAAATTGATACAGCCACTATGGAGAACAGTATGGAGGTTCCTTAAAAAACTAAAAATAGAACTACCATAAGACCCAGCAATCCCACTACTGAGCATATACCCTGAGAAAACCATAATCCAAAAAGAGTCATGTACCACAGTGTTCATTGCAGCTCTATTTACAATAGCCAGGACATGGAAGCAACCTAAGTGTCCATCAACAGATGAATGGATAAAGAAGATGTGGCACATATATGCAATGGAATATTACTCAGCCATAAAAAGAAACAAAATTGAGTTACTTGTAGCGAGGTGGATGGACCTAGAGCCTGTCATATAGAGTGAAGTAAGTCAGAAAGAGAAAAACAAGTACTGTATGCTAACTCATATATATGGAATCTAAAAAAAAAAAGGGTCTGAAGAACCTAGGGGCAGGACAGGAATAAAGATGCAGACATAGAGAATGGACTTGAGGGCACGGGGAGGGGGAAGGGGAAGCTGGGACAAAGTGAGAGAGTGGCATGGGCATATATACACTCCCAAATGTAAAATATATAGGTAGTGGGAAGCAGCTGCATAGCACAGGGAGATCAGCTCGGTGCTTTGTGACTACCTAGAGGGGTGGGATAGGGAGGATGGGAGGGAGACGCAAGAAGGAGGAGATATGGGGATATATGTATATGTATAGCTGATTCACTTTGTTATAAAGCAGAAACTAACACACCACTGTAAAGCAATTATACTCCAATAAAGATGTTAAAAACAAACAAACATTAATTGAGAGTGTAACCGAAGGTATTGGTGCTCCATCCATATGCCCTTGGCTCAGCCCAGAGGCACCTGCAGCTTCTGAAGACTATGGACACCTTATGCTACACACACCAACATCTCTTGGCCTGAAGACTTTATCTTGTTGCAGGAGGACTCAGCCCATGTGGGAAGCAGGCTGAGGTGACAGGGAATTAGCACCCTCAGGAGCAATCCTCAAACAGTGCAGGGTGGCAGTTGGTGGAAAATACCCCAGCTTCCTCATCCTTTGATGGGACAATTCGGAGGTACATTCTACACATTCCCTCAGAGGGCACCCAGCAGGATGGAGCCCTAGTTGCCCATAGCTGTAACCATCTTGTGAATGAACCTTTTATTGGCTTTCTTACCTTTTCTGTCTCACTTTCCTACGCCTTCACCATACTTCTTGGGATTACCCTCACATAAGCTCCTTGTGCTTTCTTAGGGACTACTTAGGGGAACACAGACTAAGACAGAGGGTCTTCCTCATGCAGCATCAGCAAAGCCTTCCCTCAAGCCCAGGCACAGTTTGTGCTCCCTCCTTCCACCCGCTTTGCTCCAACTCCTGGAGGGTTCGTCATACTATCCTGAAGCCTTTCTAATTGCAGGTCTGCCTGGCCCACTTTGAACAGCTCAGAGCTGATGCCCTGTTCTTCCTTGTCTTCCTTGCTCACAGCACACCAGAACTGCTCATTGCATGTCTGCTGAATGGGCTGAATGGTTGGAAGTCCTTCTTACATTTGATCTGATTAATCCTCATCACCTCCCAGGAAACCTTGTATTACCCATTAGCTGAGAACTATATGCAGGTCAAATCAAGATACATAAAGTTGTAACAGTGTCAGAATAAATTCTTCTTCAGTGTGAACCAGAAATCAGCTAGAAAAACAAATCCAATAATTTATTACATTTAGATATTTAAATTTTGACAGTTTTCCTTTAAAAATACCCACTGCTTATGCTGGGTGTTTGATTTAGGTTGTGAAGATAAACTGAGGTAATTTTTTTAAATTTCTGCTTATTAATAAAATGCAAATGCACTGCTTGAAATGAAGGCAAGCAGGCTAGTCTGGGACCAGAGATATCTGAAGAGAAACACGTCTTTCTGCTTTCAGTGAGGTGCCCTTATGAAACGATATAAAATGGTAGATAAGAGCGCAGATTTTGAAGCCAGCCTGCCTCTGCTTCAATCTGTTTCCACCACTTACAGCCATGTGATCTGGAACCATTTACCCAATCCATCTATTTATTAGTTGCCTCAATTACAAATCAGAGATGATAATAGTACCTATCTCACAAGGTTGCTGTTATTGAGATGGGGATGGGATGATAATCTTGTTGTTGTTTTCGGCTCATCCCTGCAGGCTTCTCACTGCCTTCTTCCTCCTGCTCCAGCAGACAGCACCCTACTCCATGCCTGTCATTCCTGCACTTCCCTCCCCCTTCCCCTATCCAGCCACTTCCTCAACCTCATCTCCCTTCCCTCACTACCTGGGCCTAGCCCAAGATCTCTCTCCATTGTGGTCCCTCCCACCTCTCTCACCTCCTTCTCCCTACCTCACCTCTCTCCTCTAGTTGAGGATATAGGGATATAGGAGAGGTATATTTGTAGGTCTCAGAATGGAAGTTCAAGAGGGTACAATGGAATGATGGAGAAGCAAGGCAAGGAAGAAGGGCTGGGTCAGTGGAGGCGATGTATAGAACAGGTGAGAGGAGGGTCAGAAAGGCAGGGGGACACCAGTGAATGGGATTCATCCTGAGAGTCTCTTGGAGGAGGAAGCATTAACCCTGACTCTTTTCTACCCAGGGCAGTGCTATTCTCGTCCTACCCTAGGACCTTAGGTGAATCCCTCATTCTAAGTGTCTGGAAGAAGTAATTGAACCAAAGTCATCTGTCTTTCTCACAGATAAAGGTGCCAAGTCTGCCACTTTGAAGAGAAGGTCCTCTAGTTTCCAGCCTTCCCCAATCTTACAGCATCACCTTGGCTGTATCTGGGAAGTGGGAGATAAGAGTACTCTGCTTCTTATCTATAAAACACTGGCTCTCTGGCTGTAGACCTAATTTAGATTATAATCTCCTAGAAGCATGTCTAGCAGTGCCACATAGGAAAAAGCATAAACTGTGGTGTCAGATAGACATAGTTCTATTTTCAGCTCTGCCACTCACCAGTCACATGAGTTTGAGCAAGTCATTAACCTCTCTGAGTCTCAGTGTCCTCATAGGGATTGAAGTCCCCACCTCACAGGTTATAGGAAGAATTAAGTGAGGTGATGTGTGAAAGCCTCACAACTGTGAGGGCTGAGACTGGGCCAATTTGTTCACCATTTGTAGTTCAATGCCTGGCACAGAGTGTGCCCTCAAGAAATATTTGTTATAATTGAATGAATGAGTAGGTACCTAACAAACCGTAGCCAGGTATCCCTTTGTCTGGACTGATTCTGGCTGATTGCAATGATACTCTGCCCTGACACAGTCCAAAAAAACCTCACTGCATCGAATCCTGAGATAGTGGCACACTAGTCTAATGTGCCTGGGAGATTGCATCATGTCCCACAGGTTAAAGGGGGCTTGTGTGAAACGAAAGTTTCAATAATATTGATTGTGCCACTGAGGAGTTTAATATAGTGCTTCTCAAACCTTAACGTGCCTCCAAGTCACCTAGGGCTCTTGTTAAAATGCAGGTTCTGCCTGCCATCTTTCTGTGCCGTCATAATGGTGCACATGAATGTCCTGGCTGATATTCTCAAGAGCATCAACAATGCCAAAAAGAGAGGCAAATGCTAGGTTCTTATTAGGCTGTGCTCCAAAGCCATCATCCAGTTTCTAGCTGTGATGATGAAACGTGGTTATATTGGCCAATTTGAAATCACTGATGATCACAGGGCTGGGAAAATTGTCATGAACCTCACAGGCAGGTTACACAAGTGTGGAGATCAGCCCCATATTTGATATACAACTCAAAGATCTAGAAAAATGGCAGAATAACCTGCTCCCATCCAGTCAGTTTGGTTTCATTATACTGATAACCTTAGCCGGCAGCATGAACCACGAAGAAGCGAGACAAAAACACACAGAGGGAAAATCTTGGGATTCTTTTTCTAGGGATGCAATACATACAATGCAAATAAAATGCCTCAGTGGGGGAAAAAAAAGCAGGTTCTGAGTCAGTAGCTCCAAGTGAAGGTCTGACAAGCTCCCAGGTGATGCTGAGACTGCTGGCTTGGGGAACCTCATTTTGAGTAGCAGGGGTCTAATACAGGGGTGAACGAACTTTTTCTGTAGGGGGCCAGACAATAAATATTGTAGCTTTGTGAACTGTATGATTCCTGCTGCAACTGCTTAACTCTGCCAGTACAGAAAAAGAGCAGCCATAGACAACATGCAAATAAATAAGCATGATAGCGTTCCGATAAAACTGTATTTACAAAAACCTGGGGCAGACCGGTTTTGGCCTGTGGGCTGTAGTTTACCTACCCTTTATCTAATGTAGTTAAAATCAGCATATCATTCTTGTAATGGACATCAGTGAGCTTGTCACCTGAGCGCCCAATAATTCCCTCTTATGTGGTAACTTCCCCTTCCTCCAGATCTACCTCCCCCTCCCCACAATCTGTATGATGCCAGGAGCAGAGCACCCACTACCAGGCTCTCATAAAGGGACTCTGACTCCAGACTCCAGCAGATTGGTTCAAGGTGGTGGCACAACTCCAAGGGGCATCATTCACATTCTATTCCACAGAATGTTGTGCTCCAGGGCTGCCCTTTACATAGAAAACAAGGTGAAGGCCTCCTTAAGCTGTGAACTTGGCTGAACTGGGTACCTGACTAAAGTGGACTACTCATAGCCTTTCCTTAAGATTCTAGAATTAGGTCTAGGAGATTCCTGTTTTAGTCTGCCCGTCTGTTCTCTTAAATGGAGGATACATACGTGGAGATGGAGCCTTTTTTTTTTTTTTTTTTTTAACTCTGTTTATTGGAATACAGAGAAAGTTAGTAGAGAGAAAGAATGAAGCATATATTCAGAGAGAAACAATGGTGAGAGCTGGTGAGAGGGGCTTCCTGGGTTTTCAATAGCACTGCAATCACTGGCTCCAGGTCATGCCTGAGGTCCAGCTGCATCCTTGCCCTTGGGTTCTAGGAGAGGACATTATATAAATTCATTTTTCTTTTGCTTAAATCCAGTAGAACTCTGTTGCATGCAAACTACAGTCCTAATAGCATTAGCAAGTAACAAAAAAGTTCTTCAGTAGAATTCAAATTTTGTAGGATTTTTTTTTTTAAATCAATGTATAGATTGTTGCAAGAGCACATATTTTGGTTTGAAACTGGATCTTCCTCACAATAGAGTATGTGGTATTTCATAAATTAAAGTACATCCATATTCTAATGATCCACATAGTAATACGTCATTTTGTCACTTGTATAATAATTCTTGGCCCCTTGCTTTGGTTAGGGTTCAGCGGCAGAGAAAACTATTCACTTGGGCAGAAAGGGATTTAGTGCAAGGTATTAAATGGCTTACAATGTTGCTAGATGGGCTAAGGAAACAGACTCCAGGCTGATCATCATGGGTGAGTTCTCCAATGCACCTGGCAGAACTGGGCTGTGAAGGAGACTGCTGCTCCTACCAAAACAGGAGACCCACCTGCTGAATCAGGGAGTAACCGCCTATAGGCACTAGCTCTGGAATCCTGCCACGTCTTCCATACCAGGAAGTTACCTGCCAAATTAGGGAGCCATCACCTCCCTCTGTTTCCAGGTCCAGATCAAGCTGCTTCCCTCTAAACCATCAGAACCAGCAAGACAGATGCCTCAGACTCTCCGTCTTAACTGTTCATTTTCAGGTTCCCGGTGAATGCATTTGAATGAAGGAACCTTTGTCTCATTCAGAACCCTAGCAGCAAAGGAGTCTGGGAAATGTAGTTTTAAACTTTTCAGTCTCTTCATTCCAGGAAGACACACTGTAATGAGACTGGAACAGATGGTGAATGAGCCAGTCCACAGAATTAGCCACACCCCTAATTGACCACACCGTTGTAAAACAAAAATTATATTTTTGTGAAGAAAATGTAAATATGAGCAAACAATAACACAGTAGTTCACTGCACTTGTCAGACTGATGCTACATAATTCAGACTTCCTCTCTTTTTGCCAGATAGCATTATTAGTTGTGTATTCTTGCCTACTTAGGCAACTGGAACAGCTTGTAACATCTCAATCATTATGATGAGTGAAGAGATTTATTCACTCATTCACTTATTCAACAGAAATGTTTTGAATGCCTGCTGTGTGCCAGCCATTGTTTTTGTGCTGCGGCTATAACAGGGAACAATGAATGTTACATCCTACTAGGTCAAGATTCCCTTTGATAATTCCCTCTGTCTCTGTGAGACTGAAAGGATCCTGGGGGTTCTACTGACATAGGCAAAAACAAAGCAGTTGCAATGGTTAATGACCCTTAAGTACTTGGCTTTTTAAACCCAAAAGGTGCAAACATTTGATGAAAGCATGCAGTAACATGTAAGTCAACTTTATTGACATAAAAACTGTGTAAACAGAACTAGAACACAAAATTTCACAATTTGTATGGAGACACAAAAGACCCCGAATAGCCAAAGCAATCTTGAGAACGAAAAATGGAGCTGGAGGAATCAGGCTCCCTGACTTCAGACTATATTACAAAGCTACAGTAATCAAGACAGTTTAGTACTGGCACAAAAACAGAAATATAGATCAATGGAACAGGATAGAAAGCCCAGAGATAAACCCACGCACATATGGTCACCTTATCTTCGATAAAGGAGGCAAGCATATACAGTGGAGAAAAGACAGCCTCTTCAATAAGTGGTGCTGGGAAAATTGGACAGGTACATGTAAAAGTATGAAATTAGAACACTCCCTGACACCATACACAAAAATAAACTCAAAATGGATTAAAGACCTAAGTGTAAAGCCAGACACTATCAAACTCTTAGAGGAAAACATAGGCAGAACACTCTGTGACATACATCACAGCAAGATCCTTTTTGACCCACCTCCTAGAGAAATGGAAATAAAAACACAAATAAACAAATGGGACCTAATGAAACTTAAAAGCTTTTGCACAGCAAAGGAAACCATAAACAAGACCAAAAGACAACCCTTAGAATGGGAGAAAATATTTGCAAATGAAGCAACTGACAAAGGATTAATCTCCAAGATTTACAAGCAGCTCATGCAGCTCAATAACAAAAAAACAAACAACCCAATCCAAAAATGGGCAGAAGACCTAAATAGACATTTCTCCAAAGAAGATATACAGATGGCCAACAGACACATGAAAGAATGCTCAACATCATTAATCATTAGAGAAATGCAAATCAAAACTACAATGAGGTATCATCTCACACCGGTCAGAATGGCCATCATCAAAAAATCTAGAAACAATAAATGCTGGAGAGGGTGTGGAGAAAAGGGAACACTCTTGCACTGTTGGTGGGAATGTAAATTGATACAGCCACTATGGAGAACAGTATGGAGGTTCCTTAAAAAACTAAAAATAAAACTACCATACGACCCAGCAATCCCACTACTGGGCATATACCCTGAGAAAACCATAATTCAAAAAGAGTCATGTACCAAAATGTTCATTGCAGCTCTATTTACAATAGCCAGGACATGGAAGCAACCTAAGTGTCCATCAACAGATGAATGGATAAAGAAGATGTGGCACATATATACAATGGAATATTACTCAGCCATAAAAAGAAATGAAATGGAGGTATTTGTAATGAGGTGGATGGAGTTAGAGTCTGTCATACAGACTGAAGTAAGTCAGAAAGAAAAACAAATACAGTATGCTAACACATATATATGGAATCTAAGGGAAAAAAAAAAGGTCATGAAGAACCTAGTGGCAAGATGGGAATAAAGACACAGACCTACTAAAGAATGGACTTGAGGATATGGGGAGGGGGAGAGTTGAGATGTGACAGGGTGAGAGAGTGCCATGGACATATATACACTACCAAATGTAAAATAGATAGCTAGTGGGAAGCAGCCGCATAACACAGGGAGATCAGCTCGGTGCTTTGTGACCGCCTGGGGGGGTGGGATGGGGAGTGTGGGAGGGAGGGAGATGCGGGAGGGAGGAGATATGGGAACGTGTGTATATGTGTAGCTGATTCACTTTGTTATAAAGCAGAAACTAACACACCGTTGTGAAGCAATTATACTTCAATAAAGATGTTTTAAAAAAAAAACTGTGTAAAAAAATCTACAGTAGAGATTTTTTTTAATTAATTAATTAGGTTGTGCCGGGTCTTAGTTGCGGCAGGTGGGCTCCTTAGCTGTGGCTTGCTGGCTACTTAGTTGCAGCTCTCCGGCTCCTTAGCTGTAGCATGTGAACTCTTAGTTGCGGCATGCACGTGGGATCCAGTTCCCTGACCAGGGATCGAACCTGGGCCCCCTGCATTGGGAGCGCAGAGTCTTTAACCACTGTGCCACCAGGGAAGTCCCTAGAGATTTATTTTTTTAAAAAAAAACCTCTCTTGACCAAAATTTCATCAAGATTTGAAGATCCTTAAGAATTTTGCCTTGTCTGCTTTACTTTTATGCCAACTAATCTTTGGTAGTGTGTAATGGAAGAGCAAATATAATTTATCTTTCCTTATACTGAAATCACTCAGATAAATGCAGTCTTTAAGGGTCAAGTATTTTGCTGACTTGTTTGCATTTTTTTCTCCCATTCATAAGGATGAAAAGGTATATATATAAAGTGAAATGCAGAGAAGATGTAGCAGGAAGTTTCAGGCACCAATTAGAATCATTACTGATGTCATTATTGATTGATGCCAAACCAGAAAAAAAAAGAAAACAAACAACAAAGGTGTTCATGAATTTGCTGATTCATTCATCCACTAAGTATTCATTAAAAACCTATTATATTAGTTATCTATTGTTGTGTTACAAATTTCCCCAGAACTTAGATGCTTAAACCAATAATAATCATATATTATCTCTCATAGGGAGCAACTTGTTGCAGTGGTTCCATCTTAGATTCTCTCATAAGGTTATAGTCAGATGCCAGTCAGAGCTGCAGCTATCTGAAGCCTTGACCAGGGTTGGAGGATCTACTTTCAAGGTGCCTTCCTCCCATGACTGATAACTTGGTGCTGCCTATTGGTGGGAGACCTCAGTTCCTCTCCACGTGGGCCTTACCACAGTGTTTCTTGAGTGACCTCACAGCATGCCCTGGCTCCCCCTGAGCAAGTGATCCAAGAGCAAGAAAGCACCAGGATGAAGCCATATTCTTTCTATAACCTCAGAAGTCATATACTGTCACTTCTACCACATTCTATTTGTTAGAAGCAAGTCACTAAGTCTGGTCCACATTCAAGAGGAGGAAAATTAGACTTCTGCCTTGAAAGGGGAGTGTCAAAGCATTTGTGGACATATTTTAAAACCACCACACCTATTATGTGCAAATACTAGAATACCATGTGTATAAAACAGACATGACCCTCGTGGAATTTACAGACAAGAGGAGGAGAGAGGCTTTAATTTAATGAGCACACAAATAGTTGCAAAATTACAACTGTGATAAGCTCTGTGAAGGAAAAGTACACAATGTGATGAGAGAGAATAATAGGGGAGCCTGGGGTGTCCTGAAGGAGGGATGTTTTAGTCAAGATCTGAAGGATGAATAAGAGAGGGCAGAGAGGGACTTCTCTGGTGGTCCAGTGGTTAAGACTCTGTGGTTCCACTGCAGGGAGTGTGGGTTCGATCCCTGGTCGGGGAACTACGATTCTTCATGCCATGCCGTGAGGCCAAAAAAAAAAGAAAGAGAGAGAGAGCAGAGAGAAGGGCATGTTCCCCTGTGAGAAGAGAAGAACATGCGAGGATGGAGGATCTAAATGGTGGCTGCAGTGTTTGGAGCAGAGAGAGCAATGAAGTGAGAGGAGGGTGGTGAGAGAGGCAGGGACTTACTGTGAGTTGGGCTCTGGGTCTGAGTGGCTGTTCCACGTGAACCTGGGGGCAGATGCCCTGAGTCGTCTAACCCCCCTCCATGTGCTGCACCCCCATGTGAAGCTGCAGGGGCCACAGTACTGTATTACTGCCAAATCACCACAAGAAGTCTCCCAACTATGCTCAGCCAGTGTGTACTTCTTTCACCAAGGAATTCTCAGGACGAATCCGATCCAAAAGGGTCACCCTACCTTTGGAACTCTCCTTCTCACTTATTCTCTATATCCCCTCAACTGATCCAGCACTCCTTCCTGGCCTTGCTCCCCAATCATTCCTTTGTATCTTCTTGAACTTCCATTCTGAAACCTATAAACTCCCTTAGATACCTACATTCCCAAGTTTTTCTTAGACTGGAACCTCTACCTTCTGCCTAACTAAAGCCTGGTAGTCCCTTGGGAATACCACATCCCTCCCTCTCTCTCTCTCTCTCTCTCTCCCTCTCTCTCTCTCTCTCCCCGCCCCACCCCCCTGCAACCCTTGCCCGCTGCCAAAGCTTCCTCTCTAATTGATCATCTACTGAAAATTGGAAGGTGAAATCAGTGTCCTTCTCACCCCCATGTACAACTTCCAGACATTTACTACTTCTCCCTCTTGTAAAAGAAAAATTATGTACCTTTGAAGTTTCACCTCATCCAGGTTTACCACCATCTTCTCCTCCCCACAAAACTATCATTTTCCATCCTCTGGAGACTTTGGCATATGATTCAAGACTTCCTCTCATTTACAACTCCTATTACCCTTCTGGGTAGTACCAGTACCCACACAGCTAAACCTTTAAATGTCCTGGGCTCTCAGTTTCCTTTACTTCCTCACTGTCAATGACTAGTTTCTCCATTCCATCTCAGCCTCCCACGTCTGTGGTTACATATGGACCTTGTCATCATCAGAATCCCACAGCCTAAATAACTTGTTCAAGCATCTCATTCTTGAGAGGGCAAACATCACAACACCCTCTCATTCAAGCTCATTTATTTAAGAATCCCCATGGAAGCCATTCTTGGCCTTATCAGAACCTCCAACTTATTAGCTTTGCTCCATTCTGTCCATCAGCACCCTCCTTGTTCCGTCTTTGTGATCATTCTCTTGTAAATACCCTTGACCTCCCTGCCCCTTTTTCCTGGCTGGGAAAAAAAAATCTATCCTCATGGGCTCTCGAGCCTAGTTTCTACCTCTCTTGCTTTCTCAGAAAGCTCACTCTTTCTATTATTCCCTTCTCCAACCCCCACGCCATCTCCTGCATCTTTAACTTCTCCCTCTATAGCAGAGACTGGTAGCTGTTCACCAAACCCATTTCTTCCTCTTCCTGGGCACACAGCTAGACTAAATTTCCTTAACTCTCTGGCAGTTAGGTATGGAGTATGACTCCGTGTGACTGATGTTATCTGTGCTGAAGTGATAGCTGTCACTTCCAGGCCAGACCCATAAAAACATCCCTTGAATATCATTCATGCTCTTTTCCCTTTCATGGTTCGATGCAGACAAGCTTGGAACCATAGGAGTCTTGTTGAAGGTGGGTGAGCCACAAAATGTAGGAGTTCAAGGTCCTGAATTACAGTCTGGAGTAAATCTGATGCTTTAGATTTTAAGTTATCAATACATAAACTTCTGAGATAGCCTCATCCACCAGAGGGCAGACAGCAGAAGCAAGAAGAACTACAATCCTGCAGCCTGTGGAACAAAAACCACATTCACAGAAAGATAGACAAGATGAAAAGGCAGAGGGCTATGTACCAGATGAAGGAACAAGATAAAACCCCAGAAAAACAACTAAATGAAGTGGAGATAGGCAACCTTCCAGAAAAAGAATTCAGAATAATGATAGTGAAGATGATGCAGGACCTCGGAAGACGAATGGAGGCAAAGATTGAGAAGATGCAAGAAATGTTTAACAAAGACCTAGAAGAAGTAAAGAACAAACAAACAGAGATGAACAATACAATAACTGAAATGAAAACTACACTAGAAGGAATCAATAGCAGAATAACTGAGGCAGAAGAACGGAAAAGTGACCTGGAAGACAGAATGGTGGAATTCACTGCTGCGGAACAGAATAAAGAAAAAACAATGAAAAGAAATGAAGACAGCCTAAGAGACCTCTGGGACAACATTAAACGCAACAACATTCGCATTATAGGGGTCCCAGAAGGAGAAGGGAGAGAGAGAGAGGACCCAAGAAAATATTTGAAGAGATTATAGTCGAAAACTTCCCTAACATGGGAAAGGAAATAGCCACCCAAGTCCAGGAAGTGCAGAGAGTCCCATACAGGATAAACCCAAAGTGAAACAGGCCGAGACACATAGTAATCAAATTGGCAAAAATTAAAGACAAAGAAAAATTATTGAAAGCAGCAAGGGAAAAATGACAAATAATAGACAAGGGAACTCCCATAAGGTTAACAGCTGACTTCTCAGCAGAAACTCTACAAGCCAGAGGGGAGTGGCATGATATACTTAAAGTGATGAAAGGGAAGAATCTACAACCAAGATTACTCTACCCAGCAAGGATCTCATTCAGATTCGATGGAGAAATCAAAAGCCTCACAGACAAGCAAAAGCTAAGAGAATTCAGCACCACCAAACCACCTCTACAACAAATGCTAGAGGAACTTCTCTAAGTGGGAAACACAAGAGAAGAAAAGGACCTACAAAAACAAACCCAAAACAATTAAGAAAATGGTCATAGGAACATACATATCGATAATTGCCTTAAACGTGAATGGATTAAATGCTCCAACCAAAAGACACAGGCTTGCTGGATGGATACAAAAACAGACCCATATATATGCTGTCTACAAGAGACCCACTTCAGACCTAGGGACACATACAGACTGAAAGTGAGGGGATGGAAAAAGATATTCCATGCAAATGGAAATCAAAAGAAAGCTGGAGTAGCAATACTCATATCAGATAAAATAGACTTTAAAATAAAGACTGTTACAAGAGACAAGGAAGGACACTACACAGTGATCAAGGGATCAATCCAAGAAAAAGATATAACAATTATAAATATATATGCACCCAACATAGGAGCACCTCAATACATAAGGCAACTGCTAACAGCTATAAAAGAGGAAATTGACAGTAATACAATAATAGTGGGGGACTTTAACACCTCACTTACACCAATGGACAGATCATCCAAAATGAAAATAAATAAGGAAACAGAAGCTTAAAATGACACAATAGACCAGATAGATTTAATTGATATTTATAGGACATTCCATCCAAAAACAGCAGATTACACTTTCTTCTCAAGTGCGCATGGAAAATTCTCCAGGATAGATCACATCTTGGGTCACAAATCAAGCCTCAGTAAATTTAAGAAAATTGAAATCATATCAAGCATATTTTCTGACCACAACACTATGAGATTAGAAATAAATTACAGGGGAAAAAAACGTAAAAAACACAAAAACATGGAGGCTAAGCAATACGTGACTAAATAACCAAGAGATCACTGAAGAAATCAAAGAGGAAATCAAAAAATACCTAAGACAAATGACAATGAAAACACGATGATCCAAAACCTATGGGATGCAGCAAAAGCAGTGCTAAGAGGGAACTTATAGCTGTACAAGCCTACATCAAGAAACAAGAAAAATCTCAAATAAACAATCTAACCTTACACCTAAAGGAACTAGAGAAAGAGGAACAAACAAAACCCAAAGTTAGAAGAAGGAAAGAAATCATAAAGATCAGAGCAGAAATAAATGAAATAGAAACAAAGAAAACAATAGCAAAGATCAATAAAACTAAAAGCTGGTTCTTTGAGAAGATAAACAAAATTGATAAACCATTAGCCAGACTCATCAAGAAAAAGAGGGAGAGGACCCAAATCAATAAAATTAGAAATGAAAAAGGAGAAGTTACAACAGACACTGCAGAAATACAAAGCATCCTAAAAGACTACTACAAGCAACTCTATGCCAAGAAAATGGACAACCTGGAAGAAATGGACCAATCCTTAGAAAGGTATAAGCTTCCAAGACTGAACCAGGAAGAAATAGAAAATATGAACAGACCAATCACAAGTAATGAAATTGAAACTTTGATTAAAAATCTTCCAACAAACAAAAGTCCAGGAGCAGATGGCTTCACAGGTGAATTCTACCAAACATTTAGAGAAGAGCTAACACCCATTCTTCTCAAACTCTTCCAAAAAATTGTAGAGGAAGGAACACTCCCAAACTCATTCTATGAGGCCACCATCACCCTGATACCAAAACCAGACAAAGATACTACAAAAAAGAAAATTACAGACCAATATCACTGATGAAAATACATGCAAAAATCCTCAAAAAAATACTACCAAACAGAATCCAACAACACATTAAAAGGATCATACACCATCATCAAGTGGGATTTATCCCAGAGATGCAAGGATTCTTCAATATATGCAAATCAATCAGTGTGATACACCATATTAACAAATTGAAGAATAAAAACCATATGATCATCTCAATAGATGCAGAAAAAGCTTTTGACAAAATTCAACACCCATTTATGATGAAAACTCTCCAGAAAGCGGGCGTAGAGGGAACCTACCTCAACATAATAAAGGCCATATGCGACAAACCCACAGCAAACATCATTCTCAATGGTGAAAAACTGAAAGCATTTCCTCTAAGATAAGGAACAAGAGAAGGATGCCCACTCTCACCACTATTATTCAACATAGTTTTGGAAGTCCTAGCCATGACAATCAGAGAAGAAAAAGAAATAAAAGGAATACAAATTGGAAAAGAAGGAGTAAAACTGTCACTGTTTGCAGATGACATGATACTATACATAGAGAATCCTAAAGATGCCACCAGAAAACTACTAGAGCTAATCAATGCATTTGGTAAAGTTGCAGGATACAAAATGAATGCACAGAAATCTCTTGCATTCCTATACACTAATGATGAAAAATCTGAAAGCGAAGTTAAGGAAACACTCCCATTTACCACTGCAACAAAAAGAATAAAATACCTAGGAATAAACCTACCTAGGGAGACAAAAGACCTGTATGCAGACAGGTATGTATACATGCAGACATGTATAAGACAATGATGAAAGAAATTAAAGATGGTACCAACAGATGGAGAAATATACCATGTTCTTGGATTGGAAGAATCAATATTGTGAAAATGACTATACTACCCAAAGCAATCTACAGATTCAATGCAATCCCTATCAAATTACCAATGGCATTTTTTACGGGACTAGAACAAAAAATCTTAAAATTTGTATGGAGATACAAAAGACGCCGAATAGCCAAAGCAGTCTTGAGGGAAAAGAACGGAGCTGGAGGAATCAGACTCCCTGACTTCAGACTATACTACAAAGCTACAGTCAACAAGACAACATGGTACTGGCACAAAAAGAGAAACATAGATCAATGGAACAATATAGAAAGCCCAGAGATAAACCCACGCACCTATGGTCAACTATGACAATGGTCAACTACGACAACTATGGTCAGTCTATGACAAAGGAGGCAAGGATATACAATGGAGAAAAGACAGTCCCTTCGATAAGTGGTGTTGGGAAAACTGGACAGCTACATGTAAAAGAATGAAATTAGAACACTCCCTAACACCATACACAAAAATAAACTCAAAATGAATTAGAGACCTAAATGTAAGACCGGACACTATAAAACTCTTAGAGGATAACATAGGAAGAACACTCTTTGACATAAATCACAACATATCTTTTTTGATCCACCTCCTAGAGTAATGGAAATAAAAACAAAAATAAACAAATGGGACCTAATGAAACTTAAGAGCTTTTGCACAGCTAAGGAAACCATAAACAAGACGAAAAGACAGCCCTCAGAATGGGAGAAAATATTTGCAAATGAATCAATGGACAAAGGATTAATCTCCAAAATACATAAACAGCTCATGCAGCTCAATATTAAAAAAACAAACAACCCAATCCAAAAATGGGCAGAAGACCTAAATAGACATTTCTCCAAAGAAGACATACAGATGGCCAAGAAGCACATGAAAAGCTGCTCAACATCACTAATTATTAGAGAAATGCAAACCAAAACTACAATGAGGTATCACCTCACACCAGTTAGAATGGGCATCGTCAGAAAATCTACAAACAACAAATGCTGGAGAGGGTGTGGAGAAAAGGGAACCCTCTTGCACTGTTGGTGGGAATGTAAATTGATACAGCCACTATGGAGAACAGTATGGAGGTTCCTTAAAGAACTAAAAATAGAATTACCATATGATCCAGCAATCCCACTACTGGGCATATACCCAGAGAAAACCATAATTCCAAAAGACACATGCACCTCATTGTTCATTGCAGCAGTATTTACAATAGCCAGGTCATGGAAGCAACCTAAATGCCCATCGACAGACGAATGGATAAAGAAGTTGTGGTACATATATACAATGGAATATTACTCAGCCATAAAAAGGAACGAAATTGGGTCATTTGTTGAGACGTGGGTGGATCTAGGGACTGTCATACAGAGTGAAGTAAGTCAGAAAGAGAAAAACAAATATTGTATATTAACGTGCATATATGTGGAACCTAGAAAAATGGTACAGGTGAACCGGTTTGCAGGGCAGAAATTGAGACACAGACGTAGAGAACAAAAGTATGGACACCAAGCAGAGAAAGCAGCGTGGGGGTGGGGGTGGTGGTGTGATGAATTGGGAGATTGGGGTTGACATGTATACACTGATGTGTATAAAATTGATGACTAATAAAAACTTGCTGTATAAAAAAAATAAATAAAATAAAATTCAAAAACAAAAATTCCTTAAAGCTTGTATTATCAATAAAACATATCACATTCCCTGAACTCTGACAAGGAGTGAGGAAGAAAGCAAAAAAAAAAAAAAACTAAAACAGACATAAACATCTATCATGTTTGAGCCATTATGCATAATTGGGAAGGTTTATCTGGCAGCTAAAGTTATCTTAACTAATACATCCTTTACTGAATTGTTTCCATCAGAACTAAAAAGGCTAGGATCCTCTAATTAAATTAGGAAATCCCTCCCTTGATCCAATACCCCTTCCACCCACTACCCTATCTCTCTTCTCCCCTCAACAGCCAAGTTTTGTCAAGAATTATCTTCTCATACTTTCTCTATTTTCTGCATTCTACTCACTTTTTTTAAAAAATTAATTTATTTATTTTATTTATTTTTGGCTGCTTTGGGTCTTCGTTTCTGCCTGCAGGCGCTTTCTCTAGTCGCAGCAAGTGGGGGCTACCCTCCGTTGCAGTGCACGGGCTTCTCATTGCAGTGGCTTCTCTTGTTGCAGAGCACGGGCTCTAGAAGCACAGGCTTCAGTAGTTGTGGCACGCGGGCTCAGTAAGTGTGGCTCGTGGGCTCTAGAGCGCAGGCTCAGTAGTTGTGGCGCACGGGCTTAGTTGCTCTGCGGCGTGTGGGATCTTCCTGGACCAGGGCTCAAACCCATGTCCCCTGCATTGGCAGGGGGATTCTTAACCACTGCACCACCAGGGAAGCCCTCTACTCACTTTTTGATAGTCTTCAACCTGGCTTCTACCCACACCATTTCACCAAAATTTCTCCCACCAAGGTCACTAATAACCTCCACATTGCCAAGCCCTATGGACACATTCCAGGGTCCATCTTACTAGATGTCTCAGTAGTATGACTCAGTTGGTCA
The DNA here is from genome assembly GCF_965194825.1 of Balaenoptera physalus. Taxonomy (NCBI): domain Eukaryota; kingdom Metazoa; phylum Chordata; class Mammalia; order Artiodactyla; family Balaenopteridae; genus Balaenoptera; species Balaenoptera physalus. The sequence continues at coordinate 158,880,941 of NC_138882.1, read as the reverse complement.
TCCCTTCCTTCCTGAAACACTTTCTTTTACTTTCTGTGGCACCACACTCTTCTGGTTGATCTCTCACCTCTGCACCTACTCCTTCTCTTTCTCCATTGCCAACTCATTCTCCCTGACCGGGACTGTAAATATTTTTATTGCACTTCCCTTCTCACTCAACCTTCTCTCTCTACACAATTTCATCCACACCCATATCTTTAATAACTAGCTATATATCAATAATTCAAATTTATGTTTCCAACCTAGACTTCCCTTCTGAGCTCTGAACATTCTGTCTACTTGACGTTTTCTACTTACTCATTTCATGACATAGAAGACAGAACAGGACTCCAGGGCCAGAGAAGTGAGAGTGAATGCTGGTGTGTCCAAATCAAACAGGAGAGACAGGTTGGACTGGGAGAGGAGAGGATGGAGAACGTAGAGAATACACTGTTTTATAGTCCCTGGAGCATGCAGCCTGGATGGTTCAGTCTCTTTTAAGGGACTAATGAAGCAGAGACACAGTAACAGGTACTTTGCTTCATCCTTCCCCTGTAATGCCCTTCCTCTAGATCAGAGAACTGATTCAGCCTGCAGGTTAGGCTTGCAAATTCCGAAGAAATATTTAAATAAGAGAGAATGTGCTTTTTAACCAGACATTTGGGAAAATGTTTTAAATACATGAAATTCTTTTTTGTTGGGTTAAGAACATAAACTTGTATATAATTTTATTTGTTCAAGATTATTATATTTTAGGGACTTCCCTGGCGGTCCAGTGGTTAAGACTCCACACTTGCACTGCAGGGGGCATGGGTTCAATCTCTGGCTGGGGAATTAAGATTCCGCATGCTGTGCAGTGCAGCCAAAAAAAAAAAAAAAAAAAAAGATTATTTTATTTTACATATTATGTTTTAAAACATTTTAAATTCAGAACATAAATTACAAATTCACTAATTTAAATTATTTTTAAATATAAAAAATGGAGCCCACAAACTGCAGAACTTTAAAAACAAAGTATTGTTTGCCAGTTAGAAAAAGCCAGAAAAATTTGCAAATATAAGAATACAATGTCACCTTGGCAACCACCCTGAGTCCTCCTGCCTGCTGGGGTTACTCTTTAATATCCAAATAAAGATTACTCAAGCCACTGCCCCACAGAATGTAGAAGTCTGTGGCGATGTTCTGTATATTCCTTGGGAAGGACTCATGTTCTCCTTATCACTGATTGTCCTGTTCTCCAGTTCACAAGGACTTCTTTATTTTGCTCAAGTTTCTTTCTTGGACCTGGCCTTCCCATCTTTTCATTTCTTCTCACTGTTCTAGTCTCTCCAAGTTATCCAGGCCAATTCCCCCAGGCTGCCCCCAAACTCCAAATTCCCCTCACTTCTTACTTTCTCTGGCAGAACAATTTTGCCTTCTTCATCTCATCTCTTCTGCCCTCCTCTCTCCCTGACCATTCCCCATCCCTCCCCCGAGAATCACACATGGTTTTCCTCAACCAAAAGAACCACCTATCTGTGCCATGAAATGCTATCTATCTCCTGAAACTGAAAATGAGCCATGATTTTTTTTTTTCTGAAGAGCAATTTCTTCCCACTCCACAGAGAAAATCATTCCTTTAACATCAACATCTGCCTCTGTGCCTCAGCATAGACTGTTCCCTCTGCCTGGAACAGCCTCCACACTCCTCCCAACCCCCTTCATGGCCCACACATCCTACCCCTACCCAACTTCAAGTCTCACTCAAGCATCACCATCCCCAGCATTTGGTACGTGTTTACTGACTGAATAAATACATTCATTATGTCTTCTCAACTGTCAAATACAAACAGCATTCGTTTCTAGAAAAGATCTTCAGGAAAAATAGAGCAAGATTGACTCAGACTTAATCTAATGGATCTCATATTCTGAATTTCTATTGCCATCAGTTTCTGCTTCTGCTGCTGTATTTCTAGAACTGGCATTGGCTCCTCCAAGTAGAAGGTTAGCCAAGACTGGAACATGCTGCTCTTTCCTCCCTCATGTTCCTTTGCTCCTTTAATTGATGTATTTCCAGAAGGAATGGAAATGGCTTTTGATGAAGTATGCTGCTCGTCAGAAACCCAGCTGCCTCCCTGTGGTCTGTACACCATTTTCAAAATCTTTCTGGCATGTTGTCATTTGGTCAACATTTGGGGTTTGCATTTCTGCCTCTGCAAGTGGAATAGCTGCAACAGTGGCTATTAGCTAATAACACAGTTCTTCCATTTCTTACAAATTCTTCTCCAGATAAGTTTGGAAAAGTGCTGCTTTCACATTGTAAGTAAGAGGCCAATTTAGAAAAAAGGAATGCAAACATTCATTCAGACTCAGTCTTTTTTTTTTTTTTAATTGGGGCATAGTTGTTTTACAATGTTGTGTCAGATTCAGTCTTAAGGTAGAGACAGATAACTATGCAACATGACAGTAATATTTTGATAATCACTTATTGTGTTGTTGGTTCTATTTACCTATAGCATTACCTATATACATTGCAGGTTAGCAAAGCAAATGTTTCCTTGGCCCCAGTCTTCTGCAAAATGTCCTATCATTAACTCATAATATATTGGGTGTTCTGTTGTTTCCCTTTTCAATACTTTTATTAAAATTATTTTGAGGTGTTATAACAAAGCATATTATTTCTTGTTCCTGATAATGCTTCATCTATCCATACAAGGCACAGAAACTTATGCCGTTTTTTTTTCTCACACAGGTTCTATCATCTGGTCATAATCTGACTTTAAAAGAGGTTTGTTCAAACTTGACTATTGAGCAAACAGGAGAGTAAAACAAGGTACTGATTATTACACAGGCTTTGGAATCAAAAAACCCCTCTACATACTGGCTGTGACTTTGGACAAGTCATTTCGATTTTATGAACTCTAGGATGCTACTTTATAAAATGGGAGGCTACATAATAACTAAGGATTTCAGCTAAGGATTGTAAGAATGAAATGATTTTAGACTTGTGACACAGCAAGCATAGAGCCTGAAACACAGCAAGTACTTAAACAGGAGTTACTACTCTACTACTACTACTATTATTATTATTGTGCCTTTAGGATCTGAAAAATTCCTACTTTCCCCTCAAGGTTCCTTGCCTGTTTTGATCAGTGGTGTCCCAGGAAAAAGTGTAAGCAGTACATATTCTACTTTCATACATGATTTGTTCATAAAATCTTGTATAAAAATCAAATGTGTGAAAATTTAACTTTCTATTTATCAAGGAAGAGAAAGACATTTATTCTTAATGTGCAAATATATATGTGTATAAATATATATAAAATCTCAAATTATATATCTGATGATATATTTCCAGCATTTTTTTACCTATTCTTTAATTATTTTTCCTTCCAAATCAACACAAAATGAACTGAGTTACATTCTCATCCAAATGAGAATAAAGTCAGCACTTTCAGCTTAACTGAATGGTAACCATTTTATCTCAATTGCAATATGTTTATATTTCATCACCACTATCAGCAATTTCATTTTTCAATTTTCCACTTATTTATATAAAATACCAGTAAAATACATAAAAAATTCAAAGTTGGACAAATGTTACCGTACCAGCAAAGATGGAAAGACCAAACTGTTGCTTGGCGTTGCGTGATGGATCAAAACGTTCACTTATCAGCAAATGAGCAAACATTCAAAATGCTTTATTTAGAGGTATCAAATGTAATGTACAAAAGTACAGGTTGTAAGTAAGTCAAGAACTACTCCTTCTGCACTTTTGACAATCTTTTCTAAAGTTAATGCCACTAATGAATTTTTGCAACACTTATTCACCCGAGGATGTTAATGGGCAATTCTTTTTAATGATGCTGATAAGGGAGCAGAGGAGACTTCTGGGCAGAGAATGTTAGGAAGAGCAAGAACACCATGTCCATAGCCATGAAAGACTTTTAATGTGTGTAGCCAGCACTAGTACATGAGGTGGGTGGCCATTTGAATGTAAACTGGAACTACATATTTCATGTGTCAGTATTTGCAAATGTCTTGTCTGGACTGGAGCTTTTTGTCTCTTTCTCAGAAAAACTTTCAGTTTGGAAATGTTTTTATACCAGAATGCCTCACGGCCAAAAAACCAAAAAGCATGGAACAGAAGCAGTGTTGTGGTAAATTCAGTAAAGACTTTTAAAAAAATACATTAAAAAAAAAAGAAAAAGAAAAAGAAAACAAGTACTTCAACAGACAATTGTCCATGAAGGTTCACAGCAGCACTATTCACAATAGTCAAAAAGGTGGAATGAATGGAATTTTAGAATTGTGGTATATCCATACCATGGAATATAATTTATCCATAAAAACAAAGGAAGCACTGATACATGCTACAACTTGGATGAACCTCAAAAGCATGTAAAATGAAATAAGCCAGCCAGAAAGTAGCACACACTGCGTGGGTCATTTTATATGAAACATCCAGAATGGGAAATCTATAAAGACATTAACGCAAATCAGTAGTTGCCAGGGGCTGGAAGAGAGGAGGAATGGGGAAGGATTGCTCAATGGATGTCTTCTGGAGTGATAAAAAAGTTTGAAACTAGAGAGAGGTGGTTGTCCACAACATTGTGAATTCACTAAATGACACCGAAAGGGACACTTCAAAATGGTTAATTGTATGTTATATGAATTTCATCCCTATTTTTTTTTAAATGGTACAACCCCTTTGGAAAACACTTTGGCAGTTTCTTTTTTTCATTTTATTTATTTGTTTGTTTGTTTGTTTGTTTGTTTGTTTTTGGCTGTGTTGGGTCTTCGTTTCTGTGTGAGGGCTTTCTCTAGTTGCGGCAAGCAGGGGCCACTCTTCATCGCGGTGCACGGGCCTCTCACTATCGCGGCCTCTCGTTGCGGAGCACAGGCTCCAGATGCGCAGGCTCAGTAGTTGTAGCTCACAGGCCTAGTTGCTCCGCGGCATGTGGGATCTTCCCAGACCAGGGCTCGAACACGTGTCCCCTGCATTGGCAGGCAGATTCTCAACCACTGCGCCACCAGGGAAGCCCAGCCCCATTTTTTAAAATGAAAGAAAAGTAACAAAACAGTACCCATAAACAAAAAAGTAATGAAATTATTCCTTCTCTTATACAAATGGATAGAGAGCATTCTGTTTTTCAATTATATGCATATTTTTATTCTTTTATTTCAGAGACATACAGTACTTGAAAGAAACTGCAATGATCCAATACTACTAAATAGTTACATATAAATCTTCCTTTTGCTGAGTTGTTGGGGGGTTGGGGTCAGGATTGTAGTGAAGTCTGAGGAGGAAAGTAAGATCTGTATAAAGCCTTTTTGTAGTGGTAAGTCTCTGTCTCCTCAAAGAGATGTCACATTTCTTTATTTTCTATAAAGCAACTTCCTAATGGGCATGTAGGAAACTTAACCTGTGTAAACTTTGTGGGGTTACACGAAGATTCCAGGGCCAAAGTATCCAGAAGTCCCCTCTGGTCATCAGTGATCAGTCCCTTGCCCATATGGCTTGTCTCTGTGAAGGCACAGCTCACAAATCCTCTCAGATCTACCACTCCGCTGCTTCCTGCCCTGCTTGGGGTATAGGACTCTGCCTAGGCCCATAGTCTTGGGATGACCACACAGCCACACCCTCAGAGCCCTGCCACCACTGGAGGGGAGGGTAGAGGCCCTTTTACTTGGGGAAAACACAGGCCTCTCCTTCCTCCACACCAACAGAATCTCTTTTTAGTTTGGGGGACATGTCTCTTTCCTCCAGCCTTATTCTCCTCAATGGAAAGAGAAGCCAGGAAGGTTTGTCCCAAACCTCTCCCAAAGCATCAAAGCACAAAGCCTGCTGTCTTTTGAATGAGAAAAGAAAAAAAGAAAATTATTTTGCACATTTTCTTCAATACCTTTTACAAATTATTGAGCCCTTCTCTCTAGAGAGTGTCATACATGTCACCTCTGATGTGATCTAGGGTACACATGATAACTGCGTGCCTATTACAATGGTTTATGCTCAGTCAGGATGCTGGGAAAGTGTCTTCACCATGGTCCCAGTGCTCCCACTCCCCACTCACAAACAGAAACCCAGCAGAGACAGTCTTCTAAGGTATATGGGTCTTGGGAAAACAGATCTGGATTCAAATCCCAACCCTGCCACCGACTGACTGCATGACCTTGGACAAAGTAGTTGATGCTTATAAGCCTTTCATTTTTTCACCTGAAGAGCAGATACATCAGGATTTAGTCAATTTCACTCATAATCCATTTTTGTCTCCCTCTAGCATGCCTTCTGTACCACAGAGATAACTACATTTCCCAAATGTCCTTGCAGCTAGGGTTCTGGATGAGAATTGGGTTCCATTAATTAATGCACTTACATAAAATGGAAGTCAACTTAGGCTTTTGGCTGTTTTCAAGGTTATGGTAACATGGAGTTTTACCACAGCACTATTCCAGTTCCAGTCTGCATAGTGGGGGTCAAAAAATAGTAGCAGCAAAGGTGATGACTGGACTACATGTTCCAATGTCCAGTCATCAGCTTCATGAGTGAAACAGCCATTGTGGCAACAGCTACAGCAGCTTCCTGGTCCTCAGAATACATCTACAATTATGTGTTCTCAAACTCAATGATTCCAATGACAGCCTTCTGATTCCCCATCTACCTTATTGTGACAGAGTAACTTCCATGGCAAGTCACTTCTTCAGTATTCTGAGGATCATTCCTTGAGGCTTATCCTAGATTTTTCTCACCCTACAGGTGCTCTTTTGTAAGCATCTAATTCCCCACATTGAATTCCTTTTTGTTCCTTTTGAATGGTTTCTGTTTCCTATACTGAACCTCATTGGCTTTTTTGAGGATTTAAAGAGATAAAGCATTTAAAGCAATCAGCCCAGTGCCTAGCACATGGAGAGTGGTCAAAAAATGATAGCAATTATTATTATTACAACACTGCTGTCTTCCACAGCAGCTGCACCGTTTTATATTCCCACCACCAATGTATGAAGTTTCCAATTTTTTCCATACCCTCATCAACACTTGCTATTTTCCATTTTAAAAACTATTATAGCCATCCTAGTAGATGTAAAGTGGTATCCCACTGTGATTTTGATTTGCATTTCCCTAATGACTAATGATACTGAGCAGCTTTGGAGAAATGTCTATTCAAATCCTTTGCCCGTTACTAATATAATATTGTAAATCAACTATACTTATACTTCAATAAAAAAATAATAATGTAATGCGAATTCCCTGGTGGTCCAGTGGTTAGGACTTGGGCTTCCACTGCCGTGGGCCCAGGTTCAATCCTTGGTCAGGGGACTATGATCCCACAAGCCACGTGGTGCAGCCAAATAAAAATAAATAAATAATAAAAAATAATAATGTAAAACTGACCCAAACCCCCAATAAATTTGAATAGGCTAGGAAATAAAGTGCATCACACTAAAAAATAAATTTAAAAAAATTTTAAGCCCTATGAATATATTTAGATTTCTTCCCCACAAAAAAAAAAATCCTTTGCCCATTTAAAAAATTGGGTTATTTGTCTTTTTGTTCTTGAGTTATGAGTTCTTTATTTACTCTGGACATTAGACTCATTGGATATATTATTTGCAAATATTTTCTCCATTTTGTGGCTGTCTTTTCACTTTCTTGGGAATGTAATTTGAATCACAAAAATTTTTAATTTTGATGAAGTCCAATTTATCTGGGTTTTTTTTTCCTTTTGTTGCTTGAGCTTTTGGTGTCATATCCAATAAACCATTGTCTCATCCAACATCAAGAATATTTATACCATGTTTTCTTCTAAGAGTTTTACATTTAGGTCTTTGATCCATTTTGAGTTAATTTTTTATATGGTGAGAGTTAGGGGTCCAGTTTATTCTTTTGTTGTTGCCGTTCAATTGCCCCAGCATCATTTACTGAAAAAACTATTTTTTCCCCACTGAATAGTCTTGGCATCCTTGTCAAAAATCAATTGACCACAGGTGTATGGGTTTTTTGGGGGCTCTCAATTCTATTCCATTGATATATTCCAGTAGTCTTTCTTTTCATGACAGTAGATCATTGTCATTGAGCTCTGGGGTCAGAATGCTGAATTTGAATCCTGGCTCTACTACTTACTTGCCGTACAACTTTAGGCAATTACTTAACCTCTCAGAGCCTCAATTTTCACATCCATAAATGGAGTTAACAATAGTATCTATTACAAGGGGAGGTTGTCAACAATAACTGATAATGTTCATAAAGCACTTAGTTCTGGAACATAATAAATACTCAAAAGTATTATTATTTCACCATACTGTTTGTGTTAGGCAGGAATAGAAACACGTTTCTCTGGAAACACGTGAAGGGAACTGTGTAATAGATATGGTACTTCAGTTTGCTTAGATTGAGTACCTGATACATGCAATAAATACAGAAGATTCCAAAATAGTAAGGAATAGCCTGGGGCTCTTTCTGCCTTTGTTGAAATTGTCGATGGCTTACTTGGTCCTTAAAATGTGTTTAAAAAAGGGACCCCAGGGCTTCCCTGGTGGCGCAGTGGTTGAGAATCTGCCTGCAAATGCAGGGGACAGGGGTTCGAGCCCTGGTCTGGGAAGATCCCACATGCCGCGGAGCAACTAGGTGCATGAGCCACAACTGCAGAGCCTGCGCGTCTGGAGCCTGTGCTCCGCAGCAAGAGAGGCCGCGACAGTGAGAGGTCCGCGCACCGCGATGAAGAGTGGCCCCCGCTCGCCGCAACTAGAGAAAGCCCTCACACAGAAACGAAGACCCAACACAGCCAAAAATAAATAAATAAATAAATAAATAAATAAATAAATAAATAAATAAAATTAAAAAAAAAAAAGGGAACTCAGAAGCTGCTGCATCTAGATGAAGTGATATATGAAGATAAGTGATTCCTACAGATTCTGTATCTGGGTCAGACCTACAAGGCTGACACTCAAAATGGCCTTGGGCTGTTCACCTATTGGTCAGTCCAGTCATGTGGTACAGCTACGACTCTAGCCACAAGGTGGACACCTTAGGCTGGATTCCCCCAGAAGGTACAGCCTGAGATTACTGTTCAGGGGCACGTAGTTCACTATAGGAAGTAATCCCAGGGACCAAAGGGGGCGACTAGGGATAGGGAAACACAGAAGGGAAAGCTAATTCAAGGGTCCATACTTGAGTTGACCACAGCTGTGGAAACTGGGGCTGATCCTGCTGGAACCTTCTGAAGAACTGTGAAAACCACCTCAAAATTGTCTGCCCATAGGCCAGAGGAGGGGAGAATTTATCCTTCAACGCCTATCCCGTTGGGTCAAGGGTTTTCTCATGAGTTGTTAGTACCCTCACACTTCCAGAAGCACCAGTGTGAGTGCCAGGTGGTTCCTACAGAAGCCTGAGAAGGAAAGAGAGATGCCTGGAGGAGCTTAGGTGAGGTGCTGTTACATGACACATGTGTGAAGCTGCTTCCCCAGAAATGATGGTGTCAAAACAGGACCAAGAGGATATGAGGTGAGCACAAGAGATAGCCAACACAGTGAGTGAATCAGCCACTAGCTGGCCTTCAGCATGGGATTAATTGTCGTCTTTTCATGGTGGTTGACTTCATCTGCTGGCAGGGGCAAGAAAGAGCTAGATTAGAGTCCTAAGGAAACATATCTCTGTTCTTTATCTTGTGCTGAGCTCTCTCTCCAAACTGAGGACCAAGTACAGTCAGCCCCCCAAAAGCCACGGGTTCCACATCCATGGAATTGGAGGGCTGACTGTACTCTGCCATTTTATATAAGGGACTTAAGCATCCATGGATTTTGGTACACACAGGGGAGGGGGGGTGTCCTGGAACCAATCCCCCACAGATAATGAGGGACATCCATACATGACTTCCCCTGATTACAAAGGCTGGCTTTTTTTTTTTTTTTTTTTTTTTGGCTGCACCATGCGGCATGCAGGATCCTAGTTCCCCAACCAGGAATCAAATCCACACCGCCCTGCAGTGGAAGCGTGGAGTCTCAACCACTGAACTGCCAGGGAAATCCCTGGCATTTTAAAATAGCAAAGGAAAAATAATTGTAGACTCGTAGAAGAGTTGAATCATGAATGTAGAAGTGTCACAGTGAGGGGTGTGGTGCAGAGATTGAGAGGGAGAGATAGTATTCATTGGGGAAAATGATGAGGGCTTCAAGCAGAAGGTGGCATTTGGGGACAGGCCTTGGAAGGACAAATGGACTTGGGTAGGCATGTTCTTGGGATCAAGGGCTCAGCAACATCCCAAAAGGTCCTCTGCCTGGAGGGGAAAATGGGGACCAGGAGGACAAAACAGCAGATCTTAGAGAAAATAGAGACTACTCAAAAGGAATAAAAAGAAACAAAGATCTAAAAGTGAATCTTGCTGTTGTCCCTTTTAGTTATCTAGGAGGGTGTGTTAGTTTCCTATTGCTGCTGTAACAAATTACCACAAAATTAGTAGCTTAAAGCAACACAAATTTGTTATCTTACAGTTCCGGAGATCAGAAGTTTGACAAGGGTCTCACGGGGTTAAAATCAACTGACTGATTGGCAGGACTGTGGAAATGGGGAGAATCCATTTCCTTGCCTTTTCCATCTGCCAGAGGCAGCCCCATTCCTTGACATGTGGCTCCCTCCTATCTTCAAAGCCAGTGATGGTTGAATCACTTCTCACATAGAATCACTTCAGCTTCTGCTTCTATTGTCACACCTCCCTCTCTAACTCTGATTCCTCTTTGGCCTCCATCTTCCACTTTTAAAGACCCTTGTGATTACACTGGACCCACCAGGATAATCAATCAGCTAATTAACAACCTTGATTCCCCTTTGTTATATAACAGAACACAGTCACAGGTTCCAGAGATTAGGATGTGAATATCTTTGAGGGGCCATTACTCTTCCAACGGAGGGGATAAAGGAATAAATACGAACCCTTTCCAAGCCCGTCCATGCTCTCTGAATGTCCCAGCCTCCACTGTTGAGGAAGGTCTTGCTGTCCACGGGTATTTCCTTGTCCAGGGCCATCTGGTTGCACATCCTGCCTGCTGCAGCTTCACTGATGGGTTTGGGGTAGTGACACTGTGCAATGATGCTGTGTGCAACTTCGGTACTCCTCACTGACCTTCTGTAGCTTTCCCACGTTGGCCCTTCTCCAGTTCCTGTCCTTGGGCATCCTCCAAAGAAGGGAAGGGAGTTCCTTTCCTCAAACTGCCTTCTGTGTAAGGGAAACTAAACACGAAGTCATACTGGTACTCTATGTCCACAGAGGACTCTACTCAAATCTGTGTCTCATGGAAGGAAACATGAAATCAAACATATGTGGTAATACTAAAAACCACTGAACTGTACACTTTAAAATTAATTTTTTGGGGGGCCACACCACATGGCTTAGTTCACCGACCAGGGATCAAACCCGGGCCTCCAGCAGTGAAAGCGCTGAGTCCTAACCACTGGACCGCCAGGAAATTCCTGAAAATTTTATAGTGTGTGAACTGCAAATCAGTTTTAAAAAATAGTGTTACCGGGAGTTCCCTGGCGGTCCAGTGGTTAGGACTCGGCAGTTTCACTGCCAGGGGCCCAGGTTCAATCCTTAGTCAGGGAACTAAGAGCCTGCAAGCCACATGACACGGACAAAAAAAAGAAAAAATAGTGTTACCAAAAAGTCTGTGGCAAGATTACTCATCCCTTCATTAATTCATTGATTTACTAATATACTCACTGATTCTGCATATGTTTATTGAGTGCTTACTAAATGTGAGTGCCAGCTCCATCAGTGCATGCCCTCTCTGGTAACCATCTTTTTGACGCCAACTCAGCTCACCAACTGCCTTCCCTGAGAATCGCCTTTCCCCCATCCACCTGCACGGCTGGAGCCCTGGGGCCCTGGAAGCCATGTTTATCTGACTTGACTCTAACCCCTTAACCCCAGCTGACTGGACTCAAGCTGGGCCAGTCAGATTTCTCTCCCATGAAACTGGGACTTAGTTTTGGCCCTCTTCTCTCAACACATACCATACCATCCCTCAAAGCTACCACCTCTATTATAATGACTCCCACACCTATATCACCAGACCAGCCTCTGGAGCTCCACAGGTGTCCATCCAACCGGCCCATGGGCAGCTCCACTTGGATGTCCCACAGGCACATCAAACTCTATCTGATCCTTCATTTCACTCACATCAGGGGCTGCTTTCTATTCTCTTTTCCAGACAGGAGCCTAACATCCCAGTCAAAGCCTCTAGGTCCTGAGGCAGGGACTGTGTCCTGGATTTCTCTGTGTCTTCCACAGCATCTGGCACAAAAACTCACACTTGGTAAACACTGATTAGTTAGTGGGTTGAGTTTCGGCTACCTTACTCAAATCAATTATAGGTTCATTTTAGCAAAGTCTGCAAGCAGATATTGTCAGAGTAGAATTGCTTTGGTGATTGGCAGGGTAATTTTTAGACTTTTTTAGCTAAGTCAATATACTAAAAATAACTCCCAGAGTTCCCCATTGCTTTTGGACATGATGTGATTTATCAAAATTCCCAGCCCAAGGAGGAGAGAGGAAGAGCAAAGTCCTTGCCTCCAGTGTTTGGGAAAGTCATAGGCACCAAACGGCTTAAAGCCACATTTATCTGTGGAGTTCTGGGGCTGAGTACATTGCCATTGTCTGCTTTCACCATGACAGAGAAAAAAGAGTTAGCATTACTGAGCCCTTGCTGTGTGCTGGTTACTTAACCTATGTCTACATCGCTGTTATGGGCTGAGTTGTGTGCCCCCCAAATTCCTATGCTGAAGTCCTTATGCCCAGTACCTTGAAATGAGACTGTACTTGGAGATAGGGCCTTTAAAGAGGTAATTAAGCTAAAATGAGGTCATATGGGTGAGCCCTAATTCAATATAACTGGCGTCCTTATAAGAAGAGATTAGGACAGAGACACACACTGAGGAAAGGCCATGTGAAGACATAGGAGGAAGACGGCCATCAATAAGCCAAGGAGAGAGCCCTTAAAAGCAATCAATCCTGCAGAAAATTTGATCTCAGACTTCTAGTCTCCAGAATTATGAGAAAATAAATTTGTTGTTTAAGCCACTCAGTTTGTGCTACTTTGTTATGTCAGCCCAAGCAAATTAATACAGTCCCATTTAATCCTCCTATCAATCTAAAAAATAAATTATTAGCTCCATTTTATAGATAAGGAAACTGAGGCAAAGAGAAGTGAAATGACTTCCCCCATCTTCCAGCCCACAAGTGACAGGGTGGGATGGGAGCCTAGGTTTACCCAACATAGAGACCCCATGGTAACCAATGTCCTTCATTCTCAGGGCTCTGGGCCATTCAGAGATCTGACAAAACTGTGGTGTGCTCCCACTGACCTTTCCTCTCTCCTTGACCTTTGAGGGTTCCCTTGATGTCTCCCTCTCTCTGAGTACCCCAGCCTAACCTCAGGCATTGTCAATGACTTCCTGGCACAATTAGCTCGTTGGTTTCATTCAGGACACTCAGGAATCTTTGAGTGCCCTTGTGTAGATGCTCTTTCTTGAAGCCCTAACATTTTAGGGTCTGTCTCACCCCAATATCACCAACTAGAGTTAGTGGAGGGGCGGGTGTCTCTCCACTACTGTCCTCATCTAGAAAGCTAGCCAGAGGGCAGGACAATTGTCCAAGCAGAGCATTGCACCAGTCCGACCTCAGGGTGGTTCCCATGCATCATTTTACTTAATCCTCACAACAAACCTGAGTTAGGCATTATTATCATCTTCATTTTACAGATGAGAAAACAGAGGCACCAAGCAATTAAGAAACTTGCCCAATACCACAGAGTGACACTTGACCTTCCTAGGAGTCAGGGAAGGCTTCCTTGAGAAAGCACATTTGAGCTGAGAGAGGACTAGAAAATGGAAGAACAGCATGTGCAAAGATCCAATGGCAGGATGGAGCCTTTGCATTTGAGGCGCTAAGGGAAGATCATGTGGCTGAAGCCCAGAGTAAGAGGAGAGAAGGGTAAGAAAGATGAGGCAGGGGCTATGCTAGGCAGGGCCTCGGAGGCCTCACTGAAGGTTTGGGTCTATGTCATAAGAGCAACAGGAAGCCATCGGGTTTTAACCAGGGAGATGACGGAATCAGGTTTGCAGTTTGAAAAAACTATTTCTGAGGACAGTGTAGATAAAAGATTACAGGGAGAGTGTAGGGAGACCATTAGGGTCCACGGCAGTAATCCAGGTAACATGGATTAGGACAATAGCAGTGGAGGTAGGAGTGTAGATGGAGGGACTTCCCTGGTGGTCCAGTGGTTAGGACTCTGTGCTTCCACTGCAGGGGGCACGGGTTCAATCCCCGGTTGGGGATCTAAGATCCTGCATGCCGCATGGCACGGTCAAAAAAATAAAAGAAAAAAAAAAAGGAATGGAGAGGGAAATAAATAAATACTTTTAAGAGCCCTTTAAGAGGGAAAGTGACAGCATTTGGTGATAGATTGGACACAGGGTGAGGCAGAAGTTGAGGTCCCACGTTTCTGGCTGGTACAACTAGCTGGTCAGTACATAGTTCATTCAGACAGGGAACACTGGACAAAGAAAAGGTGTGGGAGAAACTGTGTGTTCAGCATTAGGTATGCTGAATTTGAGGTAAGACACTCAAGTGGAATTATCCAATAAGCAGTGGGGTATGCAGGTTTGAAGGTCAAAAGGGAGGTATGGCCTGGACATGACTATTTGGGAGTCGTATCCAGGACCAGTCTATCTACTAGGCATGGGTAGGCACATTAGTGCCCCAATACTCTTAAATGCTTTAAAAAATGCTTTAATCTCCTTTAAATCAGAAAAAACGTTTATTTTATTTTATTTTTTTTAAAGACACTTCTATTTCTTTTTTTCTTTTTGGCTGCCTTGGGTCTTCGTTGCTGCGCGCGGGCTTTCTCTAGTTGCGGCAAGCGGGGGCTACTCGCCGTTGTGGTGTGCAGGCTTCTCACTGCGGTAGCTGCTCTTGTTGCGGAGCACGGGCTCTAGGCGTGTGGGCTTCAGTAGTTGTGGCTCGCGGGCTCAGTAGTTGTGGCTCGCGGGCTCTAGAGCACAGGCTCAGTAGTTGTGGCGCATGGGCTTAGTTGCTCCACGGCATGTGGGATCTTCCTGGACCAGGGCTTGAACCCGTGTCCCCTGCATTGGCAGGCAGATTGCCAACCACTGCACCACCAGGGAAATCCCAGAAAAAAAGTTTTAATAAAGATGTTTTAATAGATAATATTAATATATTCATCTTTACACCAATGCAGTCATAAAACATAATTAAAAAAGAAATTGTTCTGTAGGAAGGGGCCCACAAAAGTCAAAATGCTGCCCTGGTTATATTAGTAAGGATGCTTTCTACCACAAAATATCAGAAAGCCCACTCTCAATAGCTTCAGCAGTGACAATATTTAATTTCCCTTGTTCAGCATTAGGGTGGCCTCCAGGGATGGCAGGGCACTCATTCCTTCAAGGACAAAGACTCCTTCCAGCTCTCCACTCTGCCATCCCTGCTGTTGGCTCCATTCTCAGCTTGGGAGCACACCAGCTTCAGTAGGTCCAGGACATATCCAGACTTGACAACATTCCCAGGAAGAGAGCCACTGGGAATGTCGCTTCCAGTGATTCTCTCCTAGGAGTGAGAAAACCTTTCCCAGAAGCCCCCCAGCAAATGTCCTCTTAGTCTCACTGGGTATAACCCCATTCCTAAACCAGTTACTGGCAAGAAGGAAGGAATTTATACGATGGGCTCAGACTAATCATCTGGGGTGTGTCAGAGGTTAGGGAGTCAACCATAATGCCTTCTCTAGAAGTCTTCCTCCAGGAGGTGGGACCTGAAGCCAAAAGCAAGGATGAGCTCACCCAGGGAAGAGTGTTCAGAAAGAGAAGCACAGAGGACGTAGGAGCTTCAGCATTTCCATCCACTGAGGGCTAAAGCAGCAAAGGTTGAATCAGTCCCTGCTACAGAGGGACTTCCTGTTTAATGGAAGAGACGCATCATTAAACACAGTTGCAAATGGACTGGAATGTGAGAGCAGACTGGGTTGGAGGCCCAGCTGTGTGTTAATACGTATGTGACTGGGTAGGTTTCTTAAGCTTTCTGCCTCAGTTTCCTTTTTGTATAGTACCCTACACATAGTAGATATCAAATAAACGCAGCCATCATTGTTTAATTATCATCCACATTATTATCATATATAGGCGGCAGGAAGCCATTGGAAGGGAATTAACGGGCAGATTTGTGTCTAGGTTAGATGGCTTAGGCAGGTTGTGCTCTGTCCCTGCTCTGGGTTTCCTCTTCACTAGGTCACTGTGAGCAACTCACTGAGTTTCCCTCTGGCTGCCCCCAAGGCTGAACCCCACCAGAAACCTCCAGGCCCCAGTAGCATCTCCATAAAATCTGTGTGTTGGTTTTAGCTGCACTCCTGTGCCTTGGAATCAGGATGAATTACTATCCCTCCTTTTACCCTTGTCTGCTTACATTGTTGCCACTCAAAGAAATTAATCAGGTTTATTAAGCATGACCTCTCTTTTGTAAGCCCTGCTCTGGGTCAGCCGATATGTACCTGTCTGCTGCTCTCCTAGTTCAGTTCCAGTTGGAGAGGCCTCAACCTTTCTCAGTGCTCTGGTGGGGGCACAGACAGGCGGCCGAGTGGCCACATCTTTTGTTATTTGCAGAGACTGATGTACTGGGCTGGATCGGACAAAGACAGGACGCTCTGCTGTAGTGAGCACAAGGCCCTTTGTTGCCATGGCTGTGGAAGAAATAGGAACAAAAGGGATAAACGTTGCATCCAAATATGCTAATAATTAACACTTAACACCATGGATATAAAAAGCATTTAATACTAAATTACTATGATCATAATAGCTATTCCTTATTCAGCCCTACTCCATATGGCATCATGCCTTGGTAGTTAAGTACATGTGAACTGGAGCCTGACTGCCTGGGTCCAAATCCTGGCTCTGCTACTTACCAGCATGGGCAAGTTACTCACGCTCTTTGAGTCTCAGTTTTGTATCTATAAAGCACGGACAATGGAAGTACACAACTCATAGGGTTATGTGAGTTCATATTATGCTTATAAAGCACTTAAACATGACCTACCACAAAATAAGCACTCAATAAATATTATATTTTTATATACATTGGTCAGCAAATTTAGACCTCAAAACAAACATATGATGTAGACATTATCATTATTATTATTATCCCTATTTATCAATTGAGGAAATCAAGACTCAGAGAGGTTGAGTAACTTTCCCAAGGTTACCCAGCAAGAAAGTAACAGAATCCAATTCTGACTGACCCTAAAGTCTTGTGCTTTCCACTGCACCAGGTCACTGTCTTCCATGAGCTCCTGGCAAGAGGTCCCACATCAATGCGATGGTACAGTATTGGTGACTTTCACAAGTTCCTCCTCCCTTTCTTCACAGTTGGAACAAACTAGGTATTTTCAAAATGAAGGAAAGAGGAATCCTGTGGACAAGGCAGCTTAATCAAGGTTTCTCTCCTCTCCGCCCCTGCTTTATGCCCAGATCCCCAGCCTTCCCTAGAATGTACAAGGTCCAGTTCTCAAGTGGAAGCTGGAAGGCCAGCTAGGGAAGAGCAGAGACATGGCCCAACTCTGGGTAAGACTTGCTCAAGTACCACCCATCTGATGGCTTGGCTGGCAGAGTGGAGCCACAGGGAAGAACCTGGCCATGGGGTACCAGGCCATACCAGTGCCAGGGGCTGGCAGGTTTGAGGCCAAGATGATCCAGGACAGATCTTGCGCCCTAAAAATCTTTGGACATCACCAATAAAATAAAGTAAAACAGAACGGCCCAAAGCACCTTCCTGCCAGAGAACTTAAAATTCTTGAAGGATGCCTGCATTTTGTTTTTTAATGCAAAGGAATCCCAGAGTCTGGCTTATCACACCTCCTGTGGAGCGGATATCTGGCTGCCAGACCAATAAATGTTCATCTGGGCTCTGACCACTGCACAGCCTAGTCAGGCCTCTGCCCATTCTTCCACACAACCAAAGTCAGGCCTCTGCTCATGCTTCTACACAAGCAACTCTTGTTTTGTATTCAAAAGCAGTTCAATTCCTAAACAACCATCTGGGCAAAAATAAAACTCAGCCTTACAAATATCTCTGGGAAAGAGGGGCAGTTGGCTATCTCATTAATTGCAACCACTCACTGAGCTTAAACTCTGGGCGAGGCACTGTACTTACCATGACCCTTGTCACATCCCCACCCATCCCCCCACCCCTCACTTATCCCTTGAGTTTATGGCTAGCTCCTGATGGCCCCTCCCCTGTGCCTCTCTCATGTCCAGATGTCCATTTGCAATCAGATAAGACCTGGCTGGGTTCATCCTGGACTCTGGGAAACACAGCCCTGGCTTCTCGATGAATATACAGCCTGGTGTCAGGATGACAGCCTGTGAAGGGGCCTCCCTAGAGTCCCCAGGCTATGCCCACACCTAGTTCAAGACAGCAGAGACTTCTCTGATGTGGACAGGCAAGCTGTCAATGCTATGTGGATCCCCTACCCCCCACTCAGGCCCTGATCACAGACCCTCTTCCTCAACCCTTTCCACCCACACCTGCCTCTTGCCTCCTACTCACACTCCTGGGGCTCTCAAATGGTGACTAGAGAAGGAAGGAAATGGCCAGGCTAAAGATTCAGTGAAAATAGCTGAAGCTTTGTACTTGGACACATAAGGGTTTGAATTTCACCATATTACTTAACAGCTGCGTGACTTGGGCTGGTTACTTGAGTCTGGTCTCTTGAGTCTCAGTTTTCTAATCTCTGAAAGGAAAACAATCTTCTGTACTCTTAGGGTTTCTGTGAGGATTAGAAAAGATATGTATAAGTATGTTATGCCCAGAGGCACTGAATAAATGGTAGACATTGTCAGACATAAGTTGGTCTCTTTATATTCCTTTAAAGTATATATACTTTCTCTCCCTAAATTCTTACAACCACCAGGCTACAAGGTCAGCCCACCAGTGGTGTTGCTGCAAGGAGCTTGGCTGGGTTGGAGCCAGCTCTCCTGCTGGGCCTGGACCTTAGTCTAGTGCATTGGTGGGGGTTTCAACCCCTCTGTCCATGGTTCAGTGACCAATCCTCCTGATTTGCCTGGGATTGTCTCAGATTTATGACTAAAATTTCCACATCCTGGGAGCACAGGCAGTTCAGTCTTGGGAAAACTGGTATGATCAGTCACCCTATCAAGCCAGCTGACCCACAGCAGATGGAGAACGTGTCAGACCCAGGAAGTAGCTGGGCTTCCCATAACCTTTCCCAGTTTGCTGGATGGATGGATGGGCCAGGCTGGGCATCAAATCTGCCCTTCCTTCTGGGTTCCCAGCCAAGACCTGGTTAAGTTGAGGCCAAGGGTGACACCCAGAGGTCATGTGAAAAACTGCAGTCTGGTAATCACCCACCTGGCCCTTGAGGCCTTGGCTTGTTCATTAGTAAATATTTATTGAGCTCTCAACACGTGCCAACCCTTGTGTTAGGCACTGGGCATAAGTCTCAGGGTCTTGGAAGGCATCCTCAAACAAGTTAAATTTATGCTGAGACCTACTTATTGAGAAGGTGTTTGCCAGGTCAAGGCAGGAGGGAAAGAGAGAGTATTCCAGGCAGGAACGAACAGCAAAGACAAAAACTCTGTGAGGGAAGGAGCATAAAACATTCAAGAAACTAATTACAGTATGAAGGAGGGGGTGAGTAGTGACAACAGTTGGTGACTAACCATTGTTAGTGGTGACAACAGTTAGGTTGTCAAGGCCTAATCAGCCAGGGGAGATTTATTTGTCTTTACCCTAAGTGCAATCAGAACTTAGTGAAGGGTTTTAAGCAGGACTGTAACATAATCAGATCTGCATTTTTCAAAGCTCACTCTGGCTACAGGGTGGAGACTGGTTTGGAGAGTAGTAAGTCTAAAGCCAGGGAGGCAATTAGAAGGTCATTGCAGTGCGCAGGTGGTACACAGTGAGGACCTGGACTTGGGTAGTGTGGGGAGATGATGAGAGATGTGATGGTTTGAGAGATATTATGGAGACAGAATGGGCAGGGACATGGTGATTGACTGGAGGTGAAGGTTGAGGGACAGTGCGGTTCAAAAATGACTTGCAGGTTTCCGGCTAGGACCACTGGACAGCAGTGGAACAGCTGCTGAGAAGGGAGCACCAGAAGGAGGAGGATGTTGGGCATGTTGAATCTGAGGTGCCTGTGGGACATGCACGTCAAGATGGCAAATAAGCAGGTGGATAAAGATTAGGAAGCAGGAAATAATGTGGGGGTCATCTGCATGCAGATGGTAACTGAAGTCCTAAGCAGCATCAACGTTCACAAGTGGGCAGAGGAAGACCAGGCAAGTACGGTATTATAAAAGCCAGGGCAAGAGTGTTTCAGAAAGGAGAGAGCAGTCAACCTCTCCTTAGATCCTTTTAAAGTGAAGTGGTGGAGAGAAGCCAAGTTAGAGTGAGTTGTGCTGTGAGTAGGAGGTGAAGAGGTGGAGAAAGCAACTGTAGACAACTCTTTCAATAAATTTGGCTAAACTATCAAAGTTATCAGTGAGAGTGTAATTAGGTACAACTTTTTTGAATGGCAATTAGGCAGAATTTATGAAAATTAAAAATACACACAGCCTTTACCCCAACAATTCTACTTCCAAGAAGTTAGCCTACAAATGTACTTCACCCATACACAAAGACTTACAGAGAGGATGTTTACTGTGGCATTTTATAAATAGCTAAAGTGAAATACAATTTGTATACTCATCAACAGGAGGCTCGTTAAATTAGCTATAAAACAGCCACACAACAGGATATTATATATCTGTTAAAAAGAACATGCTGGGGGGGGGGTGGTGGTGGGATGAATTGGGAGGTTGGGATTGACATATATACACTAATGTATAAAATAGATAACTAATAAGAACCTGCTGTATAAAAAAAATAAATTAAATTAAATTAAAAAAAATAACATGCTAGATTTACATGTATTGAAATGGATGCATCTAGACTGGATGCATCAGGACTTCCCTGGTGGCACGGTGGTTGGGAGCCCGCCTGCCAATGCAGGGGACACGGGTTCAAGCCCTGGTCCAGGAAGATCCCACATGCCGTGGAGCAACTAAGCCCGTGCGCCACAACTACTGAGCCTGCACTCTAGAGCCCGCGAGCCACAACTACTGAGCCCATGTGCCACAACTACTGAAGCCCGCGCACCTAGAGCCCATGATCTGCAACAAGACAGGAAACCGCATTGAGAGGCCCGTGCACCACAATGAAGTGGTCCCCGCTCGCCGCAGCTAGAGGGGGCCCGCGTGCAGCAACAAAGACCCAATGCAGCCAAAAATAAAAATAAATAAAAAATAAATTAATTAAAAAAAAAAGACTGGATGCATCAAGGAAAAAGGACAGCCATATATGCTTGTATAAATGCATAGAAAATGCTTAAAAAGGATACACAAGAAACTCTTCACAGTGGTTATTTCTGCAGGGTAGTCAGCGTAAGGAGAATTTTACTTTTCATTTTATGTTTTTTCATTTGGATTTTTAAAAATATTTATTTATTTATTTATTTGGCTGCGCCAGGTCTTAGTTGCAGCATGCGGGATCTTCATTGCGGCATGTGGAGTTTTTAGTTGAGGCATGGGGGATCTCGTTCCCTGACCAGGGATCGACCCCAGGCCCCCTGCATTGGGAACGTGGAGTCTTAGCCACTGGACCACCAGAGAAGTCCCTATATGTTTGGATATTTATTGCAAGCATGTACAGTGAAATTTTACATAATTTATATGTCTTTAAAAACTAATTTTCGGGGCTTCCTTGGTGGTGCAGTGGTTGAGAATCTGCCTGCAAATGCAGGGAACATGGGTTCGAGCCCTGGTCTGGGAAGATCCCACATGCCGCGGAGCAACTGGGCCCGTGAGCCACAACTACTGAGCCTGCGCGTCTGGAGCCTGTGCTCCGCAACGAGAGGCCGCGATAGTGAGAGGCCCGCGCACCGCGATGAAGAGTGGCCCCCGCTCGCTGCAACTAGAGAAAGCCCTCGCACAGAAACGAAGACCCAACACAGCCAAGAATAAATTAATTAATTAATTAAAAAAAAAACAACTAATTTTCAATAGGCAGAAGACCTAAATAGACATTTCTCCAAAGAAGACATACAGATGGTCAATAGGCACATGAAAAGACACTCAACATCACTAATTATTATATAAATGCAAATCAAAACAACAATGAGGTACCACCTCACAATGGTCAAAAATCAAATCATCAAAAAGGCTACAAACAATAAATGCTGGAGAGGGTGTGGGGAAAAGGGAACCCTCCTACACTGTTGGTAGGAATGTAAATTGGTGCAGCCTCTATGGAAAACAGTATGGAGGTTCCTTAAAAAACTAAAAATAGAGCTACCGTATGATCCAGCAATCCCACTCCTGGGCATATATCCGGAAAAGATGAAAATGCTAATTCAAAAAGATACATGCAGGGAACTCCCTGGCAGTCCAGTGGTTAAGAAGGCACTTTCACTGCTGTGGGCCTGGCTTCAATCCCTGGCTGGGGAACTAAGATCCCACAAGCTGAGCGGCGCCAGCGGTGGGCAGGGAGCTAAGAGAATAAATGCACTATAATGGTTAAGAGACTAAAAATTTAAAAATAAGCCAGATTTGAAATTCCATCCTCTCCATTTACCAGCTGTCTGCCTTGTGCAAATTATTTAACTCTTCTTTGCCTCAGTCTCTCCATCTACAAAGTGGACATGATTATAGTATTTTTGTTTAATGAGTTAATGTATGTTAAGCATAGAAGTCTTTGTTCTTATTACAAGTAGCCATTATCCATAATTAGATTAAAAGTAGGGGCAATGCCAAGTGTGTGTGTGTGTTCTTAGCAGATAGCAAAGTTCCCCATACATAGTATGAGTAAAACAAATATTTATTAAATAAATGAAATAGTAGAAAGAAAAAAGTACTCGGAAAATCATTTTTTGCTCTCAGACACTTTTTTTTACTTTGTATATGTTAGTTCCATGAAATAAAATGTTAAATTTTAAAAAATCATGGTATATGGGACTTCCCTGGTGGTGCAGTGGATAAGACTCCACGTTCCCAATGCAGGGGCCCGGGTTTGATCCCTGGTCAGGGAACTAGATCCCACATGCATGCTGCAACTAAGGAGCCCTGGAGCCGCAACGAAGGAGCCTGCCTGACGCAACTAAGACCTGGTGCAACCAAATAAATAAATATCTTTTTTAAAAAATGTGGTATATATATAGTGGAATATTAGCCATAAAAAGAATGAAATATTGCCATTTGCAGCAACATGGGTGGACCTAGAGAATATCACACTAAGTGAAGTAAGTTAGAGAAAGACAAATATATATCACTTATATGTGGAATCTAAAATATAACACAAATGAATATATATATACAAAACAGAAAGAGACTCACAGACATAGAAGACAAACTTATGGTTACCAAAGGGGAAAGGGATGGGGGTCAGCGGGAGAATAAATTAGGAGTGTGGGATTAACAGATACAAACTACTATACATAAAATAAATAAGCAACAAGAATTTACTGTATAGCACAGGGAACTATATTCAATATCTTGTAGTAACCTATGAAGGAAAATAATCTGAAAAAATATATATATATATATATAACTGAATCACTTTGCTGTACACATGAAACTAGCACAATATTGTAAATCAACTGTACTTTAATTTTTAAAAATCCTTATTTTTATAAGTTTGGCTGTGAAGGGTAGGAGAATTACACAAAAATAGTTGTAGAAGTAAGCAGGATAGAGGGAGGGTTTTTTGGTTTGTTTTTTTTTAAGATGAGAGAGACCTGATGATCTCTCTTAAAAGGGAGAGAATGAAGATATATAGGAGAGAGAGGAAAATCAGTAAAGCAAGCTCACTGATGATGTGAGTGTTGGTGAGACCCAGAGCCCTGGTTAGTCTAACCCAGGTGGCATTCTTACTTCTTACTTCACAGTGACAGGGGAGGAGAGGGTGGTATCAGCAGGTCTTCAGAGCGCCTGTAGAGGCCCTGCCCTATGGAAATGAAAATACATCTCTTCCCCAGGAAGCTCCCAATCTAGGGGTTTAATGAGCTGACCCTTGAACAGCGTGGTGGGGGGGGGCGGGTAGGGTTGGGGGCCAACCCCTGCACAGTTGCAAATCCCTGTAAAATCTGCATATAACTTTACAGTCGGCTCTCCACACCTGCAGTTCTGCATCCTCAGATTCAATGCACCACGAATGATGTACTACTGTAGTATGTATTTACTGAAAAAAACCCTGCATATGAGTGGACCCGCATGTAAGTTCAAACCCGTGTTATTCAAGGGTCAACTGGGACTTCCCTGGCAGTCCAGTGGTTAAGACTCCGCACTCCTACTGCAGGGGATGCGGGTTCGATCCCTGGTCAGAGAACTAATAAACTGCATGCTGCGCAGTGCGGCCAAAAAATTTTTTTAAAAAAAGGGTCAACTGTACTAACAATTGCCAATCAACTACACTTGCTCTCACCTCCACACCTTTGTATAAGCCGTGTCCTCCACCTGGAACACTTCACTCCCAACCTCCAACACATAAAGGTACCCCTCACCTTGTCAATTCCTACTCAAACTTCTGGTCTCAGTTTCTCCTGGGAAGCCTTCCCTAGTCCTCCAGACAATGTTAGAAGCAACAGTCTCTTCACTGGCCTCCCCATTCTGCCCTTGCTCCCCTCCATCCTATTATCAACTCAGCAGCCAGCGAGGTTCAATAGAAATGTGGAGTCTGATCCGGTCACCCTTCAGCTTAAACCCTCCAGTGGCTTCCTATCATGTTCAGAGTAAAAGCCAAAGTTTGCCTTATGGCTACTATTCCCCCTCCTCCCTATCCTATTCCAGCTGCACTGGCCTTTTGCTCCAATACACCAGCCCCATTCCTGCCTCAGGGCCTTTACATTTGTTCCTCTTGCCACCTCACTTCCTTCAGGAATTAACTCAAAAGTCACCTTCTCACAATTCTGACATATACTACAACATGGATGAAACTTACAGGCATTATGCTAAGTGAAATAGGCCAGTCACATACACACACACACACACACACACAAACACTGCACGATTTCACTTACATGAGGTACCTAGAGTAGTCAAAATCATAACAGAGATAC
Source organism: Balaenoptera physalus (assembly GCF_965194825.1). Classification (NCBI taxonomy): domain Eukaryota; kingdom Metazoa; phylum Chordata; class Mammalia; order Artiodactyla; family Balaenopteridae; genus Balaenoptera; species Balaenoptera physalus. The sequence goes on along the minus strand of NC_138882.1, from coordinate 158,855,816 downwards.
TAAATAGAACAGTGGTTGCCAGGGGCAGGGGGAGGGGAGAGTGGCGAGCTATCTAAAGGGTACAGTGTCAGCTGTGGAGGAAGGGTTCAGAGTATGGATGAGGTGATGGTTGCACGACATGAATGTACTTAATACCACTGAACTGTACCTTAAAAATGTAACGTGGTGAATATTATGTGTGTTTTACCACACACACACACACACACACACACAAAGTCACCTTCTCTGAGGTCTTCCAGGTCACTCATAAAAAGTCAAGGGCTCAAGGAGAAGAACGGAATCACATGGAGGTAGGGCAGGGACAAGGCCAGAAAGGAGGGAGCATCCGCGGTCGCCTCCGGGATGGGGAGGGAACTCCGGACGGGCGCGGCCAGAAAGGCGGGAGTTTCCGGGAGACGATTTCAGGGGAAGGAAGGAAGGAGGGAACTTGGGAGGGGCGGGGTCAGGTAAGGGAGGGGTGGGGAGGGGAGGGGAGAGGGGAGGAGAAGGGGAGAGGGGAGGAGAAGGGGAGGGGAAGAAGGGGAGGGGAAGGAGGGGAGGGGAAGGAGGTAGCCTCCGGCCTAGCCTGAGAGCTCCGAGAGTTCGATTCCTCCGCCCTCCACAGCCCTTGTCGTTGTAGAAGGCAGATGTATAGGAGAGGCGTCACCACCTAGCCTCTCGGACCCGAGCGCCCTCCCTCCTTATCAGTAGCGCCCACCCTCGTTATCAGTAGCTCCAGGAGGAGTGCAACCGCAGCCAGGCTCAGAGGACCCATCTTGGGAAAGTTCCGCAAGGTCCTGGTCGCAGGAGGACACGAGTCTGATCCCAGGAGGTCACGGCCAAGACGCCAGCAGGGCTGCAGGAAGTAGAGTCTAGTTCTCTAACCCCAGCTGGTCTCCAGAGCCCAGTCTATGCACTGGGCCAAAGTCAAACACAGTGCCCTTGCAGGGCAGCGTGCCCCAGACAAGGTCACCCTTTTCTTTAAGACAACCCCCTCTTAGCTTCTGGAAATCTACCCTCCCCCAGGTCAGAAGTGATTGGTCAGGGGTCCTGTTTCTGTTCCCTCTGTCCATACCTGGAGCCCTTGAGTGGAAATTCCTTCTCCCGGACCAAAGGCCTGGAAGCTGCTCCCTTGGGGCCCCAATCATGACAGCTGGGGCAGAGCATTGCCTTTTCTGTACCAGCCCACTCAGATCCCTATTCCCAGGGCCTCCTCCCCCAGAATCCACCACCAAAGCCAGAGCCCTCCCAGTGCCTTCCCAGTGCTCAGGACTACGGAGGAGTAGCCCTTTGTATGCCCTGACCCCACAGTCAGGCCCAGGTTCACAGGCTAAAACCTGGATCTCTTTTGCCAGGCTGCACCATATACTATTTCATTTAATCACAACAATCCCACAAAGTAGGTACTATTATTATTCCCATTTTTATAAATGACGAAACTAAGACTCAGAAGTTAAGCAATTTGCCCAAAGTTATACATGTGCTAGTAAGTGTTGGAGGTAGATTTTTAAACCCAGGTCTGTCTGGCTTTTGGAGCCCATGTTCTCAAATTCACTGGAGTGCAGAGTAGCACCAAGTGCCTTTCACCACTGCTGACCCGCTTCGGGTACTGCCTTCCTGGCTGTAGGCCTGAAACACCCAGACAGGTGTTTTTCTAAGCCCTGTCCCCTCATCACATCCTTCTCCCTCCTGCCAATGAAACTCAACAGTAAGTCATCACACCAGGCTGCCTGACAAAGGAATCTCTTTTGCATTGTCTCAGACCACAGGCATCCATCCCAACTGTCTCCCCAACCTTATGCTCCATTGCTCCTCTGAGGGTTTGGCTCACATTCCTCACTGAGCTTTTGCTTATGCCATTTGCCCTTCTTGGAATGCCCTTCCAAACCCTTCAAGAGCTACCAGGTGAAGTTCCAGAAGACTCCTAATTTCCTCAATCCAGTGATCTCACACAGTTCTCAGTGGCAAGGCCAGAAATGCCCCCAGAAAGCTCCTCTGGCCTAATACCCAATCAGGGAGCTGGAAAGAGCAAAGAGGACTTATTCTAGTCCTAATAGAGTCAGGAGGGTGAGAAAGGATGCCCGTGCAGCTGTTCCTTTCAGATCCTGAGCCACTGTTTTTTTCTCCAAATCTTGTTTGGGACAAGGGGGTAAAAAATGTTAAGGGAGAAGTGGGGTTGAAAAGGAGCAGCTGAGAGATTTCCCAAAAGAGAGATGCATTTAGGAGCTATATAAATGGTCTATCTTTCTATAACAAATTTCTCTGGACCATTTTGGGGAAAGAGTGAAAATCTGTAATTTAAAGCATTTTATTCTATTTTAAGTTTTAAAGGAACATTAGGAAATTAAAAGCAAAATTCTCCAAAAATTTTAAGCTAAAACATGAAATTGCTAAGAAAGTCCGTGCTTGTAGAGGGAAAATTCGGACTGTTCCCCCAACTAGGGCTGATTCCCTTTGCTCTGAGGTTGGGGCATGAGTGGGAACCCAGTGCCTGGCACCTAGTGAAGGCAGCTATTGTGATCTCCAGGGTCCGGGGTTGGGAGGCTCAGTGCCCAAAGGTGTGTGGCCCAGCCAGAGGCCGTGGGAAGGTCAGTGCCCAAGAGTGAGGCCCAGCCAGAGGCCATGGGAAGGGTCAGTCCTGTGTCCCCGGTGTACTCTCGGCGACACAGGCTGAGCGAGAGGGTGGAGAGTGGCAGTCACTGGCTCCGCCCCCTCTCTCTCGCCCCACCCCTGCACTGGCTCCGCGTGGTTCTCTAGAGCCCCAGCTCAGACTCGGCGGTCTCCAGGCAGCTCCAGTTTGGCGTGGTTCGGCAGAGGGAACCGCAAGCCCCCAAGTGGTCCGTCTGTGGCTTCTCCCCGAAAAAGATCGAGGAACGCGGTCTGCCGGCAAAATTGGACTCCACCGGCTTCCGACGACAAGCCAGGGACTGAGAGTCTCCGAGTCCCGAACGACAAGTGATTGTCCCCAGAGGAAGGACAGGCCGGGGTCGCCATCCAGACCGCCATGGCCGCGCCCGCCCGCCGTCTGTGCCATATCGCTTTCCACGTGCCCGCGGGGCTGCCCCTCGCCCAGGATCTGCAGCGCCTCTTCGGCTTCCAGCCCCTGGCGGTGCGGGAAGCAGACGGCTGGCGGCAGCTGGCTCTGCGGAGCGGGGACGCGGTCTTTTTGGTGAACGAGGGCGCGGGGTCCGGAGAGCCGCTGTACGGCCTGGACCCGCATCATGCGGTGTCCAGTGCCACGAACCTGTGCTTCGACGTGGCCGACGTGGGCGTCGCCGCCCGGGCGCTGGCGGCACTCGGCTGCAGCGTGCCGGTGCCCCCTGTCAGCATTCGGGATGAGCAGGGCGCCGCCACCTACGCCGTGGTCAGCTCGCCGGCCGGCAACCTCAGCCTGACGCTGCTGGAGCGCACTGGCTTCTGCGGGCCCTTCCTGCCCGGGTTTAGGCCTGTGCCCTCCGCACCTGGCCCGGGCTGGGTCAGCCACGTGGACCACCTGACCTTGGCCTGCACCCCCAGCAGCTCCCCAAAACTGATGCGCTGGTTCCACGACTGTCTAGGCTTTCACCACCTGCCACTGAGCCCAGGTGAGGACCCGGAGCTGGGCCTGGAGGTGGCAGCAGAGTCCGGGCGTGGGGGGCTGAGGCTCACTGCCCTGCAGGCCCCTACGGGTAGTGCTGTCCCTACCCTCGTGCTGGCTGAGTCCCTGCGGGGGGTCACCAGCCGACAGGACCAGGTGGAGCAGTTCCTGGCCCGGAACGGGGGACCTGGACTGCAGCACGTGGGGCTATACACACCAAATATCATTGAAGCCACTGAGGGGGTGGCAGGGGCCGGAGGTCAGCTCCTGACTCCTCCTGAGGCCTACTACCAGCAGCCAGGCAAGGAGAAGCAGATCCTGGCTGCAGGGCATGAGCCTAGCCTGCTGGCCCGACAGGGGGTCTTGCTAGATGGTGACAGAGGCAAGTTTCTGCTTCAGGTCTTCACCAAGTCCCTCTTTGCAGAGGACACTTTCTTCCTGGAGCTGATTCAGAGGCAGGGGGCCACTGGATTTGGCCAGGGCAACATTCGGGCCCTGTGGCAGTCTGTGCAGGAGCAAGCTGCCAGGGTCCAGGAAGCCTGAGAAGGGCTGAAGCTGGGTGTAGCCGCCTGTCCTGGAGCACTGGGGAGTCCAGCACAGGGCCTGCTGGAACTCAGAGACACCCACAGAGGCCTGGAGTGAAAAGTTTTGTCTTTAGGGACCAGGTGTGGCCTCCATCTCATTGTGCCAGAAGTTGAATCTCACAGGGGTCCAAAGAGATGGGATTTTTTTTAAAACTGTGAAACGTTTCTCATATTGTCTATATCTAACATATATGCAAAGTGTAAAGAATAAAGGAATTACACAATTAGGAAATAGAACATAACCAATATTTCTGAACCCTCCTTGTGTCCTTCTCTGACCCCATTTCTCTCCACCACACCCCCAATATTATGATTAAAAACCCTCTGCTTTTCTGTATTGTTTCACTGCATATGTAATGTATCCCTAAATAAATGATTTATTATTTGAGGTAGGAGTCTAAGATAAAACAAATCCTCCTCTGTGATTCCCCTCTCCCTAGGGACCAGCCACTGCAGGTGGGAGGGGCTGAGTCAGGGCTGAGCTCAACCACCTGCTCTAGGGTGATAACACAACTCCAATCAGAGCTGACCAGAGACATGGACTGAGAGCGCTGGATGTCAGCCACTGGCAGGGGCTCCCTGCAGCTGCCTTCTTCTCTTCTGGGGCTGGAGGAGGACACATCACTCAGGACAGAACACTCCCCTCCTCCATCTGCCCAGGGCTGGCTAGGAGCTCAGCAGTGGAAGTCAGGACCAAGCAGGACTTTACCACTTTCTGGGTCCCTCAGAGGTGAAGAGGGAGGGGGCTGAGGAGAAGGTGGAAAGTCTCCAGAATGACTACAAAAATCAGCACTTTATTAAACACGACTCTCAGGGGGTGGGGGCTTCCAGAGGCATCACTGTGTTGCACTGTTGAGGCTGGGTGCATCAGCAGGGGATGTGGGGCCGAAAGAAACTATCCAGGACTTGCTGGCCTGCGCTGGGCTTTTTCCGTCTGGACAGGGTGGACACCTGGGATCTTTTGGAACCCTGTGCAGAAGCCGAAGGAAGGAGGTACTGAGGGGGCAACAGAATCTTCTCCTTCCACCCCTCCCCCCACACCACTGATCTAGCTCAGATTCTAGCCTTAATATTGTAAAGCTTCCATCCTGTTACCAGTATCTAACTCTTCGATCAACTCTCTAAAAGGCAGCCTGAGGACGTCCCTGGTGGCGCAGTGGTTAAGAATCCGCCTGCCAAAGCCGGGGACATGGGTTCGAGCCCTGGTCCGGGAAGATCCCACATGCCACGGAGCAACTAAGCCCGTGCGCCACAACTACTGAGCCTGCGCTCTAGAGCCCGCGAGCCACAACTACTGAAGCCCGCACACCTAGAGCCCTACAGCCCGTGCTCCGAAACAAGAGAAGCCACCGCGATGAGAAGCCCGTGCACGCACCGCAACGGAGAGTAGTCCCCGCATGCTGCAACTAGAGAAAGCCTGCACGCAGCAACAAAGACCCAACGCAGCCAAAAATAAATAATTAAAAACAAAAAACAAACAAAAAAAAACCGCAGCCTGAGGCAGTCTTCCTAAGACGCAAAGATGACTCCTCTCTCCACCTAAAATGCTTCAGTGGCCTGGTGTTCACGTCCCTGACTGGCCTGGGCAGGCCCTGCTCACCGCTCCAACTAAACCAAATGCTCACAGCTCCTTGAGTGCTGCAGACTGTACTGTACCCCACCTTTGTTCACACTACTCTTGCGCCTGGAAAGAACATCTTTACAGCTGATTCCCCTTCCAAACCTGGAGAAAATAATTCATTTCTAGGACCCAGGTTACCAGCCACTCCTTCCAATCAGCCATTCCTGATTCTTGCCTCCCAGATAAAAATGATAGCTCCCCACTTCATATCCCACAAAATCTTGTACAAACATTTCACACACCTGTGACACTACTGTCTCCATCATTTGCTCTTGTCCCCTCTCTACCCTGGACCCAGATTGTAAAGTCTGGTCAAGAACTATTTCTCTCGCCCCAGTGAAGTCTGTCGTGGAGACTGTTCACCCAAACGTGTGTCATTTACCTCACTGAAAACCTGTGGATTTGGTCCTGGAGAGAGATGGCTGGGTGAGGGCCAAGACACTCACCTTGCAGGTCCCTGGCTGTTGGCCCTCGTACACGCGGAACACCTAGACAAGAAGAGAGGAGGAAAGTGCAGGGCTGGCATCTGACCCCAAAGAGCCCTCAACTTCATACCCCAGCACCTTTGTTTAAAATATGCTTTTTTGTTTGCTTACATAGTAACCGGTTCACTTAGAACATGTAGGAAACACAAAAAGTACAATGAAGACAACAAAGGTAGTGCCTTTTTCATGGCGGTGGAGACAGCAGCAGTGTGAAACTCCTCCCGGGTCAGCCAGCGAGCTCCAGGTGGTACGATGGTCACTGGGGTCTGTTCTTCCAGGGCCAGACCGTATACTTGATATGTCAGCTTGATGTGAGAGAAGGTGTGGACCACCTGGGGGGAGCGCCAAGAGGCTGAAACAGACCTGTGGATGTGGCCACAGAAGCCATCATTCCTGGCCCCTCCCCTGCTCACTCACCTGTCCCAGGTGCCGAAGGCGGGTGGCCGGGAGGGGCCCAACCCAACTCTGCAGTTCCCGCAGCAGGGCCTTGCGCTGGTGCTGCCCTGAGGGCTCTGCGGTCACAGATGGGAACTCCCACAGTCCTGCCAGCAGACCTGAGAGGGAGGGCAGCCAGGTATCGGTTAGGCTTTAGCTACTGATGCCTCTATTTCGTCCTTGTTGCTCATGCCACCTCCCTGCACTCCCAGGATCAAGGTACCTGAGTTGGGCCTCTGCACCAGCAGAATTCGGGCACCCCCAAGGGCCCTGGGCTGCTCCAGAACACAGGTGGCAGAGCACTCCTCCCTGGGGGGCCTGCGACTGACCTTTCTGGGAAAGTTGGCCACTCCCAGGGTCTGGTCCCAGGGCTCTGTGGGAGGCGCACACAGCTGGCACTGTCCAGTGTTGGGAGCTGGGAACAGAGATCCAAGAGCCCCACTCAGGCCAGGTGGGCTTAGGTGCCAAGCCCAGAGAGCAGGCCTTGGCCCAGCTCTGTAGAATCTTACTCAGACTGTAGAATGAAATGGAATGAGGCGGCTACAGGCAGCTCCTCGACAGTGCAGGGAAGGGCTAGGGCTGGCACTCACCACACTCCTCCACGTCACGACTGCCTGGCAGGCTCCGTGAGGCTGAGAGCTGCTCCCGCTCCACCTGAGAGGCATAGACAGGGCAGGATGTCACGGGGCAGGGGTCACTCCCTAGGACCCCTGACTGCCCCTTCCCCAGATGGCTCACCCTCTGGCGTGCCCGGCACAGGCTCTGCACAGGGCACTCGCTGCAGAGCGGGCGCTGTGGGGTGCACACTGTGGCCCCCAGCTCCATGGCTGCTTGATTAAAGTCCCCTGGCCGGGCTGGCTCCACCAGCTGCTGGGCTAGGCTCCTACAGGAAGGGAACGTTGCTGTGAGCCAAAGATCCTTTGGAGACAACTCTCCCCATCTCCCCCATTACTCCAATATCCTACCAGAGCTGCTGGGAAACAAGGGTGCTGCTGGGATCAGCACCAATGGCTCGGACACGGCAGAGCACCCGTACTACGTTCCCATCCACCACACCGGTTGCCTGGCACAGAGGAGTCCAGGAGTCAGCCTGGTCTGGGAGGAAGGAAGGTGGGCACGCACAATATGCGGGTGGGCTATGGGCTCACCTGGCCAAAGGCAATGGAAGCAATGGCTCCGGCTGTGTACCGCCCCACACCAGGCAGGAGCCGCTGCAGGGTCTCTGCTGTACGTGGCATGTGGCCCCCTAGCTCCTCTACCACCTGATTGGGATGGGAAGGCTCAAGGTTATAAGATACCTGAGGCCCTGGGGCTCCGACGCCCCCCGCCACCCTCTTACCTTCCGGGCTCCTTCCTGTAGCCGCCGGCCTCGAGAGTAATAGCCCAGGCCAGCCCAGAGCTGGTTTACCTCCTGTGGGTGGGGTCAGAGGTCAGAGGGATCAGAGGTCGGTCCTCAGTAGTCCCCATTCCCCCACCCTAGGGTGGCTCTCACCTCCAGGGAAGCACTGGCCAGGTCCTGCAGCGTTGGCCACTTCTACAGCCCGAAGGCAGGCAAAAAGAGATGAGGCCAAAGGTGAAGGAGGTGGAGGAAGCCTTCTTTATTCCCACCCCAAAGGAGTCATCTGGGGTCTGGACCATGACCCTCCCCTTCGTTCCCTGAAGTCACCTGCATCCATCGGGTATAATAGTTGATCACCGTGGCAACCTGGGTCTGCTGCAGCATGACCTCTGAGACCCACACTGGGGAAGAGGGGTTGGTATGAGGACACTGCTAACCAGCCCTGCTCCTAGCCCACAGACCCAGACCTGAGAGCGTCCAGGCAAAGCAGCCCTGCTCTCAGGAGATGTACTCACCAGCGTATGCCCGCCTGTCCAGGTCCACCTCACCCTCCACCTGCCAGTGAAATCCCAGATGGGCAGTTAGTGCGGAGGGGGCTGGGCACCAGCCTCCCCCACTCCACCATCCCCATCCCTCACCCACCTACCCACTTTCTCCAGGGTAGGTCCCGCTTCTCTCGGTCATACCAGCTCAGCAGGCTCTTCCGGAAGACTGTGACCTCAGCTGTGTCTCTGAATAGATGGTACGGGGAGACAGGGGCCTGCAATCTCACCTCCTCCTGCTGCCTGGCCAGGCCTGCTGGAGCCTCAGAAAACTCAGGGATCGTCCTTGCACAGGCTGTGCACCAGCAATCTGGGGCACTGTGGCCTGGTTTCAGTCTGTTCCACTTAAAGCTTCCCCCACCCCCAAGCCCTTGCTTGAGCTTGGGACCTGGAGTCTCTAGCCCTGGGTAGCCTTAGCCAAGTTTCTGGCCTTCATTTTCCCAGGGTGATACCCCTGGCTCCTTTGTCTCTGGGTCATAATGAAAATCCAAGTTTCAGCCAAGCACAATATATACCTGTGCAGGGCCTTCCCATTTACAAAACACTGACAGGCTGATAAACTCATTTGATCCCATGAGAGCCAAGTGAGGAAGGAAATGCACAGACTACTATGCCATGTCACTGGTAAGAAAGCAGCTATTCAGAGCAATTATCCCAAAGCCACAGAGCAAAGTCAGAATTAGAACCTTAATTAGTTCCTTAATGCCTTGATACATACCATGCTCCCTTCCCAGCCTGAATCTGTCCCCTTTCATGGCCAATTAAACCAGCCCCTGAGTCTCTAAGACCAAGCTCCTCACCGTCAGGTGCAGAGGGCTTGGCCTGGCTGCTGCTGAGGGCACGTTTCTCCCTTCCCTCCTGGCTGGATGCCTGCTTCCTGCAACGACTTCGACTTCCCACAGCTGCTCGTGGCTTCCTCATGATTGACTAGAATGGAAAGGCCCAGCCAAAGTAGTCAGTCGCCATGAGGCTGAATCTTAGGGCCCCGCAGAGGGTAAAGCTACCTCCCTCCCCACACCATTCATATAAAGTGTCTAGCTCTTCTCCAAGCACTCCCCAGATGCTCATGGGTTTGTTCTTGGCTGGCTGTGGCACTGAGGTATGACCAGTAGGGCTGAGGTTCTGCAAGTGGCCTCAGAGGGACCAGCATTAGTATAGTCTTGGAGACATAAACAAAATAAGAGGCCAGGGCTGGGCTGAGTCAAGGACAAAAGCCTCCTATGTGGGAGCACCTGTGTATCCCTGGGAGTACAGGTGTAGGTAGGAGGTTTATCTGCTTAGAGATGTAGCACATTTACACTGAAACAGCCTTTAGTAATCATCTAGTCCAAACCCTCATTCTATGGAAAGGAGAAACCTCTGTGATAATGATTTATAACATAAAATGCAAAGGGGGGGGAAAAAAAAGGAGAAACCAAGGATCAGAGAGGGGAAAGATTTGCCTGAGAGAAGATGGCAAACTGGGGGGGGGGGCGGGGCGGGCACGGAGATGAGCTATTTTTATTCCTAATCTTCTGATTTAGTAGATCATAGCCGCCTATCCATTAGTAATGAGAAAACACATCTGGTTGATCTTCACTCTTCCCTTACTGTTCTGGCTGCCTTTAATCTAATATCTAAAAGTAGCTAACAGTTAATGAGTGTTATATGTCAGACCCCATGCTAAGTGCTTTAGCAGATTTCTCAATCTCCTGACAACTCCGTGAGGTATGTTCTAGGATTACCTCCATTTCAGTTATAAGGAAACAGGCTTGTGATTAAGCAACTTTTCGATTCAAACTCCGAAGGTGTGCCTGCAGAGTTTGCACCTGGCTATACTGCAGTCCCTGCTGAGCCTCTGGTTCAAACTCTCTCCTCAAATTTTTTAATTCACACCTCATTTTCATCAAAAGAGATTGCTTCCTCCTTCAGAGAAAAGAACGAATGTACAAACGTACCTCCATCTGCACTTTCCTTCTCGTTTATCCCATTATATGGAGGAATGTTCCCTCCTCCTCCTCCAATCCCTTCCACAAGACCCACCCCCTCCACTTCCTAGCCAAACTTCCTTAACCAAACTCGCTGACTTCCATCATTCATTCTACAATCCGTTCTCTGAAGACTAAAGCAATCTTTTAAGACATGATCATGTCACTTTTTTACTTAAAACCTTCAACAGCTTCCCATTAACTCATTAAACAAATATTTATGGAGCAGTTTTAGGTACTTGGAATACTTCAGCAAATAAAACATCAAAGGTTCCTGGAGCTTATACTATTATTTTTTTTTTAATTTTATTATTTGAAGTCTATAGATGGTTTATTTTATTTTTTGGCCACACTGTGTGGCATGCAGGATCTTAGTTCCCCAACCAGGGATTGAATCCGTGTCCCCTGCATTGGCAGCATGGAATCTTAACCACTGGACCACCAGGGAAGTCCCAGAGCTTATGCTCTAATGGGAAATAAATAATGCATACAATCAGTAAATTATATAGGATGTTAGGTGATAAGTACTAGCATAAAGAGGAAAAGTAGAGCAGTGAAGGGGATGAGTGGGTAGGGGTTTGGGAGTGTTGCAATTTTAAAGAAGGTGCTCAAGGTGGGCCTTATTAAAGTGATATTTGACCAATGACTTAAAGCAGTTGAAGGAGTTAGCCATGTGAATGGATACCTGTGGGAAAGGCATCCTAAGAAGCTAGTGCAAAGGCCCTAAGGAGGCTGCCTGGTGTTTGTAGAACAATGAGGAAGCCAGCATGGTTAGAATGGAATGAGGAAGGGGGGAGGAGTTGATGAGGTCAGAGAGGTAAAGAAAGTGAGAGCCTAGGACTACAAAGTACTATGTAGGCCACTGGGGAGGGCTTTGGCTGTCACACCCATTGCTCTTAGAAGCCAATCCTCTTAATATAAGCTTTGTAGGCTCCAACAAGCCCCATCCCCCTCGCTCACAACGCAACAGCCATGTTGTCCTGAAATAGTTGGTTCAAATTCCCCAAGTGTCTGTCCTCCTTGAGGCCTCACCCAATCCATTTCCTCTGCTTGGAGAGCTCTTCTATGTTTTACCTAACAGTTACTCATTTTTCAGGTCTTGACTTAAATGTCCAAATCAGATCCCCCCCCCCAGTCTTACCCTCTTGTGTACTTCTCCATTGTTGCTCTTATACCAATTTTAATTTCATATTTATTTGTGATTCTTTGATCAGTGTCTGCTTCCCCCACTTAACTGTAAAACTCCATGAAGGCAAGGACTGGGTATCTTTTGTTGGCTGTTGTGTCCCCAGAGCCGAGCACGGTGCCAGGCAAATTGTATATAATACTTGCTAAACTAATTTGGGATGGGGGATAGTAAAAGGAGGTTCCCCTTTTTCCAGAATGTGAAAAATCCAAACAATTCAGAATAATGAAAAGACTCAAGAGAAAGGTTGAAGATGAACTGGAAACAGCAAGTAAAGAGATAAAGGGCTGAATCCTTGGTGGGAAGCAGAGCCCTTGGAAAAGGGCTAGTCTACGGTAGGGACAACTCTCACGGTAGCAGGAATCATGTCCAAAACCCCTTAAGGTCAACTATATCTCCTAATTACTTACAATCTGTCCCTGCCGGAGGCTTAATTCAAATCCTTATTATCACGCGCACGGATTGTTTCACAAGTGTTCCTGCTAGCCGGTCGCTCTCACCCTCCGCAGCCTCAACTCTTGTCTCCGTCCCGGCTTCTTTCACTTCCTGGAACGCCGTGAGCTCTCCACCCTCCCTGGCAGCTTGCCCCTTCCCAAATATCCTTCTTTCCCCTACAGTCCCCGGTCTTTGTATAATTCCTACGCGTGCTTTAAGCTTAGCTCAGGCAGCGCCACATCCTCTGGGGATCCCCACCCCGGGGCCGAATCGATGAAGACAAGGTAACGCGAAGGCCCACGGTCCCACTGCGTGGTACACAAAGAAAAAATTACCTCCCGCGCGATCTCCAGCGCCCAGCTCCCTGACGAACTCCAGGGGGCGTGGCTCCGGCCAATCCGGGCGGTGAACCGGCCCCCGCCAACCAATAGGCTCCTAGCGCGCGCCAGGCTGGCTTCACCGCGCCAGACCCGGGAGGTCTGAACGGAAGTCCGACCAGTCGGCGACTCCGGGGGCGAAGCCCCACCCCGTCCCCGACTGCAGGAGCGGAGTGAGGAGACGAAGAGGAAGTCCCGCGTGCGCACTGACTATACAAGCGAGGGACCTCGGTGTCATGGCCGCCGACGGTGACGATGGCGCAGCCTCAGCTCCAGCCGTCTCTGACGGTGAGTGGCTTCCCAGGGGCCGCTTTAAAAGCCTGTGCGCTCCGGGGGAGGGGAGGGTCTCGGGCTCGTAGTTCTAAGAAACCGATCTCAAGTTTCAGAGGACTAGCGCCTTCCTTCTGAACCAGCCACGAGGAGACTACAAGTCCCGGTGTGCACCGCGGTTCCGCCTGCAAAAGCCTGGAGTCTTGGGCGCAGGGCATGTGGGGGCATGTCGGGAGTTGTAGTCTGGAGCTCATGGCTCTGTTAAGTGGGGGAGGTTGGGAGCTGTGGTCCACAGGAAGTGGGACGGATTGGGGCGTTATTTATCAGGCTCTGGGGCATACTGGCTACTGCCGCCGCTTTCGGCCATGAACGGTAGTATAGAGCCTTTGAGATATTAAAGGAGCCGAAGTCCTCAAGCCTTGCAAAATATTTCCTGCAGGATGTGAGGAAAAGGAACCTCACAGATCATCTAGTCCTACCTTCCTCTTTTACAGGTTTTGATGCTGAGGGGGAAGAAATTTTCCCAGAGTCTCACATAAGCCACTGGAAGACCCAGGCTTTCTCTCCCCAAATTCAGGACACTGTTCACTCCAAGGCCTGTGTATAGAGCATATGTGATACGCTTGAGGAGAAAGCTGCCATTTCTTGCCTTGAGGGAAACTGCCCCTGCCCCTGCCCCCGCCCCCAGCCATGGCCTAGCTTGGTATCTTTCCTCTTAGGCCCTTGCCTGAGCATTAACATCCATCACCCTCCTTATCCCCAGGTGGTGCCAGCCAAAGCACAAAATCTGGGGAGGAGCTAGTAGTCCAGGTTCCCGTGGTGGATGTGCAAAGTGACAACTTCAAGGAGATGTGGCCATCCCTCCTGCTGGCCATAAAGACGGCTAGCTTTGTGGCTGTGGACACGGTGAGAGTTGGGAGTTGGGAGAGCAGGTGGTTGTGAAAGGGCTGGTACTGTGGACCTAACACAACTCTCCCTTTACTGCCCCATAGGAACTGAGTGGGCTTGGGGACAGGAAGAGTTTGCTGAACCAGTAAGTATAAGCCCTGATCTCTGTAGTCCTAGCCTTGGCAGGAGGGGCAGACCTCAACCCTGGAGTGGAGGTCACAGTCCTGGGTGGTTTGGGTCTTTCATGAAGCTAACTCCCAGCCACAGCCACCCCCAAACCCAACCCCAAGGTGCATCGAGGAACGTTACAAGGCCGTGTGTCATGCTGCCAGGACCCGTTCTATCCTCTCCCTGGGCCTCGCCTGCTTCAAGCAGCAGCCAGACAAGGTATGGGCTGATCTCACCTGCATCCCAGGTCTGTGGCTGGGGGGAGGAGGGTTGAGATCCTGGGGAACATCAGCTATGAAGTTTTTTTCTCCCAAGGCTGGATGTAGCAGAATCTCTTCCTTTCCCAGGGTGAACACTCATACCTGGCCCAGGTGTTCAATCTGACCCTGCTGTGCATGGAAGAGTATGTCATAGAACCAAAGTCTGTGCAGTTCCTGGTACAGCATGGCTTCGACTTCAACCAGCAGTACGCCCAGGGTATCCCCTACCACAAGGGCAATGACAAGGTAGGCCTCCAGCCTAGAGACTGCCCCTTCTGTGACTTCATTTCTTACTACTCTAGGCTGGGTGCATGGGGAGGATCTGCTTCTTGGGGAGTATGGGGAATCACTAGTGACAGAGCTAGGGAAACAAGACTGTTACACTGGTGAATAGCATTGAATTAGGTGAAAGCAAGGGAGAGCCTTCCAGGTGAGGGAGCCTGGGATAAGTGTCCTGCAAGGCTCCCTAGGGGACTCTGTCCTTCCTGATGACCCCTTTCTTTCCACCCAGGGTGATGAGAGCCAGAGCCAATCAGTGAGGACACTGTTCCTGGAGCTAATCCGGGCCCGCCGGCCCCTGGTACTACACAACGGTCTTATAGACTTGGTGTTCCTGTACCAGAACTTCTATGCACACCTGCCTGAGAGCTTGGGAACCTTTACTGCTGACCTATGTGAAATGTTCCCAGCTGGCATTTATGACACCAAATATGCTGCTGAGTTTCACGCCCGCTTCGTGGCCTCCTACCTAGAATATGCCTTCCGGAAATGGTGAGGAACTGGTTGAGAGAATGGGGTGGGGCCTGGTATAAGCTTGACTATTTCATTCACTTAAGATATTTAGTGAGCACTTATCATGTGCCAGGCACTGTTTTAGGTGCTGAGGGTTCAGCAGTGAACAAGACAGACAGAAACCCTTACTCTCATGGAGCTTATATGCTAGTGAACCGATACCCTCTTGCGATGTTACAGTGAGCGGGAAAATGGGAAGCAGCGGGCAGCTGGCAGCCCACACCTCACCCTGGAGTTCTGCAGCTATCCTTCTAGCATGAGGGCCCATATTGACTACCGCTGCTGCATGCCCCCTGCAACCTACCGTATTCATTCCACCAGCATCTGTGACAACTTCTCGGTGAGAGCACCTGCCCATTTCCTGGGGGAGGGACGTTTGATGCCTGGAACCCCTCTCTAAGCTTTTTTCCTACCTCTAGGCCTATGGCTGGTGCCCCCTGGGACCACAGTGTCCTCGGTCCCATGACATTGACCTTATCATTGACACTGATGAAGCTGTGGTGGAGGACAAAAGGCGACGGCGACGACGTAGGGAGAAACGGCGGAGGTCTTTGTTGGGCCTGCCTGAGAAACAGACTTCTGGGGAAACTGAGGATGGTCCTCCCACCAAGCAGGTCTGTAGGGTTGGCCTCAAGCCTGAGGAAATTGAGCAGGAGGTGGCTGAGGATGAGACTGGGAACCAACCTGGCTCTGAGCAAGGTCACAAAAATGACTTGGAGACGGAGCAGAGAGCAGCAAGGCCTGACACAGCTGACATGGCCAGCTCGGAAGCTCCAGAGAGTCAAGTCAGTCCTAACCCAGTGCCTGGGGATGGACTGCATCGGGCTGGTTTCGATGCCTTTATGACAGGTTACGTGATGGCCTATGTGGGAGTGGGCCAAGGACCCCAGCCCTGTAACTCTGAACCATGGCTACCTGAATGCCACAACAAGGTATACCTGAGTGGCAAAGCTGTCCCCCTCACAGTGGCTAAGAGCCAGTTCTCCCGTTCTTCCAAAGCCCACAACCAGAAGATGAAGCTGGCTTGGGGCAGCAGCTGACCCAACTTCACTCAGTGCCCAGGAAGAGAAGCTGAGGGTGGAACAGAGGGGTCTGGATCCCTCTAGCCTGTGAGTGTCCTACTCCTAACTACTAGGGGGTGGGGACAGGGTCCTGGCAGAGATACTGCTGCATCACTCCTGGACCTTTGCCTTTACCCCAGAGGATGAGGAACAAGGATACAAGTAAGAAGGCTGACCAGCACCTGTAACACAGACTTTATTCATTTTTAAATCTCAAAGTGTCCTGGGAAAGTTTAAAAAAAAAAAAAAATCAACAGAAACAAGATATGAAAATATTTGACCAGCTTCATCTTTGGTTATTTCTTATTGCGGCTCTATAAGGACAGACTCTTCCCATAGCTCCGGCTGTAGCAGAAAGGGAAGAAATCAGTCCACGTATAAACCATTTAACCAACTGGGTGTATCACGTGTTGACAAATACATAGAGCAGGCCCTAGGGCCTACAAAACCAGCCCTACTCCCAACACAAAGTTGAAAGTTTTATAGGGCAGAACATTAAGACTCCTTCATAAATATGAAAATAGATTAATCAACTGGAAAAGATCTTTGAATAGGTTAGCTGAGAGCCATGACCACCACTCTGCCTTGCCCTCCCCTTGCATAGAAATGTAGTGACGTGGTCTGACCGTGCAGTAAGTGCAAACAGCAATTATTCAAGTGTCTTAAACATTCTGGCAAGAAGCACCCCAGTCTTCAGGTCTGAGAAATAGCCATGCCCTTTATGGTCTCCTGGTCAGCTCCAGGTTCCATCCATTTTAGCTTGTATGCCCCAGGAAAGGAAAGGAGACAGACCTGGGATAGGAGAAGAACCTGGGGTAATAGCTGCCTGCCAGCGCACACTAGAACTAGGAGTCCTCTGGTCCTGTCTGGGGAAGTCTGGGTGGGGGCCAGAGCTCCTTGCTGGATTTCAGAGGCTTGGTATTAGCTGTTTGCCCTAACTAGGAAGGCGTCTCACTGCTGCCTCACCTCATACACAGCCATTGGGCACTGGGAACCCCAAAGTTGAGCCTGGCTTGGCTTAGCCTGCCTGCTCTGTGGGCCCCAGGGAGGAGTCAAGGCTCTGCAGCAAGGGGGCCCTGTGGCTTCAGCTGAAGGTCCATCCCCAAGGTGAGGTGGGGATTAACGCCCCTCACCCATCCTGCTCTCCCTGGGTTTTCAGGCCTATGCCTGAGACAGAAAAGGGGACTGGAGCCAAGTCTCTTGGCCTTTCTTCTACCTCCATCTCCTCAGAGGCACCTGCAAGGCATGGACTGGCCCCCTGAGACCTGGGCCCAAAACCGTTTTTTTCCTGGGGACTGGAGCAGTCCATGGCTTCATGGGCTGGAGCAGCTGGTAGGGCAGATGCTCGGAATGGTGGGATCTCCCTTACTCTGTACTTGTGACTACTGAGGCGTGGTAGGGGCCCATCAGATAGTGATTCTTCTCGGCCCATAAATGGACAAGCCTGTTGATGCAAGAACTCTGGTGAACTAGGCAAAGAACGCCACCGGCGAACAGGTGGGGCGAGGGGCTCCTGCCAATCAGCCATGGGCATAGTTCCAGGCCCTGGTGCATCCAGGTCAAATACCAGGGAGATGACAGACTTGCTGGGCAGGTCAAAGAACTTGACCTTGCCACCTTTGAGGTCCTGGCGAGCACTGAAAGGGTTGATTTTGGGGGCTCGGGCAGCATCACCTCGTTGTGGCTGGTAGTAGGGGTCCAAGACATTCACTGTACGTGGGGGCTTACTGGAGAAGATGTCTGACTGGCTTCGAGACAGCCAGATAGTACGTCTTGGGCGTGGGGACTTGGGAGGGATCTTGTCATCCAGTAAGCTCAGTCGCTTCACCCCAGGTCCTTTCTCCAAGAATCCTGAAGAATAGTGAGTCAAGTCAGGGTTACTCTCACTAGTCATTAAAAAATAGAAGCAGCACTTCATACCACAAAGTGTCACCACTCAGGAAACCAAAGTAAGTACCATTGCCCATTGCACCAATGAGAAAACAGACTCAGAAGGGAGGCAATATGCCAGCCCACAGCTCCAGGACTTTTTCAATCATCCCCTGCTCCTTTGCCTTTCTTCTGGACATGGGATCCTGTAATCACAGCCCTAGAGGGAAATCCCGGTC
Organism: Balaenoptera physalus; assembly: GCF_965194825.1. NCBI lineage: Eukaryota > Metazoa > Chordata > Mammalia > Artiodactyla > Balaenopteridae > Balaenoptera > Balaenoptera physalus. The sequence goes on along the minus strand of NC_138882.1, from coordinate 158,837,742 downwards.
CCCCCACCATCCTAATATCCTCCCTTGGGGTCAGGTTGGACACTCCGGTCTAATCTCTTACCTTTGGCTGTGGACTGCAGCTTCCTGTCCCTCTCCAGCTCTTCCTCCTGTAGGCGGCTCAGAATTTCCTCCAAGATCTTCCCAATCTCCACAAAGGATGGGCGCAGTTTGGGGTCCATCTGTAGTCATCCACACCAGCCATTAGCCCTGCCCTCCCATCTTCCATCCCAAGGATGGCATTTGAGTCTGTCTGGCATCTTTTGAGATTCAGATGTGCATCTAAGAGATCTTTTCTGAAGGCCCCAGACCACAAGAGTGAGTCCCAAAATTAAGGTCAGGGAAGATGCTACTGTCTAATATCCTCCCCTATCTCAGCAGCCTTTCTGTATATGTCTTATCCCCTTGTTTGGCAGAGAACCCTCCAAAAGGGTATGTTCACATTGGTTGGTTCTATTCTTTGTTGAGTTCTGCAGCTAACATGTTTCTGGAAGCTACCTGGACAAGGCCCAGCTATCCCCTTAGTCATAACAGGTTGGTCCAACCCCAGAGCTATATAAAATAAAGGCTAACAAGAGCTTTTCTCACGGGTCTTGGACCAGCTGGACACACAGTCCAACTAAAATCTGACCAGAGCTCCATCAATATCTAAGGCAAGGGGTGGTAGGTCTACACTACAAGCTGAGGACAGGATAATACAAAGCAATTTTCCTTTCCTTGGTCCAAGGCTCTGGACCAGAGTCTGGCAGGCCTAAAGGAGGGAATGTGGGCACTGTCACTCATCAGTGAAAAACAGGTCCCTGTAAGGCTAATTAGCAGCCTCTCCCTAAAGTCCTAACCAGGTGAACAGGGTTCAGCCAGCCCCAACCAAAGCCAGGAGGAAAAAGATACTCACATTACAACAGTTGAAGGTGAGCTGCAGAAAGTCTGGGGGACAGTCTCCCACCATGTGCTGGAAAGCGTCATAGTCCAGCCCGAAATTCTGTGGATGGGTATGGAGGGGAAGGACCAGGGGACATTGGTAGCCAGGTCATGAATCCCTCCACCCATCCTGGCCTGCTCAGGAGAGTCTGGGAACTGCCCCAGAGAAGTAACCACAGACTAAGTTCCAGCAACTCCACCCAAGAAAAAAACGATTCCATGGCCTCAAAAGCAGCCCCATCCCAGTGGCACTGATCCCCATCCTGGAGCTCACCTCTGTTCGGGGAAGATAGTCTGGATCAGCCTGTATGCGGGCGATGATCTCACAGAGGATGATACCATAAGAGAACACGTCCGCCTGGTGGGAATTGAGATCTCAGTTTCCCTCTCAATGGGGTGAGAGGTGGGGTTTCTGCCCCTCATGTCCACTAGCCCAGGCCTGGGCCCTATTGTCCATATTTCATTCAATTCATTCACTAGGCAGCTGACAGGTACCAGCCCTGTTTCTGGCACGAAGGATGTAGATCCTCACCCCATACATGAAGTGTGACTCAGGACACTTTCTGCTAAGAATGGATTCTACAGAGAACCAGACTTTGGGGTCCCCAGACTCACCTTTTCATTGTAGGGCTCATCTCGGAGAACCTCGGGTGCCATCCAGAAGGGTGAGCCCACCACAGCCAGCTTCTCACTCCCCATGCTGTGGGGTGAGATTACATGGAAAATGAGCTTGCCACTGGCAGGTGCAATGAGATATCTGACCACTGGGAATTCCTCTCCCCCAAGGATGGGCACACACTAGAATTGACTGAATTTAGGGAGCTGAGGTTGGGCTGTGACCAAGTCCTGGCCGCTGAGGAGGAAGCTGGAGTCTTCCCTTTGCCTCAGTCCCTTCTGTGACCCCAGCACCCATTAAGGCTACCCACCTGACATCAGGGATCTTCTCAGCCAGGCCAAAGTCACCTACCACTGCAGAGTAACCATTCTCATCCCTCTTTATCAGGCAGTTCTAGGGTTCCCAAAAAAGAAGACAATGTGGCTCAGAAGTGGGACCAGCCAGCCATAGACTTTACCACCACCCCTCCCTGCCACAGGGCACCTTGTCCTCTGCTCCTTGGTGAAACCACACTCTTGGGCTGACCCCCGTGGTCAGACTTGGGGGCTCTGATAGCCATGTGAGATGAGTTAGGCCTGGATCTTTGGTGGCTGCCCTAGGACTATATCATGCTCCAAACAAATATTTATCTTACTTTCTATGTGCTAGGCATGGTTCTAAGTGTCTGAGATACCTCAATGAACAGAAACCCTCGTCCTCTTGGAGCTTACAATCTAGTGGAGGAAGACAGGCTATCATCAGGCCTCTGGCCTCCCTTCATCCTTCCCTCAGAACACAGAGACCCAAGGCCAGGTCTGATCTTGCCAAGTAATGTAAGCACAGGACAAGTGCCCAAGCCTACACCAACTTTCACTGCCCACAAGATCACAACCAACCTCTTCTCTGGCGTTAAAATTCCATGATCTCTGGGACTTCCCTGGTGGCGCAGTGGTTAAGAATCTGCCTGCCAATGCAGGGGACACAGGTTCGATCCCTGGTCCGGGAAGATCCCAAATGCCGTGGAGCAACTAAGCCCGTGAGCCGCAACTACTGAGCCCACGTGCTGCAACTACTGAAGCCCGCACACATAGAGCCCATGCTCCGCAACAAGAGAAGCCACCGCAATGAGAAGCCTGTGCACCACAACGAAGAGTAGCCCCTGCTTGTCACAACTAGAGAAAGCCCGTGCACAGCAACGAAGACCCAACGCAGCCAAAGAAAAAAATTCCATGATCTGGCTCTAACCAACCAGCTACCAACCTCCCCGTGCCTTGGTGCCCCTATGTACACATCTTCATCCAAACTTGTAACAGACAAGCTTGATTTGGGAAGCCTGAACAGGTCCTGCAAACCTTTGCCTTTGCTTATACTGTTCCCTTCCATTTGGAATGTTCTTCCAATTCTTTTCACCTCAGAAAATTTTGTGTTTTAAGACAAGCTTACCTTTCCAGTCCTGACCTCTCCAGCTCTCACCTTCATCTCTCTCTCATCTCAACTCCCTTAACCCCTCTGTGCCACTCCCTCTTACAGCCTAGCAGAGGCCATCAACTCCTCAGGAGCAAGTTTAGGTTTGGGCCTGCCTTCCTCACAGTATTCAATTCATGAGAGAGGCTCAGGACAAGCTCATTGAACAAATGCTGCTGTCTCCAGAGAAAGGATGACCCACCCAAGTGATGTGAAAATAAACACAAAGCAGCAACAAACTCTCCCCAAATAGCTGTGTTCAAAATGGCCCTATACCACTCTGGCTCAGGAGGCAACTCACTCCACCCACCTTCCTCCAGAGGCAGCAGGGAGCAGGGATCCTTGGCTCCCACGGACATTTCTGGGGCCAGCAAGGCCCTATATCACCAAACCAGCCCTCCCTCTTCCTTGCCTTGGCGTCCAGTTGCCAAGGCATTGCCAAGTCACCTGCTTACTCCACATCAGGTACAAATTAGTCCCTTACTCTGGCTTTGATGTGATCACACTATTCTCTCTTTCCCTGAGTTGGAAGGGAAATGTGATTTCATGTAATGTGATTTCATTACATCCTCTCCTACCCTTGATTCCTGGCAGACATAAGTGTCTCTGGCTTCTAAGCAGGACCGTCCTTGTGCTTGTCCTGGCTTTGGCCCTCCCATCAGTCCACTGGCTCAGCACTCCGCCACCCCCACCCCAGCTCCCTGACTTTACTGTCTGTGAGAAGACGGGCTCTAGGCCAGCTTGTCTATTAGACAGTCAAAGCCTAGGCTGTTGGGCACTGGCTTGTGAGGCAGTGGCACCTCAGATCTTTCACTTGTTTTTCTCCCCTCCTCCTCCTCTTTCACCAGCAACTCAGGTTCCTGTCTCCAAGGCTCAGTCTGAAGTCCTATTTACTATTTATTTGCTTTATAGCCCTCAGAAACAACCCTGTTAAATTCAGCTTAGATTCAGCAAGTAAGGAACAGAACAGGACTACAGTATACTGCCCTTGTCAAAGCTGTTCAGTTTCTGCCCCATCTTCACATTCATGGAGACCTCTTGTTCACTCATTATAAACCACCCATCCAGGAGGAAGTGACTTCATAGTAGCTTCTCTGAGCAGCTAAGAAATGACTACAGCAGGGATGATCAGGGCCCTACAACATGGGGCAAGCCTGCCTAGCCCGGTCTGCCTCTGGTCTGGAGTGTGACCACTGCCTCTCTTAAAGCTTCCCCACAGCCAACAGCTGGGCATTAGAGCCAAAGACAGAGACGGAATACTGAAAACCAAAAGAGCAAACTTTAGGAGTCTGTATCTGAGGCGAGAAGGAAAAAGGAGAGCAACTCTGACCAGGATTAGTTCCTATAGGGTTTTTCAATAAACTCCTGAGCCTGCCCTTAGTGGGGTCTGGGCTAGTGAAGTTTGGCTGGCGACACTTGCTGTTTTTAGTTCCTTATCTCCCATTCCTTCCTCACTGGCTTCTGCTGGAAGTGTTCTCACTGAGGATCCCCATGAGTTCTGTGGCATTAAGCTCAGTAGACAAAATCAGTCCTTTTATTACTTGATCTTGCTGCTGTTGACATTGCTGATTATTTTCTTCAGCACTTTTACATATGATTCAGGAATCATATTAGTACTGGGCATGCAGAGACTAAGCCGTTGCAGTCCTGGAGCTAACAGACTAGCCATTAGAGGCTAGTTACAGGCTATTCTTGTTCCTTTTGAATCTTCTCTCCTGGCTTCTGTGACACTATGGATTTCCTCCTCCACCTTTACACACTCCAATGCAGGCCCTAATGAGGATGATGGTCTCAGGGTTCTATCTTGGGCCTACAGCTTGTGCTCTATTGTGGAGGCTATTCCACATTTCTTTTCTAATTACCACCTCTGTGCTGATGACTCCCAAATGTATATCCTCAGCACTGACCTTTATCCTCAAGCTTCAGCTTTGCACATCTCATCTATTTCTGGACATCTCCTCCTGGATTATTCACACTGAACTCCATACATGCAAACTTGAACTCATCTTTTTTCCCCCAAAACTGAAACTCTAGCTATATTTTTACGTCAACTGGCACTGCCATTTTCCACCCAGTTTGCTAAGCTAGAAACTTGAGATTCAGCCTAGACTTTTTACTCTTACTCCAAGTAATTTTAGCTTCTAAATGTTTTTCAAATCGGTCCCTCCCTCTTCATCCCCACTACTATTACCCTAGTTCACATCCTCCCCTGAATACTGCAATATTCCAACTGGTCTCTGTGGCTTGGGCCAGGCTTGATCTCCATAATCCACCTTCCTCATTTCTGCCAGCATGATCTCTATAAAATGCAAATCTGTGTTACTCCCCTACTTAAAAGCTGGCAATGACATATTGTATGATTCCATTATATGAAACGTCCAGAATAAGCAAATCCATAGAAACTGATAAAAGATTAGTGATTGCCAAATGCTGAAGGGAGAGGAGAACAGGGCATGGGGTTTTCCTTTTGGAGTGATGAAAAGTTTTGAAATTAGTTAGTGGTGATTACTGAATATACTAAAAACTACTGAAATGTATACTTTGCAAGGGTGAATTTTATTTTATGTAATATCTCAAAAAAGCTGTTACTTTAAAAAAGCCACAATGGTTCTTCATTTCCTATCTAGAAGATAAAATCCAATTAGATAGTATATGATCAGACTCCTCTCTTTTCAATTCTTATCCCCTACCACTTCAGCCTCACAGTCTGCACATCAGACCGTTTATGCCTCTATGCCTTTGTTTATGCAGTCTGGTCTGGTCTGGAATATAACCCCCCTCCACACACACAATACTTACTAAGCAGAATTCAATTTTCAAGATTCAGCTCAAGCATCACCTTCTCCAAGAAGTCTTCTCTGTACCCTCAGGCTGGGTTAAATATCCTTTTTCAAAGCACCCTATGCTTCTCCTCTCTCTAACCTTAGCATTTGAGATATTATAATGAAAGTATCTGTTTCTATAGTCCCTTCTTATAGCTATAGACTGTAAGCTATAGACTATAAGCTTTAGCAAAGCAGGGATGTCTTAAGAGGGAAGTGGCCTAGAGGAAGTGGCCTAGAGAATATTTCCTAGCCCCTTGGGCAAGGGACGGATTGTCTACTTCTGTCTGTGTGGTACCTTACGAATTACAAAACATTTTTCATAAACATAATCCAAGTGATTCAAACAACACTGTCAGGTAGGCAGATCTGAGATTTTTACATTTAAGATGAGAAAAGTGTAGCTTACAACTATAAGTGGTAAAGACGCAGGTCTCCTGACTCTAAAGGGATCCCTCCTAATGATTTTGGCCTCTCCAGAGGAACTGGCTGAAAAGCTTTCCACTAGAGACAGCAAGGCCATGGCAGGAACAATGTAGTCTTAACATAGCAAAAGGGGGCTTCCCTGGTGGCGCAGTGGTTGAGAGTCTGCCTGCTGGTGCAGGGGACACGGGTTCGAGCCCTGGTCTGGGAAGATCCCACATGCCGCGGAGCAACTGGGCCCGTGAGCCACAACTACTGAGTCTGCACGTCTGGAGCCTGTGCTCCGCAACAGGAGAGGCCATGATAGTGAGAGGCCCGCGCACCGCGATGAGGAGTGGCCCCCGCTTGCCGCAACTGGAGGGGGCCCTCGCACAGAAACGAAGACCCAACACAGCCAAAAATAAATAAATTAATTAATTAAAAAAAAAAAAGATAGCAAAAGGGGCCAGGGCCCATGGAGAAGGCAGCACTGTTTGTGCAGGCAATACAATAAGACCCCTTCATCTGGGATGCTAGCCCCTACCTCCAACGTTGGTTAATCCAAGGGCACCTAGTGTAATGCTTGCATTTCTCACCCAACTTGGACATGGCCCCAGTACAGACTATTTGACTACAGAGTACAAAATCTGAAGCTCAGACCACTGTGGGGTTCTGAAGAAGCCAGACTAATTTTCAGGCTGTGTGGGATACAAAGTCCACTAAACAGAGGATGAAGAATGCTTTATTCAAAAGTATGCCTGGAATAAGCAGCAGACATAAGAAAGGCCCAGTCAGACTTCCCTGAGGCGACAGGTGACCTTTTCAGGTTCAAAGAGGGGCCCAGGCACTGCTGCTTCCTGGCTCCCGTTCTTCTTTGTCCTACTCCTATTATAATACATCACACCGTAGCAGAGAGACTTACATGTTTGCCTCGTCAAGGGCAGGGAATGATCCCATTTATCTCTGTATCTCTAACCTAGCACAGACACACAGAAAGAACTTAGCAAAAGTTTGTTATATGAAAGCCTGGATAGATGACTGAAGCTTCTTTCAAAAGCAGGTGAAAAGGCATACACTAATCATACATTCGACTCTCCATAATAGGGACTTAGCTGACAAGAGACTCAAAAGGTGGCCATGAATGCATTTCTGGAAGCCAACACAAATCCTTCAGAACTGGGCCAGAGTAGACACCTAAGAGCAGATCCTGAGGTCTCCTAGAACAGCTGCACAGTCAGTATTGGCGCTGAATAAAACCACCTGAGCGGAGAAATGCCAAGTCCACTTGTGAGTGTTAGCTCTAAGCTAAAGCTATTTCTAGAACAACAAAAAAAAGGCTTCCCATGTGCCAACACCTCTCTCCACTTACCACCAACAAATTCACCCATAAACCCACTTAGAAAGAAAGTACTGATTCTACATCTCAAGAAGGGTTAAAAGTTTCTTTTCATACCACAGGGAGATCAGAGACTGAATTGCCCTCCTAAATGTCCCAGAGACGGCTGCAGTCCAAGTCTCAAAAGATTATCTGGTTTGCTGTAATGTGTCCCATCCCTTCCCTTCCCCTCCATCCCACCATGTGATCCCCTCTCTTTTCTATAATTCTTGGGAAATAATCTACTCACATATCTGTCTCTCCAACTTGACTAAGAGCCCAGGGATGGTACAGATTGCATTCTAGTAATTTCTATGTCCTCTAGTAGCACAGTATAAATGGTTCCCAAAGGCTGTTGATGGTTCTCTTTATAAAAAATGACTACAGGGTGCCCTAATACACACTCTCTACCTCCCCCCAGCATTCAACTTTGTTTCTAATTCATGCTCTCTTCAGTCTCTGAAAATTGGCATTTTCTGTTCCTAGTTGTGGGGTTCCTAGCCTAAGACCACAGCTAGATAGGCTTTTCACTCTAGTGGAATGGCCAGAGTGGATTCTTTGGAGTGAAAAACAAAAAACAAAAAAACATTCCCACCCCCCAAAAAACCCAAAATAAACAAACTAACTAACAAAAACCCAGCAACCAAGAAGAGAGGTACAATTCATAATTCACACTCCTAGGGGAAATCCAAAAAGACTAGTGGTGCTTGCCTGATCCTGGGCAGTAACAGTATTAAGCAGAAAGAAACTGCTCTCCCCGCTGCCCCTAAGAGCCAAGGCTCACGTACAGTTGTACCAGCCACTCCTAGCCTGTGTGTGGCTGTTGCCACTTCTTGATGGAGCTCAAGGATGGAATGTTTTTAAAGCCACACTGCATCACACTTGCTTCTAAGTAAATCATCAGCATCGCAATAATTACAAAATTAGACAGAACAGCTATATCTGACAGACTCTTCACTCTTGAAAACAGTATTGCAGTAACCACTGATGTGTGAATCCTACAAAGGCAATACTGCTTTCAATAGGCACTCTGATTGGAAACCAGTGATCCTCTTTGCCGCTACCATAGGCTCAGGATCATTTGGAAAAAGGCATGTGCTTCTCTCTATCCTGGTATACCTACCTGGAACACGCTCCTACTACTTTAAATCCCTCCTGTTAGCTCTGGCCTGAAAAGCCCGGACTGATCACTCCTATGAGGTCAATAGACTGGGGACACTAAGGACCCAAGAGCACTGAGGTCATTTAAAGAGGTGGGACAAAACTGGGTGTGGGACTCAAAATCTCAGTTCTCAAGCAGATGTTTTGGCCTCTGTGCCATCAAGCACATTTTCTGAAAGAGGGCCAGGAAGCCCCTACTCTGACAGGCTCTATATGTTAGGTGCTAGGAATAAAAATGTGAATATGAGCGGCATTTGAGAAACTCATGTGTTGGTGGGAGACACGGACACAATAGAACCATCAAATAATAGGAAGTGTACACGCTAGAATATAAGTAAACCTTTTATTGTCCTTAAAGAAATCAAACTCAGACCCAAGGTGGACAATAAGGAGATAATTTGGAAATTTCAAAGCCCTACTCTGTCCCTTTAGACTTCTCCCTTGGGCTTCTCATTCTTATGGTCACTGTCACCATCACACAGGTCTCCTGGGTGGGGCTGCTCTGGTCTAGGTGGGGACACACAAACTTCTCCTTAATCTCTGCAACACTATGAAGATAAAACATTTAGACAAAACTTTACCAAAAGCTCAGGGATGATAAAAAGGGCAATGAAGTTTTTCTTCAACTTGAGATTCCCTAGAGTGTACTTCCCAGCCTGTCTCCAGGTTGCAAAGTCATTTGTTCTCACCACCCCCTAAAGTTCAGACCCAAGAAAGTACAGCCCAGTGATACCAGGGAGTTCTTTCTCCTAAATTCCTAGTTTCTCATCTCAAGCCAACTGACATGGGAATACCCACTCCCTATTAGGAAAACCAAAGGACAGTGGTCTTACCCTATAGTTCCAAAAAGGTTAGTCATTTTTACAATACATACACTATGACAATCCCAGACAGAATCACACTTGGACACTAGCACAATGGGACAAAGTGTTTTGGGGGCACTGAAGAGAATATGATGAGTTCTTAGGAACTCATTGGTAGTGGAGGACTTTCCTCCAGAAAGCCTAGCTACCCTAGCCTAGTGATCTTTCTTTTGTCTGAAAACCTATAGTCTATAGCTGAACACTCAATTATAAAATGCTATGAACTATTCTTCAGTTATTTCCCAACAAGACTACCTCTGGTCAGAAATTATCTTTTTCAAATATCCCTTCATTCATGGTACCAGGCACCGGAGACACTCATGTAGGTGCACAGGAAATACCTGTGTGACTGACAGATAACTTGCCATGGCCTCCCTCTACCTTAGAAGAAATGATGCTCTCTGAGTAGGAAGCAACAATTTGATTTTTTTTTTAATTTTTACTTATTTTATTTATTTATTTTTGGCTGCGTTGGGTCTTCGTTGCTGCACGCAGGCTTTCTCTAGTTGCAATGAGCTGGGGCTACTCTTCGTTGCGGTGCACGGGCTTCTCATTGTGGTGGCTTCTCTTGTTGCAGAGCATGGGCTCTAGGCACGCAGGCTTCAGTAGTTGTGGCACGAGGGCTCAGCAGTTGTGGCTCACGGGCTCTAGAGTGCAGGCTCAGTAGTTGTGGCGCACGGGCTTAGTTGCTCCGCGGCATGTGGGATCTTTCCGGACCAGGGCTCGAACCTGTGTCCCCTGCCTTGGCAGGCGGATTCTTAACCACTGCACCACCAGGGAAGCCCCAGCAACTTGATTTTAGTTGCATGCCTAAGGTGAGAGTATACTACCAACTTAAGGCAGTATCTAAGTTGATACAACCCCACCCATTTGCCTGGAACAAGTGCAGTTTTCTAAGTTTTGAGTTTCTAAAACATTCTAAGGAAGGAGAAAAGTCTGAGGAAAGGAAATGATACCACCTTCCAGGTCCCAGCTGTCCAACTGTCCAGTCCTTGCTTATACCAATGAAGATAAAGGACTCCTCACAACTAGGTCTCAGCTGGTCACCAGATTCCACCTGCCAGTCTTAGTGCTCCTTCAGTAACAGTGCAGCTGACTACAAATGGCCCTGCCACACCTAGGGGCCCTACAAGCACCTCCCCAAAGCTATTTTCTGTGTAGTACTCACAAACCAATGGCCAGGGTCCCTCGGGGACAGTACTGCTGTTTGGAACACCAGAACCATTCTAATGTGAGGTAGCCAGGGACTCACTGCTCTAGGCCTTATTGGCTCTGACAGCACAGCCTGCTTTTGTTCCCTTCGCAAACTTTTTCTTATAACAGGCTCCCATACCCCTCATCCATGACAGAAGGGCTCTAGGAGTATGTGTATGCATGTGCGTGTGTGTGCATATGTATGTGTTGAGGGTGCAGAATGAAATAACAGCTATTCTTGGGCAGGTACAAAACTTCTATAATACCTCCCTAGAAGACTTTAAATCAGCTCTTGGACAGAAGTTATATTAGATGATTTATAGTTCCCATATCAATGATCAAACAGTACTATTTTATATAAGCCTTGTCACGTGATGTCCTGTGCTACTTGGCCCTGAGGTGTCTGCCTTGTAGTATGGCCAACTTCCTCTAAAAGCAACTCTTTTCTAACCTGGTCACACAGCAATTTGGACAGCAAGAGAATACTACAGAGACCAGCTGACGCCAAAGAGGAACTGGCAAGATGGCAGAAACTCAATCACACAGAAAGAAAATGGGTCAGTACATTATGGCTTTCAAAACCTACACTCAAGTGACTAAAAATCACAGAACTCCTGCTGGAGGCCATGGGAGAAAACACTAAGAGACAGGCTCCCACATTACCTTGACTGCTGTCACTCCTATAGCGCAAGAACCTCTTAAGTGTCCTCATGCCATCTACTCCTGCAACACACATTCAGGACCTGAAGCCAAGAGTGAAGGTTCTCAAGATGTATGTGTTGCCAGACTCAGCAATGAAAGGTACCCGCTGTGAGCCGAGATTGGCTTTCTAAGGACTAGGTGTACATAGTAATAAGTTGTATCCTCTGTGACTGAATGTTGAATTTATAAGAGATCTCCATCATTCTCAAGCACATTAATGACTGGTTTCTTAACACAGTTTTCTTGGTAATGGAAGACAGTGTCTCAAAGAGTAGTGCATGTAAAGCCTTCGTACCTTAGATGTGAGGTCCCGATGGAAAATGCCTTTGAAGTGAAGGTAGCTGAGGCCCACTGCTATGTCATAAGCCAGTTTCACCCTCACAGTCCAGGGCAAATGCAGGTTACTGTCTAGCAACTGTTCCAGGTTTCCAGAGTTGATATACTGCAAAACAGAAGGAAAACCCAGCTACCATTTGTCAGGAATGCTTAGGGTGGTGGTGAAACCACTAGAGAGTAGACACCTAGAAGATAGAGACTGTATTTTTTTTTTTGAAGTTACTGAGGGCTTATTCTGCATCCAGGCACTATGGTAGGTGCTGCACCTTCCTTTGAGAAGATCACAATCTATTAAGGGATATAGACAAACAATATAACGTAGTAAATGCTAAAAGATGGCTTTATATAGGTACGACAGCACTGTGCAGCACAGAGGATAAGGTTACTAACTCAGTCTAGGCATGTCAGAGAAAGCTGCACAAAGGAAATAAAGGAGTCCAAAGGATGACTTGGGGGAGCAGGAAAGAAAGTCCACACAGAGGGAGCCGCATACGTAAAGTTATAGGTGAAGAGCATGGTGTATTCAGGAAACTAATTTACTCAATACGGTCAGAGTGCATGAGAGGAGAGGCAGGTGAGGCTGATATGCTTTGCTAAGGTATATGGACTTTATCCTGTCTATAAGGAACAAAAGAAGCCTTTTAAGCAAAAGAGCAACATGTTCATATTTGTTTTTTAAAGAAAAGATTATTTTAGCAATGGTATGATAGATGGATTAGAGTGGAGAATACGGAGAAGGGAAAATAGGTTAGGAGATTATTGCGATAATCCTGGTGAAAGAAGAATGCCTGAGTTAAGGCAATAGTGGAGGCACTGGAATAGAGCAAGATTCAAGATTTAGATGGCAAAGTCAAAAAAAACTTGATGAATGCTGGATGGGGGGGATAAGGGCAATGAAAAGCTCCTAGGTTGATCGCAGGCTACTGGTCCCTGGGTGCCATTATTAAATATCCAGAATACAGGGAGAGGAGCAGGTTTTTAGAAGAGGCAATGTTAAAAGATAGTGAGTTCAAGTAGGACATGTTGGGTTTAAGGGCATGTGGAGATGTCCTATACAGAGTCAGTTTGAAGTTTAGGAGCAAAGTCTGGGCTACAGACTAACATTTAGGAGGCAATGACATTGAGCTGAAGTAGTCACTGAGGCTAAGGAATGTATGGAACTGCCCAGGGGTTAACATGTAAGGTGGGAAATTACCAGAATCCCAAGCAACTGTAGCATTTAAAGGAGTAGGCAGAGGAAGAAGAAGCAAGCAAGAATGTCACCACAGAAGCCAAAGGAGGAAAACATTCCAAAGAGGAAATGACCAATAGTATCAAATGCTATAGATCAAGTAAGATGAGCCTGAAAAGTGTCTACTGAATTTGCAACTGAGAAGTCACTGGCAACCATGGCCAGAGCAGTTTCAGTAAAGTGGTTAAGACCAGAGTAAGATCAAAGTGAATTGAGGAGTGAGTAGGAGATAAGGCTAAGGGGAAACGACATGAAGATGTACTCTTTCAAGAAATTTGGCTGTTCGTCATTCCTACATACCCATGAAGAGCTGCTTTGCCCTTTTTTTTAAAGAGCAAATAAGCCTATTTATATAGAGATAATAAATAATAATAACAAAAATAGCAGCAGCAGCTGCAGCTAATATTTATTTACTTGGTACTTGCTTTGTGCCAGGCACTACTCTGAGAACTTTCCATTAATTACATCACTTAATCTTCATATAACCCTAAGGTAAGTGTACTATTATTCTCATTTTACAAAAGGCATTTAGAGGTTAAGCAGCTTGCTCAAGGTTACCCAATTATTAAGCAGCAGAGCCAGGGTTCAAACTCAGGCAGTCTGGCTCCAGAGCTCATGCTCTACCCTTACATTACATTGGAGAGCCATGGTGTCTGGGTACAGAGAGCCTCATGCAGTACAGGAGCTCAAAATTTTTTGCCAATTAAATTCATGAATTTATTCAAACCTTACATGATGTATTATCTCCCTCCTCTTTCCAAGGGAGAAAAAGGGGCAAATTCCTCTAAGCCTAAAATTAAGCTCTTAATACCTTTTTGGAGTGGGGGTGATATTGAATTTACAAAAGACTAGGGAACCTAATGGGATAGAAGGCAAGAAATCTGAATTTTAGGGACTTCCCTGGTGGCGCAGTGGATAAGACTCCACGCTCCCAACGCAGGGGGCCCGGGTTCTATCCCTGGTCAAAGAACTAGATCCCACGTGCCTGCTGCAACTAAGAGTTTGCATGCCACAGCTAAGGAGCCCGTGAGCTGCAACTAAGGAGCCCTGGAGCCACAACTAAGGAGCCCACATGCTGCAACTAAGGAGCCTGCGAGCCACAACTGAGGAGCCCTGGAGCCACAACTAAGGAGCCCGCCTGCCACAACTAAGACCCAGTGCAACCAAATAAAAAAAAAATACATATATATATATATGTACACACACACACACACATTTTTAAATCTGAATTTTAGTCCAAGTCTGCCTCAACAGCCATTTTACTTTGGACAAATCAACTAATAAGGCTACCCTTCAGTTTTCCCACATAAAAAGTAGGTATGATAACCCATGATCCATATACCTCACAATGTTATTATAAGAATGGAATACAAATACATGAAAGTGCTAAGAAAAAAATATAAGTTCCATATAATGAGATTTTCTGATGTGGTAACATAAGCACCAAAAAGAACCAGTTGGGGGCAGCACAATGCAGCACTTCAGATCCTTGGATGAAGTGGATCAGGTCTGGCAAGGCAGAGAGAATGGCTAAAGATACGCCAAACTTCTCAAAAGGGAAACCTGTTGATCTGCTTCATCTTGCTTGATAATCCAGCTTTGGAAATCTCAAAACGAGGCATAACGACAGCATTAGCATACTGCCCTCGTCTCTTCACTCTAGTTGAATCTGTTCACAGTTTATGTCTGAGGTGCTCATTTGCTAAAAAGAAACTGAACTTGCAAATTCCAAGCTATATGGGGGCAATGAAGCTGACAGCTAAACATGCAGACAAATTTCTTTAGCTCTGAGAGTGAAAAAGATATGAAGAGGTGGTGGTTCACTTCTTTGGCGTGGTGACAGTGTGACATGGAAGGCCTGACTTTGGGAGCCACTCAGGCTTCCTCCTGAGGGCCAGGCAGAAAAGACTGGTGAAAAGCCTGTATGTGTATTCTCTGTGGGCCAGGCTAAGCCAGAGACTCTTGATTCTGGTTCAGAGAAACACATGTTTATTACTCTGTCCAGTCATGTCTCTGAAAACCTGAGAAATCCACAGACCAAGCCACAGGGTGGAGAGCAGAGGAGAGAGGTGAGACAAGGTGAGGAACCACACTGGCTAGTAGGCTCTGACTTTTCCTGGCAAGATGGAAAAAGCACAAACCAGATCCAGAGAGAGAAACCAAATGGAATCTAATGTTACAACCCACTTCTCTTGCCTGCCTTCAGTGAATACTTTGGTGGAGCTGATAAGCCTCTGGGCCCTCAGAAACCACAACTTCTCAATGTCTCAAGACCTTTGCATGTATGAGGAAAGGAAGTTTGAGATCTGCCAAGAAGGAAGATTTCTAAGTTGCTACACTGTGTGCCCATTAGTCGGAATGTCCACTTCCCTATAAGCAACTCCCTGTGCAGACTCAGCTGGTGTGTGTTCTGAACAAATCCCTCTGTGGGAAGCAGAGGCAAGAACAACTGTTCCAGCACATTCAGCTTTCCGGGCTGGGGATAACAGCTGCTTTGCTTTCATTTTCTTCCAGACCACTCCCTTGGGAGCTCTACAAAACCACCTAAGGCACTGGCAACACATTTAAATACCTACTAGAGAGAGAAGATTTTACAACTTTTATTGTTGTTCTTTTAAACTTTCAAGTTCAGAAAACTATAGTATCAGCCAATCAAATGTGTTATAGGTACTTCAATACCTCTAAGTGACTGTTCCCCAACTTTACCTACACCAAAACCTCTCCTCTTCATGGTCTAATAAAATGTTAGCGTTTCTGCCATTTCATTTGTGTTTGATACTTGATTTCATTAAAGACTCTTTTCTTAGAAGGCACTCAGTAAACAAATGTGTGTTTGGTGACTAAACAATATTACTATGTATGTAAGAAATCATATGCCAACACCCTAGAAAATCATCAAAGGGACGGGTAAGTGGACACTTAATTCTCCACTCAGAAATATCAATTCAGGGAATTCCCTTGCCGTCCAGTGGCACTTTCATTGCCATGGGCCCAGGTTCAATCCCTGGTTGCCGGGGAACTAAGATCCCGCAAGCCTCACGGTGTGGCCAAAAAAAAAAAAAGGAATATCAATTCAGGTTATTTCTACAAAGATTTATTAAGCGCTCCTCCCATTCCTGTCACCCCCTTATGAGAGTAAGAACCTGTCCATTTACATCAACATTATATCTCCCAGTGATTGGAAGAGTCCCAACCACATAGTAAATGTAGGTATGTAAACACTCAGTTTACACCTTAAAGAAGTTCAATGAAGGACACATAGGTAACTAAATAATACTAATAACCCTTTAGCAGAGGTAAATACTTGGGTATGAAAGTAGATACTGAGGAGTTTAGAAAGTTTCAGAGAAAAAGTAACACCTGAGTTGGATCCTAAAAAGACAGTTAAGAGTTGTCTAGGCTGAGAGTATGGTTCTTCCGACATACACCCTATAGGCTCTGAGAGTACCACTCAGACACAGACAGACACATAAACATGCCCATACAAAGAATATTCTGGAGCAGGACTAGGCAATACTTACCTCTCCCTGAAGTAACATTCACTATACCCAGGGCTCCTGTTCTCAATTCTTGCTGATTCTCACCATAACCTCACCCAACCATAACCAGTCAGAAGAACAAGGCAAACGGTTACCTTTTTTTTTTTTTAACTTTGAATTATCAATGTACTGATACCTGTAATCAAACAAACATCTATGAACAGTGGTTCAAAGACATATTCGGAGAGGTTCTGAAGAAAACATCAACTGTAAGAATTATTGTACCTTTTTTGAAGAATCTACCCAAATAGCCTAGAGCTAGGGCACTTACCCAAGGCAGATAAATGTGCTCCCATCCAACTAAAAGAGATCATTTGCTGCCACTTAATTAGCACAGTTGTCCTGAGGTAGACCCATTCATCTATCCATCCACCTACACAAACACTGAAAACCTACTACATAAAAACATAAAACTAAGTGGGGCGAGTCCCTGCCCTTAGTTCACAGTCTAGTCTAGTCGAGTTCACAGTCCAGTAGAGATGACATATAATCAACTAACAATTTTTTTTCATACAGGACAATGATCAGACATGCTTCACAGAAATATCATTCTAACAGTAATGTAAAAACTGTACGGAAAGGTCAAGAATTGAGGCTGGGAGAACAGTTAGGAGGCTTCTGGAATCATCCAGGTGAGAAGTAACAAAGGCCTGAGAAAGACAATGGCAGCAAGAATGGAAAGGAGGTTAATATCTGAAGACATCTCAGAGGTAGAACCAATATGATTTGGTATTTAATCAAAGGTAGGGAATAATTAAAAGAGATACGGTATACAAAGTATGTCTAGCACAGTGCTTAGCTCACAGTACACAACTCATTCTCCCCACTATCAATATCTAATCATCATCATCCCTCCCCTAGGTTATGCCATTAGCTTTCTAACTAGTCTTCTTTTCCCCTTCTTTATTTTTTTTTTTAATATTTTCTGTACCTCTTAGGGTTGTGATTTTTTTTTTAATATTTATTTATTTATGGCTGTGTTGGGTCTTTGTTTCTGTGCGAGGGCTTTCTCTAGTTGTGGCAAGTGGGGGCCACTCTTCATCGCGGTGCACAGGCCTCTCACTATCGCGGCCTCTCTTGTTGCGGAGCACAGGCTCCAGACGCGCAGGCTCAGCAATTGTGGCTCACAGGGCCAGCCGCTCCGCGGCATGTGGGATCTTCCCAGACCAGGGCTCGAACCCGTGTCCCCTACATTGGCAGGCAGATTCTCAACCACTGCGCCACCAGGGAAGCCCCTTTTCCCCTTCTTACATCTTGAACAGACTTAGCTCTCATTCCAATCCATTTTCCTTAATACAGCCAAGATTAACCTTCTAAAATGCCAACTGAAGCCACTCCCTTGTTAAAATTATTCACTGATGCCCTATTACTCTTAGGATAAAATCCACAATCCTTAGCATGGCATACAAAGTCTTTCACTCCTGCTTATAAGGGTCTGACCCCTCCTTACTTGCACGTTTGTGCACATTGCTGGTCCCTTTACCTGGAATACCTTCCCCCACATAGGCCTGGCTAACCACCCATTGAGGATTCAGTTCTGTTTCCTGGAAGCCCATATGTAGGGATGGGAGTAAAAAAGACATTTTATGCATAAGGAACACAAAGATAAAGTGCAGAGATTAGTAGTTATTCCTTTTTGTTTTTCTTTCCCTGCATAAAATATAAGTAGGGGAGAAGGGATAAAGCTAAAAAGTAAAGCTGGGCAGTACATTATAGTGGTGAAGCCCACAAACTGCAGAGTTAGACTGCCTAGGATTGAATCTCATCTCTGACTAGTCGTGTGACCCTGGGTTAGTTACTCTTTAACATTCATCTATAAAATGGGAATAATAATAGAACCTAATCCATAGAATTATGAAGATTTAATGAACTGATGTGTAAAATGCTTAGAACAATGTCAAAGGAAGTTCTCAATATGTTAGTTGTTATTATTGCTATTATTATTATATTTATTGTTAGTGTAGAAGTTCTGTAACACCAAGATGAAACATCTATAGTTAATTTAGCAGATCATGGGGACCACTAAAGGTTTATAGGTAAAGGTATAATATAATCTATTGTGTGTTGAACTATGTCTCCCAAAAAGATAGGCTCAATTCCTAACCCCTGGTACCTGTGAATGTGACCTTATTTGAAAATAAGGTCTTTGCAGATGTAATCAAGTAAGATGAGGTCCTATTGGAGTAAGGTGGATCCTTAATCCAGTATCTTAACAAAAAGAGGAGAGGAGACACAGACATACAAGGAGAATGTCATGTATCGATGGAGGCAAAGGTTTGAGTGATGCATCTGTAAGCCAAGGAACACCAAGAGAAACTAGGAAGAAGCAAGGCAGGATCTTCCCCTAGAGCCTTCAGAGAAAGCAAGACCCTGCCAACATTTTGATTTCAGACTTCTAGCTTTCAGAACTATGAGGGAATAAATTTCTGTCTTTATAAGCCACTCACATTGTGGTGCTTTGTTATGGCAGCCCTAGGAAACTAATACAGGACCAAAACTACATTTTAGAAAGCTCATGGTGGTAGCAGGATAGAGGAGGAGCTAGAGGGAGGTTTGAAGGGTACTGCATCAGTCCAGATGAGAGACGACCAAATGCCTGACTTAGAATGCTATCATAGGCATGAAAAAGTGGGCTAGAGTTAGAATAAGCAGAGGTAGAATCTAAAGGATTCAGCAACTGAGTGGTAGATATGAGAACTGAGGAAAAAGAGTCAAAGGCAACTCAGAGATTCCAAATAGATGTGTTGAGAGAAACAAGGGGAAGAGATCCTACAATCTTATATACCAAAAGTAAGTCAGAAGCCCATCAGAAACCAGCATCAATGCCAAATAGCCAAATCAGTGGCTTGTCAAACCTCTTCTCTGGATGGGCCCTCTGCAGAGGAGGGCCTGGGCCCCGACCTAGTTTTCACTGAAGCCCAACAATGCCATTGTGCTGGCCACTGTATATTTGTTGGTTGGCTCCAAACACAAAGGCTAGCAGACATCCCATCCTGCTGGCTTGGTTTAAAGAAGAAAAGAAAGCTTTGTTACTGCCCTGGGTAATTCCGGGACAGGCATCCCAAGAGCGCCCTGTGGGAGGCTCATGCTCCAAAGGAGCCTCCTGTTCTCAGCTGCCACTGCAAGTGCACATCCACACATCTGCCAAGGCCTGAGTTTGCCACGGTTCAACCTCCACTCCAGGAGGTCCACCGGGACCTGCCTGACTCAAACAGTCAGTAGTAATGAACTGATTCAAAGAGAAAGGGAACCCAAAATGTGTTTCAGAATATTTAAATGTTTCACTCTCTCTGCCTTCATATATGTTTACTGCCCAGAATACTCTTCTTCCCCTTCACAGCTTTGCTAATTCTTATTCATCCTTCTAAACCCAGCTTGAGTCTCTTATTTTGGAAAGCATTTCCTGATACCCCATCCCATACTTTGTGCCACTTTTGTCCCCTGTATGTATTTCTACTATTGCTTATCATGTTGTACTATAACCTTGATGGCAGGGACCAGATCTTTCTCAACTCTGTAAGCCCAGTATCCAGTGACACAAACAATAAATTGTTGAATTAATAAATGAATGATTAAGTACATTTAAATAAATAGAGGCAGATTTTAAGTTCCCTCTTTTATTTGAAGCCCTCCCAATTCTGTCATTAATGTAACTTAAGATCAAAAAGAGAAATGTGCTTTTAGAGGAATTTTCTGATAAATATCATGCAAAACAAACATTTAATAATGCTTACTATATGGCAGATACTATGGTAGCAATGAATTTAAAGCAAAATACAAAACAGTGTGTTTGGCCACTCAGTAATATGAAATTAAGGATCCTTTGACACTCTGTCAGCAGATTCCTTAAAATGGTCAGAATCATATGGACTTAAAAAATATATCTAAGATCTCCTTTTGAAAATTATAGAGGGTATTTCTTTTATCAGTAGCTGAAAGCCAAGTAGAAGAGGCCATAAAGATATCGCCCCCTCTTTCCTCACATTTCCCACAGACACTTAGTATAACCCATTCACCACTTTAAGAACATGTTTGTTTAACGCACCTGAAGTAGTAAGAGTGTTTTTCTATGCACGTAAACTACCATAAACAACAAAATGACTGTTTACCCACAAGATTCAAAAAAGTATGACTGGGACATCCCTGGTGGTCCAGTGGTTAAGAACCCACCTTCCAATGCAGGGGACACAGGTTCGATCCCTGGTCAGAGAACTAAGATCCCACATGCCAAAGGACAACTAAGCCCTCGCGCCACAACTACTGAGCCCACGTGCCACAAATAGCCAATGCACCACAACTAAAGACCCTGCATACCACAAAGAAAGACCCCGCATACCGCAACGAAGATCCTGTGTGCCCCAACTAAGACCCAACACAGACAAAAAAAAAAAAAAAAAGGAACGACTAAACTTTTCCCACAGATTTTTAATTCTTACAGCAAACATCTCATAATCAAAATCAAATTTGTTTAAATAAACATTAAAAGATAAATCTGTAAAACAAATCTTCTCAAAGAAATGAACTAAGATAACAATAAGACTATTTTCTTTGCCCCATAAAGCTCTACTAGCAATCGATGGTTTCAGACATGATTTACGATCAGCCCAGGGCTCCTGACTACTCCATCCAGCTTGCTTTCCTATCCCCAAATCCATAATATCTCTACCAGCAACATGGATATTAAGGTCATGTTTAAAAACATTCTTCCCTCCAGCTCGCTACCCCACATCTACTACAACCCCACATTCTCCAGCTTCAGACAGGAACCTCTGACATTCACCTGGTGATTGGGCTCAGAGTGAACAAAGCAATCTATTAAGGAAGACAACACATCCTGCCTCCCCTTAGCAGATCTCAGGAGTAAGGGCTTGACAGTGGACAAAATGAAAAATGGAAACCAAAAGAGGTTAAGTTTCTAATTAAGGTGATTTATATCAAAGGAGACTCTGTTCTCAAATGAGCTAATCATTTCTTCTACCTCTTCTGCCCATATCAACACACTACTTGGTCTCTGGGTAAGGAAGAAGTCAAGCAAAAGTTAGAGGCAACTATAAGCTCAAATGGTATCTTCTAGTGGCAAATGGTAGGTAGGGGGGTAGAAAGGGAGGAAAGGTTTCCAATTTGCTATGTGGAAGACAACTTCCAACCCAATAGTCACTCCAAGTACAGGCAGAAATCTCCTCTGAAGGCTAAGGGTCAGATAGGTAACTAATTACCCGCAAGTTCACAAAAATTCACAAAGACTAGTTGGAGTTATCAAAGGAAGGGGTGGAAACAGAGGACTCAGCCAGTTCTGGTTCTACTGCAGAGAAAACAGACTTGAGGTCTGGTGTATACATAAGTATCTACAGCTGTAAGGAAAAAGAGAGAGCCTTTTCTTTGGTTTCAGACCATCTCAAGTGTCAGAATGATGTGCCCTCTGTAATTCCCTGGCGGTCCGGTGGTTAGGACTCTGCGCTTCCACTGCAGGGGGCATGGGTTCAATTCCTGGTTGGGGAACTAAGATCCTGCATACTGCACGGCCAAAAAAAAAAAAAAAAGAGAGAGAGAGAGAGAGTAAATGAGAAAAATCAGATGATTAATCTTGAGTGAAATTAAGTCTAGATTTATTTTACCAACATGTTCCAAATTATCTTTCCTCTATCAGCCACTGGACTCTCTGGGAAGCAGCTAATGCTGGTCTAAGGCCAACTCTCAATTCAAACAAAGCAGCAAATCTGGATATCATGTCACTCAGAAGCGTTCTAGGGATGCTAAATTCTAAAACATTTTTCTAAATGACTAAAAGCAGAGAATGACCATAGCACTGAATTCTAAACCCTTTGCAAATAAATTCAGAAAGTCCTAACGCACAATTAACTTCACTTCTTGAGTTCACCGAGAAGAGGTTCAATGCCATTCCTAGATCAGTGTCTAGCAGAATGAGCCCCAATAAATACTAACTGAATTAATGAAAGAATTAAGTGTCCCTAACTATCTATCTACATATAGAAATCCCTTCTACACTCTCCATGAATCAGCTCTCATCAGCTACCTCAGTCTTCAGACCTTAGGCCAGAAAGCTCTTGTCCAAGGAAGGGCTTTAAGACATAGTGATGTGTTATCCCTGAAAAGCTCAAAGACTGAGTCTGGTCTTCCGTAGCGAAGAGACTATGCCGATTACAGTGTTATGTTAAAAAAAAAAAAAAAAAAAAATCCCAGGTAATACACACACAGCTGAGGAAGTTCTCCAGCAGCACTCTCCAAGTTTTCCACATCTCAGTAAATGAAACAACCACCTACCTAGAAAATGGGCATCGTTTGATTCCTCACTCTTCTTTCTTACCTAAGTCACAAGACCTTGCCTTTCTATTTCTAAAACAGATCTTTAAAAATCTTCAAAGATACCACCGCAATTCAAGCTACCCACATCTCTCATATAATCTATAAGTTTCTCCTCACTGGTCTCCTTGCCCTCACTTCTGTCCCTCCACAGTCAATTCTCCAGAGCAGCCAAAGTGCTATTTTAAAATGCAAATTGTATCCTACTACTCTCCTGTCTAAAATCCTTCAACTGCTTCCTGCTGTATTTAAAACAAAATTCAAAATCCTCACCATGGCCTATAAGGCCCTGTATGATGCAGCCTCTTTCTCTCTCTCAAATTTTTAATCTTCTTCTCCCTAATCTTCATGAATATCTCCTTTTCTTTTAGGTATTCTCAGAAAAGTATTTCTGTGACCTTATGTACAGGATAAGCTAGTCAGTATCAACATATATACATTGTCCTTACTTATCTCATGGATGGGTCAACAGTTTTTTCAAAGGTACATACTCATGAGGAAAATAATGCCCAAGGGTATGGAATAACAATATAATATGATGGGATAGACCTGAAAGGCAGTCCAGTCTAAGCCCCACATCATACAATTGAAGTCCTTCTATAACATCCTTGCCAAGGGGCCAAAGTAACCCATATTAGCTTTATGAAGAGAATTGTTAGGGAAGAGAATAATCATACTAAACACAACTGTCCTCCTTAACTGTGGTGCCCTCTAACCAATACTCCAACTTTCCAACATCTAAGAATGTGGTCTTTAGCTTCCTGAGCTTAATGTAACGGCAGTGCCTGAGGAAGCCTGCTACTTCCTCCACCAACCCCAAGCTCTTCAGTGACCTGTTACCTATTTGTTGCTAGTGGTAAACAAAACAGAACATGGTCCCAGTCCTACTGGAACTGACATATGAGAGACACAATAAACAAACATTCAAATAAATGAAGAACTATATGTTATGAGATGTGCTACCATGAAAAAGGAAAGAGTGCTATCAAAGAGAATAATAATCTAAGTAACGACCTAGATGGAGGGAGATCATTGGGAAAAGCCACTATAGTAAAGTGAAAATTTAAACTAAGACTTGAAAATTGAGTTAAGTAGGTAAAAATGGAAAAAGAGCTTTTCAGCTATTATTTAATCTAATCCTTAGCTTCTTTTTATATAAAATAGCAATCATAATAGCTATATCTCACAGGGTTGTCACAGGATGAAAAAAGAAAATGCATGCAAAACTTTACATTCCATATATATTAGCTATTTCTCTAACGAGCATGTATGATTTTATAATCAGAAAAAAGTTATTTTTTTAAAAAAGTGTCCCTGATACTGCCAAGTACAATAAATTATTGGTTAAAAAAATGAAATATTTTCTCATCCAAACACCTTAGTTGACTTAAAGACTTATCAGGTAAGTAACATGTCTGTTGTTTTATTTGTAAGTTAGTGCTCGGTTCTGTTCCTTCTGGGTGTACCAGAAATGTATGTTTGATTGACTAGCTAATCTGGGTAGAAAAGAAACTGTTGAGCAAATTAGTTACAGAGGAAAAGGATGACTATGCAAGAGGCCTTACAATTGAACAATGTAAGAGGCCATTTAGAAATTACTCCATTCATGAGGCAAGAGTTCCAGCCATTCATACAGGTACTAAAATGCATTGGAAAATTTACCTCAACTTCACTTTTTAGATAACATAAAATGTTTGTTGTTTGCTTCCTTTCTCCCTATCCAATCATTCAGCCAATGTCTATAAAAGAGTGTCCTAAACACAAGGTACTGCTGGGAGATTAGGAGCATACAGATAAGTAAGACACTATCCCTGCCATTATATAATAGCCAGCAACTGGTTTTACATAGCACTTTCACAGTTACCTCATTTGAACTTTGCAAGATCTTTAAACATTCTGTCATCCTTTTCTCTTTGTTCTTTTAATAAATTTATTTATTTTTATTTATTTATTTATTTTTTTTGGCTGTGTTGGGTCTTCGTTGCTGCGCGCAGGCTTTCTCTAGTTGCGGCGAGCGGGGGCTACTCTTCGTTGCGGTGCGCGGACTTCTCTTGTTGCCGAGCACAGGCTCTAGAGCGCACAGGCTTCAGTAGTTGTGGTGCACGGGCTTAGTTGCTCCGCGGCAAGTGGGATGTTCCCAGAGCAGGGCTCGAACCCGTTTCCCCTGCATTGGCAGGCAGATTCTTAACCACTGCGCCACCAGGGAAGCCCTGTCATCCTTTTCTTATGAATGAGGAAATCAAGCCCAGAGATTTAAATAACTTGTCTATGGTTATTCAACTAGTAATGGTGGAACCTGGATTTGTACCCAAGTCTTTTGACCCTCAAGCCTGGGTTCCTCCTCTATTCTAGGAGCTTACACTTGTGCAGGGAAACTAAAGCAAAAATAACTTCAATATATGGCAAAATGTTTAATAAGAGGTGCCAAAAACACTGTAAGAGAAGGTCGATGGAGGGAAACATTTTGACTACATAAGGGAGAGGTAGGGAGGTTTAGCAGTGGCAGAGAATCAGGAAAGGTTTTATGGAGGAATAAGTGGACTTTGAGCCAAGTCTTGAAGGGAGGGAAGATTTCTATAGGATAAAGGGAAAGAGTGTATTCTGGGCTGAAGAAATAATATGAATAAAGAGGCAGGAAAACACACAGTGTTTAGTAAACACATTAAACCCAGTTTGCCTGAGTTACAGAGTACTTGTTAAAGAGGAGGAGAACTAGAAAAAAAAAAGGCAGGATGATGCTAGAGCACAGAGGACAGAATATCAGGCTAAGAGTTTATCCTGAGTTCCATGTTTTAACACTAGCTGTGCATCAAAATAACTTATGGCGCTTTATTAATTTATTTTTAAAAACAGATGCCTGGGCCTCACCCAAGACTTTAACCCAACAGGCCTTGTGTGAAGTCCTGGCATCTGCACTTTCTAAAAAGCTCTTAAGCAATTCTGGTAAGCAACTAAGATTACAAAACTATACTGTAATCAGCCAGGAAATCACTGAATGCTTTTGAGCCAGAAAATGCTACTGATTATTCATTTATTCATTCAATCAACAAATATGATAAGGGACTTCCCTGGTGGTCCAGTGGTTAAGACTCTGTGCTCCCAATGCAGGGGGCCCAGGTTCAATCCCTGGTCGGGAAACTAGATCCTGCATGCCACAACTAGAGATCCTGCATGCCGCAACAAAGATGCCGCGTGCCACAACTAAACCTGGCACAACCCAAATTAATTAATTAATTAATTAAAAAATTTTAAAAGATGGTATTAAAAAATATATATGATAAGCAGCTATCATTGTCAGGCACTATGCAGGACCCAGTGGATGTCAATACAAACAAAACAGCCCTTGCCCTCAAGGAATTTATAAACTACATACACAAGCAAACAGTGAATTAAAGTCAATGATAAATACTATTGTATTATGGGAGCATGTAGGAGGGGTACCTAACTAATCTTGGGAGATTAGAAAAGGCTTCCCAAAGATAGTAATAGCTAAGCTGAGTCCTGAAGGTTAAATAAGAGTTGGCCAGACCATTGGGAGATGGAAGGATTGTGTCCTAGGCAGAGGGAAGAGCTGGGGCAGAGACCCAGAGGTGGAAAGGGTCACATCCCATTTGTGGAACTGAAAGAGAAACAGGTTCAGTACAGCTGTAGTGCACAACTGAGACAAGAACCAACAGGTCAGAGAAGAATGAGCAGTGAGGCCACAGAGATAATGAGTACCAGGATTAGATGTTTTGACTTTACCCTGAGGGCAATGAGGAGCCATAGAAGGGTTTATGCAAGGAAAACAAAATTAGATTTCTATTAAACACTGTGGTGTTGGCAAAAAGACAGACATATAGACTAATGGAATAGAATAGAAAGCCCAGAAATACACCCTCATGTATCAAGGGGAAAGGATAGTCTCTGCAACAAATTAGAGATGGAGAAATGCAAATGAAAACCACAGTGAGATATCACCTCACACCCATTAGAATGCAACTATTAAAAAAAAAAAAAACCCAGGAAACAGCAAGTGTTGATAAGGATGTGGAGAAATTAGAACCCTTGTGCACTATTGGTGGGACTGTAAAATGGTATAATAGCTATGGAAAACAGTATGGTGGTTCCTCAAAAAATTAAAAATAGAACGATTATATCATTCAGCAATTCCACTTCTGGGTATATATGCAAAAAAACTGAAAACAGGGTCTCAGAGAGACATATGCACACCTATGTTCAAAGCAGTATCATTCACAATAGTCAAGAGGTAAAAGCAACCCAAATGTCCATCGACAGATGAATAGATAAGTATAATATAGTACATATATACTTACAATGGAATATTATTCAGGCTTAAAAAGGATGGAAATCCTGTCACATGTTACAACACGGATGAACCTTTAGGACACTAAGCTAAGAAAAATGAGCCAGTCACAAAAAGACAAATACTGTGTGATTCCACTTTTCTGAGGTACCTAGAGTTGTCAGAATCATAGAAACAGAAATAGAATAGTGCTTACCAGGGACTGGAGGAAGGGGGAAATGGGGAGTTGTTTAATAGTATAGAGTTTCCGGCTTCCCTGGTGGCACAGTGGTTGAGAATCTGCCTGCCAATGCAGGGGACACGGGGTCGAGCCCTGGTTTGGGAAGATCCCACATGCCGCGGAGCAACTAGGCCCGTGAGCTACAATTACTGAGCCTGCGCGCCTGGAGCCTGTGCTCCGCAAAGGGAGAGGCCGCAATAGTGAGAGGCCCGCGCACCGCGATGAAGAGTGGCCCCCACTTGCCACAACTAGAGAAAGCCCTCGCACAGACACGAAGACCCAACACAGCCATAAATAAATAAATAAATAAATAAAATGCAGTAATTAAAAAAAAAATAGTATAGAGTTTCATTTTGCAAGATGAAGAAGATCCAGAAATCTGTTGCACAACAATAAAAACATATTTAATACTAACTATTGAATTGTACACTTAAAAATTGCTAAGATGGTTAAAAAAGAGATCTGTATTTTAAAAGGACCACTCTGGCTCGCAATATGGACAGTATGGATTTAACGTGAGGAACAAAACTGACAGGGAGACTAGTTTAGAAGGTTGTGGCGAAAGAGATGGCAATGGCAGAAGGAACTGGCCTAAGGTAAATGCATTCAGGGTAGTAAGAGGTAAAATGGTCAGGTCATGGTGACTGATAAGATGTAGAAAATGGGAGAGGTCAGGGATGAAGGAAAAGAGAACTATCATTTGTAGAAAAGCTAAGCACTCAACTAATACTTTTACAAGTTAGTAATTCATTTAATAAACATGTATGAAGTAGCTACTTGTGCCAAGTACTACAGAAGACTTTAGATAACTTTTCTGCCCGTTCACAGGACAACTTCTCCTTTTTGAAGTTCACCTAAACTGGCCGTTGACACAAAGTGTCTGCTTAATAATTATTTGTTGAGTAGGAAGTAGACACAAGCAATTACTATGAGACGGTGAAATGAGCTAAAATGAGCATGTTGAGGAAAGAAAAGCTTATGATTCACTTTGGAAATCACTGATCTAAGAATTTACTATATAAGCAAGCAATGGTGACCATGATAACAAGAAAAGACCAACATAAAGAGCAAGTAAACACAGAAGGTACAGACAGTAATTAGGTATCAGGTGTAGGAATGCTGAAATGCCCTTGAATAGTAGGAATGTGTGAGAGGTATATTGGGAGACCACCCTCCCTCCATTGTCCTACTTGCTACAGAATCCAAAGCAGGAAAAGCTGTCAAGAGCCACCACAGACCCAATTCCTATGAATGATACCACTTCCCAAGTTAAGAAAAACATACTTGTCAAAACTTCTGTTAGAAACAGGTTTAGCCGAAACTCACAAAGAGATCTATGAATTCAAATGCCACACTAGTTTCACAATCATGGGGAGGATTAAGAGAAATATTACCTAGAAATCTCGTAAACCATTTTCTAAATCCTTCTCTGTCCTATCACTATCAACACTGTGAAAAGATTCATCAAATGGCTGGCCTAAACGACCTTGAAAGAGGCAGATGTCTTTGTGGCTAACAGTTTAACTGCTGGAAGCTCAAGTGTTGGGAAGCAGTTTTCATTCATTCATCCATTTGTCCATTCACCCAACTAACATTAATTGCATGCCTTTATGTGCCAGTTACTGAAGATTCAGCAGTGAACAAAATAGCCAGAATCAAGGAGCTTAAAGTCGAGTAAACTGGATTACAGTCAGGTGGAGCTTGACTCAATCCCAGCTCCACTACTTAGCTAAGAGACCTCAGATAAATTAATTTCTCTCTGAGCCTCAGATTTCTCACCTGTAAAATGGGGAAAATAGCACATATTCCATGGGATTGTACACTAATTTATCCCCACCCCCACCGCCAAGGGAGAGGCTTAGCAGGACCTGGCACACTGAAATAAGAAAAACGACTTAATGATTTTCATTATTATTACTCGGGAAGTAATACAGCAGGTGAAAAACGCCTCCTTCTAAATCAATAAAATATTTTCTAGTGAAAAAGCTGATAAACAGAAACAGGAATGTGCAGAAGGAGGGTATCATTCAGAGTACCCCCTGGAATCCCAATGCTCTATGAAGTTATCTCCACTTGGAGATAACTTGAACTTGAACAGGTTCAAACTCAACCTGTTCAAAACTGACCTCTTGATCATTTCCCATCTTGTACCTCCTGTAGTCTTCCCCATCTCCATTAACAGCAACTCTATCCTTCAGATGCTCAGGCCAAAAACTTTGGTTATCCTTGAGTTATTTCCTCTTCTCAAACCTCTCACCGAATGCATCAGGAAAGCCTGTTTTCTCTACTTTCAAAATAGATCCAGAATCACAAGGTCCACTGCTACCACTCTGGTCCAAGTTACCATCACCTCTCACTTTTTTTGGCATAGTCTCTATTTATTGCATGGACTCTGTTGCAATAGTCTCTCTTAACTAGTCTTCCTGCTTTCAACCTTGCCTCCTTTTCAGTCTATTCACCACACAGTAGCCAGGGTGATTCTGTTAAGAGGTAAGTCAAAACATGTCACAGCTCTACTCAAAAACCTCCAAAGACTTCTCAATTCATCCTGAGTAAAAGCTGAAACTCTTACAATGGTCTGTAAGACACTATGTGCTCTGGCCTATATTTCCTCTCTGACCTTCATCTACTACTATTCTTTTTTACTCCCTCTGCTGCGGCCACATCACCGGCTTTGGAGTTCTGCGACCACATTCAGCACCATGCATTTCTGCCTCTATGTCTTCGCAATTACTGTTCCCACTGCCTAGAACACTCTTTCCCCAAATATTCACATAGCTAGCTCCATTACCTCCTTAATTTTTATCTCTTCTGTGATACTTCCCCTATCCACATATTCAAAATTGCAAACCCCACAGCACATAACACCGTATGTATTACAATTTGTTTTCCTGTTTAATCTAACTCCTCTGCCCACCCCCTGCTCATTACACAATGTAATTTCCATGAGGGTAGAGATCATTATTTGTTCATTATTATATTCCCAGTACCTGGAATAGTGCTGGACACATAGTGAGAGCCAGTAAATTTTTTTTTTTTTTTGAATGACTAAATGAGCTAGAGGCAAGCTAGCAAGTCAGGAGAAAACTTCTTTAAGAATAAAGTAAACTAAATGAACTCTTCTATTATTTGTGGGTTAAACTGCCAACCGCAAATTCTTATTTCTCAAATGTCTTAGGGAGTTACTAAAAATACGGGCAGGAAACATGTACCACAATTTATTTAGAGATTTTTTTATCACTAAATGACCAAACCAAAAAGTTAAACAAAAGCTACTTTTTTCAAAAGTAAAGAAGATGCCAACATGCATTTAATAGGAATGCTTTAGCTATTTTTACAAGTATAAATGAAATAAACTTCTAATCGTGAAAGGACTTGAGATGTAACATTTCACACTATTTTTGACTTCTGGCTCTTTCCACTGGAGTTAATTCAGCTTTCTTATATACACTATGGGCCCAGCCACACAGGGCATTATACAGACCCTATTTAAGAGACTGAGTTCCACTAGAGGGATTTGACATAACTTGGAAAGTGGAAGGGAGAAGAGAGACAAGGGCATCCCAGGTCCTGGAAGGCATATCTAAGGCCAGCATGTGTAGAAGACAGCAAAAAAACCCACCCAACTAAAGGGAGCGATTTGAATTCTAAAATCCGATTAGAGAGAGTCTAGAATGCTAAACAGAAGTTTTTAAACAGAAGCATCACATTATCAAAGTATGCCTAATGAAGATTACTCATGTAGTAGCATATCAAATTGAAGCAAAGACATATTAGGGACAGGAAAAGCAGCCACATGCTTGAAAGATACGGTATGGGTATGCTGCCAAAGTTAACCCAAGGCAGGCACCAGACAACTTTGCATTTGGCTCAAGGTAAATAAGGCCAGGAGAATACTCTGTACTGGGTCACACAAAAGCAAGAAAAGCAGCAGGCAAAACTAATGGCAATATCACTGCACACCAAGAAACTGGAATCGGGGTCTGGCTGCTCATTTTTATAAATAATGCATGAGTTTGGTCACTGAACCCACAGAGTTTCCTTTCATTGTAAGCTCTCTGATTATATAAGGCTTCTTACAAGTCTGACAGAAACCGACTCAGAAACAACACATATCAACCCACATAAACAAGGAGTTTCCAAAGTAACTCTTCTTTAAGAAAGAAGGTGTAGAGTTGGGGTGGAAATGGTGAGTGAGAAGAGGATGAGGGCTATGTGAATTAAAAAATTCTCTTCAGCCACCTGCAGGGCTGACCATTCCCTCATGAGGGAAGAGCATTTCTTTCAGTACCGAGTATCTACCTGGCTGAGGTGACTTTGCTGCAAAGAGGCCAAGCAATTGCTCTGTTTATAGCTAAGTGGTTCTCATTGCCACAGTGGAAAAAAGAAGTTTCTCCATGGCAGAAATGGCAAGAAAGACCCCAAAACATCCTACCCGCCAAGCAATTCTTTTGCTG
Organism: Balaenoptera physalus; assembly: GCF_965194825.1. Lineage (NCBI taxonomy): Eukaryota > Metazoa > Chordata > Mammalia > Artiodactyla > Balaenopteridae > Balaenoptera > Balaenoptera physalus. Next base: position 158,805,836 of record NC_138882.1, on the reverse strand, counting down.
ACTCCCTGGACCAGAGTATTGTCACTTGAGGACCCTGCCCCATAACCTTATACCCTACTCATCCCCCAAATTCCCAATCTTCTAGGCACTAAGAGGTTCTGCACAAAAAGGTTCCCTAAACTGTTTGATTATGAGGATATTTCCCTCTTTGTGCTTTTCTTAACAAACTAAAAAACAAGAATAAAAACAAAACAACAACAAAAACAAAAACAAAGCACAAAAAAACATTATGAGATGTCGTATAATCTGTCTGGAAGCATCTCTCTCTCCTCTCTTTCTTTGACAGCCCCCCCCCATCTTGACTATAGAAGAGAAAACATATAGCATGTAAGTTGGTGGCAGCCACTTTTTGATTATGAATGACAGCCAACCTTAGGGTGAAGCTGACAATGTAAGCACAGAACAAAGAGATGGAAAGAGGTGGGGGGGGTCCTCTGGATAACATCTATTTAGCTGTTGAATTAAACCAACCCCTAACCTAATAAACTGCTGGAATTCCAGTATACATGTCCTTTTGTTTTTTAAGGCCATTTAACTATTTTCTGTTACTTGTACCCAAATACATTCTAATATAACCAGTAACCAGAAAACAGCTTTCCCAAATAACCCAAAATATACAAAGTTAGTCAGAATCGAATTCTACAAATACTACACATGCTACACATACAAGAACCTGTGCTCAGCACTATGGGGAATACATACGTGAATTAAGGACATCATGTTGTAATGGAAACAGTACAGGCTATGAAGTCAGATGAACCTGGATCTAAATCCTACTTTGGGGAAATCATTTAATTTCTCTAAGCCTTAGTTTTTTCATCTATAAAACAGCGGAAATAGGACTGTAGAATTGTAAGAATTATAGCTAATATATAAAACACCGAGCATAGCACTTAGCCCATAGTGGGTGTTTAGTAACTGGTAGTTATGATTTTTAAAATGAGAGCAAGTCTTTACCCTCAAGTAGGGTAGAAAAGACAAATAATTATGATGTGCTGACTGGGATATTTATAGGGTATGGGAAATTGCAAACAAAGGTTCCAGTTCTTCACCCCTTACTGAATCAATGTCCTTTGACATGTAACTTTGCAGTATGCTCCCAGTGTGGACTCGGGCATGTGACTTGCTTTGTCCAATGGGATGTTGGCCAAGCAAACTTGAACATAAGCAGAATCATGAAAAGCACTTGTGCAAATGGGCTGGCATACTCTTGCTATTCTGGTTTCATCTTAAAAAGGACATGTCCAGGTTAGCCCACTGGTCCCAGAAGATAATGAGAAACAGCTGGAGCAAAGTGCCCCACAAAGCCCAGCCTAGAGCAGACCACCAGCTGACCTGCAGATGCATGAGTGAGCACAAGTGAGAGCAGCAGAACTGCCCAACTGGGCCCAGCTCAGCTTAGCTGAACCTGCAGAGGTATCAGAAATAAATGTTTATTGTTGCATGGTTTTGTGGCTGGATATTATACAGCAATAGCTAACTGACCAGATGGTTATATTTTCTGTCTTTAAAAACCAAAGATTTCCACTTCCTTGATATTTGTGACCAAATGAAAGATAAGGTTAGGTCTTCTGAGTCAAAGACACACTTTTAGATTCTTTTTTTTTTTCATGAACAGTTGGGTTTATTTCAACAGCAAGTTTGAAACTCTTGCTTCTGGCAAGAGTACTACAGTAATTATATTAGGAATAGACAATTTCCTACACTGTCAAATATATAAAAGTTCCTTCTGCATTTTCCTCAACACTGATCAACAAGCAGATTCAGTCCACATTTGCTTTCCTCTACTGAGTGTACCCAAGCTTCTTCTTCAGAGATTCTGGCATCTCAGGTGGAGGAGGGCGAGGGAGCCTGAAGTAGACCTTCACGGAGTCATAGATGAACCACTGCAGCGCAGTCAGAGTACCGATCATGATGATACGGGCAGAGTCCCTTCCATACACCTCTAAATCCAAGTCTCTGGAGGACCAGAGACGCACTGCTACCCTTTTCTTTATTCAACACAGACACCACAGAATCAGCAGGGTGAGAAACAATGGCACAGAAGACTCCAGCTATGCAACCTGCCACAAATGTGACAACCAGCTACTCTGGCTTTGAACATTCACTTCGGGGTTTGGGAAGCACAAACTTGTACAATGCTTCAACAGTACGTTCAAAGCAGGCGAACTTCATCATGGTGTATGGTATCTGTCTCATCCAGAGAAGGGCAACCCCCTTGTAGAATGCCTTTAAGCCTTCTTCCTTACACATTTTGGGAGCTGCATCCCTCAAAGTGTTAGCATAGCCTGGTTGGGTTTGAATTCGAACCTTAGCAGCTTCCATAGGAGCCAGAGCAATGTCAGCAAAGAATTCAGCACTGGCAGAGGCAGCCAAATATAGTGATGTGCGCCAGAGATAGGCATTCTCCTCTCCAAGCACATTGCTATACAAAACTTTGAAGACTTCATAAAAGCCAAATTTGCAGAGCCCTTGCATAGAGTAGCCAATGAAAGTCGGAGCCCATCCTTTGGCCAAACCACAAACACCATCTCCTTTGAGTGTAATTGAGAATCCATTAAATATGCCCTTGTACTCTTGTGGGTCCACCTGCATACGGCATTTCACTAAATCCAGAGGAACAATAGCAGTGTGTGTCAGACCACAACTTAAGACCCCACCAAAGCCACACAGTGCGTAAAGCTTCGCAGAGCCATATTCACAACCGTACTCTTCCACAGCGGCGGCTGCCAGCTTGCGGGAGCAGCGGGGTGGGCCCGGGGGCCCGGCGGGGTTGCTGCGGGGGCCCGCAAGACCATCTTGCACCAGCTGCAGGTGGGGCGCGTTGAAGGGGTTCGCCCGCGCCAAGTGCGCCACGGACAAGAACATCTTCTCCCTAAGATGGCGAACACACCACCGCTCCCTCTGAAAGGCTGGGGCTCACAGAGCTAGATTCTTAATTCAACTTATTAAACTCAAAAGGTTCTACACCTAACCTTTTTTTTTTTTTTTAAAGGAACATTTATTTATTTTATTATTTTTTTTTGGCTGCGTTGGGTCCTTGTGGCTGCGCAGGCTTTCTCCAGTTGTGGTGAGCGGTGACTACTCTTTGTTGCAGCGCGCGGGCTTCTCATTGTGGTGGCTTCTCGTTGCGAAGCATGGGCTCTAGGCGTGCGGGGTTCAGTAGTTGTGGCACGCGGGCTTAGCTGCTCCGCGGCATGTGGTATCTCCCCAGACCAGGGATCAAACCCGTGTCCCCTGCATTGGCAGGCGGATTCTTAACCACTGCGGCACCAGGGAAGTCCCTCTACCTGATATCAACTTCTTTCTCTTTAACAAATACTCATTTGCTTAAAAACTTAGAAGTCTATCCTTACTAAAGGTAGTTTAAAAAAACACACCTAAATGTCTTACTGTTCCAAGTTCAATTAATGTCTACAATTACAATGAAGACTTGTGGAAATGGTCTGGGTTAAAGCCCAGAAAAGTCTATATCACCATTGTATATGAGAAATATTCTTCTTAATAATATCAATACTTTATAGGCATTAATAAGACCTATGCTTGTCTACTGTAATTATTGGCAAACTATTTTAAGAGAAATAAGGAATGGTGCTCACATTACTGTGGAGGGCAGGCATTCTGCCAACCAAGAAATATTTACTAAATATCATCCAAGTTCCAAGCAGTATGCTTGATGTTATCAGTAATTTATTTTTATGATCCTTAGTGAAACCAATAGCTGTGCTGTCAAGTCAAATTATAAGGCAATTAAACCTAGGAGTCTCCAGAAATCTATGGCATGATGGCCTTTGCTGATCCCCTTCTGAAAACAAGCAAGAACATTTGGATATTTGGGCTTCACGGCCTTCAGCCTATTAACATCATAATAAAGATTATTAATATCATAAACGATATCAATATCTCATTAATGATACTGGAAATATACTCACAAAGCACTTACTATATGTTGTATATGGCTATAAACACGCTAATAAGCAACAGAAAATATTATTTAAGTGCAACATGGCCAAAAGAATGTTGCATTATGATCATACATTTCTGCCATTTCTACTACACCCACTTTTAAACTTGAGACATGATCAAAGATTTCAAAGCATGTTCTTCTTTGTCAGTAAAACCGACGCACAAGCCCTTCCAATGAACTCACATTTCAGAAAACAGTGATATAAACAGAGAGTGCAACAAACACTTTTACAAGTGTTTATTAGTTTATTAGTGCCAGAGCTTTGGTGGATAGAAGGCTTGAGAGGAGAGAGTTTTGTCTTTGAGGAATTTATAGACTTACTTCTGAGAAAAGAAATACACAGAAAATGTTTCTTGATCCAGGATGCTGGTTATGGGTGTGTTCATTTGTGAAAACCTAGTGAGATGCACACTTTTCATGTGTGCTTTTCTGTTATGTTATACTTTGTAAAATTTTTTAAAAATTTAATGACATTAACAGCAGTACAGAACTAAGTACCAAATGAAAAATACAATTCAAGGAGCTCAGGAGGGACTAGTCATCGTTAATAAAAGCTGTAATAGTTAAAATGTATTAAGCAATAACTACATGCCAGGTACTGTGTTAAGTAAGCGTTTTACATTTCATCCTCACAATATCACTGTGAGGTCATGATCTAACCAACAGTTATTTGCCACAGTTACATAATTACTCCTTCCTCCTTGAAACCCCTTCCTTTCCATTCCAGGCCAACACACTCCTGGGTTTTCTTCCTATCTCCCTAGCTACTCTTCGATCTGCCTTTTACCCCAGACTTTTAAAATTCAAATACTTTAGGGCCCAGCTATAGTCCTCTTCCCTATCTAGATTCCCTGGGATAGGTACTACTATCATTATTCCCGTTTTACAAGTGAAAACATTGCAGCACAGGGAGATTCAAACCTAGGCAATCAATACTACAGAGCCCATGCTCTTCACTACCTCACTAACCCACTTTCTTTGGTCTTCCATACAAGAGGCAGGACATAGCTACACACATTTCACATTCTGGTATCCTCAGTAATTGAGAAAAAAGACATAGGGTAAGGCACACGGCACCCTCCTTGATAAGATATTAATGATTAATACCAGGTACCAAGCCAGCAGGAAACCAATGCTCTTGCAAATTCTGTTAAACAATTTTCCTTCCTAAATTTCTTCACTTTGTATTTTGGTACTTCTCAAGGAGAAATGTGAAAACATTCTAGAACATAGATTCTCAAATCTAGATGCTCATTAGAATAATCTGAAGAGCTTTCAAGAATACATATGGGCCCTCTGAAGACCTACTAAACCTAGAGTATTCCAGGAATCTGTGTTTCTAAGAAGCACCCAAGCAAATTCTGAAGTTGGTAACCCAGTACCTGAATTTGGGAAGCCTTTGTTCCAGAGAGAATTCTCTGGTCCTCAGAGGCTGAGTAATGACTACCACATATTTACCTGCCTATAAGAGGCTGAAAATGAAATGAGAATAAAGATGTAAATTCTCCAAGGAGTAGTTTCCTTCAATCAGGAAACTAGAGCAGCAACAGTGGAATTTTAGATCAGGACACCACAAATTTCTGGGTAGCCTGGGAATTTGTTGCCATGATAGAGTTTGCAGCCAGGTGATGCCATCCTTTAGTTTAGGAGGGGGTCATCTGGGCAGCAAGAACCAATATAATATTTGAGCACTCATTTCCCGAGAACTCACCACGTGTTATTAGGGAATCCAAGAGTATTAAGAGATATGGCCATTGTCCCCAGGCTACACAAGAAAACATTGTTAACATGCCATTTTTGCATAACCATAAATGCACACATATTTTGCGTACATATGTGAGTAACAATTACAGTGGAACCATACATGCTGAAACTAAGGCAAAGAAGTCACTTCAACACGCTCATTGAAGTCTTACCTCTGTGAGTGCATGCAATTGTCCTTGATGTACACACACACCCATGAACCTACAAAACGAAAGAGATTTTTTTTTAAACAAATGAAAAGGACATGAACATAACTAGTGTAGTTGCACATGCGAGACAATCCAATACCTGTGAAGTCTACTGGGTTCCTGTATAACAGCGGTCCCCAACCTTTTTGCCACCAGGAACGGGTTTCGTGGAAGACAATTTTCCCGGGAAGGGGGTGGGGTGGGGTGGGGAGGGGGGGAATGGTTCAGGTGGTAATGTAAGCAATGGGGAGTATTGGGCAGCGGCAGATGAAGCTTGGATCGCTCGCCTGCCGTTCAACTCCTGCTGTGCAGTTCCTAACAGGCCGTAGACCGGTGCTGGTCCTCGGCCCATGGGTTGGGGACCCCTGCTGTATAACAAACCTTGATAGCACTCCTGTAACTTTCTAAGTTTATCATGAAACATCTGGTTGCGGCAAGACCTAGTGGTAAAAAGCAATGGTAGAAGAGGGAGGGGAGCAAGCCTTTAAAAACAGCATGGTATAATGGAACAAGCACCAAACTGGAAGCAAAGAAACCTGGTGCTGGTTTAGCTCTGCCATTATCTGACTACGTGCTCACACACACAGAAAGGTCACTAACCCTATGGGGCTCAGTTTCCTCACCTAGAAAGTAAGTAGGTTGAACTACCCAATCTGACGGTCTGTAATTTACAAACAACAAACAGGGGTTGGGAGCACCCGCATTGGCTGGATGACAAAGGGCTAACTTCCTTGACATAAAAAGAACTCTTCTAAATATGTAATTTTAAAAAGAACCCAGTAGAAAAATAAGCAAAAGGTACGTGTATAACTCACACGAAAATAATAAAGGGCTAATAATATCAAAATGTACTTTAATTCTCTCATAATTAGAGAGATGTACACTAAAACAGGAGATACTACCTTTTAAATCTATCAATGAACAAAGGTTAAGAATGATAATGCTTGGCGAATTCCCTGGTGGTCCAGTGGTTAGGTTGAGTCCCTGGTCAGGGAACTAGGACCCCGTAAGCCGCGCGGCACAGCCAAAAAAAAAAAAGAATGCTAATGCTCAGTGTTGTCCAGAAGGTAAGGAAACTGGGATAGGAAACACTGTTGAGCTCTTGGCACAACTTTTTCAAAGGGTAATTAATTGATCACATCTAGCAAAAATTTTAATTGCTCCAACAATTCCACCTCTAGAATTTATCTTACAAGTATACTCAATTTGGATGAGCAAAAATTCACATAAAGGGACATCTACTTCACCAGTGTATGTGAATCTAAGTACCCACCAATAAAAACTTGTTAAATATTTATGGTATAGGGCTTCTCTGGTGGCGCAGTGTTTAAGAATCCCCCTGCCAATGCAGGGGACACGGGTTTGAGCCCTGGTCCAGAAAGATCCCACATGCCGCGGAGCAACTAAGCCCGTGTGCCACAACTACTGAGACTGTGCTCTAGAGCCCGTGGGCCACAACTTCTGAGCCCACGCACCACAACTACTAAAGCCCACACGCCTAGAGCCCGTGCTCCACAGCAAGAGAAGCCACAGCAATGAGAAGCCCGCGCACCGCAACAAAGAGTAGCCCCTGCTCGCCCCAACTAGAGAAAGCCCACGCGCAGCAACGAAGACCCAACACAGCCAAAAATAAATAAATATTTTTTAAAATTTATGGTTTTATTCATAGATTGGAATACTATATAGCATTAAAAAGAATGAAGTAAACTTTATGCACTGACATGAGAACATACCCAAAATATACCATTAAATGAAAACATCGAGCTTTAAAATCCCATTTGTGTAAAAAAAATTTTGTATAATAATAGAAAATGTCTAGAAGCATTAATAATAAATGGTACTGAGGGAGAAAAGGGTGATTTTTATTTTTTAGTGCACATACTTATGTCATATTTGAAGTTTTTTCAACCAACAGGCTACATTTATATATAAAAATAATTTTTAAATAAAAATCATAAATCAATTATTATGACTGATGATGATTATAAAGTAGGAGAAAATAAATGACATAAAGTCAGTGACACTTGGGGCTTGGGTTGTCAAGAAGGAAGTTTCATTAACAATACCCACAGGTCCCAAGTAAGCTCTAGTTTAGAAGGGCAAAGGAAAAGGAAGAGACTGACTAAAGTAAGAGTGAAGGCACAGCAGTAACTGTGCTGGAAAGGACCATAAAGTTCCAGGAAGGCAGAGTCCAGGTCATATTCTTCCCTGTGCTCAAGCACCTAACAGTGCCTAGCAAATAGTTTGCTCACTCAGTAAATAATTGTTGAGTGAAAAGAAAGTGAGGGAGAATGCCTGGTCGCTGTAACATCACAGCAGAGTTTTAAAGACGTGCTGCTTCAACCAAAATTACTAACGTGGAAATTTCAGAGTTTCTCCAAGAGGTGGTTTCTGGACCACTGGTTTTCTCTAAGTGCATCCAGAGACACAGTGGGGACTTGAGAAAGGAAAGAACCCAAGGAAATATCTAGGTAGTGCGGAAAATAGGATGCAGGTTCCAATGACTAGCTGAAACTTACCTCTGGCTTGGGAATAAATAGGAAGCGAAATAACAGAGTAGTTAAAAGAGCTTTGAAGTTAGATGGTGTGGGTTCAAATCCCACCTCCACTCTTTACTAGGCAAGCATTAGTTTCCCTCTCTGTAAAATAGGATAATAGTGTCCACAACGTAAGGTTGTTGGAAAGACTGAATGAAATAATGAATGTAAAGTTCATAGCACAGTGACTGGTACGTAGTAAGAGTTCAAAAAATGTAAGCCATTTCCATAATTATAACTTAGAAGTGGACCAGGTAAGAATCCAATTTGGTCACAGGTGGCTGGGCAGAAGCTGGTTTCTATGTATGCCTACTCTCCCCTCCATTCCCCATCCTTTGTCCCTACCTCCATCCCCTGCTTTGTAAAAGTGGGACATTTAACTTTATTCATCTGTCAGTTTCTTTACTATGAAACTCACTACCTAATACAGAAGAGAATGAGGGGAGGAATGTGGGACAGGTAAAAGTCTAAAGAATAATGAACGTAAGTAACACAGAGTGCTGGAAGACTGAATCTGGACTCCTGAATGTTTCTGGCCAGCACAGTATAGCGTCTATAACCTATGCAGATAGAGCATCTGAGAGTTTCAGTTAACATCAGAAACTAGTTGGGTAAAAGATAGGAAGCTGTACTAGAGCAAAGGAAATCCAGGCAAGATACATGAGAAAACAATCAATCTAGGGGAGATGCAGTTGTAGAGGTATCTTCTTTTTTCTTATTAAAGACATTTTATTTTATTTTATTTTTTTGGTAGTAACATTTTTATTGAAGTACAGTTGATTTACAATGTTGTATTACTTTCAGGTGTACAGTAAAGTGATTCATATATATATATACTTTTTCAGATTTGTTTCCCTTATAGTTTATTACAAAATACTAAGTATAGTTCCCTGCGCCATATAGTAGGTCCTTCTTGGTTTTCTATTTTATATTTAGTAGTGTGTATATATTAATCCCAAACTCCTAATTTATCCTTCCCCCACACCCTTCTCTTTTGGTATCATAAGATTATTTTCTATGTCTGTGGGTCTATTTCTATTTTTGTATATAAGTTCATTTGTATCATTTTTTTTCACATTCCACATATAAGCGATATCATATGACATTTGTCTTTCTCTGTCTTCATTTAGTATGATAATCTCTAGGTCCATCCATGTTGCTGCAAATGGCATTATTTCATTCTTTTTTACGGCTGAGTAATATTCCATTGTGTATATATACCACATCTTCTTTATTGTAGAGGTATCTTAAAAATAGGTCACTGTTCTCTAAGTGTTCGTACAACTCCCCAATCACTGAAATTAGGAGAGTCAGTATTCCATTCATTTATTCAACAACTATTTATTGAATGGCCACTAATTGTAAGGCATTAGGGACAGGACAGTGAATAAAACAAAGTCCCTTCTCTCACAGAATTTTCATTCTAGGGGTAATTCTGTTGGAAAGCAATTGTAATAAAAGGTTAAGTGGGTGTTTTACAGAATGTGGTTAAATTGTATGCATAAATAGCGTTTCTAGGGACTTCCTTGGTGGCGTAGTGGTTAAGAATCTGCTTGCCAAGATGGGAATAAAGACACAGACCTACTAAAGAATGGACTTGAGGATATGGGGAGGGGGAGGGGTGAGATGTGACAGGGTGAGAGAGTGTCATGGACATATATACACTACCAAATGTAAAATAGGTAGCTAGTGGGAAGCAGCCGCATAGCACAGGGAGATCAGCTCGGTGCTTTGTGACCACCTAGAGGGGTGGGATAGGGAGGGTGGGAGGGAGGGAGATGCAAGAGGGAAGAGATATGGGAACATATGTATATGTATAACTGATTCACTTTGTTTTAAAGCAGAAACTAACACACCATTGTAAAGCAATTATACTTTAATAAAGATGTTAAAAAAAAAAAAAAAGAAAAAAAAGAATCTGCTTGCCAATGCAAGGGTGACGGGTTCGATCCCTGGTCCAGGAAGATCCCACATGCTGCGGAGCAACTAAGCGCATGCACCACAACTACTGAGCCTGCGCTCTAGAGCCCATGTGCTGCAACTACTGAGCCCACACACCGCAACTACTAAAGCCTGCGCACTCCAGGGCCCGCATGCCACAACTACTGAGCCCGTGTGCTGCAACCACTGAAGCCTGAACGCCTAGAACCCATGCTCCACAACAAGAGAAGCCACCACAATGAGAAGCCTGTGCACTGCAACAAAGAGTAGCCCCCGCTCGCCGCAACTAGAGAAAGCCCGCGCACAGCAACGAAGACCCAATGCAGCCAAAAATAAATAAAAATTTTTTAAAAATAGCTGTTTCTAGTGAACCTCTTACAGAAATGATGCTTCTCTGAGATTAAATGGTATTCCTACCTAAGGATAATTCTATTCTCATTACTCCTCCATAGCAAAAAGAGGTAAAGTAAAATACAATAAGCTATGTTTCTTCCTTCACTACAGCTTTCTAAACTATAATGGGCACTAACAGGGGTTAATAACTATGGCCTACTACTCGTTTTCATAAAGTTTTATTGGAACAGACATGGTATTTTCTATGGCTGCTTTTGTGCTACAACAGCAGAGTTGAATAGTTGTGACAGAGACTGTATGGCTTGCAAAGACTAAAACATTTACTATCTAGTCCTTTACAGAAAGAGTTTGCTCACCTTTACACTAGAGCATAGAAATCTATCCATATCCACCTAGGGGAACTTAAACAAGTTACTTAACCTTTATAAATCTCCATTTCCTTATCTGAAAAAAATGGACCTGAAAATAACACTACCTTAAAGGATTGTTAGGAGGATTAAATGGATATTTCAGGGACAATGTTTAGCAATGTCTAGCCTATGATCAAATAAAGGTTAATTGTTTTTTATTTTGTTATTATTAATAATTCTAAATTATGCCATCCCTTACATGGCTATTAGCGTTACCTTTTCAAAACATGAAATATGTCATTTCCTTCTTTATAAACCTTCAATGGTTCCCTTCTGCCTATAGAATAATGTCAAAATTCCTTACCACAGCACTTGAAACTTTCCATGATTTGCTCCAGCTTATCTTTGGAAGCTCACACTTTCCCATGAGCCTTATTCTTCACCCATCTCTCCCTTTCCTCTGGTTCTATCCTACAAATATATTTAAATTTACCCATCTTAAAAAATGCTTCCCTTGTCCCTCTCCCTAAAATATGATCCTAATACACTCTTTGCACTTGTGACCAAACTTTAAGGTTACATACACTATCTACATATCTTTAACCTTCCTTCGTTTCTAAACTCATTATAACCTGCCTTCTGCCCACATTACTCTTTTGTAACTTTCCTTACTGTGGAAGATTCAGAGTTTTATTTATCTCTGTATTTCTAGCACCTAGTATAGTACCTTGCACACAGTAAGGAAGCTCTCAGTAAAGATTTGTTGAAAGGCATGAATGATTTTTATGACCTGGAAACTTAAGTTAAAGCTCCTCCCTGAGCTGGAAGACTTCATTTACTTACTGAAAATTATCCTTCTAGGATCAGCTAAAATTTCATCTTCTCTACAACGATCTCCAGGATGCCCTCAGTCAACATTAGTACTCTTTCTCTCTCTTCCTGCCCCCCAGTACTGCTAACATCCTTCTTTGAAAGATTGCTCATTAGCATAAGTGAAGTAGTCCAGGGTGTGGAGTCAGACTACTTGGATTTGAATCCTGGCTCTGCCACTTACTGATGACCTCTCTGTATTTCAGGGTTTTCCACATGCAAAATGGGAATGTTAATATTACCTAACCTATATGGTTATTGTGAAGATAAAATGAGACAACTTGAGCTCCTGGAACATAGTAAGCACTAGAGAATGTTAGCTATTCTTCTCTTAACCTTTCTGACTTTTTCTCCAGACTGGAATATAAGAAAGGTTTTTAAGAGTACAGATCTCATCTAACTTATTTCTATATACAGTGCCTGACATACAATGCTTTGCACGTAAGATGCTAAACAAGCATTTCTTGAATGAAAAAGCAGTAATCACCAAATTAGCTTCACAATGTAAACTCGTTTTATAAGAAAGAACATTCAGAGGCAGGTACAAGGCTGGAAAGCCAAGAGGTGTTTACTTTATTTAATCAAATATTTACATAGAAGCTAGGCAATAGGATTCTACTAGCAAAACAATGGCTACATTCTAAAGTTATGGATCTCCTAGAAGCTGAAAGTATTTGGTTTGGGTGTGATACACCCTTGCTTCCCTTCCCCCCAGATCCACCGTCACTATGACCACATCATCCACAGAGATGTCACAGACAACACATTCAGGAAGGCACTGCCTTCATGTGACAGTCTTCCCCACTTCCTAGTCACGTCGCCACATCACAGTGGTATCGCACAATTCTACCGTTATGTGAAACTTTTCTGCCAGACCTCCTCAACCTCACTTCTTTTCCAGCACCACACTTCCTACTCTCATCACCACATCACAGTGGTGTCGCACAATTCTACCTCTATGTGAAACTTTTCTGCCAGGCCTCCTCACCCTCACTTCCTCTCCACCACTACCATGTCGAAAATGGTGTTACAGAGCTGGCAAGCTGAGACAGGCATTAGCTTTATATTGGAAGAAGAGCTTGAGCAGAGTTAATCATTCCAGTTGCTATAAACAGAATATACTTTAAAAGGGAAATATTACTCATCCTTAACAGGGAAGTGATTTATGCCTAGAAAAGCATTTAATATCAACAATAAGTTTTTACTGAAATTTTTATTGCTTCTTTAATCAAAATCTAAACTGTGGCTGAAGCTTAAAATCACTTTTGGTAAGAGACAGGATCTAAAAAAAGTTACATTCTGATTGATTCTTATTCTCCACTACCACCACCCAAAATCATGCAAGATAAAATTACTTAGCTGGGGAAGGGAGAACTTTCTTAATGGATATGCTTGAAAGTGAGTGATTGATTACTCAACTTTGTTATTTTTAATTTCATATTACACACACATTCACGTTGCTTTTGATTTTTTAGACCAGTGCTTCCTAAATTTTAATGTGGAAACAGATCACCTAGAAATCATGTAAACTGCAGACTTAGATTCTATAGGTCAGGAGGGACTTGAAATTCTGAATTTCTAAAAGCTCCCAGGTGATGCTAATGCTGCTTGGTCTATGGACTTATATGATGAGTGGCAAGGCTCAGTGTAGACCAAGGATAGCTAGCTGATCACTACTCTAAAGTTAGTAAGACTACAACAGGAAACTCCCAACTCTCATACTACTGGTAAACTAGACTTTGACCAGAGACTTTGGCTCCCTCTAAGTAGAAGTATTTTTGACCGAGCATGCTTCTGAATTACCAAGGCACTCCATCAACACCACACTGCTACAGCATCATCATTTTCTACCTTTAACTGTTTTATAATATGCCTTATATCTCCCCTACTAGACTATAAGCCTTTTTTTTTTAATAAATTTATTTATTTATTTATTATTTTTAGCTGTGTTGGGTCTTCGTTTCTGCGCGAGGGCTTTCTCTAGTTGTGGCGAGCGGGGGCCACTCTTCATTGCGGTGCGTGGGCCTCTCACTATCGTGGCCTCTCTTGTTGCGGAGCACAGGCTCCAGACGCGCAGGCTCAGCAACTGTGGCTCACGGGCCCAGTTGCTCCGCGGCACGTGGGATCTTCCCAGACCAGGGCTCGAACCTGTGTCCCCTGCATTGGCAGGCAGACTCTCAACCACTGCGCCACCAGGGAACCCCGACTATAAGCTTCTTAACAGCATTCTCTTGCCTGGCATATGACAGTATATAAACACTTGCTGGATAATTTAAAACACAACTCTGACCACTCAAAAATTACTGAGTGCCACTGTGTGCCAGGCACTGGTAATGATCATAATAATTATGATAACAACTAACTCAAAGCGCATTTACCATTGTTCTAAGCACTTTATGTTATATTCATCGTTGTAATAAATTTATTTATTTATTTATTTTTGGCTGTGTTGGGTCTTTGTTGCTGCACATGGGCTTTCTCTAGCTGCAGCGAGCGGTGGCTAGTCTTTGCCTCGGTGCGCTGTCTTCTCATTGCGGTGGCTTCTCTTGCTGTGGAGCACGGGCTCTAGGTGCACGGACTTCAGTAGTTGTGGCACACAGGCTCAGTAGTTGTGGCACACGGGCTTAGTTGCTCCGTGGCACGTGGGATCTTCCCGGACCAGGGTTCAAACCCATGTCCCCTGCATTGGCAGGCGTATTCTTAACCACTGTGCCACCAGTTAAGTCCTACGTTGTATTCATTTAATTCTCACGATAACCCAATGAAGTAACATTTTTATTAACCTAATCATATAGATGAAGAAACAGGCTCAGAGAAATTAAGTAACTTGCCCAAAGTCATAACAGCTAATAAGTGGCAGAGCCAGGAGTCAAACCTAAACAGTGGGTTCCAAAGTCTGTGCTCTCTCTCTTTTTTTTTTGGCCGCACCACGTGTCATGCGGGATCTTAGTTCCCCAAACGGGGCAAACCCACACCCTGCAATGGAAGCGCGGAGGTTTAACCACTGGACCACTAGGGAATTCCCAAAGTCTGTGCTCTTTTTTTTTTTCCCCAAAGTCTGTGCTCTTAACCACAATGTTATATTACCTCTCCATATAGTTATAAAAAGGATATAGGGGCTTCCCTGGTGGCGCAGTGGTTGAGAATCTGCCTGCCAATGTAGGGGACACGGGTTCGAGCCCTGGTCTGGGAAGATCCCACATGCCGCGGAATGACTAGGCCCGTGAGCCACAATTGCTGAGCCTGCGCGTCTGGAGCCTGTGCTCCGCAACAAAAGAGGCCGCGATAGTGAGAGACCCGCGCACCGCGATGAAGAGTGGCCCCCACTTGTCGCAACTAGAGAAAGCCCTCACACAGAAACGAAGACCCAACACAGCCATAAATAAATAAATAAATAAATAAATAAATAAATAAATAAATAAATAAATAATTTTTTTTAAAAAAGGATATAAAAATGATTAAGACACAACCCCTCCACTTAAGAAGCTATTGGCTACTCAAAAAATTGTTGTGGCAGCTCACAGCCCCTGATCAAAGTCCAAATTCTTTAGCGTGTTATTCAAGAGTCTGAATGATCTGACCCCAACCTCTCTTACCTTATCTGTTACATCGACCTGCATTCTCTACATTTTAGTTATATAACCTGCCTCTCCTAAATATGTCCTGAATTCTCCCACTTCCACTTTCATTTTGTTGCTAGAATGAGTCCACTTTTCTAATCAAAATTAATCTTTCTCTTCCCTATACACTCATATCACTCCATTTAAACTTCTATTGTAACACTTATCAGGCCTGCCTTCTACATGTTTTAGCTATGTCCACCTCTTCCACTCAATCAGAGGATTCTTGAAGGCAGGGATGTTATGTATGGAAGGGAATGGCTACTTGTTCACTTCCTTTTTCCTCCTGAAGTAGACTACATTTCCTAGTTGGTTAAGACCATTAACACTGAGTTCTGGCCAGCGGTATAGGGGCAGAAGGGATGATTTCCAGGCCTGTCCCATTAAAAACCTCAACACTGTCCTCCATACTTTCTTCCTTCATCTGCCAGCAGATGCAGAAGACCCAGTAGTGGAAACTGAGGCCCTGTCCTAGGTTAAAAAGAGCTCCCCTTCAACCTCCACGCAACATGCACTGGACTGGAACATGAGTAAGAAACAAGCTTTTGTGTCTCTATACATACTTTAAACACTGCCTTGTTCATAGTTACTGCTCAGTAAATATTTACTGAATTCAATTAAAAGTTAAAATTCTTATTCCAAGGCAGGACCTTTCAAGGCCCTACTATTAGCCAGCAGTCTCCAAAACTGGGGAATGAGCAAGACTGAAGTATGGAAAGAAAATTAGAATTTTTACTTTTTTTTAATATGAAAAAGAGAAATTAAGTTTTACTAATATTTAATAAGGGTTGATCGTAGCACCTGGGGATGTGCTCAAAAATGTTTTCCTAATGGGATACTATGGTAGACAGAAGATATCCAAAGATGTCCATGTCCTAATCCCTAGAACCTGTGAATATGTTATGTTAGTAGGCAAGTAGAATAAATTAAACTGCAGATGGAATTAAGACTGCTAATCAGCTCACTTTAAATTAGGGTGATCATCCTGGATTAGCAAAGTGGGTGCAATGTAATCACAAGAGGTATTCAAAGGTGGAAGAGGGAGGCAGAAGAGTCAGTATCAGAGGGATACAATGTGAAAAAGACTCAACTGGTCTTGGCTGGCTTTGAAGATGGAAGGGGACTACAAGCCAAGGAATGCAAAACAGACTCTAGAAGCTGAAAAAAGTAAGAAAATAGATTCTCCCCTAGAGCCTCCAGAAAGGAACATAGCCCTCCTTGAATTTAGCCCAGTAAGACCCATCAGACTTCTGACCTACAGAACTGTAAGATAATACTTTTGTGTTGTTTTAAGCCATTAGGTTTGTGGCAATTTGCTACAGCAGCCATAGAAAACTAATAATAGATACATAATCAAAAAAATTTATGGGTCACTATTCTATGTTATAATGCTCACAGATCTATGATAGACTTTGGGATTTGACTCTTTCTAAACAAGCATAAGGAAAATAATAATGTTATTATGTTCCTTCGTGGCATTTACATCCAGTGGGTCAAATATTTATTGAACTCTCAGTTATGTATAAAGCTCAGAGTTAAACACTAAAGTTTAAATGTTATCCCTTCTCAAAAGTTTATTACCTAAACAGAAGAATGAGGGAGAGGTGTGATTACAGTCTAAAACACATCTATCTATCCTCATTCTGAAAAACAAAACACTGACACTACTATCAGACTTGGACCTCTTCAATTCTGCATAATAGGACCTAGTAAGAGGTCTGTGGCCATTGTATCAAAGCTGTCAGGAAAATTACTACTTATTGCTCACCTACAATATACCTGGAAACTGTGCTAGGTGTTTTATAGGTACTACCTGAGATGAAATTACCCCCATTTTAACATCTAGGAAAATGAGGTTCAGAGTATTTAAGTGACTTGACAAAGATTAGAGGAGGTACTGGAATCTGGATCTATTAGGCTCCAAAGCCTATGCTTTGTTCTGTGACAATCACTATGGAAGAAAAAGGCCAGTGGTTCAATAATAATTTCATTTTTGATTCATAAAAAACTATCTATCTATAAACTAATGAAAATCTTACTGGTTAGCTTTATAAGCCTTTCTACTGCCAACTTTGAGCAATAAAAGCACCATCCATATTGTAAGAGTTCTTCTGACCTGTACTGGTCTTTCCAGAAAAATGTCTGACTCCAAAGTTTGGTAAAAAAAAACAATTAAGAGGCCTGAAATAAACCTATAGTAAAATATTAAAATGTGGGGCTTCCCTGGGGGCGCAGTGGTTGAGAATCCGCCTGCCAATGCAGGGGACACAGGTTCGAGCCCTGGTCCGGGAAGATCCCACGGAGCAACTAAACCCGTGCGCCACAACTACTGAGCCTGCGCTCTAGAGCCCGCGAGCCACAACTACTGAGCCCGTGTGCTACAACTAATGACGCCCGCGCACCTAGAACCCGTGCTCTGCAACAAGAGAAGCCACCGCAATGAGAAGCCTGCGCACCACAACGAAGAGTAGCCCCTGCTCGCCATAACTAGAGAAAGCCTGTGCGCAGCAACGAAGACCCAACGCAGCCATAAATAAATAAATAAATTAATTAATTAATTAAAAGATAATAATAAAAAAATAAAATGAACTGCTTTGTATTTTACTCCCAAATAAAGCAAAGATACCAACGCTCTCTTAGACTAGAAAAAATTACCAATAACCAAAAAGGAGAAGAGAGGGAAATTGCTCAGAACTCAAGTCCCAAAAGAGCTATGAATTTAGATCCATAAAAAAAGGAGTACTATCCTTGGGTAAGGCTTGCTGCAGTTCAAACGTGTTTTAGAGGTATTACATCATGGAAAACTGGTTGTGCGAGGTCATAGATACGAAAACTCATAAGGAAAACTCAGCTGAACAGACATTAACCACCAGAGCCTCACATCAGGTGACACTAAGCAGAGCTGGTTCAGTCTGGCTTTCTCTTTCCTCTCCATGGTTTTTATAGTCCAATTTTAAGATAGCTAAAGGCAGAATAAACATTCCACAGCCATCACTAGATCATGTCAATAGCACTATATATAATAACAAAAGGACAAATCAAGTTCATGGTCAAATTTTACTTTTTCTTAGTGAAACAATACAAATATCTAAAAAGTTTAAATTAGATCCGCTTGCTTATAAATATTAAACCAGTTTAATAAATATAAAAATATCCTAGATTTCTGAGAGAAAAATATCCTCTATCTTGAATAACAACTGAAAGTAAAATGAGACTAAGAATGAATTCATTCTGTATTTTCTTTATTTCATAGAAAATTTTAAACCACATTGCTCAAAACTGCCATGCAAGCAGCAAAATACCAAGTCTCCTGACAAAGGCAGAACTATTAATACATATATGTGCAGTGACTTTAAATGTTCCCAAAATGCTTTTTTTTTTTAAATCCAGGAAGTTCAGAAGAGAACTAACATCCACAAACCCAAGTATATAGATTGTCTCCCCAAGCACTGAAAAAGCTTCTTCCCCCTTCCCAAATTTATCCTTTAGTCTACAATTACTCATAAACTCACACCAAAATAGCAAAATATAAACACAAACTTCAAATTCTGTGAGCATACTTCTGAAACACTCTCCCAATGATTTATTTCTTCCCCAATTCAATCCAGCAAGCATGTATCAAGTAAATACTAAGTGCAAGGTTTGTACTCTCCATAGATTAACAGAACACTTAAATTTTTTTTTTACGACCTGTCACATATGTACTAAGCACAGTGCCTGGCAATGAGGATCAAGTGGGGGCCGTAGAAATAAACATGATGGTTCCTTCTTTAAGGAGTTCACAAATAATGATAATAGTAGATAACATTTACTGAGCACTTATAATGTGTCAGACACTGTTCTAAATACTTTATAGGAATTACCTCATTTAATCCTTATGAAGACATTATGTAATAGGTACTATTACTCTCTCCGTTTTACAGATAATAAAACTGAAGACAGATTAAGTGGCTTCCCCCAGGTCACACAACTAGCAAACGGCAGTCAGGACTGGATCCTTAACTCTTTTTTTTTGCTTAACACGTTATCTGTTTATTGTTGTTTGGATCCTTAACTCTTAAGCTTTATGCTATACAGCCTTATTATATGATGCTTCAGATGATTATAATAATAGCAGCATCAATAATAAAAATAACAGCTAAGATTTAGTGCCTTGCATTGTGATAAGTTCTTTTTTTAAAAAATAAATTTATTTACTCTATTTTTGACTGCGTCGGGTCTTCGTTGCTGCGCGCAGGCTTTCTCTAGTGGTGGTGAGTGGGGGCTACTCTTCCTTGTGGTGAGGTGGCTTCTCTTGTGGAGCACGGGCTGTAGGTGCACGTGCTTCAGTAGTTGTGGTGTGCGGGCCCTAGAGGGCAGGCTCAGTAGTTGTGGCGCATGGGCTTAGTTGCTCTAGCAGCATGTGGGATCTTCCCCGACCAGGGCTTGAACCTGTGTTCTCTGCAATGGCAGGCGGATTCTTAACCACTGCGCCACCAGGGAAGCCCCATGATAAGTTCTTTATG
The DNA here is from genome assembly GCF_965194825.1 of Balaenoptera physalus. NCBI lineage: Eukaryota > Metazoa > Chordata > Mammalia > Artiodactyla > Balaenopteridae > Balaenoptera > Balaenoptera physalus. The sequence goes on along the minus strand of NC_138882.1, from coordinate 158,785,740 downwards.
TATGTTATTTCATTTAATCCTCCCAGTGAAACCGAGCAGGACCCTGTGGGGCTCCTTGGCACAGAAGCCTTTCAAACATTTGCTGATCTGGGAAGGGAGAGGATGCAGAGACAAGGGAGGAGTAGTCAAGAAACAAAGTGCAGGGGACTTCCCCTGTGGTCCAGTGGTAAAGAATCATGCAGGGGACGCAGGTTCGATCTCTGGTTGGGAAACTAAATTCCCACATGCCGCAGAGCAACTAAGCCTGCACGCCTCAACTAGAGAGCCTCTGTACCACAACTAAGACCCAATGCAGCCAAAAATAAAAAATAACTAAAAATAAAAATAAAAAAACAAGATATTCGTTAAAAGAAAAGAAACAAAGTGCAGTGTTGCTGCCCGAGAACAAGACGGTCCTGCTGCGACAATGTCGTCTCAGTACAGCAGCCACTGGCCCCAGACAACAACAACTGTGAGGAAGGTGAACAGTCTCTGCCCCAACCAGCCGGCCTCAGCAGTTCCTGGGTGGAGCTCCCCATGAACAGCAGCAATGCCAATGATAATGGCAATGGGAAAAATGGGGGGCTAGAACATGTACCCTCCTCATCCTTTATCCACAATGGAGATATGGAAGATTCTTTTGGATGCACAACATGAATCTGGACAGAGTAGTTCAAGAGGCAGTTCTCACTGAGATAGTCCTTCCCCACAAGAAGTTGGGCAGATCATGTTTGATGTGGAAATGCACACCAGCAGGGACCATAGCTCTCAGACAGAAAAAGAAATTGCAGAAGGAGAGAAAGAAGTGGATTCTTTGAAGAAAATCGTAGACTGGGTATCTGATTGGTTCAGTAGACCTGAAAACGTTCCACCTAAGGAGTTCCACTTCAGGCACCCTGAACATTCCATTTCCTTAAGCATGAGGAAAAGTGGAGCCATGAAAAAAGGGGGGATTTTCTCTGCAGAATTTCTTAAGGTGTTCATTCCATCTTTCTTCCTCTCCCATGTTTTGGCTTTGGGGCTAGGCATCTACACTGGAAAACGACTAAGCACACCTTCTGCCAGTACCTACTGAGGGAAAAGAAGAGCCCCTGGGAAAGAGTGTGACTTGTCAAGTGGTGTACTGTCACAGCAGTTTATTTGAACTTGAGACCATTGTAAGCATGACCCAACCTACACTCTATTTTTACATATCCAAGTTCCAGTAACTCTCAAATCCAGTATTTTAGTCAAACTCTGTTGAGGCATTTTACTAACCTCATTCCCTTTTTGGCCCGTAAAACACTTTAGAATTTCCTAACAGAGTTTACTGTTGTTTAGAAATTTGCAAGGGCTTCTTTTCTGCAAATGCCACCAGCTGATTATTTTTAATTTTGTCAACAATGCTGTTGTCTCCTTTTAGTACCATCAGACTTAGACCTGCATCATTCATGGTATAAATTTTACTCTTGCAAGATAACTCCCATCTTTCTCTTAAAATGAGACCAGGTTAGCAATGATATAAAAGCTTTATTGTTTTGTTTTTCAAGACAAAGGCAAGCTTCTCTAAGCTTGAATTTACAGTTATTAAAAAAGAAAACAAAAACAAACAAACAAAATAAGACACTAGAAAAAAATACCCTGGGCAATAAAAAATTATTTTAAACCAAAAAAAAAAGAGAGAGAAAAACAAAGTGCAGCCTTGGGGCAGGGCCCTGGTTCCACCTCAAGGGATACACATAACAATATCTTTGAGCTCTTCTACAGAACTAAAACCCCCAACAAATGGAAGACGTTAGCATTCTTCATTCCAGAGAAGATCACAGTTCGATTAACCTCAAGAAGCTCATCAGGAGACCACCTAGGCCAGATTAAAGGCATGCAGGCCCTGTACACACCCTGATCCTTATCAGCAACCCCGCCCTTGAACCACTGCTATAAAACTCCTCACCAAATCTCCCCAGGTTGGGACACACAGTTTTTCAGGGCACAAGCCCGCTGTGTCCCCCTTTGCCTGGCAAAGCAATAAAGCTATTCCTTTTCACTTCACCCAAAACTCTGTCTCTGAGATTCGATTTGGCACCAGTGCAGGGAGGCCAAGTTTTCGGCATCACCATCAACCTGGTACAGTAGTACTATTATTATTCTCTACTTCACAGATGAGAAAACTAAGATTACAGAGGTTACATAACTTACCTAAGGTCCCCTAACTACTAAGAGACACAACCATCATGAACCTCTCCTCTGAATTCCAGACTTGTTTACCCAACTGTCAACTTGATATCTCCTGATCTCCCATCCCCAAACCTGTCCCCTATTCAGTCTTCCCCAATGTAGTTACTGGCAATTCAATTCTCCCAGTCATTCAAGTCAAAAACCTAAATAAGAGTCATTCTAGATTCCTGCTTCCTTGTGCTAATATCCCACACCCAGTCCATTAGGAAATTCTATTGCCTCTACTTTCAAAAATATCCAGAATCCAATTACTTCTTCCCACCTACACTGCTACCCATAGTCCAAGCTCTCTCTAGATGACTGCAGTTGCCTCCAAACTTAATTTTCCTCAGTTATAATTTACAAAGCTTCAAATAGGTATATAATGAAAAGAGAACCCAGGGCTGCCCATATCACCACTGAATCCTACTCCCCTGAGTAAGTAACAATTCTTTTACTGTTTCTTCTATTTACCAACACAGCTCTAGCTAACTAACATACTTATACTGCTATTTCTACCTTCTACTGACTTTCCAGTGTGGAAGCTGAGGGTTCCAACCCTCTTAAATTACTTCCTTTCCAATATTGGGTAAAAGACAATTTTGGGTAAAATCAATATTTAGGAGAAAAAAAAACTCAGCATTTACATCATTATGACTGATTATAATCATTACTAAGCCAAGTAATATATTATGATTACATTTTATTTCTTGCACAATTTTTAATGTTTTGCCTAATTTTTCATGTGCTCAGTTACTATATGCCTACCATTAATTCTTCCCAAAGCCTCCAAGAGAATTGTAAAATTCTTCTGAATATGAATGTCCACCATGTCAAACACATCTGGAAATCCATGAATTCTTTCCTTAAACCTCACTCCTCAATATTTCTCCTGGAGTTCTTGATCCCCCCGCTCCAGTTTGGACTGCTTATTCTCTAGACTGTTGTCCAGCAGTCACCCTGGGTCTTGCTATCACCCTTCTTTCCAGATCTTACACATTCCTTTTTATTTTTACTTAGTTGTTTTGTTTACCCCCTTGTTTTTGATGGGACACATCCTCCAGAAGCTTCAAAAGAAAAGGCTCATGAGAGGCAAAGTTTTCAAAATGTTGCATGTCTGAAAATGTCTTTACTCTCATGCCTGACTGGTAGTTTGACTGGATATAGAATTCTAAGTAGGAAATAATTTTCTCTCAGAAAGCATTGTTCCATTGGTAGAGCTTCCAGAGCTGGTGTTGAGAAGTCTGATACCATTTTAATTTTCAGTCTTTTATATGGCATCTCGTTCCCCCCCACCCCCACCCATGGAAGTGCTTAGAATCTTATTTTTATTGCCCATATTATAAAATTTCATAATCATATGCTCTGGGGTGGGTCTTTTTTTTCATTCATTGTGCTGGGCACTTGGTAGGACCTTTCACTTTGGAAGTTCATGCTCTTCAGTTGTAGAAAATGTTCTTGTATTAGTCAAAAACAGACTTCCTAGATTGATCCTTTAATTTTCTTATCTTTTCTCTCTTATTTTCCATCTTTGGCTTTTCTCCATTAATGGATGATCTCCTCACCTTTATCTCCTTGGCCTTCTAGTCAAATGGTTTAAATAAAACCATAAGTAAATAATCATATAGAACCATATATAAATAAATAATTATATTTTAAAATTTCCAAGAATCTTTGAGAATCTTTGTGGTTCTCCAATTATTACTATTTTATAGTATACCATTCTTGTTTCATAGATGCAGCTCCTTCTCTAACCTCTCCTGGAAGGATATATATTTAGAAGATAGTAATTAGAAGGTTTTTTGGTAGTTACATTTTAAAGTTTTCTTCTTTTACTTGGGGCTCTTCAATTTCTCCAAATCCACCGATTTCCTGGCAGGTGGTGGGGGTGTGGGTGGGAGGCAGATGATTCCTACCTGCTTAAGAGCCATGTGATAGAAGAGGACTAGAAGTCTCAAGAGCCTCACCATTCAGTATGCAGACAATCCCTTCATCTCCCTCTTCTCAGTATAACATTCCTTCCCCATCTGCTGTCATTTTAGATGCTTACCTAGTATGAAGGTAGGTAAGCATTCTAACATTCTGGTTCAATTTTTTCCCCAAAATAAAAATTCATTTCTTGTCGGGGTGGGTGAGACTTAACTGATTAGTTGCAAAGAATGGGGATGGTGACTTTTAGGCCCAGTTATCCCTGAAAAGACTTTCAATAGTCCTCCTATTTTCAGCCCAAGCCTGACATCCACCTTCAGATCCAGAGGTGAACTGTAAGTTTTGTAGGTTTCTGTGATGCAAACTGGCTTGCTTCTATGTAGTACCTGCTTCTATAGATACTACTTTATAGGCACTGGAAATATTGGGTTGGCTAAAAAGTTCATTCGGGTTTTCCATAAGATGTTACGGAAAAGCCCGAAAGAACTTTTTAGCTAACCCAATACAGTGGTGAACATTATAAAGTTCTACCCTCAGGGAGCTCACCCTACCCTGGAGGCTATAAACAATAAGTAAACAAATGAATAAATAAGATATTTTCAAAGATGATAAGAACTATAAAGACAAAGCAGAATGAGGGGATAAATAGTGATATTGGATGGCTATTTTAGACAGGCTAGTCAACAGAAGTCTCTATGAGGAGGGGATATCTCAGAAGAAGCATGCCAAATGATTCTGGGATAAAGACGTTACTATAGGAAATGGGAAAAGAAAGTACAAAGACTCTGAAGTAGGAAAGAGGTTGGTGTATTTGAGAAACAAAAAGGTCAGTAAGGGTGGTGGTTAGGATGGTGTAAGCTACAGGAAGAGTGATCAGAAATAAGGTCAGAGAGGCAGGAAGGACAAATTAAGGCCTTGTACATCAAAGCCCAGAGTTTAGATTTCATTTCAAGGGTGACAAAAAGTCACAGAAGGAAATTCAGCAGTGGGGGATGGTATGATCTGATTTACCTTTTTAAAGTTCAATCTGGCTACCATGGGGCAAGAGGGGAACTGAACTAGGATGCTGGCTTGTGGAGGTAGTAAGTAGTAGGCAGACAGGGCATATTTTAAAGATAATGCTAAACTACTTGAAGGTTTGAAGTAGGGTGTAAAGGAAAGATATTAAGGATGACACCTAGGTTTTCGGCCTAAGTAACAGATGAATGGCAATTCCATTTGCTGAGATGGGAGAGGTCTAGAAAGTAAAAAATGGGGGCGGGGTAGGAAAACGATCAACAGGGGTCCATAATATGTACTCAGTAAATGGTAGCCACTGTTCATATTAAAAATCATCTTCCATTATATGTCAATTATATCTCAATAAATTTTTTAAAAATCACCTTCTTTCTGGGGTTGTACTACTTCACTCTCCACAGACGATGACATAAACAGTACTGAAGCTTATTCCACATTTTATTTTACAGAAACTTTCTGGTTATATGAAATTAGAACTTAGACTCAATTCCTAAGTCATTAGACTTTCTACCTTAGTACAGAGAAGAGAAAACAATATTAAGACCCCCCCTTACCAATATGCTAGTATTATAAAATTTGCTTTGAGGGCTATATCGACACTCTTTCACCTAGTTACTCACTAGGATTACAATGATAAAATCAAAAAGATGCACTTTAATCCATCGTTTTTATTTATTTATTTATTTAAAATACTTTTTTAAAATGTATTTATTTGGCTGAGCCGGGTCTTAGTTAAGGCATATGGGATCTTCGTTGCAACACACAGGGTCTTTTAGTTGCAACACGTGGAATCTTTAGTTGCGGCATGTGGGATCTAGTTCTCTGACCAGGGATTGAACCTGGGCCCCCTGCATTGGAAGCACAGAGTCTTAACCACTGGACCACCAGGGAAGTCCCAATCCATCATTTTTTTTTTTTTTTAATTTAGTTTTGGCTGTGTTGGGTCTTCGTTTCTGTGTGAGGGCTTTCTCTAGTTGCGGCGAGCGGGGGCCACTCTTCATCGCGGTGCGCGGGCCTCTCACTATCGCGGCCTCTCTCGTTGCGGAGCACAGGCTCCAGACGCGCAGGCTCAGTAGTTGTGGCTCACGGGCCCAGTTGCTCCGCGGCATGTGGGATCTTCCCAGACCAGGGCTCGAACCCGTGTCCCCTGCATTAGCAGGCAGATTCTCAACCACTGCGCCACCAGGGAAGCCCCCAATCCATCATTTTTAAATGCTTCCCATTTATTCTGAACAGCACACACACAGACACAGACACACACACACACACACACACACACTCTGAGATAATATATTTTTCAAGCCTGATCATTTAAAAATTATTCAAGGACTTCTCTGGTGGTCCAGTGGTTAAGACTCTGTGCTTCCAATGCAGGGGGCCTGGGTTCAATCCCTGGTCAGAGAACTAGATCCCACATGCATGCTGCAACTGAGACTGCATGCTGCAACTAAGAGTCCACATGCAGCAACAAAGATCCCACGTGCCATAACTAAGACCCAGGGCAGCCAAATAAATAAATAAATATTTTAAAAATAAAATAAAATAAAAAATAAAAATTATTCAACATTAACTCATTGTGATTTCTAACCTGGTCCATTCCCCTCTTTTAACAAAAGGAGAAACCAAAGCCCAGAGGTCAAATAACTTGTCCAAGAGAACACAATTAGGAAATCATGGAGTGGTGTTAAGTGCATAAGAGGAATATTTGAAGATAAGGCTGAAAAAACAGATCAGACATTAGCTGTCAGCCTAAAGAATTTTTGACTCAATTCTGAAATAAATGGGAGCCACAAAAGGTTTTTAAGAAATAAGCTATACAATTAGAGCTATGTATCAGGAAGAGTGAAAAGGTGGGCAAAAAGATAGGAAAAATAACTCACTCTAGGCAAAAGTGAAGAGGACTGAACTACAGATGCATAAAGGAAGGAACAGATGCAAAAGTCTTTGAAGATTTAGAATCAAGAGCTTAGCTTCTGCTTAGAAGCAAGGAATAAAAGGAATAACCAAAGATGACTTTGGGATTTTCATAATGGGTAACTGGAAAGAGTGCTCTCTTAATAGCTGAGAGTGGGAAAATACCCTGCCGTATCCTCATAGCATTAGCGGATATTAATCTGTTTCTTAGATGTACAGTTTGCTTCCTCAGGAGACTGTTTGGAAGACAGCCCTCTACTTCTCTTCTATTCACCATGATATTACCTAGCACAGGGCTGGACTGAGTAGTTCCAAACAAATATTTGGTTATTTGAAAGCATATTCTTCATTTTAACAAAATGGCAATCATATTGTTGCAAATGGATTCTGAAGGGAAGCTCAAACAATTGTGAAAAAAATTGGTAGACAGGAAAATAAATTCAGAATGGGGCCTAAAGAAAAGTAAGCATGAGAATGTGAACAAGGAGTCTAAAAGAAATATTAAATTTCTCATGGCATGAAGAATAACAAAGGGGTATGAGAACAAATCTTGGTACAGGTCCTCAAAAAGGCCATTGGGGAGTGGAAGTGAGCAAGGCATGGTATTGGGTTACAGATCTTGAGCATAAGACTTCCTGGCATAAACAACCTTATTCACAAGAGGCCCAAACTATCAGTCCCTGCACTCAACAAAGCACTTCACTGTTCTTTTTTTTTAACTGATAAATTAGAGCAACTGATGATAAAACAACCAATCTTAACTGTATCCATGTATTAAAAAAAATACATACACACAAACAAAATATACACACCTACTTGCCTCTATGACTCATCAGGCCCACTCCTTTCCTTCCAACTAGAAATCTTAGGAGGGAGAAAGATAAAAGGAAAAGAGGAAGTAGGGAGGTTGGGGTCAAGAAAAAGAGAGAAATAAAACTGCAAAAATTCAGCTCACTCACTCCTGCTGGGCACAAAATAGCTGTGCCAGCAGAGGACCAAGCCGTGCCCAGAGGATTAGATGCCCACCATCTGGCAGGTCATGCAGATACCCTTTTTTCCCAAGTAGGCCTTCAAAATCACTAATGCAGCAATTTTCAACGTTTTCTTTGTTTTTAAGTGGAGATCTTTTCTTCAAAATTCTTATATGGAAGTTCAATATAAAACAGATACAAAGTGAAGCTACTCTGGCTGGATGAAGCAAAAATGGAAACCGAAAGCCTCATCTGCTCAGCAACCTCCCTCCTGGGGTCAAGCCCCTGAGGAGGCATATCTGTGAAAATCCTAGGGTTCCAAGAGATGGATTCATCCCAATTTAAATCTTATAATCTCAGTATGAGGGAAAACTTTGGTTCATACTTCTGCCTCAGCTTTTGCACCTATAAAAACTAACTAACCTATGCTAACAGCTTGAAAATAGACTAAGAGCCATACTAACAAACAGTAACAAAAAATTTGAATTATAAAAAATATAAAGTATTAACAATAAATTTCTAAGACAACTTGAAAAGCATTTAGGGAATAAAAATTCTAAGAATTTTGAGACTGGAACATAGTTATGCGTAGTTGATATTTAAGGCATCCTAGGGAAGTATAAAAAATGCTTCTACTGCTATAGTACTCCTCTGGGTAACAAAAGCCAAGAGGACTCTGCTTGCTCTAGGCACCTGGTAGGATAATTTCCTTTTGTTGTATTCAAAACATACAATGAAAGTAAAGACACAAAAACATGAAAGATATAAACAACTAGAACTTCTTTAAAAAGGTAATCCATGTCCATGCTTTTAACTGCACTATATTTGAGACAGATGGCTTATGCAGAACAAAAAAAGTCACCATCAGAGTGCAAACCCACCATGGTTAACAATAATCATAATAATTTTCATGCTTACTGTGGATTATAACAGATCCATAGGCTTTACGTACATTATCTCATTTGTTGGTTTATTGTGAAGATCAAGATAGAATTAACACTACCTTTTACATATTAGAAAACTTAGCTGACAGCAAAGAATATGATTTTTTGTATAAAAGGGAACGGTGTGTCATTCCTGAGCAAAAGAGATAGGCTAAGAAAGTAGATCAAGGTGACATCAGAATAGGAATGGTATTCATCACACCACCACATTTCCAGGCTGAAACACATATATATTTAGTGAAACAAGAGCAAAGATGTACATGGACTGTAGGCCAGGATGTCCAATATAGTAGCCACTAAGCTTCATGGGGTAATTTAAATTTAGTTCGGTGTTTGTACTAGCCACATTTCAATGCTTATTAGCCACATGTGACTATTGGACAGCACAGATAAAGAACACTTCCATCATTTCAGAAAGTTCTATTCTATTCAACAGCATTACTCTAGCAGAAAACCCTTGAATGTATTAAAAACAGCTGCAGGACCTCCCTGGTGGTCCACGGGTAAGACTCTGCACTCCCAATGCAGGGGGCCCGGGTTCGATCCCTGATCAGGGAACTAGATCCCTCATGCATGCTGCAAAAAAAATAAAAAACAGACCCCGCATGCCGCAATGAAGATCCTGAGTGCCGCAACTAAGATCCAGGGCAGCCAAAATAAATAAATGAATAAATTTTTAAAAAAACAACAAAAAACAGCAGCAGACCCTCAACAAATGCTTGGTGAGTGAATGAATGATAAAAGACAGACGGGATGCAATGAGACATTTAAAAAACTAGCCAGAGGAAAAGAAACTAATAATAATAGCTAACATTTACTGGGCACTTAACACAAGCCAGGTGCTTTATATGGACTAAATTAATCCTCAATAACAACTCTATGAGGGATTTACTGTAATTTACCTCATTATAGATGGGAAAACTAAGGATCTCAGAGGTTAAGTAACTTTCCCAAGATCCACAATTTGAATCCAGGCAGCTTGATCTAGAATCTAGAGTCTCCGTTTTTAATCATTATACTATACTATTCTACTTCTTATATAACAATTATATTTTTATTTTAATTTTTTTTAGATTTTTTTGACGTGGACCATTTTTAAAGTCTTTATTGAATTTGTTAAATATTGCTTCTGTTTCATATTTTGGTTTTTTGGCCATGAGGCATGTAGGATCTTACCTCCACCACCAGGGACTGAACCTGCACCCCCTGCATTGGAAGGTGAAGTCTTAACCACTGGATCACAAGGGAAGTCCCTATAACAACTATATTTTTAAATTTTGCTGTCATGGAATAAAATTTGTTTAAAGTCAATCTTCCCATGCAATCACCAGTCAAGTTCATAGTGAAGAGAATAAAAAAAAAGAAGTGGTGAATAAAAAAGATGGGCAGGGGCTTCCCTGGTGGCGCAGTGGTTGAGAGTCTGCCTGCCAGTGCAGGGGACACGGGTTCGAGCCCTGGGCTGGGAGGATCCCACATGCCGCGGAGCAACTGGGCCCGTGAGCCACAATTGCTGAGCCTGCGCGTCTGGAGCCTGTGCTCCGCAACGAGAGAGGCCGCAATGGTGAGACGCCCGCGCAGCGCGGTGATGGGTGGCCCCCGCTCGCCGCAACTAGAGAAAGCCCTCACACAGAAACGAAGACCCAACACAGCCAAAAATGAAATAAAATAAATAAATAAATTAAAAAAAAAAAAAAAAAAAAGATGGGCAGGAAATACACCAAATGTTAACACTAGTTTGATCCCTAGATGCTGAGATTAAGGAAAATTTTTATTTTCTGGTTTTTGCTAATTCTATTTTCTAAATGTTCCACAGTGATGCTGTATCCCTTCTGCAATAATAATAAAACAATAAAAATACTACTTTTTAAACAAGATGAAAATATAATCAGCTTAAGAATTCCAAAGCAGGGACTTCCCTGGTGGCGCAGTAGTTAAGAATCCGCCTGCCAATGCAGGGGACACGGGTTTGAACCCTGGTCCAGGAAGATCCCACATGCCGCAGAGCAACTAAGCCCATGCACCACAACTACTGAGCCTACGCTCTAGAACCCGTGAGCCACAACTACTGAGCCCACGTGCCACAACTACTGAAGCCCACATGCCTAGAGCCCGTGCTCCACAACAAGAGAAGCCACCACAATGAGAAGCCTGCGCACCACAACGAAGAGTAGCCCCTGCTCGCCACAACTAGAGAAAGCCTGTGCGCAGAAACGAAGACCCAACGCAGCCAAAATTAATAAAATAAATAAATTTATTTTTAAAATAAATAAATAAATAAAATTACTGGCTGAATGTTTTTGTAGTGGACTAGGAAGCCAATAATTCTATACAAAGGTATAAAGTTTCAAGTAAGCAGTATAATCTAATTCCATAATTTTCTACCACTGACCACACATGTAAGTCATACTTAAGTTATATGATTTCTCTTTAGTCCAATATAAATATTAGCCTTAAGCAACCCTAAGTAAATTGCACTTTTAACTTTTCCAACTCTCTTACACAGATGCCCTACTTTAATATATATTGACTTAAATTTTCTAATTTGGTTTCATTTAGAAATACACTCACCTCACTAAAAAGTCAAGATAGGGACTTCCCTGGTGGCGCAATGGTTAAGAATCCTCCTGCCAATGCAGGGGACACAGGTTGGAGCCGGGGTCTGGGAAGATCCCACATGCCGCGGAGCAACTAAGCCCTTGCGCCACAACTACTGAGCCTGCACTCTAGAGCCTGCATGCCTAGAGCCCGTGCTCCGCAACAAGAGAAGCCACCGCAATGAGAAGCCCGCGCACCGCAACGAAGAGTAGCCCCTACTCACCGCAACCAGAGAAAGCCTGCGCACGGCAAAGAGGACCCAATGCAGCCAAAATAAATAAATAAATTTATTTTTTTTAAAAAGTCAAGATAGAGTGAGAAAGATTCATATACAGTAACCCCTTGGTATCTGCAGGGCATTGGTTCTAGGACCACCCCACCCCCTACCCTGTGAGGATACCGAAATCCACAGATGCCCAAGTTCCTTATATAAAAAGGCATAGTATTCACATATAACTACACACATGCATATACTCCCATATACTTTAAATCATCTCTAGGTTACTTACAATACCTAATACAATGTAAATGTTATACAAATAGTTGTAAATACAATGTAAATGCTATGTAAACAGTTGCTAGGCACAGCAAATTCAAGTATTGCTTTTTGGAACTTTCTGGAATTTTTTTCCCAACTATTTTCAGGCTGTGATTGCTTGAATCTGTGGATGCAGAGCCTGCCAATATGGAGAGCTGACTGTACTGATTACTAGAAAGTAATGATTATATAACCTTATTATACATACGAATAATTCTCCTTTAAAAAGGTAAACTATGTCTCCTCAAGTGAGTGCTAACAGTTAAGAGTAGATAGCCTGGGACTTCCCTGGTGGCGCAGTGGTTAAGAATCCTCCTACCATTGCAGGGGACACGGGTTCGAGCCCTGGTCTGGGAAGATCCCACATGCCACGGAGCAACTAAGCCTGTGTGCCACAACTGCTGAGCCTGTGCTCTGGAGCCTGTGAGCCACAATTACTGAGCCCACGCGCCTAGAGCCCGTGCTCCACAACAAGAGAAGCCACCGCAATGAGAAGCCCACGCACCACAACGAAGAGTAGCCCCTGCTCACAACTAGAGAAAGCCCGCATGCAGCAACGAAGACCCTACGTAGCCAAAAATAAAATATAAATAAATAAATAAATTTTTTTTAAAAAGTAGATAGCCTGGGGGCATAATTTTATTTTTATTTTCACTGATTTAATTATGATTCCTCCTAAACCAATTTAAGAAAATTAAATAACCACTAAAATTATCTCTCTTGGATAAATTACTAATTCAGCAATAGGTAACAACTGTTCTAATGAGCTGCTACTAAGAGTAAAGCAATTTGAGAGACATAAGGAAGTTGCCTTATTTTTAAAAAATATTTTATTTATTTATTTATTTGTTTGTTTGTTTATCTGGCTGCGCTGGGTCTTAGTTGCGGCACGCGGGATCTTTTAGTTGCGGCATGTGGGATCTTTTAGTTGTGGCATGCGGGATTTTTAGCTGTGGCATGCGAACTCTTAGTTGTGGCATGTGGGATCTAGTTCCCTGACCAGGGATCAAACCCGGGTCCCCTGCATTAGGGGTGTGGAGTCTTAGCCACTGGACCACCAGGGAAGTCGAAAGTTGCCCTATTAAATGCAGTTAATTACCAGAAAATTAAGTCTCAGTAGGTAGAAAAAGACCTAGAGCACAGCTAAATCCCAGCAAGACAGATTTAGCATGAAATCTTGAATCCCTCTTTTCAGCTTTTAATACTATTCTAACAAGTCTCCAATAATGTTTCGGCTTTCTCACTGATCCCCAGAAGGAAGGAAAAGCCATTACCTAAGGATGTTGGGATGGGAGAGTCTATTCATGAGCTGCACTTCTTTCAGCATGTTTGCACGGTTACTGCTCAACGTGTTCATCTTAAGAGCCATCACCTGGCCAGAAGCTCGGTGGCGCACCTAGAAAATAAAATGGGACAAAAAAAGAGGCTCAAGGGCGGCAGCTAAATATGAGGTCAAAGCCTCCACGTGTAGAACATGCCAAGATGTTTTACTGCCAATTTAGATAAAATAGACATGGTAAGGGATGTTTTTCTATAAACTCTGATTACATTAGGGTCTCACTTCCATTAACAAAGATAGATTTATTCCATCGAAGACCAAAATTGTTTCCCATTAAGCTGGCTAGAAACACATTGTTAATAATACCTCAAGAAATCATGTCTTTAAAATTTTAAAAAAATACCTTAGGAAAAAATGGGGAAAATTTATTAGGTTGGTTTCTTAAGGCCAACATTGCTGAGTCTCAGCAAACTGAAAGGAAAAAGTCTCTTTTGTGGAATTTTAATTGTGCACAGAAAAGATTCATGCATAAGCCTTATATAACACATAATGAACGATAAAACTGTCTTTATAGGACACTAAACCCACATCCTCAAAATCTCCCCCAAGCACCATAAAATGTATATCTATAAGAAAAAAACGCATTGCATGTTAAATATAGAAAGAAGGCAGTGAATCCTTTGGAGCTAATACTGTAGTAACCCAACACAAAGTACCTTATAATTATTTATACACACTCAAGTCAGATATAAAAAACATGAGCCACACCACTCACACTATTACCCATATGCACAGAGCAAAGTCTACTTCTAAAACATTCATTCTCTGTAGATTCAATCTATTTTACATGTAAAAATATTATTTTATAATTTCAATGCACACTCAACAGGTTTAAAAAAAAACACAATACTTGCAAGAAAATTAACTATGTTTTCAGCCTCTAAATCTGGTGTCAGTAGTAGCAAAATGAGACTATCAGAGAAAATATTTTGCCTTACCCAAAAAAAGCTCAATTATTCACTTAGATATGTGTTTCCTACTGAGAAATTATGAATGAGGCAGTAGAACAGTTACGAAGTACCAAGGACCTCATTACTTTCTGGTTAAAAAAAATTCATTTCAGGGTTTCCCTGGTGGAGCAGTGATTAAGAATCCACCTGCCAATGCAGGGGACACGGGTTCAAGCCCTGGTCCGGGAAGATCTCACATGCTGCAGAGCAACTAAGCCCGTGCGCCACGACTACTGAGCCTGCGCTCTAGAGCCCGCAAGCCACAACTACTGAGCCCGCGTGCCACAACTACTGAAGCCCACGTGCCTAGAGCCCGTGCTCCACAAAAGAGAAGCCACCGCAATGAGAAGCCTGCGCACGGCAACAAAGAGTAGCCCCCGCTTGCTGCAACTAGAGAAAGCCTGTGTGCAACAACAAAGACCCAACTCAGCCAAAAATAAAATAAATTTTAAAAAAAAAAAGAATGATTAAAAAAAAATTCACTTCAGATCATGCACAACAGGGACTTGCTATGCAAAAATGTCATCATCCTATGGACTTTCAGAGTATTGTTTCAGTGTATTATTTCCAGTTGACCAAGTGGAAATTCCAGTAGAAATCATGACAATCTACTTAATTCTTCAATCTCCAGAAATTCTTTGACATGACAATAGCCCCAGAAGTTTAGTATTAATATAGAACAGACATCACAGCTTATCTTAAAATTCAAAGAAACAATGCTTCAGAGTGGCCAGACACAAGAAGGGGAAGGAAGAAGCAAAACACTCAGAGCCACAGGAACCCTGATCAGAAGAACTGAGGCAGAGAACACTGGCTGTCTCTCCACTCTTCTAGATCACTTAGTGAGATTTGGAACCCAACTCTCTTCCTAGTGCATCAATGATTCTGTTGTCATGTACCTCGTGATTGATGAAATAGAAGTGGTTTTCCTTTTCAGATCCTGCATGGATAAGTTAAAAGAGACATTTATATACAAAGAACACACTGACAGTATTTTTCCAACTCTATTTACAGAAAACATCTGTGTTGTAATAAGGGCTCTCCATTCTGAAACTCACTCCTCTTTTTTTTTTTCATCATCTGAAAACTATCACTGAGTTGTTTTTTTTTTAAAAGTCTGCTTTTAAGAAAGTTTAATATTGGGACTTCCCTGGTGGCACAGTGGATAAGACTCCACGCTCCCAATGCAGGGGCCCTGGGTTCGATCCCTGGTCAGGGAACTAGATCCCAAATGCATGCTGCAACTAAGAGTTCGCCTGCCACAACTAAGGATCCCATGTGCTGCAACTAAGGAGCCGGCGAGCTGCAACTAAGGAGCCCTGGAGCCTCAACTAAGGAGCCCGCCTGCCACAACTAAGACCCGGTGCAACCAAATAAATAAATAAATATACAAATAAAAGAAAGTTTAATATTAAAATAATGTGTGAAATTTAGGGATAAAAATTTGTTTCAAACTAATCATAAAAAACCTTACTTCCTTAAACAAGTGATGAACATGTCCATAACATTGTAGTTGTCTTTCATTTGCATAAAGTATTTTTCTTCTTTCTTCTTAGCCCCTCAAATTCTACCTATCTTTGAAGGCCACACTCAAATATCCCCTTCCTCTCTGAAGTCTTCCTTGACTCTCTCTAGGAACTATTTGTGGTATCCCTCTTTATACTGCCTCAGAACAACATTCAGAACACCAGTATACCACTCATCACATAGTTCTGTACATAAATACCTCCTCGCTAGGCTATAAAGCATCGTGAGACCAGGCTCTATGTTGTATTAATCTTTGTCTTGCAGTGCGTAGAAGGCCTGGCACATCATAAGGGCACAGTGAAAACAACAGCAACAACAGTTAGTTAAATGATACTTCTAATGTACTTTCTAAGGCCAGTGAATCATTTATTTATCCAGGTAATTTCTTTGGGGGGTGGTGCTTTTCTTTGTTTTTCTCTTTTTGGTGGCAGAGATTTGGGGGGAGGATGCAAACAGAAAAGTAGTATAAGATTTGGCTTAAATTTTCTGGAGTTTACCATCTAGAAAGGGACAAACAATAAGCTATATGACTAGTCAGATAAGAAAGAGAATAAAGAATCAAATACAGCATGAGAGGTATTTATATGAATGTTGATGCACTTAGGGAAAAACTTCATGGCACTTCAGTGACACCTCCAAGAATTAATAGATTTGGACAGATTTTTTAAAGTACAGAATAGACTACAGGTGATAAAGAAAAAAGTACCATCAAATTTAGAGGTTCACAGAATATAGGGAACCTACCTAAATGCAGGAGGATCTTCAGTCCAAGTTGTCAAAACCATGAAAATTAATTAGCCCTCAAATCTACTTAGATTTTCAGATTAAAGGGAAGGCCTATTTCTGCCTAAGTTTGTCCTCTACACATAGATCATTGTTACTACTACTAAGAGGATTCCCAAGAGATTGATATCTTTAAATATCTTTAATTTTTTTTTTAATATATAGAATTGCCATATGATCCAGCAATTCTACTTCCAGGTATATATCCAA
The DNA here is from genome assembly GCF_965194825.1 of Balaenoptera physalus. NCBI lineage: Eukaryota > Metazoa > Chordata > Mammalia > Artiodactyla > Balaenopteridae > Balaenoptera > Balaenoptera physalus. The sequence continues at coordinate 158,768,851 of NC_138882.1, read as the reverse complement.
AATAATTGAAAACAGGGTCTTGAAAAAATATTTGTACACCCAAGTTCATAGCAGCATTATTTACAATAGCCAAAAGGCAAAACCAATCCATCCATCGACAGATGAACAGATAAACAAAATGTGGTATATACCATAATGGAATATTATTCAGCCTTACAAAGGAAGGAAATTCTGACACATGCTGCAACACGGATGAACCTTGAAGATATTATGCTACGTGAAGTAAGCCAGTCACAAAATGACAAATACTGTATGATTCCACTTATATGAGGTTCCTAGGGTAGTCAAACTCATACAGAAAGAATGTAGAATGGTGGTTGCTAAGGGTTGTGGGGAGGGGAGGAATTTGGAGTTGTTTAATTGGTACAGAATTTCAGCTTTGCAAGATGAAAAGAGCTCTGGAGAGTGTAGCACAAAAACGTGAACTGAACTATACACTTAAAAATGGTTAAGATGGTAAATTTTATGTTATATATACTTTATCACAATTATAAATAAAAGAAGGAAGGTAAGGAAGAAAAGAAAGGAGAGATGGAGAGAAAAGAGAAGAGGAGATGTGAGGAGGGAAGCAGAAGGGAGAGGATCACCAAGGTAAGGAAATTACTACCTCTCCTTGACTTTTAAACTCATCTGATGCTACCACAGGATCTTCAAATCCACTTTCTAAAGAAGAGCATAGCAGAGTGGTGAAGTACTCGAGCTTTGGAGATGAGCAGACCGAATCCAAGTTTTAACACTTAAACAATTAGAGTGACTTCTCATTGAAGTCTTCTGTTGTAAAATGAAGAGAATAATAGTCTCTGTCTCACATGGAGGATAAAATGATGTTGTTATGTTAGATAAACAAAATAATGTGTATAAAATACTTAACACAGTGCTTGTCACATAGTAAACATTCAAATAAATAGGTGTTGTTTTTAATAAAAATAAGAAACTATATGTTCATAAGAATTTAGCATATCAGGTGAGTTTGAGATGATATAGAAAATGTACACTTGTAATTTTAAGTAAAAATAGCAATATTCAAATCTGTATATGCCCCTGAGATTGTTTATTTATTACAAAGGGGAAAAGATACCTTTACAATGGAGAGGTCTGGCGGCTAGCACTTAACCAAGGGATCTTATTTAGCATTACCGAAAGTAAGACATGCAACATTATCAACCTTCTGATACAATGTATTATACTTGCCAAAATGTTTAACTCAGATCTAATTATAAGAAAAAAATTATACATATTCAGAATATCTAAAAGACAACTGGATGGTACTCTTCAAACAAACAAAGTGTGGGGGAATATTCCAGATTAAAAGAGATTAATAGTCATAAACACTGAAATGAAATGCATGAAACCTTGATTGGATTCTGGGTCAAAAAAAGCTGTAAAAGACTTTTTGGAGGCAAACAGGAAAAAATTTTTTTAATGGAATTATTTATTTATTTATTTATTTATTTAATTTTTTGCTGTGCCCTGCGGCTTGTGGGATCTTAGCTTCCCAGCCAGGGATTGAACCCAGGCCCCAACAGTGAAAGTGCTGAGTTCTAACTACTAGACCACCAGGGAATTCCCAGGGAAATTTTTAATAGGGACTGTATATTAAATTATTTTACTGAATTAAGGTTAATTGTCTAAGGTATAAATAGTGCCACTATGGCTTTGTAGAGAATATATTCTTGGAAGATACATACTAAAGTATTTAAGTGTCATGATGTCTGCAATTTGCTTTCAAGTGGTTTGCCAGAAAAAATACAGAGAGGTAAAGCAATGTAACAAAATATTAATAATTGGTGATTGTAGTTGAAGGGACTTACAGAGGTTTATTGCATTAGTCTTTCAATTTTCTACAGATTTTAAAAGTTTCCATGGGACTTCCCTGGTGGCGCAGTGGTTAAGAATCCGCCTGCCAATGCAGGGGACATGGGTTCAAGCCCTGGTCCGGGAAGATCCCACGTGCCATGGAGCAACTAAGTCCGTGGCAACAAAGCCACAACTGCTGAGTCCGAGTGCCACAACTACTGAAGCCCGTGCGCCTAGAGCCTGGGCTCCGCAACAAAAAGCCACTGCAATGAGAAGCCCACGCACCATATACCCTGAGAAAACCATAATTCAAAAAGAGTCATGGTTCAAATTCCAGTAGTGGGTCATCCTACAATGTATCTGACCTGTTGTCCTCAAAACAGTCAAGGTCATCAGAAACAAGGAAGGTCTGAGAAACTTTAATAGCAAAGAGGGGTCTAAGGAGACATGACAACTAATTATAATGTAGCATCCTGGACCAGAAAAAGACATTAGACAAAAACTAAGGAAATCTGAAACAACTAGGGACTATAGTTATTAATAATGTGTTGATGTTGATTCATTAATTATAACAAATGTACCACACTAATGTAATATGTTTGTAATAGGGGAAACTGGGTATGAGGTATATGAGAACTCTCTGTACTATCCTCTCAATTTTTCTGTAAATTTTAAAATGTTCTAAAAAATAAAGTCGACTAAAAAAAAAAAAAAAAAAGAGTCATGTACCACAATGTTCATTGCAGCTCTATTTACAATAGCCAGGACATGGAAGCAACATAAGTGTCCATTGACAGATGAATGGATAAAGAAGATGTGGCACATATATACAATGGAATATTACTCAGCCATAAAAAGAAACAAAATTGAGTTATTTGCAGTGAGGTGGATGGACCTAGAGTGAAGGTCCATACATACAGAGTGAAATAAGTCAGAAAGAGAAAAACAAATACCATATGCTGACACATATATATGAAATCTAAAAAAAAAAAAAAAGGTTCTGAAGAACCTAGGGGCAGGAAGGAATAAAGACACAGACGTAGAGAATGGACTTGAGGACATGGGGAGGGGGAAGGGTAAGCTGGGACGAAGTGAGAGAGTGGCATGGACATATATACACTACCAAATGTAAAATAGATAACTAGTGGGAAGCTGCCACATAGCACAGGGAGATCAGTTCGGTGCTTTGTGTCCACCTAGAGGGGTGGGATAGGGAGGGTGGGAGGGAGATGCAAGAGGGAGGAGATATGGGGATATATGTATATGTATAGCTGATTCACTTTGTTATACAGCAGAAACTAACACACCATTGTAAAGCAATTATACTCCAATAAAGATGTTAAAAAAAAAAAAAAAGAAGCAGCCCACGCACCGCAACGAAGAGTAGGCCCTGCTCACCTCAACTAGAGAAAGCCCGCGGGCAGCAACAAAGACCCAATGCAGCCAAAAATAAATAAATAAATAAAACTAGAGTTGAAGATGACTTCAAGGTCTACAAACAAAGGAACAAACCACAAACTAAAGGTCAGTCAAGTGGGTGCATGCAGCCTGTAAGTAACTGGAAGTAACTGATAATCTTTCATTAGACTTTTCAGCCACATTCAAATAATAGCAAATACTATCTATCATCTTCTATATATAAGGCACTGTGCTAGATGTTGAGAAGGCTCTTACAGATCAACATGAGACATCAGTCTGTCAGCTCTTCCAGCAATCTTTGCCCCCAAATTGCAAAGTTATCTTGTTGCTCTCCAGCTTAAAATTCTTCAGTAGCTCACCACTACCTGGGGAATAAAGTCCAAACTCCTTAACAAAACTAAATCCATCTTCTGCTCCCTGTATATTCCCACCATCTTCTCCCCCTACCTTTAGTTATTACATACTAATATTTGTAATTCTTTCCAAAGGTATCACCCTCTCCACACTTACTTGCCTTGACACATGCTATTCTCAATGCCTTGAGGTAATCTTAACCCCCTGAGCCCTATCCCAATCTCCCTTCCAAATTCCCTTCAATTATTCAAGATATAAGAAACATCACTTTCCCTGGGAAAATCTTACTTTATTTCAAGAAAAGTTGGATGGCTCCACTCTGTTTTCTTAGTACTCTGTTCTTATTTATCTCTGTTACAGCACTTGCATATTGTATGCTGTTAGTCTACCTATCTATTTATCTCCAATATACCTAAGGGCAGTTCCAATTCAAGGTGGCAACTAGGAAGATCCTGAACTTACCTCCTCCCTGAGACACAGAATCTACAACTGCATATGGAACAATTTCCTATATGCCTAAGAGCAAAGACTGCCTTATTCATTTCTTTATCCCCAGAATAGTTATTCAGCTCCCCCCCTCCCCAAAACACACATTCTGACAAGCAGGACTTCTTCTCATATGGACAAATCTAGATTTTTGTCAAAAATTGTTAAAAGGTAAGCAGGAAAGAAAAGCATGGCAATTATTACATAACTATCAACAGACACTAGTAGACTCTGGAATAGAAAAAGCAGATTACAGGTTACATACAATCCTATGTCCATTAGCTACTACTCTATCCATTTTTATTCCATTCAAGTAAGCATATTAACATACAAATGAGAGTGACAGTAAATATAGGGGTGCCTCTAATTCAACTCTAATTTATATTTTTAAAATTAAATTATTTGCATATGTTGATAATTTAACCATTTTATTTTTTTTTATTTTTTTTTTAAATTAATTAATTAATTTATTTATTTTTGGCTGTGTTGGGTCTTCGTTTCTGTGCGAGGGCTTTCTCTAGTTGCGGCAAGCGGGGACCACTCTTCATCGCGGTGCGCGGGCCTCTCACTATCGCGGCCTCTCTTGTTGGGAGCACAGGCTCCAGACGCGCAAGCTCAGTAGTTGTGGCTCACGGGCCTAGCTGCTCCGCGGCATGTGGGATCTTCCCAGACCAGGGCTCGAACCCGTGTCCCCTGCATTGGCAGGCAGACTCTCAACCACTGTGCCACCAGGGAAGCCCAATTTAACCATTTTAAATAACAAATCACATGCAATAACTTCATCCTTTAGCAGTGTGGTATGAAACCAAACTGAGAATCTCTTCTCTGGCAAAGTGCCTAGTATTTAGTAGTTGACTGCTCAAAAAATGTTTGCTGAATTTAAATGGATAACTTGAGTCAGGATGGTTATTTTCTAGAGGGGGAGAAAAGCATAAACCTCTGACCAGCTCAGGGAAGTAATAAGGGGAGAATTAAACAACAAAAAAGGACAACAAGGTAAGAACTGTAACAAAGTAATTAATCATAAAATTAACTATTAGATGAGTGGCTTAGGACTTCGAGCCAAGAAGTCACAATGAGTGTACAATAAGTATACAGTAAGCTGGTACAGCAACATTAGTATTAGGCAAATAAAGTTTAAAGCAGTAGTTTTCAAAGGAGGCTGTAACATCTCACTTCAGAGGTGTCTTTGAAGTTTTCAGGTGAAGTGTTTTGGTTATAACAATGATTGGGGGCAGGGAGTGTTGCAGGCCTGAGATGCTAGACATCCTGCAGCTACAGGACAATACCGCACAAGGAAGCATTGTTCCATGTCCAGTATGAAATGCAAATGTCTTACCAGACATTCATGTAAATAAAGAACATATTTAGGGCTTCCCTGGTGGCGCAGTGGTTGAGAATCTGCCTGCCAATGCAGGGGACACGGGTTCGAGCCCTGGTCTGGGAAGATCCCACATGCCGCGGAGCAACTAGGCCCGTGAGCCACAACTACTGAGCCTGCGCGTCTGGAGCCTGTGCTCCGCAACAAGAGAGGCCGCGATAGTGAGAGGCCCGCGCACCGCGATGAAGAGTGGTCCCCGCTTGCCGCAACTGGAGAAAGCCCTCGCACAGAAAAGAAGACCCAACACAGCCAAAAATAAATAAATAAAATAAATAAATTTAAAAAAAAAAAAAAAAAAGAACATATTTATTATTACCTAAGCTTGGATTCTAACTCCATTTTACATAAAAACAAAGTCATCTTGCATAGTTTTAAAATAAACTGAACTTCCTAGGAATGTAACTACCTGTAAATTGAGGAAAATTGCTTTTTTGTTTTGTTAAGAATATCATTAAGAATTGGTCAACATTTCAGAAGATCAGACCACCAATGGCAATGCTGCTTCTGAATCCCAATATAACACATCTGTATCAGAATCCATTTATAGTTTTTATATTCATGGTGATTTATTTAGCCTTTATTTAAAAAAATCAAATATATAAATAAAAAGTGGGGAATCCTGGCGGTCCAGTGGTTAGGACTTGGCACTTTCACTGCCAGGGGCCCAGGTTCGATCCCTGGTCAGGGAACTAAGATCGCACACGTCGCATGGCCAACACGAAAGTACAACATGGATAAATAAGAAGTGTGTTTTTGCTTTGCCCACAAATAAAGTTATCAATGTGACTACTCTGCCAACTTTTTTTCCTGATGGAACATTCCAGTTAAATGAACATTTAGAAAGAAACACTCTGATAAAGTTGGCAAAGATATATTATACCTCCCTGTTTTCTCTCCTTAATCAATCTGTAGTTTGTCTTGGCAAGCTATTCCTATTTCAGCTGAAGTTACCTCTTTCCCTTACCACATACAAATAAGTCTGGCCTGTTATTACACTTTTATTCTAATATTCACTGGCATCTCTGCCCTTTAATTTTTCCCCTTTCGTGGAGTGGCTTCTGTCGTCTCTTAAAACTAAACCTGTCATGTTTAAGAAGGTAAAAGCATCTAACCACTTTACTATGTCTTCTAGCATTGTCAGGCCCCAAAATGTGTATATTGAAATCATTTTTACTAATTTAATTTTCTTCTACTTTTCGTTTATCATACAGTTAGGGTATCATGTCGATGTTATATAATTATAAAGCAATACCAGCAAAGCTTCTATCGATTTCATTTCAGGGTAGTTAAGAGTTATGTTTTTTAAAATTGCTATAATAGCTAAATTTATAGCACTTGCTACATACTAGGTTCTGCTGTGTAACTGCTTTAGATGTATTAACTCAGTTAATTCTCAAAATAATTCTGTGAGATATGTATTATTAATATTTCCCATTTTACAGCTATGGAAACGGAGGCAAGGGGAGATTAAATGACTTTTTCAAGATGAGAGACCTAGTAAATGGCAGAGACAGAATTTGAACCCAGATCATGCAAAGAACATTCGGCCTGACAGGGTTGAAAACAAGTGGGCTAAGGAAAAAAGCACTGCGCGCACACTACATAATAATTATTTTGTCAAGAAATAATAATCATGATCTTGTATGTATCTAACAACATACCCTTATAATATACCAAACAAAAACTGACAAAATAAAAGGCAAATTTGACAAATCCAGAATCTTCATAGGATATTTTAACATACCTCTCAGAAACTGAAAGCTTAAGCAGACAAAAAATGAGTATGGATACAGTATATTTTAATAACAAAACTGACATGCTTGATCTAATCTTGTCCCAACAAAGGCAAGTTTTGTTGATTTTTTTCAAGTGTACATGAAGCAATTTATCAAATGCATGGATACTACATCATAATGGTTGAATCACGTTCTCAGACCACTATGAAATAAAATTAAAAGTCAAAAATAAAGAGATAATTAAAAATAAGCATAGTGGGCAATACTAATTGTTTACCCAACATCTATTTTCCCCTCTTCTTGACTGACATAACTCCAATTAGGTGGCATCGTGCTTAATTAAAACATTCAATCTGGCTATCTGCCTTGCAGCTAGGGTGGCCAGATGACAATAGTCCTAGTAAGGAGATGTAAGTGGGAATCGCTTGGTGGGGGATTCTGGGAATGCTAATGTTTTCCTGATGAAATTGTCCTTTTTATAGCCTGAAGCAAAGACGTGGTGCTTGCATCAAGAGCAGCTATATGTAACCAAAAGGACAAAAGCCGCACACTAAAGAGAGAGCTAGAGGAAGCCTGGATTGTTGATGACTTCCTCAAGCAGTTGTAAAGCACAGGAATTTCTCAAGATTTCCTGAAAAAAATTAATATATTATTTGAAAAAGCCACTGTGTTCAGGTTTCTGTAGCATACTGCCAAAGACAATCCTAACTGATCTGTAAAAGGTTAAAAATAAATAATTTAGAGTTCAACTAAAGATTCTACGGAAAAAAAGTATAATAAAGATAAAAACAGTTAGATAGCCTCAACCACCAGAGGGCAGAGAGCAGAAGCAAGAAAAACTACAATCCTGCAGCCTGTGGACCAAAAACCACAGTTACAGAAAGACAGAGAAGATGAAAAGGCAGAGGGCTATGTACCAGATGAAGGAACAAGAAAAAACCCCAGAAAAACAACTAAATGAAGTGGAGATAGGCAACCTTCCAGAGAAAGAATTCAGAATAATGATAGTGAAGATGATCCAGGACCTCGGAATAAGAATGGAGGCAAAGATTGAGAAGATGCAAGAAATGATTAACAAAGACCTAGAAGAATTAAAGAACAAACAAACAGAGATAACCAATACAATAACTGAAATGAAAACTACACTAGAAGGAATCAATAGCAGAATAACTGAGGCAGAAGAACGGATAAGTGACCTGGAAGACAGAATGGTGGAATTCACTGCTGCGGAACAGACTAAAGAAAAAACAATGAAAAGAAATGAAGACAGCCTAAGAGACCTCTGGGACAACATTAAACGCAACAACATTCGCATTATAGGGGTCCCAGAAGGAGAAGAGAGAGAGAAAGGACCAGAGAAAATATTTGAAGAGATTATAGTCGAAAACTTCCCTAACATGGGAAAGGAAATAGCCACCCAAGTCCAGGAAGCGCAGAGAGTCCCATACAGAATAAACCCAAGGAGAAACACGCCGAGACACACAGTAATCAAAGTGGCAAAAATTAAAGACAAAGAAAAATTATTGAAAGCAGCAAGGGAAAAACGACAAATAACATACAAGGGAACTCCCATAAGGTTAACAGCTGATTTCTCAGCAGAAACTCTGCAAGCCAGAAGGGAGTGGCATGATATACTTAAAGTGATGAAAGGGAAGAACCTACAACCAAGATTACTCTGCCCGGCAAGGATCTCATTTAGATTTGATGGAGAAATCAAAAGCTTTACAGACAAGCAAAAGCTAAGAGAATTCAGCACCACCAAACCAGCTCTACAACAAATGCTAAAGGAACTTCTCTAAGTGGGAAACACAAGAGAAGAAAAGGACCTACAAAAACAAACCCAAAACAATTAAGAAAATGGTCATAGGAACATACATATCGATAATTACCTTAAATGTGAATGGATTAAACGCCCCAACCAAAAGACATAGACTGGCTGAATGGATACAAAAACAGGACCCATATATATGCTGTCTACAAGAGACCCACTTTAGACCTAGGGACACATACAGACTGAAAGTTAGGGGATGGAAAAAGATATTCCATGCAAATGGAAATCAAAAGAAAGCTGGAGTAGCTATACTCATATCAGATAAAATAGACTTTAAAATAAAGAATGTTACAAGAGACAAGGAAGGACACTACATAATGATTCAGGGATCAATCCAAGAAGAAGATATAACAATTATAAATATATATGCACCCAACATAGGAGCACCTCAATACATAAGGCAACTGCTAACAGCTATAAAAGAGGAAATCGACAGTAACACAATAATAGTGGGGGACTTTAACACTTCACTTACACCAATGGACAGATCATCCAAAATGAAAATAAATAAGGAAACACAAGCTTTAAATGACACAATAGACCAGATAGATTTAATTGATATATATAGGACATTCCATCCAAAAACAGCAGATTACACGTTCTTCTCAAGTGCGCACGGAACATTCTCCAGGATAGATCACATCTTGGGTCACAAATCAAGCCTCAGTAAATTTAAGAAAATTGAAATCATACCAAGCATCTTTTCTGACCACAACGCTATGAGATTAGAAATGAATTACAGGGAAAAAAACGTAAAAAAGACAAACACATGGAGGCTAAACAATACGTTACTAAATAACCAAGAGATCACTGAAGAAATCAAAGAGGAAATCAAAAAATACCTAGAGACAAATGACAATGAAAACACGACGACCCAAAACCTATGGGATGCAGCAAAAGCGGTTCTAAGAGGGAAGTTTATAGCTATACAAGCCTACCTAAAGAAACAAGAAAAATCTCAAGTAAACAATCTAACCTTACACCTAAAGAAACTAGAGAAAGAAGAACAAACAAAACCCAAAGTTAGCAGAAGGAAAGAAATCATAAAGATCAGAGCAGAAATAAATGAGATAGAAACAAAGAAAACAATAGCAAAGATCAATAAAACTAAAAGTTGGTTCTTTGAGAAGATAAACAAAATTGATAAGCCATTAGCCAGACTCATCAAGAAAAAGAGGGAGAGGACTCAAATCAATAAAATCAGAAATGAAAAAGGAGAAGTTACAACAGACACTGCAGAAATACAAAACATCCTAAGAAACTACTATAAGCAACTTTATGCCAATAAAATGGACAACCTGGAAGAAATGGACAAATTCTTAGAAAGGTATAACCTTCCAAGACTGAATCAGGAAGAAACAGAAAATATGAACAGACCAATCACAAGTAATGAAATTGAAACTGTGATTAAAAATCTTCCAACAAACAAAAGTCCAGGACCAGATGGCTTCACAGGTGAATTCTATCAAACATTTAGAGAAGAGCTAACACCCATCCTTCTCAAACTCTTCCAAAAAATTGCAGAGGAAGGAACACTCCCAAACTCATTCTATGAGGCCACCATCACCCTGATACCAAAACCAGACAAAGACACTACAAAAAAAGAAAATTACAGGCCAATATCACTGATGAATATAGATGCAAAAATCCTCAACAAAATACTAGCAAACAGAATCCAACAACACATTAAAAGGATCATACACCACGATCAAGTGGGATTTATCCCAGGGATGCAAGGATTCTTCAATATACGCAAATCAATCTATGTGATACACCATATTAACAAACTGAAGAATAAAAACCATATGATCATCTCAATAGATGCAGAAAAAGCTTTTGACAAAATTCAACACCCATTTCTGATAAAAACTCTCCAGAAAGTGGGCATAGAGGGAACCTACCTCAACATAATAAAGGCCATATATGACAAACCCACAGCAAACATCATTCTCAATGGTGAAAAACTGAAAGCATTTCCTCTAAGATCAGGAACGAGACAAGGATGTCCACTCTCACCACTATTATTCAACATAGTTCTGGAAGTCCTAGCCATGGCAATCAGAGAAGAAAAAGAAATAAAAGGAATACAAATTGGAAAAGAGGAAGTAAAACTGTCACTGTTTGCAGATGACATGATACTATACATAGAGAATCCTAAAACTGCCACCAGAAAACTGCTAGAGCTAATTAATGAATATGGTAAAGTTGCAGGATACAAAATTAATGCACAGAAATCTCTTGCATTCCTATACACTAATGATGAAAAATCTGAAAGAGAAATTATGGAAACACTCCCATTTACCATTGCAACAAAAAGAATAAAATACCTAGGAATAAACCTACCTAGGGAGACAAAAGACCTGTATGCAGAAAACTATAAGACACTGATGAAAGAAATTAAAGATGATACCAACAGATGGAGAGATATACCATGTTCTTGGATTGGAAGAATCAACATTGTGAAAATGAGTATACTACCCAAAGCAATCTACAGATTCAATGCAATCCCTATCAAATTACCAATGGCATTTTTTACGGAGCTAGAACAAATCATCTTAAAATTTGTATGGAGACACAAAACACCCCGAATAGCCAAAGCAGTCTTGAGGCAAAAAAATGGAGCTGGAGGAATCAGGCTGCCTGACTTCAGACTATACTACAAAGCTACAGTAATCAAGACAATATGGTACTGGCACAAAAACAGAAACATAGATCAATGGAACAAGATAGAAAGCCCAGAGATTAACCCACACACCTATGGTCAACTAATCTATGACAAAGGAGGCAAAGATATACAATGGAGAAAAGACAGTCTCTTCAATAAGTGGTGCTGGGAAAACTGGACAGCTACATGTAAAAGAATGAAATTAGAATACTCCCTAACACCATACACAAAAATAAACTCAAAATGGATTAGAGACCTAAATATAAGACTGGACACTATAAAACTCTTAGAGGAAAACATAGGAAGAACACTCTTTGACATAAATCACAGCAAGATCTTTTTTGATCCACCTCCTAGAGTAATGGAAATAAAAACAAAAATAAACAAGTGGGACCTAATGAAACTTAAAAGCTTTTGCACAGCAAAGGAAACCATAAACAAGACGAAAAGACAACCCTCAGAATGGGAGAAAATATTTGCAAATGAATCAACGGACAAAGGATTAATCTCCAAAATATATAAACAGCTCATTCAGCTCAATATCAAAGAAACAAACACCCCAATCCAAAAATGGGCAGAAGACCTAAATAGACATTTCTCCAAAGAAGACATACAGACGGCCACGAAGCACATGAAAAGCTGCTCAACATCACTAATTATTAGAGAAATGCAAATCAAAACTACAATGAGGTATCACCTCACTCCTGTTAGAATGGGGATCATCAGAAAATCTACAAACAACAAATGCTGGAGAGGGTGTGGAGAAAAGGGAACCCTCTTGCACTGTTGGTGGGAATGTAAATTGATACAGCCACTCTGGAGAACAATATGGAGGTTCCTTAAAAAACTAAAAATAGAATTACCATATGACCCAGCAATCCCACTACTGGGCATATACCCAGAGAAAACCGTAATTCAAAAAGACACATGCACCCGAATGTTCATTGCAGCACTATTTACAATAGCCAGGTCATGGAAGCAACCTAAATGCCCATCAACAGACGAATGGATAAAGAAGATGTGGTACATATATACAATGGAATATTACTCAGCCATAAAAAGGAACGAAATTGAGTCATCTGTTGAGACGTGGATGGATCTAGAGACTGTCATACAGAGTGAAGTAAGTCAGAAAGAGAAAAACAAATATCATATATTAATGCATGTATGTGGAACCTAGAAAAATGGTACAGATGAGCCAGTTTGCAGGGCAGAAGTTGAGACACAGATGTAGAGAATGGACATATGGACACCAAGGGGGGAAAACTGCGGTGAGGTGGGGATGGTGGTGTGCTGAATTGGGCGAGTGGGATTGACATGTATACACTGATATGTATAAAATTGATGCCTAATAAGAACCTGCAGTATAAAAAAACAAACAAAACAACTAATACTAAACTTTCATTGGGTTATTTGTATGGAAATATGTTAATATAAATGTTTCAGACATTACATGAAATTCCTAAAAATCTTATATTTGTATTTGTATGGAAATATGTATGGAAATATGTTAATATAAATGTTTCAGACATTAAAAAAAAAAAAAAAAAAAGACTGGACACTATAAAACTCTTAGAGGAAAACATAGGAAGAACACTCTTTGACATAAATCACAGCAAGATCTTTTTTGATCCACCTCCTAGAGTAATAGAAATAAAAACAAAAATAAACAAGTGGGACCTAATGAAACTTCAAAGCTTTTGCACAGCAAAGGAAATCATAAACAAGACGAAAAGACAACCCTCAGAATGGGAGAAAATATTTGCAAATGAATCAACGGACAAAGGATTAATCTCCAAAATATATAAACAGCTCATTCAGCTCAATATCAAAGAAACAAACACTCCAATCCAAAAATGGGCAGAAGACCTAAATAGACATTTCTCCAAAGAAGACATACAGACGGCCACGAAGCACATGAAAAGCTGCTCAACATCACTAATTATTAGAGAAATGCAAATCAAAACTACAATGAGGTATCACCTCACTCCTGTTAGAATGGGCATCATCAGAAAATCTACAAACAACAAATGCTGGAGAGGGTGTGGAGAAAAGGGAACCCTCTTGCACTGTTGGTGGGAATGTAAATTGATACAGCCACTCTGGAGAACAATATGGAGGTTCCTTAAAAAACTAAAAATAGAATTACCATATGACCCAGCAATCCCACTACTGGGCATATACCCAGAGAAAACCATAATTCAAAAAGACACATGCACCCGAATGTTCATTGCAGCACTATTTACAATAGCCAGGACATGGAAGCAACCTAAATGCCCATCAACAGACGAATGGATAAAGAAGTTGTGGTACATATATACAATGGAATATTACTCGGCCATAAAAAGGAACGAAATTGAGACATTTGTTGAGACGTGGATGGATCTAGAGACTGTCATACAGAGTGAAGTAAGTCAGAAAGAGAAAAACAAATATATATTAATGCATGTATGTGGAACCTAGAAAAATGGTACAGATGAGCCAGTTTGCAGGGCAGAAGTTGAGACACAGATGTAGAGAATGAACATATGGACACCAAGGGGGGAAAACTGCAGTGAGGTGGGGATGGTGGTGTGCTGACATGTATACACTGATGTGTATAAAATTGATGCCTAATAAGAACCTGCAGTATAAAAAAACAAACAAAACAACTAATACTAAACTTTCATTGGGTTATTTGTATGGAAATATGTTAATATAAATGTTTCAGACATTACATGAAATTCCTAAAAATCTTATATTTGTATTTGTATGGAAATATGTATGGAAATATGTTAATATAAATGTTTCAGACATTACATGAAATTTCTAAAAATCTTATATTTGTATTTGTATGGAAATATGTATGGAAATATGTTAATATAAATGTTTCAGACATTACATGAAATTTCTAAAAATCTTTTCTGGTATAATGTTATAAGTAATAATCCTAGTTATTACTTTAAAATGTATATCTCAGAAATAACTAATTTTCTTGTCAACTGCATTATTATGAAAAAAAAAAAAGATAAAAACAAAACATTAATGAAATAGAAAATGAAGAAACAATAAAGAGGTTCAACAAAACAAAAGTTGATTTGGGGGAGAAAAAAACTAATAAAATAACATATCTACAGAAATTTTTCATTTTCGGGTCCCTGCCTACTTCTCTAGACTCATCACAGGCTTGCCATTTCTTTCCATGCACCCACCAGACTTGAACCAAACCTAATTTCTCACTCACCATTCCGAGAATATTCCATGCTCTTATTCCTCTGTGCCTCTGCGAATGCTTTTCTTCATGCTTGAAATGCCCTTTCCCTGCTTGTCTATCTGACAAGCTCTTTCTACTCCTTCAAGAAAACTCAAGGGTGACCTCTGGGAAGCATTCTCTGACCCCTTCAAACAAGGTTTGTACTGGTGCCCCTTATTAAATCCCTTAGCACCCTATGCATACTTTCACACACTCAGCAACTATCTATTAAGCAATTTGAGGCTCTTGCTAAAGGTTCTGTTTCAGCAAATACTGTATTTTAAATACATTTCCTGTCTTCCACCCTAAGCAAAGAGCTCTTTTAGGGCGGGCTTTTATTTATTTCTCTATCCCTAGCACTAGCTCAATGTCCTACACCTAATGAGCATTAACTAAATATTTGCTGAGTAAATGAATGAATGATTAAGATAGCAAATGACTGAAATGTTTATTACATGCTAGAACAGAAGTATCAGCAGAGTGCTATGAGGTCTCAAAGGGGAAGCAACCAACCCTCTCACTTGCCTCACTGCAAAAATAATACACTCTAACATCAGCTTTTTATAATACCTCTCACATGCCTTCACATATATCATATCATCTACAGAAATACATCTATGCACTGAGTGAATCCAAGCTGTACATACAACTTGTGTGCTTCCAGTTTTTGTTTTTCCAGCTGGATTTTCAATTAAGGTAAAGGACCTTGGGAGATACTTTTGTATAGCAATATGCACAAAGTAAAATTTTCTACCTGATAAAATATCCCTTGATGTCACCTAGTGCTGAGCTCACCCCACAGACACATCTGCAAAATTCTTTACTAATTAGCAGCCCAACTTTCCACATCAGCTCTGGAGGAAATAGTAAATGTACTGAATATGGCCAAAAGCTACAATCATACACTACTGTGTGTAAACCTTAAGAACACATGTGATACAAATAATCTCCTTTAAAACACATCACTTCACCCCAAAAAACTGAACTTACCCGTGACAGCTCCATCTCTGAAACCCCCTGTACCTCAAAGAGGTTGCAAAACCAGATAAATGCAACATGGAAAACAACAGGAAATTTAGCAAGAAGCAGTTTTGACAGACAAGGATATGCAATAAAGACCATTTCCAAGGTGCAGAGCCCTAAGAAGCCTTGGACTGCTATCATCCTCTTTCTCCCAGGCTTTTCAACGCTAAACTCCTTTTTAAAAGGTGGTGGGAGATGGGAAGGAAGTTCTTTCCTCTCTATTCTCTCTTTTGTACATCTCCGTAATATGGTGTCAGTCCCTTGAAATTTTTGTTTGGTAGATTTGGTAGCTTCCCTGATCTTTAGGAACCTGTCTCTAACTGCTGCCTGTCTCTTTTTTCTCCACATCCTCCCCAAGTAAAGGGACCTCTTTAGATTCAGTCCTTGCTGCTCTAGTCTTCTCTGTCCATACTCTTTTCCTTAACTGTTTCTGACATTGAAAACATTCTCTGATGATTAAAAATGTGCTCAATTCCTATAAAACACTGCATTCATGTCAGAGTAATATTGTACAATTAAGGGTTTTCTCTACATTCATTCTCCTTTAATTCCATTCTTTATATTGAAGGTTATATTAATTCTCTAACTACATGGGGTAGTTTAATTCTGAAACGGCTGGTTTGATATGAAGAGATAAACAGACACACACACACACACACACACACACACACACACACACACACACACACACACACCACACACACAAATCTTGCTCATGGAAGTTTTGGAGTTGAGGGTGATTCACATCACTCCCAGAACTCACTACTTTGTTCCCCAAATGGCCTTGGTATAAACTGACATCTCAGTCAGAGCAAAAACTCTGAAAACTGGTAACATCAGAAATACCTAATAGGCTTTCTCCTAACCTTCATCTTCAGGTAGAACATGTACTGCCTCACATCATCCTCACTGTCCAATTCTTAGTCATCTTACAAAAGCTGCCTTATACACCTCTAAGACTATAGAGCTTAACTCTTTTCTGATACAGTAATTATTAAAACATATAGGCACTGCATCTTATTAGAAGAGTCACACGCAGTACTGATGAAAACACCATTTACAGTGAGGTCTCAGAAAGGCATATAGAGAAGCACAAACACAACCGTGAAATAAAATATAAACAATCTGGGAGTTCCCTGGTAGCCTAGTGGATAGGATTCCGGACTTTTTCTGCTGTGGCATGGGTTCAATTCCTGGTCGGGGAACTGAGATCCCACAAGCCACGTGGCATGGCCAAAAAAAAGGATAAAATATAGACAGTCTGAGAAAAATCCTTAAGTACTTGTAGATTCAGATTGCAACATTTAAAAGAGAAGATTCACTCTCATGCAAATTTCACAAGTTATAGATTGAGAGGATAAAAAATTGTAGTCACTTGGGGCACTGAGACCACAGCAGCAACACTAGCAATATTGAGATCCAGTATCTTACTTTTCAGACAAAGCAGACAAGGCTACCAGAGAACACAAAACCTTTACATTCCCAAGCACAAAAATAAAACATCCCAGAACAAAATAACATTCACATACTAAAATGTTTCCTTTACTTTCCATATACAACTATTCACCCTACAGATTTAAAGTTTGCATGACAAACTCCATGTGCACTAAATAATAAATGTACAGCCATGAATGTGAAAAAATCCGTTTTTCAGTACCAAGCAGACGGCAGATATCTGGCTCTTCTTGTTTATAAGTTTACTAATCTTATGGCTTAGCATTTCTAGATACAGTGCTGTCAATTTCAGAAAATATACCAAGGAGAGAAAGTGGGAACCTAAGCCTTTGTCTTATCCTTTTTTTTTTTAATTTATTTATTTTTTAATTTTTGACTGCGTTGGGTCTTTGTTGCTGCCCGCGGGCTTTTCTCTAGTTGCCGCAAGCGGGGGCTACTCTTTGTTGCAGTGCACGGGCTTCTCAGTGGGTGGCTTCTCTTGTTGCAGAGCACGGGTTCTAGGCGTGCGGGCTTCAGTAGTTGTGGCACTCAGGCTCAGTAGTTGTGTCTCACGGGCTTAGCTGCTCCGCAGCATGTGGGATCTTACCAGACCAGGGCTCGAACCCATGTCCCCTGCATTGGTAGGCAGATTCTTAACCACTGCGCCACCAGGGAAGCCCTGTCTTATCTTTTATACCTCGTTATGTATTATACTTGCCACATGAATTTAATCAGGTTGAACTCTATAAGAAACTCTTATTATATATGCTATCATAGTCCAGAAATATATCATAAATACATAAAAATTAATAAATAAAATAATCTATTTCTTGTATACCAAATCAAAATTAGATGCAATAGTCCATTCATCAATTAGGTAGATAGGAATTCAAATCCTAGTTGTTCCATTTACTTGTTGTAATATATTTGGCAAGATGCTAAATATTTTTAACCTCAGTTTCCTCATTTATATAATGGAAGTCTAACTACTTATAGGATTGTTGTAGTCATTTTAAAAGATAACGTGTATGAGTTCTTAACACAGTACTTATCACAAAGAACTCAACAGATCTTAACTATATATAATAGAAATAGTAACTAGCCCTTATATAGGGTGTATTATGTGCTAGACATTATTCTAAGCACTTCATATATACTAGTTCATTATATCTTCTCAACAACACCACTATTATTATCTCCATTTTGCAAATGAGGAAACCAAGGCACAGAAGTCAAGTAACTTGCCCAAGATCAGAAAGTTTATAAGTGGTAGAGCCAAGATTCAAACCAAGGCAGTCTAGCTCCAGTCTCTCAGCTACTTTGCCTCTTAATGTATTCTTATAATGTATATATATATATTTTTCTCATGCAATGAATATTTAGTGAGTGCCCTCTATGTGGCAGTCTGCGTTAAACATACAGACATAAAAAACACAGGGAGTTTTGATCTAACAGAGAAAGGCAAACATGTAAACAAAAATGTATCATTGCTCTGATGAAGTCTGTACATGGTATATAGGAGGCATAAAGAAGGGAACACTCATTCATGCTATGAAAAATATGATACTAATGGTAAGAAAAGAAGGCATCTGATTTCATATAACCTTCAAAACTGAAATCACATCTAAAAAGTAGTAGGCTGATAAAAAAGAATGAAATAATGCCATTTGCAGCCACATGGATGGACCTAGAGATTATCATACTAAGTGAAGCAAGTCAGAGAAAGACAAGTATCATATTATAACACTTATTTGTGGAATCTTTAAAAAAAATGATACAAATCAACTTATTTTACAAAACGGTAACAGACTCACAGACACAGAAAACAATCATATGGTTACCAAAGGGAAAGGGGGGTGGAGGAGGGATAAATTAGGAGTTTTGGATTAACAAACTACAGATACACACTGCTATATATAAAATAGATAAACAACAAGGACCTACAATATAGCACAGGGAACTATATTCAATATCTTGTAATAACCTATAATAGTACAGAATCTGAAAGAAATATGTACGTATGTATAACTGAATCACTTTGCTGTATACCTGAAACTAACACAACATTGTAAATCAACTATACTTCAATAAAAAATTTTTAATAAAATAAAATTAAAAATAGTGGGCTGACCTAAGATCAAATTTGAACTGTTGTGTAAAACTGAAATTGAGAAAATAACAGTATCAAAAATCTTAAAAGCTACTATTTGCTTGATGGACTAGGCATTGTACAAGGTGATCTACATATTTCATTTGATCCTTCCAACACTACAAGTTGGGCATTGTTATACAGGGTACAGTGAAATGAACAAAAACTTTGTGTTCATCTTAGGTGTGAATTTCTTCATCAAGTCTCACTCTTCCACTCATTCTAACACACAGATACACACATACACACACTGCTTCTCTTATCTCTGTTGCTAGTCCTATTTAGACTCCTTTGCCAGCTCTTCCTTCCTCTACACAACCCTTAAATGTTGGAGTTCCTCAATGCTTGGTCCCAAGCCCTCTGTATAATCTCATTCATATCCATGGCTTCAGCTACTCTATGTAAATGGCTCTTAAATTTACATTTCCAAACAAGATCTATTCTCTGAGCCCTAGATCTTTATAAGAAACTGCTTATTGGGACTTCCTGGTGGTCCAGTGGTTAAGAATACACCTTCCAATGCAGGGGATGCGGGTTCGATCCCTGGTCGGGGAACTAAGATCCCACGTGCCATGGGGCAACTAAACCCACACGCTCTAGAGCCCACGTGCCACAACTAGAGAGCCCTCATGCCTCAACTACTGAGCCCGCATGCTCTGGAGCCCATGCGCCACAACTAGAGAAAAGCCCGCATGGTGCAACGAAAGGCACAGTATGCTGCAACAAAGATCCCACATGCCGCAACTAAGACCCGATGCAGCCAAATAAATAAGTATTTTTAAAAAAAAAAAGAAAGAAAGAAACTGCATATGGATCATTTCCACATATAGGTCTCATAAGCACCTCACACCAATCCAAATTTAAAATCATCAAATGTGCTCCTCCTTCAGGGCTCAAACATCCAGCTGCACATACTTGAAATCATCTCTCTCTTTTTTTTTTTAATTAATTAATTCATTTATTTAATTTATTTTTGGCTGCATTGGGTCTTCGTTGCTGTGCACAGGCTTTCTCTAGTTGCGGCGAGCGGGAGCTACCCTTCGTTGCGGTGCGTGGGCTTCTCATTGAGGTGGCTTCCCTTGTTGTGGAGCACGGGCTCTAGGTGTGCAGGTTTCAGTAGTTGTGGCATGCGGGCTCAGTAGTTGTGGCTTGCGGGCTCTAGAGCGCAGGCTCAGTAGTTGTGACGCACGGGCTTAGTTGCTCTGCGGCATGTGGGATCTTCCCAGACCAGGGCTCGAACACGTGTCCCCTGCATTGGCAGGAGGATCCTTAACCACTGCGCCACCAGGGAAGTCCCATGAAATCATCTTTGATTCCTCCTTCCTCTCACCATCACATCCAATCATTCACCAACTGCTACAGATAATACCTTCTAAATATCTCTCCATTTTTTTTACAAGCACACTTAAATTGGTAAATTAAAAAGCATGTCTAGTATTTCAAATCATTTCATTCTTCTCCACCCCCATTGCCACCACACAACACCTCTACCACAAGTTACACATTACATCTTTCACCTGGACCATTGCCAAACTGAATCTATTCTTACCCTCTCCAATTCATTTGATATTTGCAGCCAGTAATTTTTTATAATGCACATCAGAACATATTACACCCTTGAATAAAAGCAAGTTTCTTAAGATAAAATCCAAAATCCTTACCTTTTAGGACCTCTACAGATGATGAGGTCCTCAACAATAAACCTCTGCTTACATCTCTTACCAATCTCCCACTGACCCTCTGCTCTAGCCATTCTAGACTTCTCTCAAATCCTCAACTGCACCTCAGACTCCATTCACTGGCCTATGAATAGACTGTTCCTTCTCCTAGAAATGCTCATCTCCAACCTATTTCTTCACTTGGCTAGTTCCTACTCACCCTTCAGGTCTCAACTTAAACTTCACTTTTTCAAGAAGACCATCATCCCTCTTCAAATTAAGCGTATGGCTTTTTTGTAGCCCCACTGCAATCTCTGTGTGGCGACAGACTCTAGGTTGGACTCTATAATCCCCGCCTCCTGGTGTCATGCCATTATGTGATTCTGTCCCCTTGCCCCTGGGCAGGATCAGTGACTTACTCCTCACGAATTCAATATGGGAAAAGTGACTTTAATGTAAATTAAAACATTAAAGAAGAATTAACTGCAACCTAAATATAATGATGTTACATAAGACTGTTACCCACATCTTGCTCGGAGACGCTCTTGTTTGCTGGCTTCGAAGAATCAAGCTGCCATATGGAGAAGGAAACATAGCAAGGACCAGAAGCCCTCAATTCAGCAGCATGCCAGGAATTGAATGCTGCCAACAACCATGCAGGCTTAGCAGCAGATCCTTCCCCATTTGAGCCTCATGTAAAACGGCCGCCCCAGCTGACACCTTGATTTCAGCTTTGTAAGACTCTGAAGCAGGGCACCCAGCTAAGTCATACCTGGACTCTTGAACTACAGAAGCAGATATAATAATATGTGTTCTTTTAAACCACTGCATTGGTGGTAAACTTGTTATGCAACAATAAATAACATACTATGCTTCCCTTTATGTGGCAATTACCCTTGTAATTACTTAATGTAACTGCTTACCATTAGATTATAATTTCCACAAGGTCAGGATTAACAAGTTTTAATCATCACTGTATCTCAGCACTTTGCACAGTGCCTGGTATTTAGAAAGACCACAATATATTGAAGGAATGAATGGATGGATAGATGGATGAATGAATGCCTACTCTATTCTAGGCACAGTGCTATATCTTGGAGAAATGAAGGTAAATAGGACATGGTCCCTGTTCTCATGGAGCTTAAAGCTAAGTGGGACGACAAGACACTTTAAACAGATGATTTCAAAAGAATATGATAAGGTAACATAGGTTTCTGTGAAGACACAGAATATGGGCATTTAACTCAGACTGCAAGGGTCCAGATATGGGAGAGGAGAAAATCTCCCCAAGAGTAGTAAGACAAACAAGGCTTTGGGGGGGATGATCAAATCAGTACTATGAGTACCACTCTCTCAAGACTGACATCATTACCAATAACACCTTTAGAATATAATCTGGTTCCAAAATGACAAAGTATTTGATATGGTGGGCTTAAAAACAAGGAGCCATACCTCTTGTTATGTGAGAAGACACATTTTAACTGCATTAGTTAACAAGAAAAGCTGATTCCAAAGAAATTCAATTAATCTTCTAAAGGAATGTATGTTTGGGGATTGATTCTCAAGAGATCACTTATGCAATCAAGATTCATATTGATCAGGCAACATGATCTTGTATATAGAAAACTCCAAAAAAAAAAAAAAATCCACACTACAAAAACTATTAGAACTAATAGAAGAGTTCAGCCAGGTTACAGGATACAAGATAAATACGTAAAAATCAACTGTATTTTTCTACACTAGCAATAAGCAATCTGAAAATGAAATTAAGAAAACAATTCCCCCAACAACAAAACTGCTAGAGGGACTTCCCTGGTGGTCCAATGGTTAAGACTCCACACTCCCAATGCCGGGGGCTGGGTTCGATCCCTGAACAGGGAACTAGATCCTGCATGCTGCAACTAAGAGCCCGCATACTGCAACTAAAAGAGCCTACATGCTGCAACTAAAGATCTCGCATGTGGCAATGAAGATCCCACGTGCCGCAGCTAAGACCGGGCGCAGCCAAATAAATAAATAAATATTTCTTAAAAACTACTAGAAACTAAGTCCTATCCTTAGAACCCAGGGTAGCTAGAGCATTCTCCTTACAGCACATAAAGTCCTCTTCTAGAGGAGGCAAAAAGACTGCAGCTCTGCCTGTGTTTTTCCCTACAGTATCCCCTTCTGTCACTTTGGAAGACACCAGCTGGCTTTGGCCTGACATTGGCATTCTTAGTTTGATCTCAGCCACTGCATGCTTCCAACACTTCCACTGTTGAAGTTAAAGAAAGAGTCCTCATTGCATGAGTGTAAGAATCCTCCCAAGCAAAACACCACTTTCTTAGTTTTCTTTTTAAAACCCCTTTCACTGTAGTCACTTTTGTTTTAAAAAAATATTCCTTTTTTTAAGACCCAGGAAGGAAGGAAGGTAGGGAGGGAGGGAGGGAGGAAGGAAGAAAGAAAGAGAGAAAGAAAAGAGAAGAAAAGAAGACAATTCCATTTACAACAGCACCAAAACTTAAGAGCTAAAACTACA
This sequence comes from Balaenoptera physalus, assembly GCF_965194825.1. Classification (NCBI taxonomy): domain Eukaryota; kingdom Metazoa; phylum Chordata; class Mammalia; order Artiodactyla; family Balaenopteridae; genus Balaenoptera; species Balaenoptera physalus. The sequence continues at coordinate 158,745,168 of NC_138882.1, read as the reverse complement.
GAATTCTTAGAAGAAAACATTAGGGAAAATCTTCATGACATTGAATTTGGCAACAATTTCATGGATATGACATCAAAAGCACAGGCAACAAAAGGAAAACTAAAAATTGAATCTCAACAAAATTAAGAACTTTTCTGCATCAAAGGACACTACATAAAGAACTCCTACGACTCAACAAAAACAACCCAACTTAAAAATAGGCAGGGGACTTCCTTGGTGGCACAGTGGTTAAGAATCTGCCTGCCAATGCAGGGGACACGGGTTCAAGCCCTGGTCCGGGAAGATCTCACATGCCACGGAGCAACTAAGCCTGTGCACCACAACTACTGAGCCTGCGCTCTAGAGCCCGTGAGACACAACTATGGAGCCCATGTGCTGTAACTACTGAAGCCTGCGCACCTAGAGCCCGTGCTCTGCAACAAGAGAAGCCACTGCAATGAGAAGCCCACGCACCGCAATGAAGAGTAGCCCTCACTTGCCACAACTAGAGAAAGCCCGTGCGCAGCAACGAAGACCCAACGCAGCCACAAAATAATAAATAAATAAATAAAGTTCTCTTTAAAAAAAAAAAAAGGGCAGGGAATTCCCTGGCGGTCCAGTGGTTAGGATGCCGTGCTTCCACTACAGGGGGCATGGGTTCAATCCCTGGTCAGGGAACTAAGATCCCGAGTGCCGCACGGCATGGCCAAAAACAAAAGAAGTTAAAAAGAAAATCGGCAAAGGCACAAAAACAGACATATGGATCAACAGAACAGACTAGAGAGCAGAGAAATAATGGGTTTATTTCTCTCACACCTATGGTCAATTAATATTTGTCAAAGGAGGGAAGAATAGGGAATTCCCTGGTGGTCCAGTGGTTAGGACTCGGGCGCTTTCACTGCCAGGGCCCGTGTTCAATCCCTGGTGGGGGAACTAAGATCCCACAAGCTGTGGGCCTGGCCAAATTAAAAAAAAAAAAAAAAAAAAAAGAGGGAAGAATATACAATGGAGAAAAGACAGTCTCTTCAGCAAGTAGTATTGGGAAAGCTGGACAGCCGCAGGTAAATCAATAAAATTAGAACACTTCCTCACACCATACACAAAAATAAACTCAAAATAGCTTACAGACTTAAATATAAAACATGATACCATAAAACTACTAGAAGAGAACATATGCAAAACATTCTCTGACATAAATCATACCAATGTTTTCTTAAGTCAGTCTCCCAAGGTGATAGAAATAAAAGCAAATATAAACAAATGGGGCCTAATCAAATGTAAAAGCTTTTGCACAGCAAAGGAAACCATAAACAAAACAAAAAGACAACCTATGGACTGGGAGAAAATATTTGCAAACAATGCTACCAACAAGGGCTTAATTTCCAAAATATACAAACAGCTCACACAACTCAATGACAAAAATACAAACAACCCAATCAGAAAATGGGCAGAAGACCTAAACAGACATTCCTCCAGAGAAGACATATAGATGACCAATAGGCATATGAAAAGATGCTCAACATCGCTAATTATTACAGAAATGCAAATCAAAACTACAATGAGATATCAACTCACACCAGTCAGAATGGCCATCATCCAAAAGTCTACAAATAACAAATGCTGGAGAGAGCATGGAGAAAAGGGAACCCTCCTACATTGTGGGTGGGAATGTAAATTGTTACAGCCACTAAGGAAAACAGTATGGGGGTTCCTTAAAAAAACAAAAATAGAGTTGCCATATGATCCTGCAGTCCCACTCCTGAGCATATATATGGAGAAAACTCTAATTCGAAAAGATACATACACCCCAATGTTCATAGCAGCACCATTTTACAATAGCCAAGACATGGAAGCAACCTAAATGTCCATCAACAGATGAATGGATAAAGAAGATATGGTATATATATGTACACACACACACACACACACACACACACACACACACACACACAATGGAATACTATTCAGCCATAAAAAGGAATAAAATTATGCCATTTGCAGCAACATGGATGAACCTAGAGATTATCATACTAAGTGAAGGAAGTCACTTCACTTAGTGGGGAGGGATAAATTAGGAGTTTGGGATTAGCAGATACAAACTACTATATATAAAATAGATAAACAGGGAAGGGATTTCCCTGGTGGCACAGTGGTTAAGAATCTGCCTGCCAATACAGGGGACACGGGTTCGAGCCCTGCGCTGGGAAGATACCACATGCCATGGAGCAACTGGGCCCATGTGCCACAACTACTGAGCCTGCGCTCTAGAGCCCATGAGCCACAACTACTGAGCCCACGTGCCACAACTGCTGAAGCCCACACGCTTAGAGCCTGTGCTCCACAACAAAGAGAAGCCACTGCAATGAGAAGCCTGCACACAATGAAGAGTAGCCTCTGCTCGCCGCAACTACAGAAAGGCTGCATGCAGCAACGAAGACCTCCAACGCAGCCAAAAAAAAAAAAGACAACCTACTGAATGAGAAAATATTTGCAAGTGACATGACTGATAAGGGGTTAATATACAACATTTGTAAACATCTCATACAACTCAACATCAAAAAAACAAATACCCAATTTAAAAATGGACAGAAAACCTGAATAGACATTTTTCCAAAGAAGACATAATGTGGCCAACAGGCACATGAAAAGATGCTCAACATCACTGACCATCAGGGAAATGAAAATTAAAACCACAAAGACATATCACCTCACACTTGTCAGAATGGCTGTCACCAAAAAGATCACAAAAACAAGTGTTGGCGAGGAAAAAGAGAAAAGGGAACCCTGTACGCTGTTGGAAGGAATGTAAACTGGTACAGCCACTGTGGAAAACAGCATGGAGGTTCCTCAAAAAACTAAAAATAGAACTACTATGAGATCCAGCAATTCCACTCCTGGGTATATATCCGAAGAAAAGGATAACACTAATTCGAAAGAATACATGCACTCCCATGTTCATAGCAGCATTATTTACAATAGCCAAGATATGGAAGCAACCTAAGTGTCCATCAACAGACAAATGGATAAAGAAGATGTGGTATATATACATATACAATGGATTACTACTCATCCATAAAAAACAATGAAATTTACCATTTGCAACAACATGGATAAACCTGGAGGATATCATGCTTAGTGAAATAAGTCAGACAGAAAAAGACAAATACTATGTGTTATCACTTGTATGTGGAATCTAAAAAAAATAAAATTAGTGAATATAACAAAAAAGAAACAAACACAGATATAGAGAACAAACTAGTGGTTACCAATGGAGAAAGGGAAAGGGAAAGGGGCAATATAGGGGTAGGAGATTAAGAGGTACAACCTACTATGTATAAAAATGTTACAAGGATATATTGTACAGCACAGGGAATATAGTCAATTTTTATAATAACTATACATGGAGTATAACCTATAAAACTTTTGAATCACTATGTTGTATACCTGAAACTAATATAATATTGTAAATCAATTATTATCTAAAAAAAAAAAACCCACGAGATACTACTTCACATGCACTAGGGTAGTTATAATAATAAAAAAATTTTTAAATAATAAAGAGCTAGGATAACAAATGTTGGTGAGTTTTACAGAAACTGGAACCCTTATACATTGCTGGTAGGAATGTAAAATGAAACAGCCACAGTGGAGAATAGTCTGGTAGTACCTCAAAAAGTACAATGAAATTACTATATGACCCAGTAATTCCACTTCTAGGTATATACTCAAAATAACTGAAAACAAGTACTCAAACAAATACTTGTACACAAATATTCATAGCTGCACTATTCACAATAACCAAAAGATGGGAACAATCCAAATATCTATCAACAAATGACTATATAAACGAAATGTGGTATTATCCATACATTGTAATATTACTGGGCCATAAAAAGGACTGAAATAGTGATACATGCTGTAACATGGATCAATGTTAAAAACATTATGCTGAGTAAAAGAAGTCAGTCATAAGGGTCACATATTGTATGATTCCATTTATATGAAATGTCCAGAAGAAGCAAGTCTATAGAGACATGAAGTAGAATACTAGTGGTTGCCTGGAGATGGGGGAAGGCAGGAATGGGCAGTGACTATTAATAAGTACAGGATTTCTGTTTAGGATGATAAAAATATTTTTAAATTAGACAGTGGTGAGGGATGTACAACCTTGTAAATATACTAAAAACCACTGAATTATGTATTTAAAAAAGGAGAATTTTACAGTATATGAATTATCTCTCAGTAAAGCTCTTATTAAAAAGAAAAGAAATCACATTGATACTTTGTTCTAGAATGGGATTCCAGGTTTTATAGGTTTTACAATACATACTAAAATAATTCTGTGTTTTAGTATCTCATGGGGTACTTTAGTTATCTCAAGAGACTGGAAAAGTCACCTTCCTAGAAATCTGCCTTCCAATTATATTCCCAAACAAAACAAGGACTAGTATAAAAAGAAATTAAGGGCTTCCCTGGCGGCGCAGTGGTTGAGAATCCGCCTGCCAATGCAGGGGACACGGGTTCGAGCCCTGGCCCGGGAAGATCCCAACATGCCGCGGAGCAACAAAGCCCGTGCGCCACAACTACTGAGCCTATGCTCTAGAGCCCGCGAGCCACAACTACTGAAGCCCGTGTGCCACAACTACCGAAGCCCGCATGCCTAGAGCCCATGCTCCACAAGAGAAGCCACCACAATGAGAGCCCGCACACTGCAACTAAGAGTAGCCCCAGCTCGCCGCAACCAAAAAGAAAGCCCGCGCGTAGAAACAAAGACCCAACACAGCCAAAAAAATAAAGAAATTAATTAATTAATTTAAAAAAAAAAGAAATTAAGAGCCTTCTACTGTATCCTACCAGAAGCACTCTTAATTTAAAACACTGAACAGGTTGTCAGCCACTGCTACACTACAGCTGAATATATTTTCCACTTACCAGAAGGTAAGAGATTAGGGCCATTGTGCCATTTGGTTTTACATTCTTTTCTCTTACTTTACAAATGTACACACAAACACTCATGTCATCTCTTCTTACACATACCTCAGTTCTTCCCTAAATAGGTTTCACTAACATCTGAAATATTCTAAGTCATTTTCCTAGAAACAATGAAATTACCCTAATCTGTTTTATAGTTTTTAAAAAAGTGAAAAAGAAAAGATTAACAATCAAAGGAAACTTTGAAGCTCACAAATGGTTTTAAATGTAAATCCAAACTGTTTTGTTTCTAAAAGTATATTTTTCCTAAATTCAGTAACAGATGTTATACCTTCATCTTTTTAGTGCTTTTAGGCCAGGGATTTATAACCTCAGCACTGTTAACATTTTGGGCCAGACAATTCTTTGTTGTGGAGGGCTATCCTGTGCATTGTAGAATGTTAATGGCATCACTGGCCTCTACCCACTAGATGCCAGTAGCACCCCCTGCCCAGTTGTGACAACCAAAAATATCTCCAGACATTGCAAAATATCTCTTAGGAGGGCAAAACTGACCCCAGTTGAGAACCACTGCCCTAGTTCATCAGTCTTAATTATTTCCTAAGAGAGCAAACTAGCTAAATTCATCATGAACCTTAAAAATAAACACACTGGGGCTTCCCTGGTGGCGCAGTGGATAAGAATCTACCTGCCAATGCAGGGGACACAGGTTCGGTCCCTGGTCCAGGAAGATCCCACATGCTGCGGAGCAACTAAGCCCGTGCTCCACAACTACTGAGCCTGTGCTCTAGAGCCCGCGTGCCACAACTGCTGAAGCCCGCGCAACTGGAGCCACTGCTCCGCAACGGCAGAGGCCACTGCAGTGAGAGGCCCGTGCACCGCGGCGAGGAGAGGCCCCGCTCACTGCAGCTAGAGAGGGCCCACGCACAGCAGCAAAGACCCAACGCAGCCAAAAATAAATAAAGAAAATAATTAAAGAAAAAAAAAAGAAGTTAGCAACTCATTAAAGAATAATACACCAGGAATGCAAAGATAACTCACTATTAGGCTACCTACTAATATAATTCACTTTACTAAGAGAGCAAAAGAGAAAAATACATGTATCACCATATGTATCAGAGTTCTTCAGAGAAACAGAACCAACAGGATATATACAGGGACAGAGAGATTTATTATAAGGAACTGGCTCACACAGTTATAGACTGAGAAGTCTCAAGAGCTCCAGTCAGTAAGCTGGAGACCCAGGAAAGCCACTGGTAATTTCAGTCTGAGTCTGAAGGCCTGAGAACCAGGAGAGCTGATGGTGTAAGTTCCAGTCCAAAAGCTGGCAGGCTCAAGGCCCAAGAAGAGCCAATATTTCAGTTCCAATCCAAAGGCAGGAAAATACGGATATCCCAGCTAAAGTAGTCAGGGAGGAGTTCCCTCTAATCATAGGAAGGTCAGCCTTTTTGTTCTACTTGGGCCTTCAAATGATTGGATGAGGGCAACCCACATTAGGGAGGGCAATCTGCTTTACTCAGGCTACCAATTCAAATGATAATCTTATCCAAAACTTTCTCTCACAGACACACCCAGAATAAAATTTGACCATATATCTAGGCACCCCCGACCCAGTCAAGTTGACACATAAAATTAACAATCATACTACAGGCTTTGAAAAGACATACGGTAAAAATTCCACATCCATACTGCATAAAAATAATTATTCACAAAACAGGAGATTTTATGTTAAGATTCTGAAGATCCAATAGAAAAAGAGATATCTACTTCAGCCCCCAAACCATATCATGTTTAATTAGAAAACACTACAAGTATTCCCATTAAAGTCAGGAACAACACAAAGATGTCAAATATCACTATTATTTAACATTTTAGGAAGTATTAATCAATGCAATTTATTGAGAAAAAGATAAGTGAGATATAAAAATGGGAAATAAATTTATCTTCACAGATATGACTGTACGTCTGGAAAATCAAAGTGAATCAACTGAAAATCTATTGCAAACATTAAAAAACTCAGCATACTAGATGCACCAAAAATTAATATGTAAAAAATTAATAGTCCTCATATGCAAACAACAAACAGAAGATATAATGGAAGTAGAGTTCCCAATTACAACTGCAACAGAAAAAAGAAAAAACTAATACTAAACATCACAAGAAATGTGGAAGATTTTTTTAACTTTTTTTTTTTTTTATAAATTTGTTTATTTTATTTATTTATTTTTGGCTGTGTTGGGTCTTCATTGCTGCGCGTGGGCTTTCTCTAGTTGCGGCGAGCGGGGGCTACTCTTTGTTGCTGTGTACAGGCTTCTCATTGTGGTGGCTTCTCTTGTTGCAGACCAGGGGCTCTAGGCACGCGGGCTTCAGTAGTTGTGGCTTGCAGTCTCAGTAGTTGTGGCTCACGGGCCCTAGAGCACAGGCTCAGGAGTTGTGGCGCACGGGCTTAGTTGCTCCGCAGCATGTGGGATCTTCCTGGACCAGGGCTCGAACCCGTGTCCCCTGCATTGGCAGGCGGATTCTTAACCACTGCGCCACCAGGGAAGCCCTTTTTTTAACTTTTTAATGTCTACAAAGGGACACAAAATACTTGAACAGATGAAAAGGCACGCCATGTGCTTATATAAAAAGACTCAATATCATAAAGATAAAATTCTCTGTAAATTAATCTATAAATTTACTCAAATCTCAATAAAAATGGCAATAGTATATTTTTAGAAACTGGCAAACTCATTCTAAAACTCACATTAAAAATAAGGAGGAAATGCCAAGAAAATTCTGAAAAGGAATAATAATGATGGAGAACTAGACTAACCAGATATTAAAAAATAAAGCTGCAATGCTGGTATATGAATAGACAGTTCAATGCAATAGAATAAAGTCTAGAAAGAGACCAAAATACTTATGAAAATTCAGTATAGAATAAAGGTGTCGTTTCCAATCAGTGAGAAAAATATTAAATATTGATATACACTAAATGTTGCTGGCAGAACTGAGTACACATCTTAAAAAATAAAAGATGGATCAAATATTTAAACATAAGTAGTAATACCATAAAAGTGATAAGAAAAAAATTATGTTATTTATAACACAGGAGTGCAGACAGCCTTTCTAAATAATAAAAGAAACAGAAGTCATGACAGTAAAAAACAAAATGAACTATTTCTACATTGAAAAATTGTTAAAAACTAGCTTAAAAAGCACTACAATCTTGGAAAATATCTATAATTCATAGCACAGATATAAAGGAGTCCCACAAATCAGTAAGATACAAGAAAAATAACCTTGTAGAAAAATGGGTACTATGTACCAAATAGAATTCTAGGCACTGAGGATACAGCAGTGCACAGAGATAAAAAGAGATTAAAAAAAAAAAAATCCCTGGGACTTCCCTGGTGGCGCAGTGGTTGAGAATCTGCCTGCTAATGCATAAAATTAACAATCATACTACAAAGAGTAGGCCCCACTCGCTGCAACTAGAGAAAGCCCGTGTGCAGTAATGAAGACCCACTGCAGCCAAAAAAAAAACAAAGAAAAAAGAAACCATAGTCTTTAAAAAAAATACATAAATAAATGAAAAATAAAAAGGGTAACAACCAGACTAAGAATTAACTTATCAGCAACAATAGAGGTGAACTACAAAAAGAAGAAAAAGGGGAAGAGTAATTTCAAAGTGCTGAGGAAAATAACTACTGTCCTAAATTCTATAATCATTAAATTACCATTTAAGAGTTTACTCAGTATAAAGACAGAAGCAATCACAATAAATGTAAACAGATTATAATCTCTCTCTTTATGGGCAAATTTAATTTTGGATCAAAAAAACTAAATATAAAACTGTTTCACAGGACACACATTAAAAATGTACTATCAGGGCTTCCCTGGTGGTGCAGTGGTTGAGAATCTGCCTGCCAATGCAGGGGACACGGGTTCAAGCCCTGGTCTGGGAAGATTCCACATGCCGCGGAGCAACTGGGCCCGTGAGCCACAACTACTGAGCCTGCGCATCTGGAGCCTGTGCTCCGCAACAGGAGAGGCCGCGATGGTGAGAGGCCCGTGCACCACGATGAAGAGTGGCCCCCACTTGCCACAACTAGAGAAAGCCCTCGCACAGAAATGAAGACCCAACACAGCCATAAATAAATAAATAAATAAATTTAAATTGTTTAAAAAAAAAAAATGTACTATCACAGACAGAATAAAAATAGAGATGGAAAAAGACATACTGGGAAATAATAACCAAAACAACAGACAAATGCATACAGTGAGGAAGAAGGTACACAATATTGATATCAGATAAAGTAGAAATCAAAGCTAAAAGCATAAGGTGGGATAAAAATAAAAAACTAACATTTATAAAATATACAATCCATCTATAGCATACAATCCAATAATAATCATGAATTTCTATTAATATCTACTTCACAAAATGGCCTGTAAATAAATAACACGCTGAGAGAAATACAAGGAGAAATCTATAAACACATTAGGAACTATTAATAGAACTTTTTCAAAGAAATAGATTAGACTAAAATAAAGAAGGCCATATAACATCTGAATAACACAATACAAAAGCTTAATCTAACAGAGGTATATAGAACTTTATGCAAACAAATAGAAATTCATATTTGTTTCAAACACATTTGCAGCATTCAAAAAAATGTGATCATGCATTACACCAAAACAAAATCTAAATTATACTCCAAAGCCAGACTTCATATAAGCCATTTTCTCTGATCATGATGCACTAAAATTAGAAATTAAATATCAAACAATTACCAAAAGAAAACTTACTGTGTGGAAATTTTAAAATCTCATTTTATATAATTCTTAGATTAAAAAGGAAATCAGGTGGGAAGGAGACACAAGAGGGAGGAGATATGGGGATATACGTATATGTATAGCTGATTCACTTTGTTATAAAGCAGAAAGTAACATACCATTGCAAAGCAATTATACTCCAATAAAGATGTTTAAAAAAAAAAAAAGGAAATCAAACCAAATTACACTAGAAATGATGACAGCACATAGGGACTTCCCTGTGGTCCAGTGGTTAAGAATCCACCTTCCAATGCAGGGGACACAGGTTCGATCCCTGGTCAGGGAACTAAGATTCCACATGCCGTGGGACACCTAAGCCCGTGCACCACAACTACTGAGCCTGTGTTCTCTGGAGCCTGAGCACCACAACTAGAGAGAAGCCTGTGTGTTGCAATGAAAGATTCCACATGCCACAATGAAGATCCCACATGCCACAACTAAGACCTGAGGCAGCCAAATAAATTAATTAATTAATTAGTTTTTTAAAAACCTCCTGAAACTAATAAGCAATTATAGTAAGATTGCAAGATACAAGGTTAGTACAAAAAAGCCCAATTACATTCCTATATACCAGCGATGAATAAGTAGAATTTAAAATTACAAATTACTATTTACATTAGCAACCCCCAAAATAAAATATTTAGGTGTAAATCTAACAAAATATGTACAAGATCTGTATGAAGAAAACTACAAAACTCTGATGAAAGATAACAAAGAAGAACTACATACATGGAGAGGTATTCCATGTTCATGGATAAGACTCAATATTGTCAAAATGTCAGTTTTTCCCCATTTAATCTATAGACTCAATGCAATCCCAAAATCCCAGCAAGTTATCTTGTACATATCAACAAACTGATTCTAAAGTGTATATAGAGAGGCAAAAAACCCAGAATAGCCAACTCAGTGTTAAAGAAGAACAAATATTTGACCTCAATACATATTATAAAGCTACAGTAATCAAGACTTTGTTGTATTGATGAAAGAATAAACAAACAGACGAATGGAATAGAATAGAGAGCCTAGAAATCCACATAAATAGAGTCAACTGATCTTTGACAAAGAAGCAAAGGCAATAAAACGGAGCAAAAATAGTCTTTTCAGGAAATGGGGCTGGAAGAACTAGAGATTCACATGCAAAAAAATGAATCTAGACATAGACTTTACACCTTCATAAAAATTAACTCAAAATGGATCACAGACCTAAATATAAAATGCAAAACTGTAAAACTCCTAGAAGATAACACAGAAGAAAACCTAGATGACCTTGGGTATGGCAATGACTTTTTTTTTTTAATAAATTTATTTATTTTATTTTTTATTTATTTTATTTTTGGCTGCGTTGGGTCTTCATTGTGTGCGTGGGCTTTTCTCTCGTTGCGGCAAGCGGGGGCTACTCTTCGTTGTAGTGCACAGGCTTTTCATTGTGGTGGCTTCTCTTGTTGCAGAGCACGGGCTCTAGGTGTGTGGGCTTCAGTAGTTGTGGCACATGGGCTCAGTAGTTGTGGCTCGCAGGCTCTAGAGCGCAGGCTCAGTAGTTGTGGTGCACGAGCTTAGTTGCTCTGTGGCATGTGGGATCTTCCCGGACCAGGAATCAAACCCATGTACCCTGCATTGGCAGGCGGATTCTTAACCACTGTGCCACCAGGGAAGTCCCTAAATAAATATTTTTTAAAATAAAATAAAATAAAAGCGTTATCAACACTGGCACATATGATCAATTGATTTTCAACAGGGTACCAAGACCATTCAATGGGGAAAGAACAGTTTTTTTCAACAAATGGTGCTGGGAAAACTCAGCACCATTGAATGAGTGAAGTTAGACCTTTCTTTTCACCACATACAAAAATTAACTTAAATGGATCAAAGACATAAATGTAAGAGCTAAAACTAAAAAACTCTTAGAAGAAATCACTGGGGAAAATAATGATATTGGATTTGGAAGTTATTTTGGGGCATGACACCAAAAGCACAGGCAACAAAAGAAAAAATAGGTAAACTAGACGTAATCAGAATTAAAAACTTGTGTGCATCAAAGGACACTATAAGAGAGTAAAAAGACAACCCACAGAATAGGAGAAAATATTTTCAAATCATATATCTGATAAAGGATATGACCCTTACATATAAATAAAATCGAACTCAAAAATGGACAAAAGACTTGAATAGATATTTTTCCAAAGAAGATACACAAAAGGCCAATGCAAAGACGCTCAACATCACTAGTCATTAGAGAAATGCAAATCAAAGCCACATGAGAGGGACTTCCCTGGTGGCGCAGTGGTTAAGAATCTGCCTGCCAATGCAGGGGACACAGGTTCGAGCCCTGGTCTGGGAAGATCCCACATGCCACGGAGCAACTAAGCCCGTGAGCCACAGCTACTGAGCCTGCGCTCTACAGCCCGTGATCCACAACTACTGAGCCCGTGTGCCACAACTACTGAAGCCCGAGCGCCTAGAGCCTATGCTCCACAACAAGAGAAGCCACTGCAATGAGAAGCCTGTGCACCACAACGAAGAGTAGCCCCACTTGCCGCAACTAGAGGAAGCCCACGTGCAGCAACGAAGACCCAACACAGCTAAAAATAAAAAGAAATAAAAGAAATAAATTTAAAAAAAAAAAAAAAAAGCCACACGAGAGGGCTTCCCTGGTGGCGCAGTGGTTGAGAATCTGCCTGCCAATGCAGGAGACACAGGTTCGAGCCCTGGTCTGGGAAGATCCCACATGCTGCGAAGCAACTAGGCCCGTGAGCCACAACTACCGAGTCTGCGCATCTGGAGCCTGTACTCCGCAACGAGAGGCCGCAATAGTGAGAGGCCCGCGCACCGCGATGAAGAGTAGCCCCTGCTTGCCACAACTAGAGAAAGCCCTTGCAGAGAAACGAAGACCCAACACAGCCAAAAATAAATATAAAAATAAATAAATAAATTTTAAAAAAAAATTCACTCCCTTTAAAAAAAAAAAAAAGCTACATGAGATATCACTCCATACCCACCAGAATTGCTAATATCAGGAAGAAAGAAAGAAGGAAAGAAAGAAAGAAAGAAAGAAAGAAAGAAAGAAAGAACGAACGAACAAGTGTTAGTAAGAATATGGAGAAATGAGAACCACTGTACGTTGCTGGTGGGAATGTAAAATGGTACAACTCTACAGAAAATATTATGGTGGTTCCTTAAAAAGTAAAACAGAGACTAAGTGAAATAAGGTAATCACAAAAAGACAAAAACTACATGATTTCATTTATATAGGGTATCCAGAGTAGTCAAACTCATAGAAACAGAAAGTAGAATGGTTGTTGCCAGGAGCTGCGGGGAGAGGGAAGGGAAGAATTATTTAGTAGGTACAGAGTTTCAGTTTTGCAAGATGAAAAAGTTCTGAAGATTGGTTGCACAACAATGTGAATATACTTAAAACTGTACACTTAAAAATGGTTAAGATAGTGAATTTTATGTTATGTGTATTTTACCACAATTTCTTTAAAAAGCTAAACACAGAATTACTATATGACCCATCAGTTTCACTTATAGGTAAATACCCAAAAGAACTGAAAGCAGGGACTCAGTTACTTGTTCATCAGTGTTCATAGCAGCATTATTTACAATAATCAAAAGGAGGAAACAACCCAAATGTCCATCAGCAGGTGAACGGATAAAGAAAATGTGGTATATACATACAATGGGATATTATTCAGACATAAAAAGAAATGAAATTCTTTTTTTTTTTTGCCTTGCCGTGTGGTTTGCAGGATCTTAGTTCCCGGACCAGGGATCAAACCAGAGCCCCGGCAGTGACAGCACCAAGTCCTAATCACTGGACCACCAGAGAATTCCAAAGAAATGAAATTCTGATATATGCTTCAACATGGATGAATCTTGAGGATATTATGCTAAGTGAAATAAGCCAGGCATAAAAGGACAAATATTGTATAATTCCATTAATATGAGATACCTAGAATAGACATATTCATAGAGACAGAAGGTAGAACAGACATTAACAGGGGCTAAGGGTAGTGGAGGGAGTTATTTTTTAATGGGTACAAAGTTTCCATTTGGGATGATGAAGAATTCTGAGGGAGTGGAAGAGGCTCCTATATTATTTTAATTTTTGATCAGCATGTAGTATTTTTATAATTAAAATAAATAAAATATCTTACAAGTTAATAGATAGCTCAAGAGGACAGTTTGTAACACTGCTCAAGATCCACAGCACCCTGACAAGGCAAAGCCTACGTCTTAATTAAACACAACTGTCAACTCTGCAGTGAAACTGACCATCAACAAGACAATATGAGAAAAACTGATGCATCACTCACCTTGAACACTTCAGAGAAGAAGCCAGACCCTATTTTTTCACAGGTGAAGTCATCTAAACGCGTCAGTCTGGAAAAGGCACTTATAAGAGCTCGATATGAAGAGGGCCAAACTCTTCCCACCTGGGTCATGCTCCCGTCCCCTCCACCACCTCCTTCAAAATCTTCAAGACGCTCCACACGTGGAGGAAATCCTGCAATTGAATTCCGTTTGCTCCGATCCATAGTCTCAATAATCACTTTTTTTCTTCTTTTAGGAATGAATTCCACACATAGTAAATTTCTGTTGAGTTTTACTTCTCTTCTGGCTTGTCACTAAATAAGAGATTAAAATGATATTTCATTAAAACCATTAATGAATAATAAATACAGGCATACAGTACACTATCAATGTAAAAATATTTCCTCTTTCATATTCTAGCTCCTGATTTTCAGATCTAAAAAACACTTTATGCTTTTACCTTCAAAAAGTGGTGATATATCTATTATTCGTTGAGTACCTATTATCTAGGAAATATACTGTAAGAGTTATGCATATGTCATGTCATTTGATTCTCAAATAATCCATGATATAAGGATTATTATGTTCATTTCACAGAGAGGTCAGGCAATCATACAGTCACCAAATGGTACAGATAAAGTTAACATGCCAGATTGTCTGATTCAAAAGCCTGTGCTCCTGCCAATGCCCTTCACAGCCTCATATAATTTTCTCTTCATTTGAAAAGTCATTAAGTCCAAATATATAAAACAAGGATGACAAATATTTTATACTATAAAATTGTATAATTTTAAAAGAAGAAAACTATATCCAAAAGCAATTTAAAATTCCACTCTTGATTAAACAACCCAGTCCAGCAGAAGTGACTACAGAAGGCTCCATTCCATCTGGTACCTAAGAATAAAAACAAAAGCCCACTTTTTCTTTTAGCCTGTCTCCCCTTACATCTACTTTTTCCACAAGAATCAATTATACTTAGGTCTTTAATCCATTTTTTTAAAAGATTTATTTATTATTTATTTATTTATTTTTGGCTGTGTCAGGTCTTAGTTGTGGCACGCGGAATCTTCGTTGAGGCATGCGGGATCTTTCATTGCAGCGCTCAGGCTTCTCTCTAGTTGTGGCATGTGGGTTTTCTCTTCTCTAGTTGAGGCACGAGCTCAGTAGTTGTGGCGTGCGGGGCTTAGTTGTCCCGCAGCATGTGGGATCCTAGTTCCCTGACCAGGGATCGAACCCGAGCCCCCTTCATTGTAAGGTGGATTCTTTACCACTGGACCACCAGGGAAGTCCCTTTAATCCATTTTAAGTTTATTTTTGTGTACGGTGTTAAAAAGATGTTCTAATTTAATTTTTTTTTACATGTAGTTGTCCAGTTTTCCCAGCATCTATAAAACTCTTAGCGGGGACTTCCCTGGTGCTCCAGTGGGTAAGACTCCACGCTCCCAATGCAGGGGGCCCAGGTTCAATCCCTGAATAGACATATCCCTGAATAGACTAGATCCCGCGTGCATGCCGCAACTAAGAAGTCCGTATGCTGCAACTAAAGTTCCCACATGCCCCAACTAAGACCTGACACAGCCTAAACAAACAAACAAACAAATATTAAAAAAAAAAAACTGTTAGAGGAGAATACAGGCAGAACACTCTTTCACATAAATCGCAATATCTTTTTCGATCTGTCTCCTAGAGTAATGGAAATAAAAACAAAAATAAACAAGTGGGACCTAATTAAACTCAAAAGCTTTTGCATAGCAAAGGACGCCATAAACAAAACAAAAAGACAACCCACAAAATGGGAGAAAATATTTGCAAATGATGCAACTGATCTCCAAAATTTACAAACATATCATGCAGTTCAATATCAAAAAAACAAACAACCCAATCAAAAAATGGGCAGAAGACCTAAATAGATATTTCTCCAAAGAAGACACACAGATGGCCAACAGGCACATGAAAAGACACTCAACACTGCTAATTATTAGAGAAACGCAAATCAAAACTACAATGAGATATCACCTCACACCAGTCAGAATGGCCATCATCAAAAAATCTACAAACAATAAATGCTGGAGAGGGTGTGGAGAAAAGGGAACCCTCCTACACTGTTGGTGGGAATGTAAATTGGTACACCCACTATGGAGAACTGTATGGAGATTCCTTAAAATACTAAAAATAGAGCTACCATATGATCCAGCAATCCTGCTCCTGGGCATATATCCAGAGAAAACCATAATTTGAAACAATACCTGCACCCCAATGTTCATTGCAGCACTATTTACAATAGCCTGAACATGAAAGCAACCTTAATGTCCACCGACAGAAGAATGGATAAAGAAGATGTGGTACATATATACAATGGAATATTACTCAGCCATAAAAATGAACAAAATAATGCCATTTGCAGCAACATGGATGGATCTAGAGATTGTCATACTGAGTGAAGTAAGTCAGAGAGAGAAAGACAAGTATCATATGATATCGCTTACATGTGGAATCTAAAAAAAAATGGTACAAATGAACTTACAAAACAGAAATAGAGTCACACATGTAGAAAACAAACTTATAGTTCCCAGGAATATGGGGGAAGGATAAATTGGGAGACTGGGATTGACACATGCACACTTCCATATATAAAACAGATAACTAATGAGGAGCTACTGTGTAGCACAGGGAACTCTGCTCAATAATCTGTAATCACCTAAATGGGAAAAGAATTTGAAAAAGAATACATACATGTATATGTATATGTATATGTATAAGTGAATCACTCTGCTGTACACCTGAAACTAACACAACATCGTTAATCAACTATACTCCAATATAAAATAAAAATTTTGGGACTTCCCTGGTGGCACAGTGGTTAAGACTCCGCGCTCCCAATGCAGGGACCCCAGGTTCAATCCCTGGTCAGGGAACTAGATCCCACATGCATGCCACAACTAAGAAGCCAGCAAGCCACAACTAAGGAGCCGGCGAGCAGCAACTAAGGAGTCCATGAGCCCCAACTAAGGAGCCCGCCTGCCACAACTAAGACCCAGTGCAACCAAATAAATAAATAAATATTTTTTAAATAAAAAATTTTTTTAATAAAAATAAAATAAAATTAGTATTGAAAAAGATTTTTAAAAAAGAATCAATTATAAGAGTCCTATGCAAAATACAACATTGTGATTCTACAATTAGTGAAACACTTCCATAAATGTGATGAATAGCCAACCCAGACTACCTCTATCACCTCCAATCATGGAGAATTAGCAGCAGGGCTTACAGGGCCATCCTTACAATATGACCCTGCTGTAGCCAAAGTTGGTAGCGTTCTACCCAATATGGACCAATCACATTTCCTTTCCGGGCAATTTGGAATTGGAATTAAGATATTCCAGCCTCAGTCTGGTTGCTTTCTAAAATGGAAACCATGTAAACTCGGAGCTGTTGGCCATGGCGATTTTCTACCACGCAGGCTTGAAGGCAGAAAAAGCCAAGGGATTGAGGCAAATTTGCAGAGGAAAAAAAGGCACAGACAATCAAGAACTTCTTGATTTTCCTAATGTGCTCTAATCCCTGATTCCTGAGGCCTAACTGCATCCTGGCTTAAGGTTCCATGAGATATCACTGTATCTTTAAAACAAATTATTTTTGCTTAGCTAGTGTCACCAGTCTTCACAGAAGGAAGAATAATCCAAGTTCCTAAAGAATGAAACATTTGCGACTTTCCTCATGGTCCAGTGGTAAAGAATTCGCCTTCCAGTGCAGGGGACACGGGTTCAATCCCTGGTCGGAGAACTAAGGTCCCACGTGACACAGGGCAACTAAGCCCATGTGCCACAAGTACTGAGGCTTCAACAAGAGAGCCCGCATGCTGCAAAGTACAGAGCCCATGCACGCTGGAGCCCACGCGCCACAACTAGAGAGAGAACCCGCATGCCACAACTAGAGAGAAGTCTGCACGCCGCAACTAAGAGCCCGCATGCCACAACAAAAAAAAGATCCCACGTGCCGCAACTAAGACCTGACATGGCCAAAAAAAAGAAAAAAAGAATGAAACATTTAAGTACCTCTATTGAACCTCTGCCAAAAAGTGGCAACAGATCACCAGATCAAAAATTTAGCATTATAAGACCAACATTTTTAAAATTTTACAGCCAGTAGACACCATGAAGTTCATTTTATATTTTAGGAAACACAAGGACCAGAAAGCGTAAATAATGTGCCCATAGCTATAAGGTATTTACTAGCAAAGCTAGACTTAGAACCACGGATAATGCACTTCTAAAAGTGTGTCTGTTGATCATC